>NC_067399.1:297663955-300063955 GCF_016432865.1 Antechinus flavipes | reverse complement strand
GAGGTTAGTCATTAAAAACACTTAAGAATCAGGAGATAGTCTGAGGAATAGCAATGAGGCCAGTGTCACTGGAGTTTAGAGTATGTGGAAGTAGGTAAGGTGAAAAAAATAAGAAAGGTAATGCAGGTTATGAAGAGCTTAGAATGGCAACAAGAAAATTTTGTTTGATCCTAGAGTTGATGGAGAACCATTGTAGTTTATTGAATTGGGAGTGAGGGGAGTCATGATCAAACACTTTAGCAAGGTTGCTTTTAGCATATGATTGGAGGATGTTCAGTGGGAGAGACTTTTGGGAAAGAGACCAACAATGATGAGCTATTGCAATATGCAGGTGAAAGATGCTGAGGGTTTCATAAGAGTGATAATAGTGTCAGAGGAAGTGGGTATGCAATAAGACTTACCAACAGATTGAATATGAGGAGAGAGTTTAATGGGCAATAATTCCTAGGTTGTGAGCTTGGAGGATGGTGATATATATTGCAAAAAGATGGTAAAGATAGTAGTTTGACTTTCTTAGCCTATACTACGTCCTATTTCTTTTTCAAGATGTCTTGCTGCTTCAGCTAAGCTTAAGAGAGTTAATTACTATCTATAACTTTTGTTTAAAATAAAAATCTCTTTCCCCCCTGCCCCCCCTACAAAATTAACCCTGAATATTCAGTTTAACATTCTGGAGCCAAGTGGCTTGGATTGCCTGTGTTCCTTCTGCATGAGATTGGACTAAAGATGAAAATAACTGGAACTTGAAAGTGGGTTGACCTGATTTACATTCATTCTTCCTTTCCATTTCATCATCAGTACTCATACATTGAAGAATCATAGATAATTTAATGTTTAACATCTTGAACATCTATTAGAAATTACTTGTATATAAACTCATCTTTAAAGAAAGAACTTTGACATTTTTCCTAACCCCAGATCCTTGAGTTAGGATGTGAAGTCCTCATGATAGCATGAGAATTAGTCAATAAGTGTAGGTGTGTAGATATTTAGAATAGGAATAATGGTTCCCTTCTCCATCCTATCAGAGAGGTAGTAAGAATAATAAAGCAGTGTTAGTAAGCTGCTTTGGCCTTTGTAAATCATTATATAACTTTAAAGTGATATTACTACTAGATATGATGACATTTAACATTGAGGTTTGATATGCAATAATACCATTTATATATTTCTCTCTTATGTGAAAGTCCCACAGAAACAGACGGTTCCAGTTGCTCCCCGAACTCGTACTGCTCAGGAAGAATCTCTAATAGAAGTGGTCCAGGGGCAAAGCAGGCTCCCCAGATTAAGTCCCCCAGTTCAACTAGAGGAAGCAAAAGAACAGAGTTTAGAAAGAATTCAAGGTAATGGTAAAATGATGCTCAGTTTTTTTTATTGCACATTTCCACAAATAAAATTACATTTGCTGTACTGTCAGAAAAATTATTAACCCAATCATAAATTTAAAAACTTGAAAGGAACCTTTGAAGAGATAGTCTTTAAATAAATGTTTATTGATGACACAGTATAGTCTACAGTTTCTTGCCTCAAGAAACATCTAATGTGTGTGAAAAATATTCTTTCCCTATATTTTTAATAACAATAGCTAGCATTTATACAGCGCTTTGAGGTTTGTAAAGTGCTTTACCAATAATACCCCTACTTTTATCCTCACCATAATCCTGAAAGGTAGGTACTGTTATTACCCCCATTTTCCAGAGAAAGAAACTGAGACAGAGATTAAATGACTAAATTAAATCTAGAATCACACAGCTAGTAAGTGTCACACAGCCAGATTTTAACTTCCTGAATCCAGCGCTTAATAATATTCTTATCATTACTTAAATTTTTCTAAGGAAGAAGATTGCATTCCTTTTTTCCCTTTCTATTAATGTCCCCACTGTTCTGGGTTTAAAACATTTAGGCATTTTAAATTGCTGTCTTTGATTTTCCCATTCATATGTAATTAATAACAGTCTCCTCCGATATTCTTTTTTCAGTGTGTCTCAGATTAATTCCTTCATCTCCATTATCATTGCTCCCTACACTTTCACCTCTAGTGCAGACCCTAATCACTGTACTATCTTTGGTTTTCTTGTCTACAAATTTTCTATTTGCTTTAAATATTCCCTGAAATTATTAACTATGGTGATCATTTTAATCATGTTACTTTCCTACTCATAAATCACAGTGACTCCCAAGATTAGCACCTGTACCAAATATAAATTCCTTTGCTTACTTTTCAAAGCCCTCTATGATTTGATCTTACCCTAACCTACCATCTTATTTCAAATTATTTCTTTATTGAATCTTCCACCCTAATTTAGTCTTTTTGCTATACTGGATCCCCAACACTCAAGTATTCATTCCTACCTCTTCTGTTGCTCATGTAATTCAGTACCTCCCTCTTCCCCCTACTTTAAGATCCTTCTTTGCCATATGGAGTGTTCTTTTTTAATCATTTCTGCACATTGAATGCACAGCTCAAGTCTTATTTACTTTGTTGAAGCTTCCTTTGCAGTTCTGCCCCACATTAAATTGTATTTTTTCCTAATTCTTTGTACTTTCTCTATGCACGTCAACTGTTACCATTTATGTATGTCAGATTTTATCAATATAGTAAGCTCCTGTTAAAGAATTTGTACCACTATGGATTGGCATACCTCATAATTTAGAGCCTTATAAAGTTGTCTAAGTCATTGAGAGTTAAATAAGTGACTTGCTTGGTGTTGCATAGCCAATATGTGTCAGAGGCGAGACTTTAATTCTAGTCTCCCTGACTCTCAGGCTACCTCTTTTTTCCTATTCATTATGCCATTCTACTTCTCCTTATCTAGTAAGACAGGACTAAGATAGGACTTTGTTAATTATAGTTTGCATCCAGTACTGTCTAGGATAGTTAGACATAGGTGTGTTCAGCACAGTGCTAATACAACAAATATTTTAGTTCTTACTCTGTACTTGCACCCTGGTAAGGATTGTAGATACTATTTAAAAAAAAAAAAAAAAGAAAGAAAGAAAGATTGACTTAGTCTTTAGTTGGTACTTACTCTGTTTCAGTGTTTACTGACTGATGATTAGAAATTTTTTTCTCATTGTCTAAGGTATATATGTCTCTTTGGTTAATCTCTGTGTGGGTGTATGTCTCTCTCTTGCTTTTTTAAAAATGAATAATTGGTAAGATGGTCCTAGTGTCTCTGTAGAAATTATTCTCTTCTGTAAAATTTAGCAGATATTTTATTGGGGGCAATACTTTTATTACCAACCTAAGAGGACTATAAGAAAAGACCTTTGGAAACTGTAAAATGCTAGGTACAAATAAGAGCTATTATTATCTCTAATGATTAATGATTAAGGTACTTGGTATAGGAGGCTCTGAAAAAGAAAACTTTCTCTACAGATTTTCACCTGCTCTGCAATTTTTGTAGTCTCTAAGAAGTTAAATGACTTGCCCTGAGATCATGCAGCAAATATTTGTCAGAGGTGGCCCTAGAACCCAGTCTACCTGACTTCATAGCTAACTTTTTACTATGCCATGCCATCTCTCATCAGTAATATTAACAAGCATAACAAATTTCACTAGAGATAAAACATCTCCTTACACTTTTGTCTGCATACTAATTGATTTTCTTTTCTTTTCTTTCTTTCTTTCTTTTTTTTTTTCCCCTGAGGCAATTGGGGTTAAGTGACTTGCCCAGGGTCACACAGGTAGGAAGTGTTAAGTGTTTGAGACCAGATTTGAACTCAGGTCCTCTTGACTTCAGGGCTAGTACTCTATCTACTGTGCCACCTAGCTTCCCCTTGATTCTATTTTCTAAACCTATTTAATCATTTGTTTTACAAAGCATTTCATAATTTTTCATGTTTTCTCTTAAGTTGCAGAGCCTATATTTGGACTCTACAGTACAAATTTTCAACAAGAAGGAATAAAGTTGGGAGATCACATTTTTAATACAATTACCTTCTCAATCTTAGCATTTTACCATACTCATACTTGGAATATTGTATGGTTAAAAAATGCTTTCTTATTGCTTTCATATTCCCCTCTCCCCCATTCCACTTAATTATTTGAATCATTAAAGAAGTGGCTTGTCCAATTCCTGGTGACCACTAAACCTGTAATTATGGTTTTAATCTGCCTTTCAAGTTAGATTGAAAGTTGTTTTTGCTTTTGAAATGGGATTTGTAACTGTGAGAATTCAATTAAAGTCTCTTTTAAAGTTTTAATTCAATGCCTCATTTTAACATGGAGATGATCCTAGACTCTTGAAGACAAGTTCTGGGCAAGTCCTAGTAGCTGAAAAGACTTCTAATGTAGTTAAAGTTATCCAAGGACCATGTTAGTTCATGTGTTATTACAAGACTGCCCAGCAGATGATTTTTTTTTTTTTTTTTTTTTTTTTTTGTGGGAGAGGGTAACAGACACCTCATGGAGGCTATGTTAAGATCAGTAAAGAAAGAAATGGCAAAGGAAAATGTTATTACTCTTCCAAAGTCAAGAGTGGACATAGTTTTTATGAACAATATTAGAAGGAAAATCCAGAAAAGATTTTAGAAATTGTTTGTAAGTGCCCTCTAGTGGAGGCACATAGTAGCATTAGTCTTTGATTTCCTTTTTTCTTTATAAATAAACTTATTTATAATTCTGACTCATTTCTCTTGCTCTCTGGAATTTAAGAATTGCAGGCTTATTTCCAAATATATTGGGGGTTAACTTACATAGAGTTAAATACTTTCAGCTCTTTTTTTTTTATTTTTTTATTTTTACCAATTATGTGAGCAGGCATTTATTTGGTTCTAAGTATGAATGTAATAGATTATCATGACTTTCATTGCTATTATGTCTGTAGTCAATATGATCTGTGACAAACATTTGCAGATTCAAAAATGCATAGACATATTACAATTGAATTTGTTTCTTAGGATGCTGTAAAATTTCACAAGCTTATTTTTTGCTGTTTTTTGTCCCTCCCTTTTCTGTCCCAGTACTGTATATGCATTTAATATTTCTGTGCCAAAATATGTATTAAAGTCTTAAAACTTGAATAAAATGAAATTTAAAATGCAGAATTTCAGGAGATGACAAAAATAAATAGATCACTTTAGTGATGTTTTGTTAAAGTTAAATATTTAACAATCAATTCCAGTAACATAATTATAACTGGATAGAGTCCAATTTTTTTTTAAACTAATCATCTTCTGGAATTATTAACATTACTCCCTATCACTCGCTTTTAGTAAGCTGAAGCCTTTGTTTCTACCATCAAGGTTTCTTTTTGCCAATATAGTCTATTTTTCCATGTCCTAAAAGGTTTGCCATCTAGTTCCTTTAGTTTAGGAATCTATTAAATTAATTAATTCTTACATAATTCAGTTATCTTAGTTGGTCCTGTAAGGTGTTTTTGAGTCCTTTGAATCCTTCTTTAATTCTTCTCCAAATCCACTATTCTTCCTACAGATGATTTAACCTGGGAAACAATGGTAGCCTAAAATAAATGTGTACTGCATCTCTAGAAACTTTGTAGTTCCATTAGGTAATAAATATTTTGATCTTTTGTATTTTTAAAAGGGATATCAGAAGTGAATAGCATAACAAGATGTCAGGGTGACTACTGGGTTTGGTTTCCTAGGCTGTGTTTTATGGTGCTAGGATAACCCCTGGACAAGGAACAGACCAGAATTATCTAGAAGAATATATTTTGCTAGGCACTTCTTCTGACCTGATCAAGATCACACTTAATTTAATTTTTATTTTAGGTGGAGGGAGAAGAAAGTTGAAAATTGCCCCAAACCAAATATTACAAAGAGTGTAAAAAGAAAGAAGTGGCATAGTGGAGGTGCTACCTGGTAGTTGTTAGTTGAAAATACAAACCACAGTGGTTGCTATGACAATAACTAATACTTAAACTAACATACAGGAGATAAGTGATGAATTTTAACAAAAGGTACACATCACATTGCAGCTATTCAAAGTTATTGGAGCCAGTCTTACAACTGAAATATGTCAATTAAAAGTTTATGTTTTCAGAAGTAGTATCTGATAGAAAATCAACAAGAGGAGAAAATCCTATCAATGTGGTTCTTTCTCCCTCTCTGTTTCCTTCCTTTAACATTTTTTCTTCCTCTCTTTTTCAAAATGTGTCAAACATCAATAAATAAGAATGTTACAATCCTCTTTCTATTCTTTGCTTATGGTATGTGAAACATAATCGAGCAAAATATATACACATAGTGGTCATGTCTGAATATTTCTGTCTCCTCTTGTTCTAGAATCCATTAGTTCTTTGTTAGGAGTTGAAAAGCATGCTTCATCATTCTTCTGGAGATGTTATTGATCTAAGTCTTAAAAAATTAACTTTACATTATTGTATAAATTATATTCCTTGTTCTACTCAGTTCGTTTTATATCATATTATACAGGTTTCAATCTCTTTAAATCATTTCTTATGATGTAATGATGTTCGATAACATTCATAAACTATAGTTTGTTTAGCCATTCTCCAATTCTTAGGCACTCACTTTGCTTCCATTTCTTTGCTACCACAAAAAGTACTGCTGTAAATATTTTTGTCCGTATGTATCTTTTTCCTTTGTCTTTAATCTCTGGGGTATAAACTCAGTAGTGGTATTGGTGGGTCATGTGCATTGTTTAATGATTTTGGAGACAGAATTTGAAGTCACTTTTCAGAATAGTTAAAACAGTTTTGAGTATAGTGAAATCTCAACTTTTAAGAAGCCAATTTTAAGAAATCCATTTAAAAGATTATATGGGGAGAAATGCTCAAAGAATGTAATTTCTTAGTAGGAGAACAAGTATAAGAAACTTGGTAGGGACACTACTAGGATTGCCTTAAGAATCCTATTCAAAAGAAACAATTATCCATCTTTATGAAAATATTCAACTAGCAATTTTATTCATGATGGGAAAAACTGGCAACAATCCATGCATCCAATGATTTGGAAAGGACTGAATAAATTGTGTTTATAGTAAAATGATTTTGTATCATATGTAATTGCAAATTTATTTTATTTATTTATTTAAATAACGTTTTATTGATAGAACTCATGCCAGGGTAATTTTTTACAACATTATCCCTTGCATTCACTTATGTTCCGATTTTTCCCCTCCCTCCCTTCAACCCCTTCCCCAGATGGCAAGCAATCCTTTACATGTTGAATAGGTTACAGTATATCCTGGATACAATATACGTGTGCAGAACCGAACTGTAATTGTAAATTTAAGTAATACAAAGAAATATGTAAACATGTAAGTGAAGAAAAATAAAACAATAATAAATACACTGATTACAACTGTGTACAAATTAATAACAAAATTTAAAATTCAGATTAGGAAGAAGATAAAAGCAAATAGGACATTTTTATCATTTTGTTAATATATACATTTGAAAACAAATTATAATATTTAATTTATAATTTATGTAAATATGTTTTCTTTGATGGTTATTAAGTTTAGAATAAAAACCAAAAAATAACAGATGATGTATATGATAATTTTGTTTGTAATTATGAAAAGTTATAATGAGAAAAAAAGTAAATATAAAAAATACAGAAGTGATTGTATTCTAATAAGGGTTTATGACAAATAATTATAATATAGATGTTTTAAATATAAAATAGATATACTGAAATTTGAAGTGGCAGAGGTGGTCTTCACCAACTAAGAGAATCAGAGAAGACTTTATAAAGGAGGTGATCTTTGTTTTGGATTTTTAAGGATGGATAAGCACCTAGTTGGTAAAGAGGGCATTCCAGGCATTAGGAAATGTTTTTAAAAAAAACAGTGGAGACTGAAAATCATAAAATGTGTTCGAAAAAGAGAAATTCAGTTTGGTTGGAATTTAAAATACAGGGAGTTTAAGATGCAAACGTGTGTATGTATGTTAGACAGTGCTCTTTGCTCCCTTCTGTTCTCTTTAAAAATTATAGAATTAATTAGAAATGGAAAGGACCTTCAAGATATTTGATCCAGAAGGGGAAACTTTTCATCATTAGAAAGCCAGAGATTGGCAGCTAAGTAACAGATGAGTTTGTGTTTTAAATTTTATCAAAATAATATTCTGTCTTGCATTTCTGTAATTATGTAAAAATGACTTCCAGAGTCCTAAAAGTATTTAGGTTTGAGGTTTTTCATGCATTACCAAATTCCTGATTTTACAGGTAGGGAAAACTGATATATCCAGAGTTACATAACTTCTATAAAATTACATAGCTAGGTAGTGACAGAGCCTTGATTATCATTCCATTGTTATAAAAATCATGATACCATCAACTTTTGCTGAAAACAGTTAATGCCAATTGTAGTCCAAATCTTATCATTTATTTTAAAAGTTGGATAGGCCACAGATGAAATTTCCTGAAATTGAAATAATAATTGCTATAGTGTCAGTGTAATGTGCTGACATTCCTCTTTTTGTGTGGCTTAAATTGGCTCTGTAGGCTGACACTAAGCAATGATATATGGTTAAAATATCTATAATCTTTGTCTATATGTGTATGCCTATCTATACATGTAACCAGCTTACCTAAAATGGAGTGCTTTCTGTTTGTATATGTTAACTTGGATAGAGTAGATAATTTCTAAAGTCTTTTCCAATTCTAAATCTTATACTATCTTTATGTTTTTAAATTATTTTAGAGATACTAATATAACATGCTTATTCAAATTTCATAGAATTTAGAATTGAAACCGTTATTTCTTCATTCCAGATATATTAACTAGAATTTCTTTTGTGTATAAGAAAAAATAATAAAAAGTTGCAAAAACAAAAACCCTCTAATGGATAGCCACCATAAATGATATGTATTTTGTGTTTACTATTTAATCATAACATTATTATTCATGGATTTGAAAAGTTTACTCTCTGTAAAATGACACTCTATGATCATGTAATGTTTGCATGTCTTTTTTAGATGTACAAATTGGATAGTCTGAACATTTTAACTTTTTATATATTAAAAAAAAACAAACAAATTGGATGGTCTGAACATTTTAACTTTTTTATATATATAAATATAATAATAAATATAATATATATGAAATGTATATTTATAAAAAAATAAAATAAAAAAACATTTTATATATAAAAAAAGTTAAAATGTTCAGACCATCCAATTTGTACATCTAAAAAAGACATTATTTTATGGATTTGGCTATAAAATGAGTTGGTACTGTCCAATTCCTGTATCATAAATCTTGAAGAGGGGATGATAGCTCAAAATCTATTGTTTATTTTTTGTTTTGTTTTTTAAAAAGACAGACTTTAGAAATAATCCAAAATCAGAGATTTGCCATTGATAAATATTTAAATTATGTTTTATCTTCTGATGAGTACATTACTAAATGTTATTTAAGCGTAGTTAATTTTTGATTTAGGTCCTTAGTACTTCTGACACATGATGTAAATAATAGAAAATTCCTGATGTGTCACATTGTTTGTTTTCAGCCAATCACAAGCCAGGATGTATTTTTGCATGTAATAATGGGGTTTATTGTTTAAAGAGGAGCTATAAAGTAGCACTCATGAGAAACAGGGGACTAAGTTTCAGGGCTTATTCATTGAGGTGTAGGGAAAATTAGCGTGGGTTGTTATACAGCATTTTCAAAGCTACTTTAACTTAGGACTCTGGAAATGTGTAACACTATCTTAATTGTAGGTTTTAAAATGTAGTACAGACTTAATTTAGTGCCTCTTGAGGTAAAAAGCTTTCATCTCTGCTTTTACCTTTTGATGAAACCATCTAAAGTAATAGGCTGTTGAAAGAAAAGTCACCTAACAGTAAAGGAGATAGAAAAACCTATGAAAATGTCATCAAGGTACTTGTCACCATCTTCACCAATCTTCTTCTCACCTGGGCCAATTGAGTTGGGAACTGTAACAAGTTCCTCTTGTTCGCTGGATGAGCTAGATAGTATTTTACACCTATTGAGGAAAATATCCAATGATATTAATGAAATTAAAGGCATGAAGGCAGCAGTTTTAACAGTGGAAGCAAATCTTTTTGACCTAAATGTTAGAGTATCACAGAATGAAGCTAAAATTTCATCTTTGGAGGTTAAAATGAATGAATTTTCAACATCATCATCTGAATGCAACAGGCAATTTGAAGATCTTCAAGAGAAACTACAAGATTTTGAAACACAGTCAAGGACTACTGACATAAAAATAATTGGCTTCCTTAGAAACATTGAAAAAGGTAAACTCTTTTGAATGCATCATTCAGATATCCATCTTCTTAATACAGAAGATATCCATCTTCTCAAACTCGGCGTGGCTATGACAGCACTTCATTCAGACCTTTTGTTTTCTCATGTGTTTCTAGTGAACAAATGTGAATTCTTCATGATTTAAAAGGAACTGGGATTTTTATTCCAGCTCTTTTGAATATATGTGTGTGATCTTGAGTGAGGTCTTAATCCTGTTATTTGTAAAAAATGAATTTGGATGAGGTTGATCCGTTAGGATCCTGCCAGTTTTTGAATCCTGTTAAATGAAACAGAAGCTTAGAATTCTTAGAATTCCAAAATTTCTATAGGTTCTCATCTTAAAATCTTAAGCTCTAAGAAGGATAGGGAAAATATTGCTTAGACATTTGAAACACCTTTAAAGTAAATATGTCATCTTCTGTATATTTATCTGAATGCACTTGACATCTAAAAGTTATCTATTGCAGTTATTTCATTTTATCAAAAATGTTTTAGTATCTGAATATATTTGGAATGAAAGCTTCCATGATCTTTTTTTCTACTTCTTATGTTAGTTGCTTTAGCAGGACAAAAATGCTAATTGCCTGAATGGAGGTCCTTGTTTTTACTCCTTGTTTGACATTTTGTATTTGTTTGTCTATTTGAGCCATTGTAACTTGAAGTTAATTGGATTAATTTTGTTGTGCTTTGGTACTTTACTAAAGGTTATGCTACTTTGAAACAAAAAAAAATTTCTGTTAATATTTTTTAACTTTTAACACATTTCAATAAAATTTGGTACATAGCTAGAGAGTAGATAATTCTGTTGACATCTACAGTTTGAAAAAATTCTTTATTAACAAAAAATAGAACAATTTTTTAGTTACTGATATTTTTCATTTTGCTAATTCCTGACTTTTTGTTCTCCTGGGAGAGTGGAAAGGCTTTTGTTTTATATCATTAATAATCATCTCGGTATCTTCTGCGTGCAAGGCACTTAAACTATAGGTAGTGATAGGGATATGAAAAACTAAAATTGTATAGATTAACTCTTCTATCATTTTTCAATATAGAACAGAAAATGAAAATACAAGTGTAGATTATCAGAATATTAGAAAGTAATGAGCCTATTTAGAAAACAAAACAACTCTGCTTGAAATGTTTCCTTTTTTATAGGAACCTAAAGTAATTGGCATTTTTATACTTTCTCAGCAACTGGAATACTGATTCTTAAATAATAAATTCTTAAATTAAATCTAATATTAATGATGAATTCTGAATACTAATTCTTAAAATTTTTCATTTTCTACTTCACATATGTAGCAGAAACCTGATATGACCCAGCTAGCTGTTTGGAATGCTTCAGTTTTCATGGCTCTATTCTCTCTTAAAAGTTGTAAGGTGGGATGAGGGGAAAAGGCCAAGGAGTTAGATTGTTGATGTATACTTTTCATATGTCTTGCACTTGGTGCTCTCTACACCATCATTTAGTTCATTGGTGCCCTACAGCTCCATTTTCTGAAACCCCTTTGGAATGGCTCTATGTGTTCTTTTCAATCTCTGTTATCACTCAAGCTTTGAAACACTGATTTTAGGTCTTCTGCTAGCAAGAAATTCAACAATACTTGAAATTGCTACGTTGCTGTTACCCCCAAGTGTAGCTTTTTCCTCAGGTGATGGATGCATGGATGTGGTGTTGTGTTGGAATATGACAATGAGATTACTTTAAAGCTTTCAATCAGGAGAATTGATACATTATATTCAAACATAGAAATACTTTTCTCTTTTTAAGTTAAACATATAGGTATTGATTACTTTTGAGATTTAGTGAAATCTTCTTTTAATCCATGCTATCTTTAGGAGCTCAACAAAGGCAGTTGTTTTCCCGACTGCAAATTGACCCAGTAGTGGAGGAAACTTTACAAATGAGTCCAGGTTGGTAATGGCTTTAAATTTCCTTTGTGGTACTGTAGTTTTCAGATGGTGGTGTGTGCTTTCTTTTGTGTGTATGCATGTGTTGTCTTAGAGTCTGGGTTTTTTACCTTTTCTTAAAGCTTAGGATATTTAAAATTGGGTGTTTATATGTTTTGTCCCTGCTTCCATGACAAGTTGCTACATTTATAGAAAAATGGCATTTAAATGCAGATTCTTTAGCCAGTTGATGTCCTGCTAATGATTAGACCTGTTTTACAGTGCAGTATGGTTATGGTGACAACCTGTGTTTGATTATATTGAAGAATATGTCTGTTCCTCACTAGGTTCCTCTCCTATCTTTTGTTTACTTTTGTGGGCATCCTCTAACCCTTTTTAGCTTGACATGTGAAATAGAGTGAAGTTATTCCCATCATTAAGAAGCATTAAGTTTGAAGTGGCAAGTGGAACTCTGCAAAATGGATGAAACAGATCTGTGTTGTCTTAAGAGCTTGGTGTCTCAGGGGGCAATATTGTATAGCAATCAACTCTAGACAATAATGGGCCTACTAACTAATCCATCTAGGTTTTCCAAAGAGATTTTATATCTTTAAATTATCAATTACTGCTAGTAAAGCACTTTAGAATTCTCAATTAGGACTTAAAAAAATCATGAGAGGAGTAGTAACCTTGTCTCTACAGGACGATCAGCATCCATAGGAAGAGTGATTGGCATTTTTACACCTCAGGTTATACATGCTGTGAATAGTCTTTTATGTAAGAGATGCCTAATACTCCTTTAAAGCTATATTTAAATATAAATATATATTTAAGAATAATTATGTTTGTGGCCAATTTTCTTGGGTCAGATTACTATGACATGGAATCCATGGTCCATGCAGACACAAGATCGTTCATCCTGAAGAAACCGAAGCTGTCAGAAGAATTGGTAGCGACTCCGAACCAGGACTCTGGACTGAAGACTGCAGATACACTTCGGGTTCTTTCAGGACGGCTCATACAAACACGGTAACTTTTTTTTCTTATTAAAAGAAAGACACTTGGGTGAAGCCTTTCCTGATCTTCCAGCTTCTCTGCAATCCTCCTTGTTTTTATTTTGTGTATGTACTTAGGTTGGGTATGTAATAGGGAAAGAAAACCCTATTAGGATATAAAGTCACCACATTGCTAATGCCTTCCCCTGTCAGATTTCCTTGATCTTCATTATATTAGTTATTTATGTAACTGTGTTTTTATGTAGTGCAGGTTGTTTCCCCCCATTAGACGATCTAATCGTTGAAGGTGAGGACAATTAAGGGAGAGGGTATCTTCTTTGTATACTCGGGATTTAAGCAAATAATGGATGCATTTTAAGCACTTCATAAGCATTGACTATTACGGTGGACAAAACACAATGACAAATTTTGATTATGTTAACAATATTGTACCTTTTAATCTCTTTAGCATATAGATATTCATTTAAAGAAGATTTAGCTAGTCATTTCTTGTTGGTAGCATTCTCAGCAAGTAAATGTAGATTGTTCTGAAGAGTACTTACAATAGAAATTAACTACTTTTAAAAATTATATTCATATTTTCCTTCTATGGCATTTTCTATTTGGCAGAGATCTTGTACAACCAGATAAACCTGCAAGTCCCAAGTTTATAGTGACGCTGGATGGTGTCCCCAGCCCTCCAGGATACATGTCGGATCAAGAGGAGGAGGACATATGTTTTGAAGGAATGAAACCAATAAACCAAACTGCATCCACAATCAAGGGATTAAAAGGCCTCCGCCCACAGCAGTCACAGTTGATGAGCAGGCAGCTTGATGACCCTGATGGTAGTTTTTCAAATGGTGTGTCTGGTATTCAGATCGTCCTTTTATTGGAAAGTTTTCCCTATGAAGAAAATCTTTCAATTAAAATATTCTCTTGCATGTACAAAGATTATCCTTTCACTCTTCACCAGAAGGGTGATTTATGGAAAAATATGGATTCTGATTTTTTTCATTTTATTTTGGATAAAAGACTGCAACATCTACTATGAAAAAGGAAAATAGAGGCATAAAATCCAAATATACTACTAATGTTTTGAATGTTAAATTAGAATAGTCTGCCATTCTGCCGTACCTTTTGAAGTCTGAAAGATCATTCTTAGAATCTTTTTTTTTTTTTAAATTAAAGAAACTTCTCAGTCTCCCTGGTATTTAAAAAATTGACTTTAGCTGCTACTTGTAGGAGTGAAATTTCTTGTGTTAAAAAAAAGTTTTTTGCTCACTAATTCTGTTAGGAAACTATAGCATTTAATAGTGTCAGAAAAGATATGGTCTGTAAAAACTTCCATGCAGTAATAGCTGGATTGTAAGAGTTTCTGGTCCACTCCCTTTTAGGTAGGTGAATGTTTATCATAACTTAACTTGCTCTCTAATCGAGTATATCTAGTAACAAGAACTAGACTATTAAAAGTTTCCATTCTGACTAGAGAGAATGATAGTTAAACTCTCCAAACCTCTTAAAGGTTTATAAACAATCCTGTGACAGATAAATAATTACTGAATCTTGAAAATAACCAAGATTTTAAAAGTTGTGGATTGGAGGACTTAACGAAAAAATACATTTTTTTTAGTAATGTATATGAAAATTAGTTGATTGCTCAAAAAATGTACCCCCAAAACTGCAAAATTGGAATTGGCTGTTGTTGGAAGTAGTGTTTCTCTCCCCAAGGGCCTCCTTCCCTGTGCCTCATTAGAGTTAGAGGTCTTTGTGAATGCTAGGTAACTGCTTATTAAAGGTAGTAGATAGTCATTTCAGAGGATGACCTCTGAGGTCTTTTCTAACTCTTAAAATCTGGTGAATGTAGATCATGGAAATCTGTATTTAAGTGAAGCAATTTATTGTGACTTTTAGTTGATATATCTTAGGATATCTTCTCTGTGATTCCATTTTGAAATCATGATTAGACTGTTAGTAATTGCCATGGATGATAGAGTAAATCAAAAGTTCACTAGTAGGAATTTCCTTTTAAAAATGAAAGGCAGCATTATCTAAATGGAAAGTCTCTTACAATCAAAAGTAGACTAAGATTTGTGAAAGGTTTAGTATTTTCTTGACTACGTTAGGCTTAGGCTGAAATAGAAAAGATACTTTTTGTCATATGCTGTTTCTGAAAAATTCTTAAATCTTTTAAATATAGATGTAGTTTTTTCAGGAAAACATCCTGCTACATTCAGCATTGAAAGAAGCATAGCAATTTGGCATGTGTGTATGTAAAATATAATGAAGGTGTTTAAATATCAGCCATCACAATATAGATGAGTGTTAAGGATGGTGGTACTCCCAACCCCTCTTTTCAAAGTACAACTCTCATTTTCCAGCTGTGTGGTTTCTTCAGGGCAGCTCACTTTTCTGTCATCACAGATGTTACTGTATCAGTCATTCTCAAACTTTATTTTTTTGTTTAAGGCACAGTATTTTTCTTTGTCCTATGGAATTGCAGTATGCTGAATGTTTAAATTGGTGATCTTATGGGAAAATCAGGAGACACTCACATATGCCCATAATATTGCATGTGTATGTACTATACACTTTGATGCACACCTAGCAAAGTCATTAGCATCAAGGTAGAAATGGGTATTTACATAAAATATTAATCCAGTGAAGACTGGAAAACTGGAAAAGGAGCATTTTATGGTATGTATTTAAAAAAAGAAGATAGCCAGGGGAAGCTTTTAGTCACATCCAGCCGACGTTAATAATTCTATCAAATACAAAGAAGTCTAGTGTAATTTCTCTTGAAAGTTGCCTTCAAATACTGATAAATTCTTTAATTTTCTAGTTATGAAGTAGTTGTATTATTTTGTCTTTTATGTTTCTTTTGTAACTCCTCTTGAATAGGAGACTTCCTATTCATTGACTTCTTAATTCATTTATTCTCTTACAGGAAGGGCATTTCACAGTTCCCTGCCATAGTATATTAAAAATTACTTGGGTCCTTTTGTGTTGGTCATTGTCATTTCTGGATGTGTGACATTCCTACTTTCTGTCCCCAGGAGTCTTGCTGTATTACAAAGAAAAAGTTAAGCAAAACCAACAGATAGTATGCTTGAGAAGCCTGTATTGCTAATCTGCTCTTTTAATCCCCTTCTTTACCAGTAAAAAGGGGTGATGCATTTCCTCTCTTTTGTTCTTAAGGGCTTTTCATAATGTATTGATTTTCATCTCTGCCTCTACAAGGACTTAGACAGAATTGTTCCAAATGTTGAGAGGACAAATTCTTTGTATCACTCTTGTTTCAGGTCATCTGTTAGGCCTAAGGGTCTTCTTCTCCCAGGGGTGTAAGTTTCTCTGACCACTAACAATGTGATTTTGATATTATCTGTTAGGCCTAGGGGTCATCATCTCCCAGAGATGCAAAGTGCAAGTCTCTGTGACCACTAATAATGTAATTTTGATATGTTGTAAAGATTATGTATGTTTTGGGGTGGAAGTGAGAGCATAAAGTGGTAACAGTTATGTGGTGAAATTTGCACTGGATTCTCTTGTGTGACTGATAGGATTTTTTCTGTAACAATGAGAAACTATAGTGTATAGTCCATGTAAATCTTAAAAAATATCTTCTCAATGATCTGTGCAGTTCATTATGCCTCCTTCCCCACTTTTTCAGGGTTGCATTTAATTTAGGAACTTTGGATGGCCATTAAACTCTTGTTTTCTCACTTGCAGATATGTATTTCCTTAGAATCTCCTCTTACAAGATGTTATTACCAGAATTGGTGTGTATTAGGCAATTCGTGGCATTTTAAAAATCCATAATTAACAAAATATTTGTTGAATCTTCTTCCTCTCACAGTTGAAATGAGTGAATTGAGTATCACCCAGAAACCAGAGAAACTACCAGAGCGCTGCAAGTACTGGCCTGCCTGCAAAAATGGGGATGAATGTGCTTATCACCATCCAACTTCGTCCTGCAAGTAAGTTGTACAAATCCAGTTCATCCTCTTTTCTTCCACCATCCCCAACTGAGATGCTGTTTAATGTGGAGGGGGGGATCAAATTTTAGTTATGCAGTGAAATATGTGTTGGGCCACATGTTGGAGATGATAAATTTTGCATCCTTTTTAGAGAAGTGTAATAACCAATGTTTAAATATGGTAAAAAAAAAAAAAAATACACCTGAGATTTCTGGCTTTGTTCTTCAAAAGATGTTATTTTGGTAAAGTCAGTAATTGCCACAATGTGTGTGTATTTTTTCTTGTATTCAAGTGGACAGATTTTTAAGGCACTAAAAATTTTTTTTTAAGCACTTAATAACTACTTAAGGTCCTTATTAATAATAGTTGACTTTATTGGATAAAATAATGAGGAAAACAGTGATAACCTGTTGAAGCTTACACTACTAGCTTGGTTCAGTGGAACAAGCTTACTGAGAATCTTTTAATAGACTTTTTAGGGTTCTGAGTATTTTGGAATATTTCCTAGTTTTGGTGTATTTGCTACTTTAGCAAACCTGATAGGTATATGGAAATTTAGATGTACAAAAAAAACAATTTTTGCTTTATAGATTCAACATGGTGATTTTTTTTATTAGGAAATTCTCCAATTCAATTTTTTTAAAATGCCTTTTTATAACTTTCATGATAGATCATCATACTATTATACTTTACTTTATGGTAACAGATCTTTATTCTTTTGCATTTTTTAGATTTTACTTTATAGTTGACTTTTTTTTTTCCTGTCCCTCTCACATCCATCCCCTAAAAAATGAAAAGAAAAACAGGTGTTCATTGTCAAAACAAAATGAGGAACATACGTTTACCCTATCCAAAAAAACCACATCTGATTCTGCCTTGAATCTATTGTGTCTCAATCAAGAGTGTTGGTAGCATGTTTTTCAGCTTTGCTCCTTTGGAATTATGATTGGTCATTTCATTGAACCTATTTCCTTTTTTTTTTTTTTTTAATTTTTAATAGCCTTTTATTTACAGGTTATATGAATGGGTAACTTTACAGCATTGACAATTGCCAAACCTCTTGTTCCAATTTTTCCCCTCCTTCCCCCCTCCTCCTCCCCCAGATGGCAGGATGATCAGTAGATGTTAAATATCTTAAAGTATAAATTAGATACACAATAAGTATACATGACCAAACCGTTATTTTGTTGTACAAAAAGAATTGGACTCTGAAATATTGTACAATTAGCCTGTGAAGGAAATCAAAAAATGCAGGCAGGCAAAAATAGAGAGAGTTGGGAATTCAATGTAATGATTCTTAGTTATCTCCCAGAGTTCTTTTGCTGGGCATAGGTGGTTCAGTTCATTACTGCTCCATTGGAACTGATTTGGTTCATCTCATTGCTGAGGATGGCCAGATCCATCAGAATTGGTCATCATATAGTATTGTTGAAGTATATAATGATCTCCTGGCCTACTCATTTCACTCAGCATCAGTTCGTGTAAGTCTCTCCAGGCCTTTCTGAAATCATCCTATCGGTCATTTCTTATCGAACAGTAATATTCATATACCACAATTTATTCAGCCATTCTCCAATTGAGGGGCATCCACTCAGTTTCCAGTATCTGGCCACTACAAAGAGGGCTGCCACAAACATTCTTGCACATACAGGTCCCTTTCCCTTCTTTAAAATCTCTTTGGGAATATAAGCCCTGTAGTAACACTGCTGGATCAAAGGTACAGTTTGCATTGATCCTATTAACTCTTTCAAAAGACTGTTGTTTTTAGTGTTTTTATTGTATGCGTTTTTCTCAGGGCATGACTGTTCTTTTTGCTAGATTGCTTTGAGAAAGTAGTGTAAGGACTTTAAATTGTAATGGTAATGTAAAGGGTGGATCCTAGTCCCTGACAAGCCTGAAGGGAAAATACTAGCAAGCTCTTCATCCTTAATCCTTTATTTTTCTTTCTTTTTTTAATTTTTTTTTGCTGGGGCAATTGGAGTTAAGTGCCCAGAGTCACACAGCCAGCTTCATTTTGTGCTTCAAGGTACTTTTGAGCAGGACAGATCAGGTGGCTGGTATTTAGCCCAATTTTCCAATTAATGGGGCCCAAAAGCCAGCAGCATCTAGACTCTTGACTGTTGGAGCCGTAATAAGGGACAGGGTCAGGGTCCTAAGAGGCTCTCAGAGAGGACAAAATCTTGCAATCCTTTCAAAGTCGAAGTGGGGAACAGAACCAGTTCTAAATGGTAAGTGCCTAAGGCAAATGGTTAGTGAGGTTGGGTGGTGGGCTTTTTTTTTTTTTTTTTGTGTCATGGACTACTTTGGTAGTCTGATAATTAATGTACCCTTTCCCAGAAAACTTTTTAAATGCCTAAAATAAAATACATAAGATTACAATATAAATTAAGTTATGAAATTAAGCAAGTTCATGGACCCCCCCTGGTGGTCTAGGGGAAGAAAATAGTGTATCACTAGGCTGCCCTGTACTTAGGGAGGCCTACGGGATATCTAGTCTCAGGCCTGATAGGGCCATACATGGGTTTGGAGCTGTCTCCTATTAGTGATTGCTGAAGGAGAAGATAACAGAGAAGAGACCAAAACCAGTTTCTTTATTGGGCCACCAAGAGATGGAGGCTCCAATTAAGGGTTGTGGCAGAAGATAGGGCCTGGTCCTGACCAACCCTCAGAGATGTCCCAGGTCATGGCATTCAACTTGGCCATTACTGTGAGTAAAATCTGTCAACTACATCCAAGAGTATGAGAAGGGAGGATGGAGCCTGAATTTGTCATAAAATCTCATTCTAGGAACTCTGAAGCTAGAGGTGAGTAAAGAAAGAAAACTGAACATAATGAAGAAATATTAAAACCTGGAAATACTTATGTGGATCAGTGCAAAGTGAAGTAATCAGACCTAGGAGAACAATTTATACAGCAATAATAGTGTAAAGATAAACAACTTTGAAAGACTTAAAATACTGATCAATCAATTCCAGAGGCCACGATGAAATATGCTACACATCTCTATATAGAGTCTGATGGACTCAGAGTATAGAAGAAAGGAGAGATAGGAGATAATTCATAACTAAAAATAAAATCAAATTGAATTAAAAAAAAAGAAAAAATCCCATATGATAAGCCCAGAAGTGACAATAAATTGAGCTTTAAAATAAAAAGACTGTTTTGGCCAGTGACCCTAAAATTTGTTGGAAGAAAAGAAGCAAGAGATTTAAAAATGAAATCCGGAATAGTGAAGAAAAAGTGAGGAAAAATAGCTTGTAATATAAGATGAAAAATAAGCTCAGGTGATGGACTTCTGTAAAAATAATATATAACAAATAGAATTCATAGATTCAGTGAGACAAGTATCAGAACAAAGTTAAAAGACTCAGAAATGAGAACATCTAAGATACTATAAAAAATAATTGATCTATAAAATAGTGTGAGGAAAGAAAATTTAATAATTACCTAAAGACTGAAAAATGATAACATCTAAGATATTATAAAAAAATTGAACTAAAAAATTACCTAACTCTTTGAAAATCATGACCAATCTATAAAAAACTGGATTATTTCAGGAAATCATGAAACTGTTCAGGTCTCAGAACTAAAGTACAAACTTAAAGAAGCCACTTCCCTAAAAAGCAAAATGAAAACACTATAAAATGTCATAGCCAGGATCAAGAGTTCCCAGGAAAATCAAGAGTTCCCAGGTCAAAGAGAAAATGGCATTAGCATTTATATGGGAATATCTTTATGCTTTGCTAGTATTATTTCATTGATTTCATGACTCTCATGAGTTGATTTATAGCATTATATAGGACTTAAAAGGTGTTATATTTAGAGGCATTTGTTTGTACCTAGAATTTTTTTTTAATAAGTCACATTGAAAACTTGAAGAAAACTATGACTTTGTTACATCTTTTCAGAAATGTAATATGATTTAAGAACACCTATCACAAATTATGGAAAGATATTCTTTTCAAATTCCTTAAACAAATGCAATGCAAATGAAATGGATCCAAAAGAAAGGAATGAAGTTGATGAATAACTATAATTTTATTGTTTTGGTTATACAGAAATGCTATTTTGAAAGTTGCTAATAATTCCAGAGGAGTTTGCTAGCAGCAGTGAAGAAGCAGGTTTTATGACAGATGAGAAAATTGATCAGGAGTAAAGTTGCTTTGACAGCCTTTATTTCAGTAATTTTTACAGAATGACATTTGAGCATCTTTTATGTGTAGTTGCCTATTGCCTATCATTCTACTTTTATAAGTAAAGCAAGAATGAAATTGATAGTTTCTTTTGCTTTCTTTAGACTATTCTTATATGCAATTCTTAGACTATACTATCTTCATTTGTCTACAGCAAGGATCAGCTATGTATATCCTGCCTGTTTTTATACATCCTGTAAATTAAGAATGGTTTTTGTACTTTAAATTATAATAAAACTATTTAGAAATATATTCTTAGCTCACTTACCTTATAAAAACAGGCCATGGCCCGATATGCTTTTCCTCTCCCTGACCTATAGCATAGAATAATAAAATTAGAGCCAGGATTAGTAGGTAGGCAACTCTTGGGAACATATTTTAATATTAATCTTTGCATATGTACAGTGTATTACAGTGATGTAAAAGCCTTTGCTCTGATATGTAGCTTTTTGTGGTTTTGAATTTAATGAGTTAGGAAAATTCATTTTCCAGCAAACAATATAACATTTGAATATATTTTGGTAAGTTTTGCCTAGGACATATTACAATCTTGTTTTGATTTTTTTTTTTTTTGTCATGACCAGAATCTTCAAGAGAAGGCTAAGTTATTTTCAGGTTACCCTAGTATACCGAAAGAAAAAAATACATAAAACATTTTAGAATTTTTTTTTTAAATTAAAATAAAATTTTGATGCTTTTTGGTGTGAAGTAAGGGAGGAAACTAGATCACTTGATTTTATTGGTGGAGGGAATTCTTCCCAGAAAGGGAAAATTTTTGTAGATCAGTACTTGCTTTGCAAGGTAGAACCTTAGAGAGTTGCCTAGGGCATTGAGAGATTAAGTGACTTGCTCCTGGGTTACTCAGTATCAGAGGGGTTAGAGGGCAGGATCTAGGTTTTCTTGGCTCTGGTTGGGTATCTATCCACTATGTTATTTGGTAAAGTTCACATCAGTTGTCTAGAAGATTCAGATTATTTGGATTAATTGATTTCAAGCAAATAAAATTACTATCCCAAAATATCAAGCTTTTAAAAATACATTTATATAAGCAATATGCAAAGAATAGGCCTTGTATCTTTTATTTAAATGTTGCTTCATTTATTGTTTGTGTTCATGTGTTTCTCCAGAAAAAATAGTTGGCCCCCTTCAAAGGAAATCTTAACAACATACAAAGAGAAGATGTCTATATTGAATAATAATCATTTCTTTTTTTCCCAGAGCCTTTCCCAATTGTAAATTTGCTGAAAAATGCTTGTTTATTCATCCAAATTGTAAATATGATGCAAAATGTACTAAACCAGATTGTCCCTATACTCATGCCAGTAGACGAATCCCAGTGCTGCCTCCCAAACCAGGTGAGTGAGTTTTGCATGTTGACATTTGGAATTTGGGTAGTTTTTTGAAATATTATAGTTATTTGGCTTAGTTTATATTTATTTATTTAGGTCTGGAAGTTTTTTAGATGGAATAAATCACAGCTCAATAAATTGGTGGCTACATTAATTGTATGCATTCACATACTTGTTTAAAGGAAATATAAGGAGAGTTTCCCCCCATTTTTATATAGTAATAGATTCTGATTAACTTATTTCATTGATAATAATGCTCTGCAATCTAAGAAATGCTTAGTGAAGTAATGTTATGTATTTAAAAGGGACCAATTCAGTCAGCTTTGGAAGAACAAATTGGGGTAACCTGTTCTAGATCATTTTAAAGTCTATTTTAATTAAAGTTCAAAAATTCTTAATTTTTAGAAGCTTAGCACTTGTTTTGGGTTCAAAGGTTCATTTTAATTTTAAAATCCATTTCAAAAATTGAGTTAATTATAAATTTCATTAATTCCTCCTGAAATTTTTTTTTTAATCAACAGCACCAACGCCAACACCAACATCTTCCAGTAGTCAGCTTTGTCGTTACTTCCCTGCTTGTAAGAAAATGGAATGTCCCTTCTATCATCCAAAAGTAAGCTTTTGGGATAATTTTTTTTTAATTATTCATTTTAGAAAAAGTTATTTAGGAATAATCTCAATTTTGAGACATTCAAAGATGAATAAAGGTTGTTAACACTTTTAATTGCTTCTAATAAGTTTTCATTTGAAAGTTGTAATAAAGCTCTTCTGTTTTTTGTATTAAGTATTATGCATAAAATTTAATGTTTTCTTGGCCAGACTTTTTAGCTCTTAAACGTTTTCTTTGCTCTTTGAATGTGACATAGCACAAATCTTTTAATGTGGGGAGGTTAAAATTAGATGTGTATTTGCTTTTTTAGGATTTCACTGAGAATTTTAGAGTCCTCTCTGCCTTCAGAAGTAAAGATAGTGATGTAAATAAATTAGAGAAAATTTATCACATATTTGCAAACTGTGGCGCAGATACCTCTTCCAAAGCTCTTAGTTGCTAGAGATAAGTAACTCTGTTATCAGAAAAAACAATTTGGGTTTTGGAGACTTCAGAGATGATGGGATTTGCTTATAGCTTTTAATAATAAATTATGACCATAGTGTGGTCACCATGTTCTCATCATTCAATTTAGGTTTGTCTCCCCAAGTCCAGTAGCTTTCATCTGTCTATGCCTGGTTTAATATACTACTTAACTGTTGATTTGCAAACTACTAGGGTGGAACTGCAGATTTTTTATTTACATGGAATCTTAATTTATTGCTTCAGGAAAAATGTATTTAAAAAGATAATGATCCTTCAATCTATTATCACTTTAGTGAGTAGACTGATTTGGCAGTATTTGGTGGGAATTGAATAAATAAGACAGAATGAGTTTTAGATGTGACCTTTTTTTTAGTAAAACTTTGTCATCTATTTCATTGTTCTCTATGCCTGAGGAAAAGCATTCCTCACCTAGGCAAGAGCCAAGAGGTATAATTCAACTCTTATAGTAATATTCCCTATAAACATTAATGCAATTCATGAAATTAGGGGAAAATAAAAACTATATAGCTACATAAATTTGTACTATAAAAACTCAAAATTAGAAGGAAATGGTGAAATATGTGGATCAGATACAGTTTTCTGTGACTGATTGATTCCTAAAGGGTTGATGAGGTTGGGATAGCACAAATCCATTATTGTTAGTTATTGGCGGGAGTGGTATGAGGGTAGAGATCTTAGAGTGTTTGTTGTATTTGGATTTGGTCAAAGTAATGCTGGTTGGGCAATATGCCTTTATATCCAAGATGGTAATGATAACTGGTCCACATAAATTTCTTTAGTTTTCTTTCATCCCTCACTAAACAATTTTATATTTAGAATACCTGCTCAGTTTCTTTTTTAAAATGGAAGGGTTGTTTAGATTATCTCTAGAGGGTCCCTTCTAGGTCCAGACATCACTATCTGTTTACAGTTTGGACCAACAGATAGTCTGCCTGATGGATATTTAATTTACCAACAAGTTACAAATAGTTTTAAATTTTATTTTTTGTTTTGAAAGTAAAGAAAAGGATGTCACTGACCAAAAAAGTTAACATAATATATAAGATTTCCCATAATGGAAAATTTTTGTATTGTTGTAAGATTGATGAATCTAGCCCTTCAATTAAGCAAGCATTTATTAATTACTTGCTTTGTACTAGGCGTAAGATGAAGTGTTTTGCCAAGTCTTTTCTGTTATAAATCGGGAATGAAAATATGAGACAGCAAGGTAAAATGAAAGCCATTGATTCCTTTCCCTAATATTTGATTACTTTGCTTAAGCTCTCTGATAAGGGCAAGGATGAGAATTTTATGAGCCAGATCTCTTTTCATATTAAATTTTTACATACTGACAAAGCCAATTTAAAAAAACAACAAAACTGTTTTTTAGCACTGTAGGTTTAACACTCAGTGTACGAGACCTGACTGCACATTTTACCATCCAGCAATTACTGTGCCACCACGTCATGCCTTGAAATGGACTCGACCTCAAACCAGGTAAAATCAAAACGGAAAGGCTTCAAAGGGACAAAAAGAATATAGTGTAAAGAGTGCTGGGCTAAGTCAAGAGAACTATCAATTTTCTGTTTTTTAACTTTTCAAGGGCCTTGATTTTCTAATTTCTAAAATGAATGGGCTCTATTAGATTGAATTAAAAAAGCATTTTCTAAGCAATCATCTTTAGATGATCTTTGAGTTCTCTAAGAACTCAGTAACTGATATGAATTTAAATTGGTGTAGGAGAACAAAAGACAGAAAAAGATGCTTCTCGTATACTACTTATTGCAGTTACAGGAAGGCAGATATTTAGTTAGGCTTCATGTAAGGAAAAGCTTTCCTCCTATTAAAAACTATTTAAAAAGTTATCAATTAGTTTGGGGAGGCTGTGTTCTCTCCTCACTAGAATAAACCTTGGATCACTACTTGATGGTATGCTAAGTCTTGTTTGGGTATGGATTTGACTTAGATGTTCTCTGGGTCATCTTTTTTTTTTTTTTTTAACCCAACAAACAGTTTTATTGATTTCCCTCTCCTCCCCACACTGATTGGCAGTATTTGATTCAGCAATTCCTAATGACTGTGAGCCTAGCTGCAGCAATGTTATCAAGGATTCTGGGCTCATGCTCATTTTGAGTAACTCAAGAGTCAGATTTTTCAAAACAAATCCCTTCATTCTAATTAGAAACCTGAATAATTTCCTTTTTTTTTTTTTTTTTTTTTAAGTTTTAAGAATTTGTTAAATGCCTATTACTGGGGAGGCACATTTTGAGTTGTTTATGAATAACTTTTAAGTTTTGTCAAGAAGAATTAAAACAAAATCAGTTGTTGTTATCCTGTTTATCTGTTTAAAGCTGATAGCCAAGGTAGATGTTTTGCCTGCTATCTTTGATGTCTATGACATATGCCTTAAAAATTGAGTAAGCTGTGGTTTGATCAGACTTGAAAAGCAATATTTGGTTTACATCAGATTCCCTAAAGGAGAGAAGAATGGTAAAATTGTGTATGAACACAGTAATAATTTGTGTTTTTGTTTGTTTTCTTAGTGAATGACAACCAGACATTGTAGCTAGAAGATCATGGATTTTAAAAGCTCCCATCTTTGAACTCTACTGGTGAAAGACATTCTACAAATTTATCAGATCTTTTGAACTTGGAATATATTGTTTTCATAATATGAAGTTTGTTGCCTATTTGAAGTGTCTAATTTTTCAAATTTGTAAGTTTTATTAAGTGGTTTTAACATGGGTTTTTTACTATGAAGAGAAGTCAGTGTGTAAGGAAAAAAAAACTTACTTTAAATTCCATTAAAACATTTTGAGGCATGGTTTGTATCCTGCTACTTTGAGTCCCAGTGTTTATAAAATTAGAATTCTGAGTGTGGTATCGAAAGTAATTAAAAGATTGATTGTATCATTTTTATGAGGCCTATATTAGTGCTATGTATATAAATACAGTTGCCCTAACCAGTTTGAAATGAGCCAGGGTAATGGGTAATACAAAGAATAAAAATAGTGTTGGGTGAACTGTCAAGATTCCCTCTCCCTTCCTCTCCCCCCTTCCATTTTTAAAAACATGGAAATAGATGCAGACATTACAGTTTAAATACAACCTTATTGCTCTGGATTGAAAGTCAGATCGGGTCTACTTGCCCAAGTTTTTTTCCATAGCAAATCTGCTGCTAAAAGAATAGAAAGGAGGAAGTCTGTTTGTTTTTTTAGTAAAACATTTAGATGGTAACTGCAAAAACTGTGTACAATGTGCAATTCTTTAAAATGTTTTCATTTACTATTAAGTTACATATGCTTTTTTCAGTAAATCTTTTGGGGAATGACATTTTCACAAAAAATATACAAAAGAATTTTTACAAGTATATATACAGGATATCATAAAACATTTGCTACACAAATTAAACTCTGCTTTAACAAATATATAGCTATACATACATCTTCACATTATGAAAATTTAACAAGCCAGGAAATTATAATTGTTGAACAGCATATACAGCATATGTAGTAAGTTTTTTTTTTTTTTAATAAAGCAGATCTGAATTATATATTTTTAAATTACAGAACTATAAAGTCAAGGATTAAATGCCCAAATAGATAAAAGAGGAACACATTTAAAGATATCCCTCACATGTTTAATATGACTATATCTTTGGGCCCATATAACATAGAAAAGGGGGGAAAGCTCCATTTGATTAAAAGCAAAATTTGTCATACATACTTCAGAATAAAACAATGCAAAATTGGCTTTAAAGAACATTCCTTATTTAGTTAAAGTAGAGATGGAAACATTGATTTTTGAAAAACAAATATGAATAGAAGGAGCTAACTTAAAAGGGTTAAATTTTTCCTCCTTAAGTAGGTTAACAAGAAAAAATACATATTAACTCAATCTAATTTTCCAGTTATTGAGCTGTTTACATAAGATACTGGCTTGGTTCATCCTATAGGGAATGAACAAGCTAAGCTACTATTTAATAGAAGAATCTCCTTTAGAAACTTGCTTGTTTCACAAAATGGAGAAAAGTTAGAATTGCTACACTGACTCTAAAGGCATGATTTAATAATAGGGAAAGGAAAGGAGAAGCAGACTAAAAATACATTTTTATGCAGTTTTTACAGCACCACCTTCTCCACCTCTCCTCAAAGTACAAAGCTGTTTGGTTTAGGGGAAAAGATACTTCCCTCACATTCTTATTAAACTAATCTAAACTTAATGACAGAAACAAGGCCTTCCCTCACCCCCCAAAAAATGTTTATAAAGCAAAGTAAATAAACATTTGGTTCAAATGGCTAATGCCATTTAGAAAAAAAGAGACTATAATAGGATTATCTCCACTCATACTTAAACAACAACAACAAAAAACCAAACAGGTTAACAACTGTTGGAACTTCTCTGGGGAGAAAAATCATTCTAATATGTGAGAAATTGTTTTTGTTCTTGAACTATAACATTTTGCCACTTACATAAAAATATAACTACTTTGTTCTTTTAGCTACAGTTTCTATGACATAAGAAAAAACACACAAAACAAATGCTGGGTAATTTTTAGAGTTTGATCCAGAATTAACAAGAACAGAGGATCAAACAAAGGAGATGGTTTTGGTCTTGACAATAATAGCACAGTGATTGGTACAAAGAGTGCATAGTAGGCTTTGGCATGCTTGTGTTTATAATAAACCCAGTGAAATTACAGGTTAACAGGAAGTAATAGATTACAAATCAAGTTGATAAAATTAACCAAATAAATCATGTCATGCACACAAAAATAATCTTCAGGGTTTTAAAAATGAAACTGAAAAGATTTTAATAAAATATGGCAGTATATACCCATGTGACCTAACATTTTATCTTCCCCATAATTAATTTTTGAAAATAAAATTAGCAACATGATTTTAAATTTTAACTAATGAGGACTTGGATTAAGGCTGTCTAATATCTGCCAAATTTTACAGATGTAAATTAAGAAGTCACCTAACCTGATTTTCCAAAATAGCTCATTCCCAATAGAGACTGACCTATGCCCTGCCTGAGAGGGAAAAATCTCCCCTTTCTTTTCAGTGCAAATTTTTTAAAATGTCTGGGATACAGAGAAGAAATCTGAGCATGCTACTCAGTACTGTCTTATATTGAAATGACTTTATATGATACTTTGCCAAATAAATTCTTGTTAAAATCCATCATTTAGAAAAAGTTAAGATTTCAGTACTGCAGCTATGTTTCTTATCTATATTTAAAAGGTAAAACTAAGATCTGTTGTTTAAAAGCATTAAGTAGTTGGACAAAGTTGATTTACTCCATAGTCTAACATTTTACTATTGCTTAATTGGCATTATCACTAAT
The DNA here is from genome assembly GCF_016432865.1 of Antechinus flavipes. Lineage (NCBI taxonomy): Eukaryota > Metazoa > Chordata > Mammalia > Dasyuromorphia > Dasyuridae > Antechinus > Antechinus flavipes. The sequence continues at coordinate 300,034,923 of NC_067399.1, read as the reverse complement.
TGGAAACAGATCTAGTTCTGTGCTGAATGAACATTAAAAGTTTTTGAAATGAATTGTTTCACTGAGCAGTTTAGAAGAAGTTTCTTTTCACTACTTCTTCAGTGTAGTGCCTATATTATTAGGGAAATTTGTTAAGTGAGAATTGCTTAAAAGATTAAGAAAATGAATGAATCCTAAAACTAGTTTTATCCAGAATTTGGGAGAATCCATTGATATTAGAGTTTCTATGAATAGAGGACATGAGAGAACATATTTCATCTATCTTTCCAAATGAACTTATGTATTTGGGAATGCTATTCAGAATTTCTAACTACTCATGTCTTACAAATAGAGAATCTTAACATTATTTACCTCTGATGTTTTTGCCTCAGAGAACAATGATCTGCATTTGACATATAATTAAATAATTGTTCTCAGAATTCCACAAATAGCAAATATTTGCATTGTTCATAAAGGCAAATGACTTGTTTTTCTACATTGAGCTAATTTTGAAAGCAGTTGGATACATCTGGATGCCATATTAAATTATGCCACTGGGACATATCAATGTGTTTTTTGCAGCAGTTTAAAACATTGTACTCCAATGACTTAATGTAATAGTTTACATCCAAGTTATCTATCTTAAGGACTGGGGGGAGAGGAGGCGCAGGGAAAAGGAACAGCTAGCCCACAATAGATTTTTTAGGTATTTTAAATAGATGTTATAAGAATTTTCTAAATTGGGATTGGACTTTAATTTCATACATAAAATGGTACAAATTATTTGTCCTTACGAAGAAATAATAGACAAATGAGTAAAGTATCACTCATTTGTCTAAATTAGCCAGGCAGTAATTTTTTAATGTGATCAATTTTGAAACAGATCCAACGTTCATTTGATTTAGTATTTTTAAATCGGTGGAAACCAACCAGTCTGTAGAAGATTGTGTGAATCTTCCCAATAGGGAAAAAACAATTTTCCTTCACACTAAATTTATGCCAAGTATTTATCATAAACCAATGAATTTATTTCATATTCATAATTTTTTAAAAATAAATTTGTTGTGTGAATAATATTTTACAAGTCCAAGTAAAATAGTATTAATCCCAAGATTGGAAGAAATGTCAGACACGCCATCTAAATCTTATCAAAACATGAATCATCATGGCTTTCAAACATGTTGCCTTCCAGTTAAGTTTTATTCCTGCCTAAAATTTCTATTACTTTAAAAATATTTCATTATGCTAGTATTATTTATCCCACAAATAACATGAGAATCACCACTCCAATTTTCTATTTAGGGTACTAAATGTTCTTTGTTTATATGGCTAATTTCTGAACCTCAGAAAAAGGTGATGAGAACTCAAACATTTTCGGACTGTGATAATATATCATCTTAAAAATTTGATGTTGAAATCGCAATAGGTTTATTCATAAAATAGTAATTAAGAGTTATACTTTTCAGCATTCACAAAGTAAAAAATTTTCTGAGTCATGGCAAAAATCAAATTACTACTGGTCTATGAGAGCAGCTTCATGTGTATTTAGTTTATTTACTCATTGTAGATAGGATAGTTACAAAATTTGCAATGACTTCAGTTTTTATAAACATAAGTTTTTATACAATACCAAATTTTCTCTGGGAAAATTTATTGTATGTAAGCCATTATTAGATTTTTAATTTGCAAAATTTGCTGAAATGAAGTTACACTCTGAAATAACTTCATTTTCCTTAACAAAATAGGATATAGCGTTTTAGTAGGTAGCTTTCAAAAATATTTTCTGCATGACTGACCATTTTTATCAGCATTCATTTTTAGATCAAAAATAACCAATGCTTTTTGTTTTGGGGGGAGAGAAGAGTGGGAAAGAATAGCTATATAACTGTATAGTAAGGTTAAAGAAAATGAAACTAAAAGGTGAACAGGAATGGGCAAGGTAGAGAAAAAAGTGGGAATATAAAGAATAAAGGTCTTTTACCTACATCCCCCTTCCCCCAAAAAAATAATTCCTGATTACACCATAAACTGTACCTCATGGCTTTGCCAAATTGATACTGAAAGCCCAGAAAAAAAATAACTTTTGTTTAAAATAAAATCCTTGATCTTATGTGAAGATCACATTCAACTCTGTGATTTATCTGAATATTATTTTGAATATCTGGCAGTGAACAGATTACCAACATGATTAGGTACCACAGCAAATATACTATAGATTAATAATCTTTCTGATAAGATTCTAGGCATTTCCCCAATTTGATTCATTTTGGAGTTAGCACCATTTCTTGATCATGCAAAGGCTTTTCTTTTTGTATTCTTGAATAATTTTATAGTATCTTCTTAGCATTCCCGTTTCCTTCAGTGTGGCATATGTATGCATTTCCAGACAAATAAGCTGTAATTTGAAATACAAAAATAAGTTGATAGAGGAAAAAAATGCCAATTTGTTCAAAGTATTTAAATTTGATGAAATTTAATGAAGGCACTTAAGTTCTGTGGGATTCTAAAAGAATGTGAGCTTTAACCACTTTTAAATTTTGTTTGCAATGTTTGTACTATTAGCCAAATAGTCTATAAAGAAATTCTAGTCTTTCCTATCATATAATTTACTTAAACACGAAATAATCATTCTACCTTTTTACAATGAACTGTATCTGTTCCACAGCACATTCTTTAAACTCAATTTTTGAAAAACACTCCTTTCATGTGTTACTTGGTAAATATTTTCCTGTAATTTTTTTCATCAGACATTCTACCTTCCTAATCCTTTTTTGAATAGGAAAAAATAGCAACCTGCAGTCATCTCCTCCAGCACTGATAACATGTCGATCCCCATTTGTAAACCGAATATTGGTCAAATGTGCAGAATGACCTAAGAACCTCTTGTGTTTTGCCTGAATGGGGAGAAAAAGGAAAATCATGGTGAAAATGAATGAGAACATCAGAAGCTTCCTTTAAGAGACAAATTCATATGAAACAAAGATCTGCTAGAAAAGCTATCTAGAGTATTTTAAAGACCTTGATTCTCTGATAGGTCTTAATCCAAAGAGATTTATCCTACTAGATACTATTTGGACATAGAAACAAATGTGCACTCTATGGTATTTAATAAAGTATAGGTTAAATTTGATTTTCCAGGCAAAGATGTTGTCATAATATTTTATGAAAAAAAGTCATCTTTCCCAGTATATGTGTGAAGAGAGCAAATTATACCTAGAAATGTGATAACCATCCTATCTCAAAAAAATGTGTCCTTAGGATAATTTAGAGTTGGTAACTGTATATAGATGGATATAAATTTAGAAGTAGACATTCCTGTGACAAACATTTATTAACTATAATACCAAGCTTTGGGGAATTAAATATGAATTCAATGAATGAAACAATCACTACTTGCAAGGAGTGTTTATGTTCTAATTTGGAATGGGAAACTAGCACTTAAATATATATGTGTATGTATGTGTGTTATGTGTGAGTATATGCACACTGTGCATACGTGTGCACACACAGGTGTGCACACTAAAATTTAAAGCTTTGTTTTCTATTCGTGGATGTGAAATAGATAACCTAAAAAAATCTGGAAAATTTAGGTCAATTTGGTAAGCATATATGGTGAAAATGAAATATTTCCAAATGAAAAAATATGGCCAGCCCTTGGCTTCCTTAGACCTGAATTAGATACTACTTATGAATAGCCACCATGGAACATCTGCCCCCAAAATTGCCCTTTCTCCTCAGTTGCCAGTTGGGTTTGTCTCTCCATTTTAGATGTCATGCAAATAATTTTCTGAATGAAAATATTTTATTTAGGTTCCAGGTAAGTGACATATAACTTGGAATATAATGCATTCTAAAATTAGGGCTTTGCCTGCAACATTTTCTAATTTAAGAAATAATTGCTTATTAAATAAGTGAAAGGTATTGGGATAGAAGAAGTTTTGGGAGTTTGTTTTTTAAAGGTTCTGACTTAAAGGGAATTAAGTACGAATGATTTTTTAAAAAGTACTTGGGAGAACTAGTCCAATAAAACAAAAACACTAAACCAAAATAAACACTTACAAATTTTTCTGGACATGGAAAGTCAAATAGCTTGACCATGCCAAAGTCATCTCCAGTTACAAGGCTGATTCCTGAATGAGATACACAGGCACAATTGACATCAGCTTTCTCAGTATGTCTTGACCATATTCCAACTACTTCATCTCCTAGAATGCTGGGTGGGGAAAGGATAGAAAAAAGTCACTGTGTTCACTGGAAAATCCCAAAGTTACAGTTTACTGAAAAAAAAGCACATGTTTTAAGTAGTGTGTCTAGGATTTTAAACAAGATTTCTAGAGAAAACCCATAGAATATGCAATTAAAGAAGGAAGTCATATTAGTAATAAACTATTAGGGAAATGTAAGGAAAGAACAAAGTTAAGGCAGGAAATAACTCCCATTTGAATTAATGGTTACTTGTGAAAACACCTGGTTGGCTTACATATTTTTGGATAATTAGACATTGTTTTAGGGCCAATGAATGGATTTTTCAAAATACTTAAGTTGATACTTAAAAGGCTGCCTAAGACAGTTCTTTTAAAGGATTAAAAATACTTAATAAACTTTTCTAATTTGAATTGTACTGACAACTATGGAAATCAATAATTCAGTTCTCCCAAAGCAATTATAAAATAGTAATTTTGTGGGCATTGTTCATCTTACACAATTAAACAAACAAAAAACCTGTACAAACATATGACCAATATTGGGAAAAGTAATGTGTCATGGAGTCTGTATAACAAAGGTTATATCAACTGCCTAGACTCATAGGGGTCCTCAAACTACGACCCGCAGGCCAGATGCAGCGGCTGAGGATGTTTAACCCCCTCACCCAGGGCTATGAAGTTTATTTAAAGGCCCACAAAACAAAGTGTTTGTTTTTATTATAGTCCGACCCTCCAACAGTCTGAGGGACAGTGAACTGGCCCCCTATTTAAAAAGTTTGAGGACCCCTGGCCTAGAGTGTAGTCATTGCTGTGTTTGAATACATAGTTGTAATCTCTGCAGTTTTTTTTCACATGTTTCTAAGGATATGCTGAAATTACTTATCACACTGACTTGTATTCATCAAAGACCTTTGAAACAACTTAAATGTAACTGTAAAAGCTCTTGAGAGAAAAGTGGCAGCTACTGCTTAAACAAAACAGTCATCCATTTCTTTCCAAGTTAATGCTGCCACTGGAAATTGGTGATGAGTATTCTCATCTTTTTTTTGCTGTGGCAATTGGGGCTAAGTGACTTGCCCAGGGTCACACAGTAAGTATTAAGTGTCTGAGGCCATATTCTAACTCAGGTCCTCTTAACTGCAAAGCTGAGGCGCTCTATCCACTGTGCCACAGCTGCCCCTCACACACTTCTTTCGTGAAGAAAAATGACCAAGTAGTCAGTGCTTTGATTTATTTTTTTAATTGAGATTCTAAAAAAACTGGATATTTGTTAAGAAAACAAGCACCAGACATTATAAATTAAAACTAGCTGCTATCAGTTAAATTTTTCTTTGTTCACTTCTTAATTGCATAAGAAGGAGCTCATCAGACTATTTATAGGCAGGCATTTTTTGAGAGTACCTTGGAGAATGAAGTATAAATAAGTTTTTTCAGACAGCTCTTGCCTTATACATTTTAAGAAAATTGATCCTTAGCAAAATTAGCCATTTGCAGAAAACTTTAATTCTGAGCCTTTGAAACATTTACCTAGTCCATGTAGCCCAAGTTATTCTGTCAATGGCAGCCTGATCCATCAGCTGTTTTCCTGAAGGCACTTCATAGACATGCCGTTTGTATGAACCTGTGGAGACCTTTTCATCATAAAAAAGGGACAAGATTTCAATTACATGAGATAATGGCAAAAGTCATGAGTTTATAAATGCTATTATACTATGTACATATAATGTCACCTAATTTCCATATTTCCAAATTTAAAAAAAAAGAGTACTTATAAAAATGTTTTTCCCCCAAGGAAATAAGGGACTAAAGAAAATGTCAAAATATGGAAATAAGGAAATTAAAATAGTAGTATAAGATTAAATTTAAGAGTACCTAAATGAAAACATGTACACAAGTACTTTTGATAAGCCATACCTGAAGATAACAGCTGTCAGCCGAAAAGTCCATTTGAATAACAAAGCTTGGGATGTCTTTGCAGTAGCTAATTCTATTAAGGGTAGGACCCAATGTTAGGTCATAAAAATCCACAGCATTCTCACTAGAACCCACTGCTAAATATCTGGAGTCTGGACTAAACCTAAATAAGGAAAAACATGCAAAAAAAAAAGTCCAATGCATTTGAAATAATTCAAAGATTTAAAAGTACAGGTTTTTCCATTCTTGACTTAGAAGTTGTTTTCTAAATTATGGCAAGCACTCTGGGTTGTATTAGATAATATGTTTTGTCTAATTGGATCTTTTGTAAACAATACTAGTCTCTACTGGAAAGCTGTGAACTAACTTGTAATGAAGTGAAAATTCCACTTTTAGTTGAACAGTTTTTTTCCTAGATTGTCTCCCAAATCCATTTAAAATGTTGATTGGTTTTTCAGAATGTAGTTGTCTAGAGCATCAATATATATGTAGTACTTATTCTCAGTGTGCCAATTATCTAGCATTCAGGTCACTATATTTGAATTTTGTTGACATATTCCTTCTTCCTATGCTCTTTGTATTGTGGATCTGTTGTTCCAAGTGATAAACCTGATAAATGGTATATCAGAAAATTAGAAACACAACAATACTTTTTCTAATATGACTATATGACCAATATATACATTTATAGTGTCCACTTTCAAAGTGCTTTCTCATGTATTTTATTTGATCATTACACCAAAACTATGATGTGGGAAGCCTATCAACCACCATTTATTAAGCACCTACTAGGTGCCAGGCATTATACAATACATTAGTTATATAAAAAGGGGCAAAAACCAAGTTCCTGCTCTCCAGGAGTTCACAGACTAATGAAAAAGAGAATACGCAAATTAATCATGTATAAACAAAATATATACAAGATAAACTAGAAACGAGGAAGAACACTAGCATTAAAGGGATCCAGAACTTAAGTCCAACTGAATAAGGAAATGGATGGATGGTCAGAGAGTCGGGGCTGCCTGCCCATCTAGTAAAACCTAGAATTTAGCTGCCTGTGTCTTACAATCCGGTTCTCTCTACTCCAGGCATACCTATCTCTGCTTTATTGCACTTTGCATATATTTGTGGGTTGGTTGGTTTGTTTTTACAAATGGAAGGTTTGTGACAACCCTGTGTCAAGTGACTTATCGGTGCTATTTTTCCAACAGCACATGATCATCTGTGTGTTATACTTTGGTAATTGTTATAAAATCTAAGATGGTAATCTGTGACTAGTGATCTTTGATGCCATTCTCGTAGGGTGCCGTTATGGTGAACTTGATAAATGTGTGTTTTCACTGCTCCCCTGACTGGCTGTTCCATCATCTTCCTCTGTCTTCTTGAGCCTCCCTATTCTCTGAGACACAGCAGTACTGAATTCAGATCATTACATAAACTCATCTGATAAACCAGCAACAGAGTTTGAGAGACCTAACTCCCAATTTTGAAAGAGATTGTATTGTGTATAAAATGTTATCAAGTAGTGTCGCATGCTCTGGAGAAATCCATTATGGAAGAGAGTCAATATGACAAACTCCCTTGTCTTATTTTTAAGAAATTACCACAACCCTCCAAGTCTTCAGCAGCTAACACCACTGAGGTAAGACCCCTTCTCCAGCAAGCTGAAGCTTAAATGATGGTCAGCATATTTTAACAATAAAATCATCTTAATAAAATATATACTTTTTTAGACATATTATTGCATTCTTATTAATAGACTATGGTATAATATAAATATAACTTTTATATGCACTGGAAAACAAAGATTTTGCTTTATTGGTAGATCCATCCAATGTAGTATCTCTGAGATATGCTTATTTTTCAAATAATCACATGTTAATACAATGCCTCAAAGTTTGCAAAATACTTTCTCCCACAAAAAAACCTATTAAGTGACTACTTGAATTAAATCAGCATTTTTCAGGAGGGGAAATTGAGACTATGAGAGGTTGTGATTTGCCCATGCTAAGAAAATATGCAGATATAAATACTGTTTAGAAGATACAAATACCATTAAGAATAATGATTAAAATGAGCATGACAATTTATGTTTCATTACCTGATTACTTTTGGTGCATCTTAAAGAAAAACAAACTCAAATACATCTACTTGATATTCCTGTTTCCTTGACATTTCTATTCTCTCTGAAATATCAAAGCCTGCCTATACCTATCAACCCATACCTACCAAACTTTTTTTTTATAATTAAGAACACTTAACAAGTTGGGCTCAAAATTCTCATATACTGTGTGACCAAGGTCAAATCACTTAATCATTATTATTCTCAGTTCTTCACATATAAAATGGATCTAAGATATGGCACACTAATTCCATAGGACCATTGGGACTAACCGGGCTATTTAAAGGTGTTGCTGTCATCATGTGATGCTTATTCACAACTAGAAGCAAAGGGACACAGTGAAATAAAAAAGGCTGTTGCTCCTGATCTTTGATTTCTCTGCTTCTGAGGTTGTAGAAGAGTATAGAATGTCTGCCCAACATCATCTCGAGATCTTTCTCCAGACTTTCTCCCACCCAATGAGAATTCAAAGCAATAATAATCCTCATTATACATATGAAGTCATGCAAAACATTTCCATATTAGCCAAAAACAAAAACCAAGATAAATAGTGGGGGAAAAAATGTTTCACTCTGTACTCAGAATTCATCAGTTGTCTCTCTGGGAGTGGACAGCATTTTTCCATGATGTAATCTTAAGATTTGTTAATTCTACCATCAGGGAGAATACGGGAGATAATCTCTAACTTTCTACTGCCAAGCTTTTCTTAAAGCAATTTTTTCCAATCTTTTAAATAAAATAGATTAAAGTATATTTAATCAGGTACCTAACTTTTTATAGATTATTCTCACAATCCAAATAATCATTCCTCAGAAGAGACATTTTTGATGACAAAATCTCTTTACTGTCTGCAGAGGAAAGATAGAAATCAAAAGTCCATATTGAGAACTGTAAAATAATGTATCAGTATTGGTAGATGCTTAAAGGAGAGTATTCCACAACTTAAAGCAAAAATGAAGACTTTGGGAATCAAAGGAAATTGTATAAATGATCAGAGGGAAGGGATATTAGCTTTATAGAAAAAGGCTACAAGAATATGTATTATTCAATTTGTATTATGTTCAATTTGGAGGAAAAAGAAAGGCAGACATGTAATAGATATCTTTGATATCTGGATGCCAAAACCAAAGGAGTTAATTTAGACACAAGTGACAACTTCCTGTCAGTAAAGTTTTACAAAGAACCTCACATCAATGAAGTATGTTCCACCCTGAAATTATTTTCCAAGATGGACAGCAGAATTACCTTTTTCCAAGATGGACAGCAGAATTACCTCCTATATGGAATTTTAAGAGGATAAGTATAATATATTCGAAATAATTTGGATGTGTGAAAAGTAGTGGAGGGGAGAGGATGGTGGTATGAGATGAGATCTACTTCATAAAGCACTAGAAACAAAAGAATGAGTTGTCAGTTTAATCAACTCATTCTAAGATTTTTAAAATGAAAAGTGATACAAATCTTTCAGCATATTTTATAACAAAAGTATTTTTCAGTGATGATGGTATGGAAACACCACTTTGTATTCTTAAGTGTCAGTCTCTAAATGTGTTACATGAATAAGTAGAAATGAAACTATGGAAAACAAAAGGTCAACTGGACCAAGTATATGCACAGAAATCATTTATTAAATTTTGAAGGCATTAAAGGAGCAATTCTTAAGATATCTGAAAGGGAAAATGTTGAAAAAAATGTAAATTTCACTGGGGAAATTGTGGGGCCAAAAATTACGTGGAAAGAAAAGCTGGCTGGATTTCACTGTTTTTTGAGCTGGCAGGAAAGTGGAAAATAATCTTCACTGTGATAAAGTTCTTAAGCATCAGTGTAGGTAGAAAAACTGGAAATAATTTGCCAATGTGAGCAAATTACAATTACACTCAAATAATGGAACACAAATTCAGATCTTTCTAATCATCTATGGGGAAAAATAATTTCTACACAATTCTAAACCCATAACTATCACTATCATCTAGCCAACTTGTGTGTTATGATGAACACTTAAATAATCATTGAAATATTTTACTGAATATGCAGAATACTCATTGAAAAAGTGAGTATTATCACATTCAAGAGAAACACTGACTTTTTAAAAATTAGGACTTCTATTCCTTAATAAATGTTCAAAGAATATGAACAATTTTCAGATGAAGAAATTAAAGCTGTTTTATGTCATGAAAAAATGCTATAAATCACTCTTGGTTAGAGAATGCAAATTAAAACAATTCTGAGGTACCACCTCATACCTCCCAGATTGGCTAAGGTGACAGGAAAAGATAATGATAAATGCTGAAAGGGATGTTAGAAATTAGTGTTAGTGGAACACTAATGTATTGTTGGTGGAGTGTGAAATATCAATCCGACCATTCTGGTGAGCAATTCAGAATTATGCTCAAAAATTATCAAACTCTGCATACCCTTTGATCCATCAGTATTTCTAATAGGCTTATATCCCAAATAGATCTTAAAAGAGAGAAAGGAACCCACATGTGCAAAAATGTTTGTGGCAGCCCTCTTTGTAGTGACAAACTGGAAACTGAATGGATGCCCATCAGTTGGACAATGGATGAATGAGTTATGTTATATTGTGAATGTTATGCAATATTATTGTTCTATAAGAAATGACCATAAGAATGATTTCAGAAAAGCCTGGAAAGTCCTATCTCAATTGATGCTGAGTGAAGTGAGCAGAACCAGAACATAATACACAGTAACAAAATTATATGATGATGAACTTGGCTCTTTTCAACAATGTAATGATTCAAGGAAATTCCAATAGATTTGGGATGGAAAGTGCCAATTGCATCCAGAGAAAACCCTATGGAAATTGTGGATCAAAGCATAATTATTTTCACCATTTTTGTTTGTGTTTTTATTTCTCGTGGTTCCCCCCCCCCTTTTTTGATTTTCCTTGCACAACATGACAAATATAGAAATATGTTTAAAAGGACTGCACATAGTTAAGCTATATCAGATTTCCTGTTTGGGGATGGGGGAAGCTAAGGGAGGGATGGAGAAAAATTTAGAACACAAAGTTTTACAAAAATGAATGTTGAAAACTATCTTTACATGTATTTGGAAAAATAAAATACTATCAGAAAAAAAGAAAGAATGTTAAGTTTGTTGATATGTAATTTGAAAAAATGTACAAATTTTCAAGGAAAAAAGTTAGGAATTCAACATTTACAAAGAGGAAAGTTGTGGAACAATAAGCTAAAAATCTATAGCGTCATGAATGGATAGGTGACCATGGACTTCCTTACCAAATTCTAACATATAAGTAGAAAGACTCTCTCTTTTTTAGAAGGAATCTCAAAGCATGAAAAGGTAAGTTTTAATCCAAATAAAAGGAATAATTACATATATAAGTTAAGCCAGGTTAAGAAACTTTATCCCTCCAATAAATGGAAAACATAATTGGAGGTTAAAGAAATTTTTAATAAATATGTACAGGTAGATATAAAAATATTAAATAGGATAATTTTAAAAGTTCAGTGTCATTAAATTGGTCATAGTTTCTGAAGGCTGACATCAAAGAATAAAGCTGTTCCCCTATAATATATTCTTTAGTGTCTATCAAAAAACAGAATCCTGGGTTGGCTGGATTAGTCTGACATCTTTTATGTTCACAACGAGTACTGAATTTCAAGATGACTTAAACAAGAAAAATGCTAACATATTTACTAACCTGATGTCTTGGATGGCACATCTCCTATCTCTTTTCTTTCCCCATATTTTTAGAGAAGTCACCAGTAAAATGATAAATTCTCCATTTTTCATGCCAATAGCTACCATGTCCCCTTCAGGGCTATAGCATACAGTACGGGCAGCATGACCCAAATTGACTTTATTTAGCATCTTCTGAATGAGAAAAAGGAAAAAGTCATGGAGGATTCAAATTAGATAGCACATACAAATCAGTTTTCTCTAAGGCAATCAACTACTCAATATAATTTCTGAGAAAATGTTTTCCTTAACTGTTAACAAATGCAGTATTGTTGTGTCAATGTTGCAAATAGTAACAGCTTTCTAACTATTTGTACTTACTTTATCAGCAATATCCCAGAGTCTTACTGTTCCATCTTCTGCAGCGGAAAGGAAAAAATCTCTTGAAGGATGTGTTGCAAGTCCCCAGATTGGTCCATCCATATGACCATTAACTAAAATATTACAAACTGCGTTTTTCTCTCCTACTTCAATTATTTCAGCATTCTTAGTCCCAACTAGTATCTTTCCCTGAAACACAGGTAAAAATCATACATATTCTATCATTATAATATTGTCCTTTTTAATAAAACATCAGTGACTACTGATTTACACTCAGGAGGATATGTGGCTTTGAATTCTACCCCATACCAATCTTGAACAAACCACACTTTTATCGAGTTCTTCCTGAATTGTGTTAGAAATATAGTCTATGGCCACTATATGCACCATTTCTTTCTGTGATCAACTAATAGGTTATCATGCTATCTAATATGTTCTAACCAACTGAGCTACATAGTCTCTGAATTCAATTTACTTAATGTGGGAATAAGTCAAGAAAAAAAGCAAAGGTAATATAGATAAGGTGAGGGGGATGACTTTCTACCTTGTACAATGATACAAGGAATCTACATAGAATTGTAGTATGAAAGACAGCAAAGTAAATGAAGTAATAGATCAGAAACAGCAAGTAAATTAGTCTGTGATAAATACTAAGAAGTACAGTGCTGAGAAAGAAAATTCTAACAAAAATTACTCTCTAATCCCTGTTATATAAACATGTTTTTAAAAAATCTTACTTTGCCTCTGCACACAGAGCGAACACAATCTGTAATTTGTCCCGTCTCCAGTCTGAAGGCACGGCAGCGCCTTAGCTCCTGGTCCCAAAGCTTAACTGCTCCTCCTTCTTTTGACCTAAGAAAACAATAACCCAAATCCAAACAATAGGATATTATTATGCTATTATCCTTTCTTTACAGACAGAAAAATTGAGGCACACCAAAGTGAAATGAGTTGCCCAGAATCATACAATAACTGTCATTGCCAGGATGTGAATCCAGCAACCACACTAAACTGGAGTGGCACACCTACTTGCTCTCTGCCAGTCTGACAATAACTAATCATTCGTGTAGGGAATAGAGAAATAACAGGCCTGAAGGGAGTAGGAACAGTTTAAGGGGCTAAATTATATAGCCTCCTGATATTAGAAGAAGAGAAAGGGGCAGGGGAACTTTCTTAAAAGGATAAAAACATTTTTGAACTTCAAGAATCAAAGCAGCCTAAGGAATTCTAATTCGAAAGCTCTTAGCAAGTCTAGAAGAGATTTCTCCTTTCTGGAACTCCTGCATTGGTGGTATTCACTTTGATTTCTATAAAGCATTTGACAAAGTTGTTTGTGCTATTCTTGTGAATATGATTGAGATATGCAGTCTAGGTATTAGTACAGTTGAATGTAGTGACAATTGATTAAGTGACCAACTTTTAATCGTTTAATTTGGAAGATCTTTAGTGGATTTTCCTAGGAATCTATCTGTGACTTAAAATAACTGCTATCATTGTTTAGAATTCTCTTTCACTTTATTTTTATATACAGTATACATTCTATAGCTAGATAATATACTTTATATTATAATATACTTTAAGCTGACCTCATATATTAAAGTATATTTTATTATATTATATATATTTATACACACATGTATACTTTATAATATAATATACATATTGAATATATTGCAATTTAATGGGAGGTAAGGCAAATGTAGTATACATAATAATAAATAATATTATATTATAATATACTTTAATACTGAAAATTATACATAGTGAAAAATAAAAAAAATCATTAAATACATTCTAAAAATAATTTTAAGAGATTGTAGTCATTATCCTAATTATTATCATTATACCATGCACTTATTAAGTGCTTATTATGTTCCAGGCACCATGCTAAGCATTGGGAACATAGAAAAAAACAAAAACATGGTCTCTGCTCCAATTAATTTAAGCTCCAATTAATTTAAGTTTGAATCATGCAAAATTCAATTTAGCGATTTGGTATTACCAAAAACCTGGTTACATTAGTACTGGCCAAAATTCAGTTAATATAACATGTGCAAGATAGATAGTGAAGGTTTTAACCTGTTATGTTGTCAATCTGCACTTACCTACTGTCATGTGTGGATGTTATGTGCTGCTGTGTATCATATTATCAACAGTTGTGTTATTTTTTTAAAGAGCCCTTAATAAAGTGGACAAAAGGAAGAATACTTTAGATGAAAACACTGCCAGGACAAAAAAAAAGAGGCTTGTTATTACACTAAAAAGAAAATTTGATGAAATTAAATGGCATGAACATGGAATGAGATGTTGGAACGCTTGAATTCAAAGTAGAGAAAATTATAAGACATGAAGATGAAATAAAAGAAAAAGGCAATACAGTATTCGTTTTTTGTCTTTTTGTAACTACAAGAAATAGAAATGTTTTGATAATAGAAAAGGAGTATCTTAGCTATATGGACCGAAGATGGAAATTAAAAATGTATTCCTTTTGGTGCAACAACCATTAGGAAAAAACCTCAAGTTTTATTTAAGGCAGTGAAGAAAAATGGAAATGAAGTAGTTAGAGAAAAAAACTTATTGTAAGCATTGGTTAGATCCTTTAAAAATGGAGTTCAGCTGCATAATTTAAAAATTATCAGAGAGATGGTCAATGAATATGAGACTCTAGAAGCTAAATATGCTGATGATCTGATGAAAATAATCAAAGTTGGATACAATGATTAACAAATGCTTAATGTAGATGTCACATGCTTATTCTAGAAAAAGGTGCCTTACAGAACTTACATTTCTATGAAAGAAGATCTAAGGATCACCAAACACTTTTAATGGGAGGTAAGGCAGAAAAAGATTTAAAATTCAAACCAATAATTGTGTACAACCATTGATTGGTTCTAGTTCTTTGGTGATCATATAAGAAAGCTGTTTTTAAAGAATGGCTTTCAAATAATTTTAATCTACATGTTGAAATATATTTTAAGGACAACAACACTGTAACTAAAGCATTACTAATTTTAGATAATGCAACAAGTCATCCAACCACATTTGGTTCACTGTGGGAAAATGTGAGTATACAAATCACTGAGATGTAGATAAAGTATTCCATATCTACCAGAGCATTTATGAAGACTTGAAGAATAATTCAATCTACATTGCAAAAATAAGTAACAATATTTTTGTCATATTGTTAGCATAGGCCTATTTTTAGGTTCAATATTAAAGTTCCCTAGTAGTCAACTGATATCCATCTCCAATACAAGTGTATCATTATCCCTTAATCCCACTCTTAACTCTGTGGAAGCTCTTCACCTATTTACTGCAGCAGGCTTTGTCCCGTAAGGGAAGCTGAAGCCTAATCCTGTACCCACATATGTCATTCCATTACATTCTCTTTTTTGTCTCTGGACACCTCAGCAGCCTCCACACCTGTGGTTCCCCTCTTCTGATCCACGAGTTTTGGTCTAGATACATCATTTCAGGAAGTTCCTAGCTCATCTCTGCTCATTTCTCTATAGACTCAACTCTCACTGGTCTTTGTCTACCTATTCCCAGCTAATTTTGTGTTGTTTTCTTTCATTAGAATGTAAGCTCTTTCAGAGTATGGACTATCTGTCCATATATATTTGTATTCCCAGTACCTAACATAATGCCTGGCACAAAGTAAGTACTTACTAAATGCATTATCTATTGTTTTCTTTTCATCAAAGTTTTCAAAATTCTGTAAAGGGTATCTATCACTGCCTTTCTTCTAATCACTCAGGTTTCGCAACTCATGTTTCATTCTCAATTCTTTCCTTTCACTCAATACACATATACAAGCATTTATATACAAGACTTATATATTAAGACTATTTCTGTCTTCATAACATCTCCTACACTCCTTTCTCTCCACTCATATAGCCACTAGGCCATCTTTCCATCATGCCTGCATTATTACAATGATCTCCCTATTTCAGTTTACTCTTCACTCTACCAAATTTTTTAAAGTTAACCATGTCACACTCTCCCTCTTAAATCCAGTGGCTGCTTATTATCTCTAGAATCAAAATATAAATTCTTATGTATGACATTTAAAGTCCTTTATAATCTGTGTCCAAATTATCTTTCCAATCTTATTATTCGTTATTCCCCTTCTCATTCTGTATAGTCCAGGCAAATTCGTTTTCTTTATGGCTCATGTTCATACAAAAAAAAAAAATCCAAACAGGAATAGGAAATTAAAGTATGATATCATTCATTAAGCAGATCCATGAAAAAAAATGGATTTATTATGAAAACTTTCTGCTGAGTCAGAATCAGAGACAATCACTTTTGTTTATTATTTTTGTATAATGTATGATTTTCAACAAATATACACATGGTTCTTACTAAATTTCAAGACCAATTATTTTTGATTGTTATATTGTATATCTTGTAAAAAAGTATCTAAAATTTATCTCCTTGATTAAATAGATCAATCAAATTAATAGATTAAAAAATAATCATTATTATTTATGAATCTGCCCACCTACTAAAAAATACACAGGGATTATTAAAAAATAATGAAAAATATTCAGTCACATTGTTCTCAAGAGCAAACAGGTTTTTCCTACCCTTAATAACTTTTCAAAATATTGTTTGTTTTTATGTCATACTTATAATATTTTTCTATTTGTTTTATAATGTTCAAAGTATATTAGTACAAGAATATATTTATATAATTTATAAATAAATATGAAAATGTTGGAGTATAGATTAAAAACTTTTTAAATGATAGAAGTATGTGATTAAGTTTGTAGACCACAGGCTGATTTAAGCATAGATGATGACAAATTTATCTCAAACAAAAACTATAGCATCAAGTAATTGTGGAGACATCTAAAGATATATATTCACTAGAAAACATTTCTCTATAAATATGTATGTCAAGTGTGTGGAAGGAGTTTAAATGCTTGTGGAACTAGATTATAGTTAAAATGATCATGACTCATATTATATAACACTGTAAGAATTAAAAATTTTTTCTTCTAAACAAACTGTGAATAAATAGCATGCTTTTCCATTTTATGGATGAATAAATTTTTTCTTGTTACTCAAGTTTAAGGGCTTGCCCTAGGTCATCTTGTTAGCAGAAACAGGGCAAAACTGGTATTTGAATATAGGCCTCTAAATCCAATGTTTTGAAGATCTTATCTATTAACATATTTGCTAGAATTCAAACTAATTTATGCCAGAGAAAAATTTGAATAGGTAATAAAGATAATAAATGAAAAAGATAAAGAAGAGAAGTTAATGAAAAGAAAAAACCTGACAAAGTAAAAAAAAAAAAATCAAAATAGGTTCATATAGCTAAATATGTGGCAACTTGATAAATATTCAGACATATTCAACTAAAGTTTCCAATTAGTTGACAATTCTAGTAAACATTTAAAATAAGAAAAAAAAAAAAAAGGACACTTACGGTCTTTCTTTGCCACCAGTGACTATAAGCCCATCTCTAAGGGTTGTGTACATCGCAAAGACAGGTCCATTATGAGCTTTGGCCACAATACGACATAGAACATGGTCTTTCCACACACAGACATCTCCACTGATGGTACCTGTAAATGTCAAGTTATTCTGAAAGGGGAAAAATACACTCATCAAAAGATTCAAATGAGGAAAGTAACGGTTGCAAGCAATTCTAATACAAAACATATGACTTCTCAGTGCAAACAATGATTATCTAGGTTACAGATTACTGAAGCCTGTCATATCTCCTCACCCAACTATTTTTTGTTATTTAACTATTTGTTAGAATATATTTCAGAGCACAAAAACCTTGAAAAATGTACAACTCTGTTGTTATTTTCAACTGTTTTGATAAAAGATATTGTCAAGAGAAATGGTTGAAATTAATTATTAAAGTCATGTTTGAGAAATTTTCTGAATTTAATTAACATTTTTATAAATCCATGACTTCATCACTATGGGCTCCCACAAGGAAGCAAATCACAATCCATCAAAATAATATTGAATAACAACAACAACAAAAAAAACCTACTGACTTACTACTTATGAGCCTCAAATGAAATTATTTATGTTCAGTGCTTTACAAACTTTGAAATGCTTATATATTAGTTACTTTATTATGTATACTAAATTTAGATTAGCCACCAAGAATTTAGGATAACAATAGTAAGTAAACATTCCATTTATCAGTCACCCCAAATTATAGTTAAATTTTATTAACAAATGAGAAACTTGAGTTGATTAAAATGCCAAATTGTATTCCAGCTGTTCTTTTGTGAAGCTTACTTACTAATGAGCTATGAAAAAGATAAAACCAAGAAACTATCCATTAGAATCATTCCTCTGTATATCACAGTTGTTTCTCCCTTTCTTTCATGTGTTTCTCTCTTTGCTTCCCATGAACAGGGAGTAATGGTTCCTAAGCACATCTAATCCCATGTGGAGATGTAAATAGGATAGCTCTGCTCTCTCCATATTTCATATAACTGACCTCCAAATCTTCTCAATGCATAAATCACATTAGTTTCCTACACTTCTAGTCATAGGATAAAATAAAAACTCTTTGATCTAGCATTTCAGACTGTCATTCTGGCTCTACCCAAATTTTCTAGACTTATTTTCTTTTTTCCAATCTTATCTCACACTTCTTTCCTTCATACATTCAATATTTTAGTCAGACCACTAGTTACTCTCTGATCCTGTCCTGTCTTCTTCTACCTTCATTCATTCACAGTCCATTCCTCAGGAAGAGAAAACACTTTTTTCATTATTTCTTCTGGTTGACATTCTCTTCCTTTAAGACCTGAGTTGATCTATTTCCTTCATGAAAGTCTTACCTTATCCCCCAGCTGAAAACAAACTCTTCCTTCCCAAAATTTTCTTAGAGCACTTTATCTGCACCTCTTTTTTACCCTCTACTTCATGCTTATTTTTTATACATGTCTTTATTTCATATATATACATGTACAAATATGCATACATATATGTATGTACATAAGTATACATATGTATATGCACACATAGTAATATATATGTGTATAAATTGTAGTATAATATCTCTTCCAGCGCAAGGATTGTATTATTTTTCATCTTTGTATCCCCAAACAAATTATAGTATATTACAATGAGTAAGGAGGCACTTAAATAAACATTTATCGAAATGAATTCAAGCTGCAGAAGCTTGTTATCAAAAAGTATTTAAAACACAAACCTGAAACATAAAAAATAGAGAAAATTATAAATACAATTTGTATTTTTGTTATAAATTGTTTTTCTTGTAGGAATGCAGGCATGGTTTGCTGCTACTCTTTAAAATGAGAAGCACTTTGCAGCAATTTTAAAAACTGCTGAAAGAAGATCTGGATGTCGGTTTATTCTGTCCCCTATAATAATTTTGAGTAAGTCACTAGTCTTCCATATACAGAGATTAACATTCTATGATTGTACTAAGAGGTATATAAGATGGTGAATATAAGATTTGGTATATACTTATAAGTATGACATATAAGAATGACAATCATATTTATAATCTGTAACATCAAGTTCTTTTCTCAAAAAAAAAAAAAAAAACCAACCCTGTGCTATAGACATAATTCAAGGATCCTTATACACATTTTAAAGAGGAAGAAAAGGAAGTTCCAAAGGATAAATAGCCTGGCCTTGCTCACCCAATTGAATAAAGAACTGAGGTAGGAAATGAAGGTCCTATTGATTCAAAACTTTATCCACTATTTTGTCCTAATTCTTAAATAAATTACTATTTCCTTCTCCCCTATTAAGCTTCCTCCTATTTGAGAATAAAACTATCAGGGAAAGTCAGTGAGGTTTTATGTCAAGAGATATGCATAGTTTATGGTTAACAGATTATATAAGCCAGAATGTAATAATGAATTCATTGATCAAAGTAAGGAAATTTAGATAAATACACTTAACATATAAACAACAGTTCAAGTGACATACATGCAAAACCAGACACACATACACACTTTAAAAAACCTCTGTAATGATACATACTGCTCCAAAAGCTACAGCTAGCATTGTCTGCATCCGGGTATCTTCGATTGTACTTAACAATCCTTTCTTACTAAGAAGAGCTCTTCCAGCTAAGGTCCAGAATCTTACATGTTTCACTCCTACTGAAACAAACTGAGTATCTGAATCTGGTCTGAATTCTGCCACAAAAATACGTTGGTTGTGACCTGCTCTGCTGGCAATTTTAGCACCTAGTAACAACAAACAGCAAAAACTCTATAAAGGATCAAGTTTAAAATTTTCCAATAAAATTGATTATTTAAAAAAAATCTTATTTATCGATACTGTTGCTTTATAATATATTTTCCCCTTGATTCCATCTCCCTCTCACACATAAGTCATGTTTTGTTAAAAAAAAAAAAAAAGATTTTAAAAGAGGAAAAAAGGCAGTTCAATAAAACTAACAAATATATTTACTGGGTTTGCCAACATTTGTGACATGACATGCCTGCAATTCCTCATCTCTGCAATAAATGAAGGGAAGTTCTTTTTGCACTATTTTCTAGGATGAAGATTAGCTATTATGTTTACAAAGAATTTGATTTCTTATTCTTTGTCCCTCTTGTTTAAATTATTACACAAACTTTGCATTTGTTATTTTTCTGATTGTGCTTATTTTATCTTGCATTACTTCATATAAATCTTTCAATGATTTTCTAGCTCCTATATATTTACCATTTCTTATAGCAATATTTAATTACATTTATGTAACACAGTTTTGTGGCCATTTCCCTAGGTCATTCAATTTGTTTCCAGTTCTTTGCTACCACAAAAGAACTGCTATGGTTATTTTGAGGTAAATGGTACTTACAACCATATTTGTGGCTATGATCTCATTGGAATATGCTGAGTAATGGGTATGTAGTCATTTTAGTCACTTTAAAAAATTACAAATTGCTTTTAATAATGGCTGGATTAATTTATATCTCAAACAAGAATGTGTTAGTATACATTGAGTTCCATTAGGCTTTCCAACATAGATGATTTACAGCTTTTTTGATTAGTAGGCTGTGAGATGAAACCTCAGAGTATTTTCTTATTATCACTGATGTGGTGCAATCTTTCATATGATTGATAATATTTTCAATTTTTTTAAGAACTATTTTTTGTCATATTCTTTCACCACAAGTATTTAAGAATGGTTTGTGATCTCATGTATTTTAATTCCCTGTCAGAGTCCTATTAGAGATTATCAGAACTTCAGAAATAATACTGCACATAATTTTTCCTAATTGATACTTTCCTATATTATTCCTGCTGCAATGCATAAGCATTTCATTTCTGTGGAATCAAAAAGGCCTTTTTTTTGTGATCTTTTCTATCCTTTATCTGATAGTACTCTCTCATAATCATCGCTATAAAAACTACTTGATCTTATACTCTTCTCATCTTTTAAAAATCATTTAATCTTTCATTCAAATTACACATCCATTTTGAGCCTTATTGTGATATCCGGTATAAAATAATGGTTTAAAACTTATTTCTGTCAAATTGCTTTCCAGTTTTCCTAGAAATTTTCACTGAATAGGTAATTTCCCCCAAGAAATTTTTATTCTTGGGTTACTGACTTGGAACATCTCTGATTTATATTCAGCTTGTTGAAATGATCTGTTTCTAAGGTTGTAAGTGAAAATCAGAACAATTACTTAGTTGCCATCCCTTATCAATGTGATTATAGAAGGATCATTCATCTGTAGGATTCTCAACATATCTTCTTCTTTTTTTTTTAATTATAGCTTTTTATTTATAAGTTATATGCATGGGTAATTTTACAGCATTGACAATTGCAAAACCTTTTGTTCCAATTTTTCCCCTCCTTCCCCCAATCCCCTCCCCCAGACGACAGGTTGACTAATACACAACATATCTTTTTAGATATATTGTACCCATGATCTTAATTATTCAAACCATAAGTTTTACAAAGCAGGTATATTTTACTTTATATCATAATGTTCCTAAAAAGTTTTATATAAACAGAAATCTATTAAATTAAAACAATTTCTGCAATGGTTTTCATTACTATTTTGAGATGATGTATTTTAATTTTTACTTGCAGTGGTAGCAAATACTTCATGCATTACTCCCCAGCTTCTCTGTAGAATCAGTTGCCCAATAAACATATTATTGAAGGGAATTATCTGGCAAATCCTTTTAAAAAATAAATAAGCTGCTTCTTATTGACTTTTCTTAAAATAATGCTGGCATAAATATGCAGATAGCAGACACGATCAGTGTTGGTTATGTGTAACAAAAAAGGCAAATCATGAAACTAATATAAACATTTCACATAAAATACATTCTAAAATAATATTCTCTAACAAACTCTAATAAACTAACAAACTTGGTTATTTGTAACAAAAAGGCAAATCATGGAATTAATATAAACACTTCACATAAAATACAATCTAAACAATATTCTCTAACAAATTCTAATACACATAACTTATAATGAAAAACAATTTTTTTTTACCTTCTTGCCATTTCCAAATGGTAATGGTATGTTCTGGGTCCAGACCCACAGACAGCAACAGTTTTCCAGTAGCACTAAAGCTAACAGAACATACACCTTTTGAATGGTAACATCGTAAGATAGACAAAGTTTGCTTGTTGACTGCATCCCAGATGTGTATAGAAGGAGCTGTAGCTAAGCAATAATTAAAAAAACAAATTTGTTATAGATTTGTTACAAATGCTGTTTTAGTTTCTACAAACAGTATATGATCTCTAAAATGTAAAACAGTTAATGAAATTAAGGACAATATCTTGTCTTTTTAGAGAGAATACAAAAAAATTTACAATTTAAAATACTAAAGAAAATAGTGAACACAATGTGATGATATGGGATATCCAAAAGTTTTAAATTTACACAATGGACACTGTTCGAGGTAATATCTTTATTTATTCAATTTGAATGTTATAACATGACTATTTGCTGACAATTTACACTAGAACTTTTAAACTCCTTAAACTGAAACCCTAACTATACTCTTGGGGCTGTACAATTAAGATGAATAAGAGAGATAAGAGAACCTGAAAAGGTTAAAGGTATATATTAAAGATTGCTGAATGATAGCTATACTAATGTACAGCCAAGTTTTTCTGTGGCTTACTATTTATTTTCTTTTAAATACTTATCACTAGTGTGGGGCTATTATACTTTTAAAAAATAACTATTTTTCTGAATATATTTTATACACTGAATATATTTTTATACACTGAAAATATCCATTCTCTATGAATCCCTCCATTTATAATAGCCAAATGAATTTTGAAAACATACATTTAGTAGCCAATTTAAGAGTCCCAGAAAGTGAAGGAATAAAATGAGTTTAAACATAGAAAAGATACATACAGAACAGAAAGAAGATGACCTTAAATGGGAAGACATGAGTATGGAAAAAAAAAAAAGGAAAAGCACCTTGGAGAAGACAGCAAATGAATTGATTTTTTTAAAGAAAAAAACACCCACTATTTATTCTATTTTATTTAAATATATTTTATTGATGATTCTTCCAAATAACTTTTCAAAAAGGCAAGACCAACAATTAGTGCATTAATAGATCTGCTTTCCCATACATTCTTCTACATCTGCCATTTTCATTTATTGTCAACTTTACCAATCTGAAGGGTATGAAGTAGAATGTACTATTTCAACTTTCACTTGAAATTACTAATATTTTGGAGTATTTTTTCATACGGTTGTTGACATTTTTTTTTCCTTGAGAAAACTGCTTACTCATATCATTTGGCTATTTGTGTAATTGAGGAATGGCTTACATTTAGAAATTTGAATCACTTCCTTATATATATTCTTGGGGAAAATTTGTAACTAAATTGCCTATCTTTTTTTACTAAAGCTTTTTATTTTCAAAACATATGTACAGATAATTTTTCAACACTGACCCTTGTAAAACCTTGTGCTCCACTTTCCCCCTCTTCTTTTCCTCCCCCCTTCCCTAGATGGCAAGTAACCCAATATATGTTATGTAATGCGCTGAGGTTTGAGTTTATGCACTGAGGTCCCAAGCACGTGAGGCTAAATAGTAATTGGACCATACTCTATTAATATATAAGCTTGGAAAAAGAATGGCTCCCACCCACTCTTTGTGCAAGTCCTGATGTGTTGTATAGGAAGTGACGTTTTTGGTGGGTGGAGGCAAGGGAATGGAAAAGGAAGGGGAAGGAAAGACTGCTGGCTGGCATCTTGACACAGCTGCTCGCATTGCTATCCTGACGGCCCTTCATCTCCGATCCCCCTCTGCTAGCTGGCTTCCTGTCGCAGCTGCCCATATTGCTATTGCAATCCTTCTTGCCCATCTTGCTATCGCAATCCTTTTTCACCTCTTCACTTCAATAAAGATTGAAGATTTTTTCCTTAACCTAAATTCCTGACTCTGGCTGATTTTAAATACGCGGTCATCACATTTGGCGCCCAAGCGTGGGAACCAAGGACCCTACTTTCACTGAAGAAGTCTCCAGTGAGCAGGAACTTAGGTGAGTATAACAGACTAAACTAGTAACCTTTTTTTGGCTGAAATGGGACAGATCCTAGCTAAAGATTCTCCATCCCTCACCCCAACCCCCCCACCCCCAGCCCCACCCAGAAGTGGCACTATAGAAAGCCTGTTCAAGCTGGAAGAAGATCAAGGGCTACTTATAACTTGGGAACAGACAGCTAGACTTCTTGGTACATTAAAACACACCTGCCCTTGGTTCTTAGAAGAAGAGCAAATCTCTCCAGATAATTGAGCATTGATTGGTCAACAGCTCTCCACATATTACAATGAAAACAGTCCTCATTCAACTTCCATCGAGGCGTTCTATTTATACAATATAATACAGTTGGTCTTAAGATACCTTATAAGTTATAGAAGAAAAGGAAAAAACTCTAGGAATAGCCAAATGGGGAAGCCTGAGATAAAGGAGGAAGATAATGAACAGATTAATGACCAGATCCTCATAGGGCATGGAGATTTATGTGAGACTCAAGGAGGGGTAGTGGGGGGACCAGTGACAGCACCAGCACCTCCCCCCCCAGCATCCAGATGCTCCTATGACTAGATTGCAAAAGGAACTAATTAAGGCCAAAGCAGAAGGGAGAGATGCATTGGAATTTCAACACCACATTTTTCCTGTAATTCAACAGTTTAATTCTTCAGGTCAAGAAAGTAGAAGATACTCTCCTTTTGATATAGAAATCCTCAAAGACCTGAAAAAGGCTTGCACTCTTTATGGGGTTACATCAGTTTATGTTAAGATGTTATTACAGAATTTGGCTTTTGAAGTCTTGACCCCTAATGACTGGAAATCTATAGCAAGGATATGCCTAGAAGCTGGACAAAACTACTTGTGAATTTCTGAATAAAGTGAGCTCTGTAGGATACAAGCCCAACAAAATAGTCAAAGTGGAGTTCATGCTGCAATCACCTTGACCTACTAACAGGTGTAGGTCCTTATGCAGATGTCGCAGTACAAATTAATTATTCTGTAGCAGCATGTCAGCAAATTGCTGCTAATGCTATCAAAGCATGGGCTTCTCTCCACAATAAAGATGAAAAGGGTGGGGCCTTCACAAAAATAACACAAGGGCCAAATGAACCCTTTGCTGACTTTGTGGGACGTTTCCAGACAGCTATCACAAGAACAAATGGGGAAAATGCAATAACAGACATTTTGATAAGGCAACTTGTTAAGGAAAATGCTAATGAGGTTTGCGGAAGAATTATACTAGGACTGCACAAGGATGCTCCTTTAGAGGAGCTCATAAGACGCTGTGCCACAGTGGGCACAAATGCCTTTTATAGCCAGGCTATGATGCAGACTTCCCAAAATCCAAACATGGGAAGACAGAATCCCTCCTGGCAAGGGACTTCCAGAGAGACTCATAAATGCTTTCAGTGTGGAAAAGTAGGGCATCTGAAAGCTCAATGTTGGTATAGAAACAGAATGGGAAAACAGGGTGGGAGAACAAGACCCAATAGCCCATGTCCAAAATGCAACAGAAGCTTCCATTGGGCCTCAGAATGTAGACAGATTCAGGGTAACGGGATGAGGGGCCCAGCCCCAGGGCTCAAGGCAAAAAACACTTGGGGCATGATGGCAGCCAATGGTGCACCCAGAGAGTGCCTACAAGTTCAGTACCCAGATATGACCAATCAGCCAGAAAGCCATATGATGGGAGAAGGGGATTACACAGTCAACCAGCCAGGAAGCAACCTGATGGCAGAAGGGAATTACAATTGGGGAGAATAGAGCTGTATGCAGCTGGGACTACTGAGATACCCCCTGGAGAGGTGAAATCTGTTCCTCTCCAGCCTATGGATCCCTTATCTCCAGGCACAGTAGGCTTGACCATTTCACCTCCTTTTTGTACGTACAAAACAGTGTCCATCCACACTGATGGGGAAACTGGGGAATGTGTAGACAATATCCCAGTCACTAATACAGGTAGACAATGTGTGACTTATCACCCAGGAGAAGTGGTAGCATCAGTTTTACTCATACAGAATCCTAATAAGCAACCTGGTGATAGTCACCCAGATTCTGAGTCCAGACCACAAAATCCAGGAATATACTGGACAGCAGCTGTAACAGCTGACTGACCTATATGATCTATATAAATGGCCTACCATTAGAAGGACTGGTAGACACAGGTGCAGATCGTACAGTCATTAGAGGTGCCAATTGGCCCAGTCACTGGCCAAAGATTAAAGCAGACACCTACATGTTTGGAGTAGGAGGATCAATAGCAGCTGAAGTTAGTGCTATAACTATAAGCTGGACTTTTAAAGGCAAAACAGGAATTTTTACTCCTTTTATAGTTGAAAAAATACCCATCAATCTGTGGGGAAGAGATGTTTTACAGCAATTAGGGTTAAAAATGAGTACTTTGGTTTTTTAAGCAGGGCTGCTGTTGAAGGCCTGCCAACACTTTCACCTGTTCCTATCCAATGGAAAACTGATACACCAGTGTGGATAGAACAGTGGCCCTTACGTAGCGATAAAATTCAGGCCTTATTAGATAAAGTACAGGAGCAGCTTGAATAAGGGCATTTACAACCTTCTCTAAGTCCTTGGAATTCCCCAGTGTTTGTGGTAAAAAAGAAATCTGGAAAATGGAGGATGCTCACTGATTTAAGAAAAGTGAATGAACAGATGAAAACTATGGGAACTCTTCAGCCTGGATTTTCATCTCCTACTCAATTGCCTAGAGAATGGCCTCTTTGGGTCATAGATATTAAAGATTGTTTCTATTTTATCCCTCTGGATAAGGAGGATATGAAAAGATTTGCCTTTTCACTGCCCAGCGTTAACTTAGCTGAGCTTTATAAAAGATATGAATGGACAGTTTTGCCACAGGGAATGAAAAACAGCTATGTGTCAAATGTATGTTGCTGCTGCTCTTGCTCCAGTAAGAAAAGCATTTCCAAAAGTTATGCTATTGCATTATATGGATGATATATTGGGATGTGCACCTGAGGAACAAATGTTAGAAGCATGTCTACAAAAGACCATAGAAACACTAAGA
Organism: Antechinus flavipes; assembly: GCF_016432865.1. NCBI lineage: Eukaryota > Metazoa > Chordata > Mammalia > Dasyuromorphia > Dasyuridae > Antechinus > Antechinus flavipes. The sequence goes on along the minus strand of NC_067399.1, from coordinate 300,007,112 downwards.
TACTACAAATTGTACATAACTGAAGAGAAAATTCAAAGAAATGCTCCATTTCAATATTTAGGATATGAAGTATACCCTAAGGTGTTTACAATACAAAAACCTTAAGAACAGAGAAGCTAAACACCTTAAATGATTTTCAGAAATTGATTGGAGATAGCCAATGGATGCGACCAGTGTTAGGCTTGACTACCTTTCAGTTACAACCATTATATGACATTTTAAGAGGAGACAGTGCTTTGAATTCACCACGCCAGCTTACAAAAGAAGCTCAAGAGGCTTTGAGAAAAGTTGAACTGGCTTTATCCAATGTGGTTGAAAGAGTCACTCAAAAACCCTTGAAAATATCAGTTTTTGCCACACAAGAGGCACCTACAGCATTCCTTCATCAAGGAGACAGTGTGATAGAGTGGGTGAATCTCCCGGCACAATCAGAACAAAGCCTTACTCCTTACCCAATGCTTGTGGCTAGAATTTTATTAAAGGCCATTAAACGAGCAGTACAATTATCTGGGACAAAACCTGATAAGATATACACCTTTTACACCAATACACAAATTAATGTGTGCTGCCATCCCAGAGTGGTAAATTTTATTAGCCATGGCTCCAAATTTTACACATGGGTCTCCATTAAAGATAACCAGACTTTTACATTATTGGCAATGGATTCTTGAAGAGAAAGTTTCTAAAGTTCCTCTTAAAGGACCAACTATCTTTACAGATGCAACCAAACACAATATTTGTGCTGTATGCTCTCATGACTTACTATAAAGAGAGTAGTCAGAACTCCTTTTCAGTCCACTCAGCAGAATGAATTGTATGTGATCATGCTAGCTCTCATTTATTACCCAGGAGACATAAATATAATATCTGATTCAGCCTATTCAGTAGGTGTGGTACAAAGAATTGCCACAGACCAAATAAAGTTTGCAGCTTCTAATATATATCAGCTCTTTAAGGAACTTCAGGAGCAAGTGAGAAAGCATTCAGGGAAGATTTATATCTTGCATGTCCACTCACATAGTGGACTTCCAGGTCCTATTTTTGATGGAAATTCAAAGGCACATAGCCTTTTAACTATGTTAACCCAGTAAGCTTTTATTTCAGGAGGCCCAGGAATCTCATTCTAAATACCATCAGGCTGCTCGAGCTTTGCGTTTACAATTTGTGATAAAAAAGAGGAAGCTAGGAGCATAGTAAAAGCCTGTACAGCTTGCCTTCCTTTCCACACTCCTATACTGCCTCTGGGGAAGAACCCTCGTGGTTTGAGACCCAATGAAATCTGGCAAATGGATGTGACCCTTTATAAATCTTTCGGTCATCTGTCTTTTATCCATGTTGTGGTAGACACTTTTTCAGGATTCACTTTTTGCAATACCAGCAGCAAAAGAGACAGCCCGAGTGGTCACTGAATTCCTCACACAAGCATTTGCCATTATGGGTGTGCCACAAGCAATAAAAACAGACAATGGTCCTGCATATGCCTCCAAACATTTTGCACTCTTTTGTGCACAGTATAAGATTTCACACACCACTAGCATACCCTTTAATCTTCAAGGACAGGCAATAGTAGAGAGGAGAAACAGAGACATTAAGACGCTGCTCCAAAAACAAAAGAAAGGGGGAGCCACAGGTTACCTTAGAGAACTTCTAAATCTAGCCCTTTATGCTATTAACTTCTTGATTTTTGACAAAGATGCACTGGCTCCGGCAGACAGGTTTTATAACCCACTGGAAGGGCAGTGTCCAGTGCGAGCAGCTCCACTAACTTTAGATAATTGCCAGGTGATGTGGAGAGACCCAGAAAGTGGTGAATGGAAGGGACCAGATAGGCTAACTGCTTGGGGGAGAGGGTTTGCTTGTATCTTTACAGGTGGAGAAGGAATCAGATGGGTGCCAACAAGCCGTATTCGCCTTGTCCATCGCAGAGAGACAGAGCAGACCCTTGAAACGAAGGAGAAGACCCAAGAAATATCGGGTGGTTCTGTTGCTGATTGTGCTCACCACTGAAAGAGCGTGGCAGTTATGGCGTCTGACTCATGGACATAGAAAACGGTTGGACTTCAAAACCCTCAGGAATCATTGGATTCTCTGAGACATGATAAGGACTTGTTGTAGGACTTGAAAACCCTCAGGAATCATTGGATTCTCTGAGACATAAGATTGCTGTAGGACTTGAAAACCTGCAGGAATCATTGGATTCTTTGAGACATAAGACTTGAAAGCCCTTAGGAATCATTGGATTCTCTGAGATATAAGACTTGAAAGCCTTCAGGAATCATTGGATTTTCTGAGAAATGATAAGACTGTTGCAGGACTTCAAAATCTGCTGGAATCATTGGATTCCCTAACACATAAAAAGACTTTTGCAGGAGTTCAAAAACTTGGGGGGATCATTGGATTCCCTGACACGTGAAGCAATGGACAATAGATTGGTTTTGGACTATCTCTTGGCTGCTGAAGAAGGCCTATGTGTGATTGCTGTTTACATACTCTCCTTCTAGGACTTCTGACAATCTTTTACAACACCATGTTGATTTATATTGTTTGTTATACCATTACTTGTGTGTACAATTCATGTTTCTTACACCACATCAAGCCTGCACTGTGGGGAGAGTCATCACTAATAATCTCTGTTATTGCTATGTGCTTGTGTAATACCTCCCATGCTGATGGGTTTGTGCATACCTGTTTCTAATAAGACCCTTCAGCCCAGAAACCCACTAGCACCCCCCACTTCCCTTTGGTGCTTTTCATCTCCCTTCCTGAGATGTCAGGGAGGGCGTGATTATCTCCTTTTTAGTGCTTTCACCTCCCTTCCTGAGAAGTCAGGGTGGTCATGATCACCTCCTTTTCAGTGCTTTCACCCCCTTTCCTAAGAAGTCAGGGAGGGTGTGATCACCTCCCCTTGGGGGCTCTGACCTCCCTAAGGAGTCAGGGATGGCATGACCACCTGTGTTCTAAAACAAAAGAAAGCAGGAGATGTAATGGGCTGAGGCTTGAGTTGATGCACTGAAGTCTCAAGCACGTGAGGCTAAATAGCAATTGGACCATACTCTATTAATGTATATGCTTGGCGAAAGAATGGCCCCCACCCACTCTTTGTGCAAGTCCTGATGTGTTGTATAGGAAATGATGTTTTTTGGTGGGTGGAGGCAAGGGAGTGGAAAAGGAAGCAGAAGGAGAGACTGCTGGCTGGCTTCTTCACACAGCTGCTCGCATTGCTATTGCAACTGCCCTTCACCTCCGATGTCACAGCTGCCCATATTGCTATCATAATCCTTCTTCACCTCTACTGAGAATAAAGATTGAAGATTTTTCCCTTAACCTGAATTCCTGACTCAGGCTGATTTTAAATACGCAGTTATCACAATGTTAAATATGGTAAAAATATATGTTAACTCCATTATATAAATTGTATATCTTTTGATCCCAATTGATACTACTACTAGGTCAAGAAGAAAAGAATTTGTAGCACAAAAATATTTACAGTAATACTTTTGGCCAAGTAGCTAAAAGCTAAGGAGAGTGATTATCAACTGTGGAATGGTTGAAAAATTATAATATATGAATGTAATTATGGCATATAAATGCAATACTATTTGTTATTAAGGAAATTTGACAGTGAGTTTCAGAAAAACCTGGGAAGATTTGTATGAATTAATGAAGGAAGAAGTGAGCAGAAACAAGAGAATATTTTATACAATAACAACACTGTAAAGACAACTATGGAAGTTGGGAACTGTGATCAGTGCAAATAACTAAGAAAGATTCCATTATTTATTTAATTTATTATTATTATTATTATTTTTTTTTTGGCTGAGGCAATTCGGGTTAAGTGACTTGCCCAGGGTCACACAGCCAGAAAATGTTAAGTGTCTGAGGTCAGATTTGAATTCAGGTCCTCCTAACTTCAGGGTTGGTGCTCTATCCACTGCGCTACTTAGTTGCCCCTATTTCTTTCTTTCTTTTTTATTGAAGCTTTTTATTTTGAAAACATATGCATAATTTTTCAACACTGACCCTTGCAATACCTTGTGTTCCAGTTTTTCCCCCCAACTCCCACCTCCTCCCCTAGATGTCAAGTAATCCAATATATGTTAAACATGGTAAAAATATAACACAGGCACATATTTATACAATTATCTCTAACAATGATGCTAAAGTACAGCTAATGAAGCATAAGATCTACTTTCTGACAGAAAGGTGATGGACTCAGGGAGCTTTTAAAATTTTTTTTTTGGACATAGCCAGTATAAAGAATTAGTCTTGCCTTACTGTGCATATTTGTTATAATGCTTTTTTAAAAAATTTCTTCTTATAAAATTTTGCATAGAATGTAAAGTAGATTTGAATAAATGAAAGAATATTAAGTAGGCACTTAATATGTATCAAGCACAGTGCTAAGCTTTAATGATAAAAATACAGAAGGACAGTCCTTTCCCTAAAGGAGCTTACATGTTTATATTCTAATGGAGGAGACAACATACATTGGCAATGGGTACTTTGAAAAATTGCTAATACAATGTGTGGGATCATGGGAAAGGAGAATGACACACTTCTTCCAGGAAAAATGACATTTTGATTTGGTCAGGGTTCTAAGACCAGAGGGAGGGGAATGGTACACACTGGGTGTTAAGCAGCTGTCAAGAGTTTGAGAGGATGAAAATGGCATAGAGAGTGAAATAAAGTATAGCTGGAGTCCATCTGAAACAGTGGGCCAAGTGAGACAGTGACATAGAACCTGCTAGTAATTAACGTTCTCTTGGACCCCTTTCTGGGGGTAATATGAGTTTTCAGTTTCTATACAGTTATTATCTTCTACTCTCATTCTCAAAATCATGGCCCTTCTATCAAAGGCTTCTTCCCTTGTGTATACCCAGGATAGTCCATTTTCTTTTCCCATCTTTGTTTTCTTCAGCATCATTTCTTTCTTTATAAGCACATCTAGAATATGAGTATCTGAGGCATAATTTGAAGCCAAGTCTTTTTTACTCCAAGTATAGGACTCTATCAGTTATATCATGTTTTAAGGATAAGAAGTTTTTGGAAAGGTAGATAAAAGTTTGTGGAATTGATTTTATTTCTTTATTTTTGGGGGGGTGGGGATGGGGAGAAGGAAGGTGAAATATTGAATTAAGTGACTTGTGAAGGGTCATACAGCTAGTAAGTGTTAAGTTTCTGGGACCAAATTTGAACTCAGGACCTCCTGATTCCAGATGACATGTAGTTGCAACTTTTACTGTGTTTCTACAGGCAACAAGAGACACTTTTTCATTAAATATTTGGTCAAATAATAAACTCATCAATACTTAAAAATATTTGCAAAAAGACCATTGTAAGGACCAAAACTCTGGAGAAATATACTTGAGGCAAGAAGTTGTTAACTCAGCGGAAGTGATAATAGTTATCGAGTTTAGCATGGTGATTAATATCTATTTCTCTAGTTCAATATGATTGATTTAATCTTACAACAAATAATGGTTCCCTGGTGATATAATGATTAGTTTTTACTCAATATGATGACTGATTTAATTGTAATAGAGTATATAAACTGGGGACAAACTCAGCCACAGAAGACAACTTGACCAGCCTCATAGTGGCTCACAGCAGAATCCAGCAATATTCTAGACAGCAGCTGTTACAGCTGACCGTCCTATGCTCACTATCTATGTAAATGGCATACCATTGGAAGGGTTGGTAGACACGGTGCAGATCATACAGTCATTAGAGGTGACAATTGGCCCAGTCATTGGCCAAAGATTAATGCAGACACTTATGTGTCTGGCATAGAAGGATTAATAGCAGCTGAAGTTAGTGCTGCCCCTTTGAGAGAGACATTTGAAGACAAAACAGGTGTTTTTACTTCTTTTGTAGTAGAAAAAAATCCCCATCAATCTATAGGAAAGAGACATCTTACTGGGAGATTGATGATCATTGATGACTTTTTGAAGACTGAGATAATATAATGTTAGTGGGGAAAAGGGGTTGGGGAACATAACCACTGCTTCCATCTAATCAAGTTTGTACATCAACAGAGACTTGTGGCTTCCAGAGGAAAAAAAAAAAAAAGATATTTGAGATGGGCGGGTTGGGGGAGAGTGGATGGGTAGGAGGAATTTGCTGAGTTTTCTGAGTTGAAACAAAGGAGAAGACCCAAGAAATATCGGGTGGTTCTGTTGCTGATTGTGCTCACCATTGAAAGAGCATAGCTGACAAGGAGACTGTTAAAAAGACTTTTAAAATCTTCAGGAATCATTGGATTTCCTAACACAAGATGAAACTGTTTTAGTTCTTGAAAAACCAGCGAGAATCATTGGATTCCTTAAGATGAAAAATTGTTGATGAGATTTTTGCAGTACTTCAGGGCTTACAGGAACTATTGGATTCCTGGCACATGAACTAATGGACAATGGATTCCTTATGGACTATTTCTAGGACTTATGGACATGTGTAAATTTTCAGGTTGATTCATGTTGTTACATTACTACTAGCCTGTGTTATATTGCTATGTGCTTATGTAAATTGTGTATAATGCCTCCCATATTGATGGATTTATGTATACCATGTATATCTGTTACAAAGTTCTGGCCCATATTGATGGATTTATGTGTACCCCTTCAGAAACCCACTAATCTGATTAGATTTCCTATTTTCTTTGGTGTTTTCATCTAACAAAAGAAAGGGGGAGATGTTGGAATCTTTCCAAACTGCTAACTAATTAGAATTGATCTAATCTTACAAGAAGATTTTGGCCAGAACCTGAAACAAGGTACTAAGTAGAACTAATTAGTACAATGCTTATGTTTACACCTTTGTGTTCACACCTCCCTTAAAGCTCTTTGGGCCAGAGAGCACTATGGGAGAAAACCCATAATCCCATTCTCTCAGAAGATTCACATATAAGGCCAATGAGGAGAGAGAGCTATTCCAGAATACATTTTCCACTTGGAAATTTTTCTGGAAAAAGGCCAGAAAAACAGATGTTGAGTAATTGGACAATTGATTGCACCTAGCGATGGGATAAAGGAACTTTTCTAGCCAACAGGCAGGAGTTGTGTTTGTGTATTGGTTTTTATCAAAAAAGGGACAGAAAGTGTACTCTGGTGTCCAGCAGGCCCATATGGTAACAGTTTTTGTAACTCAAACATTATGCACTTTTTAAAAAATCTTAAACAGGGATCTTTTTATCCTTCTTCATTTTCCTTTGCTTTGTTCTCCCTATTTTAGAAAATGTTCTTGAAAACCATTAAGAGGACTGTGAGGAAGATCTGTGGTACCTAATCTTGTATAGAACAAGGCAAGAGCACTGTGCTGCAGTCCTGTTTACAGATTCTAAAATTCTAGCAATGTTGTGAGCTTTTTCTTCTCAAAGCGCAGCCAGTTTAGTTTAGAGCCCTCCGGATGTCTCCAAATCCAAAGGTTCTGTCCTTCAGCCTCTGCCTCTGCTTTCTTCTGCCTCCAACCAACACAGAGATGGAATGAATCTCTTGTCTCCTTCACTTGGGGCTCGGCTAGCTTTCTGGTGAGTCTTTCAGACCAGTTTGGTCTCAGTGGGGGGCCAGTCAGACCTTTTTCCAATTTAGGATATGAAATATATCCTAAGGCACTTACACTATAAAAACTGTCTTTAAGAACAGAGAGGTTGAATACCTTAAATGATTTCCAAAAATTAATAGGAGATATCCAATGGATGCGTCCAGTATTAGATTTAACTACCAATCAATTGCAACCCCTATATGACATTTTAAGGGGAGACACTGCTTTAAATTCACCATGCCAGCTTACAAAAGAAGCTCAAGAGGCTTTGAGAGAAGTTGAACTGGCTTTATCCAATGTAGTTGAAAGAGTAACTCAAAAACCCTTGGAAATATCAGTTTTTGCTACGAAAGAAGAACCCACAGCAGTCCTTCATCAAGGAGACAGTGGGGGGGGGGGGGTTGGGGTGGAGGATGGAGAATCTTTACCTAGGATCTGTCCCATTTCAGCCAAAAAAGGTTATACTCACTAAGTTCCTGGTCACTGGAGACTTCTTCAGTGAAAGTAGGGTCCTTGGTTCCCACGCTTGGGCGCCAATTGTTGGGAGTTGTATATAAATCGTTTGAGTTGCTCACCACATGTTAATTAGTGATCGTTGATGCCGAGACAGGAAGAGATCAGTTCTTATTTTCTTCAAAGAAAGCACATTCTAATGGTGGACAAAGGAGGAGGATGTTTTGCCTAGAGACAGAAACCTCTGTTTGGATGTATTCAGAAATTGTTCTTGTCGCTGCTTCTTCCTGGAGCCCAGCTTCTTCCGTGATCTTCACTTGAACATGCTGTGCACCCACAAAAGAGGCCCTGGGGACTCCTCTCTGTCTCGTTAGGGGAGGCCTCAGCACTTGCAGAGCAGTGGGGTGGTGCTGGGGTGACTGTCTTCCCTGCCTTTAGTTGTTTACAGGGTGGACACATTTGCTCATTTGGTTGACATATATCAATGACAGCACCATTACAGCATTCTTTAATTAGTCCACTGCATTATAATATATTTTTATTTTCATTTTCACTTGAAAAATGCCTTTTATTTAAAGATATCTGAGGACAGAAATGAAGATGTATTTGATCATACATTTATTCTTTTTGCCTTTGGGGCAATAGTGTTCAGTTTCAGTAAAGGATAAATTGATGGAGTCATGTTGCAGAACATGGCAATGTATGCCATCTTTCTTTAAAAAGCTTGATGAGTGAGTTAAGTAGACCTTATTGTCAATAGTGTGTGTCCTTTCCCTTTCTAGGGTTCTTCTTAAAATGACACTTTAATTTTTAGGAGTCCTTTATTTTTGTCTTGTAAGAGAAAACAAACAGAAAAGTCCTTGAAAGCAGCAAAAGCAAAAAGAAGAAGAGAAACAAACAGGAAGCCAGCTAGCAGAGCAAGTGAGGGCTTAGTAGAGGCAAGGCAGAATATTTTCCACTTGGCTGGCTGGTGGCAGAAGAAGAGTTTTCAGAGGAAGAAGCTACGAGTCAAGAGTTCAGTGGACAACCAGATTCATCTTCATCTCACACCACTGTGGTAGGTGGCTGGGCTCCTGCACGCCCCCCACTGAGACCAAACTGGTCTGAAAGCTAGCCGAACCCCAAGTGAAGGAGACAAGAGATTCGTTCCATCTCTGTGCTGGTTGGAGGCTGAAGAAAGCAGAGGCAGAGGCTGAAGGACAAAACCTTTGGATTTGGCGACAAAGCGACAAGAGCTCTTGGAACCAAGCAGAGAGATAGGTCTCTAAGCTAACCAGGCTATATTGGAGATAATAAAAGATCTGAACTTTTATCACCTGGCTGCATTTGGGAAGAAGATCACCACATTTTGGCGCCCGAATAGGGATACCCCACATTTGAACTCACAACATTTTGGCGGCGCCCTGAACGTGGGGCTAACAGACCCCTCAGTGGATTTCAGTGGGAAAGCTACGATCCTGATTTCTGAAAAAAACTGTGATACATTCCTGCAATCTTGAAACAAGAAGTCCAGACCATGAGGATGGGTTGGCTCCACAGACTGACTAACATTAATCAACCAGACCTTTCCAGCATTCCATAGCATGTTGTACTCACTCAAATCAGCATGGACGAGATTGCATTCCTTATACAACTGCTGCATCATATGGAGGGTTTGATAGTAGGCCTCTTTCATGTCTTCACTGCTGAGCTTTACTTCCTTCAGTTTGGGAGCTGGGATTTGATCATTACCAATAAAAGACATGACCAAAATGTGTTTCTTAAGCATTATAACTTCTGGGCAAGAGATACCACCAGCCTTTTGCATTCTTGTTAGATTGTGCATTTCTTTTTCTGCCCACATACGGATGATCTTTCGTGGATTCAATTTACTGAAGCGATCTTCCTTCTGGCAAGAAGGATTACAGTTGGGAAGAATACAGGCCCTTTTAAGACAACAAGACAATATCCAATGCAAACAACTCCAATGTAATTGCCAGATGATGAGGAGAAATCCCAAATTTGGTAAATAGAAGGGAATTAGGTTAACTGCTTGGGGAAGAGGATCTGCTTATATTTCCACAGATGGATGACTATGAGACTGTTAAGAGGACTTTTAAAATCTTCAGGAATCATTGGATTTCCTAAGACAAGATGAGACTGTTTCAATTCTTGAAAAACACCCACTGAATTTAAGCATATTAGTCAGCGGAGGAAAAGAAACTAACCAGGATTCCCTCAGTAACAGCGAGTGAACAGGGAAGAGCCCAGCGCCGAATCCCTGCCCAGCGGTGGGGCGCGGGCCATGTGGCGTACGGAAGACCCACTCCCCGGTGCCGCTCTCGGTGGGGGCCCAAGTCCTTCTGATTGAGGCACAGCCTGTGGACGGTGTGAGGCCGGTAGCGGCCCCCGGCGCGCCGGAACCGAGTCTTCTCGGAGTCGGGTTTCTTGGGAATGCAGCCCAAAGCGGGTGGTAAACTCCATCTAAGGCTAAATTGTGAGTTCAAATGTTGGGTTCTTGTTCTTCTATAAAATATTATAAAAGTTCTCTCTGGGTGCCTTCCCTGGAATCAGGATTTTGTCGGTCCCTGTTCGGGCACCAAAATGTGGTGAGCTTTTTCTTCTCAAAAAGCAGCCAGGTGATAAAAGGGCCTCAGAGAGAAAACTCGGACCCTCTAATGCTTTGATGTCCTCATAGAAAACCTGCAAACTGGGGGTTCCAAAGTGGTTGATGAAGAAATCTCCATCTCCTTGCATCTGCACAGAACTGAGGTTGGCTTCTGGGCACTTTGTTCTCCAAGAGCAGTTGAAATTCTTTTTCTCTGCCACCAATTGTTGAAGAGAAGGAGATGCGATAGGATGCAGGCTGGAATTACCCCTTATAGGATTATGAAGGCTGACATAAGTGACAACATTTTTCTGAAGCACTTTCTTGAAATCCTCTGCCCATTCGTAGGAGCCAATATTTCCAAATGTTGTTCCTCCCCATGAGCATAGGATGATGGTCCGATCGGGTCGCCAGCCTCTTTTCACTTTGAGCATCAAGGCCTGGATAAATGCTGTGATGATGGCAGTTCCACTTGCCCATTCTTGTCCATTGTAACCATAAGGATTGTGATGGTGGCTGCCCACGATGACGTACCGATCAGGAAATGAAGCTCCTTTGAGATAACCAACAACATTGGTGAGTTTCTTGTATTCTGTGACTGTCTGAACTTTCATTGTCACAATTCTGATTTCATCCTGTGGGAACTGCAGAGGCTTGCAGGCGCCAGTCTGACCTTGCTCCTTGGGTAAAGCAAACAGTTTGGCAGCAAGAGACGCAGAGATGGGCTGCACCAGCAAACGCGTGAGGTCCGTCCGGCTTTCTCTGAAGCTCCCATCAATACTGGGATAGCCAGGTGTAGAAGGGTCTCCTCCAGGATTCAGTGAAACCATGAAGGGGCTGTGGCTAGGGTTGATAGTCTTGGGTAAATCACAAGGATCAATGTAAAGAAGAACGCCTCCAAATCCAGCTTTTTCCAATAGCGAAAGCTTGTAGAGTAAAGGGAGTTTTCCTAGTTTTAAAAGGGCAATCTTATTGGTCACATTTTTCATCACTCGAATCCGGGTTACATCTTCGACAGTTCCATACATCACATCAATGACTTCAGCCTCAAGAGCTATTAGGATTACAAATGAATACTTCGGCTTTTTAGTCAGGGCTGCTGTCTGCATTCTCACCTGTTCCCATTCAATGGAAAACTGATATACCAGTGTGGGTAGAACAGTGGCCTTCAGCAAATGATAAAATTCAGGCCTTATTAGATATAGTACAAGAGGAGCTTGACCAACGACAGTTACAACCTTCTCTAAGTCCTTGGAATTCCCCTGTATTTGTTGTAAGAAAGAAATCTGGAAAATGGAGGCTGTTGACTGATTTAAGAAAAGTAAATGAACAGATGGAAATTATGGGAACTCCTCTTAAAGGACCAACTATCTTTACAGATGCATCCAAACATAACATTTGTGCTGTATACTCTCATGACTTTATAGTAACTATAAATAGAGTTGTCAGAACTCCTTTTCAGTCCACTCAGCAGAATGAATTATATGCAATCATTCTAGCTCTTATTATCCAGGAGATATAAATGTAATATCTGATTCAGCCTATTCAGTAGGTGTGGTACAAAGAATTGCCACAGCCCAAATAAAATTTGTAGCTTCTAATATATATCAGCTCTTTAAGCAGGGGTCCTCAAACTTTTTAAATAGGGGGCCAGTTCACTGTCCCTCAGACTGTTGGAGGGCCAGACTATAGTAAAAACAAAGCCTTTGTTTTGTGGGCCTTTAAAGAAAGAAACTTCATATCCCTGGGTAAGGGGGATAAACGTCCTCAGCTGCTGAATCTGGCCCACGGCCATAGTTTGAGGACCCCTGTTCAAGAGCAAGTGAGAAAGCATCCAGGTAATATTTATATCTTGCACGTCCACTCTCATAATAGACTTCCAGGTCCTATTTTTTCATGTAATTGCTCAGTCTGTCCAGCAGTAATCCTCTGGGGAAGAGCCTACAGTTATTGATGGACAGAGGGGATGAAATGATCCAGGATATTGTTAAATATAACACCTATATGAAAAATACCAGTAAGCAGCAGCAACGGAAATATCAGTATCAGCAATGTCATCAGCAGGAGAATCCGTAGTACCAGAGCTGAGGAGAACCTCCTCTCCCTGAAGAGGACATGTCCAAACTCTTTAAACCTCTTCAGCCACCTGCCAGGATGGAGTGTCTTCTTATCGCAGGCCAAATTAACACTTACTGCCAGAACATCAAAGAGTTCACTGCACAGAACTTGGGCTCAGGCTCTCCAAGAGTATAACAACTAGAAAGAGGAAACCCACTACTTCTGGTTTGATGAGTTGCTTCCAGATAAGGTGCTGATAAGTATTCTGAGATCACTGGCTGACAGCTCTTTGAAGAAATAAGATTTTCTTAATGAAATTGACAGTAATAATATGATATCATTGACTTAGAGCCACCATGAAGCTGGCCAAGTCTTCTCTGGCTGAGTTTGTCCCCAGTTTATATACTCTATTACAATTAAATCAATTTATCATACTGAGTATAAATCAATCATTATATCACTAGGGAACCATTATTTGTTGTAAGATTAAATCAATCATACTGAACTAGAGAACTATTAATCACCATGCTAACTTAGATAACCATTGTCTTATCAATTTCACTGAGCTAAAACCTTCTTGCCTCAAGTATATTTTCTACAGTGTTCTGGCCCATTACAAACCATCATGAAAATAACTGCAATATTTGCACCATCATCTATTGTAGAGAATAAAGAGGAAGAGAAAAATCAATGAAGAATCTGATAAGAGACAATTCATTATAAACTTTTATATTTCGTGACAAGTACAAAGGAAGGTATAGGTAAGGTTAATAAAAAAGAATGTAAGAATATACAGTTTAGGATTCACTAAGAAAAAAAACAGAAGACTTATAGAATATATAATAGCCCATATTTAAGAGTCACAAGTACCTTTTTTGGGAAAGGAATCAGAAAGTGGTATATTGTTAAAGTATAATCAGTTTCATGTTGTGTCAGTCAGAGTTTAGATCACTCTTGATGTAACTGTCTATTGTCAGACCAAACTTGTTAGAAGATAAAAATTAATAAAAAGTTAAAAGAATAAAAATCAGACAAACATATCATGCATAATCCAAATTGCTTCCACATGTTCTATTTAAATACATTGTTAACATTAATAATGGGAAATATAGGAAAGGATATTGGCATTAATTGTAACAATTTCAATGAAGTTTAAGGAAAGTAAGTGGATTGTTATTACAAGGAAACCAAAGGAATATAAAAACTATCTTAATCAGTTAACATTTATCTTACTTACCTTGCACAAATATGCTAGCCAAAAGTAACACTGTGTTGGAATATAATCTTGTTTTCAAAATCTCATAGATAAAAAGGGTGGAAGATTATGACTATCACTGCCTTATAAAAGAAAAGGAAGCTGTGCAGGATAAAACAAGTCTTAAGAAAGCATAGCAAGACTCACTAAAGCAGTCATCAAGAAGGCCTTCATATCTAATCTGTTAATTATATATTATTTAGTTCAAGAGACAGCAGAATATAAAGGACAGCAAGCTGGCCTTAGAATCATAAACAAATGGATCAAAGTCTTGTGTCTGCCATATACTTTGCCTGTATGACAATCTCTTACTGCTGCAACCAGCTTTCTTAAGACCAAGTTGTGGAGAAGGTGCTAATCTGTTGGTAAAGTGAGTTTCCTCATCTTAGAACTTTGTCAATGAAATCATAATTACATTTTCTTATCCTTGTTCTCTCTCATGTTAGTACCTATTATTTAGTTATAGCAATGTTTGACTGGAAAGGAAAAACATAAAGCAACAAAAAAATCAACAAATAATTCAAGATAGAAAAGGTTCAAAATTTAAATATGTAACAATATATCAGTACATAATTCATCTGGTAACAAACTATGTGTATGAAACAGGGAACACTTGTGATTTATTTAGTATTAGCCTATCTATATAGTATTAGAAAACTGTCTGGGGTACTGCTGGGATTTGCTTATAGTCAAATAGCATGTGTTAAAGGCAAGACCTGAATTCAGATCTTCCTGTCTCTAAGGCTGGTCCTCTACTATGCTAAGATGACTTTGTGTCAATCATACATACACACACACACACACACACACACACACACACACACACACACACACACTCTCTCTCTCTCTCTCTCTCTCTTTCTCTCTTTCAACTCCACAGGATTTCACATATTATTTTAGTTAATTAATACTGATAAATAGTTAAATGCTGACTTAAAAAGTGTGGCATTGAAAAAAATTGCACAAGTATAATGTATATCAAATTGCTTCCTTTCTTAATGGCGGTAGGGGAAGAAGGAAGGGAATTTTGAATTCAACATTAAAAAAAAGTTGGAAAAACTGTACATGTAATTGGAAAAAAATTTGGAAAAAATTGCTTAGTAAAATTGCTTACAGAATGCAAAGTGATATGCAATTATAGTAAACTTTATAATTTAACCAAACCATCAATCATATCATATCAAATAACTGGCATATTTACTTTGTAATTTTTTTTACTGAAAAGAGACAAATGATCTTTGATATCAAGGATTTATTTAGTTTAAAATTTTCAACCTTCCAGTTATATAAAGTTATCATAAATTCAGTTTGATCTCTTAAATCTTAATTCTAATATCTTTTGTCTGTTAATCTCCAATTTATTCTAAATGGATGTGTGTGCACCTTGTTTGTATTTGTATTTGTATATATACTGTCTCCATTAGACTATGAGTTCTTTGAAAGTGCCCATTACATCCCCAGCACTTAGAGCAGTGTCTAGATCATAGTAGGTACTTAATAAATGATTACTAACTGAAAAATTGACTAAGCCTACTTGTTCAATTATAAGTTCAGGGAGAAAAAAGAGCTACCTTTTAAAGTTTTTTTTTATTATAAATTTAACAAATATGAATGCTTCAAAATGCAAATATCCGAAAAGAAGGATTTTTATGTGAAACTGTAAATGTCTATGATATGCAAAACTTTTTTAAAAGGATATATTAAATTTAACCTAGTCTTAAATCTTCCCTGATTATCTGTCACCTACTGAACTTCTTTCTACTCTAGTCTGTGTTTTAAAAAGTAATTTCCTGCTCTTAAAAAAAAAAAAAATCTGGACACTCCTCATCAGCTCTTCTCTCTTTCCCTCATAAATTGTAACAAATTAATATGGTCAAAAAAAAATAAACATATTATCTATTTCTAACAATTTATGTCTCATTCAGAACCTCTAGACTATTGTCTTTCTGCTGAGATGGAAGGGATGTCATCAATCATGAATGTCATTGATTGTAGTCTTACAAAATTGGTTTCCTATACATTTTTGTAGTAACTATGAAAACTGATTTTTGCTCACTCCATTTTGCAACAGTGCAAACAGATCTTTCTGTATTTCTTTGAATTAATTCTATTCATCACATCTCATCACAGTAATATTCTACCACATACCTCTACCTCCCCCCCCCCATCTAATTATTTGTTTAGCCATTTTCCAATTATGAGCACCCATGCTGATTCCAGTCTTTTGCTAAAATAATGGATCTTTCCTTTGCCTCTGACCTAGTTGAAGTCAAAGGTATGAACAGTTTAGTGACTTTTGGGGAATAGTTGTAAACAGTTCCAGACTTTTCACATAGTGCATTACTTTTTGGATATAATCAATGTTTCCAACAATTACCATTTTCTTCTTTTTACTTCTGTCAGTATGATGGATATGAAGTAGCACTTAGGAGTTATTTTAATTGGCATTCCTGTTATTAGTGATCTGGAGGATAAACTGCTTTGTATCCTTCATATATTTTGATCATTTATATTATATATATTAAAGAATAGAACTACATCCTTTCTAAACTTTAAACATATTTTAGACAAGAAAAGGTATTTATTTCCATCTAATCAAGATCTAGTAATTTTGGCTCAAAATTTTAAAGTGATAAATAGATAATTTGAACTCTGAGAATATGTTCATATGCTTTGTTACTTTGTACAATTTTATACTCACGCCCATCAATTAATCAATAGAAAAGTAAATTCCATTTCATTTATTCTAAAATTTATCAGATTTCTTTTTTGTCTTAAGGATACTTTTGTACTCCCAGACTCTTTGCAACTAATATTTATGGATTTCACTAGTAAATTTCAAGCCTAAAAGCAAAATTTGATAAATTTTTGTTTAGTAGTCTATGTAAAGATAATGATCAGCACTCCTTTCTATATCAGTTATCACTGTTTACCTGAGTTTTATAATGGCCTATTAACTCACTATTTGATTCTAGTCTCTAACATCCTTCTATTCAATTGATCCTCCAATATCTACCAGATTGATATTCCTGAATCACTGGTCTGACCATGTCACCTAGATGCTCAAAAAGCTTCAGGGATTCCTTATTGCCTCAAAGATAAAATACAAACTATCTGACATTTAAAGTCCTTCACAGTTTAGCGCTAAACTCTATTTTTAGACTGCTTTCAAATTACTTCCCATTCACAGCTTATCTATTTTGTTTTCCAACTAAACAGATCTATTTGCTTATCTCTACTACCCACCATTCCATTCCATCTTCCAATCCTATTTCTTTGCATAGACTGGAATGCTTTCTTTCCTCAACAGTTTCTTGAAATTCCTTTATTCAAGGGTCTTCATGAGTATTAATGTTTCATTCCAAAATTACTTTGTTTACTTTGTATACATATTTTGTATTTACTTCTATAAATGTTACTTTGCCTCAGTAGAATGTTAGTTCCTTAAAGGTAAACTTTTAATTTTGGCCTTGACATCCTCAGTATTTATGTGCTTAGCACATAGTAGGTACTTAATAAGAACTTACTGAATTATTGCTTTATATGAATTTTTTAGATCACCGGTACTTTAATAACATATTTTAACCTGAAAAATATTACAATTTAATTTCCCTTACCTGACATGTCTGCTGAGTCTCCTGTAATGGAAAAGCAGCAGAAAAATCATTAGATCATAAATAATACAAATAATAAAAAACAAAAATTTCAGAAACTATGATTTATCAACACTAACTTTTAGGTCATCTTATAATTCATCAGTACTGGTAATACTGCTTTAAAAATGAAATAAATATTATTTTTACTTTATCATAGTCCAAAATAAATTAGATAAACTAAATCTGGGAAATATTTTCCCTTTGTTTATCACAAAGATGCCATAACACAATTCAGCTATTTTCCCAACTTTTTTGACTACATAACTATGTGAACACACAGTACTAATATTTACATATTTATAAATTGTATATTTGTACTATTTTACTTATAATTATGCATACTATAAACAAAATTTAAAAGAAATAAGCTACAGATGCCATAATATTCAGTCTTAAAGTTAAGAAAAAACCAATGGAATTTACTGAGAAGTTGTGTGATATGGTTCAGACCTGAGCTTTAAGAAAATACATTTTGGCAACATTGTGTTGAACAGATTGGAAAGGCAAAGACAAGGCAAGTGAAGTAATGAAGGTATAAACTGGAACCTAACATGAAAGTAGAGGGTGTAGGAATACTCCATAGGGAGGTTCTGTACTTACTATAGTGTTATATTTTTGTATATTATTTTGAATACAGAAAATTTTGTTTATATTTATTAGCACAAAAATTTTTTTTGGTAGAACAGACATATGTAAAAGTTAAAATGTGGTTAACTTAACCATAGGCCTAAGCAAGAGAAACACACTAAGGGAAAGTTTCTAGCTGATTAGTTTGACATCTTTAATGTTAAACAATCAAAACACAGGAAAATATAAAGGCTTCCATGTCTATTAGATAGTTCTCTAGCACTCATAATCAGTACAACCAAAGACAATTCAATTACTTTAATTCTTTGAAAATTTTGTTGTAGTTGGTAGAACCAACTGGCCAAAGCTATAATGAATTAATTCATACTGATCACAAATACAGCTCTGGAGAGATAAAGTGTGGTATGGGGAATAAAAAAGTGTCCTCATCCTAGGTTCAAGTCCTGTTTCTGACACAGGCTGACTATGTGACATAAAGCAAGTTGCATAATATATCAGTATTATAGTAACCTTTAAAGAGTATGAGTTAGTTACAAAATGATTTGCATTGCTGGAGGGAGAATTGTCCCAAGAGTTCCCTCAAATGAGAATGAAATCATATCAGCCCTGAAATTGGCTAACCTAATCAAAGTGACCATATCTGATCATTCTGCTTGTTTAGAAATGGTATTTTTTTCATTCTTGTATAGTGCCTAAGAAAGACATGAAAATCAAGACAAGAGGTTGAAAATGAACCAAGTATGAAAATAAGAGTCAGAGAAAAGGGATAATAAAATTTCACCAATAAAAAAGGCTACCTATTGCTGTCAAAGTTCAATACCGATTTCTAAATCAGTTCTCTCCCCCCTTATTTTCAGCTGTCTTTTTCCTATTCCCTCTCATAAATTCTTCCACTTGATTTTGAAGTTGCTGACCTCAAATTATCTGTTGGTTAGATCTCTTTCTTTAAGGAGCTTAATTTTTACCATAGGAGTTTGCATTTAATATACTAACATTCAGGAGACCACTTCTTTAGAGGCTGTGTATACAAAAAATAAAGTGAAGAAAAAAGGGATTGAGAGCAAATAACAAAATAAAACTGATTAGTTGCTCATTTAGAGAAAGACCCTAAAGCAATCAAACAAATAAGTATATATTAATCTCATTTTTTCTAAGACATGCAGTATCCATAAAAACATCTTATTGTGGAAAAGTATTTATCCAAAACTCGTAAGACATAGGTGTCTCAGGTTCTACCATTCACTATTTAATTTTTTTAAATCACTTTATTTTTTGGAAGGGAACACCTGAGAAATGAAGTATTCTCTAATCCTAAGATAAATGTTTCAAAATTCCATTGTATTATAGGACCTCAATCTTTCTATTTATCTTTAATATCTTCTGAATTAATGAGATTAAGAAATGGTATAGAATGTAAAAACTCAACTGAGAATGTTTCACTATCAGGTAACAAAGTATTTACTTGGAAATCTCCCTTTATTATGGCAGAAACAGAATGTTTCAAAAAAATATCTTGGATGAAATGTCGTGTAGCATGGATCTGACCCACATGTTGCTGTTCCCAATACTAATACAAGTACTCTACATTTATGTTGAACACTTTTTCATATACTTTCCTTCATTTATTTATCACAACAATCCTAAGAAGACAGGATATGTCTTTTTTTTTTTTTTTTAACTTTCAGAGCAAATTTCTTATAATTAAGGCATGTGAACAGTAGATGTTTTTTGTCACTGCAATACTAAATCTATTAACTAATAGATTAATGCTAAAACATTTGAGTACTATAATCAGATGCAAGTGTGAAATAGCTTAATATTTTTAATCTGTATTTGTGGTCATTTCTTTTTTCTTGCAACTAGGGAGATGAATCCTTAGGCTTTGCCATTCCCTTGCTAATAATGATATTTATAAGATTAGATCTTTAAAGTACAAAATTTTTTTCAAGATGATATCAGGATAATATATATATGAGGATAATATATATGTGTGTGTGTATTTGTGTGTGTGTGTGTGTGTGTGTGTATTCTTAAAAATAGGGAATAAGACAAATATAAAAGGATTTTTAAAAATTCAATGGAGTAGTAAACTTTTAATAAAACAACAAAATTAGACTTAGAAATCTAAGAACTAGGATATATATATATGTGTATGTGTGTGTGGATTTCACTTCTAAATGTTTCTAATGGGAAGTACAGTCTTATATTTTAGTAATAAGTTCTCAAAATTGGAATTGCATTAATAATTAATTGCAAAGGATTTAAAATATTTTTTCCTTTTCCCCCTATTTTGAAGTATCTTTGTGAAAATATTAAGGGATGGGAAGACTCATTTTCTCAATCAGGTCCTCTTCCTTCAGGCTGTGAATGATATTTTCCCTATCAGATATAGGATTTGGGTAACGATAAAAAGAGCAAGTAGTATGTAAAAACTGAAATTCTCTGAAATTTCAGGTGATTCATGAATTCCTAATTTTGTTGTTTTTATAGTTCTGTTCTTCAGGCTTAGATCCTTAAGGTTTGAGTTAGTTTTCATCATATGTACTATTTATTGGAATAGTAAATTTAGGAGATTGTACTAAATTGTAGTGTCTTGTCATTGGCAGATTTTAGCAGAATTACCTAGGCGTCTCTGTAAGTAACTTGGAACCAGAGCAGAGAAGCAGAGCTTCTACGAGAAGCTCCCTTTAGAACCGTCCTAAGGATAAGGCCTATTTCGGAATGTCCAAGCAAAGATGTTTCCAGGGACCAGACAACTACACAGGACATCTGAGACTCAAGGTAAAATGTGGTAACATTGGGAGTGAGTTACCAGGTTGCAAGGAAATTTGCTGTCATTTAATAATGACACTCATTATATTGCTCTGGCTTTTTTTGATCATTTGTTTCCTGGTGTTTATGTTAATTGAATTTTCTTGGTAACTTTGGTGATATATATAATATAATATAATATTAATATAATATAATGTAATATAAATCTCCCTTCTCAATTAGTACATGTTGAGTCCTCCAACTGGTTTAAACTATAACTTCACTTATTTTACCTACAAATTAAGAAATTCAAGATTTGGAATGAAAAAATGAGCTGCCTACATAACAAAGTTGAAATAGCAGGGTCCAGGACACAAATCCATGACAATGGTTAACTTTTCCCCCCAACATTTTTTAATGGGTATGGCCATAACTTGAACAAACAAAAAAACAAAGCAGAGTACAGTAATATACATAAGTCCTAATATTTTTTCCATAAAAATATCATTTAAGCCCAACATTTTCCATTTACATATTAGTTTCTTTTAAAAAACATACCTACTTGGCCAGTTGCCACTACGTTGATAAATTTGGGGTGCTGATTTACAGTAAGGCATAGAATGTCATCATTATGTTCCTGATAAAAACTCTGAAAGCCTAAAATTAAGAACATATGTTAATTCACTATTTGCTACTGCAATGTTTTAAAAATGAGATTTTGAAAACATTTAAGTAAAAAAGTAAAATACTGCTTACTCTAAATTAATGGTGTTGAACTCAAAAAAAAAAAAAATGAATCCTTGCAGACAGCACACTGATACAGAAAGCCACAAATTAAAATTATTTATGTTGAATTCTACTTATTTTGTTAAACAATTTTCAAATACATTTTAATCTTGTTTAGGCAATTCTGGGGAGTTTTGAGGATACAAGTGGCCCACTTCCCTGAATTTGACACTTCTGTTTAGAGTATGTCTAGTTGCAGGAATGAATTTAAATGCTTTCATAAATTTCTTCCTATTTCATAGTAAAAAAAAAATTAGTGGGAAAGCTAAGAAATATCTGAATAAATACTTCACTAATATATTTGCTAAGAAATATCTGAATAAATACTTCACTAATATATTTGATCTTTTTTTAATTATAGTTTGAATAACTTTAAATAATAATAATAATAATGGCATTTACATAGCACTTTAAGGTTTACAAAGTACTTTACAAATATCTAATTTAATCTCTGACAACTCCCCCAAAAGCTAGCTAGGCATTCAACAAGCTATTATTTCTTTGATCTTTTTTACAGCCTGACCTTCTCCTTAGATTTTGGGTTTTGGATCCTGGTCTGCAAAATTTACTCATCCTACACGCTTTTTTTTTTTTTTTTTGATTATTCACTTGCCTGAGCAATTGTTTATATTTTCATAACAGTTTAACAGAGAAGTACAGTTGTAGTGTATTGTAGTAGGTACAAATGAATTAATATTATAATAAAGCTTCCCTTTGAACAGAATTGTCATTAGGAAAACTGTAATAAAAGGAAGATAGTATAGTCATTCTAAGAAAATCTTCAATTTAATAATAATGAAAAAATTCTGCTAATTTTAATAGCTTCATTCATCTTAAAGAGTTATTATTACTGTGTGAGGTTTCCTTGATACTCAAATACAGTATTTTTGCAATGTAATTTAAATTTAAAAAGGGATATAGATTTCCCAACCTGTTGCCACATTGTGTAAGATCCCAACAGATGCAGTGTGGTAAATTATATCATTGCCATCATTCAAATAGTGAACATTGTTCCTGCAATCTTTGCCTCGATAGCCAAAAACAAGTTCCAACACGAGATCCTATCAAGAATAAGGATACAACTATAATGAATTTAAAAATCTTTAAGATACTTTCCCCAAAGCTTTGCTCTATAGATAATATTGACATAATTCACAAAAGCTGTATTGTTGTATATTCTAAGACCAAATCATAAAATTAGACTGATGACTAATTTCTAATTCTAGGCATAATTCTACACATACAGTTTTTCTATCATTTAAAGTTACTTTTTCCAGAGATTCTTTTCAATGCTTACTGCATTGTATGTACTCAATAAACACAAAATTATAAAACAGAACATAGAAAAGGTATCCTCTTGAACAAAGAGTTCTGATTTTTTCTTTAAAAAATCTGACAATCAGATCGGAAAAAAGGAATATGTCTGTGTTATGTATTCTAATTTTTTTATTATTGTTAAATATTCTACTATTATTAATGACAAAGTATTATGTGCATCTAAGTCAAAATTATTCCTGATATAAGTACTTAAATCTTTCAGCTAACTGATAAATTAGATCTAATAATTATAAAATTTAAATCAAAAGTAATTCATTTGTAACTTCATGATGAATGTATCATAATATAAATGCTAGACTGGAGTCTCAAAATCCTTCAGAATTTTATCCAAATTGAAATTCTGTTCAGTGAATGGGACTAACGCACACTTAAAAAAAAGAACATAAAATTCAATTTTGATTAATATTAAAGCAGGTCAAAATTGCTATCAAATGGAATTTTCCTTACCTCAATAGGTCTCTTTTTTTTGCCAACATTATTTGTCTGAAGTTTTTCAGGCTGGGGTAATGCCCTACTAACTGGTGGTCTGAAATAGAGAACTGTGAATAAGAAAAGGCCATCTGTCACCCATTCTGTTTTTTTAAAAAGCTTCTAATCTATCATCTGAAAAGGAAAAGCTGTTAAACTATATTCATTGTCTTAACATTAAAATCTTTATGAACACTGAGAAGCAGTGAGGATGAGTTCCAGCTCTGAAATTATAGGCAAATCATAACTTGAAACTCAGTTTCTTCATCTGTAAAAGAAATAATAACGTTTGCATTATTTACTTCTGAGAACTGTTTTGAAGAAAGTCACTTGCAAATTGTAAAACACTAAATAGTAATCTAAAACTGTTAACACACAATAATATATAGTTGTTTCTTAAAAGAGTTTTTTCAGTATGTTTTAATTTCTCCATTTTTCATAAGTTAAAGCATATTATTCTTGGTCTTTATAGCCCTAATATTAAAGTGAGTGGGAATTATAATCTATAGCTTAAGGGCTGCAACTTCCCTGAGGATAGGATTATATCTAGTACATGCTGGTTTTTAAAGTTAATATAGAAAATTAGTTGTTTAAAACAATAAAGAGTAAGAAAAAGCCATATATAAGCCTCTACTGTAACAATGTTTCTTTATCTACATTGCATCACAATGCAATCACTTGTTAAATTTGTATAGCATAAGTCATTAAGGATTTAAAAGCATTCACTAGGTTTTTAAAAACTAATTATTCTTCACAACATCCCTCTCAGGTATCTCCAATAATATAAATGGAGAAAGAAATTTAAGTAGTTCAAGTGATTTGGAGGTGACGGATAATGAGGGAAGATTTAGGGCTAGGTTAAATTTAATAAATTCTTTTTTAAAAATTCTGCATATCACAGACATTTACAGTTTTACATAAAATCCTCCTTTTCTGATATTTGTATTTTGAAATATTCATATTTATTAAATTTATAATAAATTAGGAGTAGAAGTTTAGAGAATTTTTGGCTCAAAGCAATGTTTTTTTTTTTGTTTTCCTGTGATATGCTGTAAGTGCATAGTAGGAGGGAACACATAAAAAGTATGGAAAAAATTAATGTAAATGTTGTTGTAAATGTTGCTAGTTAATCCACATAGTTTTCTGTGCGTCTCCAATGCCAAATGATAGTCAGGAATGATAATAAAATAACCAATAGAAGGTGAGAAAATAAATGTTATTAAACTCTTAGGTGCAGCAGCTAAAATTATTAAATTCACTAAGCACAGATAACCTAGTGAGAAGGGTATATATGAAAGAGCTTGTTGGTATTCTCAGATTCATTTTTCTCACTTTCTGACCACAAGCCTGCTTTTTAAAATTATATAAACGAACCCTCTTTAACCAGGAAGGGCTTTTATCATCTTACATGTTTTAATTTTTCTCCAGAATATAATCTTTCCTCAGGAATTCCTTTCAAATAAGTAAATAACTAATTCCTAACACTTCAAAATTTGAATAAAACTATCTAAATATATGTTCACACTTTATAAAGCAGCAAAGAGCTTTTTTTGTAATTGTTTCTCCCTATCACTACACCAATAAATTCCCCTCTTATTTCTTCTATTTCTCTATTAATAATAGATTTCTAATTTTTCTCTTCTTAATCTTTACAAACTTGAATGCCAGTTTGTATTATGAATCGATTTTAACACACTATGATTAAAATCAAGATTTCCTTGTTAAAAATGCCTATTATTTGATAATAAGCCAAATGTATAGATTCATTAATTCTACACATGCCACTATTTAGGAACTTTAGACTGTAAAGAAGAGGGACTAAACGATTTACTGAGTAGCCAAAATTAATTTTATTGTATTCTTGTTAGAATATAAAATAACAGCACAAAATCTGATAGATCCAAGCTATCTTGGATCCTAAAGAAAGGAGGTTACCAGAAAGTACTCATATGGCACTTATAAATGATATAATAGAAAACCAATGCATGGACTCTATATTAAAAATATTTAAGAGAGTTCATTTTCATTTAAATCCACTGCAGAAAACTATACTACAACAGAACCAGGAAGAAGGGATATAACACAAATTAACATTATCCAGGATATTGAAGGAGTATGGTCATGCAACAGATCTCCCACTGGACCAACTTCCAAACCTATTGCTTTGCAAAGACACTGGTAGTCAAAAGTAGAAGTTGGCAAGGGGTAGGATCTCTCTTGCTATTCTTTAAATATCCATGAATGAAAAAGAATTAACTAACTATGTTATACTTAAAATATTCCTTATTGGAAAAGTTATATGTTTGCCATAGAATATAAGGCCAAGAAGAGTTATTGTTTTTATCACTTCTTTTAATTTTAACAGGACAATTAAATTTCCTTCAGTTTTATTATCTAATATCTCTTTTCTTTTTAATTATAAGAAATGATTATAAATTAGAAAGTTTTTAGTAATTTCCATTTGATGCAAAGTTTTTTCCTAAAATAAAATAGCTTAAATATTGTTTGAAGAAATCAAGACAGATAAATACATATATATCTATATCTATCTATCTATATATCAATTTACATATAATAAAAATTAAATGATTAACTCCATAAATTTTGGACTTATCTTTCTCTGAAATATCTCCAAAAATTATTTTAAATAAATTCAAGGAGTGACAATTTTAGCCAATATTAATAAACAAATAACAATTGGCAGAGTAGCACATAAAAATTAATCTCAAATAATTTTTGGAAAAGAATGGATTATAACCAAACTTTAAAAAAAACTAAATATCACTTTACTTTAAAAATGAAAAACATTTTAATCTAAAAATGTAAATAGCTAATATCTTTTGTTTATTTAAAAGCTAGGATCATGTAAATTTCTCCAATTAGCTTACATGTCTAATCACTGAAAAGAAGCACACTACAGCAGTTTAATGGTATTCAATTTTTAGCCTCTTCCAGAGATTAGCAATAATTCGCCCAATGGAATTGTTTGTATAAAGATGATGCTTGTCAGGCAAGTACTAGATTAAAATATTACTATAGATGCATTTTACTAAAAAGCAAAAATATTAAATATAATAGTAAAAATTTAATAAATAAGAAGCTATTTCAGTAGAACTCTAACTCTAAAAGTAGACAAAATATAAAATAAAATGTAAAAATTTGAAGACGTGGAGGTATATTCAATAACAACTTATTTAAATGAAAAATAATGCAATATTAAATGAGGAATTGTGAATATAGCAAATCAGAAGGATTACCTGGAACCCCTTTCCAGCAGCAAGTAAAAAAATAGAAAATGATTACAAGTTTATATATTAGCTATTTGTAAAATGTTTTTATTTTACATTAACAAATGGGTCCCTACCTTTAGACCTTTAGATTATGCCTCTATAAGAAATTTAAATTCTTCCATTAATTGTGATGGAGTTTAAAAAAGGAGGCAAGAATGAAAATACAGGATTTACAAATTTCAAACTGAAAGGCCCTGGGAAAATAGTTCCTCAAGTTACAGATGAAGGAACTAAGAAAGGCCCAGGGAAATAAACTATCCTGCCTAAGTGGTCAGTAGCAGAGCCAGCATTCAAACCCAGGTCCTTTGACTCTGAATTTAGTATTCTTTCTAGTATACCAAATTGTCTCTGAAAAGTTGTGTGGTGAAATAAGTTTGTCACTCTCATTTTTCCTGTTTTACACATTATTTAAACTCTAAATGAAATTTTCAAGAGTATCCTTGAGCTAGAAGGCTTATCTCTTTAACTCCAATGTACTCAAGAGATGCTATATGCCTGTGAAACCTGAATAACATAATCTCAAAGGAGCTAAAATTACAAATAATCCCAAAATTAATGGAAATGTGTATAGGCTAAAGTGTTAACATGATGATTTGTATGCAAAAAGTGGCATTAAAGCCTTTATTGGGGATTAATATATGACTGGAGATGGAAATAAAGTGAAAAAGATGGACAAATTATCAAGATACTAAAAGAATATGAGAAATGTTTCTAGTATGTGAGGTTAATACCTTATGAAGAAATTATGAGTCAACTGAGTGGGATAACTACTCAGGATAAGAGGATATGGAAAGATATAATTGTGCTGATAAAAGAATTCAGACCAATAAAATCCACACTCCTTGAAAGTACCAAAACATTCAGTTTCCAGCTTTTGTCCTGTGGTTGTGCTTTCCCAACTGTAATTTCAGACCTTGTCCATTTTTCTGTTGTGCCATGTCCTGAGATTATGCTTTTCTGGGGAGAGTCAGACTAACTGCTATACCTATGCCATGCTATAAATATCTTCCTGCAAACCCCTTCTATACGTCTGACTTTGAGAACAATAACTAAGTAACATTATTACTACTGGAAAGGAAGTCTCCTGTCTCCATAGGTAACCTACACTACCTGTTGCTGCCTCAGAGCCAGTCTCCTTAGATAAGACTACCTGGGATTTCAGTATACTAGTGCCCTGTGTCTTCCCATCTCTTGCTTAGGGCCACACCAGGCATCTTCCTCCTGCCTCAAAAACAATCACTTCCATCAATATCAGCACAAGGTTATCTTTCATCCCCTGTTGCCAGCTCAATGCCCCAACTAGGATGAGGAAAACCTTCATTGCAAAGAAAATAAACACTTCTTTAGACTTTAGGCCTTCCAAATCCTGTTGTGTCTGTCTTTTGATGATACAGAAGTGGTGTTCACCACTCAATGATAAGAATACCCTCTCATCTCTTTCTGCTACTTACCTTGATGATCTCATCAGTTGTCATGGATTTAAGTAATCTCTCTAAACTGATGATTCTCAAATCTATCTTTCCTGCTCTCATCTCTCTTCTGACCTCTAGTCTCACATCTACAACAGCCTTTCAGATACCTCAAATGGGATGCCCAGTACATATCTGAAACTGTCCACAAAAGAATTCATTATCTTTCCCCCAACCACCCAACTTTCTAATGATTGTAGAGGGTACCACCATCCTCCTAATCTCTTAGGCTCACAACCTACGAGTGACCCTGGATTCCTCTCCATTTCTCCCATATCCAATCTGTTGCCAAAGCCTGGCAATTTTTCAACACTCTGGTACTAGTCCTTGTACACCTTGATTACAGCAATAGCTGGAGGTGGGCCTGTGTACTTAAAGGCTCTTCCCACCCTAATCCATTCTCCAGCCACTAAGGAAAATTTCCCTAAAATTGAGGTCTGATCATGTCACCCACACCTCTATCCCCACTCAATAAACTCCAATGATTTCCAATGACTTCCAGAAGTAAATGCAAAATGATGTTTAGCATTTATGGCCCTTTATAACCTTTCCAGTTCCCTAATACCTTACATTTCTTTATACATGCTCTTTCATACAGTGACACTAGCATCCTGATAGTCCCAAGAACAAGCTCCTAGTAGTCCTAGGAACAAGATACTCCATCTATCAGCTCTGGGCATTTTCTCTGATGTTCCCTATACCTGGAACATTCTCCCTTCTTTGCTCCAACTACTGACCTCCCTGGCTTCTTTTAAATCCCAACTAAAATTTCACCCTCCACAGAATATCTTCCCTAATACCTCTCAATTCTATTGCTTTTTTGTCTTTTAATTACTTCCTAGTTATCATATACATAACTTGATTGTATATATTTTTGTATGTTGTCTCCTTTGTTAAATCATAAGGTTTTTCATGGTAGAAATTATCTTTTGCCTTTTATTTCCAGTGTTTAGCACAGTTCTCATTGTAACTTCTCTGCCCAATATGTCTTCCTTGAAAGTCACTTTCCTATATATGTAATCTTCCCCTATTTGAATGTACGTTCTTTGAGGACAGGGACTTTCCTTGCTTTTTATTTCTATCTCCCTAGTGCTTAGTATGATAACTGGACTATAAACAAATAACCACAAGGCAATCCAAAACAGAAATTCTAAAACTTTCTATAGGAAATTAGAAATCATCTCTGACAGAAAATTCTAAAATACTAGTTTAATTCTTTTTTTTTCTTTAATCACTGGTTCAGCAAGGGAAAGACAAAGTCATTCAGAAAAAAAAACAATGAATTTGAGAAGTACCAGTAAAAGCATACAATATTTTAATTTATATAGAGAGAGTGTTCAAATCAGTCACTGAACTTGGCTTTTGTTTTTATTATCTATTACCTGGGTGACAGTAAGTCAATTACTTCTTCTCAAATCTTTAAAATGAATGATCTTGTCTTGGTAATCTGGAATGTTTCCTTTCTGATCTAAATCTATGATCCAATAATGATGCAATCTTACAATTTTATAAGACAGTTCCATTTTTCATTTTTTATATTTACCTGGTTGATTAGGAAAAACTGCCTAATCTGATGAGTTTCCAAATCAGTATTTGAGAACCTGCATCTTTGGTAGAAGGGGGTTCTTTACACAGAATAAAACTTACACCTTAATTCTGCTGGTAGAAACATGCCAATTTTTTTTAATGCTTCAAGACCAAAATCATGGCTATTCATAATATGGTTTCCAAAAGCATCTCATTTTGGATTAACTTCTATGAGATGCACTTTAGTTTGCCATTATGCCTCTTAAACTAAGGCACCCAAATCTACTGAAATATATCAAATGCTTTGACAGACACAGAATATAAGACTAAATTTTTCTACTGAGAAAACTTATATATATTACATTATCTACACTAACAACACTCAAGCTTAGTCCATTCTAAATGAACTACTCTCCAAGCACGTTTCAATCATTTATATTTGAGCAACTGAATCTAAATCCAGAAACTTTCATTATTGCTAATGCATTCTATCTTTTTTTTTTTTTTTTTTTGCATAGCATTTCAACCTATAGTTGTTTGTCTAGTATTCTGGTCTACCTGTTCCAAGAGGAATCACTTCTCCATCATTTGCCACAGCTAAGGATTTCTAGAGATTCAGTTTAAAGAATATGGAAGATGGGGGAGAGAGGAGAAGAGTAAGGCAGGAGAGATGAATAAGAAGCAAGAAGAAAGAGTACCAAGAATGATGGAATGCTAACTTGATCCTAAAGTCTCCCCCCAACCCTGCAAAGAAAAAATAGTTTCTCTTTCACTTTTTCTTTTCTTGTTTTCATTGAGTTTACTATATTTTGAGGTTATTATATTTGGGTGGTACAAAGGAGAAGGGGGGGAGCAAGCAGTCTTCCAGGGTTGCTTATCTAACTTCTCAGGATTCTACTCCCTCTAGAAATCTCCTGTCAATGAACAGAAATCAATGGAGTGTGGCTTGTCCATTGATTATCCCTCTCTCTTGATGTGATTAGCCCACTTTTTCTTGGTCCACACATTTCTGTGATGACATTCTTTTTTATCAGTATAGCTGAACAATTCTTCTTCATAATATGTTCGGCTATTCATACCCAGCATGTTTCTCTCTCCTGTTGTTTGGGTGATCCCCAACTTCAGTTCTTTGGAAACTAAAAGATGTGACTTTATTTCAGAAAGAACCCACAATTTTCTAAAAGCAATATAACCCAATTTAACCCAGTTTCTTTCTCTTGAAGAAAGATGTACTAATAGACATATTCAATTGTAATATTCAATATTGTAACAATTACCTGTTTTTGT
Source organism: Antechinus flavipes (assembly GCF_016432865.1). Lineage (NCBI taxonomy): Eukaryota > Metazoa > Chordata > Mammalia > Dasyuromorphia > Dasyuridae > Antechinus > Antechinus flavipes. The sequence continues at coordinate 299,976,063 of NC_067399.1, read as the reverse complement.
ATTGTATTGTGTTGTATAAGATAGACAATTTTATCTTTTGCATTAATATTATTACAAAAAAGCATTCATTCTCTCATTGCTGCAACCGAAAAATCAGCCCAATTTGGCCTCCACCCAAGACTACCTTCGGCCATAGAAGGTCCTACCCCTGTCTCAGCAGTACTCCACTTTAGCACCATAGTTGTTGCCAAAGGAGGATACCTCTCTTTCCAATATGGGTGCTATAAGATCATTTCTAGTTTTCATCTTTTTTTTTCCTTCTATTTTCATCCTTAAATGCTATTGGAAAAATTTTCCTTAGTTGGACCTTTCACTAAGTTTCTTCTTGGAATGATTTTGATAATAATAATCTTCCTCTATAACAGTTTGCATACAGGCTCATATTTCAGACCATTACTATTTTGGACTGCTATATGCCTTGTGAACTAAAAACAGGACTGGAAACTTGATAGGGGAAGTGCTGCCACTTCCAGGGCTTTTGATCTTGCCTGTGCAACAAAGAGTGGTATCTGGTTAGTGGTTATAGAGAAAAAGATAAAATGATAACTGCAGCCTCCAGGGTTGAACCATAACTTGTGGTTTGGTGGACACTACTATTTCTAAGGCCCTTCAGAGCCTTGGGCTCTCTCCATGATCTGAGGGGTGGTGATGATAGTACTTTGACCAGCCTGGCACACACTACCTTTTGTCCCTCTTTCCCAGTGTTATCTTGCTGATTTTTTTTATCCAAGAAACTAAAGTTAATGAACTTCTACCACTTAAGGTCATTGGGATTACTGCTCCATAATTCCTATGAGGTTGAGAAATTATGCTGATTGTTTTTCAATGTGTGTGTGCGTGTGTGTATGTGTGTGCGTGCATGTGTGTATGTGTATATGCATCTAAGTGTACACAGTTGATATAGATATATGAAGCTTATGCTAAAAGGCTACCATGAGTGGATTCAATGGAATTGTGGTTCTTTTAATGACTCTAAAGATGGGAATAGAACTAAGATTCATTTATCTGCTCTAAGGTTTGCTATATGCTCAGAATTTCATATAGAAGATTAAATAAGCATAAAAATCTCACACTGCAAATGGTGCAGGGCTGCACCACTAAACAATTTGTTCCCATCAATTCACACACATTACACCAAGGTGTTGACACTCACAAGAAAATATAATCTCAACCCCAAAGATTTCTCTCTCTGTAGTTAATTGAAGTGATCAAGAAACTTCCCTTAATGAGGCATCAATTGCCACATTCATATTATTAAGAAGAATGACAATGCTCTCAAAGTCTTATGCCCTTCCCTAGCTAGCAAGTAGCCTAACATGTCAGTTTTTTATGACTGTTAAAACTCTCATATATTTTTTTTAATTATCAAAATCATTTTAGCAGGTCCTAACAGACTGCCTACTCTGCTTACTGGGTAATAATCTAGTAGGAGATAAGAAATGAATAAAAATGACTGACTACAACTTAAATTAGAATATGAGAAATGCCTATCAATCAAAAAGAGAAATAAAAAAATTAGGAAAGGGAAAGATCAATCCAATGTAGATAAATGAAGGGAGAATTTGTAAATCAAGATCTGAACTGACTATTGAAAGAAGAGAAGAATTTTAACAGAGGGAGATGTAATGGGAAACTTTTGGATAATAATAAAGAATGAGGTGAGGCTAAAGTACGTGTATTTATGTAAGCCATAAAGAGGCAAAAGAAGCACAACAAAATCAAGAAATACCTAACAATGTAATTTGACCAGAACAGAACTTGTAAAGAAAAACAGCATGAAATAAATTTAGAAAGATAGACTGGAGTCAGATTTTTGGAAGGTTTTGAACATTCTAGATAGTGTGCTGAACTAAGAATCAAGAAAACTTTAGTTTAAATCTAAGACAAGTCTTGGGGGGGGGGGGAAGGGCAAGTTATTTGATCTTCCTCAGCCTTATTTTTTGCTTAAGTTAAATGGGAATAATAATAAGATTTTCTCACAGTATTGTGAGGATCAAAAGTTAACTTATATATGTTATTTATAAACATTAAAGTGCCATATAAATGCTACTTATTGTTATTATTCGTGATGGTAATAGCAGGAATAAGGAGAGTACGAGTAGTATGGTGGCATCCCATTGCATTGTTGGACATCTTTGTTAAAATGTCCTTGCTTAGAGTAAAGTAAAATCTTTCCCATATAACTCAAACTCTATTACCTTCTTCTGGAGTAAACTGAAATGAAGTCCAAAATGAATCTCTGCTGTATTGACTAGGAATTAAATAAAGCTAACTGGAATGAGAAGAATAATTTTACTAAAATGAATAGTCCTTCACTGACAAATGATTTTGGTTGATAAAAGCTTAATATTTGAGATTCTCTAAAACATGAAAATTAAGCATTTTGTTAAATAAGTTTAACAAACATTTTTGTGAAAAAAGCTCTTCACAAAACAAATCACTCTAATTATCACAACCACTTTTCTATATATAACCCTAATCATTTTTTCTTACTCAAGTCTATCAATTTTTTTCCCTAACTAGTTATGTAAAATTACACCCATTTAATTGAACATTCTTTTACATCAGATCAGAATCTGTTTTGAGTCAAAGGAAATTACAAATAGAAAACAAAGGGCAGACATATTCAAAATATACCACACATTTTTATAGAAGAAAAATAAAGAGAATTTATGAGTAATATTTCCTATTGACACTTACTTGACTACGCCTTGCCTTTAGGAAGCACAAAGAGAAAAAAAAGAAAAGAAAAAAAAGAAAATTGAGTCACTATGAAAACCATATGAATTAAGGAAACAAAGGCAAAATTTCAGCAGAAATCTAAGAATAACAATGTGTTAAAGGACAGGTCAATTCCCTGAGAGCCTCCACAGCTGTGGATCATAACATCTGAAGGAGTTGCAAGGCAGCCTTTCCTGACACAGGTGTTACAAACTGGGAATGAGATAAATTGGAGGCAGAGGGAAGAGGAGAGAGGTCAGACAACACAACAGCCTCTCAGTCAGAGAGGTTAAAGAACAGCAACTGTCTCTCAGTCTCCTTGTATCATCTTCTCACAAGAGGAGATCCATTCTGAGTTGGATCTCCAGCAGCCACTGTCAGGTGGCTTCCATGTATTCCAACAACAAAGAGAGATAAGTTTATATTAATGCTTTTGGCTCCTTATCATCAGAAAAAAAACAATATTCCCAAAACCTGAATTTAATTTCTTCAAATTGTTACAAATGATAAGATACTGATACATATAAAAAATTAAACTTTAGTACAAACAAAAACTATGAAAAGCATAACAGATAAATACAAATAAGTTACATACACAAATAATAATGACAATTAACATTTATATAATATATTATACTCGGGCATTTTACTGAGCATTCCACAAATATATATCTTATTTGGTACTCACAACACCCTTAGGTAATAGATACTATTATTATCTCTATTTTATAGCTGAGAAAACAGAGGCAAACAGAAGTTAAGTGACTTGCCTAGGGTTACATAGTGACCAAGGACATATCTAAATTCAGGCTTTCCTGACTTGAAGACCACAACTCAATCCACTGGGAGTCAATTCCCCCTGACTTCTATATCTACTGTGTAAGAGCCATACTACTTAACTTTTGGAAGATTCATCACCTGATTGTCTTCTGTGTAATGATTTTTTCTTTTTTTTGGCAGAGGTTGGGGGTAGACAGAGGGGTTGGAATGGGAACTGGTGGGAGAAGGTTCTTCTCCCATTCATTCAAGTGAATTCAAATCCATTCTTGATTGGACTCAATATTCTAGCTGACCAAAAAATTGAAGGATCCTTTAAGTAATTATATGTAACTCAATATTAGCTAATGAAAAAAAAATTCAGTTCACTGAGTTTCTTACTTACCTAGAGTTTAGATTTAATTTTTTTCTCTTTTGTTAAATTCAATAAGGGCAAATTCAATCATATGTCTAATAATGTATTAGGAGCAATAACTCTTTACTGTGTATTTTTCTAAAATGAAGAGAATAAACTTGTTTCATCCTTAGGTTTGTTCAATCAATTCAAATCCAGACCAATAATAGTTCAGAGTATTGGACAATACTTCAATATACTTCTTACATAAATTAGTATTATTCTTCCTAAAGAATATATACTGTTTTTGACAATACATGTAAAGAATTGACATTTTTATTTCATTAAATATTTCCAAGTTATAGTTTAAAATGTTAACATTCATTTTAGAAAAAACACTTTAGAGTTTCAAATTATCTCTCTCCTTCATTCTTTCCTCTTTGAAAAAGCAAACAATTTGATATAAATTGTACATGTGAAATCATATAAAACATAATTCCACATTAGTCATGTTACAAAATAAAACACACAAAAAACTCAAGAAAAATAGTCAAAAATACTTTGACATACATTGTCTCCATTAAATTAAAAATAAATTCAAATTTTGACATTTTTTGGTATTCAACTCTAAATTTAACAGTTACCTTTCATCCACTGTAGGTTCTTTTTGCTGTAAATGAGGCTTGATTCCAAACATTGGCCGGATATTTGTTGATAAGGCTCTGATGGTGTAAGTAATCTCATTCTCTCTCATAACATCACTATCATATCCTATCACAAAATTGTAAGAATTACTAATCTCTTAGAAATAAAAGACTGGAGTGACTGCTATGGTAATTTCATAAACTTGTTAAAAATACAAAGACTAATCTTTCTTCCCTTCTTCCCCCCAAAAACAAACAAACAAACAAAAAAACAAACAAACAAACAAAAAAAAACCCAACCACCTTATTAAGTAGATTTCCCTACTGGGAGAGAGAAGGTCTTTGAGAGTCGTTTTTGGATAAGTTAGAAGCACTTTCTTGAATTCTACACAAAAAAAGGAATTAAAGCAACATCTCCATAATTATGCCCAGAAGGTTGTGTGGCTTAATGTCTTTTACTACAAAGTCAAAAAGACTGCCTTCAAATGTACTAGATGTGGGACCAGGAGCTTCTTGTGCATCAGGCAACTAAGTCATAGAAAATTTGCTAGTCATATTAGTGGAGAGGATTTCCATCCTTGGTTTTACAGATCCAGGACATGAAAAATACATTCTGAATTTGTGTTATTAATAATTTAAATTCTTTCAAAAGCTTGATAAAAAGTGTCAAAGGGCTTGAGACCCAAGAATTTGATTTAACACATAGTATACATGCCACAATGGTGGAAAAATATGATAACTACATCCATATATTAACATAAATTAACTTATTACTCTAGGTGAAAGTGATTTATTAAAATCTCAAAATACATTTATAAACAACATATTTATCAAACTATTATTAGGCAGAATAACAAATAACTTTGTCTTAATTTAAAATGTAATAGCTCTAAAATTTTAGATGAGATGAATTTTAGTAAAATTCATCAATACTTGTTAAGCTACTTATTTACTTTTTTTACTTCAGATTATATAAAACTCAATTTCAACATTTTCAAAAGGATAAATAATGCTAAAAATGAAATCCCCTACCTTATTAATTTTTATTGATATTTTATTAGGTATTAAAATTTTATTTCATAAGTTATTGTAAAATTGCCTTTAGAAGTAAACTCATAATTTCTAATCTAGCTATAACATTTTAACATAATTTATACATTGCTAAATTTCTGACACTTTTTTTGAAATTAGTTTTATTTAAAAATTACATACCTCCATCTTCCTCAGATTCTATATCAGATTCCTCACTATCACATGGTCTTTTTTCTCGATAACCTTCCATTTCATAAGTCCAAACCATAAGAGATGTGTCTGGACCTCCTACTGTGACCAATAAACTGTCATCATAAGTCCAGCGAACATTTGTGACATGTGTACTATGGGCTACATATTTCTTAAACTTTCCAAATTTCCCCTAAAAACATGAAAAAAAAGAAAGTTTAATTTGAAAAGTACATTTATTACTTTATAGAACCAGAGTAAAAATCTAATCATGAATATTCAGTAGTTAAGCAATTCTTATGTTTTAAAATAAATGATCAAGATCACCTAAGGGAATTTTAATTTACAAAGTAAAAAGCTAACTACAATCCCTTTGAAAGTATTTTATGAATACTTCATGTGTTATGTTTTCTTATTAAATATTATGAGAAAACACAAGTTTGTAAATTAGTAAAAAAGGCAATTATATAATCTTCCTCCATTTAGTACAAATAACACTAGGAAAAGATCTGCAAAACTTAAAAACTATTAAATGGTTCCATTGTTACAAAGAATAAATGATGTAATAAAATAGAATATAGTGATGATTTAAATTAACAAATTCTCTCAGAATGACCTTACTTTAAAAAAAAAAACAAACGAAAAACAAAAAAAAACTTGGCAAATAAAAGATTAGAATAGAAGTAATAATCCCTTGAGCAGTGAGGTGGAGGAGGAAACAATACTTAGTTATAGATTCCTATGCCAATCATATTATTTCAACCTCTGATAATTATGTTTCTGATAAAATCTGATTTTTGTAATTTGTATTTTCTTTGATAACATTGCAATATATGTTATAAGACATACATGTCACTTCTAGATGGAACCAAGACCAGAAAATTATTCTATGCATTTCATATTATTGATAAACTTCACATAAAATTAATATAAGCAACTTTATTTTAAACTTATCTCATTAAAAATAAAATTGTTTTACTATTGTTTGACTATTCAACCCATTTATTATATAATTCAATGGAACTGTCATTTTGACACTACTGTATCTTATAATGCAATTTTGTATAACTGATGATAATAGATAAAATATGTTTATGTTTTTCTCTAAAATTCTAAGTTAGTTCTCTATTATCAATGAAAAAATTACATACTTTGGCAGGATATCTAAATAACTTCACAAATCCAAAATCATCGCCAGTAGCTAAAACGACATTGTCACTTGTGAGACAAGAGGCAGTTACATCTGTGACTTCTCCAATTATTGGCCAAATTCCCTCGCAACAAGAACCAAGAACACTTGTCCATGATGCCCAACTAATTTTTTCTACCTACAAAAATAAATTTGTTTAGGTTTTACATTAGTTTTTAACAACTCATAGAAAAACTTTCAAATATTTCTTGTTATCATAAATTATGAATTGAATTAATTATATCATCACAAAGATAATTTATTATCATAAAATACAGAATCTATGGTAGGGGAGATGTTGAGAAGTTTAAGTATATAATTTCTTCCTTTACTTATAATCTCACCTTTTTTGGGGGTGGTGGCAGTCAGAGTTAAGTGACTTGCCTACCCAGTGTCACATAGCTATTAAGTGTCAAGTATCTAAGACCATATTTAAACTCAGATCCTTATGACCTCAATGCTAGTGTTCTCTCCACTGCATCACCTAGCTGTAACAATTTTATTCTTAACTGAGAAGGATTCAATAATCTCTCAATTAATTATTACTAATTAGGCTATTAATGAGGTTCTAAGGAAATAACTATTTTGGAGGGTTGCATATATGATGGAAAGAGAACAAGATATAGAAACAGAGGAGTACTGGGTTCTGATCTGGTTCTTTCATATCTATAGTCACAGATAAGATTAACTAAACACTGATTTGCAAAATGTAAGTAATACTACTTGTGGTACTTTCTTGAGAAGGGTGTTGAATATCAAAGGAGATAATATATGTAAAGCACTTAGCAATCATAGTTATGTTTTATTATTGTAATACTAATGAAATACCTACATTTTTAGTATTTCTCTAACCACAAAGTTGATCCTTATAGATGACCTAATTTCTTCTATTCACTATGCAATAAGCACAGTGAAAACAGAATTCAAATTGAAGCCAAAGCTCTGAGTTCAAGTTTTGTCTGTAACAAGTGGCTTCCTGGCTTCCTAAGCAAGTCATTTAATTCTAAAACATATAGGCAGCTCTTTAAAGCTGTAAAGTTCATTATAGAAGGAATTTCTTTACCTATCAAACTAGTGAAATTCCTACTTATATGTTAAGCAAATTTTCATGACTGGAAATATGGATAGCTGCTTATAGTTGCCTATAAAATATTTCTTCATAAACTTGGAAAGATATTAAGCTGATTTTTAATCTTCTTTTCTTGATGCTTAATTTGTTTTAATTTTTCCCCACAGGCCTTATGTTCTACTATAACTCACAATTTGAATTAAACTGGGAAAGGAAGAAGGAAGCTAAATATGTTTTCTGTTTTGGAAAATAACAAGATCATTTTTTCAAACATTTGTCCATTCTATTTCATTACTCAACTACCTAGATTCCTCTTCATAATAATTCAAATAATATCTTACAACTACTATGAATGGAATACATATTTCATATGTACTTAAAGGAAAGATAGAAAATATGCTTAAGACTTTTAAATAACATTCATATAGAAAGATTCTAATCAATAATGTATTTTCCTACCTCTAGACTAGGAATAATCTGTTTTTTTCCCCGGGGAGCTTCAAAGAATAATTGTTCTTTAGCACCAGTATTGATCTGTAAAAGTTTTCCTTTAAAAAACATAAACACAAATAGAATGCTTAAGATTACATTATTTTTGTGTTTTAGACATGGAAAAACATTAAGTTCAAAGGTCTATAAAAATGTAGATAACTTTAAAGTCAATTCAATTTAACAAAAATTTCTTAAACACTTATAAATGAAAGCAATTTCTACCCTAAATCTGCTTAAAGAAAAAAACATAAATAGCTATGGGCTGATTAGTGTGAATGAAGCAGCCCCCAAAGCAGTCAGATATACTGAAATTCACATATATTTAAATTTACATTTTTTGATATTGCAATTATTTATAATATGGTCACTGATACTAACCCAATGGAAATATACAAGTGTAGATTCAAATAATACAATCATTTCAGGAGATTCATAAATCACAATAATTAAGAACTAGCTGAATACAGATAAATATGAAATATTTACAAATTAATTTTGAAGGAGAAAAAACTTACCCCTGGGGAGGTATTGGGGAAAGACCTTAAGATGAGGATAAAGGGAGTTGAAGATACCAAGATTTGAAAATGAAGCAGAATATTCTGTGCATGACAATGAGTAAAGGTATGTTAGTGGGAAATGATAGATGAAGAAGAGTTAAGTAGGCCAGTTGGACTATAATGTAGGATGTGAAAAAAAGGTGAAGTAAAAAAAAATAAAATAAAATAATATATATATATATATGTATGTATGTATGTATGTATGTATGTATGTATGTCAAACAGAGGAGTTTGCATTTTAACCTAGAGGTAATAGGGAGCTATTCAAACTTCTTGAGTGGGAGAACAATACGGACAAGTCTAAAAAAATAACCAATTTCTCCGAAAAAATTTCAAAATACAACCCAAAAACATATTTAGAAAAAGAATGAAACAAGAAAACTTCAAACCCTTCAAAAAATAGTTAGAATAATTATAATTATTAATCTAGAGAACTGCCACTTAGTACTGGATTGCACAACTAGAAAAAATAAAACTAAAGGCAAAAACCCTCATACACTCTTAAAAATCTCTATTTTACTGTATCATGCCAATTTCAAAAGTTAAGGGACTGTGTTTCTAAAGAGGAAAAAACTAGATAATGGTTCTGTCTCATAGATTATCTACTTAGCAAGGTTGAAATTATGCTAAATTCAGTATTGTAACAAAAAGTCTCCATCACTTGTAAAAAAATTTTATTATCATTGTAAAATAAAATGTACATTGTAAATTGTACTATAATTGTAAAAAGTGAAAAGTACTTTAGCACAATATTTAAATAGCTTCTTAAATAAAAACAAAATATCTCCAGAGATCATTGTTAATTGAATAATATTAGAATTAATTTCATAAAATTGTGTACAGTGCTATAGCACAAATATATATGCAAAATAACATACAGATATTTAAAATAATAATAATAATACATATAATGTCTTTGAGTTGAGAAATGTAATTTGTGTTTTTATTTTCCTAAGGTAATGCACTGAATACAATTTTTTGGGTGAAATTATTACTCAAGTTCTTACCTCTTAAATCCCAGTCAATATGTGTTATGTAACTGGTAGCACCTTTGCAGATTCCTACTCGCTTACTACTCATGACATTATAGATATCTACAAAGCTGTCATAGGATGCCACGGCTAGATATTTTCCAGAACCTATTAATACGTGAATAGGAGAGTTTTCTTAGCATAAAGTATAGTTTATTTTCTGCTATTACAGATAATTAGGTTATTTAAACTTAAAAAAAATCTAAGGAATTTACAAATAGCATTTTAATCATTTCAATGTAGTAATTTCAAAAACATTTGCAAGAAAACTCACTGAAGAAAAGTTATACTTCTATAATTTTGTGCAAGAAAAGTTGTGCATACTTTATCCACAGTAAAATAGAAACAAAAACAAAAACAATAAATTTCTAATTTTTTTTTTTTTACTTTGGCAAAATCAGAGTAAATTGTCATAGCAAAGTTCTTTCTTAGTTACTTTTTGTATTTATTCCTTTATAGTGTGCTCAATTACAATCATATACTCCCTTACAATAATGTACTCTAATAATATATAAGTATATTAAATATACATATAATATATAAATATATATAAATACATATGTACATATGACAGTAATTCACAAGAATTTATAAAATAAAATGTATCTATAGAAGCAATAAATAAATTGCCTATTGAGAAATTTTAGTAAAATATATTTATATTATTATATATGACATAATATATTATTTTAATAAATTTAGCTACCAAATTCAAGTATCTGTCAAATTAAATTATGTATTTCCTGAATCCTACCAGGTGAAAAACGAATATCTGAAATAACATCCTTTCTGTGATGAAAGGAGACAAGATCTTCTAAGGTATCTGCATTCACTATTAAAAAACTTCCATCGTTGAGACCTACAGCTAAAGCTTTACCATCAGGAGAAAAACAACAGCATCTTCCTCCTAAAAAAAAAAGAGAATCAGTTATTTCAAGAAATTTCCTTCTAATCTAATTTTTAAATTTTTCAAAACATAGGTCTTTACAAAATTTTTTAATTTCAAAGAGAATGCAAAAATTACTTTTTTAAAAAATTGGTGCTTAAACAACAAATCTCATTCAACATTTATTGAATGTTTATAATATAACTACTGAACCTAAGGGAATGCAAAGATGAATTAAAATAGAGGAGAATAAAATATTCTAAGACATATTCACAAGTAAATACATACAAAGTAGAATGTGAAAGTATAAATGATAGGCAGAAACAAAGTGTTATGAAAAGTTGAAGGAATGCAGAATCCCTTTTGGTGGGGAGAATTAAAGACAAAACATTATGGAAGGGGAATTCAATTTAGGCTTTGAAGGATAAGCAGGATTTCCAATGGTAGAAATGCAAGGGAAAAGAATCCTTGGTATAGGGGTAAACAGGAACAGACCTTTAAATATATGGACAAACCTTTCTTTTCCCATTGTCAAACCTTTTCTACCAATTCCTCATTCCTTCAACAAATACTCGTAAGGTGTGGTTTCTAGTTCTTAATTGCTTTGCCTCTGTGCATACTCCAGATTATCAATGCCCTCAATGTGGAGCCCAGAATGTGAGAGATATACTGGAAGAATTAGGAAAAGTTCATTTTAGCTGTTCTAATAGAAACTTGAAAGGGAATAATGTGAGATAAGACTAGAAAACTAGATTGGAGCTTGCCGTTATAGATTTTCAAATGACAACTCAGGTATTTGGCAAAATTTCTCATGATATTCCTCTGAACAATATAGAAAAAAGTAAAGAAAATACACATTCAGATTACTTTTAAAGATATTTGACAGAATCTTCGATAAAATTATTGGACCCAAAGTGTAGATTAGTGTGTCCATGTGAAACTAGAGATTATTATAGTGGGATACTGTAGGGCCCTTTTCTTATTCAATATTTTTAACAGGAATTTAGATGAAGTCATAGATATTGGGTTCATCAAATTCAACTAATGGACATTTTATAAGATCAGGCCCTGTATTAGTTGTTTAGGCTGAGAAGGATGGTTAATATATTAGGTGACTGAAATGGGGTAAAAAGGATCTCATGTGACTGAACCAAATCTTATTTTGATGGATGTGTGATGTCACTGATATTGGTATTTCCTCCAATGCCATAGACTGCAAATTAACATACTATCTCATGCACTGTAATTCTTGTCATACTCTCTATATGTTTCTCTTAGGAGCATACCCAACTTGTTTGGAGGTATTTTCTTAGTCTTTTTGATATTGCATGAATACCAACAGAGAACAGCTATCCATCAGATATCTACTGCTCTTTTCATGAATGACCTTGTTTTTTTTCTGGTCATACATGCTCTGGTGACATCTTTTTATGCTACTTCTTTTGTATAATTCCTGGAAATTCAACTTAGAGCCTATTGTGCACACACATTGTGAGTCTCTCCATTGCTCTTTGGAAAATGCTTAACTTTTTAATGTTTGGAAATTTTTGCTATTTCACATCTTGCAACTTTAATGTATCAGTAGAATATTATTAATCCACTGGCCTTTATATATTTGAAGAAGCAGTTTGAGGTTAACAACTGTAGTGTGGAAATTACCACAAATCCTCTGTTCTACTCTGATAGCTTCAGTTGTCTATGGACCAGCTCAGCTAAGTATGGAGAAGCTAATCTTTAATAGGTCATTAATAACTTAAGAAAAATAAGACTTCTTCCATTTCTACTTTAAAGTTAAACAATAACAGAAATAGTGACAGAGGTCATTAAGTTAATCTAGCAGCATATATGTATTGGTATAAACCATAGATATACAATATATAGTGTAGTTGTTTAGTTGTTTTCAGTCACATCTAATTTTTTATGACCTCATTTGAGGTTTTCTTGGAAAAGATACTGGAGGGGTTTGCCATTTTCCTTCTCCAGCTCATTTTACAGATGAAGAAATGGAGGCAAACAGGGTTAAGTGACTTGTTCTGGGTTACATAACCAGTAAGTGTCTACAAAAAAATGGATATACACACATGACATATAAACATATACTATACTCTATGTGTAATTATACATACAACGAGGTCATGCATATTATACAACAGACCTGGAGTCAGGAAGACTTATCTCCCTGAATTCACATCTGGACTCAGGCAGTGAAATGGCAGATTTTAGTTTCTTAAAAGGAAAATCTTCCTATACACAAAAATGGAACGTAGTGCCTTGTGAGTAGTAGATTGTACAATTTCAACTATATGGTTTCTGAGGCTTTTTGCCATTCTGGTTAAATTGATCAAGTCTCTTACCCTTCTTCAGTTTCCGGACAGCTAACATACAATGGCTAGGAGATAGATCCCATATTCTTAAGGTCTTATCATCACTTACAGTTGCACAAATAGGCAAATGAGGATGGGTAGCTAAACCCCACACATCTCCTTCCATGTGTCCCTATACAGAACATAAAAATTAATTCTAATTTATTTAATTGTAACTTGGTCTACAAATTTAATGACCAAAAATATAATGGAAATACATCTACATATACAAAAAAACTATATTCAATTCACTATTATTTGTACTTACTTGTACCAATAAAGAAAATAATGAAAACAAAAAAAGAATTATTTTTGCAGCTTATGTGTGTGTAAATATAATCCATCTATTCATCCATATACCTATCATTTAAATTAACATTAAAGATAATTTTAAATTCATAAACACATTTATTGACAAGGTTTAAGAAGTATGGTTGGGAATAGCTACCAAAAAGTTTAACTATCTTGTCTCACCTCATACTTCTAGAATCTTTTAGGTGTTTTCATGAAAGTTTTGGGAAAGACTTATAGTACTTCTGATAGTACTGCTTTGATCCCTTGCCCAAAGTGGATACACTGTAAATATGCTAGGAAGTTTTATGATACCTGAAATTATCAGATAATTATAATACTGCTGTTTGAAAACTGAAAATTCTTCCTACTTATAATTCAAATTTTCCCTTGTTAACATTTAGCTTTTTACCTTTTCTTCTTTTGAAAGGCATAGCAGGGGCAGCTAGGTAGCACAATAGATAGAGCACCAGCCCTGAAGTCAGGAGAACCTGAGTTCAAATCTGATCTCAGACATTTAACACTTCCTAGCTGTGTGACCTTGGGCAAGTCACTTAACCCCAATTGCTTTGCCAAAAAAAAAAAAAAAGAAAGAAAGAAAAAGAAAAGAAAGGAAGGAAAAAAAAAAAAAGAAAAGGCATAACACATGCATTTAAGAAATCCTACAAGAACAGGGACAACATTCCTTAATTTTTTTCTAGTTCTGAATGAAAGCACAACATGCAAGTTTAATTTAAGATTTAAAGTTTTAAATTGTAATGCTTTAAGGCTTCAAATTATATGAGATTTTACATGTATAAATACTTTTTCCAATATCAGAGACTGTAAACCCTCCTTAATAGTTAATTCTCATAAGTTGCAACTAATAAAATAATTCTTCTCTTAATGGCCAGTTTGGAGATGTCCACTTTCTAATTTGGTTAAGATAGTGCTATGAATCTGCAGAAATTTGAGCATTTTTACATATATAGTAAATATATACTTTGTAATACTTCAGCATTTAAATGCGTCTTAGAAGTAAGACCTTTACTTGTAAAACAAAGTTAAAATCTAGTGTACCCTTAAAGACTTCTGCATTTACAGTGGTTATATTATGTAAACTTGTGTAGAAAATAGCATTTATGAATTAAATTGCACATAGTAATTTAATGGATACAGCGCATACAGAACTTGGAGTCAGCAAGACCTGAATTCAAATCCTGCCTCCTTTAGTAGCTTGTGTGACTATGAATTATCAAATTACATAATTTTTCTTAGTCCTATCTGTAAAATGGAAATGATAATAGGTTCTATTTCATCAGATTATTATAAAGATCAAGTAATACAATATTTGTAAAGAGTTTTGCAAACTTTAAAGTGCTATACAAATGCTAATTGTTACTATTTTTATTGTTCTTATAACATATGTTATTATAACATGCTTATGCTATTACTTTGAAATACAAGTATGCCAATCATATACACAATGACCTAAGTCTTTAAATATGTAATATTTTATTACTTAAAAAAAACTTCTTGGTATGACAAGACAATATGAGTACCATTAAAATAACTAAATTAAGCAGAAAATATGTAAAGATATAAGGGAAATGATACTCAACTGGATCAGAAAACCTGGATTCAAGTTTCAATTCCAAGAAAACTTGAATGACCTTGGATAAGTAATTTTTACTTCTGTAAGCCTAGAGTCCCCATCACTAACATGAGGATGTTATGATCTATACTACCCATTTCACAGAATTATTGTGAGGATCAAATGCAATCAAAGAGATTTTTGGGTTTTTAAAAAAATTTATTTTATTTAAAGAAACAGAATAAAAAAAAAGAAAAACAAAAGGAATACAAAATAAAATGAAACAAAAGAGAAAATTGTCATGCGCCCAGCAGACCATCAAGAAGGATTCAAATTACATAACAAATACCAGTTCTAGAAAGCATATATATTAGTAGAAGAAATTATATTCATGAGGGTCTATCTTTCTTTATTTCCTTATAAATTGTTCTTTTGTTCTCTGCTGCACATATTTTTTATTTTATTCTTTTCCCCCCTTTCATCCTCCACAACTCTCAAACAGGTTATATTTAAGAAATTATATATTTATATATACATATGTAGATATATACATATACATACACACAATATTAAAGATAATTTTGCTGTATATGATAGTTTTGGCCTCAGGTCTAGTTTTTTTTTGATAGTTGGTAGATGTTATTCCATAACCTGCAATCTTCTATTGTAGTTGCTTCTGTACAATTCTAAGTGTAGTTTCAGAATATTTGAATTATTTTCTTCTTGTTTCTTCCAAAATATCAGAGATGTTTTTTGATCACAAATTATTAGATATGCATTATCTATCATGATAATTACCAACAATAAAAATTAAGGAAGAAAAAAGATTAAGTTTGCATTAAGTAACATGATCACATTTTAAGGAACAAAAAAGGGAACATCAGAATTCTGTGCTATTCAAAAGGTTTTATTTTTTTTAATGATTTCCTAAATGGATAGTAAGATTTATTTTATTTACTGCTCTTAACATAAGAAAAGGTCAAAGTTATAAGTGTCATGTAATCAGTTAAGAGTTTCAGAAAATATAGTCAGGTTCAAAAATAGGAATAAACAAAATAAAGTACATGAAATATGAATACAGATGTAATACCATTTTTAACCAAACTTCTTTCTTCTCTGGTGATAAGAAATAGTTCAATAAAGTTATCAACAGCTAATTTACTTGGCAAAGTATATCATTTGTATCAATTCACTTGGTTATTGTATAATTTAATATATGCTAGTACAGAAGAATAAGCATTTTTCTAGTTATCTGAATTCATTTTCTGAGCCATTTTCTTGACATCTTACATAGCAGAATCCCTAATAAATCAAATTACCATTCTAAGGGATAATATGAAAAATATATTAAAATTAAAAATTACCTGAACGAGCAGAGTAATTGGCCCACTTTTATCTACCTCCAGTATTTCGCCATTCTTTGTGCCTACTAAGATATGACCGTGACCTAATGATATGGCACGTATAGAAGGGTTGTCTTCCAAAAGAAGACCTGAAATGTTAAATGGAAGAATTCTAAGTAATTGTTACTTTTTTAAAATTGTAAAATACTTTCTTGATATTCATTTATGATATTTGACCATGACAATCTCAGATGATGAGGTAGTTCTCTCCATTTTAAAAGTTTCAATAAATTAGCTATATATCTCCCCTCTTCTCTTATTAAAGACTAATCTGGGATTAAAACTCTACTATCTTAATTAAAATAATTTTTTTACCTTTACTTATATGTGTTTTTTATATTATGTAATAAATATATTTATATTTATATTTTTCTTTCTGTGTCATAAGACATTCTCTGCCTGCCAGTTTTACAAGAGTCACTTTGCTAATTTCCACTCAGACTAATTCTATCCTCATCCTTCTCTGCCATTTCCTTCTATTATGCCAGCCGGTCCTTCTATCACTCCATCCTGAATTCATGGGTCTGCTTTTACCTTCTTACCCGCTGTCGTGGCCAGCTTGTTGCTCTAACACCACAATTCAATAAATAACCTCTCCTCTGAAGCTCATGTCTTTCTATTATTATACTCTTATAATTCTTGGCTTTCATTTATTGAACTCTAGGTCTTTCTTTATCTATCTTAGTTAACTCAGTAGTTGAGGGTTTTCTATAAAAAATTAAATCACTAGCTTACACCTTATTGCCATATTTCCTTGACTTGACAATTTCCAGTAGTTTCATATCTAGTCTACTTCAGCTAGTCATCAATATGGTCAAATATAAGCTCTCACTATCATTCAAAACTGCTCCATGAATCCAAGAATTATTTGAGATCAGAAATTCATCTATCATGTGAGCATTCCTTCCAATGGATCAGACTACAACTGATCCAAACCTTTCCATCTTATGCAACTACTGTTAATATCTTTCTGCAAGTCCCTATTCCTACCTCAGGGTCCAAAAGATCTTGACATTATATTACCAATGAAGCACAAGGGCTAATCATGTTATTCCTTATTTTTGCTATATGACTTGTCCAAGACCTCACCCCTGAAATTTCTCTCATTATAATTATTTGTGCTACCACAAAATTATTCTACTGTTTTTTACTTCATTCATCTCAAATCTATTCTTCACTATCAGTACAATCACTATCACCTCAACTCTTTTTTCACATTTCTCCATACTCAAGCTTGACCCAATTGTTAGCTATTGAAAATATGGACTAGTCTTCAATCTTTAATTGCTTATCCCTCCCACCCCACCTCTGATGTTCTACTAATCCTATATGATTAATCTGCCTTCTCTGAATAATTCCTATAATTTTCATTCTTTGTTCTTACCCTTACCAGGGGTCCTCAAACTATGGCCTGTGGGCCAGATGCAGCAGCTGAGGACGATTATCCCCCTCACCCAGGGCTATGAAGTTTCTTTATTTAAAGATCCACAAAACAAAGTTTTTGTTTTTACTATAGTCTAGCCCTCCTACAGTCTGAGGGTCAGTGAACTGGCCCCCTATTTAAAAAGTTTGAGGACCCCTGCCTTAAGCAAATAACTATTATAGGGACAAGCTTCAAGCTATGTTGACCAGATAAGCGGTATATATACTAAACTAAACTTTCACTGGTATACAGATTCTTTTATCAGTCCTTTGACTATCACATTTCCAACTTTTGTCCTAAACTACCTTATAGTTTGTTAATAAAAAAAGCCCACTCCAGGTCTTCTGTCTCAGGATTCAGCATGGATTTTGGAAAGCATGTTGGATACAGAATCATAGGACCTGCAATTCAAATTCTTTCTCTATCGCTTATTATTTGCATGACCTTGGATAAGCCATCTAATTTCTCTGGTCCTCCATAAACTAAAATATGAAGAGATATGGCTGATCTAGATGACTTCTAAGGTCTCTTTTGCCAAGCCTATCCTTTGTCACTCTTGATTCTTAAAGATGGGATGACTTCCTCTTCACCTATTACTTTCACCTTTGTAACTGATGCTATTTTCTTCAGTCTCCTTCAAGAAATTGCTTCTTTAATAATCTCTTTCCTTTTAAATTTCTCCAAGAGTTTGTTCTATGCTCAAAAACATTTTTAAGGAGGGTCAAGATGAAAGGAAAAGAGAATAGAATAAACAGAGGGGAGACAGTCAGCAACAGTAATTTGGAAAATAATTTTGAAGCAAGTTTCTGTGATGAAGGCTTCATTTCTCAAATGTATAGGGAACTGAGTCAAATTTAAAAAAAAAAAAAGAGCCATTCCCTAATTGACAAAAGATATTAACTATGCCCAAAGGGCTATAAAATAATGAATATCCTTTGATTTAACAATACCACTATTAGGCATGAATCCAAAAAAAGATTTTTTTTAAAAAAAGGAAAAGGGCCTATATGTATAGCAGCTCTCTTCTCAGGGCAAAAAAATGGAAATGGAGGAATGGCTAAATAAATCATGGTATGATGGGAAATTATTATTCTATAGGAAACGATGAGCAGGATTCTCAGAGAAAAACCTAGAAAGTCCTCCAAGAATTAAAGCAAAGTGAAATATACTGTATATAAAGAAATAGTAATATTGTGGGATGATCAGTTGTGAAGGACTTTGCTACTCTGAGCAAAGCAATGATCCAAGACCACTCTGAAGAACTTCTGATGAAAAACGCTACCCATACCTAGGGAAAGAAATGATTACATCTGAATTCAAATTGTAACAATACCCATTTATACCTCATCTGTCATTAATTAGTTTTGTAACTTGGAGGAAGTCATTCAACTACTCTGTGCCTCAGTTTAGGAAAGATGGAGTCTAAGATCCTTTCCAGTTCTAGAGTTATAATCCTATATCCTTTCTTTCTTTTCTTTTCTTTTTTTTTTGGTTTTGAAAATCTATTTTATTTTTTTTTAATTTAAATTTTATTTTATTTAATAATAACTTTGTATTGACAGAATCCATGCCAGGGTAATTTTTTTTTACAACATTATCCCTTGCACTCGCTTATGTTTCGTTTTTTCTCCTCCCTCCCTCCACCCCCCCCAAGATGGCAAGCAGTCCTATATATGTTAAATATGTTGCAGTATATCCTAGATACAATACATATTTGCAGAACCAAACAGTTCTCCTGTTGCACAGGGAGAATTGGATTCAGAAGGTAAAAATAACTCGGGAAGAAAATCAAAAATGCAAATAGTTCACATTCATTTCCCAGTGTTCCTTCTTTGGGTGTAGCTGTTTCTGTCCATCATTTATCCATTGAAACTCAGTTAGGTCTCTTTGTCATAGAAATCCACTTCCATCAGAATACATCCTCATACAATATCGTTGTCGAAGTGTATAATGATCTCCTGGTTCTGCTCATCTCACTTAGCATCAGTCCATGTAGGTCTCTCCAAGCCTCTCTGTATTCATCCTGCTGGTCATTCCTTACAGAGCAATAATATTCCATAACATTCATATACCACAATTTACCCAGCCATTCTCCAATTGATGGGCATCCATTCATTTTCCAGTTTCTAGCCACTACAAACAGGGCTGCCACAAACATTTTGGCACATACAGGTCCCTTTCCCTTCTTTAGTATCTCTTTGGGGTATAAGCCCAATAGAAACACTGCTGGATCAAAGGGTATGCACAGTTTGATAACTTTTTGGGCATAATTCCAGATTGCTCTCCAGAATGGCTGGATTCGTTCACAACTCCACCAACAATGCATCAGTGTCCCCGTTTCCCCGCATCTCCTCCAACATTCATCATTATTTTTTCCTGTCATCTTAGCCAATCTGACAGGTGTGTAGTGATATCTCAGAGTTGTCTTAATTTGCATTTCTCTGATCAATAGTGATTTGGAACACTCTTTCATGTGAGTGGTAATAGTTTCAATTTCTTCATCTGAAAATTGTCTGTTCATATCCTTTGAACATTTATCAATTGGAGAATGGCTTGATATAATCCTATAATTTCTAAACTACCTGCACTACTCTACTGAAAATGTTTTTTTTTTTCAAGGACCCTTTCTGCAAATTCTAAGTATCCTTTTATCATGAAACGTAAAAGCCTTTTCTAGTCCTTAACTTTCCTGACGCTCCACCTGACTTCCAGATATACTCAACACTACTAGTTTCTCCTCCTACCTCTCCAATATTTCAATATGGTAACCATAAATTGAGGAATGGCTGAATAATTTATGGCATATAAATGTAATGGAATATTACTATACTATAAGAAATGATAAGCAAGCTATTTCAGAAAAGCCTGGAAAGTCTTACATGAAATGACACCGATTGAAATAAGCAGAACCAGAAGAATATTGTACACTGTAACAGCAAGACTGTGTGATGATCAACTATGATAGATTTAGGTCTTTCTTTGTAACACAGTGATCCAAAACAATTCCAATAGACTTGGGATGGAAAATTCCATCCATATCCAGCAAGAAAACTATGAAGACTGAATATGTATTGAAGCATACTATTTTCACCTTTTTTTTCTATTTGCTTTTTCTTCCTCATAGTTTTTCCCTTTTATTCAAAATTTTCTTTCTCAACATGACTAATATGGAAATATGTTTAAAATGATTGTACATATATAATCTATATTGGATTGCTTGTGATCTTGGGAGAGAATCAGGGAGGAAAAATTTGGAACTCAAAAAATTCACAAAAATAAATGCTGAAAACTATCTTTGCATGTAATTGGAAAAATAAAATACTATTGAAAGGAAAAAAAAAGAAAGAAAAAAGTATATGTGTGGGGAGAGGGTATCAGTCTGCAAATAAAATATGAGTCAACAGTATAATAATGATAATTTAAAAAGCTAATGCACCATTAATTTTAATGAGAGTCATAACTTTCAGAATCAGGTGAATGTATTCTACCTTTGTAAGACCCCATGTGAAATAAAATATTATTGCAATGGACAATTTAGGAATGGCAATGATAAGCTAAAAAACAGCAACCAAAATATAAAGAAGCTCTAATGAGGATCTGAAAGGAAATGCCAAGTATTTAGATGAAAAAAAGTAAGATGAAAGGGGAAATATATCTCTTTCCCCATCTGAAAAGTCATCATTTGGAAGATGGGAGAGAATTTATATTTATATTTATATTTATTCAGTCTCTTTGGCCTTAAAAGAATTAGGAATGATGTGTAGAAGTTGTAAAAAAAATCAAATTTAGCTTTCATGTCCCCAAAATCTTCCTGACAATCAGAGTTATACAAAAATGGAATGGATTTCATCAAGATGTTCTAGGTTTCACGTCATTTTAGTTCTTTGAAACTGAAATTTTGTGATTCTGTATTTAATGATTGTTCATTTAAATCTAAATTTTGTGGAAAACTAGAGCCATACAAGTTACCAAAAGCAGGCAAAAAAGCTACTGTGTGATGAATTTATTCAAGTGACTAGTGTTTTACTCCTTAAAAAAACAGAAAAAATTTTAAATTAACTTCTGTTAAAGATGTACTACATTAAAACAATAGATTATTACATTTCATTATTAAAAATAACTATATGGAGTGTTTTAATAGAAGACCACCATGAAATTATTACCTCTATACTCTCTTTTAAAGACAAAAATTCCAATGAGAAAAACAACTGTAGCCAAAAAGCATACTCCAGAACTCTGGAGAAGTATACTTGAAACAAGGAGTAAAGAATTGATAAGATTGATTGTAAACTAGATAACATATATACTTAGTACTTAGGATGGTGATGTAATGTATCTCTAAGTTCACACATAATCAGTATGCTGTAATGATATAATATAAGGTATATAAGATCCAACAAGAACTGGGAGAGAGACATTCCATCTCCCACCATCCTGGTGGCTCTCCTGCCTCCTGCATTCCTCTACTAAGATCAAGGCTCATCTGAAGGGGCCCCCAAAAGCTAGCCTACCCCATGCAAAGGAGACAGAATGAAAAGGAGATAATAAAGACTTTGGACTTCATCCCTGTCTATTCTTGTGGTGATTATTTTGCTGAAACCAAGGTCCATTCAGAGGACCTAAAGAGAGCTAGCCAGAACATTCCATTGTGGTGCCTGAAGGTAGAAATAAGGATTTACACTCAGCAGTTCAATTGGCGTGATTGTGAGTTCAGTGGAGAAGTCCCTGTGACCCAGAAATAGGATGAGTACAAAAACAGACAAGCAGGAAACTTTGTTAAAGGGCTAAACTAGTGTTTCAGCTGAAATGGGACAAATGCTTAGAAAAGAACCTTCCCCACCCCAAGGAAAGTGTGTAGAATGCATAGTTAAGCTAATAAAGAACTAGGGTTTGATTGTAACCTGGGTCAGATCATTGGACTTTTAGGAACATTAAAATACATATTTCCTTGGTTCTCTAAGGAAAAAAAAAATAGAGCCAGATAAGTGGAAACTAGTAGGAGAGCAATTAATTGAATATTACAATGATAATGACTCTGATTCAATTCCTAAAGAAACATTCTATATATACAACATAATACAATTGGCTTTAAGGAATTACATAAGTATTAGAATAAGGAAAACCAGGAGAAAGAGCAGGAGGGGGATGGTATTGACAAAATAGCTGAAAATCATGAAGAATTAGACAAGAAAGGCATTAAGTATAGTGCGGATGAAATTAAGGAATGTGGTACTTCACAGAAAGAAACATTAAGGCATTACCCATTTCATGACCTTTCCTCAATTTCCCCTTTGTGGGTGGAGGGAGGAGGAGGAGAGGGAAGAGCAGTGACACAATCAGCACCACTTATGAAGCAGCTTTGTCCACCCCTTACGACAAGATTACAAAAGGCACTAGCTAAAGCTAAAAAAGGAAAGAACATATTTGATTTAAGAATAAAAGCATACCCTGTGATTGAAGAATTTGATTCTTCAGGTTAAGCTAGGAAAAGATACACTCCTTTTGATCTGGAAATTATCAAAGAGCTGAAAAAGGGCTGCACTCTTTATGGGGCTACATCGTCTTATTTTAAGATGGTATTAGAGAATTTGGCTTTTGAAATTTCAACCCTTAGTGATTGGAAATTTATAGCAAAAACATGTTTAGAACCTGGACAAAACTTGTTGTGGCTTTCTGAATATAACGAACTCTATAGAATACAAGACCAACAAAACAGGCAAACTGGAGTTAATTATACAAATCACCTTTGACCAAGTAGCAGGTAAAGGTTAGTATGCAGATGCTTTAGCACAGATTAATTATCCTTTGATAGAGTATGAGCAAATTGCTTCTGCTGCTATCAAAGCATGGAGCTCCCTCCCAGGAAAACAAGATAGAGGGAAACCTTCACGAAAATAGAGCAAAGTCCAAATGAACCCTTTGCTGATTTCGTGAGACGTGTGCAGACAGCTGTCATAAACTATTGGTGAAAATGCAGCAAAAGGAATAATGATAAAACAACTTACTAAAGAAAATGCTAATGAGGTTTGTAGAAGAATTATACTAGGACTGCACAAGAATGCTCCTTTAGAGATCATAAGATGCTGTGCCACAGTAGGCACAAATACCTTTTATAGTCAGGCTATAATGCAGAACATGGGAAGACAGGGTCCCTTTTGGAAAGGGACTTCCAGAGAGACTCTTCAATACTTTCAATATGGTAAAGTAAGGGCATCTGAAAATTCACTGTTGATATAGAGATAGAGTGAGAAAACAGGGTGGGAGAACAAGAACCAAAACCCATTTCCAAAATGCAACATAGGCTTCCATTGGGCACCAGACATGAAAGGCAAGACCCTACTCTAAGGCGCCAAACAAAAAATAGATGGGGCATGATGGCAGCCGAGGTTACACCCAGAGAGTCTTTAGAAGTTCAGGACTCCCATTTGATCAATCAACCAAAAAGTAATCTGATGGAAGAAAAGGATTATGTGATCTATCAGCCAAGAAGCAATCTGATGGAGAAAAGGGATTACAATTGGGGAGAATACAGGTTTTATAACCCAACAGAAGGGCAGTGTCCAGTGCAAGCAGCCAAGTGATATGGAGAGATCCAGAATGTGGTGAATGGAAGGAACCAGATAGGTTAACTGCTTGGGGGAGAGGGTTTGCTTGTATCTCTACAGATGGAGAAGGAATCAGATGGGTGCCAATGAGCTGTATTAGCCTTGTCCAATGAGCTGTATTAGCTTTGTCCATTGGAGAAAGACAGAAAAAGAGAAAACCTCAAAACAAAGGAGAAAACTCAAGAAACACTGGGTAGTTCCATCTCTGACTATATCTGCCACTGAAAAAGCATGACTATTAACCCAATGTGTATGGCAATTGACTCATGAACATCAAAAATTGTTGATAAAAATGTTGCAGAACTTCAAAACCTGCAGGAATAATTGGATTCTCTGAGACATAATACGATTGTTGCAGGAATTGAAAATCTACAGGAATCATTGGATTCCCTGACATATGATGAGACTGTTGCAGGACTTCAAAACTTGCAGGAATCAATGGATTCTCTGACACATGAAATAATGGACAACAGATTGGTTTTGAACTATCTCTTGGCTGCTGAAGGAGGTGTATGTGTGATTGTTATCTAAAAGTCCTTCTAGGACTTATGGATATGCATAATTTCTCATGTTGTTTGTTACATCACTACTAGCTTGTGTTATATTATTATGTGCTTGTGTAATACCTCCCATGTTGATGGATTTAGGTATACCTGTTTCAAGTGAGACATTTCAGAAACCCACTAATAATAATTTGATTTGACTCCCCATTTCCCTTTGGTTTTTTTCATCCCCCTTCCTGAGAAGTCAGGGAGGGTGTGATCACCTCCTTTTTGGGTTTCTCACCTCCCTGA
This sequence comes from Antechinus flavipes, assembly GCF_016432865.1. Lineage (NCBI taxonomy): Eukaryota > Metazoa > Chordata > Mammalia > Dasyuromorphia > Dasyuridae > Antechinus > Antechinus flavipes. The sequence continues at coordinate 299,950,690 of NC_067399.1, read as the reverse complement.
GAAGTCAGGGAGGATGTGACTACCTATGTTCTAAAAACAAAAGAAAGCAGGAGATGTAGAGAGCCAGAATTCTGGAGAAGTATAATTGAAACAAGGTGTTAACTCAGAAGAACTGATGAGACAATGGTTATTTAGTTGACATATACACCTGGTACTTAGCATGGTGATGTAATGGTTCTCTAAGTTCACACATAATCAGTATGCTGTAATGATGTAATATAAAATATATAAGAGCCAACAAGGACTGGAAGAGAGACATTCCATCTCCCACCATTCTGGTGGCTCTCCTGCCTTCTGCATTCCTCCACTAAGATCAAGGCTCATATGGAGGTCCCCCAGAAAGCTAGCCTGACCCCAGGTGAAGAAGATAGACTGTGAAGAAGATAATAAAGACTTTGGACTTTATTCCTGCCTATTCTTATGATGGTTATTCTGCTAAAACCAAGGTCCATTTGGAGAACTTACAGAGAGCTAGCTAGAACATGACAGCATATTATATTCATTTTATTTGGTACTTTCCTTAATATATAGATAAGCCATTAATATTTATTAAGTATAAATTTAGATCACCTTTAGATCCTGGAGCTAAAGAAGCTCTTTTGATGGCATAGGTTTTGAGGCACCTTTCAAAGGAATCATCCCAGAGGGCAACTACTCCATCTTTTCCTCCAGTTACAAAGCCCTGTAAAAATCAAAACATAAGTTCTATGAGTTTTCAAAGAGGTGTGAATATCTGTATTTAATTCATATCTCTTTTATTACCTTGCACTGTCCCTGAGAGCAAAAATTTGTCTCAAGCATCTCATTTAACCAAGGAGCTAGCAAGGATTAAGCATGTGCTTAATAGTATTGAGCAAGTTACATTTTAGAAATGCATAAACATGTTAAAAATTTATTCTATTTTAATGTGAAAATGTAAGAATCACTGTAGAAATAAAAATGTAACATATTACCATAAAGCTAGAGAAAACTAATGCTCCATGATGGATATGAGATGCTAGTGCCATTTGTGTGTCAGAAAAATTTACCAACCCAGCAGCAGTAGGATTCTATGATACTGAATATGAGATAAACAACACAAAGCATGTTTTTGAAAGACCCACTATTTCATTTCCCAGGTTCTTTCTCCCTCTTCCAATGCAAATCAATCATTTAACTCTAGTTCTTTTGAAGAAATAGTCTCTAAGATCTTCTATGGTTGAAAAATTCATCATCTTATGCCAATCAAGCAACAAATCTCTTTGACTTTAGACACTGCATAACAAATATGCAATCTATTACTAAGACTTTACTTGAAGCTTGGTAGAATCTACCAGAGGTTTTGTTTTTCACTGACATAGCCTTCAAAATTCCATATATAATGAAACATAATTACCTAAATCAATTACCTAGAGTACTTGGTTAGGGACCCATTTTCCTTCAATCTTTCATAAACATCTTTTAGAAAAGATTTTACTTTCTGAGAGACTCAGGGAGGATCTTTTAGCTATCAAAGGCTTATCAAAAGTAAACTTTGACAAGAGTTGGAAGTGGAGTTTAAATAATACAAGAAGCCTAAGCATTACCTTTTCCTCTTTAATACAGAAAAGCAAAACAAAAGATTAAAATTCAAAATAATTACGTGGGAATCTACTTGCCAAGATACACACAGGAAATACATGAACACTATGACAAAACATTTTTTACATATGTAAAGCAAGATATAAATGAGGAAATATTATTGCTCAGAATGAGCCAATACAATATGACAATAATGCCACCTAAATTAATTTACTTAATCAGTGTCATCACAATCAAACCACAGAGAACTACTAAATTACTTAGACTTAAAAAACAACAAAACAAAATTCATTTAGGATCACAAAAGGTCTAGAACATCAAGAAATAAAAGAAATCCTAGCAATACCAGATTTCAACCTGTATTACAAAGTAGTAAATGAAATAATGAAAAACAGAAATTGGTTTATCAGTGGAACAGGTTGGGATTAATCTACAGAAACAAGGAGCACAGTAACCTACTAACAAACATCTCCTACTACATACCAAAAATAACTAATGGTACATGAATTAGACAAAGAGAACCACGTTAAACAAATGAGAAGATTAAGGAAGAAAATCGTAACTAAATTAGAAATGAGGTAGATGACAGGAGATAAAAATGACAATTCTGATTACATATAATTAAGAAATTTTAATCAATTAAAATTAGAAGAGAAGCAATAAAAATCATCTTTGCACCAAGTTTCTCTAACAAAGGTTTTAATTCAAGAATATATAAAGAACTAGTCAAATTTATAAAAATAAGAACCATTCCACAGTTGACAAAATTTTAAAATAATGTTTTTTTCTAAGCTACAGGTAAAATGATTTTTAACATTCTTTTTTAAAATTTCTAAAAAAATTCCCAAATCTAAAAAATAAAATTTCTCTCCCTTTTTTCTTCTTTGAGAAAGTGAGCAATATAGGTTATACATGTGCAATCATCTAAAATACATTTCCTTATTAGTCATATTGTGAAAGACACACACAAAAAAATTTAAAAATGAAAATAGTACACTTCAATCCACATTTAGATTCCACCAGTTCTTTGTCTGGATTATTCATCATACGTCCTTAGGAAATGTCTTGGATTACTGTATTTCTGAGAATAGCCAAGTCATTTACAATTGATAATCACACAATATTGTTGTTAGTATGCACAATGTTCTGGTTCTGCTCACTGCATTCTGCATTAGTTCATGTAAAACTATCCAGGTTTTTCTGAAATCACCCTCCTCATTTTTTATAGCATAATAATATTCTATTTCAATCATATACAATTTATTCAGACATTCCTTAATTGATGGAATTTCCATCAATTTCCAATTCTTTGTCACTACAATAAAGAGTTGCTATAATTATTTTTGTATAAATAGGTTATCTTCCCTTCTTTTTAAAAATCCCTTTTGGGATAAAAATTGGGATTTAAAAGTCTCTTTGTGATATAGCCCCAATAACAGTAGTAATGAGTCAATGGTATATAGAGCATGTAGTTTTATAGCCCTGTGAGCACAGTTCCAAATTGCTCTCCAAAATAGTTAGTTCATAACTTCACCAATAATGCGTTAGTGTTCCCATCTTCTCACATTCCCTCCAACATTTATTGTTTTCTTTTTCTGTCATTTTAGCAAAACTGATGGATGTGGGATGGCCTCTCAGAATTGTTTTAATTTTCGTTTTTCAAATCAATAGTAATTTAAAGATTTTTTCCCATGTAACTACAAATAGCTTTGATTTCTTCATCTGAAAACTGCCTGTTTGAATCATTTGACAATTATTAACAGGGAATGACATATTCTAATACATTTGATTCCATTCTCTATATACTTGAGAAATGAGCCCTTTTTCAGAGAGACTTGATATAAAGATTGTTTCCCACTTTTCTTATTTCCTTCTAATCTTCGTTGCACTGTTTGTACAAAAACTTTTTAAATAATCAAAATTATCCATTTTATATCTAATGCTTTCCTGTCTCATGTTTGGTCATAAATTCCTACCCTATCCATACATCTCATGGGTAAACTTCTACGCTCCTCTAATTTGCCCATGGTAGCATCCTTTTACGTTTAAATCATGTACTCATTTTGGCTATATCTTAATATATAAAGTGTGAGATATAAGTTTCAGCAAAACTGTTTGCTAGGTTTTTCCCAGCAAATTTTATCAGATAATGAGTTCTTATCCCAAAAGCTTGGATCTTTAGGTTTATCAAACACTAGATATTTATTTACTAATCTCATTGTTAGTACTATATTTAAAATCTTTGCTTCAATATTCATTAGGTAAATTAGTCTAGTTTTCTTTCTGTTTTGACTCTTCCTGGTTTAGCTAGCAGCAAATTTGTATTATAAAAGATATTTGATAAGACTCCTCCTTTATCTTTCCAGATAATTTATATAGTATTAAAATTAATTATTCTTTAAATATTTGGCAAAATTCCCTTATGAATCCATCTGGCTCTGAAGACTTTTTCTTAGTGAGTTCACTGATGGTTTGTTCAATTTCTTTTTCTAAGATAGGATTATTTTTCTATTCTATTTCCTCTTCTGCTCATCTAGGCAATTTATATTTTTGTAAATATTTGTCTATGGCATATTTATTGGCATGTAATTGGGCAAAAGATCTCCTAACAATTGCTTTAATTTCCTCTTCACTGATGATTAATTCATCCTTTTCATTTCTGATATTGCTAATTTGGTTTCTTTTCTTTTCTTTTTGTAATCAATTTAACCAATGGTTTATTTTATTGATTCCTCCCCCCTGCCCAATAAAATCAGCTCCTATTTTATTAGTTGAATAGTTTTATTGTTTTCAATTTTATTCATCTCTTCATTGAGGCTTTCTAATTTGGCATTTAACTGAGAACTTTTAATTTGTTCTTTTTTCTAGTTTTTTTTTTTTTAGCTGCATGCCCAATTTATTGATCTGCTCTTTCTATATTTTACTGATTGAAGCATTTAGAGATATACATTTTCTCTTAAGTATTGCTTTGATTAGAGTCTATAAATTTTGGTATGGTATCTCATTTCTGTCATTCTCTTTGAAGAAATTACTGTTTCTATAATTTGTTCTTTGATGCACTCATTCTTTAGGATTATTTAGTTTCCAACTAAATTTTAGGCTTTATCTCCATTTATTTTACTGAATTATGATCTGAAAAGGAAGCTCTGTTTTTTGCATTTCGTTCTAATATTTACTACTTCCTTTTAGGGTAAGACAGATTTGTATGTCAAATACAAATTACCTCTGTGCCAATTTTTTTTTAAATTATAACTTTTTATTGACAAAATATATGCATGGATAATTTTTTTTTTTACAACATCATCCCTTGCACTCACTTCTGTTCCGACTTTTGCCTTGCCTCCTTCCAACCCCTCCCTTAGATGGCAGGCAGTTTTATACATGTTAAATATGTTATAATATTAGATACAATATATGTGTGCAGAACCATACAGTTCTCTTGTCTGTGTCAATTTTAATGAGTAAGATTCAAGTACTGCCCACCACCCCAAATTTCTAATTATAATAGCTCTTTTGTATCTTTTTTATGTAAGATAATTTACCCCGTTCTTTTTTTCCCTTTCCCCATGTATCCCTCTCACTCCTTAATTTTATTTTTTTTTGGATATTTATCAATTCATACCTTTATTATCTAATTTATGTATGGTATTTCTAACTGCCCTAATAGTAATAAAGTTCTTAAGAGTTACAGTTAACATTTTCCTATGTAGGAATGTAAACAAATAGTTTAACCTTACTAAATTTCTTGTGTTTTCTCTTTCCTGTTTAGCTTTTTAGTCTATTTTTCATCCTTATATATGAAAAATCAAATTTTCTGTTTAGCTCTGGTCTTTTTTTCAGGATTCTTTGTAAGTATTTCATTTCACTAAAGATCTTTGTTGTTATTGTTGGCTGGAGGATTATACTCAATTTTGCTGGAAAAGTAATTCCTGGTTGTAAATCCCAGCTCCTTTTAACTTCCAGAATATCATATTCCAAGTCCTCTGACCCTTTAACTCAGAAGCTGCTAAATTCTGTGTAAGTTTGACTGTGGCTCCATGATATTTGAATTACTTTTTTCTGATTGCATGCAGGATTTTCTTGCTAGCTTGCGAATTCTGTAATTTGGCTATTATTCCTGGGAATTTTCATTTTGGGATCTCCTTTAGAAGTTGATCAATGGGTTCTTTCAATTTCTATTTTATCCTCTTATTTTAGGATATCAGGGAAATTTTCTTGATAATTTCTTCTAATATTGTAACAACATTATTTTTATCATAATTTTTGGTCAATTCAATGATTCTTATATTACTTCTCTTCAATCTATTCTCTAGATCAGTTGTTTTTCTGATGAGATGCTTCAAATTTTTTGGTTTTGTTTCATTATTTCTTTGTGTCTTAGAATATCATTAGTTTCCCTTTGCCCAATTCTAGTTTTCAAGGAATTATTTTCTTCCTTTAGTTTTTGATTCCCTATTTCAAGTTGGTTGACTTTCTTTCCATAATTTTCTTGATTTTCTTGGGTTGCTCTTTTTTTTTTTCAAATTTTTTCCTCAATTTCTGTTATTTGATTTTTAAAGTCCTTTTTAAGTTCTAAGAATTCTTTTGGTTTAGGACCATTTGATATTTCTTATTTAAAAAGTGCTATTTTTATATCCATTATCTTTTTCTGAATATGAGCCTGGGTCTTTTCAATATCTACAGTAGCATATCTATGGTTAGATTCTTTGTCCTTTGCTTATTTTTAGTTTTTGTTTTTGTCAAAGTTCTAGTCACAAGATATGGGGAATAATGCCCCAATGTTCTTCTTACTATTATTGTCTGAGGTCCATTCTAGGTAGGGCTCAAGCTTAAGCTCTCTTCTCCCTCCTAAATTATGGGTAGAGCTCCCTATCATTCTGTCCTGTTGGTGCTCTTACTCCCTGCAGTCCCTCTGGTGGCTGCAAACTACAGTGTCCTCTCTTCCCTGGAACCAAAACCAAAGATGCTGCTCTCCTGCTGTTGCCCATAGCCATCAGGGAACCCTGATGTTAAGGCCCTTCAATCTACCCCAACTCAGACACCGCCCATCCTCCTAATAAAAGTTTTTAAAGAAGAGGCTTCCTCCCAACTCCAGTCACTCTCAGGGTTTTTCATCTGTTGATTCTGCAGTTGGCCTCGAAATGTTTGTACTTCATTCAGGCTGAAACTAGCCCCAGAAGAATCACATTTTTCCAGGAGTTATCTTAAGATGTTTTAGGAGAATAATGGCTTTAGCCTGACTTTTATTTTCTCTGCTCTACAATTCCTCTGACTCAATGTTCTGTCTTTTTTTCTGGAAAAGAAATTTTGAGAGCTGAAAGTTTTCTGACCTGTTCTGCCACATACCCAGAATCCTCTCCCAATTCTAATTTTTTAAAGGAATTATTTTCTTCAGTGAGTTTTTATATCTCCCTTTCCATTTGCCCAACTCTACTTTTTAGGGGTGTTGTTTAATACATTTTTGTGATCATTTCCCATGTTTTTGTGCTTCATTTACTTTATTGTTGATTCTTTTTTCATGATTCTCTTGCATCACTCTCATTTCCCTCCCTCCCTACCCCCATTTTTCTTCTCTCTTCTCTCTTTCTCTCACTCTCGCTCTCTCTCATTTAATTTTTAAAATACTTTATGAGCTTCTGAGAGTTTCTTTTTTTTGAGCCTGACACCAATTCACATTTTTCATGTAGCTGTTTTGATACTGTTGTCCTCTTCTGAGTGTGTGTTTTAATCTTCTCTGTCACCATATTAACTTTTAATGGAAAAATTCCTTTCTGTTCTTCTTTTTGCAACTCTTTTTTTGACTTTTAATTTTATGTTAAAGTTGAGCTCTATTCCCGGGGCTGAGAAGGCACTGTCCCAAGTTTCAGACTCTTCATGTTGCTATTTTCAGAGGTAATTCTAGGCACATGTAAGCTATAGGAATTGATGCTGCCAATTCAGTTGCTCTAAGACCTGTAGTGGCTTGTTCAGGAGCACTGAACCTTGCTTCTCACTTGCACCAGGTGTAGGGCCTTACCAACGACTTCCTGAAGAGCAGCCTGCTGTTGGCTCGCACATGTTATCCAGCAGATTATGCTCCATTCGAATTTCTGTGACACAGACTTTTCTTGTGGACCTTCTAAGTTGTTTTGGGTTGGAAAATTATTTCATTTCATCCTTTTGTTGGTTCTCAGCTTCAGAATTCATTTTAAAGTGTTGTTTTTGGGGGGATTTGGGAGAGCTCAATTAAGTCCCTGCCTTATTCTCCCACCTTGTCTCTTCTCTCTCCATTTAATAAATTTCTGAAAGATATGAATTAGCACTTTTCGGAGGAAGAAATTCAAGCTGTCACATTCATGTCCATCTGAAAAAATGTTCTAGATTACCAATAATTAAAGAAATGCAAATTAATGCAACAATGTGTCAGTAAGAATTTATTAATTATTAACTTAATAAATTAAATTTATTAATAAATAAATTAATTTATTAGTAGCAGGGCCTACTAAGTGCCAGGTAATGTGCTAGATAGTAAAGAAAGGATAAAAAAATAGGCCCTGACTGCATGAAGGTCATAGTGAGATGAGGGAAAGAACTTGAAATCAAGGACAAAATGCAAACAAGAAAGACTAATGCTAACTACACCAAAAGGAAGGTATTAAGGCATGGAGAAAGGTTTCTTGTAGTAAGTATATTTTACCTGAAACTTAAAAGAATCCAAGAAAGATAGGCACCCAAAATCGCAAAGTTGACAAAAAAAAAAAAAAGGAAATTGACAAATGCTAAAAAGGCTTTAGAAAAAAAAGGACATTACAGCACTTTTGATGAAACTTCTAAATGCTCCAGCCATATTGGAAGATAATTTGGAACTATGGTCCCCAAATTATTAAACACTTTACCTGAACATACAATTAGGTGTCATCTGCAAAAACATAAGAGGAAAAAAAGGAGAAAAATTTGCATAATAAAGACATCCTTTAGACAGACTTTAGAAGTCTAATCAGTGGTAGGGCCAATCATAATTCACATAATAACACACAACATACACCTCCTAAGAGACAAGTAATAGCCTTAAAGGGCAGACTGTAACTTTTTTTATGGTTAAAAAGACCACAATTTGTTTTCCTTACATAGACATTTTTATATAATGGTTTTATTTTTCTTTCTTAAAAAGTGGAGGGGGATAAGAGAAAAGATATATTTTTGTTGACTGAAAATATTTTTAAACTAATTAAAAAAAACATCAGTGAAGATATTAAAATATAAAGAATAAATTACAAGCTAGCCTATTTATTTTCATTATCCAAATGCTTTCCCAATTCAATCCCACTTTGTTTGCTGACTCATTATTTTTCAAAAACAGCCATTTGAGTTAGTTTTTAGATAGTATTACTTTGTTGCTATGTAATTTACCAGAACTACACAAGTTCAAAAACACTAAGAAAATAACCTTTTAAGAAAATTTGTTTGAAAATTTTCTGTAACAACATATCTTAACAAACATTAAGAAAAAAACTTTATTTTGAAAAAATATGCATGGATAATTTTTCAACATTAAACCTTGCAAAATTTTTTGTTCCAAATTCCCCCCTTTTCCCTACCTCTCCTGTAGATGGGAAGCAATCCAAAATATGTTAAACATGTTAGAAATACATATTTAATCCAATATATGTATACATATTTATACAATTATCTTGCTGTACAAGAAAAATCAGATCAAAAAGGAAAAAATGCAAGCAAACAAAAAAAGTAAAAATGCTATGTTGTGATCCAGATTCAGTTCCCACAGTCCTCTCTCTTAAGTGTAGATGGCTCTCTTCATCACAAGATCATTAGGAACAGGCCTGAATTGTCTCATTGTTGAAAAGAGCCATGCCTATCAGAATTGATCACCACATGGTCTACGTGTTAACGTATATAATGATCTCCTGATTCTGCTCATTTCACTTAGCATCAGTTCATGTAAGTCTCTCCAGGCCTCTCTGAAATCATCCTGCTGATCATTTCTTATAGAACAATTATACCACATACCATAACTTATTCAATCATTCTACAACTGATAAGCATCCACTCAATTTCCTGTTTCTGGCCACTACAAAGAGGGCCATTTTTGCACATGTGGGTCCCTTTCCCTCCTTTATGATCTCTTTAGGATATAAACCCAATGGAAACACTGCTGGATCAAAGGGTATGCACAGTTTGATAGCCCTTTGAGCATAGTTCCAAATTGCAGTCCAGAACTGCTGGATCAGTTCACAACTCCATCAATAATGTATTGGTGTCTCAGTTTTCCCACATCCCCTTCAACATTCATCATTATCTTCTCCTATCTTCTTAGCCAATCTGACAGGTGTGTAATGGTACCTCAGAGCTATCTTAGTTTGCATTTCTCTGAGCAATAATGATTTGGAACACCTTTTCATATAACTAGAAATGGTTTCAATTTCTTCATCTGAAAATTGTCTTCATATCCTTTGACCATTTATCAACTGGAGAATGGCTTGAATTCTTATAAATTTGAGTCAATTCTCTATATGTTTTAGAAAAGAGGCCTTTCTTTATCAGAACCCTTGAATGTCAATTTTTTCCCCAGTTTATTTCCCTTCTAATTTTGTCTGCATTGGTTTTGTCTGTACAAAATTTTTTTAACTTAATATAATCAAAATTATCTATTTTGTGTTCAATAATAAACTCCATTTCTTCTTTGGCCACAAATACCATTCTTTGAGCACCAGCCCTGAAGTCAGGAGGATCTGAGTTCAAATCTGGTCTCAGACACTTGAACACTTCCAAGCTGTGTGATCCTGGGCAAGTCACTTAATCCCAATTGCCTTAGCAAAAAAAAATCCCTTTCTTCTCCACAGACCTGAGAAGTAAACTGTCTTTTGTTCTTATAATTTGCTTGTATCACTCTTTATGTCTAAATCATGAATCCATTTCTACCTTATCTTGTATAGTATATTAGGTATGGGTCAATGCCTAGTTTTTGCCATAATCATTTCCAATTTTCCCAGTAGTTTTTGTCAAAGAATCTTTTTTTGTAGGTGTTAAAATTGATTTTTTTTATCATCATAGCTTTTTATTTACAAGACATATGAATGGGTAATTTTTCAGCATTGACCCTTGCAAAACCTTCTGTTCCAACTTTTCCCCTCTTTCCCCTCCGTAGACCAATACATGTTAAATATGCTAAAATATGTTAACTGTATAAATATGTACACATACATTGTATTTATCTTGCTGCACCAGGAAATTGGATTTAGAAATAAGATAAAAATAACCTGAAAAACTAAACAAAAATGCAAGGAAACAAATACAGGAGTAGAAATGCTATGTTGTGGTCCACACTTATTTCTCAACATTCTTTCACTGGGTATAGCTGGTTCTCTTCATTATTGAACAACTGGAACTGATTTGGTTCATCTCATTGTTGAAGAGTCATGTCCATCAGAATTAATCACCATATAGTATTGTTGTTAAAGTGTATAATGATCTTCTGGTTCTGCTCATCTCACTCAGTCAGCATCCAGGCCTCTCTGAAATCATCCTATTGGTCATTTCTTACAGAAGAATAATATTCCATAACATTCATATACCACAAATTATTCAGCCATTCTCCAACTGATGAGCATTCATTCAATTTCCAGTTTGTAGCCACTACAAAAAGGGTTGCACACGAGTCCCTTTCCCTTCTTTAAGATCTCTTTGGGATGTAAGCCCAGTAGTAACACTCCTGGATCAAAGGTGTGGATAGTTTGATAACTTTTTGAGCATTAATCCAAATTGCTTTCCAGAATGGGTGAATGCATTCACAATTCCACCAACAATGTATTAGTGTCTCAGTTTTCCCAGTCATCCTAGCCAATCTGAGGGGTGTGTAGTGGTATCTCAGAGTTGTCTAAATTTGCATTTCTCTTTATTATAGAAATAATTTCCATTTCTTCATCTGAAAATTGTCTGTTCATATCCTTTAACCATTTATCAATTGTAGAATGGCTTCATTTCTATATATTCTATATATATTTTGGAAATGAGCCTTTATCAGAATCTTTGACTATAAAAATGTTTTTCCTAGTTTATTGCTTCCCTTCTAATCTTGTCTCCATTAGTTTTATTTGTACAAAAACTTTTTAACTTGATATAATCAAAATTTTTTATTTTGTGATCAATAATGATCTCTAGTTCTTCTTTGGTCACAAATTTTTCCTCCTCCACAGGTGTGAGATGTAAACTATCCTATATTCTTCTAATTTATTTATAATCTCATTCTTTATGCCTAAATCATGAACCCATTTTGACCTTATCTTGGTGTATGGTATTAAGTGTGGATCAATGCCTAGTTTCTGCCACACCAATTTCCAATTTTCCCAGCAGTTTTTGTCAAACAGTGAATTCTTATCCCAAAAGGTGGGGTTTTGGGGTTTGTCAAACACTATATAGATAACTAATCTAGTTATTGACTATTTTATAGTTATTTTGTGGTTATTAACTATTCTATAGATATTGACTATTTTGTCCTGTGAACCTAACCTATTCCATTAATCAACTAGTCTATTTCTTAGCCAATACCAAATGGCTTTAGTGGCTGCTGCTTTATAATATAGTTTTCGATCTGGTACAGCTGACCACCTTTATTTGATTTTTTTTTCATTAGTTCCCTTGAAAATATTGACCTTTTGTTCTTCCAGATGAATTTTGTTGTTATTTTTTCTAGGTCATTAAAATAGTTTTTTGAAAGTCTGATTGGTTAAATAGATTAGTTAAGGTAGTATTGTCATCTTTATTATATTTGCTAGACATATCCAAGAGCATTTAATATTTTTCCAATTGGTCAGATCTGACTTTATTTGTGTGGAAAGTGTTTTGTAGTTTTGCTCATAAAATTCCTGACTTTCCCTTGGCAGATAGATTCCCAAATATTTTATACTATTGACAGTTATTTTAAGTGGATTTTCTCTTTATATCTCTACCTGTTGGATTTTATTAGTAAGATACAAGAATGCTGATGATTTATGTAGATTTATTTTGTATTCTGCAATTTTGCTAAAGTTGTGTATTTCTAATAGCTTTTTAGAATCTCTGGGGTTCTATAAGTATACCATCATATCATCTGCAAAGAGTGATAATTTGGTTTCTTCATTACCTACTCAAATTCCTTTAATCTTTCTCAACTCTTATTGCTGAAGCTAGCATTTCTAGTACAATATTGAATCGTAATAGTAATAGTGGGCAACCTTGTTTCACACCTGATCTTTTTGGGAATGGTTCCAGTTTATCCCCATTACATATGACGCTAACTGGTGGTTTTAAATAGATGCTATTTTAAGGAAAAGCCCATTTATTCCTATACTCTCAAGTGTTTTTTTTTTTTTTTAATAGAAATGGATGTTGGATTTTTATAAAATTCTTTTTCTGCATCTATTGAGATGATCATAAGGTTTTTGTTAATTTGGTTATTGATATAGTCAATTATGCTAATAGTTTTCCTAATACTGAACCAGCCCTGCATTCCTGGTATAAATCTTACTTGGTCATAGTGTATTATCCTGGGAATGGTTTTCTGTAATCTTTTTGCTAATATTTTATTTAAGATTTTTACATCAATATTCAGTAGGGAGATTGGTCTATAATTTTCTTTCTGTTTTCAATCTACCTGGTTTGGGTATCAGTACCATATCTGTGTCATAAAAGGAATTTGGTAGGATTCCTTCATTCCCTATTTTTTTCATAGTTTACATAACATTGAAGTTAATTGTTCTTTAAATGTTTGGTAGAATTCACATGTAAATCCATCTGGTCCTGGGGAATTTTTTCTTAGGGAGTTGATTAATAGCTTGTTCTATTTCTTTTTCTAAAATGGATCTATTTAAGCAATTTTCTTCCTCTTCTATTAATCTGGGCAGCATATATTTTTTGAAGGTAGTCATTCATTTCACTTAGGTTATCAAATTTATTGGCATAAAGTTGGGCAAAGTAACTCCTAATTATTGCTCTAATATCTTTCATTAGTGGATAGTTCTCCTTTTTTATTTTTAAGACTAACAATTTGGTTTTCCTCTTTCCTTTTTCTAATCAAATTTACCAAAGGTTTATCTATTTTGTTGGTTTTTTTCATAAAACCAACTCTTAGTTTTATTAATTCAATAGGTTTTTTTCCCCTTTCAATTTTACTAATTTCTCCTTTTAATTTTAGAATTTCAAGTTTAGTATTTGATTGGGTGTTTTTAATTTGCTCTTTTTCTAGCTTTTTAAGTTGCAAGCCCAATTCATTGATTTTTTCTTTCTCTATTTTATTCAAGTAAGCCTTTAGAAATATAAAAATTCGCCTAATTACTGCTTTGACTGCATCCCACAAATTTTGGTATGTTGTCTCATTCTTGTCATTCTCTTGGGTGAAATTATTAATCATGTCTATGATTTGCTGTTTCACCCATTCATTCTTTAGGATGAGATTATTTAGTTTCCAATTACTTTTTGGTCTATTTTCCCCTAACTTTTTGTTGAATGTAGTTTTTATTACATCATGATCTGAAAAGAATACATTTACTATTTGTCTTTCTGCATTTAATTTTGAAGTCTTTATGTTCTAATATATGGTCAATTTTTGTATAGGCTCCATGAATTGCTGAAAAGAAAGTGTACTTCTTTCTGTCTCCATTTAGTTTTTTCCAAAGATCTTTTCCTAATTTTTCTAATATATTATTTACCTCTTTAACTTCTTTCTTATTTGTTTTGTGGTTTGATTTATCTACTTCTGAGAGTGCAAGGTTGAGATCTCCCACTATTATAGTTTTGCTGTCTATTTCTTCTTGCAGCTCTCTTAACTTCTTCTTTAGGAATTTAGATGCTATACCACTTGGTGCATATATGTTTAGTATTGATATTGCTTCATTATCTATGCTCTCCTTTAGCAAGACATAGCTTCCTTCCTTATCTCTTTTAATTAGATCAACTTTGCTTTTGCTTGGTCTGAGATAAGGATGGCCAGTCCTGCTTTTTTTTACTTCATCTGAAGCATAATTGTTTCTGCTCCAACCTTTTACCTTTACTTTGTATGTATCAATCACCCTTCTTTAAATGTGTTTCTTGTAAACAACATATTGTAGGATTTTGGCTTTTGATCCGTCTGCTACCCACTTACGTTTTGTGGGAGAGTTCATCCCATTCACATTCACGATTAAAACTACTAATTCTGTATTTCCTACCATCTTATTATCCCCAGATTATACTTTTCTCTTTCTTTTCCCCCTTACTCTGCCCTCAATATTAAACTTATGGGCACCACTTGCCTTACAGAGCTCTCCCTCTTTAGAATCCCTCCTACCCGCTTTGAGTCCCTTCCACTTTCTTATACCTTTCCCTATTATTTCTGTATTCTCTTCTATTTAGCCTACTCTATTCCCTTTCTCTTTTCCTCTCCCACTTTTTATTGAGATGAGAGAAGTTTCTTTGTAAACCAAATATGTCTGATATTTTCTCTTTGAGCCAAATCTGATGAGAGTAAGATTCACACAATGTTCCGCCCCCTCTCGTAATTCCCTCAGATATGATAGGTTTCCTTTGCCTCTTCATGAGATCTAATTTCCCCCTTTTTACTTACACTTTTCCATTTTTCTGATACAACTCCCTTTCTACTTCTATTTCCCTTTTTAAAAAATATTATAACAGTAAAATCAAATTATACATGTGCTCTTTAGGTATGCCCATAACAGAAATACAGTTCTCAAGAGTTCTTTTTGTCTTTTTGTGCTTCTCTTGAGTCCTATATTTGGAGGTCAATTTTTTTGTTTAGCTTGGGCTTTTTCATTAGGAATAAATGGAATTCACTTGTTTCATTGAATGTCCATCTTCTTCCCTGAAAGAAAATTCTCAGCTTATCTGGATAGTTTATTCTTGGCTGCACTCCAATTTCTTTTGCCTTTCGAAATAGGAGATTCCAGGCCCTTCAATCCTTTAATGTGGAAGCTGCTAGATCCTGAGTGATCCTTATTGTGGCTCCTCGATATTTGAATTATTTTTTTCTGGCTGCATGTAGTAGTTTTTTTTTTCTTAATCTGATAGTTCTGAAATTTAGCCATACTATTCCTTGGAGTTTTTATTTTCGGGTCTCTTTCAGAAGATATATGGTGAATTCTTTCAATGCCTATTTTACCTTCAGATTCTATTACATCTGAGCAGTTCTTCTTTGATGATTTCCTGAAAAACAGTGTCTAGGCTCTTTTTTTCATCATGGCAGGGAGCACAATAATCTTTACATTATCTCTCCTAGATCTATTTTTCAGGTCTATTGTTTTTCCAAATAGATAGTTAACATTTTTTTACTTTTTTTTTTTTTTTTTTTTTTTTTGGTTTTGCTTGACTGATTCTTGATATCTCAATGAATCATTCATTTCCATTTATTCAGTTCTGATTTTTAATGAGTTGTTTTCTTCATTTACTTTTTTTTTTTTACTTCTTTTTGTATATATCCTGTTGAATTTTTAAATGAGTTGTTTTGCTCTACGGAATTTTTTTCCATTTCACATTTTTTTTTTTAATGAGTTATTTTCTTTTTCCAATTCACAAATCCTACTTTTTCCTGGGATTTCTTTATCTTTTCCAGTTCACAAATTCTGTTTCCCTGGGAGTTCTTTACCTTTTCCATTTCACATTTCAGGAAGTTGTTTTCTTTTTCAAATCTTTCTTTAAAAGAGTTATATGCCTTTTCCATACTTTCTTGCAGAGCTTCTCTTTCCTTTCCCCATTTTTCTTCTAGCTCTCTTTTAAGATCTTTTAAAATTTCTTCTAGGACAGCCTTGGTGGTGGGGATCAGGTTATATTCCCACCCCCTTTGGAGTTTTGTGTGGAGACTGTCTGATATTCATCTCCTCAGGGTTGGAAATCTGTTCTCTTTCAGTATAGAAGCTATCTATAGTTAGAACTTGCTTTGCTTTTTTTATTCATTTTTTAAAAATTGGGATCTGCCTTTAGGGAAAGGAGGTTCCAAGCTTCCTCTACAGACCACAGATGGACTGTGGAGGCACTGTGAGCAGCGGCAGCATTATGAATAGGCTGTGAAGAGCAATTCTGCCGCAATCATGCTGAATCACTCCCAGTGGTGGGTGGGTGTGGCCAGGCCCTATGAAACTCTAGCATTTTGGGGTACACTCTACCTTTTGTGTTTGTGTAACTTCTCTGTTAATCTACTGCTTGACAACCAAAGCAGAGCAGCCAACCTGTGGTATAGTCCTCCCTGCAAATTCTCCATCTGTGGAGATTGCACTTCACTGCTTGCCTGCTCACTGTGCGCTGGCCTCCTCATTCTGCCTCCCTGCCTGCACTGGCCTCCTCCCACCTGATCAAGATAGGCCTTTTTTGGCAATCTTCCAGATTATCTTCTGCTAGTAATTTGTTGTACTTCCAATATTCATGAATTCTACCAGTCAAGCACTATTTCAGAGGCTGAATTTTGTAATCAGTAGTGAGGGTAGAAGAGGAGCTCAGAATGAAGTGTGTGTTCTCTCTACCATCTTGCCAAATAGTTAGTCCTTAACCCAAAAGCTGGAGTCTTTGGGTTTTTCAAAAACTAGATTACTATAGTCATTGACTATTTTGTCCTGTGACCCTAATTTATTCTACTGATCAACTACTCTATTTCTTAGCCAGTACCAAATGTTTTTGATAATCACTGCTTTATAATATGGTTTTAAATCCAGTAGAGCTAGGTCACTTAGCATTTTGTTTCCTTAATTCCCTTGAAATTCTGGACCTTTTGTTCTTCAAGATGAACTATCATTATTTTTTCTAGCTCTGTAAAATAATTTCTTGGGGGTTTGATCAGTATGGCACTGAATAAATAGATTAATTTAGGTAGTACTGTCATTTTTATTATATTAGCTTGGCCTGCCCATGAGCACTTGATATTTTTCCAATTGATTAGATCTGACTTTATTTGAGTGGAAAATGTTTTATAGTTGTGTCCATAAACTTCTTGGCTTTGCCTCAGCAGACTTCCCAATATTTTATATTATCAACAATTATTTTAAATGGAATTTCTATCTCATACTCTTGGACTTCATTGGTAATATATAAAAAATGATGATGATTTATGTGGGTTTATTTTGTATCCTGCACCTTTGCTAAAGTTGTGAATTGTTTCTAGTAGTTTTTTTTTAGTTGATTCCTTAGGATTCTCGGTGTATACCATCACATCATCTGCAAAGAGTGATACTTTGGTTTCCTCATTACCTATTCTAATCCCTTTAATCTCTCTTCTCTTATTTCCAAAGCTAACATTTCTAATATAATATTGAATAGTAATGATGATAGAGGGCAATCTTGTTTCACCTCTGATCTTATTGGAAATGGTTCTAGTTTGTTCCCATTACATATGATACTTGCTAATGGTTTTAAATAGATGCTAGTGATCATTTTAAGGAAAACTCCATTTATTCCTATGCTCTCTCATGTTTTTTAATAGAAATGGGTGTTGAATTTTGTCAAATGCTTTGTCTGCATCTATTGAGATAAATCATATGATTTTTGTTAGTTTGGTTACTGATATAATCAGTTATGCTAATAGTTTTCCAAACATTGAACTAGCTCTGCATTCACAGTATGGTCATGATGTATTATCTTAGAGATGAAATGCTGTAATATCTTTGGTAATATTTTATTTAAGATTTTTATATCAATATTCATTAGGGAAATTGGTCTATAATTTTTTCTTTGTTCTGACCCTATGTGATTCGGTATTTATTGTCATAAAAAGGAATCTAGTAGGACTCCTTTTTTCCCTATTTTTTCAAAATAGTTTGTATAGTGTTGGAATTAATCATTCTTTAAATGTTTGATAGAAGTTACAAGTAAATCCATCTGGCTCTGGAGATTTTTACTTACCTTGTTCTATTTCTTTTTCTAAAATGGGACAATTTAAGTAATTTATTGACTCTTCTGTTAATCTTGGAAATCTATATTTTATAATTATTCCTCCATTTCACTTAAATTATCAGATTTATTGACATATAATTGAGCAAAGTAACTCCTAATTATTGCTCTAATTTCCTCTACATTAGTGGAAAATTCTCCCTTTTCATTTTTGAGACAAAATTTGTTTTTTCTTCTTTCCTTTTTCTAATCAAATTAAAGATTTATCTTTTTGGTATTTTCATAAAACCAACTCTTACTTTTGTTTAATTCAATAGTTTTCTTACTTTCAATTTTATTAATTTCCCCTTTTATTTTCAGAATTTCAAATTTGGTACTTAATTAGGGGGTTTAATTTGTACTTTTCCTAGCTTTTATAGTTGCAAGTCCAATTTAATTATCTTCTCTTTCTCTCTTTTGCACAAGCAAGCATCTAGAGATATACAACTTCCCCTAGAACTGCTTTGGCTGCATCCCATTTTGATATGTTGTCTCATTATTGTCATTCTCTTGGATGAAATTATCGATTGTGTCTATGATTGTTTCACCCTCTAATTCTTTAGGATTAGATTATTTAGTTTCCAATTAATTTTTGGTCTATTTTACCCTGGTTTTTTATTGCATGTACTTTTTATTGTATCATGATCTTAAAAGAATGCATTACGTATTTCTGCCTTTCTACACTTGGTTTTTGAGATTTTTATGCTCTTATACATGGTCAATTTTTGTATAGGTTCCATGTACTGCCAAGAGTATATTCCTTTCTGTCTTCATTCAGTTTTGTCCAAAAGTCTATTATACCTAACTTTTCTAGAATTCTATTTACCGCCTTAACTGTGAAGTAAAGGCTAGCTCTCTGGAGGGCTTCAGGGTCAGCCAGAGTCAAGATAAATCAAAATCCTTGGTCTTTAGGGGGAGAAGTGAAAGAGGCAGCCAAGCAGAATCTTGCATTCTTGAGTCCAGAGACACCAGCTTCTCTCCTCCTCGTCCTGCTGCCAAGTCACTCTCCAACCCCTCTCTCACCCCTCCCTCAAATCCTTGTCTACAATTATCTTAACATTAAACATTCAGTAAGCACCAAACAGTGAGAAGAGCCATTTATCCAAACATATGCTAATAGTCATTGTCTCACATCGAATAGGTAATTAGCCTTAGTGCTTGGTTATCTGATTCATGCACACCTTTTTCAGAGTTTCAGCCCTCTACACTTTTTCCTCATTTATTTTGTGGTTTGATTTATTTAGTTCTGATAGAGCAGGCTGACATCCCCCACTAGTGTAATTTTGCTGTCTAATTCTTCTTGCAGCTTCTCCTCTAGGAATTTGGATGCTATACCACTTGATGCATATATGTTTAGTATTGATATTACTTCATTATCTATGGTACTTGATGTGAATGAAACCAGACAGCCCTGTAAAGTTATGTAAAATCACCAACAAAAAGTTATACAAACTTAAATGGACTTACATTTTCTGGAACCAGGAAGAACCTCCAGAGAATGACTCTTTTCATATACAAACCTAAATGATCCTACACCCTCTGGAACCAGGAAGAAGAATATCCAGAGAATGTACCTTTTCATATACAAACTTAAGGGGTCTTGCCTATTCTGTTCTATTTCTGTATAAATTAGGCCTTCAGAAAATGTCTCTGCAAAAATCACTTCTCTCTTGAGAATGATATTGCCTGCCAAAAACACTCTCTTATCTTGATGTCTTTCTAGCAATAAAAGCCTTTTTATCACAGCCTTTTAGTAAGAGAATTTCCTTCGCTAAGAGCCTTCCCAAGCCTTGGAGAACAAGGATTGCACACCCAATCCCTGCGCCACACTTCTCCTTCACCACTCTGCCCTCATCAGTACCTTTTAGTAGGATATAATTTCCTTCCTTATCATTTTTAATTAGATTGACTTTTGGTTTTGTTTCATCTGAGATCAGAATTGCTACCCCTGCTTTTTATTTTTTTATTTTTTTACTTTAGCTGAAGCATAGATTCTGCTCTAACCTTTTACCTTTACTCCTCTGTATGTATCACTGTTGGGAGCTGCAATCTCTAAGCTGATTGGCAAAGCCCAGCACTGAGATCAAATGTGCACAGCACTCATGGAGGAACATTTCCTTCTATGACTCTCATTAGTGGACTACTATTTCCTGTATTATTTATAATTGGCTTGATTACAGCACTAAACATTGTCTAAAAAAATCTGGTGACAAGGGGAATTTGGGAAAGTCAACTAGAAATGATTCCACATGCATATTCTGTCCTAATAAAACTAATCTCTCACTGAGACAAATGATAAAAGAGAGAACACCATGGAAAGCATTGTCACTATGGGAGAGAATCCAAAGGTCTAGGAAATAATGATGTTTACCAACTTAGACTCAGAAAAGATCAGTATGTCTAGGAACCAAAAGATGGTTAAAGTATAACTAGGAATTTCCCTAAATGCCTACGTATACAGTTCCAAGTCGGGGAAATAGAGGAATCAAATAATTCCATAGAATTGATAAAGAAGACATAAGCAAACTAACAAAATTCATTGACATTTGACCTTGTATAACATTTACCTTTTCATTATTAGCTTTGCATAATATAATCAATAATTAATAATCATAAAAAACTTACTCAAATATTAAATGTCAAATGTAGTAACATATAAAGGTCAATAGGTCAGCCACATGTGTGAAGACTATGTTGACCTAAAGAAAAGTATATGATCATGATATAGTATAAAAATAAATCCTGAAGGAGCCTGAGAGAAGTGAGAGCATTACTTCCATCAATTCCTCAAACTACCCCACGACTCCTGCCTTCCTTTGACACGACCTTATTCCTTTTGCTCAGCTCCCTGGACCCCCTACAGAGGTTGGACCCCTGCACATTACTTTCCTTTAAACGTGTTTCTTGTAAACCACAAAAATGTAGGATTCTTGTTTTTAATCCAGTCAGCTATCCACTTCCATTTCATGGGAAAGTTTATTCCATTCACATTCACAGTTAAAATTACTAACTCCTTTGCACTTTCCTTTCCATTTTCCCCTTCTACTTTTTTATAGGGTGAGAACAAGCTTCTCTGTGAAACTAAATGCGTCTGATATTCTTTCTTTGAGTCAAATATGATGAGAGTAAGATTCACACAATGTTCATCCCCCTCCCTTTTTTTCCTCAATTGTAACAGGTCTTTTTTTTCCTCTTCATAATATGTAATTTATCCCATTTTAACTCAATCTTCCTCTTCTTCCAGTAGAATTATTTTTCCTCCTCTAATTTCTTTTTTTGTATCATCACAATAAAATTAAATTATACCTGCACCCTCAATGTATACTCATAAACTTTTTAAATTTTTAAAATAAAATAATTTTTTTCTTTTTTTGCCTTTTTATTTTTCTCTTCAGGTCTGCATTTAAAGATCAAATTTTCTATTCAGCTCAATTTTGCTGGATAATTGTTTCTAATCTGCAATATAAGTTGCTTTGCCTTTTGGAATATGAGATTCTATGTCCTTCGATCCTTTAAAGTGGAAGCTGCTAAGTCCTGGGTAATCCTGATTATGGCTCCTCGATATTTGAATTGTTTCCTTCTGGATGCTTGTAATATTTTCTCCTTGATTTAATAATTCTGAAATTTAGCTACAATATTCCTTAGAGTTTTCATTTTGGGGTCTCTTTTAGGTGATCAGTGAATTCTTTCAATTGGTATTTTCCCCTCTGATTCTAGGATATCAGGACTGTTTTTCTTGATGATTTCCTGAAAGATGATATTTAGACTCTTTTTTTCATCATGGTTTTCAGGAAGTCCAATAATTCTTAGATTGTCTCTCTCAGATCTGTTTTCCAAGTCAGTTGTTTTTCCAATGAAATATTTTATATTTTCTTCTTCTTTTCTTTTTCTTTTTGTTTAGTTTGATTGATACTTAAAATCTCTTTGAGTCTTTCACTTCCATTTATTCAATTCTAATTTTTAGTGCATTTTCTTCAGTTAGCTTTTTAAAAATCTTTTTAAAATTTTATCTTTTTTTATTTTATATTATGTTTTATTTTGGCATTTGGCCAATTGAAGTTTTAAGTGAGGTGTTCATTGAATTTTCTTTCTTCCATTTCACAAATTTTGTTTTTCAATGAATTGGTTTCTTTTTCATATCTATTTTTGTAAAGAGTTATATGCTTTTTCCATTTCATCAAATCTATTTCTAAGGAGTTTTCTAAGGATAATTTCTGGTTTTCCCTTTTCAAACTCTCTTATCAATTTCTCATTTTCTTTCCCCATTTTCCTTCTAACTCTCTTTTAAGATCCTTTTTGAATTCTTCCAAGAGAGCCTTGTGAAATGGGGACCAACTCATATCACACTCTGGGGCTTGATCTGGAGATGATTTGCCCTTAGGATTCTCAGGGCTTGATGTCTGTTCTTCTCTTTCTCTATAGAAGCTATCAATAGTCAGAATTCTTTTTGCTTTTCTGCTCTTTTTTTTTTAAGTTGAGATCTGCTCTTAAGGCAATGAGACCACAGCTGCTTTACTTTGCCCTGGGGCCAGAGTTGCTGACTGATTTTTGGTGCTGGGTAGGCATAGACAGGACTGATGTTTTTCTGAGATTCTGGGGTTCAGAGGGTCACTATTTGCTTTGGATGTCTTACACTATTCTGCTGATCCACTGGCTTGTAACCAGGACAGAGTAGCCAAAGAGCCTCCCAATAAATTCCCCAGTGCACCAAGGCTACAATGCCCTGGCGCCCTGTCCCCTTGCCCCAGGCTCCTTCTATTGAATCTACATTTGGCAATCTCTCCTCCTGCCCAATTGAAACAGATTTTTTTCTGAAGTTCTTCCAAAGTATCTTCTTCTGGAAATGTGTTACATTCCAAATATTTTTGGATTCTGTCACTCCAAAACCTGTTCAGAGGCTTTATCTGGTGTTAATCTGAGGGATACTAGGAGGAACTCAAATAAAGACGTGTCTATACTTTCACCATCTTGGCTCCACCACCTCTTCCTAACAAATAATTTTTAAGACTAAATGAAAATAAAATATAAAATAAAATGTAACATTTTGTAAAATATATAAACATCTATATATTAAATATTTATGTTACATATAAATAAATACATTCAAATGTAATATAAAATAAAAATAAAATAGAAAAGTTATAATTTGTCCCCCCAAAATGAGCATGTGAAATAATCACAGAAAATAATTTAAGAGTTGGAATAAGAGTCAGATATCATTCAGTCCAACTTTCAGTGGACAAAGAATCCCTTTAAAACATTTCTGATAAGCAGTTAATTGCCCTCCACATGATGCCCTGAAGATGACAAGATAATTCCTTCTCAAGGCAAACCACCACACAGCACTCCTTAAAAGCTCAAATTATCAGCAATCTATTCCCTGCTTTAAATTCACTCAAAGGCAGAAACTATGCACTTTCCTCATCTAAATCAAACATTTTAAAGAGATTCTTACTCATTATGATCTCAAGATCCCTAATTGCCCTAGTTACTTCACTCTTCATGTTTTCTAGGTCACCCACGTTGTCAGTAATATTTATATATATATGTGTGTGTACATATGTAAGTGTTCATTTGTAAGAAGTTAGAAATTATACACATAGAGAGACAGATCTCTGGTGGAGTACACATAGTATCTGTCCTTGGATCTATGCTATTTAAAACTTTTTACCATAATTTAGGGTATAAATCACATCTATTTCAAATTTGCAAATGATTCAAAGCTGAGAGGAATAGCTAAGATACTAGAAAACAGAGTCACAATCCAGAAAGAATTTGGCAAGCTAGAATAATAGTCTAAATGTTTTAAGATGAAAGAGGAAACTTAACAGAGATAAAAGTTCACACTTGGTCACACTTGGGTCTACAAATCATTTTCACAAATATAATAAGGTTAGGCATGACAAGATAGAAGTTTGAAAAAAATTAAGATAAAACTCTTAGTGAACAGGAAGCTAAATATCTTTATCAACAGTACAATCTGGCAACCAAGAAAACTAATATTATATTGATGAGTTAGAGTGCAGAAGGAACACAGTTGTGCATGGCCTTGGCAGACCAAAGCTGTTTAAATTGTTTACAGCTGTTTAGAATGTTTAATTGTGACAGCCCCATTTAAAGAAAATGCTGGTAAGTGAAAGATTATTTAGATAAGGAGGGTCAAGATGTCAAAAACTATATGTAAATGTTATATTTGAATGAAAGAACTAAAGGATGACTAGCCTGAAGAGAATTCCTGGGATGGGCTAGGGCACAGTAGTTTTTTCAGTACCCAAAAGATCATTATATGGAATATGAAACAGATCTATTCCACTTAGTAATGGAAGGCGTACTGGAAGCACTAGAACCTACAGAGAGACAGATTTTGGCTCAAAAGAAGGAAAAATTAGCTCCCATCCCAAACTATATGTATTCAAAGATGGGAGTAATTAATCCATCTCAAGAAGTAAGAAAGCTTCTCTCAACAGAAGCCCCTAAGAAAATATTAAATAACTACCTATTAGGGCCATTACAGAATGGATTCCTGCTCAATGATGTATAGTTCTGAGGTCCTCTCCAATTCTGTAATTTAGGTAACTGAAAAATTCTCTTTCGAAAAGTTCAACAGTAAGATAAGTAATGTAGGATAATAACATGAAGGAACACCAAGACAAAGAAAATGATCATATAAATAGAGGTTTATTGGCAACAGTTCAGCATATAATGTAGGTATCTACAATAGCATTATAAATATATATATGTAAGTTATATATGTGTTTCTTTATGTGTGCATGTGTGTATATAGATATAGATGTGTGTTTAAGTAAATAAACACATTCTACACTTTTTCCCTGGCTGACAAAGGTTATAATGACATCTCCTTTAAATGAAGCTTTATTAATGAGAATGAGCATCTGAGGGTCACTCATTATCCTGTAACAAGAGAAAATCTTTTTCTATAATCCTTTTATTATTGTGGAAAAAAGTATAGAGAAATAAGAGAAGTAAGGCAAGCCAAATCCTCAAGAAACAATCTATGAATTTTCTGCCAACTCTCTAATTCCTAGACAGGAATTAGTACTTCATGGTAATGCCCGTGCAAAGGAATTGCTACATTAATTAAAGAATTATTCTCTATACATTATTAGGAAGATACAATTGCATATACTTCTGTATGACAATTTACTTACCTTTTCCAGAGCATGCATACTGAATACTGGTCCATCATGTGCTTTGACAGTTTTTATGAGAAAAATGTCTTTCCAGATACACACATCTCCTGTTGATGTTCCAGAGAATGCCATATCTTCAGTCCAACCATATACTGCACACATCATTGTATCACTTTTCCCTAGGGGACCGATGTAGCCTTTTCTCCCAATCATTCCTCCCCCTGTTTTAAAATTTAAAATTATATGATTATTAAAGTGTCCTTTTAAAATTTATAAAATTAGAAATCACTATAATTTCCTTCTTTCTATCAAAAAACTCTCCCCTGAAAATGCTAAGCAGTATTAACAAATCAATTTATGATAATAATTAACATTTTTCTATCAACTAATACTTTACAAAGTGCTTTATCGCTATAAAATAGTATTACCAAGTATTATTACTATTTTACAGAGGAAGAAAATGATGCTCAGAGCAATGAAGTGTTCTGTCCACTGTCATACAACTATTAGATCTACAAACTCCAAATCCAGTTTTCACCAATAATGTAGTTGTAAATCTAATCATGAAATCAACATTTCTGCTAAATCACCTCTTAGGATGAATCTAATCTCTATTCAGGTATTTACACAGATTTTATATAAAAGCTGGAATGAGCACCAATGATTATTTTCCAGGATTATTATACTGATAATATGAATAAAATCCACCAACAAACCATAGGTAAATTTATAAGCTCTTTTCAAACCTGGGGTTGTAAATAATATGTAGGCATGGAAGAACAAAGATTTTGAGAGAAAATGCTAACAATGATACATTAAGGAAAAACCCAGTAACAGATAAGAATCTCTTTCCTTTCTCCAAAGGGAATATTTTAACTGTTTCCCAAAACTCATATGTTGCTTAAGTCTCTTTGTTTTTCTGTTTCTACTTTGAATTTTAAAAATGCAAATATGATAAATGTGTGTGGTGTTCTTCTTCTTTAATATAATGGTTCTCTCTGGGAGCAGGTTTCTCGAGGAGGTTTTCTGGAGGCAGCCTTAGTTTCAGTTCAGAGTAATAATCACTCCAACTGCAGCCAGGTGTTAAAAATTCAGATCTTTTATTGCTTCCTCCAAAATAGCCCGGTTAGTTTTCTTGGTAGCCTATCTGTCTGCTTGGTTCCAAGAGCTCTTGCTGCTAATCTTTTGCCTCTGCCAGCTTTGGCTTCTCTTCTTCCAAATATCTCCAGCCAGCACCAAGGTGAAAGTTGGAATGAATCTCTCTTGCCTCCGAGAAAGGGCTTCTGGCTCTCAATCTCCCAAAATGCTCCTTCCGAGTCTTGTCTGCTTGCCTGGGGCTGGGCAGCTTTCTGGAGAGCCTTTCAAGACCAGCCTTGGTCTCAGTGGGGGAAGTGCAGGAGGCCAGCTACCAGGGTGGTGTGAGATGGGATGAATGAACCTGGTTGTGCCTCTGAGAGTGGGCTTCTTCTGAACTGCCCTGACTGGTTCACTGAAGCTCTGTTTATGCTGGGTGTAAAAGGTTGGCTCCTCCTCAGAGGCAGGGATTAAGGGAGGTGTGAATTCACAAAGTTACAAAGTTAACTCCCATATTTGTGAACTCCAATGAGTACTTAAATACATTAGTCAGTTAGAGAATTTGCTAAATACCATGCTAAATTAGATAATTATTGTCTCTATCAACTCTAATGAATTAACACTTTGTAAGGATTCCAACATCTGTGCTTTTGTATTGCTAAACTATATGAATCCTTGTCCTACTAGAATTAAGAGAGGACATAAGGAAGCAGAAAGAGAGAAAGATTTACAACTGCATTGTTTAATCAAAGTATTTCTTTGAGAGTTACAGGTTGAAAGAAACAGTAATTGATTCATTTTTTACAACTTCAAAGAATAAAAAGAAAGCCCTTGTGTTCGAAGATCTCTAGGCAATGAATGTTGGAGTAGAAAGGAGGTATGTTTGAATAACTAGATCAATGAAGGTACAATCTTCACATTTTCTTTCCCATTTTCTATCCCTGTTATATATATACCTTGAAAATAATCCCTCAAAGTAGAAGAGCCAAGGGAATAACTGGAAAATCTATCTGAAAGGATGGATCAAAGATAGAAAGAATAGATAAGTCAACAAATGAATGGGGACAAATAAGAATCTAAAATCTGAGATTAATCCTAAAAAGCCTCCAAGAGAAAGGTGATTTGTATATTCTTTCAGGTGCCCCTCACAACAATTGTGTAAGAAGGTTGAAATAGTATTTCCATTTTATAGATGAGGGCAAAGAGAGTCTCAAAGGTTTAAGGTACTTTCCAGGATCAAATAACAATTAAATGATTGAAAAGGCAAATAAATTAGGAATCATACCCAGCTCTATATCTAACTATCTGTATATGTAACAGATCTGTTATCTGTATAACTTCAGACAAGTCATTTAATTTCTTTGGTTCTCAGTTTCTCAATTCTAAAAAAAAAAAAAAAAAAAAAAAAAATTAGAGGAGTTGGAATAGATAACCCCAAAGGTCGTCTAAACCCATGATCTTATAATCCAACTTGTTCTTTAACTATCAAAAAGAATCATTCGTAGAATTTACCTTTTGAAAAAAATAATTATTTGGTTATCCTAAAATTAAAAAATAAAATATATAATGACTTTAGGATTATACTGAATTGAACTATTCTGGTTTATGTGTCCTTGGGACTGGCCAGAGATAATTCCATCTTTTTCAAACTTCTAATACCTTTGATTACTTTGCATTTAAATATTTGTGTTAATTCATTTTAAATTCTCTGCTATTTCAAAAGACAGAGAAAGATATAAAGAAAGAGGGGAAAACTACTTCAGGAAAAAAGAAACATGAATAAATGGAAATAGTATACAGTTTTTATGTGACTGTTCCTATTCTGAAAGTTTCTATAGTACAAACTATGAGTGGATGAAACTTCCCAAAATGAAAATATATATGAACAGAAAAGCATACTTATAGGTCACCAGCAACATTATAAAAGAATCCAATGCTTCTTCTCAGTCTTGATACTGTGACCTCTCCTTCCAGCATATAACCCTGTTAACCATGACCTCAGCTAGGTGGTAGTGTGAACTGGAGACAGAACAGTCTAGAGAATTTGAATTAAAATTCTGCTTTAGATGCTTTAGGCAAATAATATAAATAACGAGTCTGTTCATCCTTTACCTTATCTGTAAAATGAGAAGGTTAATTTGATAACCTTTAAAAACCTTTCCATTCCTAAATCTCTGATCCTTAATTTGAGTCCTTCAAATGCAGAATAAATTCTTCATTTGGGTTATGAGTAAAGAAGAAGAATCACAAATGGGTCACAGGTAAAAGAACCACCAAGCCAATATAGTGTTACAGAAACCAAGATAAGAGAACAGCTCAAAGAGGTCATAGGATTCAGAGCTAAAAGACATTTAAAAGGCAATGGGACAAACCTTCTCCTTTTACAGATAAGTAAACTATGATAACAGAGAAGATAAGTGACTTTCCAAGGGGACACATAGCTAATAAAGATCTGATACTGGATTTGAACTCAAGTCTTCTTGACCAGGTTCAACATTTTATCCAATGTGTGATCAGTTGCCTGTACTGTACAAAGATGATTGTATATGAAACTACTATTTTCTATTATATACAACTCATATACACACTTATTAAATAAACTGAAAACAATACTACTACCATTGCTCCACCTGTTATGTGAAATGCATTGTGCTCTCTTTTATGTATTTTAAAAAGTTTCATGAATGGCCTTTTCTTTTTTGTTGTTTTTTTAGG
Organism: Antechinus flavipes; assembly: GCF_016432865.1. NCBI lineage: Eukaryota > Metazoa > Chordata > Mammalia > Dasyuromorphia > Dasyuridae > Antechinus > Antechinus flavipes. The sequence goes on along the minus strand of NC_067399.1, from coordinate 299,921,309 downwards.
AAGGCAAGAGCATCACTATATATCTATACCCCCAACCTCAAATAAGAGCCCTATCTTGATAACAAGTATAGTCAAGCAAAAATAAATTTATACAATGGTCATCGCTTAAAATTTTCAACTCATTCTGTACCTCATGTAAATATTTTCTTTGCCAAGAAGTGGGAAATGTGTCATAATTAGTATTCTGGAAATGTGATGTTATTTCATTGATCAGAGTTCTTAAGTTTTTTTGTAACTGTTTTCCTTTAAAGTATTGTGGTCATTGAATAATAAACTGTCTCTTGATTCAGTCCTCTTCATTCTTTATTAACTCATAAGTCATCTCAGGTTTCTCTGAATGAGACCTTGTTATTATTTCTTCTGACACAATAAGAATCGTCTCTATAAGAGTTTAACGCTTTTGTCAAGAGTTTTGAAAACTCTCCTTCCCTACTCTATTTTATTTATACTAGGGCCTTTTATATCTCTGTCAGGTGTCCATTTGGAACTTATTGTGCATAGTATCTGTAGTTTGTGTTATTGGTCTGAAATGAATTTCTTCCATCCTATTTCATTCAAATACCATAATTTGTTTAAAAATTCCCTGATTATCTATTTTGTTTCTAGTTCTCTGCTACAAAGAACTTATTCCTCAATCTATATTTTGAAAGAAATTCCTCCCTAAACTATCTATGATATGATCTTTGATATCTGGTCATTTACTAATTTGGAGCCCACTGTAATATGTTATTGTTTAGAAATTAATTTCTTTTATTCTATTTCATACATGTTGCATAATTTGTTCAGTCTTCTCCAACTGATGGGTTGATTTGGTTCTTGTTCTTTGTTATAACAAAAAGTGTTGTTATAGCTTTGTACAGATGGGTCCTTTTTTGTCTTTTGATCTCTTTGGAGCTTATGACTAGTAATGGAATTGTTAGAGCAAAGTGTAAACACAGTTTAGTGATATAGGTAGAGTTCCAAACTGCTATCCAAAATGTTGCACCAATTCATATGTCCACTAACGGTGCATTACTGAACCTGTCTTTCCATAATCCCTCCATGAACTGTTATTTTCTGTTTTTGTCATCTTTATCAATCTAACAGGTGAAAGAACAGCAGATCCTCATAGTTGTTATAATCTGTATCTTACTATTAGCAGATAATTTTGTATATAATTAGATAATTGAATAATTCTTGCATAATTTTTTCAAACAGTTATCCCATACTTATATATCCAGTCCAAATTTCTCCCATGATCTTCAATTCCATGTCATCATTGTCTATAAGACATCTCCAAATGGATGTCCAAGAGAAATTTTAAACTTTATATGTATAAAACTAATGTTATTACCTTTCCCCCTTAAACATCATCTCTTCTAAATTTCTCTAGTTCTTTTCAATGTTTGTAATCTTGCCATTATTCTAGTGCCTGGAATACAAAGAGTTGCCAAATTTTGTTCTATCTCCATATCTCTTATGTCTGGATCCTTTCTTTCCATTTACATTAGCACTTGGATTCAAGCCCTCCTAAATTTTCTTCTAGATTTTTTGTGACAATTATGCAGTCTCTCCACCTAAAGTCTCTCACCCTTCTAGTCCATTTATATTGTTACCAAAGTCTCTCAAGTACAGATATGATTTCCCCAATCAACTGACTTTAGTGGCTATTAACTCTAGCATAAAACATGAACTCTTCTGAGAACTACGCAAGGCCAACACAATAAGCTGACCCTAATTTTTCTTCCCAGACTCACTGGACATGAGTCCAATGTCTTTTTTTCATGCATTTTACAACATACCCCAATTGGCCATCTCTCTGCTCCTCTCATATCCCATTTCAGTGCTTTTACCCTGGTCTTGGGACACTATCGCCTCACTTCTGTCTCAAATAATCTCTTCATTAGGATGTAGTACACCTCAAGTACCACTTTTTGCATGAGTCCTTGTCCAATTCTCTCAGAATATCTTGCATTTAATTACTTTGTATGCATTTTTACATATTAATTTTATGTTGATGCTTTATTTTTTATATATACTTGTTATATTCTCCATTAGAATTTATGTTTCTTGTGCTAAGAGATTGTTATAATTTTTGTAACTGCATGCCAAAGCCTAGTATAGTGCCTGGCAAATAGTAGGTACTAAATACCTATTGATCAATTGATTTCTTCTTTTGAAGACTGACTCTTCATATCCTTTATCTTTTATCTACTGAAATCTGCTTCTTCATACCTTTATCCTTTATCTATTGGGGAATGGCTCTTGTTCTTAAATAATTACATAAACTATAAACATATATTTGTATGTGTCTATACACACATCTATTTCTTCATTATCAGACTTTTATTTTACACATTTATTACAAAGATTTTTCCAGTTGTTTCATAGCTCTAAGAGCAATGATTTTTTTTCTGCAAAAAATTTTTAATGATATTTAGTCATTTTATCACTGATAATCTTTTTATCCCCTGTTTAGCCAAGAAGCATTTCTTTTTTTCTTGTGTTCTCAAATTTGTTCATCTATAACTGCATAATAGGTTCTGGTAATTCTTTTTATTTCTTCCAGTTTGGGTTGTAATTCTACCTTAATTATCTGTTATTTCAATGATTTGATTTTCTTCCCTCTTACTTTTATCAATTTTGTTATCCTCCCCCCCAAAATCCAGCTTTAATTCAGTTTTTAATTTTTTGGCTTTCAAGTTATCTGTTTCTCTAATTTTCCAATTTCTTCTACTTTTGTCCTTATTTTAGATTTATCTGTTGAGTTTCTAATTTTTTTCAAATGCATATTCAGTTCATTAATCCTTTCTTTTTCCTTTGGTTTTTGGAATATACTTTTTAATCTATATTAATCTAATTTTTAAAGAATAATAATTTCCCCAGTAATTGGACTGCTTAAGCTGCATTCAAATTTTACTGTCTTTCAAGTAATTATTGTTTCTATGATATGTTCTTTGATCCATTATTTAGAACTTATTAAGTTTCCACTTAGGTCTGTGTTTTTTGTTTTTGCTATTTGGACTAGATGCTATGTTTATTTTACTATTGTTTGTAAAGGATAGATTTACTATTTTTGCCTTTACACATTTATTTGCTATATCTTTACGCCCTAAAACTTGATCAATTTTTGTAAAAGTTCCATGTGATTCTGAAAAATGTTTTCTAATAGTCCCATTCAGAAAACAATTTAGCTCTAGTTTTTCTAGTAATTTGTTTAAATTTTTAAATTTCCCTTTTAAAAAAATTCTTATTTTAGATTTGTCTAAACCTGAGAGAGGAAAATTAAAAGTCTATTATTACTGTCTTTTTTGTTCTGTCATTTCATTTGTGTCTGACTCTTCATGACCCTATTTGGGGTTTTCATGGCAAAAATAGTAGAGTAGTGTGATGTTCTTCTTTTGTAAAATATAATCATTCTCTGTGAGCAGGTTTTTTGGGGAGCTTCTGGAGGCAGTCTTAATTTCAGTTCTATGTAATAATCACCTCAAATACAGCCAAGTGTTAAAATTCAATCCTTCCAAAATAGCCCAATTAATTTTCTTAGAGGCCTATCTCTCTCCTTGGTTCCAAGAGCTCCTGTTGCTAGTCCTTTTGCTTCTGCCAGCTTCAGCCTCCAGCTCTCTCTGAATCCTTCATTCTACTCAACTGAATCCTGGCTTCTCAATCTCCCTGAGTGCTTCCAGGCTGAGTCTCCAAGAGCTTCCAGTGAGCTTGTCCTTTTATATGCTCTTTTAGAGGTGTGAACTCAAAGGCTGACTTCTCCTCCAATAGTGGGAATGTGGGAACTGTGATTTGTGAATCTCCTCCATTGAACTTGTGAATGTCCTGGACTTGTGAATCTCTTGAAGTTTCTTTCAATTCCAGTGACTTAGCACCTTGTAAGAATCCTAACAGTAGTTTGTCATTGCTTTTCCAGACCATTTTATAGACAAGGAAACTGAGGTAAACTGGGTCAAGTGACCAGTTACTAAGCTATTAACTATCTGAGGTCAAATTTGAACTCAGATCTTCTCGACTTTAAGCTTTGAGTTCTACCCACTGTGCCATGTAGTGACTATTACTGTCTTATAATCTATGTTTTCTTCTAATTCAATTAATAGCTTCACTATGAATTTAGTTGCTATGGAAAAGAATTAAAATACTAAAGACATAACAAAATATTTAAAACAACATTTTATATTTGTAAAAACTGGATACTACAGAATTCCCTATCAATTGGGAATGGCTAAACAAACTGTGGTATATGAATGCTATAAGAAATAAGAGGAAAGTTTCAGAGTCATGTAAAGAATTACATAAAAAAGATGCAGAATAAAGTGAGCAGATCCAGAGAAACAATTTATACTTAAAGAAACATACAAAAACAATTCTGAAGGACTTAACTCTCATCAACTAAATGCAGACTAAGTATCAGAAATATTTTTGAATATGCTCAATGTAGGAATTTATCTTGCTTGACTGTATTTTTGTAATATCAAGGTTTTCTCTCTTTTTTTTTCCAGTGGATGAGGGAGGTGGGGAGAAGAAAAAATAAATTCTTGATAACTGAAAAAATAAGATTATAAAAATTTAGATATCATGGCATTTGGAGCATATACATTTAATAATTGATACTGGTTGTTGTCCATGATTCTCTTCAGTATAATATGTCTTTATCTTGTGAGTTTTTCTTTTTGCTTTGTCTGATTAACATCATTGCAACTGCTACTTTTTTTTTTAAGTTACCTGAAGCAAGGTAAATTCCAGCTTCTAATTTTTATTATGATAATATCTGCTTTTGGTAACAAAGATACATTGAGGTTTTGTTTTCTTATCTAATCTGTCACTCTCTTTTTTCTTATTGGATGATTTAAAAATTCATATTTAGGCTTCTTGATCAGTTTGACTAATGATTTAAAAATTGTTATTTCCCAAAGTCCTCAATTTTGTAGTACTGTTGTTTTTGAAGTTTTTAATTTCTCCTCTAGTTTTCAAGATTTTTCTTTTGTCTTTTAATTTCATGCTTAACTCAGTAATCCTCTCTTTCTCCTATTTTTATTCAATCAATGAATACATAATATGCATAAAACACAATAATTGAGATAGCACATTGACAAGTAGAGGAATTAGCAAGATTTTTTACAGGAGAAGGCACCCCAAGAAGTGGAAGAAAGTAGAAACAGTATTCCAGTCATACAATTAAAAAAAAAAAACAACTCTACAAAGTCTTAGAAGTGAAGAAAGAGACTGTTCATGGAATAGAAAATAGGCCACTTGGAGTCATTTATACCTGTTAAATTTCAGTTAGTATTGAAAAAGATAATTTAGAATGGAATAAAACGAGGTCAAAGTGTTCCTCTTCTTTAATAGACACATGATGTATCAATACTTTCAATATCTTATTGTTCAGTATTAGATTTATTGGATTTTACCCACTGCTCGTTCTAGAACTTGGCTTAAGATCATTTAAGATATGAAAACATTTTGTATACAACAGTTACAAACAACTAAAAACAAAAGAACCAGTCAAGACTGGAGTTTAGAATTATTATATAATCATAGAAGTATCAATGAATTACTTAATATATCCATAAATCATTCAATCTTAGGATTTGGGGTTATATGTAATTACTAATTCCAATAACATTCTATCATACTATATATTAATGATTATCTATTAAATTATACATCATCTTGCAAAAATGTAATCTTTTGCATATGGTAAAAAATTCAAAATACCACTAAAATATTTTAAAACCAGCTTTTAAAATACATAGAAGAAAAACAGAGACTATCAAGAAAATTAATAGCTTTCCTAAATAACACAGTAAGAAAAAAATGCCTGTCTTACCTGCTCTCCGCCAAAATTTCATGTGTTTAATACCAGCCGTAATCAATTTATCAGGCATATAAGGGTTCATCTTCACAACAAAAATCTTATCTTTATTTCCTCTGGGAAAAAAACAAAAACTATTTAGTTTTTACTTTTTGGACAAACCTCTCCCCTAAGAATTCAATAAGCAATAACCAAGATTCAATAAAGATATATAGAAAATATATTCAATAAATGATAATGGAATACAACTTGTAATAAAAAGAATAATGGCAATAGTTAATATTTATATAGTACTTTACATATGTTATCTCATTTGATCTTCATAACAACCCTATATGGTTATCATCATCTTCATTTTACAAATAAAGTAGCCATCTAAGTGTGACACAGATTATGATGGGAGTACAGAGAAATTTAGACTGTGTTTCTAGGAAAACCTAAGAAAGAAACAATCACATTCAACTGAAGGGGTCAGGCAAGAGATGGTACATAGGAATGGTGTTGAAAGAAGAATTTCACCAGGTAACAATGCGGGGATATAGGGAGGAAATGATGTTTAAATAAATCCATCTTTTTTGTCTGCTTTTTGGTGAGGCAATTGGGGTTAAGTGATTTGCTTAGGATCACATGACTAGGAAGTGTTAAATGTCTGAGGCTGAATTTGAACTCAGATCCTCCTAACTTCAGGGGCAGTACTCTACCCATTGTGCCATCTAGTTGCCCCAAAATAAATCTAGAAAGGCAGTTTGCAGTCAGACAGTGAGAGCCAAATCCCAGTTCAAGGAGTCAATGTTTACCACATAAGAATAGGACGCTGTTTTAAGGGTTTTTTTTTTCCCCATGTTTAATTAAAAACTTAATATTTGACATTAGATACAACTTGCTTTGGAAATCTTTACATTTAAATTAAACACACAAAACATTTTTATTCCTAATTACTCATCAGAATTCTTTGTCTATTAATTCTTTTTACTTTTCTACTGGTTCTGCTTTTTTTTCTACTTTGTATTATTTAAGAAAGGTCTTAATAAAGACTTCATTATATCTTTCATACTTGTCCATCTTATTAGCATTGCAGTATTCTATTACATTAATATAACACAATTTAAACAATAACCCTGTTGTCAGTTGCTTTCAGTTCTTTTAAAGTAATATGCAATGCTGCTCTGAAAATCTTTTAGTTTGTAACTTTTAACTTGATAATATTTTTGAGGCATACTTCCAATATTTAGTGAGTCAAAGGTTATAATTATCTTAAAGCCTTTAATTGACCTCCACTAAACTTTCTCCAAAAGATCCCACAAGTTTGCAATTTCATCAGCAGTGAATCAGTACACAAATCTATTTCTCTTATCACTCCCATCAGCATTAAGCTTTGTTGCTTTTAATTATTTTTGCCAATTGAAAAGATATAAGATAGTCCTGCAAAAATGTTTTAATTCATATTGCTTTATTAGTTGAACTTTTTTTTAAAATGATGATTAAAAATTGTATTTCTTCTTTTGAGTATTATCTATTCATATATTTTATCTGAGTATTTTTAGGACTGCCCTAAGGTAGAATCTTCTTTACTTCCCCAGCTTCTAATCCTTAATCACTACACATACAAGCCTAGGATCTGCTAACTTTTCTCTGTCCTGTTATTTCTGTAAGAAAATAATTTACAAATTACATTTTTTTTGTTCCAGGGAACAGCAGAGTTATAAACAAGGAAGATTATTTTGAGAAATAAGTAAAAAATAGACTGAAAAAGAGAAACCAGTTAAAAGCCAGTTATGCATTGTATACAACAACAACAAAATTATGCAACTATTAATTATTATGGACTTCACTCTTTTTAAGCAATGAAGTAATTCAGGCCAATTCCAAAAGATTATATGATATGCAGAGCCATCTGCATCCAGAAAGAGGGCTATGGGGATTGACTGTGGATAACAACACAATATTTTTACCTTTTTTGTTCTTTTCTTGCTTTTTTGTTTTGTCATTTTTTTCCCCTTTTTAATCTTATTTTTCTTGTGCAACATAATTATGGAAATATGTATAGAACTGTACATGTTTATATACATTGGATTACTTGTCTAAAGAAAACATTGGGGAAGAGGAAAAGAAAAAATTTGGAACACAAGGTTTTACAAGAGTGAATGCTGAAAACTATTTTTGTAGATAGTTTGAAAATAAAAAGCAAAAACAAAAAATCCAGTTATGGCTTCCATACAAGTGAATGGTAAAATAGGATAAGACTAGAATAATGCCAATGGATGAAATAGTGCCAACAGTTTCGAGAGATATCATGAAGGTAAAGAAAAAGAAGTCTTGGCAACTATCAGAGATTACTCAAAAAGTTTTGGCCTTACAAAACTGGGAAGATGGTGGTACCTACAACAGCAAGAGGGAAGAGTCATCTTTGAATATCACCATTCTTCTCTGATCACTCCCTGACTCCTCACTTCTTTAGCACTTGCCCCTAAGATCTACACTAAATTGCCCTGTCAGCTCCTCTGACAGGTTTTGGTTTAAAAAGAATCAGAATGATACACTTTTTCTAATCATTTTATTTCTCTTAAATAGCAAAGGTAAATCTCATAGACAGTTTATGAGCTTCAAGGGTATCTTTAAAACATCAAGGAAAAGTAAAGAATGATCCCACATGTTAGGTATATCCACATTTAATGAACTTAGGGGAATAAGACTGGATTACACTTTAATTCACTTGAAGGAATATTCATATTTTTGAAATCAGACATATATTGTAGTATTTAAGCATCTCTAATATTGGTCTACTGATTTTATTTTCTTGCTATTTTACCTCTCTTTTGTTTAGGTAGATATCTTTGTCTCACAGACAGAGTTTGGTAAAAATATTTCTTAAAATACACCAATAGTTTGTTGCACAGTGTTTAATTTTTATTTGACAAAAATTTTCTTATAAATGTATCCATTCATTGTGTTTTCCCACCTTGGAGAGATCATTTGTAGCTTGCTCAAGTTCCTTTGGAGAATAGATTAAGATTTTCTATTTCCTTTTCTGTTAATCTCAATATAGGATATTTTGGCAAAAATCCTTTTGAAAAAACTATTTTGTTGGCACATATTTGTGTATAATTGTGATGTTGTGATGATTTTCAATATGAATCTTACTTCTCATTTCTTTCTCTTTGGTAAAAATCAGCTATTAGTTTTGGGGTTTACAAAAACTAGCTCTTAAGTTTTATTTTCTTAGTCTTTTTTATTTCAATTTCGTCTTTCCTTTCTTTGATTTTTAACATTTCTACTTACGTGATTTTGAAGCATTATTAATTTCCTAATTATCTAATTTTCTAGGTGTAAACAAGTTATTTTTTCTCTGAGTGATGAGTTTATAGAAATACATTCTTTCCTTAAGTATTACTTGAATAGGATTCCAAAACTGTTTTAATTTGCATTTTAATATAATTTTTTATTGTTTATACATCACTTTTTCTTCCAGTCATTTAGGACTATGTATTGACTTCTAAACCATCTATAAATATCAGTGTAGCTAGCTGGTGGTACTCTTAAATGTGTGATCCTTGTCCAATGACCACTTAGTGAATATAATACTAATAAAAGTTAATCCTATCATTCTGAACCTAATTGTTACAAATAAAAACATGAGATAATGTAGATTAAAGGAAAGTAGCTCACAGGTTATTTTTGGATAAGGAAATAAAAGAACTGGGGAAGCTAGTTTTATCATGCTTCCAAAGGCAACTTCATTTCTTGGTCATCTTTGCATTGCTCATTATAAGTGTTTGAAACATGATCATTTTATGGGTTAACATGTGCTGGAGAAGATGAAGTAAATAAAATATATGAAAAAAATCAATAAATTCCTCCATATTGAATCAACATTTACTTTCATTCTTAATGACTGTTATATAAATAGGAGAAAAGTAAGGGTAGTGAAAACTGTGCTAGAAAATGTGGCTTTTGGTAAAGTTATAAGAGAAACCAAGTTACATCAAAGGCTGCTTCTTCTTGTCATTTCGATTTCCACTTTTGCTGGCAATTGAATCTCCAAGTGATTTTATGATAACACAATTTTCATTTGAGAAGCAGGGGAAAAAAGCCTACAAATAAAACTTATATGTCCTGAAGAGATTAGAGCATATTCTTTAAATATGGCTAGACTCAGGCATTGGGAAGATTATAGCAATAAAGCTAGTTCTCACTTCTGCAGTGCTAACTCTCCCCTTTTTGGAGCTTCCAACCAGTCAAGCAGTTTCAGTTCCTAAAACAGAGGACCTCTGATTCAGGGTTGTACCAGGAAGTTAAGTTGTAGCCCAGATTTCCCCCCTCCTATGTTGTTTCCCCGTTTCCTCCCCATAGGAACATAATTCATAACGCACTTTTACATAAAGTGAGAACTCTGTAGTATTACAGTTCCTTCCAAGAAGGCTTCCCAACTTTCTCCCAATTATAAAAATTCAGTCTCCAAGGTATAATACAAATGTTCATCCCTTGTCAAGGTAAGTTACAGGATGGTAACTGGTGGTAAGCAAGATCTTACCTTCTAATTACATTTTCAAATTTACATTTCAGGACCTCTGAATACAGTGACAAAAGGAAATGAAAATATGGAATGGGAATTCTTTTCATTTACTTCAGGTTAGCCAATATGGATGATGACTAGTATCTTACCTATTATTTCCAGGGATAAAGGGCTATTCAGACCCAGTTAGACATTAATTTATGAAGTTATCATTGGGGAAGAAGAGGGAGACCTTATTGGCAGGTTTCAGGGATTAAATCAGGAACCAATTAAACTATATAGGCATAGAGGATAGTTGCCGTTCCTAAAATGCCTAGTCAATGCAGGGATAAAGGTGTGTTCTCTCAAAACTAAAGCTCAGAAACCTTATGAGTCTTTCCCTTGGAAGGCACCATAAGAATACTAACTTAAGATTCTGAAGGAGAATGAGAAAAATTCTCATTAATAAAGATTCTAACAAGGGGAAAATAATCCTTACTTTTAATATATCTATATATAAATGTATGTATGCATGCTCAATTCATTTATAATCCCCAAAGGAAGGAAAGCAATCAGAATCAAAATTCTTTAAAAAAAATTTATGTAGTAGCCTTTCTGGACTTGTCTTCAAGGTTTTCAGGGTTTCTAGAAGGTAAGTACACTTTTATTTCTCCCAGAGAGGACCCTGGAAATTATAAGTTCTAAGCAAAATTTATTATTGTGAGAAAGAGCCTGGCATGGCTAAATTGAGGGAAATTCCAGGGCGAGACAGCAGATGATCATTAATATCAACCAATCAAATAGGAAGACATGCTTGTCAAAGGTATCTAGCTTTTAGTATTTGTCAAAGTCATGGGGGAAGCCCCATAAATGAGTTCCTTCAGAAGCTCCTATTTGTGAATGACATAGTCTTGATTACATGAAGTCCAAGGATTGTGCTAAATCTCCTAAATAAGATCTGTAATTTTTCTAAAGATCTTGATCTCTTCTCCTGTGGTACTTTTCCCACAATCTTTCAAAGAAGAGTGACAGGTTTAGCAAACATATGTGCCTGGCCATTTATTTTTCAAAATCGTTCCAAATAGAAAAATTACATATCAATGGGGAAGATCACAGATGTCAGTTTTAACGACAACAAAACAGTGACCAAAAAGACAATACAGTGGTACTCATCTGCTTCAAAATTTGTTGAATTTGGTATCTGATGCATTGTCAACTAGGAAAAACAACACTTCAGCACCTGATGCTTGCTGGGCATTCGTCAACTTGGTGGTTGTCTTGGTTGAGCAATATGAGGTTGGCCATGGGCAACGCCCCCTCAGTAAAGCAAAGGTGTGTGGGCTGTCAGGCTGGAACTCACAACACTGAGGTTGTGCAAGATGGCATAAGGTGGTTTTTGCAGAACAGCCTGGATGCAGCATATAGTCTCCCAACTTCCAAAACAGTAGTACTGGAAGGAATATGAAGCTGCCAACATGCTCAGCAGGAGAAGCAGCAAGAGAAACAGAAGAGCAAGAGCAGCATTGATAGTCCAGGTAGAGGTGGAAGCTGCAGTGGAGGACCCAGAACTCCTGGCAGGCCCAAGCCCCAGTCAGGGGGCAGAGTTCTGGATAGTGGAGGTCAGAGGAACAAACTTCCATCCCCACATCTAGGCATGCTACTCTACCCTCCAAAAATGTGGACAGAGTAGAGTGGGAAAGAATATAAAGATTGGGGCTCCTCTCTAAAAGTGAGCTCTGGTCAGGAAGAACTTGGCTGAGCTGGCTTGTTTCTCTGCTACCTCTTTGGAAAACTGGATGATTAGGCTTATGGGAAAAATTCATTTAGCACTTCTCATTTTTGTCACTCGTTGTGCCTTCTGGAACCAGTTAACGACAAGTGCCAAGATACCCAATAATAACTATTGTGTGACATAGATAAGAAAGATAAAAACAGTATGTCCTCGTGTAACTCATATTCTTTTGGGGTAAAACAACATGCAAATAACTAACTATGTAAAAGTAGGTGAGAAGTAACAAGCACCTAGGGGTCTGGTCAGGGGAGGCTACATGACTCTGGAGAAATCAATTCACTTTCAAAGCCTCAGTTTTATAATCTTTAAAATTTTGGATGAAAATGCCTGTTTTACTTTCTTGTTGTGAAGGAAGTATTTTATAAGTCTTGATGTTAAATGTGAACTTTTGATCCACATGCCTTTCTCATTCCTGTATAACAAGGCTCTGGCAAATGCCCAAATCATTCAAGATGAGTAGACTGGATTCTGGGAAAAGATAATTTGCATTCCCCTAACTCATGGATGGCTACTCAAATAAGGCACAATCTCTTTCTTTCTCCAAGTTTGTCCAAAAATCAAAGCCTCATTCACCAACAATATGAGTATCTTGCAAGAAGCTATAGAGAAATAAGTGTTAAAATTTTGTTATGTTTGGTTTGCCCTTTTATGTTCCAGATGCAGTAAATGTAGTCTCACACACGAGTTCAAGCCATAGAGATCTTTGAGACAGGATTCCAGGCCAGATATTACTGACAGTACAGCAGGGAATCCCTGAGAAGCCAGGGCTGTGGAACAAAAGTACAGCACAGCTTTGGACTTGAAACTTGGTGGAACTGATGCTTTAGAGGAATAGAGCAAAACTGTGAACCACTTGGATATATAATAGAAAAGGGTTTCTTATTTAATTAAGTATGGATTTAACTGGATAGTCTCTGAGGTTCCTTACTACTCTAAAGTTCTTGGAGTTTACTTAAAAAAAAAGGCTTTGGTGGCTCTTTATTGCCTCTACATAAAATAAAAATTGCTCAGCCAAATAGGTAAAGATCTCCATGATCTGACTTCACTTTGAGAAGTTATACACTGTTTGGAAAATATAGTGAATTTGGAGTCAGAGGACCTGGTTTGTTCAAGATTCAGGTCCATCTCCTACTCACATGACCTTAGGAAGTACCTCTTTAACAGTCTTTCAAACTATAAGATGGAAGTGCTGGGCTGCAGAGCCTCCAAGTCCTTTCCAGCTCTAACTATACAATCTTATGAACCTACCTTTCTAAATTTATTTTACATTATTCCCTTCATATATTTTATGTTTCAGTTAAACCCAAGTAGCAACTATTTCCAACCCCTAGCATTTTCTCTATCTCAATATATGTATCTTCATAAACCACTCTCCTAATCCCATGATGTGTTCCCTTCTCTAATCAATTGCTCTGAATGCTTATCTGCAAGGCTCAGTTCAGAGCCACCACTTCTAAAAATTCTTTGCTGCATTCTGTTATATTTCTTTGTCTTCAGATTACTTGTCTATATAAAATCTGTATGCCTCCTTTCCCAAGAAAATACGTATTCCTTAGGTCAGGGATAGCTGCCTAGCTCAGTGACTTAGCTATAAATGTTTATAATATATTTGTCAAAATGAACAGAGGGGTGGCAATTTGCATTAGTACACTCGACCCTTGAAATGGAGAAAGGTGAAAGCTGAGAGACAAAATGAAACAAACACAATTTTTAAAAAATGTATATTAACATGATGTATTTGTGGCAGCAAAATTCTATTTTAATCTTTAAAAAGTTCTAGTTAAATACATTTTCAAACTCAAAAAATTTCACTCTTTCATTCATGTTGATGATTTTAGAATCTTTTTCCTACCTTGTAACTGAGAGTTTCTCGCCTTTCTTCCAGTCCCATAACACAATAGTATGACTATCGTCTATTCCAACTGATGCAAGACGTTTGCCATCCGCTTAAAAAAATTAAGCAGAGAAAAAAAAAAACAAAACACGATACAAGTTGATCATTTAACATTCAGTAAATAGTAGAATTTCCAATAAAGAACTGAATCTATAATATTCATTATATATTTTTATTGAGTTATAAGTATATCTAAATTGAAATAGGAACCAGAGCTTACGACAGAGTTATTAGAAAAGTCAAATATTACCACAAAAAAGTTAATTACATCTTTAATATAACCTTTAGCAATCCTAATAATCTATCAATTTTTGCAATATGAGACCTCAGAGATGAAAGGAAGGAAAAAAGAAAAAAACTGGAAAAGTGAAGAGGAAGAAAGCAAACAAAGAAGAATGACAGGAAAGGATGAAGTAAGTATACTCTGAGACAATATCCATTCTCTTAGAGAAAAGAAAGCTGTTGAATAGAATACTACTCCTTCCCTTCACAAACATCAACTATTTTAAGAATTTTCAGCAATTTTGCAGTTATCCAAGAAAAAGACAGAGGACATGGTTTGATTGCTTTCAATTCAAAATCCTTAATTTTAACTGTCAACACTATCAAGTTCCAAGTGACCTAGTCACATAAAAATGATCCAAACCCATCACCATATATATATATTTTATATATATATATATACACACACACACATACACAGAGATATGTATGTATATACATATGCATGTGTATATGTATGTATATATAAATAAAATATATACATATGTATGTATATACACATCCACATATATGGATATATGTATATGTGTATATACACACATACATATATGGATGTATGTATGTGTGTATACACACACACACACATAAATAAAAATTAAAATGCCTGTGAAAGAAAGCATTCAGATGGCCTGAAATTCTGCTCTTCCAATTTCATGAATACTCTATCTGGTCCCCAATGATACCACAACAATGATATTACTTCATTTTCATTCAACTTAACTTCATGATTTTTCTACATGCTAATTAATTTATGGCACAGTCCTTAAATATAGATGACACATTATTACCACGAAAAGAGCAAGAGAGAGGGTAAAGTATTGATTTTGAATTTCTTGCTGTAACACTTTCTATTTACTATCTTTCCTTTCTTCCATTTCCACAGGCCTCATATTTTCACTGTACAAGATGCAGCTTTCAACAATTCAAAATTTTTTTTATCAAAGAATTACAGAATATCTGAATTGAAAGGAACTTAAATAGCTACCTAGTCTAGTTTATACCTCATTAGAGAACGCCCAACAACTAGATATCTACCTCTCTGTGAGAATCTCCAGAAATAGGCCATTCTAATTTGGGATAGTTTTAATTGTTAGGAAGGCTTTCCCTGATATCAAACTTAAATCTGCCTCTGTGCAATTTTTATCTTTTGCCTGTCTCTGCCTTTTCACTGAAACAGAAAAAAGTTTAAAACCTCTTCAGTATGATATCCTTTCAAATATTTAAGACAACTGTTTTGCCCACGAGACTTCTTCATTAAATAAACCCATTTCCTCTAAATGATTCTTATATATCATGAACTCTGTGGTTACCTAGTTCCTTTGATTGTTCGTAAATTTATCAATATTTTCTTAAATGGTGGCAGACAGAAGAACTGCACAAATAATTCAGGTATAATCTGATTAATGAAAAGAACAAACAGTAAAATGAGGTATCAGCTCTTTATTGCGATACCTATCTAGACCTTTTAAGACAGTCCCACTAGGGTTTTTGTTTTTGTTTTATTTTTATTTTTCTCTTTGTCTTTATCTTTATTTATTTTTTTAGATTATACATGAACACTTTTTTTTAAAACATATTTTCATAAGAATCACATTTGAAGGGAAAAATCAGAACAAAAAGGAGGGGGAAAAAAACAGAAAAAAGGTAGAAATAGTATGCTTCAATCTTTTCCACCTAGAGTTTATTGAAACTGTCTTAGATCACTGAATTCCCAAGAAGAGTCAAGTCTATCATAGCTGATTCATCACACAATCTTGCTATTACTATGTATAATGTTTTCCTGGTTCTGCCTGCTTCACTCATGTAACTCTTTCCAGGTTTTCTAATATTAATCTATTCATCTTATTGTTCTTCTAGAACAATATTCCATTACTTTCAATCCCCCAATTGATGGGCATACACTCATTTTCTAAATTTTTGTCATCACAAGAAGAGCTTCTACAAACATTTTAGCACACATGAGTTCCTTTCCCTCCTTTTTATGATCTCTTTGAGATATAGACCCAGTACAGATACTGCTGGATCAATAGATATGCAGTTTTATAGCCTTTTCAGCATAGTTCCAAATTGCTTCTCCAGGATAATTGGATTAGTTCGCAACTTCACCAATAATGCATTAGTCACACTAGGTGAGTTTTGATTTTATTTTTTGCTTTTTTTGGCTTCCATGTTACATGGATAATGTACTTTGAGCTTGTAGTCCACTAAAAATTTTCAGGTTTTTTTCCTAGGCAAATTTCTCTCTAAACATACTTCTCCTCAACTATTATTTAATATTTTGAACCTTACATTTATAAAACCTTATATTTGTCACTATTAAATTCTGTCTTGTTCCATTCAAATGTTTCAGCCTTTCAAATTTTTTTACATCATGACTGTCATCTACTGCATTTATTACCTATCTCAAACAACTTTGTTTTTATCTGCAAATGATGTAAGAATGCCTCTATTCCTTTAACAAAGGCAATAATAAAATGCTAAAAAAATCAATAAAGCAACCGCAGAATGATGAATGACTCTACTAGAAACCTGATACCAAGTTTACATAGAATCATTAATGACTGATTTATTCTTGGGGTATAGTAAAATTAGGCCAGAAATTTGACAAATTGCTATCATCTGGCCCACATCTATCTAGATTTTTAATAATAACATGCAATATTTTTATCAAATGCTATGCTAAAATTCAGATAAACTATATCTACAGCATACCCCTAAAATCCGAGTTTAGTAACTGTTCAAAAAAGAGGTAAGGCAAGTTTAGCATGACTATTTATCATCACTGCTTCCTCTTCTACATGAACACAATCTATTTTTAAATAATATATTCTAGAATTATGCAGGAAATACAAATCAAGTTTACTGACAGAGTTTGTAAACAGTTTCCTCCTCCTTTTTTTAAAATCAAGATTTATGCCCTACTTTATTCTCTATAGTGCATTTCTCTTCTCCATAATGTTTCAAAGACTACTGACAGAGGCTCTGCAATCACATATTTCAGTTAGGGTATAGTTCATTTAGGTCAGATAACTTTAATGAATAAAAGTCAATGACCAGATACCCCTCTTAATATTTTCTAACTTAGAGTTATCAATTCCCTCTTAGTCATTCTTGGTCTGTTTTTTCTACTCTGAAAAAAATTTTCTTGGCAACAAAGAAAGGTATAAATCAAACTTTTTATAAAAATATGAATTTAATTTTAAAGAAGAAACTTCAAACACTTACTGAATTAACTTAATAATGAAATGATTTCTAAATAACTAAATGATGATTTCTTACATGAGAAAATGAGACAGGAAGTCCTGTCATTTGATATTCTCATATAAGGTAACAGAATTCAGACAGCTTCTTATAATCCCAATCAAAGAAAGTTCATATTCTGCGTATTGGAAGTAAAATTTTCATTAAGATAATTTACAGAATTTCAATTGGAAGAGATTCAAACTTTTTTTAAATAATAGTTTTTTATTTTCAAAATATATACAAAGATAGTTTTCAATATTCATCCTTGTAAAACCTTGCATTTCAATTTCTTCTCCCTTGCTTCCTACCATATCCTTACAGCAAGTAATTTTGGATATGTTAAACATATACAATTCTATACATATTTCCACAATTATCATGCTGAACAAGAAAAATCATATCAAAAAGGGAAAAAAAGAAAAAGAAAACAAAAAGCAAGCAAACACCAAAAGGTGAAAATGCTATGTTGTGATCCACACTCAGTCCTCACAGTCCTTTCTCTGGATGCAGATGGCTCTCTTCATCACAAAACCATTGGAACTGGCCTCAATCATCTCATTGTTGAAAAGAGCCACATATATCAGAACTGATCACTGTATAATCTTGTTGCTGTGTACAATGTTCTCCTGATACTCAAAAACTATTTAGTCAAACTCATACTTAAACAAGGATAGTTCTAAATTTTCCTAACTTCTTTCACTTAGCCCATACCTCTCCATCCTTCTAATAAGAATATAGGTAAATTTAATTAAAAAGCATTTCCCTGATCTTCCAATTTAGTAATTCTGTTGATAAAAGAATGAGATGAGTGGCAATACTTGCTTTAAAAGAAGTTATAGTTCTCTTAGATCACTATTTCCTTTTTAAAGAGAGATATATACTAAATACCTGTTTAATAGCATATAGGATTATAAAAGGCATGGAAGTAAAATTCACTGCTGTGTTGTCTACTTTCAATTTCTTCTCTTTTTAAAAAGGAATATTTAATGCTACAGTATCTCTCCCGTTATCTACAATCTTTCAAAAATCATTCACAAAGATAGTTATTTCAGTGTAATGTCTAAGAGATATAATTTCATTATATCTTTACCATATGGTTCATTTGGTCACTTGAACTCATGTTGGTAGCCAGTTACCCTTATACTTTTTCCTTACTTATATTGTAGTTCAACTTTTTTTAAATCTAATTTTGTTTCCTTTCCAATCCCACGAATTCTTCTTGGAAGAGAAAATAAAAGAACTCTCCTCCTATTCTTAGTTATCTATGTCCTATATACTCCACAGAGTAGAATTACCCTTTAACTGGTTTTCTTTTTCACCTTAATTTAAAAAAAAATTGTCATTCTTAGCTTTCATAACCAGGTTAAGTTTTTTCTCACACAAAATTTTATAGGATATGACAGTTATGTTTATCCAATTGCCTTCCTTTTCTTCTATTTTATATCTATTTTTTAAAGATATGCTTGATGAATATGTATATCTAAATCTGTCTCTTCAGACAGTCCACTTTGAGCTCTTTGTTTTAATTATAATTATTTCTCTTTGTATCTTCAAATTTCTTAAAGCTTCCCATCTTCTCCTAGGTTTGATTCTTCTGTAGAATTTTAATTCATTGTATTCAACCTGTAGCCTTATCTGAATATTTTCAAATATCTTTTCTCAAAAAATGTTCATTTTTTTGTAAATAGTATTTTAGTTTTTTCCAATTATACATAAAGATAATTTAACATTCAGTTTTTGTAAGATTTTATGTTAGAAATTTTTTCTCCCTCTCTCCCTCAAACCCCCCTTCCCCATGATGGCAAGCAATCTAATGCAGGCTTTATACACACACACACACACACACACACACACACACACAATCATATAAACATATTTTCACATTAGTTATGTTGTGAAAGAAAAAATAAAACAAGAGGGAAAAGCCACATTAAAAAAGTGAAAACAGTATGCTCTAATCTTCATTTAGATGCCACAGTAATTTCTCTGGATACGGATGGCATTTTCCATCATGAGTCTTTTGGAACTGCTTGGATCACTGCATTGCTAAGAAGAGGTAAGTCAATCATAGGTGATCACTACACAATGTTAATGTGTACAATGTTCTCCTGATTCTGAATATTTCAATCAACATCAGTTCATATATTTCCAGGTTTTACTGAAATCCACCTGTTCATTTCTTATAGCACAATAACATTCCATTACGAATATATATTCCATATGAATATGTCACAAGTTGTTTGGCCATTCCCCAGTTGATGGGCATTCTTTCAAATTCTAACTCTTTGACATCACAAAAAGAGTTGTTAAAATATTCTTGTAAGAATGGATTCTTTTCCTTTTTTATGACCTCTCTGGAATATAGACTTAGTAGTGGAATTGATGAATCAGAGGGTATGTACAATTTGAACGTCCTTTGAGTAATAATTCCAAATTGTTCTTCAGAATGCCTTTATCAGTTCACAACTAGTGTACTAATTTCCCTACATTATCTCCAATATTTTTCATTTTCCTTTTTGGTCATATTAACCAATCTGATAGATGAGGGGGTATTCTCAGAATTGTTTTAGTTTGCATTTTTTTCATAACTATAGATAGCTTTAATTTCATCTGAAAACTGCTCATTCATTTTTGATCATTTATCAATTGGGGACTGGCTTGTGTTCTTATAAATTTGAGACTGACAATTTTCAAAATAATTTTCACCAAAGTGGAAAAGAATCTTACCTGAGAAGTCTACAGCACAAACACCATATTGATGATAGCCCTTTAATATTGACAATGGTCTAGTGGTCTCTGTATCCCATATGTGTATTGAAGGATCCCTACCTACCTAAAATGAAAAAGATCATAAAAGTAACTGTAGATATTTAATTGACTCTTTGATTTAAAGATCTATTCAAAATAATTTTCAAAATATTAAATTTCATAGAATGTATTCCTATTCATTAAGCTATAAATACATTATAAATAAGACTGAGGAAATCTGTTGTTTTTTTCATATAGACACTCTGAATACAAAAAGTCTTAGAACCATTCTTCCTCTTGAGTCTATTCTACCTGTCTTCATCACAATCATCAAGAAGAAGCATTTCTTTGGAATTTATTATAAAAGAAACTAGTAGTTTTGGGTGTTAATGGATGAAAAATTGCTATTAATATAGCTAGGGAAACCAAAGAGACATATATGAAAATTAAACAACATAAAGTACCATAACATAAGTACAAATAGGTGACAGAGAAAATTATTAAAAGTCAATACATTTTGTGGATTTAATAATGAGTAATAAAAATTTAAAAATAGCAAAATTATTACAATGAGAGAAATAAGGAAAATTTTAATGAGAAAGTAAAAATTTTAGCAAACTCTTTATAGAAAGAAAAGAATTCTAAAAGATTTAGGGGAGTAAATATACTGCATAAGAAAATAAAATTTAGACTACTATGCTAGAGATTAAGATATTGTATCAATTGACCTCTTTAGCAAGATTGGCGTATACGCAATACAAATTAGTGAAACATACCTTTGCCTAAATATTTCTGCATCTAATCAAATAAATTTTATATTGAAAATAGAGAAGAAAAATTGTCCAAAATATCTGTAATGTCAATTACCACAAAATGCAATTGACAAATAAAAAAGAAAGTTTATTTATAAGAAAGTATTGTTTTTTCCTCAAAAGATTTGAAAAAGAGCTTCAAGGAATGTCTTCCTTAAGTTCCTTAAGGGACTTTCTAATAACAACGAAAAACAATGAAAATATCACTTCCTGCAATGATTAAGAGTAAGGAAACTTTTACAGCAATGTACACAGAAAAGAGAATTTTTATGTTTTTTGTTTTTTTGCCATTGCTAAATTTGTGTATGGGTATCTTCCCTCCTAGAAGAAAAGGTAAATAAACTCAAGGAATTACTCTCTGTTCTTCTGGGTATTAGAAAGAATGAAATAGTCCTTTAAAAAAAAAGAAAGAAAAATAAAATATAACATTGGCTTCAATATAAAAATAAAGAAAAATGATATGAAAAGACAGAATATTATGATGGGTGGTTGGAGGACAGATGGATGACAATGAGAAAGAAATAAAGTACTACTCAATATTTAGAGCTAACTCTTACCAAAGAAATGAGATGACTAGTACTGACTTCTAGGAATTCACACAGAAATTATACAGCCAGGAATCAAAAAAGCAGTGCTAAATATTATGAAGAACTGGGTTAAGGGACTGAAGAGTTTAGGTACATGAGTGCGGTTTTTATCACCACTGATAAACAAAGGCAAAGGTTTCAGCAAAGAAAAATAGGACTTCCAGTCAATGATTAAAATACAGGAATAGCTTCCAGGCCATAGATATCTAATGAGGGCTAGCAGTAGTACACATACTAAAATTACAACAATAAAGAGAATGTTAGCAGGCTCCTTGCACAAGAAGGATCTACAAATTCACAAAACACTGCACATAATATTGGAAGCATAGTCACAATAATACTCTTAGTACAACTGTGAATTGGTTCAATCATTCTAGAAAGTAATTTAGGGATGAAAGTAGAGTCAAGATGAAGGAGAGTAGCAGTATAGTCTAGTTTTCCACACATTTCTTCCACAAAGATCTGGAAAATTCTGATTAGAAAAGCTTTAAAAAAGTCACAGTGGAAATTTTCATAACTGAAGCTGGCTTAGGGAGATATGGAGAGGTCTTTGGATAGTGGGAACAATATCTGGCCAGGCATGCCAGTGAACATTCTAGCATCCAAGGTCTGAAAAAAGATAGGGCAAAAAGTACTGAAGTACAAAGATCTCAGAAGGAAATCTTAAAAAGTGCCATCTGAAAGCTCTGCTGTTTACTACTCAAGTCTAGGTCACAGAGTCAGTGCAGAGGGGAGTGGGTAGCAACTGACTTCTTCCTACCATTGGCATGCCAGTGAGAAAATAAAGACAAAACCTGGATATATATATAATGGAATATTACTGAGTTGTAAGGCAACAACCAATTATTTAAAAAATTATTATGTACTAAGGACTGTGATAAATGATATAAAAAACAACAAATAAGAAAAATTCTGAAAAACAGTCATGAAGAAACTTTTATGAATTGAAAGAACAACTAAGAACTCAATACATATATCTAATAACAATGACATCAAAAAGATACCAAAATACTGTTGAACTGAGATGAAATGCAAATGGAGAACAGATACATAAAACGTCATCTTCTTGGTAAGAAATTGCTACTTGAGGTTAACAGATATTATGAATATTTGATAGAATTTAGTAGAATCCATCTGGTCCTGATTCTTAAGCTCATTTACAGTATGTTCTATTATTCTTTTTCTAAAAAGAAAGGTTTATTTAGATATTCTATTTCCTTTTCCATTAATGTAGGGAATTCTAAAAGCCATGTTTAGATATTTTATTTAAACATAAAACTGTATAGCAAACTAAATAGCATTTTCCCAAAGGAATAAAATGTCATAACATCTGTTAATATATATTATCTTACCTAAGCAACAGATATTCTCCACCACATATTTTGTAAATAAGTGAAAAAATATATTCTCATTTTGCATTAGTCACAGAAGCACTACTGGAATTGTTTTGAATCACTATATTGCTGAGAAGATCTAAGTCTATCATAGTTGATCATTCCCAGTTATGCTGTTACAGTGTACAATGTTCTCCTGATGGTGCTCATTTCAGTCAGTATCAATTCATACAAGTCTCCACTTTTCTGAAATCAGCCTGCTCATCACTTCTCATAGAAGAATAATATTCTATTACTTTTATATATCATAACTTATTCAACCATTCCCCAGTTGATGAGCCCACTCAATTTCTAAAAATTTTATGTCTTTACAGATAAATTAAAAGATTTGAGCTACCAAACTGCTTTAATTCTATATGACCTCAGGTAAAATATTTTCAAGAAATCATTCAAAATTATAAGAAGAAAATAAAGTATGGATGAATACTGGGACATTTCCTATAATAATTTCTTAAAGTTAACATCATTTCTGAGTTTTTTGGAGGCAATAGTCTGAAAAGAAAAAAGTCTTTCCTAAAAGATGACATAATTTTATATGGTAGAAAGTGAGTATACTCACCCTCACCTAAAGTATAAATATGTATGTATATATATATATATATATATATATATATATATATATATATATATATATATACACACATACATACATACACACACATGCATATATACATATATATGTATGTATAAACACGTATGTTTAATCTGTCTTGCCCTATAATTAAAAGGTTTTGCTTTTCTAATATTCTATATGTATTTTCTTCACAAATAAATAACAGCAGGAAAAAATATGCACATTTCTCAGTCCATTGGGATCAAAATGATAGGTATGATTAAGAATATCTGAAAATTTAAAATTTATTTACCCCAATTTATGAAGTATTTGTATAAAAAATTTTGTTTTTAGAATATAATTTTCCCCCAATATATCTTTCCTAACCTCAAGTAGCAATTTCTTACCAAGAAGATGACATTTTACATATCTGTTCTCCATCTGCATTTCATCTCAGTTCAATAGTATTTTGTTATCTTTTTGATGTCATTGTTATTAGATATGTATTGAGCTCTTAGTTCTGGTTTTCAATTCGTAAAGGTTTCTTCATGACTTTTTTTCAGAATTTTTCTTATGCTACTCATTCTTTTCAAAGTTACTTTGCTTTTTTGTCCTTCCAACTATATGTAGTATGGTTTTACATGTGAATATACATACACATACATTTGTATCTAATGGTAGCCCTCTCTAGAACAGGGTGAGGAGGGAAAATAAAAGTGCACAGCAGCAAAGAACAAAAAAAAAAATTGGAAGGACAGAAAAGCAAAATAATTTTGAAAAGAGTGAGTAGCATTTATAATGTGTTTTTTTTTAAGTAAACAATGTGAAATGGAAATTAATGTTTTTATATGGAATAGTTTTAAATTGTGTTTTGTACTATAAAATATACTTTTTCTGTCTTTTTATATTTAAGTTCAAAGTAATAAAAATTAATTTTAAAAAATAGTTTTCAGAAATAAAAATAGAAGTTGTTTCTGTTTTAAAATTTGTTACATTAAAAAAATTCCATTCTGAAAAGATCTCAACTCTTCATGTTCACATTTCTACAAAAGTAGAAATTACAAAATATAAAAATTTTAAAAACAAATGAATTAACGTATCTCTCTCACACAGTCACATCATTTCTGAAATCCCTAACTTACCTGGCCTGTTGCCACATAGTCTTTTAAAGGATGAATTGCCAGACAGAGAATGTCATCATCATGACCCAGATAAAATCGTTGTGTATTTTGTTGTCGATTATAAATCACACCCACAGCTGCAACATGGTACACAATTTCACCAATCTGAGTGTAAAATAGATTACTTCGACAATCATAGCCTCTGTAACTAAAAGAGAAAAAAGAATCAAATATATTAAACTGATAATATAATAATATACATAACTTATGTGGATTCTTTAAAGTATCTAGGTTTAAAATGATTACCAATCATTTTAGCATATTACTATGTCAGGCACTGTAATGCGCTGAGGCTTGAGTTGATGCACTGAGGTCCCAAGTACATGACGCTAAATAGTAATTGGACCATACTCTATTAATATATATGCTTGGAGAAAGAATGGCCCCTGCCCACTTTTTGTGCAAGTCCTGATGTGTTGTATAGGAAATGACGTTTTTGGTGGGTGGAGGCAAGAGAGTGGAAGGGGAAGCAAAAGGAGAGACTGCTGGCTGGTGTCTTGACACAGCTGCTCGCATTGCTATCGCGACAGCCCTTCACCTCCAATCCCCCTCTGCTAATTGGCTTCCTGTCGCAGCTGCTCATATTGCTATTGCAATCCTTCTTGCCCATATTGCTACTGCAATCCTTTTTCACCTCTTCACTTCAATAAAGATTGAAGATTTTTCCCTTAACCTGAATTCCTGACTCCATCTGATTTTAAATATGCGGTCATCACAAGGCACAATAAATACTTATGAAACAATAGAAGTAAGAAGTACTAAAATGCTAAAAGTAACAGATTTCTATCTGTACCAAGTTTCTTTAGCATAAAGAACCAATTTATATATAATACGCTTAATTATTGCAATACTATGCATATACTAAGGAATATATAAAGAACTTTCTAAGAATTAGAATTGTTAAAAAAAAAAAACTCAAGCAATGGCTGAAAGACCATTTTGAGATATTGTAGAGATAGGATTTTTGCTTCAAGTAGGGTTTAGACTAAATGATCGTTTAGCTTTCTTTAAGCTCAGAAATTCTATGATTTTGTGAATGTTTTCCATAGTTCAGTAGAGAAAAATCTCTTTCTACCCCACTTGCAAATTCCTGGCCACACAGTTGACTTTCTGATAGAAGGATATCTGGCATTTATGTGTTTCTTAAAAGCATACACAGAACTGACAAGAAATATCAGAAACAAATATAGTCAGTTAAAGGGAAAAAAAGCTTTTCCCTCACCATGAATAACAAAATCTTTCCATATTCTCTGAATTAAATCCAAAAAAAGATTTCTTTGTATAGTTTTTTGATTCAATGTCTTTCTAGAGAAATGTAGAAAATATATAATATAATATATATATATATATATATATATGTACTTAATTATGAGATGATAAGAAAAAATGCCGTGTAATACAAGTACACAATAATCGTGTTCTTCCTAAGTCTCAGATAGTCTAAGACTCTAGGTTCCTTTGTAATTGCACTCGTTCTTGCAATTCAAGTCAGAGGTTCATTTTGGAAGTAAAATGACTTTTTGATTATGAGAACTAGCTCATAAACAGAGAAAATGAAAACATTCCAACTACATTCAATTTCTAGCTTATGATTCCTGACAGTTATGCTGGTACAGGGTTAGTTCTATGAATTATAAAGTAACCCAGCTTATATACATTTAAGGCCCCCTTGTCACTGCTTATAATTAATTTGTTTTATCCTGCCTACAAACAGCTTTCCCACTTATGTAAAACTATTAAATTTGTAACAAATATTTAAAAGTTGAGATACTCTCATACCCATGCACAAAATGTAACCGTATACTCTGTCCTGGGGCTTGTACTCTTCTTTTAGATGTAGCACTTTTGTGTTTCTCTCTGTACTGCTCTTTAAGTTGAGGTAGATCTTCTTTGTAAACCTTTAAAAAGACATATATAAATATATGTACACATACATGTGTATCTATGAATAAAATTTTTATTTTTATTATGTAGTAAGAGAAATACCAATACAAATTTCATGTGTATCATTCATTATCAGTGAAAAGATATCTATTACACTATCACATGAAATTCTTATCTATTCCACTGGACAAAAATAAGCTATTTCATTAACTTAAATTTTTCGACTAAAACAGTTTCCTTGTACTAACATGATTAATGTAAAAACAGTTGACATTTATAGAGTACTTTGAAGTTTGCAAAGTGCTATTACATATACTACCTCAATTTTCTCATAACAATCCTGTAAAGCTGGTACAAAGTTTTCATTATTATCCCCATTTTTCAAATAAGGAAATTGAAACTAAATGAGGTAAAGCAATTTACCTGTCATCACCTAACTAGAAAATATAAAAGCAGAAACTAAACACATCTTTATTGACTTCATTTTTAATCCTTGTCCCACTAGAATATGGTGATTAAAATTATATTATTAAATTATTATAATTGTATATGTATAAACTAGTGTATATGTGTACATGTGTGTGTATATAGATATATGGTGTATAAATATACACACACATAATTTCAGTGGGTTTATGATCACAGTGATTTGGTTACTCAACATTGCCTCAATGAGAGAGATCATAATCTAGACACACAACATCTCCATCCTGTGCAATTCTCATCTGAGTCTTTCCATCAGCCTTGCAGAGAGAACTCTATTCAATAGTCTGATAGCTTTCCCATAGCTCTTTTTAATACTTATTGAGTATATATAAGTTATCCACAGGTTATTTGTCACTGTTGATAAAAGACTGGTTCATCTCCTCTGATTCATACATCTCTTGGATGGCATCTTTTACATCAGAGTTTCTTAATCTTTTTTGTCTGTTTTTGTTATGTACCACAATGAAAATTTAGTGAAGTTTTAAGTTTGTTTTCTCATCAGCATGTTTTCTTTAGCAGAAATGCTAAGTTTCAGTTAGAAGTTAATGAAAATAAAGTAACTTTTTCCCCCATAAAAATTCACAGACCACCTGAGGAATACCCTATATTTAAGAAGCTCTATTTTATGCTACTCTTGTATGTAAATCATTACTGGTATTTAGTATCATTTAGAGCTGCCAGGCAATTTTAATTACCATTAAAATGATTTTTCTAAAATTTGTGTTTTATGATTTTACCCTATATCATCTCAGGAAGAATATTGTCATAAAATATATTTATGTCTCAGAGAGAATCTTGAGTATGCTAAATATGTTGGATACTTTCCCAAATGCAATCCACAGTACTTTCTTTTTCCCCAGTCAATTCTGATTTAGCACACTGTTCATTTGCAATTTTTTTCCCAGATATAAAAGTATAAATGGACCAACTTCACATCACAGTCCAGACAGAAGCTATTCTCAACCAATTTAATTTTTCAAATTTAGATTATTAAGCCAAGCTTTTAAATTGTTATAAATCTCATTTAGGTGGCTTTGTAACATCTTTGAATATGATGTAATTAGCACAATATCATCTATAATTACACAAATTACTAACATATATGGCTGGCAAAGCACTTTCATAAATATCTCATCTGATCTTCATAACACCACAGAAGGTAGTTTCTATTATCATCACTCCATTTTATAGATGAGGAAACTGAGGCAGAACAATCAAGTGACTTACTTACAAATCATGTAACTACTAAGGGGCTAAGGTTGAACCCTTTTTTCTGATTTCAGGTCCAGCTCCTTATTTACATCACCTAAAAGCTTCTAAAATCTCTGCGAGTCTCTCACTTTTTTCTATAAGCAATTAATAGTTTTTTTTTCTCTGTACTAGATACCCCACCCCCATGGCAATTACAAACATCTTTGAAAAGTAAGTTTCATTGTTTATGCTTTGTTTAATATTAATAATCAGAAATTTCTGAATAGTCAATAGTAGTCATTCATTTAATTAATTATAAGACTGGGTCAACTTAGCTCACCTAGACTAGAATGTGCAGGAAACAGCATAGGCTCAAACTCACCCCAGAACATCATGGAAGTCATGACTCACTCTGTTCTAACCTAGGCTTGTTTATCTTTCCTTACAGTTTGATAACTCTTCCTGGGAGTTCATTATATTGGTGTCAGAGTTAATGCAGATACCTACAAAAGTCAAAACCTACATAGTTTAGGACTCAGCTCAAACAATACACTAGCATCAACTTACTCTGTAAAAGGGATTGTAGATATACTTCCCCAAGTCTAACTCTGGTCTATAAGCATTTATTATGTGCCAAGTACTGTATACAAAACTATGTCTATGAATGCACTTACTAAGGAATTTAGTGTAATCTTAATATACTGAAGCACTATTAAGGCAGTATTTGACTTGGCAAATTAAAGAGTTTTCCCTTTTCAAGACAATGAAGTGTCATTCCTCCATCCATCTCCATACCCTCCCTTACTACATATTAGTTCCTTTTTGACATCCTGTTTATGCCTTGACTTTGCTCATGACAGTGTAAGTAGTTTGAAGCCATGAGCTGTCATTTTTTACCTTATAATCCCAGGGCTCAGGAGATGCCAGAGTCATAGTAATTGCTTGGTAAATCCTCAGCTACGTATCTATCTATCTAATAAAGAGCAGGATCATGTTTTATTTGTATTTCTTAATCAATAATAGGACCACAAAAATCTCTTATTACAGGATATTATTTGCAAAACTATTCTTTTTTGTATTTTCGTGAAGTATAAATTCAGTTTACTGACATGATGCAGATGTAATTCATTAGCAAATATTTTGTAGAAATGAAAAATTAGGTAACGTCACTTACTATATCCTCTTGATGTCTTCTTGATCACATTTTCAGTAGTAACAGAAGTCATGATTTTTTTAAAATGTTATTTTGCATTATAAATTAAATACCAAGAAAGAATATCTCACTATTTCAATATGCAAAGAATAAAAAAAGAGGATTATTTATGTTTGTTAAAAAAAAAAAAAAAAAAAGAACTGTCCTGTTTGTGTTCTTTTTTCTGGACTTCCTTCTCTATGTACTTTTCAGTGCTTCTGGTACTGTTTTTTTAAAACATAAAATCATGTACCAACTTCTCTTGAACTATTAGTATTCAATATTTTTCTCTTTCAGATCTCTTGATAAGTCATATGGTATATGAATGTAATGGAATATTATTGTTTCATTGGAAACGATCAGCAAGATGATTTCAAAGAGGTCTTGGACTTAGAAGAACTGATGCTAAGTGAAGTGAGAAGAACCAAGAAAATATTGTACACAACAACAATAAGACTATGTGATGATCTATTCTGGTAGACATGGCTCTTTCCAACAATGAGACAATTCAGGCCAGTTCCAGTAGTCTTGTGATGAAGAGAGCCAGCTGAATCCAAAAAGAGGACCATGGGGACTGAGTGTAGATCATAACATGGCATTTTCACTTTTTTTGTTCTTTGCTTTTTTTCTTGATTTTTTTCCTTTTTGATCTGATTTTTCTTGTAGCATGATAAATATGAAAATATGTTTAGAAGAATTTCATATGTTCTTGGTACCAAGAAGGAATATAAGTCTTCAAAAGATAACAATTTAGACAGTTTTTTTTAACTCACAAATATGCAAGACTGGCTCCTTAGCCTTTTTGTAAAGGCATAAAATAGGATAAATACAAACTCAATCTAGAGCCCAGAACTCTAGTCTGACTTTATATCTGATTGTAGCTGCTGGATAGATTCAAAGAAAGGGGATGTTGGGGCAATCAATCAGCAGTGGCCTAGATTATAGTGCAAGGGCATTGTAATTAGGAAAGTTGTCAATACTGTATACTTGGAATAGATTTATTTTGCTAAAATGATTGTAATCAGGAGAGCTTTGCATTCATTCCCTAAATAAAGCTGAATAAACCAAAGGAATTTCCCAAGTGCATGAGCAAGTCAATCAGTGGTCAAACAAGACACCTCTGTCAGCAAGATTTTAGAAGTAGGCCAATTCTCACCAATCATCAGTTTCCTAATTATTACACAACATAGCTAATTTCAGTGATTGTAAAGATATTTAATTGTACAATACCCAGTGCCTGACTACTTAGTTCCTAAACATATAATTCATGATATAATAGCCTTGAGGATTCTGCATAGTATATCTTCAGTCTCTTGTTTTCTAATCTTTAACATTTTCCAATAGATTTTTCACTGTCCTCTGCTCTCTTACCTTTGCACTAAAGTCTGAGTTAACAGAGTATATATCACATATATGCATAACATATATAGAGAGAGTATGTCATATATAAACATATATATCTATATCTATACATATACATGTAGTTCTTTACTTCCCCATTCTCTGCAACAGGTCATTGTGACAATGATAATTATAGCCAGCATTTAACTCTCTAAAGGTTACAAAATGCTTACATATTGCATTTAATCCCTAAGATAACCCTGTAAGATTTTATGCCATCATACTCATGGGGAATCAGAAGAGAAAACTGAAGCTAACAGAGTGTAAATGCTTTGCCAAGTGTTATACAGGTAGTAAATGTCTGAGGCTGGTATGAACTCAGGTCTTCCTGTTCCAAATCCAACACTCTATCCATTATAACATCAAGATCAGAAATCTAGAGAAAGAAGAGACTTTGATAGGGGGACTTGTAGTCCAATTCTGTCATTTTACAGATAAATAAAAGGCCAAGGAAGCTCAATGTCTTTCCTGAGGTCACTAAGGGATAAGCATCAAAGATAGACTACTAGCCCATGTCCTCTGATTTCAAAGCCAGTGTTCATTGCTGCATTGTGTATGTTGATCTATATGATTACATTTCTTCAACACAGTCTGTTTTGCTGATGTTGTTCATGAACACTGCAAAGTAAGACACCCAAACCTCCTGTGAAAACATGTTCCTTGTTATCTTTCAATGAATAAAGAAAATAATTCCACCAACTCCTTGATGTACCTCTTAAAGGTTAAATTGTGGTCTATCCTATCAAATACTTTTTAATATTGCATTTATTTCACATGTATACTTTGTTTACCCACTATCCTCATTGTCTTACTATCACCACTACTATTATGCCCTATCACAGCATTACATACATACTTAAATGAGCAAAGGATAGTGTTCTTATTTTGAAAACTAAATGGCATTTTGGACATTACATTTTTGGCAGCAAAATCAAGCTGACACTTATAAGATGTGATAGCATTATAAAAAAGATGGCTAGATAGTGACCATTACAGAAATTTTCTAAGTCAAGACATTTTGAATTATCATTGAAGGTATTTTCTTAAGCATATGTCCTTCACAGACAGATATTTTGAATAAACTCCTGATCAGACTTCTTGAAATAATTTTTAGAGAGCTGATAAATTTGTTTTCTCCTTCAGGGAGAACTGGGTATTTGAGTGTCTTTTTCTGTCCTTGAAGAATTATTAACCTCTTAATTATAGTCTGAATGACCTTCAAATTTTTTGTGTATTTTTTTTTTTGCTGGAGTTTTCTCATTCATTCTTCATTCTTGATAAGGATCAATGACATCATAAGAGTAATGTTTTGAGTTTGCACAAACTGGATTTAAATGAGACAGAGATGCTCAAAGTGGCAAGACAAAAGTGAAGATGATTGGTGACAGCTCTGTATTCAATAGATGACTTTGGTGTTTGATTTAGAAAGTCTTTTCCAGGCCTCAATTTGTCTATATAACAAATGGATTTCTTTGTTGTTTTATTTTTAATCTGTGGAAACTTTACTATTAACCCAAGAACAGATCACTTGCAAAACATATTTAGGAGTTTCACAATATTTTCATTTTCTTTGTCTGATTTACATTTTATGTCTAAAGGCCTTAATATTTCAATCATAAAACTAGGCAGCTAGGTACAGTGGATAGGACTGCTCAATCTGGAGTTAGAAAAATCTGAGTTTAAATCCTTTCTCAAACACTCTCTAAGTATGTGACTCTGGGCTCATCACTTAACTTCTATCTTCCTTTTCATATTTATAAGTGGAGAAAATAATAGCACTTTCCAAATCCTGAAGCTCTATGCAAATACTAGCTATTACTATAAAACTATTGGTATAATCTCAAAAAATTTAGAAAAATAGTCAACTGCTTAGACATTTTCAAGGATTCTGTATTGCTTTAACTGAACTGCTTTTAAAATTCAATTCCTCTACTTAAAACATCAATTTTTCCCAGGATATCAGCCTTGAAATAAATGGTTGCCTCAATAACAACTGGCACTCATTGTCTTTATTAACTATTTTGTATATGTTCCTTTTTATCAAAGTATTTACTGGGTAGCAATATGAAATAAGGATGGGAGAAGAAATAGCTCACTTTCAGTTTCCATGGGAGCACTGCTAAGGATGGAATCACACTAAGGACCATGCTTCTCTTTAATTTAAACTTCTTTATATCTTCTGATTTCACTTACAGCAAGAAGGTCAGTATTAGTATAATTCAACTCCTCCAAAAATATGTCAATTAATTTGTTGTTGACAAAGATCTCAAATTTAAAAAAAAAACCAAAGCTCAAATTACCATTTATGGATGAATTTAATACTGTATTTTTTCATACCTTCTGCCCCCTTTTTCCTAGTCTGTCAAACATTACTATCTAAGTAGAACATAGATACATAGGACTGTAGGTAAGTTTTAGTTCTACTTTATTTCACAAGTTGCAAAGGACAAAGATTTCATCATCTAACAGCCAGCCTACTAGTAATAAACCTCTCTACTCAGTCCAGCCAATTCATGGTCAGCCAATGTTAACTTGTTGCTAGGACTATATACAAAACTGGCCTGGTTCCAGCTCTGCATAACAAAGTGCGCCCCCGGCCCCCCCAGAATAAACTCATTACTTCTAAATTCATCACTAGGCTGCTAACACAAGCCCTAATTTACTTTACTTCTCTTCTCTTTTTAAAGGAAGGGAGGATGGAGTATCATACTCCTCCCATTACTTTCCTATATAAATAGAAACACCTCCCAGAAGATTTCATTTTGCATCTGGTGACCTTTCTGGTTTTAGCTCCACTCAACAAGACAATCCTTAGCATTCAGTTCCTGTCCTCTTCCCCCTTCCTCCCCTCCTCACCCGCTGTTTTCCTGCTCCCTTTTGTGTACTTACTTCCCTTTGGACTATACGCTCACTGAGGACTGTGATTGTCCTGTTTTGTTTTTTTGGTTTTTTGTTAATTGTATCCCCAGTGCTCAGCATATCATAGAGACACTTACTAAAATGCTTACTGGATTAGATGAATTCTTCTTTAGAAATTAGAACCTAAGCAGAAATTTTGATATGCTGTCATAGCCATTAAAAACCTATAATAAGGCATCTGAGTTGAATTTTTATGGAAAATTTTTATAATACAATATGTTATAATATTAATATATGGCATGTCATGATAAGTAAATAATATTATATTACTAGTAAATACAAGAGACAGTATGCCTAATAATGAAAGGATAACAAAGACAAGAAAAATATAAAGAACAATACTGAAGTTAACAAAAAGAACCGAGAATTAAATTTTACAATTGAAAATGTTCATAAATGAAGAGGGAAAATTACCTGTCGATGATATGTGATCTGAGTCTCTTGTTCAATTTCAGAGTCCAGTTCTGGAACATCAGACTGATCTGAATCTGACTCATCACTATTAGAGTCAGCTAGACTTTCTGTAATTTTTAAAAGGCATTTATATATTTTTAAAAGCCAATTTTAATCAAGTAATATAAAGTAATAAATAACAACTAGTCAAGTAACAAAAAGATAGAAGGTATAAAACAATCAAATAAAGTTATCTATCCAAATTATACAAACATGAGATGCCAATAAATTATAATCTTCTTCTCCATTCACTAGAAATTCAATAACTCTTAAATCCCTTAGTTAGTTACCCATTGTCTGATATGACAAATTTAATACCGAAATTTAAATTGATCTTATAATGAAAAGAGAAATAGGTCCAAAAAACAAGGAATACTCATTTTAAAGAATATTCTTTTTTAATACTATAGATTTTTATTTACTTTTTTAGGGGGGAGAAGACAATTGGGATTAAGTGATTTGCCCAGAGTCACACAGTTAGTATTAAGTACCTGAGGCTACATTTGAACTCCAGTCCTCCTGACTATAGAACACCTATAACCTAACTGTCCCAAGAATATCCTTTTATCAAAAAATACTTTAATATTTACCCAGAATAAATTATCTTTTTGAATACTCTTACAAAAATTATTTTCTCATGGTTCAGTAGATAAAATGTCTCTAAAACAACCTTGCCTTTCACTGCTCTGTAACCCCATATTTATAATAATAATTAGTATTGCTTAAATTATGTTATTAAATCTGTTTATTTTGGAAATATCAAACAATTACTGATATCATTTTGAAATTAAACATGTGTTTGTGTGTATATTTTTAAAATTTGTATGTAAAATTTTTAAAAAGAAATTACTAACCTTGTGGTGCTATATGAAGGGAATCCTTCAGTTTTCTCTCGGGAATAAACTTCCACTGAAAAACAGAGTGATCTGCTCCACCAATAGAAATAACCCACTGATAATCATGTGACCATCTAACATTGGTTATATGAGCTGAATGACCAATGTATTTTTTAAACTTGGCTCCTAAAACAAAAATACATATATTTAAATAAAGTATTTTTCTACACAATTATGTAAAGGCCAGTTAAAAAAAAAAAGCAGATGCTATATCCATGTAACATTGACCCTCTTTCATGTCTCCCATTAATTCTGCTTAATCTTCAACTAGTGACTCAATTGATGCTAGTTAATAAATGAAAGTAAGTAAGATGCTAGTTAATAAATGAAAAAGTTTTAAACTTTTCCTTTGTAGATTTATAAAATGATCAGGAAGATTAGCTTAAATTGTCACTTTTTAAGGAACTATAGAAAGTCATTTTAAGATATTTATTATTGATTCATTAACAAAATTTTATTGAGTACCTACTACATACAGACAATAGTACTCCATCTCTAACTATGTTGCCTGTACTCTGACCTTTCTTTTACTCCCACCAACACTGTTGTGAGATTCTTGTATCTTGGGCTATGAAAGATATAAAACAAATGTAATACATGGTCCCAGTCTTAAGCCACAATTCTTAAAATAGAATCTAGGGACCTTTGGCAATTCCCAAGACTCTTTTAAGAGATCCACGTAGTCAAACCTACTTTTATAATGATACTAAGACATTTTCATTTCTAATATAGTAAATGTTGCTGGATAAAACCCACATAAACCAAAGTTTCTTTAAAGTCCCCAATAATTTTTAAGTGTATAAAGAGGTTCTGTTAACAAAAAGTTTGAGAACTCCTGTCTTAGAAACTAAGACTAAAGGATTTGTTCTCAATTGATAAAGATAATATGTAACCAGTAAAACTTCTAACTCTAAGTAGGGTATTCTTCTTGTAACAAAACTCTATTCCTCAAAATTTTGCAAATAATGAGCAATGATCTGATGAGGGAGACAACACATTGTGAAACAATTCATGAACAATTTTCTAATCTATAAAATAGAAGTACTACATTATAGCAGGTGTTTTGAATATCAAATGAAGTAATGTATATAATCACGTGCTTTGAAAACCATAACGAACCATATAACTATTGATATCATTATTATACTTTCTTCTGATTTTTAAATGCATTTCATATTATGGCATTAATATAAATATCTTCTTAAAATTTATAGCTAAATGTCAATTAACCAAAAATAGTAATTGGAGGAGAGGCAGATTATTTTTATGCAAAATTTGGGGATTAAAAATTAAACAGAATTTTTTCTTTTAACTCTTACTGAAAATTTTCTGTTTTTCTTTGTATATAGCAAATAGAATATTATTCTATTTTTCTTAATATAACAAACATTTTTGTGGATTCTTGCCTCAGTATGCACATAATGATTGATTATAGCTATAGAGCAGCAAAAATGCAGAGAGTATATGATATTAAGATAAATTTACATTGACTCAGGATAAATATTGAAAATTTTCTGGTTTTCAGATAACCAAGTGTCTAATACCATCATCTTCTATATGTTCTCATAAAAATTTGACATAAGAGAAAAATCTGGATAAAGGTTTGGTTATTAGGTTTTCCAGTTCATTTAAATTTTACTGTATCACATATTCCCTTATGCAATTATTTGAAAAAAGTAAAATCTAAGTATTATTCTTAATGTGAATTTAATTAAGTTAATCACATAATCATTAAGTATAGAATTCATTTCCCTTATTTATCTAACATTGATGACTTGTAAAATAAGGTAAAATTCTCATTCATTTCTACCGGGTTTTTTCCCCTAGTCAAGTGAATATGATGATGCCGTGGAAAGAAAAAAACCCTTACATGCTTAAGTTTTCTTAAACATGGAATTTTAGATTATCATGACAATTTAAAATCATATCTACCAATATAAATGGCATTGCACAATAATTCTACAAATAGGCTAAATAAACTCTGAGTTTTAAAATAATTTGGCTAATTGCTAAACTAGTAATGATTTTATCTCAATGTTCTTTAATCTACCCATCCTTCTAGCTATACCTAACCATAATATCTATTACTGAGAAAGTATATTACTGAAAAGATAAATGTCTCAAAGCAAACATATTCCTACCTTTCAAAATAAACTTTTATTAAAATGGAACAAAAAAGACACACAAAGCATTTCTCTTCCTGAGTGTTTGCTTACAATAATAAACTTCCAACTAATATATCTTCACTTTCACTACCCTAATATTAGTCTTTATTTCCCCTGACCAGAAACTACAGTAATAGGCACTAAAAGGAAAGTATGCTTCTGCTTTTCCTCCAAATTATTCTTCACACTACTGTCATCTTTGTTTTCCTTATGCAATATTGCGATCATGGTACTCTTTTGCTTAAACATCTTCAGAGACTTTCTATCACTCCCAAACTACCTATATCACCTAGCACAAGGGTGGGTAACACCTGCCCTGCGAGCTGGTTAAGGCTAACAAAATCATTTGCCAAGGCAACCACAGGCAATGATGAGGTGACAAGTAGTACAATATCTCCCACTGCTTGAATTCTATAAGTTGATCATTTTGTATGGCCCACAAATGATACAAATATCTAAATGGCCCTTGGCAAAAAAGTTCAAACTCCTCTATTTAACATTCTATCATCTGATGCCATCTAAATTTCTAGACTCATTTCATTTTCCTCTCCATCACTGCTATTTGCTTCTGACAAACCAGTCTGTTTTTCTACAACGTGAAAATCCCCTAAGTTTGCTCATCTCCATCTTTTTGATCACATTATACACAATACTTTTCCTGGTACTATTTTCTCCACTCAATTACTGGCAAATTTCTATCTATTCTTCAAAACACAATCCAAATGTTGCCTCCTCCATGAACTTTTCCATGTTCTCCTCTGTGATAAATGACCTTCAGCTTGGACCTTACATAACACTTTTGTTTTTTAGTTTTGTAATATGCATTGTAACCATTTCTGTCTTCACTACCTAAAAGATAATAAGCTGTAGAAAATACAAGAAAATCTCAAACTTATCTTCTCCAATATTTAGTATAGTTCTCAACAAAAAAAAAAAAAAATCGCTTTGCTTAATTCTATCTGTTGAAATTCTACCCGAACAAACACATCAAATACCAATTTGCTTTTGAAGCCTTTCATGACTTACTCCATCTAAACTAATCTTTCTCTCCTTGGATTTCTTACTAACATTTTGATTTATACCTTTCCTATGAACTTATATTTTATTTTGTGGTAGCTACTAAAGATAATTTTAAATCTTACCCTCTGAATATTTTAAAAAATCAGGTCTGAATCTTATTCTTCTTTGTATCTTCTAATTCTTTGCATGCTTATCTACCTATTTCAAAAATCTATGATTTCAATAGTGTTCACACTGCCTTAACTAACACAAACTGCAACCTTACTTAGTAGATGATCCTTAAAAGTAACTGTAGATGAACAATTCATCACTTTTTTAGTCAA
This sequence comes from Antechinus flavipes, assembly GCF_016432865.1. NCBI lineage: Eukaryota > Metazoa > Chordata > Mammalia > Dasyuromorphia > Dasyuridae > Antechinus > Antechinus flavipes. The sequence goes on along the minus strand of NC_067399.1, from coordinate 299,882,604 downwards.
CAGGGAGACTGTTCTCTCTTGAAACAAGCCTAATTTCAGACATTAAATTGAAAAGACTGCCTGATTTCAAAGTCTCTTAAGGTTGGTAAGATTTGTCAGACTTTAAATTCTACTGGCATTGTCTTTAAAAATTCAGGGTTATTTCAACACAAACATGGAAAATGGTGTGAAACTTTAGTGGTGGAAACTTTATACAGCAGGAGGTAAATACATATTTGATAAATTAATTTTAGAATAGTTAACCAATTTCCTTTAGTTCTGAGCTCAATTTTCTTAAGACTTGTGTCCATGATAAAAGCTAATTTAGTATACTGCTACATGGGTATATATTCTGAAACAAAAAAATATCAAATGTTTATTTCCTCTATTTGTGTCACTAAAGAATATAACATAAAATTAAGAGAAAATGGATTCTAATACAATATATAGAGTAATGTAGTACAGTACCATCCTAAAATGGCAAACTTGGAAGTCTGGCTCAAATTCAATTATGTTATGATTTTCATGTGTACCTTACGTATAGTAGGCACTTGAAAACTCTGTTAAATACATGATGAACAAATATACAAACTCATAAGAAAAATGCAGTAATTTATCAGTATACTCATATGGATTATAAATTTTTCTAGTTAAGAGATAAAGACGAAAAGAGTGATTTCCTGTCACCAAGAGTATAGATATATATTCCTTATTTCTCATCCTAATGAAATTTGCAGGAAGTAAAATTTCCTATAGAGTCCAATATATGAAAAATGGTTTTCTTATATTAAAATAACTCCAGGTTTAACATTCTAATTTTGCTCAAAGATAATTTTTACTTTTCTTACTTAAAAAAAGTAATCAAAAATATTTTCAAAAAAGGCTGTAAAATCTTATATTAATACTTTGAATTTCATGAAAGAATTTAACAGTATATAACAATAACAGACAGGATATTTGATAAAAGGTACCTTTTCTTAAACAAGGATATCGGAATAGTTTTATAATTCCATAGTCATCAGCTGTAACTAAAACTTGGCCAATAAAATTTCCATCTACAGAATTTATATCATTGATATCAGAATACTTAGGCCAAATTCCATTAACCTCAAGGCCTGAAACACAAGTCCATGAAGCCCATTGAACACCTTTCATTTCTTCTTTATTTGTCACTTCTTTTCCACCTAAAATTAAATCAAATTGTTTTCATTTTAAAAATTCATTTTAATTGCTTCCCTCCCCCCGCCCCATCTAGTCTAATCTTAAATGCTATGAATTTTCCCACCTGTTAGAGTGAAAAATCTAAAAGTATGATTGTACATTTTTGGAAAAAGGAAAAGCTGATAGCTTAAGACATGAAATAATTAAACGAAGCCATTTCCAGTTCTTTAAAAACACAAATATTCACAGGGTAATCAAGGCTACCATGGAAAGCAAAACTAATCACTATTAGAATTGGAGTATATAAAACTGTATTGGACTGATTCATGAAAAGGAGGAAGAGCTAGGCTAGTAGTAACTCAGCAGCTCAAAAAAGGGAAGCCAGGAAGTGAGCTTTAAAAAAAATAAGATTCAAGGAAAGCAATCAAAATTAAAAGCTAACAAATTAAAGTAGGGGATGTTAAAAATCATCTTAGTCAAGAGATTTTAATGGACCCTATCCATAAATTCAGATTTTCTTTGTATATAAGTTGCCAGTGAAAAATACGGTGTAAAATATAACATAAAAAATTCATTATGTTATAAATAAGAACTAGTTTACTTAACTATTATACTAAGCTAGCCAATTACAGACAATAATTATACTTCATTTTTATTTAATTTTTGTAAAAACCATGTTCATATCATTTAAATTTATTTGAATTTGCACTATAAGTTATGCTTATTTTCAAATTATCCTTTATGAAGTTTACCAAGCTGAATCCATTTTTTCAATTGAATACATTGAATCAAATTTTCATCATTTAGTTCATATCAGATAAGAAAAGAAACACATTTTACAATCCTATCCAAAATACAGTGGAATTCTGCTATAATGATATTCATTGTACAATTTAATTAATTATAAAGTGAGTTCATTTTGGATCTTATTCAAAGATTTAGTTAATTAATTGCCAAAGGAATCCCATTATAATGTACTATCATCTGTGAAATGAGTGAGTTAAACTATATAATTTATAAGGTTTCTTTCAGTTTTACAATTGTCTTTCATTGTAATTTAGTCTGTAATCAGACCCCAAAGACAATGTGGTTTTATTAAACCACAAATATAAATATTGATTATGCTATCTTTTTGATAACAAATTTTAAAAATTTTGTGAACATTGCATAAAATCTTTGTGGAGTATATAGTGTATTAAAAAAAAACAATCTTACTTGGCATCCTATAAAATAGTCTTTTTCCACTTCCATCATTGGTCTGTAAATATCTACTGTCTGAAGACCAATCCAAATGAGTAATGAAACTAAGAGATCCAACACATTCTCCAACTTTTTTGTACCGCTGGACAACTCCATAAATATCAACTGAGCTGTCATTTGATCCAACAGCAAGGAAAGTTCCATCTGGTGAATATTTTAGTTCATGAATAGCTTCCTTTCTATCTTTAATATGAACGACTTCTGTCATATCTCTGTAGGAGAGAAAGAAAATTTGCCACACACATAAAAAGCAAGGTACTCTAGTGTTGATTGAATTTTCAAATTTGTATCTAATGAAATATGAAAATGAGGTTATAGTGAAAATGGTAAAAAAAAAAAAGAACTAAAAATGACAATTAAACAGAGTTAACACTGAAACAGTCATTTAATACATATGACAAGAAGAATAATATATACAATTCAGTGTATGTTTTACAGTTTTAAAAATAAGGATAGTCAATAAACATTCTAATATCTTACTAAACAGGCACTTGGTCAACAAAGAGAAGGAATAAAACAGTAAAATTTTAATAAATTAAAATACATAGATTTTGTAGTTCTCACATAAATATTATATCTTACTATAAATACTATGATTTCAAAATATTAAAATTTAAAATTATATACATAATTCTCCATAGTAAAAAGACAAAAATGAAAATCAAATATATAGTAACATTTTAAAAGGCATGTATTGCTTCATATATATGCATGCACACATATATGTATACATATGCACAGATGTAAATGTATGCATGTGTTATGTCATGATAGTTTTTCCTGTATCTTTTACAGAGTATGGAATTCTTTTGTATTTATAGATCACTTCATCTCAGATATACAAGTTCCTCAAAGATAATAATTATACCTTTACATATTTCAAACTATATCTTTTATACACTATACTTTGCATTATCACCTTTATTTTCTACCCACAATTGTGTGCTATCCTGTTAACAAAAAGTAACATTTTATATAACTTATGTTTCTATGTAAACTCACAAAAGTATTAACAGCCATGGAAATAGATTTTTATAAATTACAGTAATGCAAAGAATACCTGATATGACAAATTAGGAAAGGGATACTTTCACATGCCTGATTTTGGACTTGTCTCACTGACACCTCAACCTTCTTTAGTGCTATTACGCTTCACCCGTGCTTCACTCCTCTTACTCTGACTGTGTCCTCTCTCAGTACTACAGATGAGTAAATATTCTTTTCATAGTAGATTATCTGGTGGAATCTAAAATAAAGAGTAGCATCACTGAACATTTCAGATATAAACATATCAGTGAAGAGACTGAATAACTTTTGTAAAGGGAAATATATCACCTATAATTTTTTAAAAGGGCAAATAAGTACACGGTCAAGAATGAGACACAAAATTTCAGAAAGAGTTTGACAATATTTCACAGCACGGGGATCTTTTAAAAAGATGTCAAATCACTATGAAATGGGGAATGAAGATTTAAGATAGAAGCATAGCTTAAAGAAGAAATAAAGGGTATGGGCTAAAATATTTATAAATAATTTAGAAGATAAAATGCATTTTCAACTTGATAAGATTGAACAGTGCCATTAAACTCTATTAGATTATAAAAAAACAAACTGATAAGATTATGGGGGGAAAGGACAAGAAAATATCACAAAGCTACTTGAATGAGACAAAAAAGAGATCAGTCTTACTGTGTTATTTTGAGTAAGGGGGAGATATATAAAATACAGATGGATTCTAAATAAGCAATTCTTGCTCAAAAAAGGTATCTGGGAGCCAGGGCTTACTATTCTCTGGAGAAGCCTACCTGAAGGGTTACTATACCCAAAAGGTCAAAAAAAATTGGTTAACATTAATTATCACAAAAAGAATAAAATAGAAAACATATATAAATAGAAATAAAATTAAAATATAAATATTTAAATAAAATAATAAAATAAAACACATATAAAAATAAAACATATATAAAGCATTATCCAACACTTGAACAAAATAAGAATGAACCTGAATCTAGGACAGTTCAATTAAGGTGCTTCAACTCCTTGACCTGGCATTTAAGACCTTCCATAATCTAACTCCAACCTATCACTCAAATTTTATTTCACTCTGTTCTCCCTTCATATACATATTCTATATTCCAACATATTCTATATTCCAACACTCTGTTCTATTTGCCATTCCTCAAATTTATCCTAGGCTAACATGATCTGTACCTTTGTTCATCCTGTTCCATATCTTCTATGATATTTGTTTATGGAAATCTTAATATTTTTCAATGCCTAGCTAAAATGCTATTCATTTCTATAAAGTTATCCATGACTTCCCTGGCTAGAATCCAATCTCATGAGTATTTTATTCTCTTATTCATCTCACATTTCTCTATATTTATATTTTACCATGCTCACAAGACTATAAAGACTATATCTTATCTTTGAATATCTCCCTATCCTCCCTATCATTACCATTAATCTATCATCTCATTAACATTAGTTGAAATGAATAAATGAAAACAGGTTCAGAGACAGAATTAAAATAATTGAAGAAAAAGACTGGTAAAAGTTGCTACAAAAGAATCCTACTCCTAAAATGATTAGGATACTTTAGTCAGTAAATACAACAACTCTACTTAAAATAATAAAAATTATGACAGGACAGAAACGTCATCACTTATATTGTCCTCTCATTCTCTTCTTTTTTCTACTTTCTAATGAAATGTGTGACCTTTTTTCTATTTTTACCTTGATCTCAACCAGTTGTCTTTCCCAGTTGACTGTTCCTTACAATTATCTATCACTACCTTAATAAATTTTAATGTCCATAGCTATTACTTACTTCTCTACTGTCTACCACAGGGGTCTTCAAACTTTTTAAATAGGGGGCCAGTTCACTGTCCCTCTGACTATTGGAGGGCCGGAGTATAGTAAAAACAAAACCTTTGTTTTGTGAGCCTTTAAAGAAAGAAACTTCATAGCCCTGGGTAAAGGGGATAATCATCCTCAGCTGTTACATCTGGCCCGCGGGCCATAGTTTGAGGACCTCTGGAACACACCTATTTTTCCTATCTTTAAAAATCCTCACTAAACTTACATCTCCTAATGTCATTAGCTTTTATTTTTACTATTTTTATTATTAACCCATTTATTCATCATAACTTTATTGATCCTACTTCCTCTCCCTTCTCACTTCTTAATTTTTTGCAACACAACTTGCAATCTTATTGTTTCATTGAAATTGCTCTCTCCAAAGTTATTAACAGAGTTGTGAACCAATTCAACCATTCTGAAGAACAATTTGAAACTATGTCCAGAGGGCTATAAAATCAAGCATACTCTTTGATCCAGCAGCGCCACTATTGGGTTTGAATCCCAAAGAGATGAGAAAACAGGGGAAAGAACCCACATGTGAAAAAATGTTTGTAGCCACTCTTTTCATGGCAGCAAGGAACTGGAAATTGAGTGGATACCCATCAACTGGGGAATGGCTGAATAAGTTGTAAAATATGAATGTAATGGAATATGATTGTTCTATAAAGGATGAGCAGATTGATTTCAGAGAGGCCTGGAAAGATTTATATGAATTGATGCTGAATGAAGTAAGCAGGACTAGGAGGACATTGAACACAGTAACAGCAAGATTGTGACAAACTTAGTCTTTCTCAGCCATAAACTAATCCAAGAAAATTCCAATAGACTTGGGATAGAAAATACCATCCACATCTACAGAGAGAGAATTATGGAAATTGAATATGGATTGAAATATGTATTTTTACCTTTCTGTGTTTTTTCTTCCTCGGTTTTTTCCTTTTTTTTTCTTTTACAACATGACTAATATGGAAATATGTTTAAAATGACTCTATGTGTATTACCTATATCAGATTGCTTGTTGTCTTGGGAAGTGGAGCAAGAAGGCAGAGAGAAAGAAATAAAGTAAGAAACTTTGCTGGCCAAAATAAAAAGTTACCAATAATCTCTTAATTGTCAGATGTGATGGCCTTTTCTCAGTCCTCATCTTTTCCCCACCTCTCAACAAAATCTGACACTGCTGACCACTTTTCTCTCTGAATTTTCACTCTGTCTGATCACTGTTCAGATTCCTGTTGGTTCATTATAGTTATAACTCCAAGGCTCTTAAATCCCCTCCTCCTTCTGAACTTCCCTATTTTTGTTAAGGTCACAACTCTCTTAAAAGTCACCTAGGTCAAACTTTCCCTCAACTCACATATTCAATCAATTATCAACATTTTGTTTCTACTTTGCAAACATCTCTCACATATATCTTTTTTTCTGCTTCACATCCTACTTCAACTATTGATCATCTTCAACCAGGATCTTTGAAATAGCCTTCATCATAACTCATCTCCATGCCATAAGTCTTTTTCCTGCACAGGTCTGAGCACATCATTTCCCAACTCAAAATATAATGGCTTCCTATAGATTCTAGGATCAAGTGTAAGCTGTTATTTGGTTTTCAGCACCCTCCACAACCCAATCCCATCCCAATCTACCAGCCAAATTGGTTTTCTTGCTGTTTTTCATATGACAGTCCAATCTCCTTTACACGGACTGTCCCTCATACCTAAAATGCATTCTCTCTTCACCTTCACTTTTTAGAAGCCCTAATTTCCTTCAAAATCCAGCTTTAATGTCACCTTCAATATGAGGTCTTTTCTGATCTCCAAGTTGTTAATGAAATACGCCAAGATTAGTGTGGAATTTGCATCTCTATACTTTGCAATGCTAGAAAGACAACACTACATGTCATATTCATATTTAACATATTAGTTATGCTGTATTAGTTATAGTGATTTTTAAATAGCTCTTTAAAGTTTAAAGCTCTTAATTACAATCTTCATGGCCTTCAGTACCTGCTATTGAGAAGGTATTCTCCATATTGCTAAGAACTACTGGAATTAACTCTTTAAGCAGGTTGTGGTTTGTTCAGTCGTGTCTGGAATCATGACTCCATCTGGGGTTTTCTTGGCAGAAATACTGAATTGGTTTGCCATTTCCTTCTCCAGCTCATTTTACAAATGAGAAACCAAGGCAAATACTTCCTGAACTTCAGAACTAGCAATCTACCCATTGTACCACTTAGCTGCTCTTTATGCACGTTATTCCCTATTAATCATAAGATATTTTATTTGCTTAGTCATCCTTCATGACTCACTATTGCTTTTATCTTTAAACATCAGAACATAAAAATATAATATAATATTCATCTTATACATATATTTTATACTAGTAGTGCAAATCTCTCAATACTGAACATTTTTTAATCAAGTTCCTGGATAAGTTTATCTTTTAAGAAAACAAATAACACCGTCACCTTATATTTTCTCCTCAATCTTGGGAGAATTGATATCTATATCCTTTAACAAACACAAAGCAAATGTAAACTTCTGAAATAGGCTCTAAACATGATCTACATTGTAGTTCTTGACGACTTAATTTTTCTGCTAGGTGGTTAATTCCCTGGGGGCAAGGACTATGTTTTGTTTTGTTTTATAATTCTTCCATATTTTAGTAAGTCCAGGATGTGATTAAGTGTGGGTATTCTCTGTACTAATACAACTATCTTAACATACATTTGTTGATCATCATGTCCTCTATTGATGCAGATCTAAACTCATGCGTAACTTAAAAGAAGCTTCAAGAATTTCTAGGGACAAAAAAAATTATCATTTGGAAACCAATCAGCTGATTGACCTCTACATATTTCATCTTTTCTATTTTCTCACAAGTGAACCTCTCACTCAGAGAAGCTTCTCTTTCTATAGCTCTTTGTCTGCACAAGACAACCATAATCAAGAAGTATCTGAGCAAAAAAAAAAAAACTTTAAGAAGCTAACAATTTAATGAGGAAGATCACAGGCTAATAAATATATATGTAATAAGCTACACACAAGATGTAATTAACAGATAATAATTATTAATTATTATCAGAGGAAATAATTAATAATTATTAATTAACAGAGGAATTAAGAGGAGTTATATGGAAAGACATTCTGTAAAGGATGAAATTTTAGATGGAAAATAAAAGAAGTCAGGAGGTGAACAGGGAGGTGAAAGAGGAAAAGCGTTCCAGGCATGCAAGACAGCCAAAGAGAATACTCAGAGCTGAGAGATGGAACAAATTGTGTGTGGAACAACTAGAAGGCCACTGTCACTAGATGAAGAGCTTATGTTCAGTGGTAAAGTGTAAGAAGTCTGCAAAGACAATAGGGAGTGGTTATAAAGGACTTTGAATGGCAAACAGCTTTTTGGTTTTGCTCCTGAAGGCAAACCATAGTTTGTTCTGAGAATTGGACCTGTGCTTCAGAAAAATCACTTTGTTGTTGTTGTTTTGTCCTTTGTTTTAAAAAAGGAATGACATCAGAAGGGTAATGTCTTGAATTGCAAGTGGCCTGTATTTGAGTGACACAAAGATGTGCAAAGTCAGATTCACTCTCTCCTCCAGTCATCTGAAGTCCAGTGGCAAACCATATATCAAGACAACTGGTGATTGCCCCAATGGTTGCAGGGAGAGACCATGGCAATCTTTCCAGGTCTGTTTATGTAAGGCAACACCCATGCTATATAATTAAAGACTACGTAGGAACTGAGGCAAAAGATGAGTTTGCCCTTATAAAATGAATCAATCTTGATGGGGAAGATCTTCAGAATTTCTGAGCAGAACAGAAACAAGTGCTATTTACACTCATTCTGAGCCATCAAAATGGAAACAATGAGCAACTGGGGCTAGGGCAGGGACCTATTTAACTGGCCAATCAGTGAAAATTAGAATGATCTGATCACTGTAGTAGTTAAATGAGGATGAATTAGAGTGAGGAGAGAGTTGGGGCAGGCAGACTCACCCACAGACTTGTATAATAATCAAGGAATGAAGAAAGGAAAGCCACTAAAATAGTGGCCCTGTGAGAAGAGATAAAGAGGTACATTCAAGGGATGTCCAAAAGGTGAAATTGGCAGGCCTTGGCAATAACTTGGATGAGGTTAGAGATAGAGATTTAGTGAGGAATCTAGGAAAATTCCTAACTTGTGAATCTAGGGGACTGGAAAGATGGTGCTGCCCTCTACAATAAGATGGAAGGAGAACTCAGGATTAAAGATAACGAGTTCTGTTCAGGGTAAGTTTCAGATACCTTGAACTAGATGTCCAGGAGACATCTGTAAGGCAGGTGGAGATGTGAGACTAGAAGTCAGCACAGAAAATAGTTCAAGAGTATTAAATCCATAGGAACTGATGAGATCATCAAGTGAAGCAGAGGAAAAATGTAAGAGGCTTAAGATAGGACTCTGAGGTACACCCATGTATAAAAAAAGTAATCAGGAGGAAAATTCAACAAAAGAGACAGAAGAACAGTCAAGAGAGGTGGAAGGAGAACTTGTAGCTAGTGTTATCCCAAAAACCTATAGAGAAGAGAGTACCAAGGAGGAGAGCATCATTAACAGCATGAAAAGCTACAGAGAGGTCAAGGAAAATGAGAATTGAAAAAAATACTGGCTTTATTAACTAAGAGATTATTAATAACTTTGAAGAAAGTCATTTCAACAGAACAAGAAGACTGGAAGCCAGATTGTAAGGCATAAGGGAAAGGGGAGTTATGAGATATTCGAAAAGAGATGAAAAGGTTTAGAAGAGCTGTATTGGATAGTGAGACAGTGTGTTGATAAAAGACATATGGTAGTAGTACCCAACAGCAGTTGAAGGTTAGTGAAGTTTGCAATGAAACTAGTTAGAATAATTATGTGATTTTCTCCATTTTAATTCAGCAGCATATGTGTAGGAGTGGATGGTGGGTGTAATCATTGAGGCTTAGCTGGGTATAATCAGTCAAATAATAAGGACATTAAGGATTCAAGAGAAGAGGACAGTATGGAGTTGAATTAGGAGAAAAGAAAAGAGTGGCCAATATAGAGAAGAGATCCTGGGAAAGATGTGATAGTTAAAGAGATTGGGGGTCACAATGTGACTGAAGAATAAGGTTATATAAGAGAAGACAGAAAGAAAGGTTAAAAAAAAACCAATGGATTATGGCTGGATTAAGGAATTTCTTGAACTCTTGAAGATGGAGATGGTATATTAGTGGGTAATAGCAAGATCAACTGTATGACTAATTTCAAGTGTGGTTTTAAGTCAGTGGAGGAATAATTTGTAGCAGGTGAGGAGGTTGAGGAAATGAATGGTTAGGATGTTGTGGGGGGGATTGATATGAATGTTGAAGATTCCTATTGTGAGGGCAAGTTTAACACTTAATGAGTTCTTAATGAGGAAGAGAAAGAAATTGTAAGCCAGGTATCAAATTTGCTGCAGAAGGAAAGGGAATGACTTACAGGTCTGTAAAAAAAATGGCTACTAGAATTCTGACTGGCTATGAATAGCTTGAACTTCAAAAGAAGAGAAATGATAGAAGGGGAAAGCCTAAAGCACAGTATGCAGCATGAGCCAAAGAGAATGAGTGAAAGAATACTTAGTACTAGAAGAATGGCCAGAGAAACTGTCATCAGGGAAAGAGCTAACCATGAGTGGGAGAGAAGCAGATTAAAGAAAGGGAAATGGCACAGTGGAAGAATTGGTAATATTTGGTCAAAACTTTGGGGTAGAGGGGTTGAAAAGGATGGTAATGAGAAATCAGGTCATGAAGAATGGACAATAGAGTTTGGATGATGATCTCCAGGAGCTCAGTCATATTCATGCTGATTTTTCTCCTGCTTCCATGTTTGATTTCCTGGATTTTTTTTTTTTTTAACTCCTCTGCAGCAGCCTTCTTATCTTAGTGATGCCACTATTCCTGCAGTCATCTCCTCTAATTGTTCCTGCCTGGCATCACCATCTGATGGAATGGTCAGGCCATGCATATATACTTTTCTATAGATTACACTCATAATTCTCTAGATTTGCCATCTTCTCCAATATAGTTCCCTACTCTCTACCCTATACCTGCCTTCTAGATCTCTTTTGTGTGTTATCCTCCCCCATTAAAAATATGTGCTCCTTGAGAATAGTTTGTCTTGAAGAAATTAAAACCATCTATAATATAAAAGGCTCTAATACACTACTGTTCAGAGAAAGGAAATTAAGATAACTCTGAGGTACCACTACACACCTCTCAGACTGGCTAAGATGACAGGAAAAGATAATGACAAATGTTGGAGAGGATGCAGGAAAACTGGGACACTGATACATTGTTGGTAGAGTTGTGAATTGATTCAAAAATTCTGAAGAGCAATTTGGAACTATCCTCAAAGGGTTATCAAACAGTGTATCCCTTTTGACCCAGTAGTGTTTCTACTGGGCCTGTGTTCCAAAGAGATCTTAAAGAAGGAAAAGGACCTGTATGTGCAAAAATGTTTGTGGCAGCCCTTTTTGTAGTGGCTAGAAACTGGAAACTGAATGGATGCCCATCAGTTGGAGAATGGTTGAACAAGTTGTGGTTTATGAATATTATGGAATATTATTGTTCTGTAAGAAATGATCAGCAAGATGATTTCAGAGAGACCGGGAGAGACTTATATGAACTGATGCTGAGTGAAGTGAGTAGAATCAAAAGAACCACAAGATTACATGATGATTAACTGTACTGGACATGGCTCTTTTCAACAGTGAGATTATTCAGGCCAATTCCAATAGACTTGTGATGGAGAGCCATCTGCATCCAGAGAGAAGACCGTGGGAACCATGTGTATTTCACAACACAGTATCTTCAATCTTTTATAATGCTGTTTGCTTGCTTTTTGTTTTCTCTCATTTTTTTCTTTTTTATCTGACTTTTCTTGTGCAGCATAATAAATGTGGAAAAATGTGTAGAAGAATTGCTCATGTTTAACATATATGGAATTACTTGCTGTCCATGGAGGAGGAAGAAAAATTTGCAACACAAGGTTTTGCAAGGGTGAATGTTGAAAACTATCTTTGCATATATTAAAAATAAAAAGCAATTTAAAAAGAGAATAGTTTGTCTTTTTTACTTGCAATTTTCTATCCTACATTTAGCTAATGCTTGACTCATCCAGTTATTTATCTAATCTGATCATCAAATAAGAGATGTATCATTCACCACAGGGCCACAATTTGAAGCCTTTACACCTTAATAAAGCTGTTTAAAATTTAGGTTTCACTGTCATAATCTTCAAGAATCCAAGACACCACTACACCACAATGAAATACTAGAAGACTTTAGTGTTTTTACACATATGTATGTTACACAGATATACGAAGTCTGGAAAGACCACTGGTCAGATTCATTATGGAATGTCTTACATTTTTTAGGTCTTCCCTCTTTCATGCCTCTTTTCTCCTTCCCTGGAATCATATGATTGGTTATGTTCCATTCTATGATTTTGCTAGCCATTCTGTATCCATTCCCACAAAGATTAGTTAAAGAACACTATACTCTATGACTCCAGCTCTACATAGAAAGCAGAGAGAAAGCAAGAAGCAGCTATGATCAGGTAAGTCTGTATTGAAATTTAAGGTATAGCAAAAAAGTGTTATGTACATATGTCTTTGAAAATGTTATTGAATTACTTTGAATGGCTACCTATCTGGCTGCATGTCATAGCACATCATTTACTTATTTTTTTAAGTGAAGATGGTTTTACACCAATATCACAATGCATTGGATTTCAATAGAGATGTATTATAGTGTTCTGGGACTTGATATAATTAGAACAATGTCACCTGTGAAAAGTGGCATTTGGAAAATTTTTTGTTCACACTAGCACCTTGTTCTGTCATGGAGACTGCAAGAGAATCTTTTTCATGACAGTAGCATACACCATAAATATTTCTCACTATTTTAAACCTTACTTAACATCAAAACTCAGCAGATCAGTAAACAGAGTAAACAAGTCTTTGGATCATATGCCTTGAAGGATCTTAGATAATGTATAAACGTGTAGAAGACATTAAAGAACAGGCCTAAGGCTGGATTTTGTTTCACCAACTCATTTTTTTTTTTTTAGAAATCAATAAACATCAGACAAAATGGGATATTATATTCCTTCTCTTACTTGAGGTACTTGCTTGAAGAGTTATGGGTTAAGACAAGATAAATAAAAGGAAATACTGCTTATTATAAGTAATCAACTTATGGGACTCATAAGCAAAAGGCAGAATAATATAAAAATTTTGAGATCTATGAATAAAATAATAGTGAAATAATGATAATTTATATTTAAATAGAAGTTACAAAGCACTTCATATTTATTTTTTCATTTGATCACAACAACCCACTGAGATAGCTAGTATAGCTAATTAATTCCTATGGACCATACTGTCCATTGGGTTTTCTTGACAGAGATATAGAAGCAACTGTCAACTGGATACTATTTCTCAAGTTATTTTGTTTTCTGACTGTTACTTGGTGCTAGCTAGAATTCAAGAAAAGACATTAATCTTATTCAAATAAAGAAATATTTTATTTTTAAAAAAAGATACTGGAGCTGATTAAGGCAAACAGAAGTTAAGTAAATGACTTAGTTAATTTTATGATCTAGTTGTCCTGGCATACTATGACCATTCTTCCAAAATCTGTTCTTTAGCATCTTATACAAATGGCAAGCATATATCAGGCCAACAAATAGCTCTGGTTAAATTTTCAGTGAAATTATAGAAGTAGCAACAAACAATATATGTGTTTGAAACTATAAACATGAAATTATAAACATGAGCTTAGCTTCACTGGGTAGAAATGTGTCTGGTCAGAGAACATAAAAATTTAAACAAGCTAAATGAAATATTGTTAGATATAACCACTTTCTGACTATCTGTAATATTCTATTATATATAAATGACCAATAAGAGAAACATGCAAACACCAGTGGTTAAGTTAAACAGAAAGCATAAACCTAATTAGCATATAAAACATACACATAGTCATATAGGAATGCCAAACATCCTTCCTGAGTTTATAATACAAAAGTTTGCTTTTCTTTTCCAGGGTAGAGAAACTGGCTGAGTGAAAATCAGTACTATCATACAATGTTTTACTTTACCAATATAAACACAAAAAAGAATAACTGTTAGAAAATTTTATATAATTATCTACTTTAGTGACATACCTTACTCGAAGTACAGTCAAAGAACCATCCTTCATTCCAAGGCAAGATGAATTCCATCTATACTAACAGCTGCACAACGAATTGGCTCCTCCATATTACATCTTGCTATTAATGCATGATCTATCAGGCTCCATATCCTACAAGAAATATTCAATTAACTAAAATACAAACATCTAAAAAAGTATTAAATCTTCAATAAAGGACAATAATTTGATATCATTTAAATAAAGAAATTAATATAACATTTTACAAATAACTATATTATTTAGCAATGCAATCTTTTTAAAAATAAGATTTGTAAAGTCATAAACTCTTCCTCTGCTAGAAGCATATTTAAAACAACTGATAAGTATGCAATCAGTTCCTTTATAATAACATTACCACACTGACTTGGTCCTAACTATATTAAATTAGTAAGTTGAAATTTTCTATTTTAACTGAAATTTTTATATTTAAAGCTCACATATATAATGGTGCCATCTCACGAAAGTATAATTTAAGACTGATACATGACCACAAACTTTTTCTGTACTACATATTGACAGTTTAATATATATTTGGCTAGATTTAATAGTCTAAGGCAACATGGGAATATTGAACAATAGTGTCTGATGTTTTATGCAAACATACAAGTGATGAAAATTCGTTAAATAATTTTCAATGATTTCTTTCTTTCTTTTTTTTTAATATCATGACTCTTGATAGTTAGGTTTTCACAAGATGTTGCAGTTTCAAGGTAGTAGAAGATAATACCACAGACCAATCAAGCTTTCAGAAATTAAAAACAAGCCTAACTGCAAAGTTCCTGATAAAGGGGGCCCAGGCTAAAAACTTGTTTAAACCAGCCGGGTCAATGACCAGGAGATGGTTTTTCTTCATTGAGCTTGTTTAATAGGCTCATTGTGTATTATCTGACATACTCCCAGAGTGGAGATAGTTCCCATTTTTGAACATGGGATTTAAGATTAGGGAGTTGTGGTGTTTTTCTTCTTTAATACAATATAAGATGGTTCTCTCTGGGAGAAAGCAGGTTTCTCAGGGGAGGTTTTCTGGAGGCAGCCTTAGTTTCAGTTGAAAGTAATAATCACCCAAAATGCAGCCAGGTGTTAAAAGTTCAGATTTTTTATTGCCTCCAATATAGCCCGGTTAGGTTTTCTTAGAGGCCTGTCTCTCTGCTTGGTTCTAAGAGCTCTTGCAGCTTTGTCCTTTGCTTCTGCCTCTGCTTTCTTCAGCCTCCAATTCAGCTCCAAGTTGAATCTGTCTTGCCTCCGAGAGAGGGCTTCTGGCTCTCAATCTCCCAGAGTGCTCCTCTCCTACCCCAGTCAATGTTCCAAAGTAAAACTCCTCACTCAGAGAAGGCTTCTGGCTGAACTCACTTGATGCTCCCCTCTCAATCTAAATTCAGCTGAACTCTCGACTCGTAGCTTCTTCATGCTGAAAAACTTCCTTGACTGGCCCATTGAAGCTCTATTTATGCTCCTACAAGAGAGAGGGATTGTGGGATGCGAGAGAGAGGGATTATGGGTCTTCTCCCATAGTGCTCTCTGGCCCTAAGAGTTTCAAGTGTGATTTTTTTGTGAATCTCCCATACTTGTGAATTCCAGTGAATAAAGGTATAAGCACAAGCATTGCATCAATTAGTTCTACTTAGTACCTTGTTTCAGGTTCTGGCCCAAAACATCTCAACTCTAATGACTTAACAATTTGTAAAGATTCCAACAGGGAGGAGGAACAAAGGGAGCAGCAACATACTGGCAGATAAGAAGAATGTAAACCATGACTATTAGTACTTAACGCTATGCTTTTTTCTATAACAAATACAGAATCACAGAAATCCACATGACAGAGACAAGACTTGAAAAGAATTAAAACATCAATCAACAACCTAAGGGCAAAGAAAAGTTGCAAGAAATTTGGACAGGTTAGAAAAAGTTGTGAAAGTGTAGACACCGAATTGAGGAGCTGACTCTAGGAAGAAAAGAATAAAGGCTTTTCCTTTGTCTCTTATAGTGCATCTTTTGTCTTTCTAGGTGGTTAAAATAAGAAGAAAGGGGAAAATTACCTAAGTCTTGATGTTTTTTTTCTTTTTTTCCCCCTATAGAATGACTGTCTTTTTTTTATTTATTTATCTATTATTTCTTTTAAGTATGCAAACAAACTCAATTTTTTTTTACTTAGACCCTGTGCCCTCCACTTTTCAGGAAGCACAGATAATGGTGGATATAAATAAAGGCATGTCCAGTGAAGTGCAGTTGCATTGGATAGCCATTAATTAATTAAGCCACCTTTCTAGGATCTGCCTCCCAACCTTAGTTTTTAATTCAAATTGCCTTTTTTGACCCATGACACTTCAGTAAATGAGTACCCTAAACCTTAAGCTTGTTCTTTAAAAAACTTGAAATTGGAGATATAATCAGCAACAAAATCTCAGCATAGTTTTTTTCCTGCAAATTTTTCCAACCTAGAAAGCTTAAAAATAGGGGACACAGGGTAATTAAAACTAATGAAATAGACAAAAATATTAAACAAGGTAGAAGTCTCATGTAACAATATTGTTACAATTTGTCCTTTGCTTCTGCCTCTGCTTTCTTCAGCCTCCAATTCAGCTCCAAGTTGAATCTGTCTTGCCTCCGAGAGAGGGCTTCTGGCTCTCAATCTCCCAGAGTGCTCCTCTCCTACCCCAGTCAATGTTCCAAAGTAAAACTCCTCACTCAGAGACATGTTCAATCAAATCCAAATCTCAAATTAGCAGTGAATGTAGAGATATAATTTATATGCAAATATTAGGAGATAACTACATTTATTGCCATAACCAGAGGGTGATTTCACAGGACTATTACTGACTCAATCAGATTATGTTTATATGCTTATTACTATTAATTACTATTCAATGCTCAAATATTAAAGTGGATCTATGCCCTTAGTGATTTAGAAGCTTCCACTCCAACAGTGTTGATAACACTCCAGCCATGCTTACTCATCTTATTTGACCCTTGTTTGTGCTCTCTTTAATGTTCACAATAAGAAAGAGCCTACCACTTATAAACCATATTTTTCAAAATTGTCCATTTTTTATCAGTATATGTATATATGTCAAATATAAATCATTGACATAACTCAGTAAAGGTTGGAATTTTATGTAAATTCACAAAAACTAAACAAAAGATAACTGTACAAATAATTTATAATTTGTTTACCTGACTGAGCGATCATCACTTCCAGTCATAGCCAGAGGCTTAGTTGGGTGCACTGCCAAGGCCCAAAGTTCACCTTCACAGTGTCCCTGCATAATGAGGAAAGGCTTATTTCGTTCATGCACCACAATTTCAAAAATTTCACTATCTTGTGTTCCAACTAGGATATGATCTCCACGCCAACAAACACTCCTGACAGACAAACCTAGTGAAAAATAAAATAAATGTCATAATATATAGGTGGAGTAGGGAATTGCCTATATAAAATGATTTGAAATCCAACAGGAAAATCTATTCTCCCTACCAACCAAGGATACGTTATTCTATCTGAATTTTTAATAACAGATTTATTTCTTTGGGTTAAAATTTTACCTTTTTAAGCATCTTCTCTTATAATGCAAAGACCCCTGGAAAAGGAAACAAATTAAACTACTATCATTTACAACTGGGATAAATCATTTTATTAAGTAATTTTTCCTTCTGACAGCTAAATGAAAAGGCACAAAGGATGAATAGTCCTGATGGTAAAAAAAGGAATGAATAACTTTACAGCACAATAGTTAGGAAAATATTCATCTCAATTCAATTTTAAAAATCAAACACATAATGTTTATTTTACTAGGCATTGTGCTATATGCTGGGAAAACAAAGACAAAAATGAAAATTTCCGTTCTCAAGGAGTTTAAATTCACTAAGACAAGATGAATACACAAATAAATTCAAAATATGGACAAAGTAAATGTACACATATAATTTGAGTGGAGGTAGCATAAAAAACAACTAGGATGATCAGGAAAGACTTCATGTGAGTGATTGCACTTGAGCTGAGTTTTAAAAGGAATAAGGATCTGTTAGGCAGAAACAATGAGAATATTCCACATAAAATCTCTATGTAAAAGCATGTCAATAGGAAATAGAATATCATGTATTGCTAAAATTCTCCTTTACCCATCACTTCTATTTTATTTTTATTTGCTTATATACTGTGTTCCTTTAATACCTTTCCCATAACCCCCAATGTGAACACTGGGAATAGAAACTGTAATCTCAAGTATCTTTCAGAGTGGACACTTTATGAAATTTGCTAAATTAATTACTAATCATGTGAAATTTAATAAAGTGAAATATCAAATCTTGACCTAGATTTTAAAAATAAACTGCATAAGTATTAAGATGTGGTTAGAAAGTAACCATGAAATATAATTATATAGAATTTCATCTATGGAGACCAAGTAAATGATCTTAAATTTGTAAAATTTGTTTTAATAAGATATAGTTTTATAGTGATTTACAGGTATTAGTCACAATCAATGAACAAGTATTTTAAAAATACTTACATGTCAGGTACTGTACTAGGTTCTGAGATACAAATACAACTGGGATATAAATACAACAAATAAAACAAGCAATACGAAATAAATGAAACAATATCTACTCACAAGAAGCTGACAGTAAACAGGAATAGGGAATAAAAAAATATATATAAGAAATAAAGAGAAAATTAATATATACTGTAGTTAAATACAAGGTAATTTAGGAAGAAGGTAAAATAGAAGTGATGGGTAAAGGAGAATTTTAGCAATTCAAGAAAGAGTTATAAAGCACATCTTAAGTGTAATACATTAGAAATAAAAAGATAAAAACAATTTTTGTTTTCAAGGAGCTTATATTTTACTGGAGAGATTTAAAGTGTACTAGGAAAATTCAGAGATAGAATGCATTTTCATCCCAGGATACATAAGAAAAGTTCAGATAGATAATACATGGTATATATGGCATATAAAAATATACAAAAATGTGTTCTAATGGTAAATTCACAAAAGTTGATCTTGGTCAAAATTTTCATTTAAATTTTTTTTTAATTGTTCTCCAATAACGCTTTAATATTTGTAAGTATGAGGAAAGGCTTCGTTTGGAAAGTCATGCTTGAGCTACTCTTAAATGAAAGAGAGATTTTAGAAGGAAAAGATAAGGAGATTGAATTCTAGGTATGGGAGAAAGAGAGAGTAAAGGTAACAGAGATAGTAGAATATCTGTTGCATATGGAAAGCAGAGAGAAAGCTAATTTGGCTACCTCAAAAAGTACAGAAGGGTGAATAATATACAAGGACAAAGGAAAGATAAATTAGGACCAGATTATGAATAGTTTTTCAAAGCTAAATCTATGTTATGGATCTTTTTGGCAGACTGGTAAAGTCTATGGATAATGTCTCAGGATAATGTTTTTAAATAGATAAAACAAAACAAAAAATTACAAAGGAATTCAATTATGTTGAAATACATTTATCAAAATATTAAAATTTTTAAAAATGTTCATGAACCTCAGATTAAAAATCTCTGAACTAAATGATGAAGTTCATATTCTCAGGGTGGGAGGAAATCAGTGGAATTCACTGATTAACACAGAAACATGGTCAAATCTGCACCACATACTGGAATTAGGAGACTTGAAGGACGATCAATTAATTAGGAAGCCATTGCAATGATCTAGATGAGTGAATATAAAGGCCTCAACTTAAGTAGTAATTATAAAAATAGATGGAAGGATAGGAAGAGAATTAGGAGTAGTAGAAAAGATAAAGCACGGAAAAGAGATTAGTCAATGGTGTCAAATGCAGCAAGTAGGTCAAGAAGGATGACAACTGAGGAGAGACGTCTTATTGCCAATTAAAGGATGATGGATAACTTTAAGAATAGCAGTTTCAATTAAGTGATAAAGATGGAAATCATACTGTAAAAAAATTGAGAAGTGCAAGCAATGAGTATAAACAGTTTTTTTAGAGTTTAGCTGAGAAAGAGAAGACAAAGAGGATGATAACTTGAGAAGGTGGTAAAGTCTAGTAAGGATTCTTTAAGAATAGAGGATATTGGGGCATGTCTCAAGGTAGCAGAGAAGGAACTAGGAGACAAGAAGAGATAGAAGATTGCAAAAGACTGAGTTTGCAGTCTATGTCAAGAGATTGGAGGAAAGAAAGAGAAGGGGGATAATAATATCCAAGAAGGTTAGGGGATGAAAAGAAAAGGAAAGAATTCAGTTGCCTCAATTTTCACAGAAGACCTCAAGATGGACAATGTGATGGGAAAGACAAGGGAGATTTCAATAAATAACCAAAAATTTGGAGTTGTCTTGGCAGAGATAATGGAATAGTTTGCCATTTTCTCTTCCAGCTCGTTTGACTAATGAGAAAACTGAGGCAAACAGGGCTAAGTGACTTACTTAGGGTCACATAGCTAGTGTCTGAGACTAGATTTGAACTCAGAGGAGAATTGGTCTTTTTGACTTGACAACAGCATTTTATCCAAGGCACCATCTAGCTGCTTTGAGAAATCAATTAGAGACACTTAAATTTCAATGATTTATGATGTTTCTGTCTTTAAATGCCATTCCCTCTTTTCTTTATTTAGTCTAATTAACCCTTAAAAGAGTTTATGAAGTCTTTGCAGAGCACTCCAATCTCCTCTAATATCCTTTACTACTCACTACATCATTCATCTGATAAGCATGTGCCAAATTCATATTTCCTGCACTAAATTGTTATTTATCTTAAATTGTCACCTCCCCCTTGATAAATTTTTATGTTCTGCCTTTTTAGTAAGACTAAGTTCTTTGAAGACACATTATTTTACTGAGTACTTAGCACAATGCTTTGGACAGCATAGAAATTCAATAACTATTTACTGATTGCTTTTCCATTTACATAAGAGTAAGAAGCATTCTTTTATTGCAACAGTTTTTAAAATTAGAAAAGAGGAAATAATTTCCAATTACTGACTACAGTTTAAGGAACTAAATTTTAATGAAACTGATACCCTATAAAATATAACATATTTTATATATAATATATATAAAATATGCATTATATATAAGAATATATATAAAGAATATAATTTTAACACAATTCTAAAAATATGATTAAGTTAAAAAAAAGACTCAAATACACTTTGTCCAATCATTTTGAAAGAAAACTATTTCTCCAGTCTTTTTAAAATTTATATTTATTTTATTTATAGGTGTTCACTTGATAGCATTGCATTCTATATTGCTATACTGCTTTTTTCTATAGTTCCATGATATGCCAATGTTCAAGACATGGGTTTACCTTAGATTATCCATTACTTTGCTTGCAAGGAACAAAATGTTTTAATAAATGTAGATTCCTGATAAAGTTTCTACAAGCTTTATTATTTGCACAGAATAGCTTTTTCAAAACACAATCAAACTAGAAACATTACAGCAAAAAATCTGATCTCAAATGAAATCAATTAAGTTTGCAACTATAATGAAAGAAAATGTCAGTTTATACTCCACATTTTTACTCATACAATTTTGTAGTCCATTAATAGTTTACCTGATTATAACCCATTCATATTCACAGTTTTTTACCTTTGTATCCCTGGTCTGTTTCCCTGAGATCAATTACAGTAATTGGTTTAAAAGTTAAATCCCAGAGACGAATACAACCATCTCTGCCACCAGTAGCAAAGCCTTCCTCACATGCATTCATACTGAAAATTCCTGCCTATGGGGGAAAAAGAAAACATCACTTAACACTTTTTTATTGTTTCAACTGTGAAGGTAAAAAAAAAATATATATATATATATATATATATATATATATATATACATATACACACACACATACACACACACATACATACACACACACACACTTACAATTGTGGCATAATTTCATAAGAAAAAGGGAGAAGCAGCATGTCATAGAAAAACCTGAGTTCAAGTTCCCTGGACATATATTGGTGGTATCACCCAATCTCAGTGTATTCATCAACTAAAGCTATAGATTTCAATATGAAGGTGTCAACCTGTGTAAAATTTTCACTACATAAGTCAGAAAATTCTGAGTATAATTTTTCTTTTTATTATATTTTATAATAGCAGAAATACTAATTATTTTTGTTTAAATTATCCAATATATTAAGTGGCAGAAAGCTTTTAGAAATATTGTTTTATGGGTCTTTTAGCTATGGGAATTATTTCAAAAACAATTGATAAGACAAAAATTAACTTTTCCAATTCCTTGAATTGAGTCAATTATGAAAAACCCAAGAAATAGTGTGTATTAAGTATGAAAAATATATATTTACTTATATGAATTACTTAATAACTTTTGAACAATCAGATATGTGATTAGGACATTTCTTTCTTAAAACTCTCCTGCCATTTCAGAGATGATATAATTTTTTATTTGATTTCTCAATTCCATTTTCAATGACTCAATACCCTTTACTTGACATTTCTGATGCCAAATAATAGTATTCTTTTCACGTTACATCTTTTCCTTAAGAATTTCTCCCTCCCTCAAGTCAATTTTAATAACTTACAATTATCTTTCTTGCTCACTTTATTTTCACTTTTGATTATTTTCCAATGATATTTCACTTCCTTTTGCAAATAAGTATAAATAAAACAAAATCCTAGGCTGTCCTAAGGCCAATTTTTCCCCCTCACTATACTAACACTAGTTTTCCATATTTATTACTCCTCTCTTTACTGAATAAACTTTGCATTTTCCCAGAAAAGTCAGAGAGAGAGAGAGAGAGAGAGAGAGAGAGAGAGAGAGAGAGAGAAAGAGAGAGAGAGAGAGAGAGAGAGAGAGTGTGTGTGTGTGTAATTTGTTTATGCTGAGGCAACTGGGTTTAAGTGACTTGCCCAGGAAGTGTTAAGTGTGGGAGGCCCTATTTGAACTCAGGTCCTCCTGACTTCAGGACTGGTGTTCTATCCACTGCGCCACCTAGCGGCCCTGTTTTGTCCCTATATTATAACTAGTTAGGCAAAAGAGAAGGTTGGGGGAGAATGACAAGGTGGAGAAAGAGACATACATATGATGAAAGACAGAAACATAAGCAAAAAATAAAAGTACAAATTATATGATTTAAAGCTGAATATAGAAACTATTATTACTAAGAGTTTTACATTATATCTTGGGTTGATTTGCACTTTGCTCAGATTCATTCATTATGTGAAAATTATAAAGATAGATATTTTTTAATATTGTAGGAATGATAAAATTTTTTCAATCTGCAAGGCTGAATGAACACTAACCTAAGATACTATCTAACTTCACTTGAAATATATAAGTACTCCAAGAACATACAAGATCCTGAGAACAAGACTACCATTCTCTTCCTTTCTCCTAGCCAAAGGAAAGAAGCATAAAGGCAAAGTTAAGAAGACTTTTAGATCAGAGTATATTTAAATAATGTAAAGGTAAAATGCAAATTTATTAAATCAAAATAGGTCTGATAGTAGCTCCAATATTCAACAGTATGCAAAGACATATTCAAAGAAATGTCTGTTTGAACATTCTGGTATTATAATATACCAGAAAAAGCCAATTCAAAAAAGCTTACATTTATAAGGGTAACAAGGAAGGGGATATCCAAACCTCAGCTTTCATCTATTAAGGAATTCCCAATGTAGAAACTCCCTCTTCAATGAAGAGAGGCAATTTTTCTGCAACTTAGATTTTAGAATTTTACAGGGAAAATGAACTATTGCAGTTACATGCCTACTATGTATCAGAAGCAGGATCTGAATTTAAGACTATCTGAATAACTGTTCGGTTCTGCAAATATGTATTGTATCTAGGATATACTGCAACATATTTAACATATATAGGACTGCTTGCCATCTTGGGGGGGGTGGAAGGAAGGAGGGGAAAAAACGAAACATAAGCGAGTGCAAAGGATAATGTTGTAAAAAATTACCCTGGCATGGATTCTGTCAATGCAAAGTTATTATTAAATAAAATAAAATTTAAATTAAAAAAAATAAAATTAAAAAAAAAGACTATCTGAATATAAAGCTGTCACTAGATCAGTCTGCGTCCCAAATTGCAAATTATAGCAAAAATATACTTACTGTATGTGCTCCCTGTATTGTACGTATAAGATTGATTCCTTTCCATACATAGACATCCCCATTGAGGGCACCAGAATATGTTAATTCCTCTCTTGCACAGGCAAGGCACAGTATTGTCTGAAGATCACCGGCCTTACCAAAGACACCTCGCTTTGGAGTCAAAGAATTTCCACACAAACTCCAGAACTATAAAGATATAGAACAAATGCAAATTAGAAAGTAATTTTTAGAAATTATATTTTACAAAAATTTATATCCAGTTTATGAAATATGTGCATGATGAAGGCTTGTTGAGAGGACTATAAGAAACAAGACTAAGAAATTCTCTAATGCTATTGCAATATTGGAATAATCATTAATGTCAGTTTGTGTTCTGTACTCATCAGAATTGTTTGGGTCAAATTTTTCTTTATCTGTAGAACTAGGGCATTTGACTTTATAATCTCATTATAGGAAATTCTCAGGAAAGGAGTTCCCGCACGTGGATCCTATGCCTACAATTTAGTCTTAAAAGGTTACCTAAAGCAGAGAAGTTAAGAGACTTGACCAAGATCACACAACCATATGTCCTTCCAACCCTTTCTGATTTCAAGGTCAAATCTCTACCTATTATGCCATGTTATTCCCTTTTTTTTTTTTAGATGATTGGAGGATATTTATAACGACCACAAATTGTAATTTTCTTATTTTGTATACTTTATATATTAAACATTAAGTATAGAATCCATACCAAACTTTCCTATAAAAAGGTTCCTGAATAAAGGTATAGATTATCCATCTACATGAGGAACAACAACAAAAAGAACATTAGATAGAATTCATATAATCTAGAATTCTGTCGTAGTGACAATAAGTATCTATCCTAGATGCAGTTTTCTGGTTGAGCAGAGCCATTATTTCCAATTATAGGCTCCCTAAAATTTGAAATTCCTTTCCCTTGAAATCTTTAAAAACTTGTTAGAAATAATCTGTGTAGTTCTTTTGCACGCCAAGGAAACTATCTGTAACCCTGATTTTTTAGAAATAATATAAGATTAGTAAATTTAATAAATAGCTTGCATAGAGGAAAACAGGAAAGAATGGAAAAGATTTGAAAGGATAAATAAAATTTTAAACTTTAATTCTTATTGAAAAAAATTTACACAAAATCATATTCAAATTATAAAGAAATTAAGTTATTTAATGGGCTTGTACATCTCAGTAAGAACTAAAAACTTTAATATGCTTTCCTAATACTTCATACAAGTAAATAAATACATAAACAATAAAGTAAAATAAGCAAATAAATAAATTTTTTCCTGTTTTTTTTTTTTTTTTTTTTTTTTGGCCAGACAATGGGGGTTAATTAAGTGACTTGCTAGGAGGCTGCATTTGAACTCCTAACTCTAAGACCAGTGCTCTATCCATTGAGCCATCTAGAAGTCCCTAAAATTTTCTCTTTAGTGGCACAATAAATTTATAAATTAGGAATTAAGCTTTTAACCTATGTGAAATACACAGAATATTAAAATAATGAATGATATTCATAAATTTACACTGAGGCTCAGAGAAGATAAGTGAGTGATTCAATGTCAAATGATTGATAGATTTTGAGTAAAGTTTTGGCCTCAAAATTCAGTAAGCTAAGATTCTTTTTTATTATAACTACATGGAGCAGAGATTAGTGTACTTGAAGGGGAATCACAATAGAATCTGACAAAAAAAAAAAATAAGACTAGATACTTAAGTGAATCCTGCAGGTCTCTGAGGTTCCCTGGAAATTAAGCTACATGCAGCTTTACCTTTAGTTGGAGGAAAAAGTTACCTCCAATTTTGACTTTAAGTTTCTCATAAACACTGGAACAAACACTGATAAGGGCATTAATATATGAACCGCAAATGTAAAATTCTAAAAATAAAAGTGAGGATTTTCATATTTCAAATGACTATCAAAATTTAAGCAGCAGTATGAAATTTAATTTTAGGGAAAAAATAATATTGATATAATTGGATAGGAAAAAACAAAAAAGACACCGAGTACCTTAATATGTTTTACACCACAACTGACAAGTTTATTTGGTTGATACAAGTCCCAAGAAATATCAAATATCTGCAAATAAATAAGAATTGTTGTTAAACTCATCCTTTAATAACATTTTCAGCCTCATATTAAAAATGATCAAAAGCTAAAAACCCCATCTACCTTAAATATTATGCTATCCATTAAAAACACCTAATTCCACCTTCAAAATTTGGCGTTACTATGATCGGTACAAATGATTTATTACAACACTAGACTATGATTCTATTGGCACAGAATTTATCTCTACTAAAGGAGGGTGGCATCTTATCTGTACCTTATAGTCTTAAAGAGGTTAAGTGCTTTAGCCAGGGTCCCACAGTCAATTTGTATCGAAACATTGACTTAATAAACCTATGTCTTCTTGATTTTGAGATCAGCTCTTTATCCACATTACTCTACCTTTCAACACTGCATATTATTCATGTAAATTTTATGAAAAGATAAAAGAAAATGAAATTTTTTTTACAAAGTATATGTCTCATCTCTTCCTAAAAATCCATGAATCTCTAAATGATTTACCCATTAATATGAAGTATTTTAAATCAAACAAATAGCATATAGAAAATATGTAGTTCTAGAGAGAAATGGGTTTCTTAGAAAATAAATTTTATAAATATTTCCTTTTTTTCTGCTCTTAACTATTTTATCTGTTTATTTGGCATACAACATCTTTACACATAATCTAAAAATATTACTAACCAATATTAAAAAGCCCAAAATACTATATTCATAAATAATAGGGAACTAAAAACTCATTTTAAAAACAATTTACAAATAATAACCTATATTATAAAACTCAAAAATCAAAAGTATCTGAACTATCAACTGAGAAATAAAAGTTTAATATGGTCATTGTAAAACATCATTGAAGGTTACATCAGGTGTTTTTTGTTTGTTTTTCATTGCTATAAGGAAGGATTAAGTTTGGAAGAAAAAGATGAATGTTTTCAGAAGTTATTGTGATATTCAAAAAACTCAAGATATCAATAAAATTTATTAATTAAGCAAGTGAAGTATATAAATTCTGTGGCAAGTGTTTAATTCAAAGGCCTAGAGCCTCAAAGCCTTCCAATAAGAAGATCAGACTAAGTATTTAATAAAACATGTAATCATGATTTAATTTTTTTTTAATCACTGTATAGGGAGCGCTAGGTGAGGAACTTCTCTATCTTCTCTCCAACAATAACTGTTTTGTAGCCTAGCCTACAGGCACTTAGCCATAAATGGTTTGCCCAGGATCACAGTGTCAGTTCTAATACATGTTTAAAATTTTCATGAGCAATATGCTTTTCACCTAAAATTTCATTAAATATATCTATTTTGAGATGCATTAAATTCAATTCATTACTCGATCTGGCATCAATGACCACAGACACATTCTTAGTCTCCTGAAATTTATCTATATAGGTTTTTTCTCCAAAAAGATCTTACACTTATCTAGCTCCAATGTGAGAAATACACTTCTGTTCCAAAACTGTTTTCCCCATTTGTTCTAAAATTAGATTTCTAATTAAAGAGTTTTTATTCATTACAATAATACAATAAAGAATAAAACTCAATGCCCCCAAAATCAAGAATTACATTGGAGAATACTTACTCTGTCTGTATGTCCAGGAGCCATAGATAACATTTTTCCTTTTCTCCAATCCCAAACACATATTGCATTTTTTGAATCCAGTCCAACAGATACTAAGCGCTGACCATTTTCAGTGAGTTAAAGAGAAAAATGAATAAAGTAATAGAAATATGTACATAGCAAACATTTTACATATGACTTTTTTGTCCCAAAGAAATCAACTTTGGGCTTGAATGAATTGAACTGATATTATCATAACAAGTATTAATATTTATATGATACTTATGTGCCAGGCACTGTGCTTTACAATGATCTCATATAATCCTTACAACAACCCTTGAAGGTAGATACTATTATTATCCCCATTTTTCAGAGAGTCAAATCACTTAACCTTTTTTTGCTTTAGTTTCCTTAAGGCATACACCTATAAAATGTCAGAGATCACACTTGAAGGTCTTTCTTCCTTAGATCTCTATGTGCACTATCTACTACGTCACCTACCTTCCTTATCTACATTTTTCAAAGAAACTATTTTAAAAAAAAGTTTGTAGATATTTTAGAAAAATCTTTATTTTAGACTGTTAAATGATATCATTTGAGAAAAATGAATTAGCAGAGTAGTTTTAAAATTACTAATAATAGTAACATTTACACACGATGAAAATATACATATTTGAGAAATACTACCAACTTTTAATCATCTATGTATTCATAAAACAAACAAAAATTCTAAATAAAGGAGTTTTTTTGAGAGGTAACAGAAGTTAAGTAAGTGTGTAAGGATGAATTTAAATTCAGATCTTCCTGACCCCAGGGCCAATTGCTACTATCCCCCAAATGGATTTTTAAAATTTATTTTTAATCTTTTTTTTCAATTTTCTTTCCTACTAAACCCAAGAGAAAGATGCTAACAAATACTCTTCACAATGAAGAGTAAAATAGAAAAAAACGTTGCTGCTTTCTCGCTTACAATTCCTGTGAATTCCCTGTTCAGATGCTCCCTATCTTTCCCAAAATATGCCGTTTCCCCCATTAGAATGAGTTCATGAAGGCAATGACTCTTTTCTGTCCAGCATCCCTCACATATTTTTAATTCATCTTCTACAGAAGAAATAACAGCAAACTAATTCAAACCCTCTCCAGTCTATTATAACAAAATCTAAATTTAACTTAAATTTTTTGTTGTATTTCATACAAGTCACATTTTTAAAATATCACCTTTAAAGTTTGTAAACTAGAATGACTGTAATGATGATTTCCTAAATAATCCTTATAACAAAAAAAGCTGATAGGATTTTACTCATTCATTAACTATTTATCAATAGGGATAGCAAGATGGCGCAATAGAAAGTGTACTAGCCCTGAAGTCAAATCTGGCCTCAGACACATAGCATACTTCTTAGCTGTGTAACCCCTGGGCAAATCACTTTTTTTGCCTCAGCAAAAAAATAAAAAAATTAAAAATGTAGATATCAAATCATAACAACTCAAAACAAATTTCTCTGCCCAAAATATTCAGCTTACATGTTTATAAAATCTAAATTAAATAAAAATAAACTTTTTACTGTCTCAAATGAAAAATGACCTTTCATTGATAATAGGTAAATCCTGCCTGATCTACTGTTGTCTAAGACATGGGTAGACCCCATGTTCTGCTAGAATCATATATCTTTGTCTCTACATCAAAGCCAGATTGCCTGAATGCTAGGTTAAGTACAGACTTCTAAATATTGTCCCTACCGGCTGCTACAGATGGGGAAGAACCCACTAGGCTGCTTCTCACTGCAGTTGAATACTCATCTCCTGTTTCAAAAGTGAATTATGGGTTACCCTAAACAATTAACTCCACTCCGGCCTTCTCTCCTGCTTTCAGATTGGGTGCATTATATTTTGACTATGTAACCTAGCTTCTCCTTGCTCTGTTTTGCAGAATGCTAGTTGGTGGTCTTTTTGTATACCCAGAATAAATAGAGTGATTTTCCCTGGGTTTTTTCATTGTTTCTTCTGCTGCATTTCTAGGGTTTCAAT
This sequence comes from Antechinus flavipes, assembly GCF_016432865.1. NCBI lineage: Eukaryota > Metazoa > Chordata > Mammalia > Dasyuromorphia > Dasyuridae > Antechinus > Antechinus flavipes. The sequence goes on along the minus strand of NC_067399.1, from coordinate 299,852,401 downwards.
AGGGTATTAATGTGGAAACCAGGCTCCATTGGTTTCTAACATGCCATCATCTTTCCAGTGTTTCAATCACATTGAAAACAAGCTTTTAAAAAATACACAAACGACTAATTTTTCAGCTTCACACTATGGACCAACAGCAAATTCTGAATTTAAATAAAGTTTAGGCTAAATGATGTCAAGCTATGTGAATTATATGTGAATTCTAACTCTGGCTCAATCTGACTTGCTGGTCCTGCAGAAGTCAAAAAGTAAACTTCTCCAGGCTTCACTTTCATTGCTATCCTCATCTTACATAGAAATGATCTTCTCCCAGCAAATATAGGCCTTTACAATTTAAGACCATAGATTAAGATGAAAAGAACCTTAAAGAGATGATACAGTTTGATCCTTTCATTTTACTGATAAGGAAACTAGGTACAGAGATATGAAGTATTTTGCCAAAACATTTTTAAATGGAACAAACACTGGGAATATGAATAAGTTCTCATCCATGGTTCCTCCAAAGACATCTAGAAAATATACCAGTCCTGATGGGGAAATACAGAACACATTACAGTGATTCCTTTGTTCAAGTCAAGATTGGCAGAAGGAAATTGACAGACCATTGTCTGTGGATACAGAGGCATGAGCCCAGACAGGAGCCCACCATTCCAATGACCAGAGAGAAGCTGTGTCAAGGCTAGAAGTAATTCCAGGGCTCTTTTCAGGTGGCCAAAAAATGTACATCTAGGTAGTGCCCATAATTTGGGGATAGACAAACAAATAGACAAACAAATATACAAATGTAATAGAATATTACTGTTTTGTAAAAAAAAATTACAAAGGGGATGGTTCCAGAGAACCATTTTTGGGGGAAATTTTTTATGACCTCATGCCCAGTGAAGTGAAGAGAACAATTTTAATCATTAACAACAATATGGTAGAGGCAAACAACAAAAGGTCTGGTTAGTGTAATGACTAACCACAATTCCAGAGGACTAATGATAAAATATGCTATCCACCTCCAACAGAGCAGCCTCAAAATGAAACAAATATTTTGGGCTCATGGCCAATGAGGAAATTTTTTTTACATAGACTATACTTCTTTCTAATGTATTTTTCTTTATGTCTCAAGGTAGAGGGGGATGCAGTATATAGTTAAAACATTTTTGCTGACCAAAGAAATGTGTTTATATATGTGTTAAATAAAATTCATATAACTAGTTAGATGCAGAGTCTTTATTTCAATTTTTGTTTTCCAAATTTTAGCAGATAGAGTACAGGGACTCACTGTTCGCCTTTGGGTACAGCAAGCTACCTCTTGCTTATTAAAGGTTTAAAGAAACGACCTCTGTAAGATTACAAAATTGCTAATTGCAAGGGATTTTAGTGATTAAGTAGTCCAGAGGTCCTAGACCTTTTGTGCTTTTGATAAAGCCTGGACCATGGAATTAGAAAGACTATCAATTATATTGAAATACAATTATCCAAAAGTGAAAAAATTATTTCATATACCTCAAATTAAGATTTGACCTTGAACTAACCTCCTCAAATTACAGAGGAGGAAACTGAAGTCCAGAGAAGGGTAGTTACTTGCTTAGAGTTACACAATTGCTAAAAGTAGAAATAAGACCTGAATCCAAGTCTGCTCTTTCAACAGCTAGGTGTGTCTCATCACCAATAGCTTCTTTAGATGTACTAAAATAACTAAATTTCATCTAGTTACACTAAAGTCTTAGTTTATGAGAGAACTTTGTTGGAAAAAGTGGAAACACAACTTTCACAGAATATACATTATGACCCTCAGTTTGAAGATGGACCTTGTATAAACATCATTCTCATATCCTAGAGTAGAAAGGATATTACATGGTCAAATTCAGATAAATGACAAACTAAAAACAAATTCCAAGAGAAGCCCATATAATCACAGCATTCATGGTACTTAAAAGAGAACAGTTGGGTCACATGGGATCAGTACTGGTATATTCCATTTGTACAATATTTCATATTTTCATAATGCTTTCAGAAATTTCCAAAACATACAAGATAGGAATTATTATTTTTCCATGAAGAAAGAAGAAAATGAGACTCATAGAAGGGAAAAGGATTTACCTAAGTCCATTTAGAGTCAAAGTAGAGCTAAGGAAAGCATTCAGATACCAAATTAGGGTTAAGAGTAGCAAGGGTGTGTGTGAACTTAGGTTTCTACAGTGGCTCTATACCCAGTTTAGGTTCATAGTACTAGAGATAGCCTAGTCCAACCATCTCAAAGATATTTTAACAAATCTTTCTAGCTCGCTCCATATAAGATTTTCAAGATTGCAAAAACCAGAAACTAAATTGGTGGCCATCTAGTAGGAAATGTCTGAATTGTGATGTTTTAATGTCATGGAATAACAGATAAAAGATAATGAATAAAAAGAATTTGAAGAAGCATGGAAATATTTGTATGAATTCAAAAGTTAAATAAATAGAAAATTAAGTGCTCTGACTACAAATAATGAGAAGATAGAACTCACTAAAAGACCATGATGTTTGGAAAGACAAAACAAGAAAAAGAAAAGGGATAGCAGAGGATAAGATGGATATAGTATAATACAAACAATGAATATAAACCTGAGAAGATTTTGAGATAGTGGACCATAAAGCATGTTTTGATCTACTGGATCATGAAGAGTATAATACAGTTGAATAACTCAACAACAATAACAACAAGATGATTACAGTATTGTACATGAAAAGACTACTAAAAAGAAAGCCAAACTCTTAGTACTTGAAACCAATAAAAGTACTAACAAAACTGGAATACATATCTTCTCTCAGCAGAAGTCAAAGGACTATAAGAAAAGACTGCTATACCTATTATCAGATAGATCATACTATTTGTCATTTTTACTTAATTATTTTTCTTTGTTGCAAATAAATATTAAATTGGAGTAAGGTGATGTATGTATTTAAAAGTGATGTTGCCATAAAATGAAATGCATCAATAAAACTTATTTTTAAAAAATGTTTGCAAATAAAATTCATTAGGTTACTAAACTTCTATAATGCATCTTACTTTAAAATGGAAGCCAAGAAAGCTTTTTAAGAAATAAGGAGTTATTTCTATACTACCACTTCTGACTTATTGGGAATCGAACTTAGCACACCATTCATCAAAATAACAAATCTTTAAAAAAAATTTCCAGGAAAAATATTGGAAAGTTATATTGGATTTCTAAAAGGAAAAAAAAGAGAAAGACTCCTTATAATAAATTTTTATGATCTACAATCAGCTAGACAAAGAGGATCTGATTCAATATTTTATATAAAAAATAAAAATTTATGCATATTATATATAATATATGTATATATTTTATATAAAATAATTTCTGTTAGTTTGATATTTTTGAAGAATTGGCATGTATGGGAATTAATTTTTGGAATATCTCGCAGTATGTAGCTAATTTTAAAAGCAAATTAAGAAGCTTAAGATGATTTTAAGAGTAAAGTTTATTACTTTCTTATACTTTTAAAATAATATTTGCAGCATAGCCAGAACAAGAAAATCAATATTTATCAGCAATCAATTATCCTTTTAAAATCTGACAAAGTAAAACAATTCACTTAAATAAACATTTAGTAAGTACCTACAATGGGCCAGGCAGTGTGCTAAAACTCTGCCAAAACTTTTTTGTTCTTCCTCAATTCCTTGTTTATTAAACATAACTAACATTTTAGGGACATTTAGTCAATGAGGATTTTACTCTTATTTTATTAACTTTGCATATTAAATAAAACAGCTTTCCCCTTCTAAGATTTCCCAATATGAAACAGATTTCCCATTCTATCATATAGAAGTACCAGAAAAAAGACTCTTCTTAAAGTATCCATCCCATACTTTTTGTGGGGAAAAAAAAAAAAAACCTCAAAACTCATTTGCCTTTTGAAATTCTAAAAAACTATAATCAGTATAATTCAACTTATAAAAAACTAACTTTAAGATTTTTTCCCATTTACTCTAATTTTCTATGTGTTATTTGGCAATAAACATCCATCACATTTTTATTGCTAATGATCAGGTGATATTGTACTAGTGCTGAATCAGTAATGACTTTGAAAGTAAATTGTTTAGTCATCAAGAACAAATCAGGCTTGTTCAACTAAACAAAAGATCTAATTACTTGCAATGTTCAACTATTACATTTTAATAAACAAAAGTTTTTCAATTATTTCCGAAACTTAAGTATTTCTAACATAATTAACAACATCTAATTATTCCTTATAATACATATTTATTTAGAATATTATTAGAATATTTAACATTATTTAGAAAAAAAAAGACCACATACTTGCCCTTCCAAGTCGAATGATAAGCAAGCTATGCCATGTGTATGAATATCCTTAAGCACTGATACAGTTTGCACCGTATATGAGTCCCAAACACAGATATACGGTTCTTTCCCAACTTGTCCAGTTGCCACCAACACTCGTTCAGGATGCAATGCAAGGCTGCCCTCCCAAAAAAACAAACAAAAAAACCTTTAAATAACTTCCCTAATATATTTTATTGTCTGTAGTCTGCATAGAATATTTAAAATATATTTATTTAAAAGAACTTTGATAGAAATATATTAGACACATTTTTATGCACTTCTGCTTAGGTACTTACAAGACATTAATAATTTTATCAGGTTATCATAATAATTGTCCACTAAAATCCTATTCTGAAGCCTAATTGTGGGATGAAAGTAGATGATCTTAAAAGTTAAGCCAACAAGAACACAAACTCAAGTAGGTACCATTAAACTAGAAAATTTTCAAGTATGAGTGATAAGATGACTTATTTAGCTAACTTTGAAATGGCTCATCCAGATGTGGCTGCAAGATGATTCATTTTTGAAATAATCATTCTATTAAGTTGTATACGAACTACAAACAGTACTAGAAGAAGCAGTACCCATATCAACAAAATTGTAAATCCTTGAAAGTAATGAAGCGTTCTTCTAGTAATACATACAGTGAAATGACAACCTCAAATATGTAATTTGGCATCTTGATATCATTGGAATGCATATTTGTTCTTACAAATTAAAAATAATTCATTCCTGTCCATTTCATGCATGTCTTCCTGTAATAAGTTCACTGAAAGGAGATCACTCAGTGTGCTAACGGTCATCTTCATTTTCTTTTGGCATCTTAAGAATAATAGCGTGACATAAGGGCTGTGCATCAGTTATCCTTCACTCTCAAATGTCCAGCCCATCTTCTTTTCAGTTCATATATTTCTTTCATGATATCCTTTATTCTAGTTCTCCTTCAGTAATTCTTTATACACTATTTGTTGCAACTTACTCACACCTTCCATGTGTTTCTCCATTTCCCGCAAATGAGAATTATTTTCAATAGTTTATAGATGACAGTGTTCCTCAACTTGCATTCATAGAATACTATTAATGGAATACTTATATTTTAAAAATGGGTCTTTCTCCACCTGTACCCGTGGAATTGTGCGATCATTAAAGAATTATGTTATTTTCCAATAATGCCATTCTCCCCTTCCTAAGAGGCAGCTACATGGTACAAGAAATAGAGCACAAGGCCTGGAGTCAGGAAGTTATTTAGCCATTTCATTGGCATCTGACTCTGATATCATGTTGGGTTTTCTTGGCAAAGTTATTGGAAAGATTTGTCATTTCCTTCTCTTAATGGATTAAGACAAATAGAAGTTAAGTGAGTTACTCAGGGACACCCAGCCAATAAGTGTTTAAAGCTGGATTTGAATCAGATCTTTCTGTCTCCAGGTCTCTATCCACTGTGATATCTACACACAGTGTAGATAGGAGTAGGGAAGACCTGAGTTCAAAGCCTCAAACACTATTTGCATTTAACCCTATCTGTTAAGCACTCAACTGTCAAATGGGGATAATAGCACCTATCTCTCAAGATTACTGTGAAGATCAAATGAGAATATTTATAAAGTGCTTAAAACACAGTGACTGACATGCAGCAGATGCCTAATAAATGCTTGTTTCCTTCCTTTCTATTCAATTATGAGCCCAACTAATTCACTTTTGATATTTATATATGATACAGAAATTAATATACAAGAAACCCATGAAATTATTATAAATATTCTTAAAATACAAACTTTGGAGAAGGCCTAACAGATTTTAAAAGGAATTAGCAAAGCAGCTCTCCTTCCTGATTTACAAGCATTTTCTCTCTTCCTTTCTCCATTTTCTCTTACAGCATCAAATTCTAGCACTTCAAAATAGAGTTCTCAATAACAAGAGAAGCTCTCACCTATGTAGATTACTATGGTTTATCAAGCCCTTTTTTTTTCAGAACAATCCCGTAAGGTAAGTAAAACAGATGTTATTACACCCATTTTAAGAGGCTAAGGAAATAAAGTGAGAGATAAAGCAATTTACTCAAATATCACCTACCAAAAAGTTGAATTCAGTTAAGTTTTACCAAGAGCTAGGGGCACCTAGGTGATATAGTAGACAGAGTGCCAGATATGGAGTCAGAAAACTCATCTTCCCAAGTTCAAATCTAGCTTTAGTTGTTTACTAGCTATGTGACCCTGGGCTAGTCACTAGCTCAAACTTGTAAGTTTACCTCAGTTTCTTCATCTGTAAAATGAGCTAGAGAAGGAAAAGGCAAGTCATTACATATTCTTTGCCACAAAAACTCCAAATAGCATCACTAAGAGTCAGACAACTGAACAACAAGACTATATAAGAATTTATGATGGATCTCTACTATGACAGACACCCTTCAGGGGCACACATTTCTGTTATATAACTCACTTAAATCTAACATTTGGAAAACTGAACAAAATAATTTCCATCATTCTATTTTTCAAGGAATCTTATATAATTTGGATATATTCACAGGTGACACATTGTTGAAGAAGGCCATTAAGATAATATTTTGCTCAAAGGAATAAGTTTTTTAAAGTTGTAAGAAGAATGGAAATTTGTACTTACTAAATCTGTTAGTCAACTGTGTGATTCTAAAGATACGCTTTTGTTTGCTCTCTTCTTTTTAACTTTATCAAGGATGTACAAGTTCACACAATAATTTTCTATAATTGGATAAGTATGTATGTAGGTTGATAATGATTTATGTTTTCTTGGTGTCCTTTTAAGGGTAACAAGGTCCAAAACTGTTTCTACATCTTACTGTCTTTCTCTTATACAGACAAATTAAAAACTAATACCCTAATACCCTCAATACAGAGCACTCCAGAACAGATCTCTTCTGATTATGCTTGGTCCAAAGGAGAGTCCAAGTCAAAGATAGTAGAAGGCTCTAGTTATTCAATTCTATGGATGACACTACACTATCTGCAGTACTGCTAAGCCGTCTAAGTAAGAGACAATCACTCAAAGCTTGCCTTAACTACTTACAAAGAAGAAAGACCTAAAATGATGAAAAACCTATTGTTTAAGCTATGATGTACAGATGGATGAACAATCCACAGAGCTAGTCCAGTGAAATATATTTGGATATCTACTATAACTGGAAAATGAACAAGGCTTAGAATTCAATAGGAGGAAGATGGCAGGCTGAATGGCACAGTGCTTTTTATGGGCTTCCAGCTTCTCCATGAAAGACATTTTGCTTCTTTTAAAAGAAAATGCTGCCTTGAGACACTGATGTCCCACCTATTGACTCTCTCTCAAACTACTATTGTAGCAAAGCTTTGGCAACCACAATTTATGTTTCCCTTCCCTCCCTTACTCTCCAGCTTTCTCTTGCTTGACATCTGCTTACTTGTACAAAGGCAAACAGGTTCTCTCTTCTCAATTTTGGAACTATAAACATCATGAGCAAATCAATTCTGACATTGTACGTGAATGAGATGTATCATTCTACTCTCTCGCAATGACCCACTCAGTTTACTCTGTAACTTTTAGGACTAGCATGTCTATCTCTGGCTACCACTCCCCACTGTGTGATTTCCCCCCAAATATAATGTAAGCTCCTTACAGCAGACCATCTTTATTTTTGTCTTTGTGTTTCTCAAGTTCAGCAGTGCTTTGCACATAGAATATATTTAATAATTGGGAGTTCCTCATTTCAATGATATTTAATGAATGTAAATCACAAAATAGTCTCTAAATAACTGAAGTTGTGAGGATCACTGCAGAGGACAATAGAGAAAAACGGGCAAGAGTAAACTGCAATAGTGCACAACAGATTTAGTGCTAAAAAGGACCACAGGACCACATAAGTCATCTAGTACAATTCCCTGGGATTCTCTGTTACCAAATCCATTGCTCTTTTTCCCCTGCACTATCCTCTCTCATGTAGAAGCAATAAAAGATGCCTATAGGCAAGGGTATGAAGGTAAGTGAGTCAGGCAGCAAGATCAAAAGTTCAATGTTGTCAGTACAACATCATCTATAGGCAGGATCATCTCTAGAAGTTTACCATCTTCAGGGAATCCCACTTACATTTGGAATATGTACTGAGCATCCCTATAAACAGCATACAAAACATACATCTCCCTGTCTTGTGCCAACCTTAATAACGATAGTCAGAGAGTTGAATAAAGCTCCTTGGTTTTTTTTTTTTCCAAGAAATCTTAGATGACTTTGACATAGACATAGGACACACTGAAAGATCAGCTTCAAGGTGGCATTTTGCTCTATCAAATTAAATTTTGTTTTAACAGTTAAGCACAGTAAGACTCTTTATTCAGTTACTTGGATTACTTTAAAAATGAGGTCTGCTGTAAAATAACACTTCTGAGAGTTTCTTTCTCATACTTTCATAAATCATGTTCTCAAAATAAATGTATAGGGGTGCATGTGTGTTATACACATGCATGCACATATTTGTGTATTTGTGTGTGTACAGGTATGTGTGTATGAGCACATAAATATACACAAACCCATGCACATTTATTATTTACATACATAGCCTACCTGTCTCATACTTCACAAAGATATGGACACATTTGTGTGTGTGTGTATGTGTGTTGTCATCTCTGATAGAATACAAACTTTTTGAGGACAGGGAGAATTTCATTTTTGTCATTGTATTCTCAGGTCCTAGAATAGTATCTGACACCTAAAGTAAGAACTTAAAACAAAAGCCCAATTGACTGAACATTTTATTTATATATATATAAATAAAATGAGAAGAAGGGTATGCTCATGAATGCTTTATAGAGCTAAAAAAAATAAACATATAGGCTTAAAAATAGTGATATTTTCTCAGTCACATTTTTTGGTAATAACAGGTTCAAATTCTTTTCCTAAACCTATGGTATCTTCCCCTCTTTCAGACACTTTGAAAATTCATTTCTCATTGCCCTCAAAATTTTGTCACCTCTAACATGCATTATTCTCACTCTATCCTAGGTTTTGTCCAATTATTCCTGCCAATTCCATTTTCTTTAGGGATGTGGCATATGTGTTGGCTTCCCTCTCATTGATAAAGAAAAGAGCTTATTAGAAAACAATGATTTTTTTACATTTGTCATCCATTGTCCTTCCAGTTTCATCCTTGGTGTTGGTATAATCTATTTCATTAAGTTTTTACCCAAGTTTTCTATGAAGTTTTTTTTTCCCCTCTATTGGTTCATACCATTTTGATCTTGCATCATCTTTATCCTTTAGATTTTGCACAAACAGACTTGCAAATCTAGGGTATCCTTGGCTAGCAAGGAGATATAATTCTGTGCTAACAAGGATTCTAGATTCTTTTGGTCTCCTAATTAGGGCAACTGATTTACATCATTTAAATTTCCTTAGAAAATGAAATTAGTCTAGGTAAATTTCTTTTCTTTTATTCATTTCCCATTTTTTCCAGTTTCAACACAATTGGTCACATCTTCCAATTTTTATCTTTTTTTCTGAAGTGCTATTGAGATTCTTTCTCCAACAAGTCAATGCTACACACACTGCTGATTCAGAAATAACTCCTAACTCAATAACTAGTCATTTACTGCCTGCTAAAATATAATCATTTTCATTTTTGAGATATTTTTTACTTGTCACATCTGGTGTTTCCAATATTATACTCACTCTAAACTATAGTACACTAAATTCTTAGTTGAAAAAGGAGACAATATTTTCTCAAAGAGTATTCATGTCATAAAAGGAGGGGTTCAGTATTAGTCTATAAGATTGTGACCTTTTTCAATTCTTTCTCTTAAACCATGATTTTATATATATATTTTTGCTTACTCTAGGCCTACCTTTACATTGAAGTAACTGAATATTAAAATATAAATTGGTTTAATTTGGAGGGGCATCATGGACATAAGAGCCACCACACTTGGGAGTCTGACACCAGAGTCTTGGATTTGCTTTATAGAGGAAGTAGAAATGGCTCTAAAGAGAACAAAAACAGTGGGATTAAACTAAGTTTACATAAAAAAGACTTGTGGTGTAGGTGGCATAATTTTAAACATGTAAATTCAAAAGGGATCATAAGGGAAGAAATCAAATATGTGAACATCTCAAGATGTTCTAATACTAAAATAATACTAAAAAAGGTGACCAAGAAAACATCAACAATTATCAAACTCTATTCATATGTAGTTTTAGTGAGAATTACTTAAGAGATAAATAAGAGCATCCTCAATGAAAGTAGTAATAGGAAACAAATGGGCTTTTACAAGTGAAATTTACAGTAGACCATACATTTACTAACATACAAATGATAAAAAGGTGTTAAGAAAACATGATTTCATTGTACTAAAAGGAATCATAGTACTATAGATCTAAAACTGAAAAGAACCTTGGAAACTATCTTGTTCAACCTTATTTCTAATTACAAAGAAAAATTTACTTGGTAGAGCAAAACATCATCTTAAAGATTCTCTTTCAACAAGGTTGCTCTCATAAACGTAGCAAAAATCACTCAAGACACCCCAAAATATGTGAGAGAGAACCTTGTTAAACAACCCTCTGACTATAAATATCAAGGGAAGCATAAAGTGGGGAGAAGTATGCTCACCAAAGTTGTTCACCACAGTCATGGAGAAGATGCAGATCAAAACCAAAGCTGAAGAAAGGTTTATGGATGATAAGGCCTTCTAGATGCTCCTGTTTGTAGATTACATAATGCTGGTTGCATCAAGCCCCAGAACATTGCAGAACTTCCTGGAAGAGATATGCAGCTATTTAAAAAGCGCTTGCTCTAATTTTCCAAATAGGAAAAAACTAAGTGAAGAACATCTATGTTCCATATTATAACAAGCAGTTAGAACAAAAGATTTTCCAGCACTTGCTCATCTGGACATATAATTGGAGCAGATACTTTGTCTGAGACAATCTCAGAATTGAAAAAGTAGAGATGAGTAGGCTAGGACACCTTTGGGAAATTTTAAAGCTCTTTTAATAAACCAAAGTTGTCCCAGAAACATAAGTCCAGCTTGTTAATACTACTAATAGTCTACTCCTAATGCAGTATGACTACAAGTCATTGTCTCTCTCTAAAGCTTCTAAGTATTAAAAATGAGTTTCACTGAGGGCACTTGGTAGTAGTAAACAAAGGTATAACAAGGAATTTCAAAAAAGAATCCAACAATGCAAGCAAAAAGTATTTATTAAGTGCCAAGTACAATGCCAGGAACTGGGGATAGAATACAATAATGAAATAATCTTTATTCATAAAGAACTTACATTCTAAAAGGGAAAACAAGTACATCTATGATTACAAACAAAATGTACAACAAACTTAAACACAAATTACTTTTCAAAGGAGGTTTGAAGGTTTTATCCACACCTTGACTAAAGAACAAACTCTCTCTTGTAACTATGATTAGAAAAGAAAAGTGTCCTTTGACACTGACACAACTCCACTGCAAGTCCTCATCATTTCACGGTAGATGTGACTATCAGATATCTCTTTCCCACTCCAATTCATCTTCCATTTGTCCACTAAAATGATTTCCCTATTATACAGATCCAAACGTATGTGTGTCTCTGTCTCTCTCTATCCCATTTGACATTGAAGAGCCCTTTATAACCTAATCTAATCCTTCCCTTCCCTTCCCTTCTTATATCTTACTCTTTTACTTATATTCTTTGACGCAGTGACACTAGCCTACTGGCCATTCCAATGACAAGACACTTCATCTTTGACCTCTGAGCCTTTTCTCTGTGTTAAACATACCTGGAATGCTCTTCCTCTACACCTTTACCTAAACTTCCTGGGCGTTAAGTCCCAATCTTCTATAGGAAGCCTTCCTAAAACCCCCTTTAATTCCAAAGCTTTCTTATTTATCCTGTATGTAAGCTTGTTTGTATGTATCTGGTAAATTAAGCACTTAATAAATGTTTATTGATTGCCCATTTACTGACTTATTGACTGACAGTCACCTGACAGTACATGCAATATTCCACATTTATGATCAGCCACCTCTGAGATAAAGGAAGTACATTTTCTCAACTGTTTTCAGGGATCAACCTCATTCATTATATTTATACATTAGTCAGTTTTTATTATCCTTTCCACTTACATTTTTCTGATCAATTGTATGTCGTTTCCCTGAGGACTTCACTTTCTATAGTTCATATAATCCTCACGTGTCTGAATTTTTCATAATCATCATATTTCATTATATTCAAGTACCAAAATGTGTTTGGTCATTTCCCATTCAAAGAGTACTTACTTTGTTTTCACTTCTTTGCTATTATGTATACTTTTAGTAGAAATGGGTTTCTTTCCTTGTTCTGGGCTATCCATTAGCAACAAGATCTCTGAGTCAATGGGTATGGACTTTCTAATCATTTTTTAATAATTCCAAAATTCTTTTTTATTAAAACTTTTTATTTACAAAACATATGCATGGGTAATTTTTCAACATTGACCCTTGCAAAAGCCTTTTGTCCAAATTATTCCCTTCTTCCTATCTCCTCCTCTAGATGGCAGGTAGTCCAATACATGTTAAATATGTCTGATTTCAGAGAGGCCTGGTAAGACTTACATAAACTGATGCTAAGTGAAATGAGCAGAACTAGGAGATCATTATACATGGCAACTACAAGACTATATGATGATCAATTCTGATGGATGTGGCTCTCTTCAACAATGAGATAATTCAAATCAATTCCAATTGTTCAGTGATGCAGAGAGCCATCTACACCCAGAGAGAGAACTGTGGGAACTAAATGTGGGCTACAACATAGCATTTCTTACTCTTTCTGATGTTGTTTGCTTGCATTTTGTTTTTTTTTTCCTTTTTGATCCGATTTTTCATGATTTCAAGATAACTATAAATATGTATACATATGCTGGATTTAACATACATTTTAACATATTTAACATGTATTGGACTACTTGCCATATTTCCAAAATTCTTTTCAGAATGGTTAGATTAAATCATAGTTCCAACTATTGTACAGATTAATTTATCCAACAGATAGCTATTCTATTTTCTATGATCTTCTCCAATCTTCATTTGCTTAAGATTTCCATACATACCTATTATTTTGAAAGATATTTTCATCTTCCATTTTAAGTAGCTTCTTTTTAAAAAAGTGACACAACTTGGACTTAGTACATGCAGTAGTTAGCCACAGTTAGGATAACACATGATTCTGCAGCTATCATTATTAAAGGAGTGGAGAGCTTACAACAAGATTTCAGAAGGTATATATATATATATATATATATATATGTTTATAATCAAGAATAACTTACCCAGCAAAAATAAGAATAATGGTACAGGGGAAAAAACTGAATTGTGTTAAAAAATAAAGAACTTCCAAGCATTCCTAATGAAAAGACAGAACTATGGAGAAACTTTGAAGTTCAAACACAGGAGTTAAGAGAAAAAAAAACATAAAAAGGTAAACAAATGAACAATCATAAGGGACTAACCAAGAACAGACACTTCTAATACAAGGAGATGATACATGTCCCTATTGAACCCTACCATCTTCAGTTCTAGAGGAAATCTAATAAGATAAAAGGTCCAAGAGTAGTTCTATTATATGGTGATAATCTTAAGAAAAGATTGCAAAAAGAGGGGAAGAGGAATATATAAGGGATGGGGAAGAGAGTAAAGGAAAGGAAGATTAGTGGGAAATGCATAATTAGGATTTAAAAGTAGATACCATACAAAGAGTAGCTGAGAATTAATCTCACTCTCATTTTAACTGGTCAAAAAAAAAAAAAAAAAAAAGAAGAAAATACAGAGTTCAGTAAAAAAAAAAAAATACATTTCACTTAACAGGAAAGTGTAAGGAAAGAGAAGAAGGAAGAACTTAAATTGAGGAATTAAGGGAAGGATTAATCCTAAACAAATAAACTAAGGATGTACAAAAATAAAAACTATAAAATGGGAATATATGTGGATACCCATAAGCTGGAAAAAGGTTGAACAAGTTATGGCATATACATCTTATGCTATAAGAAATGATGAAGGAGATGATTTCAGAGCAATGTGGGAAGACTTTTATAAGCTAATGTACAGTGAATAGAACCGAGAGAACAAATATGGTAAAGACAAAACCAGGAACTCTGATTAGCATAACAACCAAACATAATTCAAGAGGACTTATACATTTGATATATCTCTTGATGGACAAATGAACAACTCAGTTTGCAAAATAAGACATTATTTTTAGACATGGTCAATGTGGAAGTTTATTTTATTTGATTATACATTTTTTAATAGCAAAAGCTTTATTTTTCTTTCATTCTCAAGTGAGGGTTCCAGAAACAAGGAGAGAAGGCAGATTTTTGCTGACTTTAAAAAAATATAATTTAATAAAAGATATATTCAAGTTTCTCATAGCATAGGCTCTCCTCCCCCACCTCTTTCATTTACATGTCCTATCCCAAAATTCACCTGCTCTACCCTTTGAACTTACTTAAATTATTAATATGTCTTTTTAGCTTTATGTTGTCTTCTTACCTCACTACTTTTGAGCTTTTTCTTTCCTCATCCAACAAGTATCTGGAACAAATCTTTCTTCTTCTCCCCCAAATTCTTAGTTTAAATATTCTTTTGTGCCCCTTTTTCTAGGTAATTTTAACTGTTCTTATTTCTCTTCCCTTTGAAACTATTCTCATTTTCCTTTCTAGCTCACAGGCTGGCTTGTTTCCTTAACTATTTCTTAGGTCTTTCCGTATCCCTCACAAGGCTAAAGTATTTGGTGTACCAATCAAATCTGAACTCCCTCTATCATCTTTTCCATATCATTGAATTAGTAGCTCTTCGTTTCCCCTCTTATTTTCTACTGTGTCTCGCTATTAAAAATAGCAAATCCTGAAGAAAACAGCCCCAATTGGAAGCAGTGTCATGTGGTAGGAATAATCTGTTATATCACAATGCATAAAAGTATGCTACTATCCCCCCATCCTCATCATGATCATTTGCCACTTATTCTTTTTCTTCTATGTCCCTTCTCATTCTACTCTCATCATAATTGATAACAAATCTTTAGATAAACATAATTTCACACTCCTAGGATGGAATACAGTTTTGGGAGATAATTAATTTCTCAAAAAAGGTTATCACCTAGCATATTTTTTTCCCCTTACACAAAGCTTGTTATAAGATATCTCTCTATAGGCATATATGTATAGCTATACATATATATATATACATAAAGAAAGTATGTGGTATATATATTTGTGCATGTTTATTTATAAGTATAATGAAATACATGTACACATACCTACATACACATATATACACCCACAGGAACATTCACTAATGCACCCTTTTGCCTGAAATGAGACATTCCCTCAACCCACTGATGTAATTTTAATTCCCATAATCCACCCTCTAATTAAAAGACTACAAAAATTAAATTCCTTTTTTTTAATATACCTATGGACTAGAAAGGGGTACTTCTCTAGGTTCTGTTTCTTTCCATTTCCCTATTCTGGCAACTTCCTGTTATATAATTTTCCCATCAAAGATGATGGGATTCACTTATAGGACATCACAAGATTTAGTACATAACATTAAATTCAGCTTCTCCTTTTTTTTCTATATTTATCTACATTTTCCTTCATTTTTTAGCCCTAAAAATGAAAAAAAAATTATTTTCTTTGTTGAAATCTGATTTCTAATCTAATCTTATGTCTAATATAGATGATAGGATCATAGTTTTAGAACTTAAATGAATCTCAGAAGTCATCAAATCTAAGCCTCCCCATTTTGTAGGTGAGGAAAATGAGGCACAGGAAGGTCGAATGATGATGATGATGATGAATGACAAAACTTTTAAGTACTTACCACAATAAAAAATTTTAAAAGACTAAACTCAAACAAGCTATATTGCTGTATTTAAAATAACATTAAGAAGTTATATTACTGTCAATGTGATCCATTTTCCTCAATTTATTCACATTATTCAACAAGAAATGCATCTATTCATTTCAAAACCTGTTAGCACTCCAGTACTTTTCACCTTGATACATTGCAAAACAGTCTGTTGTTTCTTACAATATATCAAATGAACCTTACAAAGTTACTGGATTACCATTAAACACTCTATTAAATTTAAATAAACTTAACTCCTACTTAACTCCTAATTAGTGAGAGCCAATTTATTAAATCTATGTAAGCTGAGATTGCTGTGATACTGTTTCTGGGTATACATATCCTTCTCAAAGGATTCCAGTATAGTACTAGAATTGGAAGGCAAAAGACATGAAATTTGATCATTTCCCAAATTAAATATACCTGGCAAAAATTGTGGACATGCATATTTAAAGGTTGAAAGGAGGTACATAATGATGACAAGAGCTAATTATGCATTTGGAACTTCAAGACAGAACAAACTAACTCTAAAGGAGCACATTTCAAATCTGAAAAATTGTCCTCAATATGAAGAAGCATAAAATTATAGAATTTGGAGGTGTACAAGTTGTGAAGACTCATCCAATATAATCTTTCCCATTATAAATAAGACAACTGGGTCCTAAAAGAGGGAAATAACTTGAGAAAAGCTCTAAGTAAATAGAATCCGAATTTTAAACACAGGCCTTCTAACTCCAAATCTAACTTTTCCCTCATTAGCCTGCCATTTAAATTATTATTAGATTTATAATTGTTCAGAGTTATAAGAGACAAGGAATACAGTTCCTGTGAAAAAAGATATACTTCTATCATTACTAAAAAATACAAAGCTGAATTGTCCCTCAAAATATTACGGATCATAAAACAATCTACTTATCTGCAAAAATCCTCAAGGGTAGGATCTGTGTCTTCTATTTCTTTTTTACATAGCATTTTAGTCTAACAGAAAGAACGAAATATAATTTGTTAAATCTTGAAATTAGGATTTTGAATTTAAATCTTGAAATAAGGATTTAATGTTATAAGGTCCATTGGAGGTCATTTAATTCAATTGTCTCATTTTACAGATGAGATCACTGGGGTACAGAGGTCCAAGGTCATGTCAAGAATGTGACTTGAATAATATTTTTCTATTACATCATGCTAAATACCTAGAATTTTTTTTTAATTTTAAAGTAGTCAAGGTTTAACTTATGAGAAATCAGATATGACATGATTGTAGGTCATTCAACACAATTTTTAAAATTGACTATAAACTGTCTAAAATTATTTTTACCTTGATATGTAAATGTGGCTACCTCAACTTAAAACAATATTGCTAAAAACTGATGACACAATATCTGTTTTACTAAAAAAAATTATCAATCCAAAATGACAAAATAATTTGACAAATATAAAACTTCCATTCTACTGTAACATATATTCTTAAATTACTCTTCCATTGGGAGCTATCAGATATACTGGGCCCCTTCAATATTATAATTTTCAATGTGGTTTCATATAGGTAGGTAATACAGGATTTAATCTCTCATTTTGCAATAAAATACCAGATGCTATATAAAATGGAACTTTTAAAATTTCAGTATCAGTAGTTATAGTTCATTCCATGAAGTTCCATAATATAATGTATTATAAATTTCACATGATCAATGGTGTATTCAATGGAGAAACCTATTACTAGTTTCCATTTCTCAAAAAACAAAGTGTGTGAATAATATCCTGATGTATACAAATAAAGAGCAAAATATAAAAAGCCAGCTTGCTCTTCAGGAGTTAACAGGAAGATTTAGAATCAACACACCTTCAAGCTCTCATCTAGCAAAAGGTATGTTTTAAAAAAAAAAAAAAATAAGTAGGATATAATGGTACCTTGGTTCTGTAACTGACTATTATATTTAACTTCTTTAGCCATTTTGTAAGTATGCCCTATGAGACTAACACAAAAACAATTAAGGGAAACAAAAAAGGGGGGAATGTAACTAGGGAAGATAGAGTATAGCCAGTATTAAAGTTATCCTTGGTACAACTTCACTTTCCTAGACTACATGAGACTGGAGGATCTAGGCCAAGTGGAAGATCGAGGGAACCATAAATAGGAATTAGAAGGCAAATTTAAGAACACCCTGAAACATAACTTAAGCAATATAACACAGCAGATATTAAATGGGGGAGGGGGAGGGGAGAAGAACTACAAAGAAATTCAATATACAAATAATTAAAGATCATGCATCAGCCTTAATATCCTCTATAACAGTGAGATCTTCAAATAAACAAAGTGAGAGATCATAGGATAATGGATATAAGAATCTAGAAAGAGCTTCAAAGGTTATCTAACTCAATCTTCTCATTTTACAGATGAGGAAACTGAGATTTAGAGGTGTAAAATAACTGACTCAAGATTACATAGGGAGTAAACATTAGAGACAGGATTTGAACACTGCTCCTCTGACTCCAAAGCCAGATTCTCTTCACTACACTATGTCTTGAAATTATTCTAGACTAAAAACCAACTTAACAAAAAAAAAAAAAATAGGCAATTTAAGTTTCAGACAAATGAAAGGTATGATCCAGTGAAACAGTGGATTTAAAATCAGAGGACCTAATTAGCTGTAACCTAAATGACCTTGGACAAATCACTTAACTTTTCCATACTTCCATTTTTTTCTTCTATAAAATGAACCTGGATTAAATGATCTCTAATTTCTTCCACAAATATGAAGAAAAACTAAAATCAATTATTTCTACACAGATCAAGGAAGAATGTTTAATTTTGGTCAAATTGTGGCACTGCACTGTTATTTTCTACAGTGCCTCAATTATAAAAACATAAAACAAAGCTTCTTATGTAGAACTATCAAAATATCAACTTTATGTAACCTGTAAACTTAAAAAGAACTATAATGTAATCAAAATGTAATTATAAATATTTGTCCCATTTCCATTTCCTAGTTGGTTTTTGCTTTTCATTTATCTTTGCCACCTCTAGTATACATAAAATTTCTAGTGCATTATGACTAATTTCTATGTATGGTTATTTTTTTAGTACCTAAATATTAAATGAAAATTATTCTATCTATTTCAGGAAGTCAGAAGATGAAAACTTCACTACAATCTCAAATTTTCATATCCTCCATTCTACTTTGCTTAAATATATTTTATAAGTATATTGCATAAAATCATAGTTAATTATAAACATGGCAAAAAGAAAAGCTTACTTTATTCCTTAAAATTTTTGGTAATGGATGTATATATTTGCATTCCCTTCCTCTCCGAAAGCAAAATGTGTCTGTCCCAGCAGATTGAAACAATCCAATAATCACCACCACTTTCATAAAATAGAGAAATAAGCTTCTCTCCAACACGTTTCACCACCATGAGGCTTTGAAACCATATGCTTATAGTTAGCTACCATAAATAAGACTTCACTACCAAAAGACTTTCATATCTCCCACTTATCCCACCTACCTGAATTTCTGCTAACTGCTTAAACATCTGATGTGGTGCCTCAATTAAGTCTAAATAAATCAGAGTTAAAGAGAGAGAGGAGAACCAAATTGAAAGTAAAATATAAAAACACTATGGACAAATTTCTACTTTCTATGTACTATATTATTTAAATTAATACATTGATTTTGGATTTTATAGCAGGTTGGACATTTGTCATAGACCTCTAATACTGAGTACCATCACAATACTATTTTCAGAAAAAAAAAGATCACTTCATTTTCCTTTTTAATTAGACAATTACACTACAATCTTAAAAAAAAAAAAAAAGGACCCCCCAAAGAGTTTTCCAGGATTCTTTACCCTATCAAACACAAACTATTCTGTTTTTTCTATCCTTCTTCCAACAATGTGCTGTATTTTCTATTAATTTCTTCTTTCTTTTACACATACAGGAAGGCAACTGAAAGATTTTAACATCTGCAGCAGTGTCTAAAGTACTAGATCCCTAGCTTAAAGGAACGATGAGTATATCTTTCCCTACCTCTTCTGAAAGCAAACCAATTACACAAATCATCTGTCACAGTCAAAAGTAGTAATCATGTTTTTAAAATATTGTACATACCCCCTTCCCTTTGTAAAGCACTTAAGCGGTTTGTCAATGGTCTATAATAGTTTGTATAGTTGTTAAAGCTTTAGTTACCAAAGAGGTTTATTTTCACACAAAGAAAAGAATATCACTATTTTAAGATATACTATAAACCAAAGGAAGAAATAACAGAATTTCACAAAGGATAGGTACTTTATTAGACAAGGAAAAAGAAAAATACAAAATAGAATTTTTAAAAAGATTCATAGGGTGGATTTTATGGTGGCAGGCAAAAAAAAAAAAGTAGTGAAAATTTATGTGGATTCTTTATTTCAAAAAACTGTCTACAGGTCAAAATCCAAACCCAAAAAAGCATTGTAAATTTTTAAGTTAAATGGATTTAACGTTGTTTCCTGAAAGTTCTCTTTCACATCTATTATAGCCAACCTGAACCCTGAACTAATAACTATACCCAAATGGTTAGTAACCTCCACTATACCACCACTATGCACAACATGCCCAATTCTAGAGCATCCTGTATTTTTTATTTGATAATAGGTGAAGAAGTTTTCTGATACCTTAAGTGTTATTGTAAGATGTTTCTCATTAGAAATAGTTGAGTGTTTTCATGAAATGGAATAAAATATTATCAAATAAAACTTTTTTACCTTCTTCATTATTTGACCTATGATATAAATTAAAAAAAAAAAAAATGAACCTAGTGGCTTCCTAATTCTTACGACTCAGAGGAGAGCCTGGAAAAAGAGGGTTTAACAAGAATTTATAATAAAGTAGCGGAGTTTTTTCCTAAGAAAGGTTATTTTCCAAGAGGTAAGGGGGAAACTGGGAATGAATAGAGCTAACGAAAGCAAAAGTTCCAGAATAGGGATTTCTTGACCGGAGAGTTCGTGAACTTGGATGATATGGGGGGAAAGAGACGGGAGAAACAGAGCTTTGTTTCAACATAATTCGTTTCCTTGATATTTTATGCATTTAAAAATCATTATCCTAAAGGTCTCCCATAATCTTCTCCGGATTGCTAGAGGGGTCCAGGACACAACTCCAGGTCCAGGAAGACTGTAAGGGGAAGGGGAGGTGTCCTTTCTTAATAAGTGGTTGGGAGTGGGGGAAGGAAGGAGGGGAGTTTGCAGGCTGGTGAAGCCGGGGAATGGGAAGAAGTGGTGAGGCTGTACCTGATGATGTCGTCGCTGTGTCCCCGGTAGAACTTCTGCCGATGCTCGCGGGGGCTGTACACGACGCCGACCCCGGCCACGAAGTAGACGATCTCCTTGGCGGCCGTATAGTAGAGGTTGTTGCGGCACTGGTGGCCACGGTAGCCGTACACCCACTCCAGCCGCAGGTGGCAGTTCGGGGCGCTCCGAGCCGCCATCTCCAGGCCTATCCTGGGGCTCCCCAGTCCGGAGCCCGCGCCCCCTAAGCCGCCTCCTGGGGCATCTCCGGCTGCCCGCGCCGGGCTCCTCCTCAGTGCTCAGAGGCGGAGAGGGAGATGCTCATGTTGGGTTGGGGGAGGGGACGCGGGCCTGTAGTCCTCCCGGCGTTTGTTTTGTTGTTGGGTTTTTTTTAATTGTTTTTATTTTTCGCCTCCCGCTGTCAGAACCAGGGATGCGGTATATACACTCCCCCCAACCCCTCCTTCTCCCGGACTCGGTCACCTGCGGCGCGGCTCGTGCCCCGCGGCGGCCTCCGCCCCCTCAGGCTCGTCACCACCCCGCGGGTCCGCGCTTCGCGCCGCCTGTCGGGTGCCTAGAAGCCAGAAGAGCAGCTCACGCACGATTCCACATCCCCGCCCCGCAACCCCAGCCGCCTTTCCGCGCCCCCGCGCGCCAGCGCAGATCCACCTGCTCGCCCTCTCCGCCCGCCCTTCCCCCTCTCTTCTCCCCCTCCCTTCCACCACGGGGCTGCCAGGCGCTCGGAAGCCAAACTCGACTCCTCCTTCTTTACCTCCTTCATCCCCCTCCCCACCCCCCCTTCCAGTTCCTATGTTTGACCAAGCTCGTGAGCGTGCCAAGCGAGCCGCAACCTTGGCCGTGCCCCTCCTCCCAGACGCCTCGCGCGTCTCACCTCCATCCAACCCGAGCTAAGAGCTTGGGAACGTAGTCTCCAAGCTCCTCTGGATTTTCTCGCACGCTTGTTTGCCTCCGAGCTAAGGCTTCTCGGCCCCTCCTCTTATCCCCCTCCTTTCACCTCCCCTCCCCACCCCCAGCCGCGGATGCTCAGCCACCTGCTGCGAGGACACCGAAGGACTTAAAGAAGGAGCTGAAGGGCTTTGGGGAGGGGGCAGAAGGAAGGAAGGGAGAAAACTTCACACCTGGCCGGATGAGACTTCCAGATTTGGACCGGCAGGTGGAACTGCCTAAGAGGTTGAACGGAAAAGATGCTATACCTTTCTCTGGCTACCCTCCCCTACCTTTAAGTTATTCTTGAATAAGAAGTGGGATTGTGCATGTGGATAACTTTTTTTATTGTTTAATTACCATCACTACCTCTTGGGTTTATAAAGAATTTTCCAAATTTTCAGAAAGAGAGGTCTATCTTTTTTCACAAATGGACACAGACTTGATTGTCTTGTCTCTTAAATTAACGATTGGAGAAGCTGATTTCCTACCGCTCTTACTGATACCTGACGTCAAGGCTAAAACTAGAATTTAGGCCATAAAATTACGTGTTGTATCCAGTTTCTGTATAAACAACACTATTGTCAGATCAAAACAAAAATCCTGCCTGTTCGAGACTTGATTGAAGTCGTCTTCTAGTCGTAGGCGGCATCAAATAAGAACTTGAATGTTGTACTCTCAGAATCATTTTCTCTTTAGAGTAAATGTTTGGGGTTTTCGATCTATCTTTGAATAGTTTGCTTTATTTTCTTCTTTTCCTACCTTTCTCAATAGGGAAATGTGACCAGATAAAATTGACTACGGAAAATTCGATAATGGAAAAATGAATGACCTAAAGTAGTTGTTAATTAGAATATTTAAGCAGATATGGAAGGACTCAAAAGACTGTAATATATAACACACCTAAATAACATGTAATCTGATAAAAAATTAAAAATATTCACTAATACTTTTTAAATAATTTAAAATTTCTAATTAAAGTCTTCAGTAAGTGCTATGGATTTTTTTTAAAACAGGAAACATTTGTGCATTTGGCATTCTATCAGTATAAATCTTTATAAGCTATATAAAACTTTAAGATATGATTTTATGACTAAAATTCTGACATCCTTAAATCTAACAATCTAAAGCAACCCAAGAACTAAGAAATATGACATTTAAAAATTCTGTTTGTCCACAGAATGTATTGCTTAGGGAATCAATACTTAAGAGAGAAGCTTGATAGGAAAGACTCCTGAAGGTTTTAAAAATAGGGTGTGTTTGTTTATGCTCTAATGAGTTCCTTGAAATCCCCAGCTGAGGAGAGCGGAAGAGAAAGAAATTCTTTGTTCATTATTTTAGATTTAAGAAGTGAACTCAGAATAGATTAACACTTTTGAAATAAATGACATCTGATTACGTGTTATTTCAATGCATTATAAATTATAGGGGAAAATTCTTAAACAGTTTCAGAATTTTCTGCATAATATCTTTTGGATCTCATGATACATCTTTAAATACTCAGATTAATAACTGCTTTAAGTTATTTATTTTTCCATTATCAAATTTTCCATGGTCAATTTTAAAGGCCCAAGGAGGGAATGAAGAACAAAGCTATTCTTAATTAAATTGTTTTCACTCTTAGAATTCTTAAGACTATGAGAGATAGCTGGCAATCACTAGAAAATTAACCATCTGTGACTAGTTAACAAGGAACAACAAACAAAATAAGATATTACCTAAGCAATTTACCATAATTATTTCAATTACTAATGATAGATATTTTAAGCAAATTTTTATTCCATCATTTGTATTATTTGAGTATAATGCATATATATATATATATATATATATGGAAAAATCATTTTTCAAAGTAGAACTTAAAGGGAAATACTTTTCAGCTAAATAGTAAAGTTCAACATCTGTTTTTAGAAGCATTAGCTCCTGGTATAGTGCTCTCTATTCCAGATATGTGAAGTCATTTAAAAAAACTTAATAAACAGCTATATATTGAATATTTTCACAATATCTGTTATGCTACAGTTCTCTTTTATTGTCTTCACGGTTTCCATAATTATCCTGACCCAGTCCTGACTCAGTTTCTCTGCTTCAGCTCAAAAGTTCAGTCCTGCAAAACCTCCCCTCTTAATCAGAATATTTGATAAGGATAAAAAGTCTTATATTTTAGAATATCAGAATGCCTCTCCCCATCCCAAGCTATTGGAATGTCAGATACCGTCTTATCAAGATGCCTCTCCCCATGTCCCGGGTGCCTCCCCCGATTATATCATCCCTCTCCGGAGGCTCATCTCCACCCTGTCAGAGTCCTGTTCACACTCTCAGTACCCTGACTCTGCCCCTGCCTCAGTTTACCCCCTGAGTCTGAGCCATGTGTATATAGGTCTTTCAGAACTCACATTGTTTGTTAGATTCTTGGAGATTTTAGTCTTATTCAACCCTGGGACCAAACCATAGATCCATTTGATCCCAGTAAATCTCTCCCATTTAATAAATTATTAAATACTCTCTAATCTCTATCTTGCCTCAGTTTCTCTGGCATTACATATCATAATATCTTCAAACACAAGGAATAATTGCTTTTTTTTTAAAATAATGCTCCCATGTCTCATGGTAGATTCAAAAGTCCTTCAGGGAGACTTCAAGAATATCCTTTTATTGCTTCTTTTGACCTCCATATAAACATTTGTATTATGTGAATTTTCAGTAAAATATTATTTAATGTGCATTTGACATCAGACAACGTGGTCAGCCCATTAGTTAGGCTTTCTGCATTTCAGCTCAACAAAGGACCTCAGTATTGGGCATCTTGCCTGGAGACAGCTACCTAAGACAATTCAAATGGAAGCAATTCAGTTGCTCAGCATGGCTCTAACATATTATCTAAGTTTCCCAAGCAAACAACACTGAGATCAACACAATGGGTCTTTACCTTTAAACCTCAAATCTGTAGTATGGCAGGCAGCCTAATGCTTCTTTTCTCCTACACTTTCCTCCTGAGCTTCTAAAACACTGAGCTAGCTCTGGCAATGTATGTGTCAACCTCAATATCTATCCTGAAAAGCGTACTGCCAAGGTAAATGAACTTATCTATAATATTCAGAATTTCTCCATTTGCTGTAATTGATAGTTCCACGTATAGATGTGGTGCTGGCTGGTGGAGAACTTGTTTCCTTGATGTTAATTGTTAGGCCAAAATTAGCACAAGTAGCAGAGAATTGATTCATACATTGTTGTATCTCATGCTTACCTTGATACTATTTTCATCCTTGTTGAAGGCATCTGGCAACATCAATGAAAACATCCTGCTAAAAAGTTATCAAACTATGCATACCCTTTGATCCAACAGTGTTTCTTTTTCTTTCTTTTTTTTTTAAATAACTTTTTATTGACCCATGCCAGGGTAGTTGCCAATGTTGTAAAAAACATTATCTCTTCTGTTCCGATTTTTCCCTTTCCTCCCTCCACTCCCTCCCCCAGATGGCAAGCAATCCTATACATGTTAAATAGGTTACAGTATATCCTAGATACAATATATGTGTGCAGAACCGAACAGTTCTCTTGTTGCACAGGGAGAATTGGATTCAGAAGGTATAAATAACCCAGGAAGAAAAACAAAAATGCAAGCAGTTTATATTCATTTCTCAGTGTCCTTTCTTTGGGTGTAGCTGCTTCTGTCCATCATTTATCAATTGAAACTGAGTTAGGTCTCTTTGTCAAAGAAATCCACTTCCATCAGAATACATCCTCATACAATATCGTTGTTGAGGTATATAGTGATCTCCTGGTTCTGCTCGTTTCACTTAGCATCAGTTCATGTAAGTCTCGCCAGTCGTCTCTGTATTCATCCTGCTGGTCATTCCTTACAGAACAATAATATTCCATAACATTCATATACCACAATTTACTCAACCATTCTCCAATTGATAGGCATCCATTCATTTTCCAGTTTCTAGCCACTACAAACAGGGCTACCACAAACATTTTGGCACATACAGGTCCCTTTCCCTTCTTTAGTATCTCTTTGGGATATAAGCCCAGAAGTAACACTGCTGGATCAAAGGGTATGCACAGTTTGATAACTTTTTGAGCATAGTTCCAAATTGCTCTCTAGAATGGCTGGATGTGTTCACAATTCCACCAACCATGTATCCCCTCCAATATTCCGCATTATCTTTCCCTGTCATTCTAGCCAATCTGACAGGTGTTTAGTGGTATCTCAGAGTTGTCTTAATTTGCATTTCTCTGATTAATAATGATTTGGAGCATATTTTCATATGGCTATAAATAGTTTTAATTTCTTTGTTTGAGAATTGTCTGTTCATATCCTTTGACCATTTATCAATTGAAGAGTGGCTTGATTTCTTATAAATTAGAGTCAATTCTCTATATATTTTGGAAATGAGGTCTTTATCAGAACCTTTGACTGTAAAAATGTTTTCCCAGTTTATTGTTTCCCTTCTAATCTTGTCTGCATTAGTTTTGTTTGTACAAAAACTTTTCAATTTGATATAATCAAAATTTTCTATTTTGTGGTCAATAGTGATCTCTAATTCTTCTTTGGTCAAAAATTCCTTCCTCTTCCACAGTTCTGAGAGGTAAACTATCCTATGCTCTTCCAATTTATTTATAATCTCATTCTTTATGCCTAGGTCATGAACCCATTTTTACCTTATCTTGGTGTATGGTGTTAAGTGTGGGTCAATGCCTAGTTTCTGCCATACTAATTTCCAATTTTCCCAGCAATTTTTGTCAAATAATGCATTCTTATCCCCAAAACTGGGGTCTTTGGGTTTGTCTATTTTATTAGGTTAATTAGATTATTAAAGTTATTGGCTGTTTTGTCCTTTGAACCTAACCTATTCCATTGATCAACTAGTCTATTTCTTAGCCAATACCAGATGGTTTTAGTAACCACTGCTTTATAATATAATTTTAGATCTGGTACAGCTAGACCACCTTCATTTGATTTTTTTTCATTAATTCCTTGAAATTCTTGACCTTTTGTTTTTCCATATGAACTTTGTTGTTATTTTTTCTAGGTCATCCAAATAGTTTTTTGGGAGTCTGATTGGTATAGCACTAAATAAATAGATTAGGTAGTATTGTCATTTTTATTACATTTGCTTGTCCTGTCCAAGAGCATTTAATATTTTTCCAGTTGGTTAGATCAGACTTAATTTGTGTGGAAAGTGTTTTGATGTTTTGCTCATAAAGTTTCTTATTTTCCCTTGGCAGATAGATTCCTAAATATTTTATACAATCAGTAATTCCTTTTACCTTTTTTTACTTCTCTTGATTCCTGTTGTTGGAGATCAAATTTTTTGTTTAAGTCTGATTTTTTCCTTAGAAATAAATGGAATTCCTCTGTTTCATTAAATGTCCATCTTCTTCCATGCTTATATGGGTAGTTTATTCTTGGCTGCATTCCAAGTTCTTTTGCTTTTCGGAATATCTGATTCCAGGCCCTTCGATCCTTTAATGTTGAGACAGCCAGATCTTGCATGACCCTTATTGTGGCACCTCGGTATTTGAACTGTTTTTTCCTGGCTGCTTGTAAAAATTTTTTTTTTAGTCTAAAAATTCTGAAGTTTGGTCACAATATTCCTCGGAGCCTTTATTTTAGGGTCTTTTTCAGAAGGTGTTCGATGAATTCTTTAAATGCCTATTTTCCCTCCTGGTTCTATTACTTCTGGGCAGTTCTCTTTGATGATTTCCTGTAAGATAGTATCTAGGCTCCTTTTTTCATCATAATTTTCAGGTAGTCCAATGATCTTCAGGTTATCTCTCTTAAATCTATTTTCTAGGTCTGTTGTTTTTACAAGTAAATAGTTGACATTTTTTTCCAATCTTTCATTTTTTTGGTTTTGCTTGACTGATTCTTGATGCCTAAATGAATCAGTCATTTCTATTTGTTCAGTTCTGATTTTTAGTGAGTTATTTTCTTCATTAACTTTTTTACTTCTTTTTGTATATGTCCAATTGAGTTGTTTTGCTCTATGGAATTTTTTTCCATTTCACTTTTTTTTTTTTTTTTACTGAGTTATTTTCTTTTTCCAGTTCACATATGCATTTCCCTGCACTTCTTAGGAGTTTTTTTACCTTTTCCAATTTACATTTCAGTTCTTTTTCCACTTTATCAAATTTTCCTTTTAGTGAGTTATATGCCTTTTCTGTATTCTCTTGAATAGCTTCTCTTTCCTTTCCCCATTTTTCTTCTAGTTCTCTTTTAAGGTTTTTAATAGTCTCTTCTAGGAGAGCTTTTTGTATTGGGGGCCAACAATTGTCTGGAGACTGTCTGCTATTAGTTTCTTCAGGGTTGAAAAGCTGTTCTCTTTCTGTATAGAAACTATCAATCATTCTTTTGATTTTTTAATTCATTTTGTCAAAGCCTGTAAGGTCTGCCTTCAGAGCCAGGAGGTTACCAGCTTCCTCTGCAGAGCAGTGAAAGGTGTATGGATGGGTAGCTGTCCTGCCAGCCAGCTACAAAAAGCAGCGAGGTACTGGAGTGCTCTGGGCAAGAGTTCCCCACCCAGCAGTAACTCAGGCCTGCAGGGCCGAGCTGGGAAAGTGTCCTGCAAAGATCCCTGCTCTCTCTCCCCTCCCCGCACCGTGAGATAACGACTGCCCTGGGGCTAGACGCTGAGCAGTGAGAGTTTCACTACCCAAGCCAAAGCCTGCCCTGGGAATGTGGTTATTAGCAGTTGAGCAGTGAATGGATTTGCAGGGACCAGAATTATCTGCCCAGGAAGCACAGTCTGCTGGGGAAGTTCTATTGCCCCAGGCCAAGCCCCCCCACCTTGCCTACCAGAGGCTGCCCAGGCTGTGCCCCACTGCCATGCAGATTTGTAACTGCCTTCCCCTCCCCTTCCCCCCCCTCCCCCCCCCACCTCGGCAAAAGCCCCGAACTGCAGGATGTGGCTGCAGGGCTGCATTACAGTCTGCCTGAGTCACTTCTGGGTTTGAGTGGTTACAGCCAGATCTCATTAGGTTCTGGCGTTTTTTAGAGTACCCTCTGTTTTAGGTTTTAATTTCTCTGCCAGTTTACTGCTTTGTATTCAAGGCAGAGCAGTTAGCCTATGGCAGAGTCCTCTCTATACCTTCTCTAGCCACAGAGATCACTCCCGTTCCTGGTCTGCTCAGAACGCTAGCCTGTGCTAGTCTGTTCCTGGCCCCTCAGGACAAACCTTTCCTGCTGATCTTCCAGATTGACTTTGACTGGTAAATTGTAGTGCTTCTAATCTTCATGAATTTAAGCAGTGAAGAGCTATTTTTGAGGCTGAATTAAATAGTTGGTTATGAGGGGAATGAGAAGAGCTTAGAAAATTGTATGGGCCTTCTCCACCATCTTGGCTCTGCCCCGCCTCCAGCAGTGTTTCTAGTGGACTTATTTCCCAAAGAAATCTTTTTTTTTTAATTATTATTTTTTGTTATTTTATAATAACTTTTTATTGACAGAACCCATGCCAGGGTAATTTTTTTTTACATTATCCCTTGCACTCGCTTCTGTTCCGATTTTTCCCTCCATCCCCTCCCCTAGATGGCAAGCAGTCCTATATATGTTAAATATGTTGCAGTATATCCTAGATATAATATATGTGTGCAGAACCGAACAGTTTTCTTGTTGCACAGGGAGAATTGGATTCAGAACGTAAAAATAACCCGGGAAGAAAAACAAAAATGCAAATAGTTTACATTCATTTCCCAGTGTTCTTTCTTTGGGTATATCTGCTTCTGTCCATCATTTATCAATTGAAACTGAGTTAGGTCTCTTTGTCAAAGAAATCTACTTCCATCAGAATACATCCTCATACAGTATTGTTGTTGAAGTGTATAATGATCTCCTGGTTCTGCTCATTTCACTCAGCATCAGTTCATGTAAGTCTCTCCAAGCTTCTCTGTATTCATCCTGCTGGTCATTTCTTACAGAACAATAATATTCCATAACATTCATATACCATAATTTACCCAACCATTCTCTAATTGATGGGCATCCATTCAATTTCCAGTTTCTAGCCACTACAAACAGGGCTGCCACAAACATTTTGGCACATACAGGTCCCTTTCCCTTCTTTAGTATTTCTTTGGGATATAAGCCCAGAAGTAACACTACTGAATCAAAGGGTATGTACAGTTTGATAACTTTTTGGGCATAATTCCAGAATGCTCTCCAGAATGGTTGGATTCGTTCACAACTCCACCAACAATGCATCAGTGTCCCAGTTTTCCCGCATCCCCTCCAACATTCATCATTATTTTTTCCTGTCATCTTAGCCAATCTGACAGGTGTGTAGTGGTATCTAAGAGTTGTCTTAATTTGCATTTCTCTGATCAATAATGATTTGGAACACTCTTTCATATGAGTGGTAATAGTTTCAATTTCATCATCTGAAAATTGTCTGTTCATATCCTTTGACACATTTATCAATTGGAGAATGGCTTGATTTCATATAAATTTGAATCAATTCTCTATATATTTTGGAAATGAGGCCTTTATCAAAATCTTTAATTGTGAAGATGTTTTCCCAGTTTGTTGCTTCCCTTCTAATCTTGTTTGCATTAGTTTTGTTTGTACAAAGGCTTTTTAATTTGATATAATCAAAATTTTCTATTTTGTGATCAGTAATGGTCTCTAGTTCATCTTTGGTCACAAATTTCTTTCTCCTCCACAAGTCTGAGAGATAAACTATCCTATGTTCCTCTAATTTATTTATAATCTCATCCTTTATGCCTAGATCATGGACCCACTTTGATCTTATCTTGGTATATGGTGTTAAGTGGGTCCATGCCCAATTTCTGCCATACTAATTTCCAGTTATCCCAGCAGTTTTTATCAAATAATGAATTCTTATCCCAAAAGTTAGGATCTTTGGGTTTGTCAAACACTAGATTGCTATAGTTGACTATTCTGTCTTGTGAACCTAACCTATCCCACTGATCAGCTAATCTATTTCTAAGCCAATACCAAATAGATTTGGTGACTGCTGCTTTATAATATAATTTTAGATCAGGTACAGCTAGGCCACCTTCATTTGATTTTTTTTTATTGAGATTCTCGACTTTTTATTATTCCATATAAATTTTGTTGTTATTTTTTTTTAGGTCATTAAAATATTTTCTTGGAAATCTGATTGGTATAGCACTAAATAAATAGATTAGTTTAGGGAGTAGGTCATCTTTATTATATTCACTCTGCCTATCCAAGAGCACTTAATATTTTTCCAATTATTTAAGTCTGACTTTATTTGTATGGAAAGTTTTTTGTAATCCAAAGAAATCTTAAAGAAGGGAAAGGGACCTATACAAGAATGCTTGTGGCAGCTCTCTTTGTAGTGGCCAGAAAGTAGAAACTGAGTGGATGCCCAGAAGTTGGAGAATGGCTGAATAAATTGTGGTATATGAATATTATGGAATATTATTGTTTGGTAAGAAATGACCAGCAGGATGATTTCAGAAAGGCCTGGAGAAACTTACATGAACTGATGCTGAGTGAAATGAGCAGAACCAGGAGATCATTATACACTTCAACAACAATACTATATGATGACCAATTCTGATGGACCTGGCTATCCTCAGCAATGAGATGAACCAAATCAGTTCCAATGGAGCAGCAATGAACTGAACCAGCTATATCCAGTGAAAGAACTCTGGAAGATGACTAAGAACCATTACATTGAATTCCCAATCCCTATATTTTTGCTCGCCACATTTTTTATTTCCTTCACAAGCTAATTGTACAATATTTCAGAGTCCGATTCTTTTTGTACAACAAAATAACAGTTTGGACATGTATACTTATTTTGTATTTGATTTATTCTTTAACATATTTAACATGTATTGGTCATTCTGCCATCTAGGGGAGGGGGTGGGAGGAAGGAGGGGAAAAATTGGAATAAAAGGTTTGGCAATTGTCAATGCTGTAAAATTACCCATGCATATAACTTGTAAATAAAAACCTATTTAACCAAAAAAAAAAAAAAGAAAGAAAGAAAAAGAAAAGAAAACATCCTGCAAAAAAGCATTGGAGTAAAGCACACAACCTGATTCACTCTATTTGTGCTTGGGAAAACACCAGAGCATTGTCCATTATCCAGAACATGTGGAATCATGCCATCATGAAACTGACATACAGTACTGATGAACTTCTCTAGACAACCAAATTTTGCCATGAATTTTTTTAAAAAATGGTATGTTTGATGTTTTTTGACTCCAGGATAAATTGGATTTAAGTGAGGCAGAGTTGCACAAAGTCATCAGCTTCATTTTCCCTTTTAAATTTATCTAAGCCCAGTGGCAAAACACGGCAAGATGACTGATGATGGCCCAGCTGCAGTGGATGACCTTCTGTGTCTTCAAAGTCTAACCAAGTTCTAAGAACTCCACAGTACCGGCTTCAGTTGCTTTCATGGCTATTGGAACAAATTGTTCTTATCTGCCCATTCCTCCAGAAAAAGCCTTCACATGCTTGGAGTAAACTCCCCACCATTCACTGATGGTTTGAGGTCCCTTGGTTACCCTTATCCTGGTTTAACCCATTTGCAAAAAACAGTTTCTATCAGGTTATGGCCACTATGCATGCCACAGCTTCTTGGAGCTCCTAGTGAGGGTGGAAAGCAGTCTAGAAAAGGACTCTTATCAGCCCTTACCTCAGAGGTACCAAAGAATGTTCCCTGAACCCTGCATACCCCATATGGACCTACATATATAATAAAGCTTTTGTTAAGCACTTAGTATGTGAGAGGCAATAAAATAAGTACTAGAGATACAAAAACAAGAAAACAAAAGCACTTTCTACTCTCATAGAATTTATAATCTAAACAGGGAAAACAAAAGATAAAAGGGGAGCTAGAAGGAGGTTATCCACACAGGGAACAGATAACCATTGAGGAGGTAGAGTTAGCTTTGTATGATGATGAAGTCTGCAGTAAGCTAAAAGTAAAGAATAATCAGTATGGCTGAATCTTCTCATGGTACTGACATTCCAGAGAGGGAGATGAGGGCATTAATGTACTATTACATATTATTTCATTCTATGAAACCTACAGCTCAAAGGTCATTTTCATAAGAATCTCCTCATTGTTGGAGATAGAAGAATTTCTAAAAGAAATCTAATCTTCTGGCTTCCAGCTTCTAGAAAAAACATACAGTTTCATACTCTGTTCAGGTGTCTGACTGGAGAGAAAGATTCTGGGAAGAAACTATAATATAGAGGAGCCAGCAATCTTGATCATGTCTTTATGTTCAACATACTAGAATTTAGGGAAATTTCTATTTAGGTGAGAATTAGTACTTTCTTGGTTAAGCTGAGTTTTTTTACCCACAGTGGGAACATTTATTCATTCTATATGTAATATTGTCTTCAAAGTAATCTTATATGTATACTTTCTCCAATTTTTGCTGGCTATCTATTTAGATAAATGAGTTTTTCTGCTATATGCTATTATGGAACTGGCATCTGGTGGGAAGGGAATTTAAGTCTTGGATCCCCTTAAGGAATAGTGATCAGAAACACAGCTTGAATCTAAAAATTATTTCACCTAGACTAACAATATTTAAGGAAGCAGATAGATAAAATTCTGACCTAGTATCCCCTCTTTCTGAGGCAAGCATAGTGGCCACCCTCTGACCTCATCCTCCAACTTCTCCTGGCAAAAATTAAAATCTCCCTTTGAGAAAGATGTAGGGAGGACACCCTAGAGATATCTGCCTTGTCTTCCTATAAAATACGTAGGTGGACACACATAACTTACAAGGGTAAGATACATAAAGCAGTAACATATATCCTTATATAGAGATAGGGAAGTAGGAAGACATTCAAAGAAGACATATTGTAAGAGACAGCATGGTATAATAGAAAGAGCACTAGTCGCAATTAGGAAGACCTAGGTTCAATTTCTATACAAATATATAAATAAACATTAAGTGCCTACTCTATGCTAAAAACTGATGACACAAATAGGAAAAAGACAGTATCTGTCCTCAAGAGGCTTATAATCTAATGGGCAAAGGCAATACACAAAAGAAAGCTGAAGGAGAGTATAAGAGGAATACAAAGAAAATGAAATTGAGTCATTCTACAATCCAGATCTTCTTAAATTGTGGGTTGCAACCCCAAATGGGTCAAACAACTGAATGTGGGATTCACAAAAAATTTGGCACAGTAAAATTATTAAATATTCCACCAAGATTTAATTCTTGATGTAAAAATAAGCTAGCACATCCATTTCATTAGTATGCAAATTTGCTTTCATCTTTAATATAAATGAATTTTTAATACAATGAATGATAAAATTGCATGTCTACCAAAGAATTATTTTAAAATAAATTTCTTCATGATTTATTATCATTATATATTTGATTTGTATACCTATTTTATATACCTATATACCCAGGATTACATACAAGTTTCTTGGGACAAAAGGGATCATGAGTGAAAAAAGTTTTTAAAATCCTGCTCTAATCTACTTCTGATACAAATTATGTGGTCATAGGCAACTTCTTTGAGTCTTAGTTTCTTTTTATATGAAATGGGGATAATATTAGCAATAATCCCTACATGATTGTTATGAGGCTCAAATGAGAATGCACATAAAAATGTTTTGCAAATCTTAAAAGTGTCATTTGTATAAGAACTAAGATGTATGTGGCATTTTAGGGTATGCAAAGAGCTTTACATGTTGATCCATGATCCACACTCAGTCCACCATACCAGTAACATATTTGATCTTGAGAGTATAGTGTATTCTAGGGGCAGAGAACTTTCCAATTTAGTTGTAGCATAGAATATATAAAAGGGAGTAAGATAAGAAAAGACTGGAAAAGTAGGGTTATATCTGGTTGTGGAGAACCTGGAAAAGCATGAAGAGGTATTTGGGAACTTACCTGATACTCCTTTAGAAAACAAGTGAAATTTTTAAGCAAAGAGTGACCAGGAAAAGCATAATAAAAATTACTATGACAATGATATCCTAAACAGATTGAATTCTAAAGACAAGAGAACAGAAATGAGAAGACCTATAAGGAAGCTATTTCCATCACCTTAGCAGAGGGTATCAAAGATCTGTATTAAGATCTTGGAAGTGAGGATAGAAAGTAGGGAACATATTCAAGCTTTTTGCCAATGGAATTGACAGGAGTTGGTGATGAATCTTTCCATAAGTATTTCCCATAAGAGTAAAATTCAAATGTCACTCTTTTTAGGCAGGTGATTCCCTCCACTCAGAAATAACATCAGACTCTACATTGCACTTTGTAACTCTGTAAGGTTCTTAATCTATAATGTTATCTATATAAGCATCATGCCCCTAGAGACTAAAAACTCCTTCAGGGCAAATGACCCTGTTTTAATTAAAGTTTGTATACTTCTCTAGTACCTGGCATAGTATTCTGTACATTGTGCTTCAAAAATATGCTTTGTATTACATCACCTGGCAGACTAGAATTCTTCAGAAGCTCCAGATTTTGAAACCCATGGTCATAATTTTTAAAACTTTATACCCATGATATGTAAAATATCTGGGTATAAAGACATATAAAAGATCTATATATATCTATATCTAAATCTCTAAATATAGACATAAATATACACACACAAATAGACATACATGATCAATAAGGGTACCTTCCAAAAAGAATTTAATTTTAAAAAAAGTTAATAAATTATTTTCTGGAGCTTTTACATGCAAATACATTGATTGAAAGGGGAAACTTATCTTTAATACAATATCACAATTGATATGAAGTCTAAAAGATCATTTTTGTCCTGTGATTAAAAAGTAATGAGTTTTTCACCTGCTAAATATGAGGTTCTCTCTTTGAAAGCTAGACCAAATGGTCTTCTTAATACTCTTCTGATCAGGCTTTCAGGAGAAATCTGGTTTAAATCTTACCCTTAATACAAAGTCCCTGTGACTATAGTCAAGAGCCTAGAAAAGATGCACAAGCCATTTTTTGTAGTTGGTCAATACTTCTTTGTAGGTTTTATTACCATCTGAAGGAAATATGAACAATGCTTTCAAAGTTGTTGATGTTCGGCTAATGCATTGTTGGTGGAGTTGCAAAATGATCAAGCCATTTTAGAGAATAATTTGGAATATGGCCAAAGGACCATAAAACTGAGTGTACCTTTGATCCAGTAGTCTCACTACTGGGTCTGTATCCCAAAGAGGTCATAAAACAGGGAAAAGGACCCACATGTGCAAAAATATGTGTAGCAGTTCTCTTTGTAGTAGCAAGGAACTGGAAATTGAGTGGATGCTCATCAATTGGGACATGACTGAATAAGTTACAGCATATAAATATAATGGAATATTATTGTTCTATAAGAAATTATGAATTGGATGATTTCATAAAATCCTGGAAAGACTTATATGAACTGATAGTGAGTGAAGTGAGCAGAATCAGGAGAGCATTGTACACAGGAACAAGATTATGTGATGATCAACTGTGACAGATTTGGCTCTTCTTAAGAATGCAGTGACTCAAAAGCAATTCCAATAGACTTAGGAAGGAAAATGCCAATCACATCTAGAGAGAGAGAACTATAAAGACTGAATGTGAATTGAAATATAGTTTTTTTTTTTTTGCCTTTTTCTGTTTTTTTGTCTTTCTCGTGTTTCTTTCCCTTTTGGTCTGATTTTTCTTATATAGCTTAACAAATAAGGAAATATGTTTAAAAGATTTAAACTATTTTTATTTAACCTATTTCATATTTAACCTATTATCAGATTGCTTGTCTTGAGGAAAGAGTGAATGAGATAGGGAGAGAGGAAGAAAAATTTAGAACACAAAGTCTTACAAAAATGAATGTCGAAAATAATTTTAATTTTATTTACATGTATTTGGAAAAATAAAATATTGTGGAGAGGGAAAAATCCAAAGTTGTTGATGTTTTGGGGGGAAGAATTTGGTTCTAGAGCCAGCCTCTCTTCCCATTTATTCCAACACCTCCAAAAACATTTTCCAAATGTGTCACCCCATTCTGTGCTGTCCTAGAAGATTGGAAAGAAGCCCTATTTCTGAATAACTTTAGAACTCTCTGAAACTTGTGAGGACTTTAATTTTTAAATATATTGTCTTGAACATCTTTTTTTTTAACTAAACACTGTATATGATCCTAATATTTTATAAAATATAGAACTGCATTTTGTAATATCTTGATATCATCCTGACATTAAACTCTAAGAACGTTTACTTTTAAGAGTCTTATGAGACTTATAAAAGAATTCTCTTTCTGATTAAAGTCATACTGATCAAAGGAAAATTAATTAGTCTATTATATGTTTAAGCCAGTTTGTTAAAGTATATGGAGCACTTAACTGACAACTGGAAAAGTTGAGAGACTATTATTAACTTTCGAGTTAGATTATAAAACATTATATAGATGCTTTATTCAATGACTAATAATGAATGGCAACTAGCAAAATTATACATAAAGGCTAAGCTAGCGGTGAAGAAAGAAATCATTCACTGCATAATT
Organism: Antechinus flavipes; assembly: GCF_016432865.1. NCBI lineage: Eukaryota > Metazoa > Chordata > Mammalia > Dasyuromorphia > Dasyuridae > Antechinus > Antechinus flavipes. Next base: position 299,814,506 of record NC_067399.1, on the reverse strand, counting down.
AGTTTAAGAGAAGTACAGAATATTTTTAAAAAGGGAGAGGTGGTTAAGTTACCTAGTGAGCATAGAGCAAAAGAGATATAACCCATGATATAGAGATAAACAATATGTAAGTATGAAATTTGGGGATGGAAGAGACTAAAATAATTAAAGGAGATTAATTCCTAATGCAATTTGTAAGGCATAACAGGATGTGATTTGCATTCTGATAGTTAATGGATGAATTAGAGTAGAAATATAGTTCTCAAAATAGACAAAGCAAAACTTTCCAAATAATGTTAGATGCATGTACCATCAAGGGACAAATAAGAAAATGTAGAACAAAGGTAAGGAATAGCTTTATATATGGAAGCATTGATGGTTCCAATTCCATCTCAGTTTTACATGATAAAGTTTTGGAGTTAAATATTTCAGTTCCAGATTTAAAATCACTCTTGAAGGAGAGAGAGAAACTCATTACCATGCCCTCCTATGCACACCCAGTCTCTACTCTTCTCTTTCCCTTTTACTCCCAAATTTGGATTCTTCCACTACTGAATGTGACTGACTTATTATATAATAAGTGCCTATGTGCTAGAGAGCAGCTAATAGCACAATAGAGAGTGTGTCAAGCTTGGAGTCAGAAAAATCCTTTTTCTGAGTTCAAATCTGCCCTCAGACACTTTCTAGCTGTGTGACCCTCTGTAAATCACTTTGCCCTGTTTGCCTTATTTCCTCATCTGTAAAATGATCTGGAGAAGGAAATGGCAAAGCACTTTAGTATTTTTACCAAGAAAACCCCAAATGGGGTCACAAAGAATCAGACAAGAGTGAAAAAACTGAGCAACAAAAATGTGCTGTTACTGATCCCCTTACACAATCACAATTGCACACCTAATTAAAGTAGTCCATACCTTCTAAAGAGATCAGAGAGTATAATCTTTTGTTCCCATTTAAAACATTATCCTGTTCAGTGATTGATTCCACTGAAGCATCTAACTTATCTGGTTACCTTGAGGCTGCTGGGGAATTCCTCCTCCATTGTTCAGTATACACACATATTTTTAATTTGATAGAAAAATGGTTACAGTAAAGAAGGTAGGTTGTTGCTTTTAAATCTTTAAAAGGCACGACCATTAGCAGTCACAGTAAATGTCAATTAATGCAGAGCAATAGAAATAGGGAAAGAAAAAAGAAAAGAGCTATAATGGAAATGAGAGTTGAATCCATTTCCACAAAAATCTTGCTTATATTTTAAAGGAAATGATTCTGCTAAACTAAATTTGGGAGAGAGGGAAGGAATAATGAGACCAAAAAGAATCATGGAATGGAATATATTTTTATCATGCAATTTCAAAGTTGATAGTTGTTATACGTAGGTTTCATGTTTCCCTGACTATCCAGTGAGGGCTATTTCTTCATTGAGGATTTTTTCATAAATTTTAGAAGAATGAAATATATCTTAAACTCAACATTTGTGATGAAATTTAGAATGAGAAAGAGGATGACTAAAGGATTTGTTTCTGCATTTGAGAAATAATGTTTCCCAAAATTATAGAATTTCAGAATTAGAAGAAAACTCAAGAGATCATCAGTTCAACATATGGTGTGAATCCCTGTGCAATTTTGCTAATAAATGATGATCTAGCTGATGTTTGAATACCTCTAATGATGGAACAGTACCCAAAGAAACCATTCTCATTTTGGGACAATTTTGTCTATTATAATGACCTTTCTTGTATTTAGGTGAATCCTCCCTTCATGTAACTACTGACTATTATTCTTCATTTTTGCCTTATCAACATGTCTAATCTGTTTTCCACATAACAAGCTTTCAAATATTTAAAAACAAAGAGTATAGCTTACACATCCCCTATTTATCCTGAAAACACTCTATCTTGTTGATATCCTTCTTAAAATGTAATATAATTCATAGCCGAACACTGCTGTATTCTACATGTGGTCTGAAGCAGGAAAATACATTAGAACTATATCACTATCCTCTTATGGGACATTTTATCTCTATTAATGAAGACTTCATTAACTTTTTTTTGCTATTATGTCACACTTGATTCATATTGTGTTTGCAATCCATTAGAATTCTCACATTTTCCTACATAATGTTTTGCCCAGCCATCCTGAATTTATGAAGTTGTTGAGAGGTAAATGAAAATCTTACCTAATTATGTTAACATATAAACACTTTATTCTGTGATTTAAGCTTCATTCCTGGCTTCAAACTCCTTTCTCAACTTTATTTCATATTACTTCTCTCCATTTATGCTATGTTGCAACCAAATTGAATTATTAGCTGTTTCCCATTGGAATTGTTAAATGTGCCACTGTGTCTTAGAATTTGCAGCTTAGGTTTTTTTCCTCTCTACAGTAGATTTGTGGATTCTCTTGATTGTCACGTTGTTTTCTGTTTCCAAAGCTCTAAGCCGCTTTCTTTGGTTGTAGCATTAGTTTTTTGACCTGTCATATTCTTTTGGGAGAGCTATGATTAAGAAGTTGTCTATATCCTATCTCTTGATCAATATAATTTGCTTTTGGAGATAATGTACTCTTTTAAAGTTCTTAATTTTTTTACTTCTTTTTTTTCAGATTATCCTTCACATCTATGTATTTATATTCCTAATTCTCTTTTTTGTTTCTTTAGAGAAACAACACAATGGAGTCAAGTGTTTTTTTTTTTTTTAATTCTGTCAGTTATTTCTTCTGTGCTAGCCATAAATTCATGATTCTTATTTTATTAAAACCATTTAGAAACATCCTGCTGTGATTCCATCTTTCCTTGAGAATCCAAAGTTCATGGCCTCATGAAGTATTGATTTATTTTCTTTTATATTTCAGTATGTTTTCGGAAATGTTTGGATTCATTTAGATGTCCTAAATCCACTTCTCTTATGTGGTTAATATCTTCACTCAGTTAATTGCTTGTGCTCAAAGTTTTTAGAGGAGTTTTCTGAGATCTTTGTTAATTTCATTTCTTATATGCCCTCTATCAATTTTTTTTTTATTATTTTGCCTTTTATTGCAAATTCTTCTGAGGATTAGACCTCAAAGACATGTCAATTTCCTTCCCTACCAAGGAATTAACTTTCCATTGGCCTTAGTCCCAGTCAAAGTAATTTCTTTGAGAAAAAAACTATCCCCAAAGGATACCAGTCCCCTTTCCCTCAGATCTAGTGGACTATCTAGCACTTTGCACCAGTTCTCTTTATTCTTTAGTTCTCTGAGAACTGTTACTCCAGGTAAAGCACCATCTGCTTTCCTATATTTCTACTTCCTCCCCACAGGGGAAGGGACAGAATTGAATTCTCTTGCTTGTTCCAACATAATATTGGTGGGGAGGATAAGGGCAGAAGATATACTAGAAGAGACTGCAGTAGCAGTATGGAAATTGCTGAATGGATCCCAAAGCTTAAGCCCTTGAGTCCCAATTCTTCAATCCTGACAGAATGTAAGGGTAAGATCAGGTATTACCTAGGTATATTAAGAACTAGAGATTAATTCATCAGGTTTTTACCTCATTGGGATTCTTCCTGCCTTAACCTGCTGACACCGCTTCTGTTCGTTTACTTTTACACATAATTCTTATTTTGGGATAGGATCAGAGAAAAATTGTTGTTGTTCAGGCATTTTGTTATGACTAATCTTTGTGATCCTGTTTGGGGTTTTCTTTGCAAAGATTTGATTTTCCATTTCTCTCTCAAGTTCATTTTACAGACAAAGTAATTGAGGTAAACACAATTAAGTGATATACCCAGGATCACACAGCTAGTAAATATCTGAGGCCATATTTAAACTTAAGAATTATTTAGTCTGCTATCATTTTGGCCACTTGATCTAAAAATCTATTAGCTATTTCCAAAATTCAGCCTTCATTCTACCATCCTTGTTCATTTATGCAGACTCTCTGCCCACCGCCCCTTTCCCATGTATGAAATGTAATTCCTCTTATCACAATTTGTTGTAATTCTTATTTTATCCCTCAAATTTCAGGTTAGTTATTATTTCCTCTATGAAACCTTCTCTGAAATCTGAAGATTTCTCTGATGAGAGAGAAAAATTTCTTTTCTATTTGCTTGCATTTTGTTTTCTTTCTCGATTTTTCTTTTTCTTCCTTCTTGATCTGATTTTTCTTGTGCAACAAGATAACTGTATAAATATGTATACATATATTGGGTCTAATATGTATTCAATATATTTAACATGTATTGGATTACCTGCTAGCTAGGGGAGGTGGTGGGGGTAAGGAGGGGAAAATTTGGAACAAAAGATTATGCAAGGGTCAATATTGGAAAAATTACCCATGCATATGCTTTGTAAATAAAAAGCTTTAATAAAAAAATGAAGGAAAAAATTCTAAAAAAAAAAGAAAAATTTCTTTCCCTCACAATCTTTCTTTTGTCCCCATTATCCTCTACCTCAGGAACATTTCATATCCCTATCTCTAGGAAACTATCAACTCACATATTATTTCAGTATGTGAGTTCAGAACATCTACCATTCCCACAACGCCAATTTTTCATATCTCCACTTCCTGAAATCCTTTTCTTCCTTTATCATGAAGTTTTCCATAGTCCTTCCAGGTGAAAGTAATCTTTCTCTTTTCAAATTTCTTATAGCTTTAACTTTTCCATCATCACATTTTTCCTTTTACTTGATACCCTCTTCTATTATCTTATAAGACAACTTGTGTAGAGACTATGCAGTTGTTAATCTCTATAGCTCTAATCTTTATAACAGTAGGTTCTTGACATTTATTTCCTGAAATGAACTAAATTGGATAACATAAACTCAAAGACAGCATGACAACTTTCTCCCATGCTAGTTCCTTCATGATAGTCAAAACCAAAGCTAAACTAGCAGCGTGCTTATTGGTTCCTCAACCTCCTGAAAGATAACTTGGCAAGACAAGACAAGAATTTATAAGAACTGTTTAAGCATATTATGGTATTTGGACATAATAAAATATTATCATGTCATAAAAATGATGAAGGTGAAAAATCTGGAGAAACATGATTTGCTATAATAGTGAAATAAATAGAACTAGGAAAACAATTTACACAAATACTATAATAATATAAATGTAACAAACAAAAGAAATGAAGTTGAGTGCTATTTAATTATATGAAAAAGTTAAAGAAGGTATGGTAGTACACACCTATAAGCCCAATTATCAGGAAGGAGGACAATGATGAGTCTCTTAAACTCAGGAAATGTGAGCTGCAGTGGGTTATGCTGATTAGATGTCCACATTAAATTTGGCATTAATATGCTGAGTCTCTGCCATAAGGAGGATGGAATGCTCTGTTGTCCAAGTAGGGACAAACAAACCTGGGTCAAAAATAGAATAAGTTAAAGCTTTGATGTCTGGCAGTAGGAAGACTATACCTGTGAATAGTCTCTGTACTCTCAACTTAGAGTGTAAGCTGTAAGGCAATTTAAAGAGACCTAGGCTTTACAAAAGCTAATGAACAAAAAACAAGCTAGGTCCCAAATAAGTATTAAGAAAATATATTTTGTCTTTTTTTTGCAAATGGGGAGGATAGGAACAGAATACTGTATTCACCATCAGATTTGATTGATATTGTTTGTGTCCTATGTCAATGGGAAGAGTATCTATATCCATGAAATTAGAGGTCCTTGAAGTACTGAAGAAATTAAAAAATTTAGACCATTTCTTTTACATTTAAAGAATTTAAAGAATAAGAGAGGCCTTCATGAGGAAAAAGCTTTATTCAATATTTGTACAATTCAGGCTCTATCTGCTTTCATGAAGCACATGGTCTAGTAGGGAAAATAAGACAAATTATTTTCATGGCATTATGATGTAGCATTGCCAATAACCTTACTGTTGTGGTCTATCATTTTTTGCAAATTTCTCATTCTCTAAACAAGTCTGGCCCTTGGCTACCATTCTTACGTGCTTGACAAGGACATTAAATAAATACCTATTGACTGAAATAGTTTATAGGCTCTTTTCATAGTTTGCATGAGTTATTTTTTTCTAAGAAGTTGTGGTACTTAGGGTCTTCAGTTTGTTCATTTTCCATGGCATGGAAGGAAGGAGGAGGTGAGAGATTATTCAAATGTGCTGAGCTTAAGCTATTAAAAATTTCGTGTAATATCATCCTATTTCTTTTCATTAGGCTCTGACTTCCTACCAGTTAATTCCAAATCATAGCTGGATCTATAACTAAATGCTTCATTTCTGTTAAGATATCACCAATTTCATTTTTAGGTTTTGGTGATACTTTTTGATGCTTGCCTCTTCCTACTTTGTGATACTTCATCTTGAGTATTGTAAATATAATTAAATGACTAGATTATAAAATGATATTGAATCTTAGTCATGGTCAAATATAATAGAAAAGTCTAGAGAAAACATGCATACTTAATGATTGTAACCTCTCCTGAGGCACTGTGCCTTCTCTTCCAGTTAGGAGCTCTCAGTTCTGGGATGAGAAGGGCACAGACAAGATCAGTGCTGGGAAAGACTGACCACCCAAATAAAGGTCCTTCTTTCTATATGTTAATTAGTTATAATCTAACCTTGGAACCTTGGGGAAATTTTTTTAAGCTTAGGTTTTGGCTCATGTTTTGCTCTCTCAAAGTGAGGAGTAGAAAAACACTGAATTCCAAATGTTATTTAAGTATGGGTCAAGGGTTTATCTCTTCCACCTAAAAGAAATACATACCACAAAAGGCTCTTACAAGCATAGGTTAACAGAAAAATTAAGCAGGATAAAGAAGGGACAGTAATACTACTGTTGTGCCAGAAGGCTGCATCATAAACATTTAAACATGAAGGAGTAACTTTAAATTGGCATTGTTATATTGCACCTTAGCTCTGTACTGTCCAGACAACTCCCTCTCCATCCTTAACTTCTGATAAGTCTGACTAGTGTTCAGAGTTTTTCAGGCTGTTAATCATTTTTTTTCCAATAAACACTAGAGTAGTTTTAGAGAGTCATCCCAAAGTACAACCCTACATGAGGATTTAGAATCTCTGAGTCTCTCAAACTCACAGGACCACTTCCAAATCTGAATACATCTATTGGGAGTGTGATGTTGGGTCACCTAAAACCAGGCATAGAAACAAATCAAAAAAGGCAATTAATCCCTATTCACAGGGAGCATATTCTACTGGGGGAGACAAAAAGCAAATGTGTACATTGTTATACAACTTATATGTATGTATGAATAAATATAAGTATATATTCAATCCTTAAATACAAGGTATTTTGGATAGGAAAGTGCTAGCAAATACATAGTGAATATGTACCTAAGCTATATTCCTTTCTATATGCCGTAGGTAGGAGCAGACAAAAACACAAAGAAGTCCAATATATATTTAAAATATATTTATATTTTAAAATCAGTATAACATTTATTTCACATTTAAAATAGTTTAAACTCCTTTGTATCAAAGTAGTACACATAAGATTCTCTTTTTAATTAATTGGAGACATTAGGAAAGTCTTCCTAATGAAAATGGTCTGCATCTCAAAGGAAGAAGATTCTTTGAGATTGAGGTCAGGAGACAAGACATTCTAAATATGGGCCATGGACAAAGGCTGGACACTGAGAGGAGAAATGGAGTGCTGTGTATAAGGAACATAGAAAGTAGGCTTACTTTGTGATCGTTCTACCTGTCTGACCTTTTTTTTTCCTTTTTTGGTTAAGGCATGAAATATTTGGAAGGGGTGGGAAGCATGACATAATGAGCCTGGAAAGATATGTTGGGGTTTAGAGGGTATGGCTTTAAAAGTTAAATAGAGGAGTCTATATTTTATTCAAGGAGCAGCAGTAAGTCACTGGAGTTAATTGAATAGAAGAGTCACATAGATTGGCACTTAAGGAAAATTAGTTTGTCTGCAGTATATAAAAGGACCTATAGTCCAGAGAGACTTAAAGCATAGAAATGAATTAGTCTGTTGGACTAGTAAGAGGTCATAAGGACATGAATTAGATGTATGATTGGAGAGAAGGAATCAGATTTAAGAGATGTTATGAGGAAAGAAGTGGCAAGATTTGGCAATTATTGGAAATATAGGAGTAAGGAGTCTAGAATAATGTCTAAGTTAAGAATATTGGGAAAAAGAAGGATAATTTTTTTTCACAAAAATAGAGAAATTTGGAAGAAAAAAAGAGTTTTAGGGGAAGGATAATCTTTTTCTGTTTTGGATGTGTATGGATTAAGATGCCTCTGAGATACAGAGTTTGAAATGACAAATAGATAATTGATGAAACTCAAGGACGAAACTGGGGACACATGTACACATGTATGTGTGTGTATGTATGTGTGCATATATAAGCATTTATGTGAGCCAACTTATAGAGGTAACAATCAAACTCACAGAAATTTATAAGGATAGAAACTTGAAGAATATTCATAATTATGAAGCAAGTAATGGCTGATAAGGCAGCAAATAAGATGGAAAAAGAGGGGTTAGATAAGTAGGATGATGACAACACAAGAATAATGTCATGAAAACCCAAAAAGAAAAGAATATCAAAAAGTAAATATGTAAATTGTTATAAAAATGAGTAAATTGTTTTACAGCATAAATATACAATAGTCAACATTGTCAAATGTAGCAGGGATATCAGAAAAGATGATGACTGAGAAAAGGTCTTTTGATTTCTCTCCTGATCAATTACAACATCCCTGGGAGCTGGAGCAACATTTTTATTTTGTATCTTCTGAGCCTAGCACATTGCATAGCATATACTAAGTTCTTTTTTTTAATTTTTTTTTATTTTATAATAACTTTTTATTGACAGAACCCATGCCAGGGTAAATTTTTTACAACATTATCCCTTGCACTCGGTTCTATTCCAATTTTTCCCCTCCCTCTCTCTACCCCCTCCCCTAGATGGCAAGCAGTTCTATAAATGTTAAATATCTTGCAGATATACTAAGTTCTTAATCAATGTTTTTAACTGAATTGAGACTAGGACTGGTATATATGAAACAAGGCTGGAACATCAAATAAATGACTAGTATGGAAAAAAGGCAAGTCCATAGAGGGGCCCAAAAATTGGTGATCAAGGTAGCTTCAATAATCACAAACCAAGTGTGTAGTCCAGAGTAAGGACATGCTCTGGAGTAAGGACAGTAGCTCTGAACTGAGTATTCAAATACAAACTTGATGGATGATCAGGGGAAGGAAAAGATACAAGAGCTAATGAGACAATCTAGGCAGCAATGATGAAAAACCTAAACACAGGGACTAGGTAATAGGGGATCAAACCCCTAAATAATGATACTGTATAACAGGAAATCAGGAACATAGGTGAGGAAACTTAGGAACAGGGTGTCTAGGACCTAATGGAATAGTCTAGGGAGAGAAAGCATGACCTTGCCATTAAGTCAAAATGATGCTTCAGCAAAGTGGTTTTTCCTTTTGAAAGCAAGAAACGTGATCAGTGAGGGATCCATAAGTGGAAGAAAGTGAAAGAACTTTATTAGATTTAAGAATGACCCCTTTGAACAATTCCTGACAGAAACTAAACTAGACATTATTCTTATGTATCCAGCCTCAAAAGCCTTTTTATATATCTTGACCATTACACATACATAGTAAAGAGATATCTAAACTATATTCCTTCCCATATGCCTTAGATAGGGGCCAACAAGAGCATAAATAAATCCAATATGTATTTAAAATAGCACATGTTTTAAACTTTTAAAATCAGTACACCATGTATTCCTCATTTAAAATTGTTTGAACCTCTTTATATCAAAAAAGTAGTACACATAGAATTCTCTTTTTAATCTATTGGATAGCTTTTGTTTCTACTAAAATATTACTACTATGTCTGATTATTTCTTATGTATGTATGCTTAGAAAGAAAGTGAAAAATGAAGCTGTAGACCTTTAATGCTGAATGTGAATAAGGTACTGCCTCATGTCATTTTGAATCACATCAAAAGATGATGTAGCCAAAGATGGCTTTCATATATAATAGAATTTAGAATAGAGTTCTAAATTTAGTTCGGTTGACAGTTAAAAATCAGCTCATTTTTAGTCTTCAGAATCTGATTTTCAGTACAAGAATATTGATGGGAAAGGCAATTGAATTTAATCAGCCATTCCTTATGTGCTTCATTTAAAATTGTTTAGGCTGTCATTTGTAAGATAAATTGGAGGCACTGGACAAATATTTCTAAGATCACCTAGATGGATTACAATATACATGTGTAAGCATCAGTAAAATTCAGATTGAAGAAAGCTGATTTGGAATCCAAAAAGATGTTTGACACAATTGTATTCTCATAGAATTACTTTTAACATCTTCCCCAAATTAGTAGATGAAAATATTCCTAAATGACTATCAAAATAAAATAGATGTTTGTGACAGGTGGTCAATAAATTGAAGTATACAGTTAAGATAGCATATAGGAATTCAGACTCATTTCAAATTCCTTTAAGTCCTACATTAATAGCCCATTCTTTCTTCTGTAGGTTTTAATATAGTAACAGTAGGAGAGCTTTAAGAGAAAATATTCAGTGGGTTGAAAAAACATTTTTAAACTATTTGAGATATAAATATTTTCATTTTGAGAGCAAAGATGGGTAATTTTATTAAAATTGCTGCATAGCTAGAAATAAGTTTCCTAGGAATAAATTCCTACAAAGATTTTCAGATTGAAATAAATTTTGTTTGTAAGTTTTTTTGTCATGAATTTTCTCTGTTTAAACATTGTCATTAGCAATTAATATGAATTATAAGGATGACAGACAAATATGGATTGAATCTCACTATCCTCATTTATACAAAATCAGTAAGAAGACATGTTAGACAATCCCAAAATGATATTATTTTAGTGCATGGAAAAAATCCATGTAGCTATTTTTAATTAATATAGAAAATGATAGCAATAATAATTTTAAATGTGTGTAATTATCAACTCAAAATTAGCAAATTTGTAGGCAATAATACAACATGAAAATAATCCTTCAAAAATATCAGGGCCATTGAATAATTCTTTTATCTATACTATTTCCAAGAACAAACATGACTTTTTTTGAATTGCTTGAGAACATACAAGTCTATTCTCAGCTTATGCCCAGTTTGAGGGAAGAATCAATCTGTTGGAAAATAATTTCTTTTGAAATGTTCAGAAAATGACAACCTTGTATACTTTTTGAGGTGGTACAAAGGAAAAAAGAGAATGCCATCTGCCCATAATATTACTTGGCACTTTTTTGTATGTTGCTTATTAAGTGTTTTAAAATCATCTTTTAAGTGGGCATATTCTGTTTACCCAATAAGATTATTGGGTTCTTAAACACAAAGACAGTTTTTCTTATTTCTTTGGTAACTGCCCAATGATCTATAAAGTACTCAGCACATGCAGTTTATTTAATAAATGCTGTTTATTGACTGACAACCAAAAAGAAAACTGCCTATATGCACTGCTAGTTTCTTGGCTCTGCTTTGATTAAAGTTGAAGTTGACTTCAATACTTTGTGTGAGGTATCCTGGGCCTGAGTGTTTAGGTCAGAGAAAGGGAAAATGTCTCTATAATTTTAAATTAGAAGGCACAACTTCTTCAACTGGACAATTAAGGATGAAGATTTTAGTGACTACATGGGCTATTTGAACCTATATATTTTGCCTTTGTTAAATCAATAGTTCATACTTGCAAAATAATTTTAATAAGTATTTTCTGAATGTTATATAGTTATAAGTGTTTATTATTTTACATACACATAGAATCTAAATGCTATATTGTAATAGATATTTGAGTTTGAACTGATTTAACTAAAGAAAGTTCTGATTTCTTAATTACAGAATTATTACAGAAGAATTAATTACAGAGGAATACATGAAGGGAAATCTGGTTCAGATTGAATAACTATAGTATATTTAAAAGGCTAAAAAAGGGCTAAAAATACTTTCCTACATTTTTAATTTGGAGCTTTTGCATTAATTAAGATTTTTTTTGCCTTTATAACAAGTGGATATTTTAGTTATAAAAGTAGTTGCATTGTCATTTATCAACTAATTAACATAACCAAAATTTTAAATTTACAAAATATGGTAGCACTACAAATAATCTTTGAAACAAATCAATACTTAACAAATGCTATCAATAGCTAGCAAAGACAACAGGAGGCACAATAAATTGAATTTTAAACTTGAGATGAGGAAGTCCTGGGTTCAAATGCTGCCTCAGACACATATTAGTTGTGTGACCCTGGGCAAGTTTCCTCATCTGTGAAATGAGGATATTAAAAGCGCCTATTTCTCAGTATTATTATAAAGATCAAATAAGTTAACATGTATATACTACTTTGAAAATCTTAAAAAATTCTACATGAATCCTAGTTATTTTTAAATGTCTACAAGCTTTTTGAATTTTCTTCTTTTTGGTATTTCAGGATATGTGTTTATTTTTATCTAATGTCATACTGCTTGTCACAACTGAATAAAACTATTGTTTTTGTTCCTTTTTTTTCTAGAAGTAATGAAGACCATAAGATTTATCACTAGAATGAATTGTAGAGATTATTAGGCCTGAAACCATCAATGTACAGATCACAGGATCACAAATAAAAAAACTGAGGACTACAAGGGTTAATCAAATCCTATTATGCTTCTACTATACTGCATTATATTTTTAACATTAAAGAAGAAACTTGTTTTCTTTTTCCTTTCCTTTTCTTTTTTTTTTTTTTTTTTGTTCTATCTCTAAAAAAAGTAATAGTGACCTCAATACACATGAGAAATCATGTAGGGCTTAATAGACAAGCACTTAAAGCAAGTAGTACTGAACTTTTTTTTTTCTGGTCATGGATCCTTTTGACAGTCTGAAGAAGGTAATATTTATACATTGAGATAAATTGGACTTCACGGAAAACCCATTGAAATAAAATTGTCAAAATTAAAACAAATTCACAAACTTCCTAAAATCTGTCAACAAATCCCCAGATTAAGAATTCTTAACTAAGAGCAGTATCTCATCAATATGTACTTTGGTACATTTTTAGGGAAGCCTCAAATGAAATGTAGTGTTATTATAAACATGCTACAATGTTTAGGGATCAGTTATAGCTTTTTATACGCACAAAAAATAAGAAAAAGATACATAGAAAAGCAGGATAGAATCCACAATACTTTTCTTAGCATTTTAGAAACAGGACAGTTTCTTCCTAGAAAGATACAAAGTCTACATCAAATAAATTATACCATAATTGCTGAAAGAATTAATGGAGATTCTCCTAAATTGAGAAGTCCTTTCTACTTGTGCTTGAAATCCATGTCTTTTCCATTTAACAACTATTCTTCATGTCTGGCACCCCTACCATCATCCAGGGTTCTTTTGTTATATGGGAACTGCTAAGGGTCCCTCATTGTAGGGGGAGAACTTTGCCTCACTGTTCAATTCCACCTTAACTTCACTATCAACTATTCATATTCCCTCAGGCTCATGATATCTTTGAAGATCTGATAAATTAATCCAAAAGGAATGATTTTAATCATGGGGATTTTGGAGGTACTGCTAGAGAAAGATATTTTGAGCAGTCTTCAGGTGAAGTGGTTCTGTCAAATTAAACAATTTAAATTATTTCTATGGGCAAACCATGTTTTGTTTTTTTTTTTTCTGAGTAAGAATAGCATTTTTGGCAGAGCATCCTTCTGTATGACTGAAAAATTTAGTAGAGAAGTTTATAGTACAAACTAGAGCTATTTAACAAGGCTCTGGGGAGATTATACAATTGATGGTTCAAAAAGGAAATCTACTATTCAGTTCTAATTTATTTCAAATTCTTTTAGCAAAAATCTTCAGACTAGTAAAAACTGATTCATATAACTAAAGGGATAGAAGCTCAAAATTGGCAAGATGAAAATAAAAGTTTTATTCAAATTTAATTAAAGAAACATTGATTAAGTGCTTATTTTGTGTAAAACACCATGCCAAGTACCATAAGGAGAGGCAACAGTAATGGAGAGGAGAAGATGCATAAACTATATACTTTCTTTTTATTATTATTATTATTTTTATTTACAAAGCATATGCATGAGTAATTTTTTCAACATTGACCCTTACAAAACCTTCCTTCCCCCTCCCTCCTTCCCTAGATGGCAGGTAGTCCAATACATGTTAAATATGTTAAGTTATATGTTAAATCCAATATATGTATACATATTTATACAGTTATCTTGCTGCAGAAGAAAAAACAAATCTAGAAAGAAAAAAACCTAAGAAGGAAAACAAAAACGCAAGGAAAACAGAAAGAGTGAAAATGTTATGTTGTGGTCCACACTTAGTTCCCATGGTTCTCTCTCTGGTTGTAGATGGCTCTCTTCATTGCTGGACAATTGGAACTGGTTTGAATCAATTCATTGTTGAAGAGAGCCATGTCCAGAATTGATCATCAAATATATACTTTTCCTTTGCAGATTTTAGTCTAGTCACTAGACACAACACATAAATTACATCTTCATCATTGGTTGCATTACCTCTATCCAAAAGTACTATATTTCATTAAATAAATTTAAATCTACCAAGAGTACTCAAAGAATATATGGATATGATCACTAATTTTATAAATAAAACTGAATCCTTAAAAAAATCCTTACTGAATGCCTTATTGTGGAATGGGAGTGTGACTCTGGGTTTTTGAAGACTTCCAATATGGCACAGACTCGGGTACAATATAATTTGGAAGTACGGGGTACCTGTATGAAGATTCGTATAGCCATGCTGGGAGAGTTTATCCTTAGATCACCTGATAGTTTTTTTCCCCCAACATTGGCAACTCTAAAAAGATAATCTGTCAAAGCACATAGTGTTTACTGCCTACATTGGAGAAAGAAGTTCCCACACTACTTAAATTACATTTTGAAAAATATGAAGTATTCTATTTCTTATTATATAAGTCCATAAAAGTGCTACTCTGGTGCCCCATGGAATGGAGAGGTAATGTAGCCTACCCAAAGGTTATGCTAGATGATCACAACATGTTCTATCATATTGGAATAGCTTCAAAGGATCATCCTAGTAACAAGGACCAGAATAACTAAGTAGGGAAAAAACTCATTATTAGTTGCCTGACTGATAGGTGATAAGAATTTACCATGACAATCTGTTAAACAATATAAACATAGGTTTGGTTAAATAAACTAATCAGATCACAAGATGAGAAAAATTCTCAATTAATTTCAATCATAGACTTTAAGTTAAATGCAAAAAAACTTTCTCTTTGGAGAGGCAAATAAAGAAGTTGGAAGAGTTGGTCTTATGCTTCTTAAAGTAATAAGAAATATCATTTCATGGGATACTTGGTCATCTCATATTGCTTGATTATGAAGACATTTTGAAGAAATCCATGAGTAGGAGGTAAAGAAAGTCTAGGAAAAACTTAATAAGCTCCATCAAATTTAATCAACATTAATTTTTATATTTAGTGATTTTACTGTAAAGGTAGGTATGATGAAGATGACAAAAATATGTAGGAAAATAGAATTTAGGATTAAGATATTAGAGAGATCAAAGGAGAATTGCCTATATAGAGGCCACATAAATGTGGTACAGGAGAAAGAACACTGCATTTGGAATAGGAGGATTCGGTTCAAGGCCCAGCCTGTACTATTTACTATCCATGTGACTTTAATCAAATCATTTCACAGGAGATTCAGTTTTCTCATATTTTCAAAATTAGGGGGTTGGACTAAATGTCCTCTAAAGTCCCTTATAGTTTTAAGTCTATGAGCCCAAGAATGTATATAATGAATATTTTCTTCAAGGAAAGAGTTGGGAAGGTGCTAGACACAAGTGTGAAAGATCACAAAAAGAAAATAAATTATATCTTAGTAGGCAGAACATGACAGCTTACCTATGTAAAAATAATTTCTGCAGTATCTTTTTATGTGTACTCTAACAAAATATTAGAGGAAAGATCAAGAGTAGTATTTAATTAGAGGAATAATAGTGAAAAGATATGACACAATTAAAATAGTTTTAATATAACTTATTACAAGACACTGATATTGAAAAATTGGAAATAGACGCAAGAATTTATACTAACAAATTATCAACTTGTCCTAAGGATATCTGACTGATATAATTTAATTAATACAGTAAGATGCTAAAAGAGATTAGAAGTTACCTTAGAAAGTAATCATTTAGTCTCTTTACCAAATAGAGTGGCTTGGCAGGCAAAAGCAACATTGAATTTAATAATAAATTTGTTTGTAAGATCTTATGGAAGAAAAAGGAATAGGAGATAAGGAATTTGTGGAAGATTTTTTTTGTAGAAAAACAAATTGAACAAAAGGACATTCTTAGTTTTAACTGTAATAATGAACACTGTTTGAATCCAACTAACAGAACTCTTTGTAATATTTGCTTAGCCAAGTAGTGTCTAGTGGAACTCCCTACATGCAACAAGTGTTTAACCTTCATGATTCTCTAGGGAGAATACCCATTGATCATCTAATACTTGTAAAAAGAATTGCCTTAAAGCTTCTATTTTGATTAAGTTAGTGGTACAGGAAATAGATGTTTTTTGCAAAATCTTTATCAGACCCTCCCTGATGCTTGTAACAAAAACTTAACCACCTTTAATAAAAGTTCTTTTTACTACCTTACTCATGATTCACTGATTCTTATTCCGGTACTCAAAATTATTTGTACTCAGGCCCTCCATAAGCCACAGATGGTAGAAGATGATGGAATAATATTGCCTCTTAGAATAATGAGAAGGAGAATTTATAGAAAGTTTAACAAAGGGCTAAGTTAAGTCAAGTAATTAATTGCAATGGAATTTAAGGATGAATCTGAAAGAAAAATGAACAGAAGGAAAAAAAAGGTCTTGAAAGCTTTTATAACCCATTTTTCAATCAGGGATATTGGAACCATCACATTTGGACTCTATTGTCACAATCTGAAATGTGCTATATGAAATATAAATGGCACTAAAAGGGAAAAAAGATAAGAACAGTTGACTAAGACCAAGTATATAAAAGAAAGGTCCCTGCCAGAGACTATAAAAATTTTGAAAGAATTGAGTGAGCAATTAAAATATATATCTGAAATAGAAGAAAGTACTGCACATTTGAAAAAAATAGCAAATATTATAATGAGAATGGGTGCTGCAAAAATGTCAATAACTATTGGTCCACATGCCTACTTTCTTATATCCACAAAATTTTTATTAAAATAATCTATAGGCATCTGTGATGAGAGCATAATGAAACAATCAGGCTTTTACAAAAGATATTTGACAATAGAACACATGTTTATACTCATGATTGACTGAAATGTGTGGAGAATCGAAGATCCCTCCTGTGCTTATTGCTTGTTCAATATAAGAAAGCATTTTAAAGCAGTATAATTTTTGAAGGTCTTTTGGTAAATTTTGTTACATGCACATGTCAAAATTATACTAGACTTTTTGAAAAATGAATCAAGATAAATTTCTTAAGTATCCAAGTGGAAACATAAAGTGGATGAAAAATACCTATTTCTCATAGTATGTCATACAATTGTATTAAAAAATCCATAGACTTGGTCAAGTTTCATCCTGTTATTTATATCAGGCTTCTGAAATTCACATACTTTCTAAATAGTTGAATAGTGTTTAAATCTAAAGACAGCCAGTGAAATCTGCAGATTTTGAGACCCTTTCTTTGCAAAATATGCCTTCACTTACCCAAACCAAACAACCACAACTGCTATATCCATGGATCTTCCCATTTCTGAAAAGTAACAGAAGTAAGTTTCTCATATCTTTTTTGGGGGGGGGCAAGCTTGTTTATTTTGTCTTATAGTTTCACAATATTCATTTTTTATTGTCTTGAGGTTGTTATTCTTTCCAATTTACATGGTTGTAATCATTGTTTATTGTTTTTCCGGCTCTGCTTAATTCACTTTGCTTCAATTCATACAAGTTTGCCATGCTTCTCTATATTCACCAGATTCATTAATTACATCTGTGAGAAATGATTCATTTGGATTCCTACTCTATTTTAATCGGTATTAGTCAGTTTGCTATTTCACACAAATCATATAGGGATAATTGGACAAGATAGGTTCTTAAACTAAGTCTTTATAGAAGGTCTCAAACTTTAATGCAATGTTTACCACTTGTTACTAGCTATGAAATTCACTTTTAGCAAAGATAACTCCCTCCTGTTTTACTCAAACCTAGCATGGATGGGATGTCTTGATTCTTTAAAAAGTCCCGCAACTTATATCTGTACTTCCAGACTACCCCTTTTTGGCCAAAATGTTCAAGTGACCAACTTATGACCACTTGGTCATCAGTGATGACTCTTGCCTTGTCCATCTTAATTTTTGTCCCTCATGAGCAAGTTCTAGCAACCTATGAAATTCTTTATTTTACCATGTCTCTTTTGCATAGTTGGCTATCAAACCTTACAAAAGATCCTGGAGCCTTATATAAAAGCCCCAGAGAACTTTGAAGAGACAGTGGATCCTTTAATAAAGTGCCATTGATTCACAGCTTGTCTCAGTTTCTTTTATAATAGGTTGGACAATTTTAAACTATACACAACAAAATTCCACTATATTCTGGTGCCCTAATTTGTTTAGCTATTCTCCAATTGATAAGCATCCACTTCATTTCCAGTTTGTTGCTATCAAAAAAAAAAGTGCTATTATAAATATTTTGGTATATATAGAATTTCTCTTTCTGTCAATGTCCTTTTTGGGGTGTGTGCTTAGCATGTAATCTCTGATCACAAGGTATGGAAAATTTAGCCACTATATTTGTATAATTCCAAATTGCTTTCCAGAATAGTTGCTTTTTAACAGCTCTACTATAAAGTATTTGTGTGCCTATCTTCCCAGGACACCTCAATATTGACTATTCCCATCTTGTGGTACCATTGTCAATTTTCTGGAAGTGAGGTGAGGTTCTGATGTGCATTTCTGTCATTGATAGTGATTTGGATCATTCTTTCATATGATTAGGTAAAGAATTTAAGGGCTTACTATATGCTAGGTACTATGCTCAGTACTGGGAATAAAAACACCAAGATAGTCTTGGTCCTTATTTCTAGTGGGGAAAGACAACACATAAAAGACATCTGAAAAGGATGGGGAGAAGTTTTACCTCACAGGGACAAGGTAGAAAAGTAATCTAGAATGTTGAGAACTGACCTAGCTTAGAAGTAAGTAATTATGGTTAATATGGGTAACATCTCCTATTGAACTTACAGGGAAGAACTCAGTGGAAGAATTATGTCTACGATGGGCTTTTTCCCTTTTCCTCCAAGAAAAATTTCTTTTCCTCACAATCTAGTTTAGGTATCACCTCTAGGATGACTTTCTTGTTCCTGTCTCCTCCCTATCTTTCAAGTTCTTTGCATTGTTTCCTTCTGGAAATTACTTTGCATATATCATCAGTTCTGCTATAACATGATATAGTATATTCCTAAAAATCTCTGTGCTATGTAAAATCCTGGGGGATTTATGAGGAAAATGGAGCTACGAGTTCAACTCTCAAAAACTTCATCAGTGACATATACAAAAAAATAACCTACTAAAGTTTGCAAAGTGATTTTCATTTCTGCTTAACCTACAAAAATATATACTTTACATAGTTTCATTTAATCTTCAAAACAACTCTGTGAACTAGTTTTTATGTATGGAGTGTTTAAGGAAAATTAGAACCTCTATTGTGAGGGCTTGCTGAACACTTCTTAGGGCTTGTTCATTCACCTTTGGTGTCTACCTGCCAACTTGCACCTGTGGTTCCAAGAAACTGTAGCATGGGCAATGGGCATATCTTAGTAAAACATCTTGGGAGATGGGCTAAACCAGGTTGAGGGTAAATAATGGGTCTCCTGTCAGGAAGAGAGTTGTCTGCTCCAAGCATGTGAAAACTTCCTCTGATGGAGTGGTACATGAGAACAATTTGTTCCAATGTTCATGAACCGGCTGAAGCAGACTCTGTGGAGCACTTGGAGTTTGGTTAGACATTAAAGCTGCCAGTCATCTTTTGCATCTTGAGTCTTCCCCTGTCCTATTGGCTTGTGTCTTGTCACTATACTTCAATGACTTTGGAATAGTGAGGCTAATGGCTTTATATTGCCTCATTTGAATCCAATTCACATGTAAATCAAGATGTCAAAATTGTGTTGTCATTAGTCCTTGTGGGAAAACCAAGGGAGTATAACAATATCCTCAAACTACAGCCCGTGGGCCAAATGTGGCAGCTGAGGACGTTTATCCCCCTCACCCAGGGCTATGAAGTTTCTTTATTTAAAGACCCACAAAAGTTTTTGTTTTTACTATAGTCTGGCTCTCCAACAGTCTGAGGGACAGGGAACTGGCTCCCTATTTAAAAAGTCTGAGGACCCCTGTTAGGTGACTAGAATTATAATGGTAGCATCAACAATATTGATATCAGAAGAGATAGATTTAGAGGAAATAATTAGTTCGCTTTTGGACATTATGAGTTTGAAAATCCAGTGAAAAATCCAAGGGGGATATCCAGCAGGCTTTTGGAGATCCAAGGCCTAATGCCCAAGAGAAAGATGAAAATTGCAGAGGTATGATGACTAAATCCATGATCACCAAGAAAGGATATAAAGAGAAAAGAGGAGAAACCTGGAATACACCTGTATTTGGCCCGGCCTGTAGCAAACAAGGTGATAGTTCTGAAAAGAACTTGTCTGATTTGTCTGATAGATAGGAAGAGACTCAGGAATACGGGACCCATAGGGAGGAAAAAAATTTCAGTATTAGATCTGCTAAAAGTCAAGAAAGATGGGGATTGATAAGAAGCTATGTGTCATTCATTTCAGTGGTGTGGATGGAAACCGGACTCCACTATTAGGAGGTAAGAAAGTAGAAGCAAAAAATGTGGAGATCTTTTTCTAAAAGTTCGATTCTAAAGGAGAGTTAATGTAGCGTAGTAAACCAGCCGCAAAGCTAGGAAAACCAGGCATCCAACCCTGCGGCTGACTTCCAGTGTGTTGTAATGGAGTGCAACTTCAGAATAATTTATCAGTGTGTTTTGCAGAGATTTACTGGGGAGAAGGCGCCGGGTGGAACAAAGAGCCCAGAACAAGGAGGACTGGTACTGCGTAGGAAGGCGCAGCTATCAGGCCATTTAAGCGGGAAGGGGAGCGAGGTAAAGTCAAAGGAGATCTTGCACAACACCCATCCACCTCGGGAAGGACCCTGGTGAACCCAGTTGGGGACCTTTTCTCCCACGAGAGAGAAGCGTTCCTGAAGTTGCTAGGCAACCACGTCTTTGCTACAGCCCGGGCCAAAAAAAAAAAAAAAAAAAACTAGAGGTGTCTAATTTACTGCCTCCCTGATTCACTTCAATTTCAGGTCCTCCCAAACATTTTAAGAAGCGATCTTACAAGCTTCCATCCCCTCCGTATTATCCTAATTCACCTAACGTTAGGTCGAAAACAGGCAGGCGGGGCTTGTTTCGTTTTCTTTTTATTCAGGCTCAGTATGGGCCGTCCCTCACTCTGAAGCCCCCTGCCGCCTGGCGTTGCTGGGCAGGAGTGGACACTACTCGGGGCTAGCCATGGGGAGTATTGAGATGGATCCTCTGCTTCTGGCCTGGAGCTACTTTAGGCGCAGGAAGTTCCAGCAATGCGCTGATCTTTGCACACAGGTGCTGGAGAAAGCTCCTTTTGACCAGGTATCAGCCCTCTCGACATGGATCCCAGGTTTGGGGATGAGGGAGTCGGGGGGAGGGGAGGAGGGGTCGCCCCCCTCCTTCTCTCTCAGGGAGTTTCGGGGGGGGGGTCGGCCCCTATCTGATCTGACCCCCATGTGGCTGGAGAGGTGAGTTCCCAGCAGGCGCCTTCTCTGATGCATCCCAGAGGCACAACTACTCCTGGCATTTTGTGACCTGAGAAACATCGGACTCCAACTCTATGCGTAATACAATAGCCATATATACCTACATGTATACCAAGTTTCCCAAAAGTTTTAGTGCGGCTAAATAAAATTTATAGGACTTTAAGCAAAGTTTAAAACTACTGAGACTTGGGAAACCTTGTATATGTATGTATACACACATACACACATTTATATCCGTACACATCTGCATAATATCAACGTGTATAATATATATGTATATATACACACGTGTATCTCTGCCTGTGTTTATATAAACATTATGTGGTTTACCCTCGAATTAATTATTCATAAGGGATTTTTATTTTCATTTGGACCTGTGATTAAAATAGTATGGGAAATTTTAGGGGTGGAAACTTTCATCGATGCTGGTAAGTTATTTGTAGCACAGTACAAGATATATGCAGGTGAATGAATGAATGAATGATGCACTTATTAAATGATTACTCTGTGTAAAACACTTTGCTAAGCTTGGGGGGACGGGATTTACAAACAGAAAAGACAGTCCTTTCTCCCAAGTTACTTTAATTGTAATAGGGGAAACTGGAAAGTTTCAACTACAAGTCAGATGGAAAATGCCCCTTGCAAAATAGATGATCATGCTTGTTTTTGGATGTCATTTCCCTTGATAAAATCAAATCGTTTCCTGATATTGACTCTTTTGACAGGCCAAGAACTTTGTTGACAGGATTCCCTTCCCGCCCCACCCCCATCTGTTGCAATTGCCAGGCTGCATCTCTGTGAAGGATGCCTCCCAGGATGATGGCTCTAGGACACAATATTGGAAATTTTGCTTTTCCAAAAACTATAAAGTTCAAGATTTTAGGCTGTCTCCATTGGAATTTGCAGAGAGATAGTGGTTAAGGGGATGAATAGTGGAGGTTTAATCTACCTCCTGTCTCTCTCAAAGTACCTTGCTTTTTCAGCTATATTACCTTGCCTGCCCTGTGGTTTTAGGCTGATGTTGGGGGATACTTGGCCTTTTCTACATAGAACTTATTTTTTCTGGATGATGGCTGTGAGAGCTGGATTAGATAGGTAGTCTCAGGGGTGTTGTCTCTCCCAGGGCTCTTGTGCTTATCTGCCTGTTGGTCTAGTTGTTAAAGGTAGTGCGGTAAGTGGGCCCCTTCTTCACAATAATTTCCCCCATCAATGAGGGCTAATGGTTTGGAGAGCACTGCTGTTCCAAAGGTTGCTGGGTTCAGGGTCTTGAGTTGTATCCTTTGGAGTCTGAAGGGATATGGTGGTCAAGGTGGTGGTAATTTGACTTACTAATTCAGTATTGGGGGTATCCTAAAAGTTGGTTACTCTGACAGTTCTAGTGGGCTGATGCACAAACTGTGATAGAGCTTTGAGAAATGGGGCAGAGAGAAACTGTTCGCCTGATTCTCTTACCTGTCTGACCATATTCGTTTTATTTTCCTTTGCTGGCTCATCTTTCATCTCACACTTTTCTGACCGAGGACTTTTTCTGTTTTTCTTCCACACTAAGTAACCTATTGTCTCTATGCAAATGACATATAGATCAGTACATATATGTACTTATTTATGTGTGTCTACATACATGTATGTGTATATGTATATATCTAGCCTTAGTTTCCTCCTTGAGTTTTGGTCTCTTATCACCGATTGCCTAGTAGACATTTCAAAGTATATGACTGGAAACATTAAGATATTTCTCATGTTATCATGATGTCTCATGTTAAAAATTGAACTTATCTTTAGTCCTAAACCCTCCCCTCTTCCAGTTTTCTTTGTTTCTGTTGAGAGTACAACCAGTGTCTCTAGTTCATGATTTTGGCAACATTTTAGATTATTCCTTCCTCTTCACTCTCATATCCCAATCAGTTACTAAAACTTGTCTTTATTAACTTGAAGGAGGAGCATGAACATGAGTACTCTGAGCCTGGAATACAGAGCTTTTTTTTGTACCTCACTTATTGGCAATGATTTGATTAACAAAAATAATTTGATTTTTTGAGAAGACTCCATCATCTTAGAGATTTCTTGTCAACAAAGGAAGTTCTGAAAAGACTAGCCACAGGAAAACAAAATAAAAACATTTTTTCCCCCACAGTAACAAATATGACTTTTAGTAATTCCTTTGACTTCAAGATCTAGATACTTCCTCTCACTTTTTTTTTTCTGCTGTGCACTGTTGCAGATTGACTGTACTCAAAGCAGGTCTAGAAAGCTGTAAAAACCCAGTCCATACCCTCCCAGTGAGCACTGTTTCTTAGTGCACTAATCATCTTTTCACTGTGATTGCTCTCTTTGTTAACTTTCAGTCATTCAGACTGCTGTTGAATGAGATTCTGCCTTTGACCTTTTAGGGAACCAAGTTTGAGAACCTTCCACAATACTAATTTTGCATCTCTTACATCTGATCCTTTTACTCCACCCAGTTACCACTGTAAATTTAGGCCTTCCTCATCTCCTTTAGATTATTGCAGTATTCTCTTACTTAGTCTACCAGCAAGTTTTTCAACACTTCAATCTAGCCTACGTACTTCTGTCAAAGCTATTTTTCTTATGACTTATCTGTCTCATGTGATTCAGTCACTTCCCTAGTCTCTTGCCCTTAGGAGAAAATATAAACTCTTGTTTAGGTCTTAAAGCTGTACATAACGGGGCTTCTTTAAAGCTTCATTGAACATTTCTTTATCTTCCTCCTTTTGAGATCCAGCTGAACTGGTCTTCTTGAAGTTCTTTCCCATCTTTAGTCTCCCCTCCTTAGTACTGGCTATCCTAGTGCTTGGATTTGACTCCCTCTACCTCCTGCTTTCTTTCAAGATAAAGCTCAAATATCTTTTCTGATCCTATCTCCAACTGCTAGTGCTCTCTCTCTCTTGAACTAATTTGTCTTTTGCTATTTTGTATATATTTGTATTTATGTGGTTTGTATTTTTATGTATATTTATTTTCTTCCTTGGTAGATTACAAGCTTCTTTCAAGTAGGAATTATTTTATTCTTTGTACTTCTATTTCCACTGCTTGCTACATAGTGCTTAATAATACTTGTTGATTGATGAATGGTGAATGAATAGTAACCTAGAAAGATAATATATAAATATTTGTGATGATAATGATGATAACAATATACCATGTTTGGCAATAGTAATCTTTTTTAGGATAACTCCTTTTTTTCTCCCTTGATTTGGAAATGAAGAAACAGAGAGATCAACTATGTCAAGTTAACAAACATTTATTAAGTACTATGTGCATACATTATGCTGAGCCCTTAGGCTTTAGGTGCTCACATTCTATTTTGGCATGTAAAGATCTTTGAATTTTTATGGGTGAGTATTTTTTTTGAATCTGAAGAAATTTATTAGCATGGGTTCTTGAAAACTATATATTAGAGTACAAATTTTATCAACTTGGAGTGCAGTTCAGGTGATGCGCTATTTGCTTATTATCTGAGATCCAGCTTAGTTCATATAAAGATTTTTATCATTAGATTGGACAAAGAGTGCTCAATTTCTTTACCACTGGAATTTGCAGAGAGGTTGAAATCTTTTTTTGGTGGAATCCTTGTTAATAATCGTCTTTGCTGCATTATTACAGTGAAAATAATGTTGAATTCAAATTCAGAGAATCTGAGTTTGGATCCAAGCTCTGGATTGTTGTAGGAGTCCTCTTTCTGATTGGTCTCCCAGCCTCAGGAATCTATTCTCCCCAATTCATCTCCCCATATTCAGTTGGCAAGATGATTTTTCTAAAGCATGTGTCTTAGTCATTTCCCTTCTTAATAAGTTCCTTTGGCTTTTTTTTTATTTGCTTGATCAGATATAATGTCATCATTTTGTCAGACTTGTTACACTTTCCTCTCCTCTCCACACTCTAAGATTCAGCTTTAGTGGTCTTTTTTTGGGGGGGAGGGGAGACATTTGGGATTAAGTGACTTAAAGGTCACACAGCTACCAAGTAGCTGAGGTTATATTTGAATTCATGTCTCCTGGACTCCAAGGCTTGTACTCTATGCACTGCACCACTAGCTGCCCCTTTGAATGACCATTTTTGAAGTTCCTCCAGTTCAGCATTCTGTCACTTCACTGTTCTGCAGTCTGGAGTAGTTTTCACTTTCACCTTGTCTTGGTTTTCCCTGACTTTCTTCAAGTCTCAGCTTAAATCCCACCTTCTACCAGAGTCCTTATTAGGTCCCTCCAGCTGCTGGTTCCTTCTCTCATATTACTTTCAATCTACTTTCTGTAATTTCCTTCACTAGAATGAGAGCTCCTTCAAGGGCAAAGACTATGTTTGTTTTACCTCATATTTTTAGCACTTAGCATAATTCCTGGCACATAGTAAGTGGGTAATGAATGCTTGTGGCTGACCTCTGTAGCCTCAGTTTCTTTATCTGTAAAAGGAAGAGGAGACCTCGAAAGTTCCTTCCCAGCTTTAATTCTCTGACTTTATGGTCTTATGAATTCTGAGGTCTAGGAAACTCCAGCTCAATTTTGAATCTAGAAAGCTTCAAACCAGTGCTCCTTGGTATGATAAATGATCAGATTTTAGTAATTGTTATCTTGGAAAGTAGAGAGTCTTAGTCAGAGGGATGAAGTGTATAAGAGGGAGCAGTTTATGAGAAGAAAGGAACTATAGCCTTAGTTAGACTGGTGTATGTGTCTATGTTGGGAGGCACAGTCAGGCAAGTTGGGGTTGGGGAGGAAGACAGGCTTATGAGGGGAGACCTTAGTAGACTATCCCCTGGGCTGCCAGTTTGAGTTGGGCGTTTGGGGATGGGGAGAGGAAAATGACAGCTTTAGGCCAAAGCCTATCATGCTGTCATTGTTCTTAATACTTAATGGATTTATATTAATTACTGAGTCAACACAACTATTCATTCTTTTATTTTGGTTAATAAAGTGTATAGCAAATGTTCATTTACCATGAATTTAATTGTATCAGAAAAAATAGTTCAATGTGAATGCATAAAGGGAAGAAATTTTAAAAGGCTTTACATATAGGAAGATGACCTAGAGGGAACACTTTTCTGAGGCTTAATGTTGATCATCCCGATTAGTTGCCTGATCTTATTACTGTTCTTTTTGTTCCATATGTCAGATAGAAGACTTTAATTCCGGTCCTATTTTTTCTAGTTCTGTTGTAATTAAAAGCAATTCTAAGATATAATTTATCCTAGGTAATATGAAAATTTTGCTGCATTGTATTTTAAATAAAATTAGAATGTTTTAAAGGCAGAAAACTGGGTTTATATTCCACTTCTATCACTTTACTACCAATTCAACTTGGACTCGGTTTCCTCATATATAAAATGAGGGGTTTGGCTGATTTCTCCTTTCAGTTTTCTGTTGATGACCCAACAGTTCCTCACCTGGATGTGCTTCTTTGTCCCTTGGATTCTTCTAATCCTCTGTTTTGAACTTAAATTCTGTATTGTTTTATAGCTGTCTTTACTTGCCCATTCCCATATTTATCATTCAATTCAGTAGACATTTATTTTGCACTTGTTATGTGCAAGGCATGATGCCAACCTCTGGAGAGCCACAGGTTAAGACAAGCCTGCAGAGCAAAAGGGGAGGGTGCGACATGAATACCAGCAGGGTTGTGCTGCCACTAGCTCCTTGGGCATTTCACACCTTGGAAATACCACAAATTGGGACTCTCTTTATTGATTTGTTGACTGTCTAGAAAAGTGTGCCGTCTGCGGACAAGTTATTCATCAGGCACTGACCAGCACACAGCCTTGCAAGTCTAATTGGAAAAATAAAGAGGGAGAGAGCAGTAGTATTTGAGGAAGGAGGGAGGGATCTTCAGCATCCTTTTTTCCTCAAAAAATACAGTACTTTACAGAAGACCCTCGGTGAATACTGGAATTTATTAATTAACAATTTTTCAACTTTTTAGAATAATGATGTGAAAAAACTATCAAAGGCTATAGTCTTACTTTGGAAGGGATAATAATCTGTTAATTCAAGCAGGAATTCATTGAGTTAACAAGCATTTATTAGGTATAAATCTCATAACAGATTGGCATGGTACTAAGGCCCTGAGGCCTTAAAAAATGAATTCTTGCCTTCAGGGAGCATACATTGTGTAGGGAGAAATTTCACCCCTATGTAAATATAAATTGTAAACAAACAGTTTAGAGGGTAGAAGGGGCAAAAATTCTGTTCTTGTTGAATTATAAAAGTTTACCCTTGGGATCATAAAAAAGGAAAAAGAACCCACATTTGCAAAAATGTTTATAGCAGCCCCTTTCATAGTGTCAAGGAATTGGAAGTTGAGTGGATGCCCATCAGTTGGGGAATGGCTGAATAAGTTATGGCATATGAATGCTATGGAATATTATTGTTCTGTAAGAAATGATAAGCAGGATGATTTCAAAAAGGCCTGGAAGGACTTACATGAACTGATGCTGAGTGAAATGAACAGAACCAGGAGATTCTTGTACATGGCAACAAGAAGATTATAGGACGATCAATTTTGATGAATGAGGCTCTTTTCAACATTGAGATGATTCAGGCCAAATCCATTAATCTTGTGATAATGAGAGCCATCTGCAACCAGAAAGAGAAGTGTGGATCACAACATAGTATTTTCATTTTTTTTATTGTTGTTTTCTTTCTCTTTTTTCTTTCTTTTTGATTTGATTTTTCTTATGCAGCAAGATAATTGTGGAATGATGTATAGAAGAATTACACATGTTTAACATATATTGTATTACTTGCCATGTAAAGGAGGGGGTGTGGAAAAGAGAGGGAGAAAAAGAAAATTGAAATGTAAGGTTTTACAAAGCTCAATGAGCTTGTATGCGGGAGAAAAAGAAAATTGAAATGTAAGGTTTTACAAAGATCAATGAGCTTGTATGCATATGTTTTGAAAATAAAAGCTTTAAAAATTTTTACTTGGTGACAATTTAGAGCTTTTTAAATGTGTGCAAATTTTGCATATAGTAATAATAAAAACTTTTAAACTGTACTGTTATACAATTATCTTGTGTAAGTGCTGTCACTGGTAGTTTTTACATTCAATTTCAAAGGGAAATTGGGACTGAAATGAAAATAATAGCACTTACCTCACAGGGTTGTTGTCAGATATTTTTTTTCTTTGTTCTGATTTTAAAATTTTATAAATCTTTAATAGTATGTTACTTATTTCTGTATTCCTTTGCATTTTTTTCTATTAGTTACTAAAAACTTCGGAAATAACTGATCAGTGGATAAGCAGTTAGTTTGGTAAACTCATTAGAATCAGACTAAGTATCTGTAGCAATTAAGAATTTCCAGAAGACAATTCTCTGTGGTAGTTAGTGACTTAAGAGACTCGTACCCTGGGGAGAGAGGAAACTAACATCTGAATGGAATATGAATAATTACTAGTTTTGAGGAAATGATATTAAACTTCTTTGACGATCAGTTTACCTATTTTGAAGAAGATACAGAGGGGAATTTTCATTTTATATGACACAGTAGGAAGCTCATTTAGTTGTCTAAAAAGAATGTAATATATTATGATGCTAATCTGTATTAACACAATCTATTTTTAAAGAATTCCTTTTAGCTAGACCATCTATTTGAATGGAAGTAATACTTTTAACTTTGCACTGGATTTTATGTTTTTCAAAGTACTTTCACATGTATTATCTCATTTAATATTAATAACAAACCTAGAAGATTAGAAATTATCATTCCTGTTTGTCAAGGCTGGGAACTATGGAGGGAAGGTAATGAAGATTTTTCTCAAGGTCAAACTATTTGAAAATCTAGAGCTAGATTTTCTTTTATTCTGTTGCCTGGTTCAATGTTTTATTTTTTTATTTTTTTTTTTCTCCCAACTGTACCCATATTACCTCCTATTAAAATAGCCTTATACTCCATGAGGACTTCTCTGGGAAATGATAGATAGAACAAAATTTGAAAAGAATATAGATTTGACACAATGAAATATTAAATCCTCAGTGTTTTTCTCTTCCTGACATCTTCATACTAAAAGATATTGTGGCTATTTTCCTTTAGGACCTTACTTTTTGATTCCCATTTGAACCTAACTTTCTGTAGTTGGCATAGGCTGTATTTGTTGTATTCAGCTAGATATACTAGTAAGTAACCTGCAAAGCATTATGTTTAGAATGAATTGTGAGCATTTTGACTTATTTATATTTTCTCAATGGATGTAAGGTTGGACATCTGTAAAGAGAACCTTTTTGTCAGTGGTCCTAGATACCTGAAGGTTCTCAAGGTTTCCAGTGAACAAATGAGGGTGAATAAGGTTCCTAAAATTTCATTCCAGTACTCTAAAGACCTCTTCTGACTCCCAATTCAAAGCTGTACATTCTGGGGTGGAAAGGTACCTCTGAATCTATCTTACCCAACTCCCACATTTTAAAGAGAAGAACCTTGAGGTCCAAGAGGTTAAGTGACATAAGTCAAAGTTACAAAAATCACACAGATGGATGGATATTCTTGGATATTCCCACCTTCTTCGGTAGATTAAGGGCATTTGTTAAGTGCAAAATCAATACTCAATACTAGGGTATATATCTTGGTGGGCTGGTAGAGAAAGAGTCTTTTTGACTAGAGCTTTATTACAATAAAGCACTTAGAACAGTACCTATAGTAAGTGCATTGTAAATATTAGCTATTGGTATTATCGTTATTAGCTTGCTTACTTTATTCATCTTTCTTCCTTAAGTATTCTTCTATTTCATTTTATCTGTTCTTCCTCCTTGGATTTCCTAGTTTAGAGCTAGGAATATTCAGAGAGGATCCAAGCTTGAATACTTGATTACCTTTAAGGTCCCTTCCAACTTTAAAATTGGTAGTTCCTTGTTCAGTTGATTCACATATACCCTGACCAAAACTCCTTCTGCCTTTTAAATTCTATATTTTTTGTTTTCTTCAAGCTATTGTACCTTCTACTTAGTTTTATTCAGTTAGTATCAACTTTGGCAAGGAGAACAAGCTTATTATACATTTCCTTTATAGTCATAATTAAAGCATATTAGGATTGGTGTATATACATAAATACGTATACATATACAAAGACATATATACAATGACTTTATATCTTAGCTTATATGGTTCTAGGAGACAAATAATTTCTTCTGCTTTTCTTGTAATTCTCTAATAAAATATGCTGTCCTTTATACTGAATGTTCAATAAGTTTTGATCATTACACATATGTGAAGGTAAAATTTTTTAAATGAATGGAAGTATTCCAAGTCTAAACAATTAAGCACATAAATATCTGAGAATACTAAGATATAAAAGTGCTACCAATGACATGTTTTTTATGTAAATTTCATAGGACAGTGGTATAATTGCAGAATTTTTGTAAACAAATTTGGTTTCTAAAATAGAGTTGCAAAACAATACGTATTTCCTTTTACTATAAAGACATGTTCATTCTCTGTCATTGATTAAAACACAGTTTGTCAATTTATAATAGTGATTAATCATTTTTAGTGTTTTTAAATAGTCTTTTTAGTTTCTGAAAACAGTATTTTTTTTTAAATGATAACTGTCAAGAATCTTAGATGTTTAAAATTGCAAGCAGTCTCATCAACAATTTTTGATGTTCATTGGCACATGTAGTCAGAGATGGAACCATCTGATGTTTCTTAGGTCTTTTCCTTTGTTTCAAATGTCTTCTCCTTTTTGGTCTCTCTTCGATAGACAAGGCAAATACGGCTCGTTGGCACCCATCTGATTCCTTCTCCATCTGTAGAGATGCAAGCAAACCCTCTTCCCCAAGCAGTTAATCTATTTGGTCCCTTCCATTCACTACTTTCTGGATCTCTCATCACTTGGCGATGATCTAAAGATAGTGGAGCTGCTCTCACTGGACACTGCCCTTCCGGTGGGTTATAAAACCTGTCTTCCAGAGCCAGTGCATCTTTATCTAAAATCAAGAAGTTAATTGTATAAAGAGCAAAATTTAGAAGTTCTCTAGGGTTACCTGTGGCTCCCCCTTTCTTTTGTTTTTGGAGGAGTGTCTTGATGTCTCTGTTTCTCCTCTCTACTATTGCCTGACTTTGAGGATTAAAAGGTATGCCAGTGGGTATGTAAAATCTGATACTGTGCACAGAAGTGTGCAAAATGTTTAGAAGTATATGCATTATCTGTTTTTATTGTTTGTGGCACACTCATAATTGCAAATGATTGTGTAAGGAATTCAGTGACCACTCAGGCAGTCTCTTTTGCTGCTGGTATTGTAAAAATAAATCCTGAAAAGGTGTCTACTACAACATGGATAAAAGATAAGACAACCAAAAAATGGGTCATATCCATTTGCCAAATTAAATTGGGTCTCAAACCGTGAGGGTTCTTCCCTGGAGGGAGCTTAGGAGTGTGGAAAGGAAGGCAAGTTGTACAGGCTTTTACTATGCTCCTAGCTTCCTCTTTTGTTATCCTAAAATGCAGACATAAAGCTCGAACAGCCTGATGATATTTAGAATGAGATTCTTAGATTGCCTGAAATAAAGGAGTATTGGCTAACATGATTAAAAGGCTATTGCCTTTGAATTTCCATAAAAAATAGGACCTGGAAGTCCACTGTGAGAGTGGACATGCAAGATATAAATCTTACCTGAATGTTTTCTCACTTGCTCTTGAAGTTCCTTAAAGAACTGATATATATTAGGAGCTACAAATTTTATTTGGGCTGTGGTAATTCTTTGTTCCACACTGACTGAATAGGCTGAATCAGATATTATATTTACATCTCCTGGATTACAAAGGAAAAAGCCCAAGAAACATCAGATGGTTCCATCTCTGAGTACATGTGCCAATGAACATCAAAAATTGTTGATGAGACTGCTGCAAGATCTCAAAACCAGCAGGAATAATTGGATTCCCTAAGGCATGATAAGACTGTTGCAGGACATCAAAACTTTTAGCAATCATTGGATTTCCTGATACATGAAGTAATGGATAATAGATTGGTTTTGGACTATCTCTAGGACTTATGGACATGTATAATTCCTCATGTTGATTAATATTGTTTGTTACATCACTACTAGCCTGTATTATAGTCCTATGTGCTTGTGTAATACCTCCCATGTTGTTGGATTTATGTACACCTTGTTTCAAGTATACTTCTCCAGAGTTCCTGCTCTCTACATAAAATTATTTTTAGTTTCCTATATGGGATTTTTAAATAAGTTACATCTGTCTACTTGGAAAGCCTGTGAGTAGCTTGGATTCAGGATTGTTAATTTGCTGATGTTAAAAAACTAAGCATGGTATTTAAGACATTAGTTTTATTTGAAGTTTTTGAGTGTAGAGAAAGGCTTAAAAATCAATATTTGGATTGTTGTTGTCTTGGTTTCACTTTTGCTTGGTTTACATTAATAACTTTAGCATGATTTCCTTTTTCTTTTTTGATGGAAAAGTTTATTTTTTAAATGTTTTACTACTTTCTTAATGCTTTCCAGGAAACTGATTCAGCTATACCAGTGTCTCAGGTAAAGGTTTTTGATAGTTGCAAACCTTCTTAGTTGGAGACCACTTTGTTGCTATTTTTTTAGGCATAGTTGTAGTTTAGATTGTGTGCTGCTTGTCTACATGTTGTGTTTTGATATTAGCTAAACTTATAAAACATTTTCTACACTTCTAAGTGAAGAACCAGCTTGAAAAATTGTGCTTATGGATACCATTGAATATAATCTAGATTTTAAGGTATGAACCTGGGGGGGAAATCACTTAAAGGAAATTCAGAAGGAAAAAAGAAATGGAATAGAGGTCAAAATTGGTGTCCCCATAGTGAGTCAGATTACAAGGCTACCAAGGGAATTGCTTTGGTTAGGACAAGAGGCCCTCATTTTGTAGATGGGGAGTTATTTTGAACAACATGGCCAATACAGACTGTGAAAGAAGAAAACACTATTGTTCATATCACTGCTGAGCAAAAAAAAAAAAAAAAAAAGCTGTACTGGTCAGCAAAGCTCCCAGATTAGGTTACAAGTGAATTAGGTGATAATGAAGATTGTCATGTAACAAGTGTGTTAAGTGTTTCTTCTCAGAAAATTTTTTCATCATCAGATGAGTGAACTTTTTGAAGCTTTTATAGTGTATATGTTTAATCCAACTTTTAAGATATTTTGTGAAGTGTATTTTATGTGCAATGATCTTTCTGAGGATTACAAAACTGAGTAAAATGAAGCATTTTTTCTTAGATAACAGATGTACATTTTGACTACCCATTATTCTGACTAATATTTATTGATGGATGGGACAGAAATAATGTGTTAGTATTTTTGGACCCTACATGTATTTGTATATTTTAAAGGAAGTTTTACATTATAAATAACATAAGTAGTGTTTATTTTATTGTCAAATTTAATTAAAGTCTTCACAAAGGCCTTTTATATTTAAGAAACTCTTTAAATAAGTTATAATTCTGATAGAAACAAACAATAAGTAGCATTTGAAAGTTTAAAACTTTACAAAGTCTCATGGTAATCTTTGTTCTATTACTATAAATCTAAACCTATTAGCTACTGACTAGTGATTATGAGAAAATAAATGGAAGAAAATTGAATCCATTTTCTTCATTTTTCTGGTGAATTTTATAAATATTGAATTGCTATTCATACTTTTAGGGTTTCTTCTTTTTGCACTTTTTTATTTTTGAAAAAAAAACAGCTTCAAAGGAAATGATGATTTGCGGTCTAGTTTGTCTATTCTGAATATTCCTTGACATATCTTTAGAATTGTTCAGAGTTTGAAATGTAAACTTTGAAGCAGAGTGCTAAATGTTAGCTATCTGCATCTTAGCTAAATGAGAACCCTTTATTCTGTCAAACATTTGGTCAAATAAAATTGTAATGGAATTACATTTCTTAGGCAAGTAAGAAATTGATAGGATGCTTACTCATTTAAATGGGAAAAATAACTCTACTTTCCCAAAGTGATGTATAGTGTTAGGTGGCTATATTCCTATGTAACTACATCCACAATATTTCATAGAATCAGTACAGCATTTGCCTGTAATTTCAAAACTTAAAGATAACTTCTCTTGTTGATATTTTTATTAAATGTGAGACTATTTTGAACCATTTATGTTCCTACTTCTTTGTAATGGATATTATCAGTTTTTGATCATGATCATTGTTGAAATTCTTTATATTTTCTTAAAGACTGGAATATAAGGATATTAGAAAATGTGAAATAATATATGGCTTGTCTTCGACATTAAAACTGGCATACAATGATATTAGAAACTATGAAACAATATTTGGTTTGTTGCCAATATAAAATGATGTAATTTTTTTAAAGCAAGAATCAGGCTTCCATCTGCTATTTTGATTAAATCCCAAGAATTGTTACCATTGCCACGAGCAATTCTTTGAATGCAAACTGATTTTAAATCAAGCAATGACACATTATTTTCAAGGTCATTTTTGGTTAGCCTGGAACATTTAAAGGATTGAAAATTTTAAAGAATTGAATATTGTTGTTTTACAAAATTTTGTTATAATTCTATAAGCTTTGAAAATGAAAAATACAATTTTTGCATTTCAGGAAAAAGACTTTAGCAAAAATGATAAAATCAAAACTAGATTTATAGATTTATGCACATTACATAATTGGCACATGCCAATGAATTCTTGATTATTTATGATATTGGAGAAAAGTGGTAGTATGTGTGAATAATTTAAATATAATTGCTATTTGTTCTTGCTACATTTTCAATTTTAGGGAAGGGAGATTGGTTTATAGATCGCTCTGCTTAAATTATAAATGGATTATTGGATTAAGACAAAAGCATAATGTTTTTAATCCTTTAAGCAAAAAGACCGTAGCAGTGGTAGGAGCTTACTTGAATATAGAGGTAAAATTAAATATAAATAATATTTTGCCACCATATGCCACCCAATAATATCACCAGCAAAATAAATAAAAAATTAAATAAAAAATATAGGGGTAAAAAAATTAAAATTTGCTAGTTGTCTTCTTGGGCTGCTATACAATGTGGAGACAAAGTGGGATGGAGGTAGGGCATCTATTGCTTAATGTAAAGAGAACTGAGTGACTTTTAACTCCTTATTAGCTATTACCTTGGCAAGTTACTTCTCAGAGATTCCATTTCCTCTTCTGTAAAATGAAGATAATATGATTTGCACAAAGTTTTTCACAGGGTTATTATAAGAATCCAGTGAAATAACTTAGGATGAGCAGAGCTATCACTAGCACCTGTGTAAACTGAATAAAATCTGTTCAGACTTTGAACTGCATTGGCACTCTTAACCAATATAGATTACAACCTAGACTTCTGATACCATTAGTTGATCTTTTATCTGTTGTTGCTAAAAAATCAAAATCATCACCTGATGATCAGTGCTTTGCTCTTTAGTCTTTCTAAATTTAGCAAAACTGGTCTTTGGTCACCAGGATCCAAGGGAAACTTTTCTGGTCTAATAGGACATTCCAGAGCTTGCCCTCTGCAGTCAGTTTTCAAGAGGCAAGATCTTCTTTCCCATGTTATGAAACATCATAATACTCAGAGACTCAAAGGGCTTGGGAAAAGCAACTTGAAAGGTGGTTCAATTGTAAAAAGAAGTAGTGGGTCTTTTAGTCTAAAAACTCTCTAGCTTTATGATCAGAAGTGCCTAATCCTCAAAACAAATTTTTAAAGATATTTTCTAGTTTATAATCTTTGGTTTTTTATGTTAAAATTATATTGTCTGAATTCCATAATTACTAACATTGTTTTGATTAGAAGCTAAGGTAATAAATTGGGAATAACAGTTCTTCAAAGAAGAGAAAGCTCTGGAGGCTGTCCTGAAGTGTTATACCTAATATACACCTCAATTAATTTCTACTCAGATTTTTCTACTTTAAAATTTTCCTTCTTTTAACTACATAAAGAAGAAAATTTTCTTTAGGACTCATAAGTAGTTATTGGTCAATTAAATCACTGGAGCATTGTCCTATTTATTGTGTTTGTGACCAAGAATAACCTTGATTTTTTTTTTTATTTTTTATTTCTATTTTGTATTTTGAAATATAATTATCACCAGGTCTTGTACATCTATGTATAAACCTACATGTTAATAAATCAAAACATAAAGAGTTATTAATCGTGAACATTTTTCCAGTGTCTGGGTTTCATAAGCTCTTCTAGCTTGTCAGTACTATTTAATGTACAAATTTTTGCTTTATTTATGATTTTTTAGGCAGCTTGGATTTTGAAAACAAGAGCACTAACTGAAATGGTCTACGTAGATGAAATTGATGTAGATCAAGAAGGAATTGCTGAGATGATCCTGGATGAAAATGCAATTGCTCAAGTTGCTCGTAAGTGCTTGCAAGGATCTTAGAACTCAGCCTAATTTTCTCATTTTATAGATAGGAATCCAGTTCAGAGAAGGAAACTTAAGTTACCCAGTGCTCTATGCAGAATCAGAATCTAAACCCAACTCTTTGGACTCTGTCTGTTCTGTCAAACTGCCTTTTTTATGTGCTTAATAGAACTCATTGTGAAATGGAATGTAATTGAAAGTAAATCTTTTACTGTGCCCTGAGTCTAGACAAGTGTACTTTCCATGTCATTCAAGAAAATAATTCTGCATTTCAGATATGAAATAGTGATAGATAAAGCATAGGTTTCCTGAGAGTAGGGATTATTGTTTGTTTTTATTTTTGGTGTTTTTTTTTTTTTTTTTTTGGTCTGTCACATAGTAGACACTTAATAAATATTCAGTTATTGAATTCATTCCCTCACAGAGTGTAATTTTACATTTTGTTAATATCTCATTTAAAAATATTAAATTTAATACTACTTAATTGTACTTCCCAGGGAAAGGAGCTTGAATTATTAAAACAAATTGAACTATAATATATAATGACCACTTTGCAATTTCTTAGTAATTGAACAACAATATAGTTTAGTCATATCACGTCTCTTCTGACAGATGCTTGTATCTTAAAAAATGAATGTATTAGGAAATGTTTAGCTTTTCAAGTTGTAAAATTCTTTTCTTATTTATTAGGGCCTGGAACATCTTTGAAGCTCTCTGGAGCCAATCAAGTAGGAGGGCCTAGTCCAGCTGTCAGGTACATCTTTTATTTTTTACTACCCTCTGATGTGTTTCTTAAAATTATATTCTCTCATTTTCATTACTCTAATAATTTCTTTTACTTATAGGCCAATAACACAAACTGGAAGACCTATTACAGGTTTTGTCCGGCCTGGCACCCAAAGTGGAAGGCCTGGCACTATGGAACAGGCTATTAGAACACCTAGAACTGCATATACTGCTCATCCTATTACTAGCTCTTCTGGAAGATATGTCAGGCTGGGAACAGTAAGTAACTTTGCTTTTACCACAATACTGCTAACAAAAGTATCTTTTTGTAATGTGACTAAGTTTACCCTGTGTAAATCTATTGGATTTTTGAAGGTAATTCTTGCTTACTTATTCTGCCTTTAAAATTTCTACCTAAATTATATTCATTTGTATTTTACAAAATAAAGGCTTCAGATTACTTATCTCAGAATTCCTTTTCTCTATAGGCATCAATGCTTACAAATCCTGATGGGCCTTTTATAAATTTATCTAGACTGAATTTAGCCAAATATGCTCAAAAACCAAAATTTGCCAAGGTATGTGAATTTTTTTGCATCATTCTATATCTCACTGTTACAATTTTAGTATAAACCTAAAAGCTACTGCATTTCATTTTAAAGATAATTATTTTGACTACAAATGATCTGGGTTGATTTCAAACTGATGAAATCATCTATAGATGCAAAGTTCTAGATCTTATCAACTTATTCACTACTGTTTCTTTTATATAAAGACTCTTACTTCTAAAGAAAAATCACCGTTTTCTCTCTCCCC
Source organism: Antechinus flavipes (assembly GCF_016432865.1). NCBI lineage: Eukaryota > Metazoa > Chordata > Mammalia > Dasyuromorphia > Dasyuridae > Antechinus > Antechinus flavipes. The sequence continues at coordinate 299,775,836 of NC_067399.1, read as the reverse complement.
CTGCTTCTCAAAATTTCTTTTTCTGATCTCTCAAAGAAGTATTATGTACACAATATAATCTGAGATTAGTTTTTGGATCCTATGACAGTTTTATAACCTAAACTCCCAAAGCAGTTTATCATTTATATTCTTTCTGAGAAATACAAGTCTTAGTCTAAATATACACATATTTATGGGTTGTTTAAAAAACAAAACAAAACCTCAGTCTCCCAAAACAGCCCAGTTCTTAAGAATCTTTATGACATTGAAGACAAGTTGTTCTCAAAGTGTCACAAATTGATCTTGTTACCAAAGAATCAGTGATGTGAAGGTATAAAGAATTTAGCTAAGAAGACTGGGCATGCAGCTTATTTGTATATGTAAATATACATAGAATCCCATTTTTACAATTTACTTAGAATTGATTGAACAAAATATAGAAAACCCATGCAAAGTAGTGTATAAATAATATTGTTCTAAGCTAATATATATTAAGCACTTTAGAAACCTGTTTTCATAAATTTGTAGCTATAAAATCCTATTACTCAAGTTATCTAAGTTGGGATAATTTTCCCAAATATTAAATGAATTCAGAAATCTTTAGCCCTAAAAAATAACGTCTTGGATCCCTGATTGGGGAATAGAGAGTAAAGAACCAATTTGTTCTGACTAAATATTTTCTTTGAGTGGTCTGTTATAAGACAAATAAGGTCCCTATTTTTTCAGATAAATCTGAAAATTTGGGGAATGGAGAGGAATAATAAAGGAATCAAAAATGTCCTGCTTATATATGGAAATTACTGAAATAAGTTCAGAAGGCATAGGAATTAAATAGTTCTTTTTCCTCTTAGGAATTTGCCCTTTTCTATTGCTTACCAGAGATGCTTGTCTTCTAGTTACTAGCCCCTTTCTTTCAAGACGGTAATATTTATATTGTATTCTGTTTTGTGAGTTAGAATTGGAACTTTCCTAAAATAGAAAGTATTTTTCATGAAGTTTTGACTTCTTCTGTTAGTAATCAGATGGACCTACAAGTTGGAAAGCTCTTAAGAAAATATATGAGGGGCAGCTAGGTGGCGCTGTGGATAGAGCACCATCCCTGAAGTCAGGAGGATCTGAGTTCAAATTTGGTCCCAGACACTTTTAACACTTCCTAGCTGTGTGACCCTGGGCAAGTCACTTAGACACAATTGCCTCAGCAAAAAAAAAAAAAAAAAAAAAAGAAAAGAAAAAAAAAAGAAAAAAGAAAATATATGAGCTTTAGTTATTAGAACCAAAGTAATATCATGACCACTTTTTTTCCTACTTCATATTTACATTATTGAAAATAATCAGCATGTTAAACTCTGTAGACTATGTTTTATACCATTAATATATAATAAAACCCATTTATAGAGAATTATTTTCCTCATATGGTATGTAATAAGAGGCAGTGTGCCATAGTAGATTTAGTGTTGGACTTCTTGAATGGGAGAATGATATGCAGTAGGAATATCACTTTGGAAATTGTGTCACGATTTGGATTGGAGTAGGGAAAGACTCAGAGGAGGGAGACCAAGTAGGAGACTACTACAAGCTAAAAGGATAGACTGGAAAGAATAAGGGGCCCGCGCTAGGATAGAGGTGTGAGAGTGGAGAGAAAAGGATAGACATAAGAGGTACTAAAGAGAAGAAATCCAACAAGTCTTGCTTGGCAATTGGATACCCAAAGTAAGGGAAAGAGTAGAGTTAAGAATGGCCAAGATTGTGAACCTAGGAATTTGGAAGGTTGCTGCTGCCCCTTAGTAGAAATAAGGAAGTTAGGAAAGTTATTGGGGAAAAAAAAAAAAAAACCCAGAAACTTTTTTTTAAAGAAATAACAGCTCCAACATCTATAACATTTTCTATAACAAAAAGCTTTATAGGGGATCTAGAAATAACTTAAGAGCATAGATCATTTATCTCCCTAATAATAGATTAAAAGCTTGTTCCACTAGTTAGCTGGTGTCAGTTGACTAAACTTTGTGGAAGTGAACTCATTTATGTTAGAATTTAGCATGAACTGAGCATAGTGGCCAGTTAAGTACTATGTGGGACAAAACCTAGGTGGTACCTGTCCAGAGGAATGTAAACTCAGAGCAGAATGAGAGGGAGTAAAAAGGAATTGGGTTCATTTCAGTTATTTTATTTTATACAATAAATTGGTGTGATTTTCCTTGACTTCTTCATTAGTCAGCTTTGTCTAGGTAGGTTCATTGAGGCTTTGCCTGTCTTTGCGTCCTAATGGAAATAAAATATTAGAGAAAACAATCATGTGAAGGAATGAGTCAGTCATAATCTCTTTGAGGCATTTAGTTAAACTAGCTGCTGCTATGTTGATTCAGTAGCTGCATTTAATGAAAACAAGCTTTCAGTGAAACTATTTGCCTCAGGTCAGATCCTTGGCAATTCCTCTCTATGCTAATGAGTTGGAAATGAAGTTTTTGAATAATTTCTTTTTTTTACTGTTTTTTGGTAGTATTTTCACTTTTCCATATACATGCAAAGATAGTTTTCAACATTCACCTTTGCAAAACTTTGTGTTCCAAATTTTCCCCCTCTCTTTCCCTCTTTCACTTCTCCAAGATAGCAAGCAATTTGATATAGATTAAACATGTGCATAAATAATTTCTTAATTGTATTCTCAGAAAATAAAGGAAAACAGTTCTACAACTAAATTATAAAGTTTTTAGGCATCCTTATTTTCCATGAAGAACTACTTCTAATGACTTCTTAAGATAATCATATCTAGTTTATGGCAATGAATATTAATTCCCATTGTTTTTTTAGGTGTGTTAACAAATATTGACTAATTTAGATATATTTATAAGAGGTTAAAAAATCTGCACAACGTCCTTAAAAAAAAAAGAAATGTTTTCATGTTTCTTGGGTTATTAGTATAAGAACTTAGTAAAGGCACTAAATTTATTTAAAATATTAAAAAGTAATGTTACGGTCAACTTCTATTTTGTCCAGTCAACCAGTTTTGTGAGGGAGTGGTGCTTGATTTTTTTATTTCCCTCTTCTCATTACATCTGGTCAGTTACCCAGTCTTGTCAATCCACTCTGCACATTTTTCCAACTTGTTCCCTTCCCCCTGCTTCTATATGGTTGCTCCCCTAGTTCTCTTCCAAACAACTGAAATTGCCACATAATTAGTCTTCCCTTCTCAACCCCATCTTCTCAGGTTACCAGAACAGTCTTCCTAAAAGCGGAAGTCACTTCAGTCAATAGTCTTCACTTGTTCCCTGTTCCCGCTAGGAAAAGGAAAAGCACACACCTTAAGTCTCTGAACTTAAAAAAAAAACACACACACACACACAAAAACTATATTTCAATTTAATTGGTTTAATTTATAATCCTATGTGTTTTATGCATTTAAAAACATGACTGAGAAATCCATAGACTTTGCAAGAATGGCAAAGGATTCTATGACACATGGAAAATTAAGAAGTCCTGACTAGGATAAAATAAAATTCATTAGTTTGGCTCTCCACATCCTGGTTCTGGCTTCTTTCTCTGGACATTTTACCTTACTCCTCTCCCACCACAGACATTGCTACCTTCTAGCCCAGAGTAGCTTCCTTTATCAAATTCTATATTTCATCTCTTGCTCTCATGCCTTTGCACAAAGCTATTCAGCAGGCTTGGCACTCATTCCCTTTTCACCTCGGCCTTGCAGTCTGTAACTTCCTTTAGGGCTGCTCATGTTCCACCGCTCCTGGAAAGCCTTTCCTAACTCATTCATTTGAAATAGGAAACATGTGTTTGTTAAACTAAGTTAAACATTTATTCAGAATGGATAGATTACGAAAAGTTGGGATTCGTTGATTATTCTGGGTTACAGTTATTACTAAATATCACATATATGGAGCACTAAGTTTCAAAGATAGAATAAAATATATCAGTCTGTCAACAAACATTTATTAAATGCTTACTCTGAGCCAGGCATTGTGCAAGGCTCTGGGTGTGCAAATATACATTTCAACTATTCTGAACAAAGCATCTTTAATTCAAAAGTAACTCTTAAGTACCTGGCAGTGATTCAAAGTCATCACAGTCAACATCAGGATTATTGTAAAGCAAAAATGTCCAATGAGGTACCCATGGCCTAACCAGGTACCCATGGCCTAACCAACTTAAAATGTAATGGAGAAATATTTAACAAAATAAATAAATGTGCAATAGGAAAAGTTTTGAATAATTTCTTTTTCTATTTTTTAGTAGTATTTTACTTTGTAAATGGCAATATGTAATTTCTGAGTCATAGGGACCCTTATGAAAGATTTAGTGGCTTCATTTCTAATTGAGTTTGATAATGCTACTGTAGTGGTGTCTCTTGCTCATTTGTTTCTTGCTTATGAAAGTTTTTTTTTTTTATAAATTTTCATTTACTAATCTTTACTGTTTGGATTTGGGGTAAATTAAAGTTAACTATGTAATATAAATATTTAGTCACATGTGACTGAAAGAGGAGAAATTTCTATAAATACTAGACTGTTAAGACTGTGTTGTTATTTTGGTTCAGTCCATGTATTGTCAGAGTAGCTTCTGAGTCTTAATAGAGCAGCAAAGTGCTTTTGTTACAAAATAAAATTCAACAGTGAATTTATTATTTTCTCTTAATAGGCTTTATTTGAATACATCTTTCATCATGAAAACGATGTTAAAAATGTAAGTTTCTGATTTCTTCTATTTTCTTATACTATAGTTCAACTTTTAATTGGATTTTAAATTTATAAAATGTTACATTTCTCAATTGATGAAGTTGTTAAAGATTCAACAGGCCCACATATTTTCAAAATCCATTGGTAATTTTAGATAAAATATATAGCCCAAATGTGGAAATGTTAGTATTTTTAATTTTCTGGCATATAGCATTAGCATTTAAACAGTATGCATGTACAGATCCTTAAAAACTACATAAACAATTAAGATGTATTGAATTAAGAATATTACATAGATTTTTGGGCCAGTATGATGGTTATTTGGAGTATGTTTTCATTTTAAGTAATAAAGAATGGGTTCTTTAATCTGATGAACAAAAGGTGAAAGATGGGGAATTTTTTTAAGTTAACAGGCAGTAAGACAATAAGAAAACATTAGTTCATATTTTATTTTGTCTATGTTTCATAATTATCTTGCCTCTTTTCTTCATATTTTCATAGTAGGTTTACAATTGTATGTATTTGACATACTGGATCACTTAAACTAATTATGAATTTACTTGTGGTAATATTTAAAATTTAGAAGTAGAGAATAAGTTGTAACTGAGTTCTATCAAATGAAATGTAACTGATTTTTGCATAGTGCCATACTTTTTGTTCATTTTTTCTCATTAATTAGAAAAAACTATTTTACATAAATGTATACACATATACATACACACATATTAGTGATTATGGATCAATCAACACCTAGTAATTGAGCAACACCACAAGTGTAAGGATAGGATATCTTCTTTCTTTTTATGGAGTTTATAGGTAGGTAAGGTATGGAATCAGAACTGGCATACTTGAAATGTTTAGAAAACATTAATTGAATGTATAGCAATCATAGAGGGACTTAAGAGGCCATTGTTGTAAACTGGATTAGTCAGTCATGAGCTGGCATGTGAACTAAATGGAAGAGAGGGCAGAGTTTAGTATCTGAAATGAGAGATGAGAACATTGTAGGAAAGCAAAAAATACAAGTAAAGATGGAGTTAGGAATTCTATTTAGGTACAGCTCCTTTAAGAGTCATACCAACTCTTGCTGGTGAGGAATGTAGATGATATTATTCTGGGGTTTTTGTTTTTTTAAACCAGACCTATGACTTCATACATGCAGAGTACTTAGCACTTGCTTGGCAACTTATAGTCTGACAATTTTCTCTTTTACACAGTCATTTGTGGCATGATTTGAACCAGTGTCTTCCAGATTCTAAAATCAGCATTTTACAGATGAAGATGACACTTTGTCACTTGCCTTGGTTATGGCCAGCAGGGGGCAGAGCCTGAATTTGAACTCCTATTCACACTCAAAATCCAATGAATGTTCTTTTACTCTACCATAACTAGCTCAGTGTATTCAGTGGACAGTGAAGAGATAAGCTAGGCAGAGATTTTTACGGGGGAATATAGTAATGTAAACTAAGGTTTGGATAAATAAAGGAAGCTCATCTTTTGGAAGACCTTGAAAGTCAGGGAGAATCATCTAAACTTGATATAGGCTAGTAGAGAGAGCTAGTTTTTTAATATAAAGACTTACAAAATGTTTAGAAAGACTCATTTGGCACCCAGGACTATCCCTGGGGCTTGTGGTAACTGGGGCAAATTATATACACTGTATGCTTTTCTCTGCTTCTGACACACATTTGTGTACCAGTAAAATCTAGTTAAAATAAGCATCATGGGCAGCCTTGATCATTGGCACTGTAAACATTAGAGACAACTGTACACAGAAGTGTTGTAGGGGAAACAAAGTAGAAAGAGAAGAGATGATTTAAAAGGGCCACTTGTAGCTGGAGATCTTTATATAGTGGGGGTAAAGGAAGGACCTTGTTGCTAGGCAACCACTTTCATTTTTTTTAGTTGCAGTTTGTATATGCATTGTTTTAAAAAAATAGACTCAGACTTTTTAAAAAAACAACATAAGTAAACAGTTTCATCTTCCTGTCAGTTTGCATCACTGCACAGTTTTTATCTTATTTTAATTTTTAGCCAAATCTATGATTTCATTGACATAAGAAACTCTTGAGGAGGAAGTGTCCTTTACTAATTCAAATCAGCACCCACATGAGCTGCCTTGAGCACTGAAAAGTTAAATAATTTACTCAGGGTTTTACAGTGATGATGTAGATGTAAGAGAGACTTGAACCTCCTTGCTAACCACAGTGGCATTGTGCTTGACAGAGCTCTGGGTGATTGTCCCAATTTACTGGACTGTAAAGACTACTTTTCTGGCAGGTATATGCCATGGGGAAGGCGAGAGAATGGAGGCAGGAAAGAAGGGTTTGCAATAACTGGCATGAAGCAAGGTGGGGAGGTAAAGAACTAAGTTGGAAGTAGAAGGTAAAGAGAAGATCCAATCCCCAAGAGACATTTGAAAAGAAGAAAAAACAACTTGGCAAAAAATTAGAAGAAATTCAGGACAAGTTATAGTAAAGATGAGTCCCTTATTTCCAGCCTAGGAGATGTTCCCATTGATAGAAATAGGATTGTATGGTGTCAAAGAAGGAATATTCGACATAGATTCAGGAGAAACTTGGGTCTGAATCTTATTGATGATGAATAATTATATGACTATGAGTGAATCACTTACTTTTTTTCCCTCACAATAAAATTTTATTTTAGTAATTTAATGGAAAATTAAAATAAATAACAAGAAACGAGTAGGTAGGGAGCCCAGGCTAGGAAGGTTATAATCCACTTTAGCACCCATTTAAGAAGGGACAAGGGGCAGGGATAAGATTGTGGGTGAATTGATTGTAAAATATACGGGGGTAAAGGAATAGGTTTGGAATATAGCAAATGGTTAAGGTCAGGAGAAAAACTTTGGCACTTAAAGTATGCTAAAATAAAGATAATAATACTTTTAATAGCCCCTGTGAAATTATACCTGTATGATATCTTTGTGAAGACCAAGAAATGGTGCTTGTAAAATAGTTGCCAATGCTTAAAACATCACATAAACAGCAGCTATTAATAAGAGAAGTGGCATGGTATAGTATAAAAGGAGCGGTTTTTGGAGTTAGAACAGCTTGGGTTAAACACACATGATATTTATGTGACCATAGGCAAGTAAGACACTCTACCATTCAGTATCCTCAGGAGATTCTCTAAGATTGTAGGAATATATATATACTGGAATATATATGTGGAAGAAAATCCCTTCCCCTTAAATAAAAGGAATATTTTTTAATAGTTGGGAAAGCTAACAAGTTTTGAGGGAAGATACATTTTAAATATTTTGAGTCTGAAGTGACAGGAGGATAGCTAAATGGAAATGTCCTGTATGCATTTGGAAATATAAGATTGGAGTATAGATTAGAGGTCAGGGAAAGAGAAGTAGGTTTGAGAATTATCTCACATAGATATAATGACGAAAAATATCTTAGTAATGGTTAAAATCATTGAGGGAGTGAACAGAGAGAAAACATAGGACTGAGGGCAGAAGTACCATGCATTTTTTTTCTGATTAAAGCAAAATTACTTACATATATATATATCCATCATGTCAATGAATTGTCATTAAGTTGGACTATTGGAGGCTTTCAGTCCCATTTTATATGTTTGGTTATTTAAGAAAAAAAGAAAAGCAATATATGTATTTTTTAAAATTAGGGCAGATTTCTAAAATTTCAAGTTAGAGTGACTGACCATGGTAAGAGAGATTGTTATTTCTTTGAAGATATATTTAATACTGTAATAATGAATAATTTGTGTCCTGAGAATATCTCTGGATATCTTGGATAGAACCCATTGTTGTTGAAAAACAGCAATTGCATTAAATGAGCATATAGGTATAGACCCCATTTCCAAGGATTTATAAATGCAAAGGACTCAAAGCATTCATGCTACCTGTGGTATGCATTTTAGACTTTGTTTTCATATATTTCATCTATGAACTTATAACAATTGCTTTTCCTGTCTATCAGTATTAATTTTTTCATTCCGTATTTTCCTTGAAGAAATAAAGGCATTTGAGCTCAGACAGTAAGGACACACAGCTGGGATTTTTGTACTACGGGCAAGAAATTGAAGAAATGTATCTTTCAGATGGGAAGCCAGACTAAAGAAATCAGCTAATTAGGGAAAATGATAACCAGTTATATAATTCTAGTAAGGAACATACTATTTGAATAGTCACATGAGAAATATAACACACTAAGAAGGTGCTTTCTCTATTTTTCAGGCACCAGGATAATAGGGAATGCTTAAAAATTACCCTAGGAAACAAAAGCTACCATGTATATTAGTCCATATCTGATTTACTTTTGTATCTCTTTTAATACTTAGCATACAGTATTGCATATAATAGGCTTATAATAAATGTTTGTTGAATGAAAGGTGTATCATAGTAGAAAGACATTGAATTTAGTGTGGAAAACCTGATCTGGATCTAGTCTCTGCATAAGCTAGCTCTGCATAAGTGATGGATCACTGAACATAATTAGTTAGTCTAGATTCCTAAGTTCCCTTCCAGTTTTAAATCCTTTGTTTCTGCGATCCTCTCTGAACCTCTGTTTTTTCATCTGTAAAATGGTGATGATAATATTTGCACCCTTTATCTTACAGAATTGTGTAAAGAAAATACTTTTTAATCATTAAGCTGAAATGTAAAGATGAACTATTATTATTTTTAAAATTGTGAACATATGAATAATAAATATGTATTGTTTGAATATTCTAGAGATGATTAATATTGAAAGTAATTTTTTTTAACTGAGGCAATTGGAGTCAAGTGACTTTCTCAGGTTCACACAGCTAGGACACGTTAAGTGTCTGAGGACAGATTTGAACTCAGGTCCTCCTGACTTCAAGACTGGTGCTCTATCCACAAATTCTTTGATAACATCTTAAATTTCCAGTAAGGTACCCTACTACCCCAATAAAGAACTAAAAATTGTTTCAGATCAAATAATGATACAGAAATCCAAAGGAAAAAAAATTAGTGGTTTTTATCCATATCAAGTCTACACAAAGAGACAGATAAAAATCTTCATATACAAGTTAAAAAGAAGCCTTCTGGTGCTTAAATAAGAGATGTTCCACCATCACCTGAATGGAGAGCAAGGAGAAAGGAGAATGGGAAGCTCTGACAGCTTTTACCAATAGGGATGGAACAGCATAGGCTACACTCTAATCTAGATAGCTCCAGCTAGGAAAGAGGTCTTGTAATATTTTGCACTTAGATAATCAGAGGATCTTGAAGCCTGCAGTATTCTCCATGGGAACAAGAGGCCTAAAGTGCTTATAAGGAGAAAACCTAGCAGGGGTCCTCAAACTTTTTAAATAGGAGGCCAGTTCACTGTCCCTCAGACTGTTGGAGAGCCAGACTATAGTAAAAACAAAAACTTTGTTTTGTGGGCCTTTAAATAAAGAAACTTCATAGCCCTGAGTGAGGGGGATAAATGGCTTCAGCTGCTGCATATGGTCCGTGGGCCATAGTTTGAGGATCCCTGACCTGCAATGTTCAGAAACATTGCAACTTTCTGGCTAATTTGATCTAAGATATTTCCAAGGGCAAAGAATGATAAGAAAGGGTGACCACAGCAGTTCAACATGATATGCTTCAGAGGGCCCTGAAGACCTTAATTCTCTGAACAGATATTCCAGGAGGACCAAAAATTTAACAAGCATACTAGGGGAGAGTAAGTCAGTGGCAGGAGCTCAGGTAATTGAGGATAGGACTAAATATGACTTGAACTTCTCATCCAAGAATATGAGGGACAGAACCTTGCCCTGCAACAAAATTACAAATCAAGAACAGAGACTGGCAATATGAGTAGAAGACACTGAACACTATGAAAAAAAACTGAATAATAACTCGACAATAAACATTCTGTGGTATCTGTGTCATTAGTTAGCTAAAACATATATATTGTAAATATGTTTATTTCTATAAACATATCCATGTAATATATTTTTCTAAAGCATACATAACAGTATTTTTGTTAAAATTATTTGAATTATCTAGAATTGAAATTATAAAAATAAGATCAAATAAGAATATTAAAATATAGCAATGAATCTATTTAAACATTGAACACTTAAATGGAGATATCTATGTCTATATAGCATATATTAATTAAAAATTAATACTTTTTACTCAATGATATATAAGAAATGGGATATATTTATAATTCTGCTATTTTTGCATTGCTTTTAGATAAAATGTGAATTAATACAATATATGAATTCCAAAGACATATAAAGATTCATGTAATGGCAAATATTTGCATATTTGATCAGTGGACTTTATTGAACATAAGTAAAAAATATTCTTATATTGTTTTAGTGATCTTATTGATTGAAATTTCCCCTCCTGTTTTTGCTGCCATTTTTCTTTTTATTCTTAAGGGATGTAAAAAACGAAACAAAACAAAAAACAAGAACCTAAAGTTAGGCTGTTTCTCAGCATTTCCACCTTTCATGTTGAAATAAGGATTTTTCAAGCCCAGGAAAGACTCAGCATGGCAGCACCATTCTTTTTTAGACAGTTATAGTTTGTCAGCATATTCAGGAGTCTCTCCTTGGGACAAAAGAAGATTGAGAACAGAAAGTCAAATAATTAATTTTGTATCCAAGATCTCCACTATGGTGTATTATTGCCAGGAGACTCAAGAAGCAGTTCTGGCATGTTAAGAGAAACTAAATTTAGGAAGTTTGCTATCCATTGTGAAGAATTTAAGAACAGTAGACATAAAAATTTAATATGCTATAGCTAAACCTTTTTTTCTTTCATAACTACCCTTACTCTGAAACCTAGGAATAGAAATAGTCTATCTATAAGTTATATTAGCATTATAGCAAGGTTTATACATCTAACATTTCAAATGGTTTACTAGAAGTAAATTACTAGGAAAATTACAGGTTACAGCTAACAAATAAAAAAAATTGTATTGGGCCCCAAAACCCTATCCATATAGCTTAATTGTAGATTATTTGGCATTGTTAGCACTGATATTTTGGGATAGCATGTTCATTTTTAAAAAAAAAGATCATTATTAAATAAAATAAGAGGGAGTATAGTGGGATGGATAGAGAACTGGCCTTGGAATCAGGAAGAATTAGTTCAAGTTATGCCCAAGATATATAGTGTGTGACTGGGTAAAATCATTTGATTTCTCAATGCTCCAATGCTAATCTGTATCAATAGAGGAAGTTTCCACTTTGGGAAGTTCCTCACAATTACAAAATCATAGGTTTGGATATTCTATCTCATAGTTAATTAGATTAAATAAAATACTAGTGTCAGGAAGATATTTTTGGTGGGATGTCTAGCCTAGTTGCTATTTGTGAAGGACTTTAGATGCCAATAGAGTTTGTAATTACTGCTAGAGGCTATTACCTGGAGCTCCAGGAGTTCCTTGAAGAGGGTCAGACCATGCCTGGGAAACTCTTTAGCCTGGTTGAAACAGCTTTAGGCTGATGGTGTCCTCACTAAGTGGTGCCCCTACAGAAACAGGGAAATTCATAATAGGGTTAGGGAACATCTATTTTGGATGTGTTGAATTTGAGGTATCTTTAGAACATACACAAAACCTAGAGGAGTTAATACTTCTTAAAAGCTAAATAAGACAACATGACTTTGATTCAGAAAAAAATATATTATAAGCCTTTTTCAGTATAGAGCATAGCATAAGAATCTATATGTTATCCTCGCTTCACATTTTTATTACATCCACATTCTTAATTATATTTCTAATATACAAATATAATGTATTTTTTCCACAAATTAAATCATACTGGGAACCTTAAGTTATAAATATAGAATTCATCGTGTAAATCAATATTCTTACCTCAAACCTGACTTCCAGTTTATCCAATAATATTTTTATGTTCATTAAATATTATTTTTTCCATGTATTTAAATAATATTCAGAAATGCAGCATATCTGCTTTGATTATGATCAACTGTTGTTCTCATCTGCTGTCAGCTCTATGGTCTGGAAGTAAATTTGTAACCACAACTAATAAAGCCATCTGGAAGTAATGAGAAACTTAATTTCATGTTTGATTTTCAGATGAATGTTTTAATTGGTATCAATTTTAGTATTTTATTAATTTTTGTTTCTAAAGGCAAAAAATAAAGCAAACTAAAAGAATTGTTTTTAAAGGCTTTGGATTTGGCTGCCCTTTCCACGGAGCACTCTCAGTACAAGGACTGGTGGTGGAAAGTACAGATTGGAAAATGTTATTACAGGTAAAATCTTGATAATTATTTTTTAAGCCTAAATAGGACAGAATTTCTCCAAGTCCCAAATCTGGTAAATCTCTTTTGGTACAATAAATGGGGTGGGGACACAAAGAAATGTGAAATGAATCTTTGGTTGGTTTGAGAAAATGTTTATTTAATACCTACATGGAGGCAGAAAGATTTAGTAATTTTTATGCCATTAATCACTTTTCTTTGGTATTTAAAGATTTCTAGCATAAATTTCACTTAGTATTTATAGGAATATAATGCTTCCAGTTCTTAGCACATTATCTGACACATTTCAGTTATATTTGACTCTTAATGATTCCATTTGGGGTTTTCTTGACAGAGATATTGGTGTAGTTTATCATTTTTTTCTCAAGTTCATTTTACAGATGAGGAAACTGTGGCAAATAGGGCTAAATGACTCACCTGGGTCACACAGCTAGGGGGGTCTCAGGCCAAATTTGAAGTCAGGAAGATGAATCTTTCTGACTCTAGGCCCAGCACTCTAGCTTAGGTTCACCTAGCTGCCTGCCTGGTACATAATAGGCACTTACAGTTTATCAATTGATTGAATATTTAAACAAGTTTAGCAAGTATTATTTGTGATTGTTTTACAAAAATATTAGAGATTTTTTAAAAATATGCTTCAATATTAGAGTATGTATAGAAAACCATTATAGTTTACATAATGGGTATAATATGATTAGAGAGCATTTGAATTAATGAGACAAGAATAAAGAATGATTTCCTATTATTCACTTTTGAATGTGATGAGATCATTGAATTATATTTATTTCTCCTTAATATTTAAATCTTTGGTATCAATATACATCAATATGGTATCAATATAATTCACTGAGAAGAAGGCATAAGGGAATTCAAAGAATCATAAAACAAGGGTGTAAAGGTCTGAAATGGGAAAGAGAGAGGAAGTGTATGTGTGTTTATGTATGTGTGTGTGTATGCATGCATGTACATACATATAATCTTTCTAGTCACTCTTTATAATTCTCTATGGAAGCTTTGAGTAAGTGAGAAGTATAGTATGATAGAAAGAACGTTGGATATGAAAACAGAGGCTTGAGTTTATTTAATCTTGATTTTTCCATTTCATATTTGTGATCATGGGAAAGCCATAGCCTCTGTGGATCTCAGTTTCCTCGGCTGTAAAATGAAAGGGTTGGACTAGGTGTCCTCTAAACTCTCATTTAACTCTAAATTGATGATCCTGGCTTCTGTAACTTTATGGCCTGTCTCTGGAGCCAGATTCTTTAGCCTCTGAATCTCCTCAAGAGTCCTTTAGGAATAGTTTCATTAATAAATAAGGTTTGGATAACCTGGAGGCTTTATCTACTCACAATTAGATAATCTCTCCCAAAATCTTAAGGAGGGATAGGGCAGAATGATGAGAGTTCGTTATTCTGATTTCCTTTCACAGTGTGAAGGGAAAAACATGGAAAGCATCAATTTAGAAGATGAAAGCATAATGTTTATGTGCTTAGACAGCCTTTTAAATAATGAGGAAACAATAACAGTCAAAAGGACAAGCCCATTCCATAAGGGAAAGGCTTAACAAAGGCTTTTAGAGTTTAAGAATAACCTAAAAACAGCAACTTGGCTACTAATGTCAATCAGGAAAGTCTCCCTTTGCATCTGGGAACGTCTCCAGTCCTGATCTGTATCTTGTCACTGCCCTTAGATGGCTCCAAAGGAGAGACTTTGCACACCCCTGCCTCACTTAAATCCAACTCACTTTCAAGTCATGACATCACTTTCCTGATGTCATGGTTTTCTTTGAGAACAAAGGACAAACAAAAATAACAACCACCACCTGTTTACACATATTGAGTCAGAAAATATATCCTGCACTTGATTCTCAGCCACTAACTCTGCTGGTATCAGAAAACTGCAAGAAATGTTGACCATAAAGAAATGCATATTTTCAGTATTCAAAAAGTAGAAAGTATTTCTTTTACCAAAGTCTTTCAAGGTTGACTCCCTTAAAAACTTCATCTTTCCACTTTTAGTAAAGGATATTTTCAAATAAATTAAAGACTTTGTTTAGTGATGAAGATTTAAAAAAAAAAAGCATTGATTTGGATGAATCCCTACATGTCTGGTTATGAGGACTCACCTGAACTGGCTGAGTGAAAACTCTTTCTGGGTGACTTTACTTAAGCAATTTTTTGATTCCTATAGTTGGTGAATGTAGAGTGTGGGATAGGCAATTTTTCTCAAATACCATATACCATATACTTGTTTTGTATAGATAGCACTCTTAAGAGTATCTCCAGCTTAGAATACTTTCTCTATATAATAATAGAATAATTATTTTATTATTCTACATATAGAATATACCATCCTATAAAAGTAATTTATGACTAGAAATTCTTACTCTTTTCCTCTGTTGTCTTGGAAGGGGTAAATGCAGCACTTTTTATGTTTGAATAGAATTTGTGACCTTCTTGTATTTGCTATTAGGCTAGGAATGTACCGTGAAGCAGAAAAACAGTTTAAATCAGCCCTGAAGCAGCAAGAGATGGTGGATACATTCCTCTACTTGGCAAAGGTGAATAAATAGCCCTAATTCATTCAGATGAAATCTATCATCTGAGAATAACTTTCAATTCTGGCTTCTACAAAGGAGAGATTTTGCCAGAGCTGACCTTTTTTCCCCCTAAGGGAAAAACATGATAAATATGTATATTTAAAGAGACAATTCCAAAAAGAGAATATAATTAACCATTGTATATACAAGTTTGAAGGTTGTGGCCTGAAGGGAATGAGAGAATGTTAACGGCCTCTCCTTTGCCTGCTAAAAAGCAAATCTTGGAGGTTCGTTTGCTAGCTTCCCATTTCTTGGAATTGCTTCCTACAATCAGAGGAGATGGGACTTCTGGGGTGTTCATGATTGAAGTTAAGTTAATTCTAGGCTTTCCTGTGGCTTAAAAACATTGGATAAAGTAAAGAAGATCATCTCTTTTTGCTAAACTTTGAAGAGCTTTTTTAAATGTAGAAATATATTGTAGTTGAAAAGGAAATGATGTACAAGAACAAGATGATTCTTTAAAATAATATTATACAAGAAATAAATGAAATAAAATTTCTGTTGGATATAATGTGCCAGAAAAGCTAGCCATGGATAGTGATGTTTTGCAGCCAGGTTTCAAGTCCCTCCTCTGACATGTATTGATGATGTAAGCCTGGGCAAATCACTTTTCTTCTACTGTGAGGGCTTAGGTTCATGTTCTAGCTCTGATACTGTGATTTTGGGCAAATTTTTTTTTAATGAACTCTAAAAACTTTCAGCTTTAAATTTATGACCTTCTGAAGAAGCTTTTCTTGTAAGACATTTTAAAACTGTGATATGTTTTAGCAGAAGGAGTACCCATAGCATTGATACCAGTTGTTTGGAAAAGAATGTTTTAAGCTCAGAAATTACAAAGTGGAAACTAATTCTAAATTTATATGCTACAAATTATATTGTTCATTTTAAAAGTTCTTTTATAAATATGTGAAAATTAATTTCTCCATTTTATGTGGTGTTAATTTAAAGTATTTAAGATTTAAAAAGATTTTTGTTTTCAGGATTTATTATATGGAAATGTAGGCGTTAAATTGCAGATGTAATAAACCTGCATTTGAAAATTTTTTGTTCATAGTCTACATTGTATAATAACACATACAGAAATAAATGTATTGTGATGTAAAGAAAAGTCTCTTGATTTTTTTTTAGGTTTATATCTCTTTGGATCAGCCTGTCACAGCTTTAAATCTTTTCAAACAAGGCTTGGATAAATTTCCAGGAGAAGTGGCTCTTCTTTGTGGAATTGCTAGGATATATGAGGTACAGATTCTTGAAAAAGTTATTTTATATTAAAGGGTGCTTACATAAATATTGTCCTATAGGAAGAATGAAGATAAAGGTGCTATTTGATAGCACAGGGGAAGAAGAGAATAACATTCTTTTATAGAGTTTCAAGAGACTTGGAATTTAGATCTGCCCCTTCCTGAGGTAGAAGGAATGCTTTTGTATATTTATTTAGTCAAGTTCATTTTTACCTCTCTGTTAAAGCAGGCAATTTATTATTATAAGCATATACTGTGCTAGAGATCCAAAGGCAGAAATGAAATAAAATAGGCCTTACATATATATATATATATATAATACATACAAGATAGCATAGAGAGGGAGTATGCTCAGCATTCGGGGAGTCAGTAAAGACTTCAGGTAGAAAAGCTTGAGCTAAGTTTTGAAAAAACAAGGTATTCTGTGAGGCAGAGGGAAGGAAGGAGTAAATTCTAGGCATGGGAAATAGTCACTGAGATGGAAGATGGAAGCATGATGTGAGGAAAAACTTGCCTTTCTATGGTGCTGAGATGGTGGCCTTAGGTTCTCAGAGGCTATCATCACAGAGCATAGGTTTTGATGTTTTTATCAAACTGGTTTTTCTGCTTTTGTCATCAGTTGTATTTCGGTTAAAATATTAAAGCCATCTTTGATTATAAACCTTATTCTTATCTTCCATATCTAGTACCCAGTTCCTCTAGGTTCTATTTCCACAGTGTCTTTCATATCTTTTTACTTCCTTTCCTTTTTTCACTGCCAATCATTCTAACTTAAATCCTTGTTGCTTCATATTTAACATATATAGGACTGCTTGCCATCTTAGGGGGTGGGGGGGTGGAGGGAGGGAGGGGAAAAAACGAAACATAAGCGAGTGCAAGGGATAATGTTGTAAAAAAATTACCCTGGCATGGATTCTGTCAATACAAAGTTATTATTAAATAAAATAAAATTAAAATTAAAAAAGTCCTTGTTGCTTTTCACACAAACTACTACAAAGCTTCCTAGTTAGATTCCTCATATCTATCTTTGAATTCATATCACCTAGTAAAACAGCCAAATTAATCTTGCTAATATATAGCCTCTGATCTGCTGCTTTTTTCTTTTCTTTTTTTGCCCTAAATTTCTCAGTGGTTTTCTGCAGCCTCCTAAATAAAAACACTCTTTAACATGTTATTCAAGACCTTCTAAAATCTGACTCCAGCCTGCCTTTCTCTTATCATCTCATATTGTTGCTTTTTATATACTTTATATTCCAACCAGAATTGATCACGCTTCCTTGATTTGCCCCTCCCTTGGCTTTGCTTATTCTCTTCCCCAGAAACACATTCCTCCTGTCATTCCTGCTTATTGAAATTCTACCCATTCTTCAAGGCTTAGTATAAGTACCTTGGAATTTTCAGTGGTTTTTCATCTGAATTCACATAATCCATTGTTTATATCTCTACCATGTTTTAGTTTTTTATATACATGTTTTATGTCACCAATTCAGTTGTAAACTCTTAGGGATAGGGATTGTATCTTAATTATTTATGTATTTCTCTCAGTACCTGATGCAGTACCTTTTACCTACCAGGTGCTTAATAAATGCTTATTGAATTTGTTGTAGACATGGAAATAGTTGTTCCATTTTAAGAAGGGTTAAAAAGAAAACATCCAGTTGTCTTTGAAATAAAGAAACATTAATTCAGTTGTAGACTCTTAGGGATAGGGATTGTATCTTAATTATTTATGTATTTCTCTCAGTATGTGATGCAGTACCTTTCACCTACCAGATACTTAATAAATGCTTATTGAATTTATTGTAGACATGAAAATAGCTGTTCCATTTTAAGAAGGGTTGAAAAGAAAATGTCCAGTTGTTCTTTGAAATAAAAGAAACATTTTCAGTTTTCTTAAATTAGTTGTGATTTTTTCCTGGTGAAAGCAGGTTTTCTCATGTAGTGTGGAGAGTCCCAGACGTGAGTCAAAAAGACCAGAATTCATATCCCATATAATAGCTGTGTGATCCTGGGCACCTAATCTCACTTAACCTCTGTCTCTTTCTCATCTGTCAAAATGTTAACACCTACTTCCCAGGCTTGTATTGAAAATAAAATAACATATGTGAACTTTAAAGTTCCCTATGCAAACTTTAAAGTCCCATATGTAGTTGTTGTCATGTCTGACTTCATGACCTCATGGATCATTGCACATCAGGCCCTTCTATCCTCCCCTATCTCTTGAAGTCTGTCCAAGTTCATGTTCATTGTTTCCATGACATTATCCCTCTCATCCTCTGCCATCTCCTTTTCCTTCACTTTCAGTTTTTCCTAACATCAGAATCTTTACCAATGAATCTTGCCTTCTCATTACTTGGCCAAAGTATTTAAACTTCAGCTTCAGTATTGGACATTCCAATGAATAGCTTGAATTAAGCTACATATAAGTGCCAGATATTATTATTAATAGCTAGCTATTTCATACCAAAATGGATATATCTTGATTGATTTTTTTAGACTTGAGTGTTGTTGAAAAAATCAGTGTAGCTGAAATAAGATTTAGATTAGCAGTATTGTTTTAAATCCTTTGAATGGGTTAGATACAGTTCTTTAAAAAAGTTTGACAAAACATTTTTTATCAAATAGAAAACAAATGAACCAAAAATTGTTGAGCATCTGCTGTGAGCTCAATCTATGGATCTTAAACTAGAAAATAATAAAAGTATGCTAAATAAGTAGCACCTATCTTTTAAAAATCAACAGAGATTAATATAATACAATGATTACAATGTAAAATCAGCACTTTAATCTTTAGGCTGTATGTTCAGCACATCTAAGGTATTCATAGCAGTTCCTATTGACTGCCACTTACTAGCCGGATGAATCGAGAAAATCCCTTAACTTCTCTAGACTTGAGATTCCTGTCTATATAATGGAGTTAGAATAGATGTGCATCCGAGGTCCTCTCCAAATGTGAATCTATAGTATAATTCTGTGCCTGGACACATAGTAAATACTTAAGAAATATTTATTTCTTGATCAAATGAATGAATGACTACATAGATAGGATTTCAATAAGTGAAGAAGAAAGTCAAGCACATTTCAGGCAAGAGGAAGCAGCAGAGCATAGGGATGGAATTGGAATGGACCTGGTTCACTCAGGGATAATGAGCAAAGTGAGTGAATATGATATTTCTACTGACTTTTAGCTCTATCCCACAAAATGAGGTTTCCAATGTAGTCCTTTTCTTATTGTGGAATAACATAGTTAATTAGCAAAGTTATTTACTTGGAAGTTACCACTTATTTTGCCTTTGGGGACTTTCATTACATGGCTTTTTCCTCTGGAGACATTAACATGAGTTCATCATAGTCATGTATTCCTTTTTTAAAAATTTTATTTTTCCATTGTTTGTTGTTTGTTTTAAAATGAAGTTTCAGTATTCCAAGCTGTTTCTTATCTCTTTTTAATATTAGTTAATGTTGGAAATGACTTATTTATTTAAATGCCTTCTACTGTAGTTACTGTTTTCCTTGAAGCAAGTATTCTTCCACTGGTAAAACTGGCCTTTCTTATAGTTTTTTTTTAATCAAAAGGGGTATAAGTCAGAATGTTCTCCAACTTCTTCTATAGCTTGGTTTCCATTTACATAGTATTTTCAATGAATTTAAAATGGAATTATAGTTTATGAAATGGCTCAAAAATGACCTTTGTAAAATTATTTAAATGATATTAATTTTAGTTTTCTTAATTCAAATATTTATGAACTCAAGGGGAAAACTAAATCTGCACACAAAAGGTTTCACATAATTAGCTACTTTACCTATACTTAAGTACATTAAAATAAGTTATTGAAATTAATTTTATGTGATTACTGTGAAAAATTCATGGGTAACTTTAATTTTATAATGAATGTTTTAGACTCTCAAATTTAAAAAGTGATAAAAATAAAATTTTCAGAAGTTGAAAGCTTTTAAAAACAGTTTTCAGGCCCAAGTACACCATATTTGACGGTATCTGCTATCAGCAAAGTGTGGTATTGCAACTTTGCCTTACTAATTGTAAATATACAGATAGAGGAGATCAGAGATAAATTCAGAAAGCAATGAATATAAAGGCCTTACCTGGTCTTGGGAGAAATTCCCAATATTATGGAAAGGATGTTGTAGGAAGAAAGAGCAGTTTAAATTTAACTTTAAGAAATCGGAATTTCTTCTTTTGGATTTTATGGTGAACCTTTATAAGGGAGCCTTAAAGGGTGTATTGGCTTTAAATAGAAATGTGAAAACTAACTTGTTTCATAAGGATGGTATAACAATTTGCTCAGTCTTCAAATTACTCATAATATTTTACCCAGGCTACTCATAGTTATTTTTATGCTTGTCCTCCTGCTTTCTGAGAGGCATCTGCACAGAGATGACAATTGCACTCATGAGAACTGATGAGATCAGTGAGAGAGATTGTAGCTAGTGTCCATCTACCTATCAAGGGTAAGGCAAGGGTGAAGATCTACCAAAGGAAATATTGGCCAGAAGGATAGGGAAAGACCCAGGACAGAGAAGTGTCAGAAAAGTACTGAGAGAAAAGAATGGTTTTTTTTAAATTTTTAAAAAATATTTTATTTTATTTTATTTAATAATAACTTTATATTGACAGAATCCATGCCAGGGTAATTTTTTTACGACATTATCCCTTGAACTCATTTCTGTTCCGATTTTTCCCCTCCCTCCCTCCATGCCCTCCCCTAGATGGCAAGCAGTCCTATATATCTTAGATATGTTGCAGTATATCCTAGATACAGTATATGTTTGCAGAACCGAACAGTTCTCTTGTTGCACAGGGAGAATTGGATTCAGAAGGTAAAAATAATCTGGGAAGAAAAACAAAAATGCAAATAGTTCACATTCATTTCCCAGTGTTCTTTCTTTGGGTGTAGCTGCTTCTGTCCATCATTTATCAATTGAAACTCAGTTAGGTCTCTTTGTCAAAAAAATCCACTTCCATCAGAATACATCCTCATACAATATCGTTGAAAAAGTGTATAATGATCTCCTGGTTCTGCTCATTTCACTTAGCATCAGTTCATGTAGGTCTCTCCAAGCCCCTCTGTATTCATCCTGCTGGTCATTTCTTACAGAACAATAATATTCCATAACATTCATATACCACAATTTACCCAGACATTCCCCAATTGATGGGCATCCAGAGAAAAGAATGTTTAAGAGAAGGGGGTGGTCAGCAATGTTTGAAGATGAAGATGTTACAATAGTGAAAAATTTTCAGCTTGAAAAGAACAGTAATACCTATATCAATTCCTGATTCTGCCACATAGTACCTTTGACCATTGGCAAGTTGCTCTAGGAAATTCTCAAAAATTATAAATAGGAAAATAGTTGGCAGTCCAAAATTATTAGTTTTTTCTTCAGGAGCTCACTATTCTGATGAAACAGAGAGGGGTGTGTGTGTGTGTGTGTGTGTGTGTGTGTGTGTGTGTGTGTGTAATGAGGTAAAAATAAAATAAGTAGTGTTAAATTGTGATTTTTTGTTTTGATGGAGAATAGGCAATGAATAATATCTCATCAGCTGCTGAATACTATAAAGACGTTTTAAAGCAGGATAATACACATGTGGAAGCTATTGCATGCATTGGAAGCAACCATTTTTATTCTGATCAACCTGAAATAGCTCTACGGTTTTACAGGTTTGTTTTATATTAGATTTGACCAAAACATTTTCCCAGTAGGATGTGTTTCAGCAAAAGATAATCTTTTCGTTTCCTTTCACACTGTCTTGCCCAGTTCCTCTTGAGACCCATGGCATGCAGTTGCCAGATGGCCAGACAGAAAACTCATTGAATTTCATAGACCAGATTTCATAATCACTATGATCTAATGACCTGAACTAGCCAGTAACAGGCATCCAACAAAAAACAAATAACAGAAAAAAAGACAACACAAATCAAAATTTAGAAGCACATTTTGAATCTGGTTTATTTTTCAGATGAATCCTAACTTCTAATTCATGAGACTAGATTTAATTTTGGGGACTTGATATCCTATGTCCCCACTCAGTATCTGCCCTAGCAACAGAAAAATCTGGTTTGAGTTTATCAAAAGACCTTATTCTCTCTTGAAAGTTTCAAGCTATCAGTCATTAAATACAGGACTTCTGTACAAGCCCTTTGAAAAGCAACTTAGAATGTTCCCTGCAGTGATCTTTGTGTCCTGATCCAGATTCAAGTCACATCATTAAGAATTTATTAAGCACCTTCTGTGTACTAAGCACTTCTAAGGGCCTTGGGTTTGAAGGTTTAGCTGACACTCCCTGCAAATCCTTAGTACCAGTTAGTGAGGCAAAATCACAAGTCTTGAGACTGATTTTGTGGTGCCACTTCTCTGCCTCTTGGGTCAGTGTTGCTCCAGCAATCAAGTGCAGCTTCCTCCCTCCATTCTGAGCCAGGTATCCTGTTTATAGTCCCTAGACACAACATCAGCAGTCTGGTTAACCTTCCCTCTCTGTAGCCTCTTGTTTATTTTCCTAACTCGGCAGCCTTTCTGTGCCTAAGTGATGGCATCCCTTGTGTATGTGTGTCCTTAAAATTCTGTCCCATGCAAGGGCAGGGAAGGAAGCTGCCTCAGTGCCAGGGGGTACACACTTGTTACCTGAACATAGTGCCAAAAGAATTCCTAAAAGGGACTGAAATTTCCTATTATTTACCAAAACTGAACAGCAAAAAGTTGGCTGTGTTTGATTGCATTTTAAAATATATTTATTTTGCTAATGTAAGGGGAGGAAAACTTCTAGAGAAAGAGATATTTTTTCCTAATTTGATTGTTAGACACATAATTCCTGTGAATAATAAATATAATAAGTGGTTTTGTGTATGTATTTTAAATTACTATAATCACACTTTCTTTACATCCTTTGGAAGGAGGAATAATCATATAATGTGGTTATTCCTAATTTTTTTGGTTTTAAAATTCAATGTTGGATTAAAACAAACTATTCCATTATCTTCTAAAATTTTTGTCTCTTCATACAGGCGACTATTACAGATGGGTGTTTATAATTGCCAGCTTTTAAACAATCTGGGCCTCTGTTGCTTCTATGCCCAGCAGTATGATATGACTCTGACCTCATTTGAACGTGCCCTTTCTTTGTCTGAAAACGAGGAGGAAGCAGCTGATGTCTGGTATAACTTGGGACACATAGCTGTGGTTTGTATTTCATATGTGACCATTTCACCATAAAATGCTGAGCTGAATATATTCCCCAGATGTTACAAAACCCAGGATATTTGTGTTTCTGGCAGGAAGATTAGAGGTCTGAACAGTTATGACAGTTCAATTCTGCAAATCCTTATTGAGAATCTACTATGTGCAGAAAACTGCCAGACACTGAAGGGGACACAAAAATTAATAAAGACAAGGTCCCCATCTTTTTAGAAATGTAGGTCTGGCACAGTCATTGAGACAACAGGCATGACCAAAAAGCAAAATACAATAAATTGCATGAGTTAAAAAAAAACAGTGTAAAATGGAAATCTGGAAGAAGGAATAATCACATCTATTTGGAATAGTATGAACCTGGGAATGTGGAATTTAGAGTTAGAGGGAGATCTTAGAAATCATGTAAGGCTTTAAAAAAAATATGAGGGAAGTAAAACTTAAGAGCCCAAAGGGTAGACATCTAGTAAGTAATAGAGCAAGAATTTGAACCCAGATCCTCCATCTCTCTATTGATTATAGATTTAAAAATTCCTGTGGAACCACTAAAATGTAATTATTGTTACCTTTTTCCCTGTCTTTTTAAAAAAAAGTATTTATTGCACTAAGTACAAAATAAGAAAAAGAAAAAATAGAAAAAATAAAGACAGAAAAGGAAAATAAAAAGAAAATAAAGCAAAACATTGTCATGTGCCCAGTAGAATATAAGGAAGGATTCAAAAATATATAACAATAAATTTCCATTTCAAGAAAGCATATATAATTATAGAATAAATTATATTAATTAGTGTCCATCTTTTCTTTGCTTCCTTGTAGGTTGTTCTTTTGTTTTCTGTCTAAATATAAATATAATATATAAACATGTATATTATATATTACATTATATATATGTAAGTTATTACAATATAAACTAAAAATAAAATAGCTGTTCAGTTTTTACTTTATTCTTTTTCCTCTTCCCTAAGGTTTTTATGAGAAAGCAAGAGAAAATGATAGTAGGAGAAAAGCTTTCTTTTTACTGAAGAAAAACAAGATGTTTTATTTTGTAGGGAATAGGAGATCTGAATTTGGCCTATCAGTGTTTCCGGTTGGCCCTGGTCAACAATAACAACCATGCAGAAGCTTACAACAACCTTGCTGTGCTGGAAATGAGAAAGGGCCATGTCGAACAGGTAGGTATATTTAGATTTACCAAGAAAGCAAACTATATCATGTTGAAAATGATTTAGTATACTTGGAAAAAAAAAGTTAAAATAGGTAAAGCTCATTGTGTGTTAGTAATGTATGTTAATAACAGAAATTAATACAGAACTTGAAATGACATGAGTCTTAAGAAGTGTCATGACAACCTCCATATATCACTTGAACCCTAAGAAAAATATTTACCAGACTTAATGCAATACTTATCAGCATTTGTTGTGGTTATGTTTAAATCAAACTGCAGTGAGCATCTGTACTTTGTATATCAATATCTTTTCAAATCTTTGTTGATTTGGTTTTAGTTTATTTTTTACTTAAGGTAAAAATAAAGCTTCCTTATTATTCATTAAGGAACATATGTTGTTTAAATTTCTTTTATTGTGAAGCACACTTACTATAATGTCCATTAAAATTTTATGGAAAATCAACTGTTAAATGTGGTTTTCTTTAAAATTATTTTTCTTTTATCTATATAAATTTTGTAGCATAACCATTATAATAATGATCAGTTATCTTAAGCCTAGGGGTTATAATGTGGCCCCCAATATCATATGATCTCCTCTGTAGTTTAGGAAGTTCATTTTAAATGCACAATTATGAGTTCCATCATAAACTCTTTGAGCCTCCAATAAAGTAAATTGCTAACTTTTAGGCTTGAGATTGGACTCCCTGCCTAAATATCTAATCTGCCTTATATCTAACTCTAACTCCTTGTCTTTTTGTGTTTGAGGTAAAATTCAGGTTAGTAGAAATGTTTAGGTAATAAATTAGTAGTTTATATTAGATAGTAGCCTGGAGGAGAAGTTGAATAAAGAATAGATCTTTTTTCAACATTTCCCTCAGTCTTTGAATAGATAGAACCTCTGGTGGCATCTGCCAGGCTCTTTTGCTCTGAGATACCTGTAGAGCTGATGGATTTCCTCAATTTCTTTGGAGACAAGAAAAGTTTCATCTCAAGAAAAGAAAGAGACAAGCAAATGTGATGAACAAAGTTCTGTACCTTGTGTTAAAAGTCAAAAGGACTTATTTCTGTATTTTCTCCTTGTGTAATCTGTGTAGAAGGGAGAGGTAGGGATAGATAGTAGGAAGCCTTCAGGTGTAGTATAAGTTAATATTTTTCACAATTATAGTATAGATATTAATCTGGTTGGTTCTGTCATATTTTTTGACGTAAATATCTTCCTATTATACAAATGGAAGAATTAGATCAATAATTTAGACTCTTTTGTGCTGCTAAATAATATTGTCGCATTCAGGGCCATCTACAGTCCTCCTGCTCCAGATCTTGCTCCTGAACCCGGATGTTTGCAGAGGAGAGGGTGAGACTAATGACTTTGCACAGTCCTCCCTCACTTAAATCCAGTTCTCATGGATGTCATGGCATGAATCCTAGACTTGTTCTATTGTGTTCCTGAAATAGTAACTTCTCTCTTCACCCCCCTTCAATTTCCTTTAATGTATTGTCTTCCCCCACTAGAATGAGATGGTCCCCTAAAGTTAATAAGATTGATTTTTACTGACAAAACTTCTTTTTGACAGAACCTTTGAGTTTTTTGGTTTAGGGAACTCTTTGTGAGAAAACTCCTACCCCTGAGAATTGGCAACTTCAGAGAGTGGCCTGGGACACTGGAACATTAAATGATTTTCCTAGCAAGTCATAGTCAGAGGCAAACTTTAGACACTGGTGTTAAGAACTCCCAAGACAACTCTTTACCCATTTTAACTCTTTGTTACACTCTGTTTCTAATCAGTGGCAAACTATGAACAAACCAATATTCTAAAATGAGATCTTCTTATATAGTATACACCGAGGTTGTGTCTATGTGAGGCAAATATTCATTATGTTAAAAGGACAAAGGCTTTTTTGTCCTTTCTCATGTGTCTTGGTAAAATGGTTGCCTCAACAACAAGCAGCCTAGCCTCATAGCAATAGCACTGAAGATGGGGATTGAAGTCCTACCTTTTCCACGTAAGTATCTGGCTCAGGGTAATCATCTCAGCTTGTTGGGGACTCTTTCTATACCTATCAAACAGGTAATGGTTATTACTGCTACTGAATCTGGGTTGTTACAACAAAGGAGTTAAGATATATAAAGTAATAGATAAATCTGTTTGTTATCTGACTAACCCATTTTGGTCATTTAAAAAGTTTACTTCTCCTTGCCTTTATGTAATAATTAATTCCTTCCCCCTTGCATACCCAGAAGCAGCATGCCAAAACAGGCTGAGCTCAAGTCTCATATCTGTCACATATTGGCTATGTGACTTGGAATGTCTCAGTGCCCCAGGCATTCTCTGAAGCATTATAAGCAATTGGTTACTTTGTAGAAGTTTCTTTTTGCAAAGTTCTCTATGTCAGTCAAATCAGAGGTCCATTCTCTGTTCCATAGTTACTTACTGTGCTACTCAGTGGAACTAGATGAAGACATAAAACCAGCCTGACTGGATACACCATAATTTATATTATTCTATTTCAACAGGGCCCTTATTGCTACAAAACAAAATTTTTAATTCTCCCTAGTTGACTTCCTATCTCACTCTCCACAAAAGGGATTCCAAACTTTCTCTCATTTAGCCTCTCATATCTTCTCCCTTCTCTCTGTAAAAAAAACCTCACCACTGACTTTCCTAAGAAAATTGAAATCATTTGAAGTTCTTTTTTCTCCTTCTCTTCATTGTAAAACCCTTTAATATTATCCCCACTCTCACCTCCTTTATCCTAGACTCTTGTCAGTGAGGCACCCCTTTTCTTGCTAAGACTAAGGCCTCTCTGTGCTCCTGATTCCATCTTCATCTTCTCCTATCTTTACCAGGAGTTTGCAATCTCAGGTATACCTTGTCTCCAGTCTTATCTAATACTACCTGCCTTTCCCTGTCTGCTTCCTTCATAGATGCCAAGGGTCACCATTTGTGAAATTGTTTGCTAACCCCTATCAGTTATGCTATGTTTCTCTGTTTCTCTTTCCTTTCTCAGCCATATTTCTAGAAAAAAAACAACACATGTCTACTTCCTCTCCTCTGCTCCTTAAATCTTCTCCATCTGGCATTTGGCCTAAAACTGCTTTCTTCAGAGTTACCAGTGAACCCTTTAATGACTTTATCTGATGATCTTTTCTTAGTTCTTACCCTTCTCAATCTAAGTGCTGTATTTAACATAGTTGAGCATCCTCTCTTCCTCTCTCCTCTCTGGATTTTTAGGACACTGCTGTCTCAGCTCTCCTCCTACTTGTCTGACCATTTCTTTTTCAGTCTCCTTTTCTGGCTCATCATCTATATCATTCTCTATAACTGTGGGTGTTCCTTAAGGCTCTTTCCTGTGTTTCTATGAGTTTAATTTTTATCTCTATAAAGATGATTCAGATCTCTACATCTAGTCCTAGTCTCTTCCTTGAGCTTCAGTCTAGCATTTCAAGTTGCCTATTGGACATTTCAAAATAGATATCCCAGAAATATTTCAAATTAAAAATATTCAGGAAAAAAAGAACTCATTCACTACTTCTCTCTAATTCAGCCTTTTCCCAAACGCCACTGTTTCTGTTGAAGGTACCATTTTTTCATTCTTTCAGGTTTGTAACATCAGTATAATACTTGATTCTTCCTTCTTCCTCCTTCTATATATGCAATCAACTGCCAAATAATGATTGATGCTTCTACTTCTATAATATCTCTTGTATCAGATCCCTTCTGTTTACCTATACAATCTTCTGTCACCTTTCCCCTAGATTATTACAACAACTTCTGATTGGTCTCTTCCACATTTTTTTCTCCATTCCATTCTTTATTACACATATTGCTACCAAAGTGATTTTCTTTCATCTCAGATCTAAATCTAGTGGCCCTTTATTGCCCTTAAAATAAAATACATACACTCCTCTGTTGAGCTTATAAAATCTTTTACATCCTGCCCCATTCTGTCTTTCCTGTCTCTTTCAATATTCCTTCCCTCCCCTGTGCTATGTATTTTAGTCATACTGCTCTTTCTGTTCCTTACACACAACATTCCAGCTCTCATCTCTGTACATTTGATTTGGGTGTTCCTTTTGCCTGGATTGCATTTTCTTTTTACCTGAGCTTTATAGTGTTTATGTTTTTCCTTCAAGATACTGCTCAAGCATTGTCTCTATGTGAGGCCTTTTCTAATTCCATCAAATGCCATCCCTCATCCTTTTTAACTGCCTGGTTCTTGTATTTATTTGTATTTATTCTCTTTATATATTTACTGTACATATATATGTATGTGTACATTTATAAGTATATGTGGATTACATATATATACACATATATGTGTTTAAATATGCATATAGATCTCTCTTGTTGACTGTCCATTAAAACAGAAGCTTCTTGAAAGTGTTGTTAGTCAGTGAGGTGATTCAAGGCAATTCCCATAGACTTGTGCTGGAAAGTGCCATCCACATCCAGAGAGAGAACAATAGAGACTGAATGTGGATCAGAGCATGGTATTTCACCTTTTTGTTGTTGTTGTTGTTGTTTGTTTATTTGGCTTTTTTTCTCATGCTTTTTTCCCTTTTGATCTGATTTTTTAAATTACACAACATGATGAATATGGAAATATGTTTAAAATAATTATAAGTGTTTAACCTATATCAGATTGCTTGCTGTCTTGGGGGTGAGGGAAGAAGGGAGAGAGAAAATTTTGAATACAAGGTTTTGCAGAAGTGAATGTTGAAAACTATCTTTGCATGTAATTGGAAAAATAAGATATCATTAAAAAAAAAAAAGAAAGTGTTGTTATTCCTTCTACATTGCGGTATAGAGACACGATGCCCTCATGATTTGGAAAATTCATGTAAAAATTTTTGGCCCTCCCTTGATACTAAAGAAGTATGAATTTTTTTTCTTTTCTTTTACAGGGTGTTTACAGTACCTTATTGTAAAGTTTGGGTTAAGTATTTGGTAATAGGCTCTGTGTCATCCTCGCATGTCATTTATATCTTCTGCAAAATTCCCCCCAAATTCCCATTTAATCTCTTATGCCAACTTGTGTGATGGGGAAAGTTATGATGCCGAAAGGAAGACTTTAGGGATTATATATATATATATATATATATATATATATAATATATATATATATTATATATATATATATATATATATATATATATATATAGCGCTTAATGTTGATCTGAGCATTTATAGCTATTTCAGTTATAGCATTTCAGTTACTGTTTTGGGGTTCTGGAGGATGCTTGTACACACATCTCGGTTCTCTCTATTGTATATGTTCCTTTGGACCTCAAGGGGACAGGAAGGGATGAGCATTTTGCTGTTTGAGCACTTCAGTGAGCAGATATCCTGTCAGCTTTAATTCCCTTCTCTCTCAGAAGGGTAGCCAGCAGGATTGAGTAAGACATCAGCACCATGATGGATGGATGCTCCCAGCATGTATTTTTCTCTCATTCAGCATACTACCTGTGGTTTTGTAGATTACTATAGCCTTTTCTTTACTTTAGAGAACAGGTAGTAAAAAATGAAATTTAAACCAACAGCAAAACCCCAAATATAGAAAGGACTTTTTTCCCTTTTATAAAACTTTTATTTGAAAGACAATATTTTGAGTTCAGCATCATTTAGAAATGTAAAGCAATAAACTGACATTCTGTCTTTAAATCTTTAATCTTTAAATATGATAGAAACTTTATTTCATTGGTTTTTATGTGTTTTGCCCCAGTTGCTTTTAATAGTAATTTTTTCATAAGTTCGAATTTTCTTACAAAACATTCATTGGAATCCCTTGTTTATGGTTCATTAACTCTTTTGTCTTTGTATGTTTTTCTTTTAATCCAGGCAAGAGCCCTCTTGCAAACTGCTTCATCTTTAGCACCCCATATGTATGAGCCTCATTTTAATTTTGCAGCACTCTCTGATAAGGTATGCCCAACTGTACTAATCTTTTATTAATCCTATTTTTTTTCTTCATTGGTTAAAATAAAAGTATAGCTGGATTTAGTAGGGTAAGGTTCAAATCTGGGTCCTTGTCATTTGTTGTCCATTTGATCTTGAACAAATCACTACTTTTCTTTGAATTCTGGTTTCCTTATCTGTAAAATAAGGAGTATAGATGATCTCTAAAATTTCTTCAAGCCAAAATCCCATTAGTCTTCCTGAATATGATAATTTTTCTCAATAATGGTTCAAAGAAACTATTTATTTGAGGGGTAATATGCAATATTGCATGGAGTGCCCACCTTCAATAAGAAGTCCAGATCCTGACAGTACAACTCAGTGCCTCTAGTTTAAAAAAAAAATCTACCAAATGCAAACACAAATTTAACCCTTTATCCAAAGAATGTTCTAGAAAAAAGTCAGTATAAAGAAGCTTTCTATCCTTACTCATAATTCTGCTTTTAAAAATAAGGTTGTTATAGACCTATGATGTCATTAGTATAGGAAACTACCAGTACAAAAACCCTGCAGCTGCTCTGAAACTTAATGTTTCCATGAAGTTACCCAGGACATTGAGAGGTTAAGTGATATGTACAGGGTTACACTGCTAGTCTGTCAGAGCTAGCTACTCTGAAACCAGCTTTCTATTCACTATAATACTTTATCTCAAAAAAAAAGGGTGGGAAGAGAGATTTTGGGAAAACGGCAGTGATATTAAAAAGACCCATAAAAACTTATTAAAACAAACAAAAATGATTATTAAGCATAAATGTTAAGTGTTTTGTTAGGAACATTATTGTATTTTAATCCAATAACATGCATGTGAAAGATCTTTTATGGAAAAACACTACTAGAAAGAGAAAGTAGTGTTCTAATTAGAAAAATTACTAGAATTGAAATAATTGAATTTCCTTTAATCGCTGATTGAATCTGAACAAAGTCTGTTCAACTTTCTTCATAACAGAAATATATAATACAGATTCTTTCCGTTTTCCTCTCTGTGCTTCTTTAGGAATAGACTTTAAAACAAAGTCATTATCTGTTCCTTGTGAACATTAAAATCCTAAACTTCATTTTTAAGAGTTTAAACTATATTTCATTAATATTTTTTTTAAGAAGGTGAATAGGGCACAAAATACATTAGTCTTGAATATTCTTTTTTTTTACATTTATTTCCATGAAAAATATGTCTTTAGATAAAGTATATTTTAGGGTTGTTGGGGTTTTTTTTTGGGAGGCCTCTAATTCTACATATGCTATTTAGCTAATAACTGTCCTCCCCCAAATCCTCACTCCTCACTAAATCTATTAATTTCTAACTGGGCTGTTTATATTTAACTTGACCCAATACTTTAGATGAGAAAAATCTTTTAAAAATAATTATAAAAGCTGTTTGAGATTAAGACAAAATCTGTATAATCAGCTGATCCAGTATTTCTAGAATAGAGACAACACTAGATTTGGTGGCTCTCAATAGGAACAAAGAACAGATCATTTTCTGAGCTTTCATGTCCTCAGTTGTGAAGTGAGGGTTTAGACTAAATTTCCAGCCCTGCCCCAGTGATCCTGTGTCCATGTAATGTGCATTTTCTGTACATTTTTGATGTGTACATGAGTGCCTAATTTATTTCTTACAGATTGGAGACCTGCAGAGAAGCTATGTGGCTGCGCAGAAGTCTGAAGCAGCATTTCCAGATCATATTGATACACAACATTTAATTAAACAATTAAAACAGCACTTTGCCATGCTTTGATTGCTCTTCCTACCAAATATGCTCTTAAGAAGAGGCAGAGATCATAATATTAGTACAGTTATTTTATTACTTGAAGCTTAATAATACACCCTGGGCTGATGGGAAGAAAATTGGAGGGTTAGAAAATTTAACTTTAAAGTACATAATAAAAATTTTCTAATACAGAATTTTTATAAAATGTTGGCTGTAAACACATGTACAAACTATTGAAGAAAGGCATCACCTTGGTAAATAGACAGTAGATGCTTTCTTATAATGTTTACAAATATCTGAAAGGATTTTTTAAAATATAATTGGTACTTAATGTTCTTGGAAAAGCCATTAAATGCATTAAAGAGTGAGAAATCTAAAATCTGCTTTTCAAATTGCATTTTTATTAAGAGCTTATGCATTTATTCTATGTGATGTTGTTTCTTAAAAGAAAAACTATTGAAAAATTCTTTTTAAATATCCTAAGAATACTGTATATTTTTTAGTTTCTTATGTTTTAAAATAAATATTTAATCTATTTGTCATAGATTTGTCTTTTTTTTAATCTGGGTTTATTTTCAGTAAAGATTTTTAAACACAAAGCACTAAGAAAAAATTGCTGCTGCTGATGAAATAATCACCTTATATTAATTATGTGATTAAGATAGAATGGTATCAATACATTAACCATTATTTATAGATTATTGCATCATTACTGTATTATTTATAAATTTAATTATTTGCTTGTATGATAAACTTGAAAGACAGGATGAGGTTTCCAAAATATAAATGTATCCCAGGCAATATTTCTCCCTACTAAAAATAATTTATATTGCTAAACAATAATTTAGCTGTTAATAACATTTGATTGAAGAAAATTTAGGGAATGGATTATTTCCATATATTACAATTTGGACTCTAGGAAATTATATCAAAATAGTTAATACATAATAAATGAATCTTTCAACTTTCATTGAAACAGATATTTGTTATTCCCCCCCCCCCATGTTTTACAATCAGCACTTATTAAATAAAAGACCAAAAGGGGAATTATTTGACTTTTTCCTAGCATTATATGCTACTTTTTGCTTATTTTTAAAAATAACTCTGAACACCTAAAGTCTGTTAGCCCAGTGACTTAATATCAGGAAAGCATCTCTTTGGAGATTAGAAGGATATTTATGAATATATATATAAAACTAGCTTTAAGGGAATAGAGAAGATCAAGCCTATGTGTACTATAAAGGTTTTTTATTTATCTGAACATTTATTATTTGAAACTCCACAGTTTGACTGCGTTCTATTTTGGTCCAACTTTCTTATTTAATTGGCAAAGGAAACCTCCTCCACCAGTATTGAATGAGCTATCTGCAATCTTGCCTATAGCACTGAGCAATGAAATGATTTGTGTAGGGTTACACAGCCAGGGTGCACTGGAGGCAGAAATTTTACCTAGAAACTTTGTGACTTCAAGGCTGCATTTCTCACCACCATGCTATCTCACATACTGTTAGTATTCATCCACTTTATCATTATGCTCTGAAGTCAAATGTGAAGTGGAAAAATGTTGTATTTTGTATAATTTTGTAAGAAAAAATATGCAAAAGAAGCAAGGTTTTTTCTAAACCTTCTCTATGGTGGTTTTTACCTGTCTGATCTTTTTCAATTTCTTTCATAGATGGGGTCATCATCCATGTCCAGCTGTGTAGGGATGTCTTCCAGAGCTCTCTCATGATGACTTTTCTTCTTTTGATGCTTTCTCAATAATCTTAGTAGCTCCCACAATCTAACCCTCCTCTCTCTCCTGAGCTATAATCCTGCATCTTCAATTTGATTCTCAAACTCAACATGTACAAAACCAAATTCATTAATTTTTCCCTTTAATTTTTTTTAAGCTTTCCAGTTTCTCCCAAAAGGACCACCATCCTTTTAGTCCCTAGGGTTTACAACTTAAGAATAATCCTTCATTCTTGATTTCTACTCCTCACATATAATCATAGGCCCTAATTACCTCTCATGGGGTGATTCCAATAGTCTCCTAATGGATGTGCTAACCTTCAGCTTCTTGTATTTTATTTATGTTGTATATATTTACTTACCTTTGTATAAATTATTTTTCCCCAGTTAGAATCTAAGTTCTATCAAAGCAGGAACTATCACATTTTTTGTTTGGGATCCTGATTTCCTATCTGTACTTGGATTATATGCTAGGCATTTAACAAATGCCTACTGACTAAAACTGAATTCTCTTTCTTCTCTTTGCTTTCACATTATCATATCTGCTCCCATGATTTCAGTCATCTCTTTGCAGATTAAAAGCATCTCTATATATTATCTCTCTACTATGCATCTCTGTTTTTTAAGGAATTGTTTTCTTCAGTGTATTTTTTCCCCATTTGGCCAAACCTATTTTTAAGAAGTTGTTTTCTTCATCAATTTTTATGCTTCCTTTTCTAAACTGTTTATTCTTTTTTTCATAGTTTTCTTGCATAATTCATTTCTTTTTTTATAAAAAAATAGCTTTTTATTTTCAAAATATATGCAGATAGTTTTCAACATTCACCCTTGCAAAATCTTATGTTCTAATTTTTTTCTCCTTCCCTTCCCCCAAACCCTTCCCCTAGATAGCAAGAAATTCAATATATTTTAAACATGTATAATTCTTCTATCCATATTGCCACAATTATTATGCTGCACAAGGAAAAATCAGAACAAAAGGGGGAAAAATGAGAAAGAAAACAAAAAGCAAGCAAATAACAACAACAAAAAAAGTGAAAATCCCATGTTGTGATCCACACTCAGCCCCGACAGTCCTCTTTCTGGTTGCAGATGGCTCTTCATCAAGTCTATTGGAATTGGCTTGAATCACCTCATTGTTGAAAAGAGCCCTGTCCATCAGAACTGATCATCGTATAATTTTGTTGTTGCTATGTACACTTTCTTTTGGTTCTACTCACTTCACTTAGCATCAACAACTCTCATTTCCTTTCCCAATTTTTTTTCTACCTCTCTTACTTGATTTTAAAGCTCTTCCAAGAGAACCTTTTGAGCTTGAGACCCATTCATATTTACCCTTGAGGCTTCACATGTAGCATTTTGCCATTGCTGTCCTTTTCTGAGTTTGTGTTCTGAACTTCCCTATTACCTTGGTAGCTTTCTATGGTCAGGCCTTTTTGGATTTTTGCTCGTTTTTTAAAGTTAAGCTCTCCTCTACAGCCCAGGGGACGCTGTCCTAAATTTCTTTTGCTGGTGCACAGGGGCCTGGTGACTGGCTTTCTATCCTGGGACCAGAGCTGGCTTAGCTTGGCCTAGTTGTGTCCATTGTGCTGGGCTTCCAGAGCTCACAATTTGTCTTCCGTGCTGGCCTGCGGAGCCAGGGCTGAGGGAACTTACTGCTCCTTTGGGCTGTGGCTAAGAGTCTCCTGCTAGACTAGCCACATCACCCCTGTAATGGGCTGCACTCCCTTTTGTCCAAGTGAGAAGACCTTTGTTGAAATCCCTCCAAGTTATCTCAAACTGGACAATTGTTTCACTCCGGTTTTTATGGGTTCTTTCACTAGAATCTGTTTAGAGGCTGATTTAGGTTGTTTTTGAGAGAACGGGGAGGGGGGAGGGGGGAAGCTCAGGCAACATCTGACTTCTTACCACTGTCTTGATTCCTCCCCTACTATGCATCTCTGGTTGCCTGCTTGATATCATCACCAGGACATCAGAGGCACCTCAAACTCAGCATTAGCCTAGATGAGTTGGAATGGTGCCATTAAGAAAAACAGGAGGGGCAGCTAGGTGGTTCAGTGGCTAGAGCACCAGCCCTAAAGTCGGGAGGAAGGGAGTTCAAATATGACCTCAGGCACTTAACACTTCCTAGCTGTGTGACCCTGAGTTAGTTGCTTAACCTTAATTGCCTCAACAAATAAATAAATAAAATAAAGAGAAACTGAGTAGAGGTACAAATTTTTCAGGGGAAATTATGAGTTGTTGTGTACATGCTTAAATTTACTATATTATCCAAGTCATTTCCTAATTTTCTTGTTAGACAGATATTTAAATAACTTTTGTAGACAAGGCCACAAGTTCCTCCTTTCTGCCTTCAGCCAATATTTTTGAATAATTTTTCAAGATCTTTAAAACTATCATCCACATTTTCAATACAGAATGTCCCAAAAGTCAATTAAAGTGTAAAATTGTGCAAAGGCTTTTGAAACACCCTGTAAAATATTTACTCTCCAGATTGAAATTTTATATAAATTTTATATTTCATATTGTACATTATTTAAATTGCATGTGAAAATGAGGGCACTATAACAACAAAAAAGAGTCCACTAAAGTAGTGATATAAAAAGGTTTTATCTTGATTTTATGTTAATTCAATATGAGTACTGCTGCAGAGAATGACTCAGTGTGGCCAAGGGCAAACTACTTTGTAGTTGACTTATTATGACATAATATAACACTGCATCAAAAGCTGTATACATCTTTGTAACAAAGTTATTCTAGGACTGTGTGACCTCTTGGTGCTGTGGCAGCATTTCTGTAGGTTGGTGTTTATGAGTTATTTATTGCTGTAGCTATACATATATTTCAATTTGTGATCAGAAATTGTTTGCCTAAAATTAAACTGTAGTCAGTAATCTTCCACCTGAATAGCAAATGAAAAGTTTAATTTGTTTATTCATTAATTCATTCATTTACTAATGTATTAAGTGCTACAGCTAGATGTTTCATGAGAATGAAATGACAATTAAATGACAAGTTTTCTAATATCACTGAGTTTACCAAAACCTAGGTAGGAATATTGCCTACAAACAAAAGTAGTTGTCTTATATTGAGCCTTATCATGACCTTGAGAGGTTCATAGCTCTCTTGAGAAGACTAAGGATACTTTGTATTTGTATTCCTAGTGTTTGGTATAGTACCTGGAAAATCGTAGGGACCTAATTTATGCTTTTAGTTGACTGATTCACAAAGGCTATGCCAGTGGAGCCATAAACTCTAGCATTCCTACCACATAGTAAAAGTTTTTGGAGTTGGGCCCAGAGCCAGCCCAGCTAAGAGAAACTTTTTAAGAAGCTCTTCACCAGAAAACTATATACCAAATGAGAATCTTCTTTTTGGCCTTAGCAACTCATGAAAATATCTACTAAAGCTTAAAGGGATTTTAATTTTACTTAATTGAGGAAAATATGTCCACCAGTGAAGTTATTTGATGTTCTCAGGTATAAAAGGAAATACTGGACTAGAATGTCATCCAGGCAATGCAAGGAAAAAATAATTTTATATGAACTAATTAGGGTAGCTGAAAATGAGATGGGAGAGAAAAAGAGCATTTGAGATGCCCAACAAAGAGAAATTTAGGGCCTGAGCAAGGAATCTGACTGTAGAAATTAAAAGGAAAGGTAGTCCCAAGTAAATAAAAGGCAAGAATGAATTTTCATGCAGACTTTACAAAATGCGAAATTTGGGTACCTCAACTTTCAATCATGTTTATATACTATCTCCTTTTGTATATACTACAATTCTTGCCTTTTTTAACATTGCAAGGGAATTTGAAGGTCATTTAATGCAATCAAAATCCCCACTTAATAGATGGAGAAAAAAAATCCCAACGATGTTAAGTTCACTGCTCAAAGAAACATTGATCCATTACTAACAACAACAAAATCAAATCTTCATACCTCCCTGATTCCTGATCCATATTCTTTCCACCAAAACATTATGGAAAGGTTAAGATAGCAATGTGAATAGTCTTATAGAGAAGCTCTGCTCTCCCACAGAAATCCTAGTAAATGTCTGAAAAGAGTCCCAGAAAGACCAATTGTAAATCTGAAATGACTCAAAAACAAGTTCTTATTGTTTCATGAAATGATTTTTCATGGTTCTATTTTTTTGATGAAGTCCATTACTTGAATAAGGTTTCCATTTCTGTTGTAAACATTTTCCTTCCAATTCCTCCCCTCCCAAGAGCTGTAGTTTCATTTTTAAAACTCTCTTACTTTGTTTATTTAGTTATTCTTGCAATTCTTGTGATCAGATCATTTATTTTTTTGTAAGGCTTTGTGGTAGTTATTTTCTTCTGTTTATTAATATTTCTAGTCTCAGTTTCTAGATTGGGACTTTATTCTAAGGTCATACTCCATTCACTCTTTCATGTAATTTTTGAAGGGAGTGGGTAAGTTCTGCTTGGTTCTGTCTTCTCTTTAATATGGATGGCTCTGTCTTTGAAAGGAGTAGGATAAAATAATTGCAGCAATGAAAGGAAACCTATATGGGAAATGGTTTACTTAAGATGCTACAAGTGTAAATGTCTGTTCTCCTGGGTGCTTCCCTCTAGTCCCTCTCTGCAAGATTGAGCAAGTACTTACATAGATCAGTAATGCCATGGTTAATGACGATTATGGTACACACATACACACAAAGTGAACAGAAAGTTAAATATGATCTCAAGAAATAGAAATATTTTGGGATACAGGCACAAATCTGCGTGGGAAAGAGTGGAAAGAAAACAAAAAGGAAGAACTAGGAGTCATCCATTGTGCATCTGCAGTCTAGGGAGTTTCAATAGCATAGCATCCATTCCAATACATTTCATGCACAATTTGCTGAGAATCTTATGACTTTTATTGCTTCCCTCTTTGGATTTGGTTCTCCTTGTCTTCAATTCTGCTATGTGTTATAGAAGTATCCATCCTTTTTCTGCTTCTACTCTCTCCCAATGGAGTTGTCCATAATTGCTTGGTTGGAAGAGTAGGACTATGAATCACATCATCTCCCTTTGACCACTCTCCAGATTAAGATAAATTAAGGGTAAAGAAAGGGCAATTAAAAGGATATGCGTGGGATTAAGAAGAGAAGAAAGATTGGAAAATTCTACCCCTAAGTCAGCAAGTAGAACCGTAATTGGCAATGCCAAAGCAATGCCATATAAGAATTCAAGAGTCAGTGTTTCTGCTGCTAGGATAAGATTTTTATAGAGTATAAAAATCTATATCTGATTTTAAATAAAATCCCTGGTGTGTGTGAAAAATGAATATGTTTATACCTCTAATGTAAACATATTATTTTCAGCTATTCAGACATTCCAAACCACACATTTTCTATTTTCCCCCTGTTATTTTCTTTCACTTTGCTCTTTTCTATGCCCCAAAGAATAAAAAATACTCCTTTCTGTGACAGAAATTGGGCATAGCTCTTACAAAGAACAAAGTATTCTACATATAGTTCCTCATTA
Organism: Antechinus flavipes; assembly: GCF_016432865.1. Classification (NCBI taxonomy): domain Eukaryota; kingdom Metazoa; phylum Chordata; class Mammalia; order Dasyuromorphia; family Dasyuridae; genus Antechinus; species Antechinus flavipes. The sequence continues at coordinate 299,735,819 of NC_067399.1, read as the reverse complement.
ATTATTATTTTCAGCAAAAGGTTTTTAACATTTCAACTTTCTTTTTACAGTCATTGTGGTTCGTAGTATCCCCTTGCTTTTTTATACTTGTCACTAGATTCTCCCTTAGCAAAACATGAGCAACTGAGTTTCTCTTAGGAAAAAGAAATAACATATAAAATATTACCTATGATCGGCTATAACCAGCCTTAATTGGTGCTAAATAAATTATTTACTAAGGCATTAAAAATTTGTCTAAAAAAATGAACAAATGAATGAACTTCAGTTTCCTCATCTATAAAATGGTTAGAGAAGGGGAGCAAAAAAGGTCTGAATTAATCTCTAAATTTTCTTCTAACTTTAATTTACAGGAATCTTAGATTTAGAGATAGAAGAGCTCTTAGCAGTCTTCTAGCCAATTTCTCTTCAATTTTAACAAATGAGGAAACAGGCCTAAAGTGATGAAATGGCTTGCCTAGGATCACAAAGCTAAAGGGGTGGGCTTTGAATTTAGGTCTTTCTAGATATCAAATTATGCCCCACTCTAAATGTCCATAATTCTACTTATAAAAAACATTTTTTGATTCTCTGGGTGGAATTTCTTATTCAGATATTTATATTTATATTTCCCAAAGACAGTTTATATTATTTTGAAGCAAGTAAGTTTATTTTAGATGGGGCTGTCCAATACATTTCACCACTTAATACACAAAAGATGTCACAAATTTATTATTAATTGGTGCTTTCTTTCATTTTTATAATTAAGGTAACTAAATGACATAATATACTCAGGAAGATTGGAGTTCAAATTCTGTCTCAGACATTTAATAGCTTTGTCAACTTCAGCCTCAGTTTCTTCATCTGCAAAATGGGGATAATAGTACAACAACTCTGAGCTATTGTAAGAATCAAATGAAATAAAATGCAAGGTATCCTGAGAGCTAATTGGTAAATTTTCAGAGTGAGCATCTACACTGTGGAAATTGGCAAATGCTACAGATCAGGGATGATTTTTTTTTTTTTGGTTCTTGTTGATTGTCTTCACTTAGTGATAGAGAAAATGTGAAAAATACAGATTAAATTTAATAATGTATTGTGCATGCATTTTCCCCCCAGAAAGCTGGCTGTTAAACATTTATCTGCTGCATATGTATAGAGGACTTTAGCAAATCTTAAAAAGCTATATAAATATTATCCATTAATTATTATTATTATAAGTACTATTTTTCACAGAGTACTTCTACCTCTCTTATCCATTTGATCTTCTCAAGTACTATTGCTCTCATTTTATAGATAGTAGACACTCAGAAGTTGACTTGCATAAGATCATAAGGCTAATATATGACATGGCCAAGAATGATAAGCAGATCTCCTAATATCATTTACTCATTCTACTATCCCATGCTATCTCTGAAAGAATATGATCCTCTCTAATTCTATCTATACTAACTTAATGCTGACAGTAAGGTGGAAAGGTACCTAAGGAAACAGAAAAGTAATTTAAATTTGTATATTTCAAGATTTACAAAGCACTTTCCTAACAACAATCCTGTGATGTAGGTAGGACAAGTATTATTTCTATCTTTCAGAGAGGTTGAGGCTCCAATAGGCTAAATAACTTCACCCAAGTTCACACAGCTAGGATGTATCAGAGTTAGAATTCAAACTCAACTCTCTAAATCCAATACTTTTTCCATTATACTATTTTCTTAGTACACCAGCAAAATGGTGGGTCACTTTAGTTTGTTTCATTTGGTTCCCTCAAAAGATATAATTGAGCCCATTTCTCATTTGTTAATACTGCTTCCCAGGGAGGGAGAGCCATCCTTTACCTCAGTAAAGGTGTTAATTATATCTTCCAACTTAACACAGTGTTTTCCATGGTGGTGGGAGGATGAATAAATGCTTGGAGACACTTTGGGGTTGGCTTTGCTTATACATCCATGTACTGCCCACACAACTGCCTTACAAATTCCATCTTTAGGGTTTTCTTTGGCAGGATTGGAGGGGGTGTTCATTTGTTTCTTTGTTACTTTATTCTATGTGAGTTTAGAGCTGCCAAACCATGTTATGTTGACATGCCTTTGCCCTGGTAGCCAAAAGACACCCATGCAAGCTGGTATGATACAGCTATTGGCAAAGAATAGCCATTTGGGCTAAATTTATGCATTCACTAAATTCTTACATGAAAACCAGGCAAGGTTTTTGTATCTATTTACCCAAGTCTAGGTTAATCTATAGAACTGGATTTTTAAGGTGAGAAGACAGTTTGAATATTATACTAAATATATTAAATATTATATTAAACTGCCTTTTTTTCTAAGTTTCTCTCGTGATTCATTGACCTAGTAGGTAGTCTAAGAACTGCACTGGCATCTATGAAATGATGGTGATAATGATCACTAGAATGTATATATACCTACTACATATCAGAAAGAGGCAGCTAGCTGGAACTGGAGTCAGGAAAACCTGAGTTCAAATCCAGCCTCAGACATTTATTAGTAGTGTGATCTTGGGCATTTCATTTAACTTCTGTTTGCCTTAATCTTCTAGAAAAGGAACTAGAAAACCACAGAGTGGTCTATGAGGTCATGGTCAGACCACTCAACAACAACAATGTGCCAGGTACCTATTGTAACTATTTTACAATTATTATCACACTTGATTTGGGAGTTAAGTGCTATTATTATTCCCACTTTACAGTTGAGAAAACTGAAGCAAACAGACATTAAATGACTAGCCCAGGATCACATAATTAGTGAGTGTCTGAAATCATATTTGAATTCTGAGCCCTAAAATGATGAGCTCAATGATTTTGGAAAAAACATGGATAGAGTTGCACAAAATAATGATGATTAAAATGAGCAGAACCAAGAACACACTGTATACAGTTAAAAACAATATTGTTTTAAGAACAATTTTGAGCAAATAAGTCATTTTGACTATTATAAATACCCAAATTAATTAGAAATAACATATGAAGGAAGATATTATCTGCATCCAGAGAAAGAACTGATAAACACAAGTACATATGGAATAATTTTATATATATATATAAATATACACATACATTATTTGTGTTTAATGGTAGAGTGGGAGAGGGGGAAGAGAAGAAAGAAGGAAAAAGAAATTTACATGATAACTTTATTATATATTTAAAAGGAATAGCATAATAGATTTGCAGTTTCATGTGTAAGTTATCTTTTTTATTATACTATCTTAAGAAAATGATTGTTTTATTTCATAAATTGAAAATAAAATCAACTAATTAAAAATAAATCTATGGTTGTGTCTTAGAATAATGGTGAACATGGGGAGGTATGAGGTAAGGTTCCCACAACACTAACCAGGACTACTGACTATCAAGCAAAAAAAATTGCTTCAGACCTGAGTGTAGTTTGGGTTAATTTTGCTATTAGGCTAATTACTCTGGGACCCAACTATGGGCCCTTTGGGCAAGAAGCATAGGAAAGCAGTTTTTAGAGCTTTTGGCAGGGAGTTCCTGAGACCCTATGGGACTTTCTTACTGTTTTTAATTTTCTCAGCCAGCAACTTTTACTTGCTTTAATATCTGTGAACTAGTCATCCTGTGAACTGCTTTTATCGGTACAACTGGTGAAGAAGATGGGATCTACTATAATGACTTCTCTTTGAAAACAAAAAAAAATGTTGGTGGGGAGCAGAGGGTACGGAACAGTGATTTCCTGGTCCTTAGTGACCAGCCTAGCAATGATGACAATAGTAATATTGGACCATGACCCAGATATCTATAAAGGTAAGGTAGGGCCAATTCATGGAAGGATTTTTTAAAGAGAAAAGCCATTCTTCATTCAAGGACAAAAATAGGCCCTTGGGACTTAATTGCTGACTTCTCTTCTAAAAGAAAACTAACTATTCTCATTTAATTGATAGTTTATCCAATAGCACTAACAAACTGGGAGTTAACAAATTTTCCAGTAAACCTGGTAAAAAATTTACTCTAGGGGTCTTATTAATTTACGAATATATTTTTCTCTGCTTTTCCCATCTTCAGTGCCATATATGTATTTACATTTTTAAAAATTGTATTAAGTTACAGCTTTCTAAATGTATATTATCACCAGAAAAATAATGAATTTCGTTTATCTTAATATAGTTTGCATATTCAGGGGATTCTGGGAAAATTCATTTGAAGATGACATAATACAGCTTCTAGCTCTGTGCTAACTGAAGTACAGTGTGTTGATATAAAATAAATAGGCATCTTGCCCTGGAGTAAAATAGGAAATGTCATGGAATTTATATTGTACTGAGAGTCATACCAGAGCAAAAAGAAAAAAAAATTGAGAAAAAAATTAAACCACCCTTGGCACTCAAATATTTTAGCTTGCTGAGTTTTGAATTCTGAGGACAAAGTGGAAAAGGAAAAAAGAAGTCAATTAGAGATTACATCAAATATTCAGATGAATTAATTTTTAGTTAATTAATTAAATTTAATTTTAATTAATTAAATTAATTAATTGATTAAATTTAATTGATTTTTTAAAAGCTTAATTAAAGCATGCGGAAAGTATAGGATATAAGATATTGGAAAAGGGCCCTTTCTATTGTCTACCTTCTAGTCATTTCAAAAGTTTGTATCTAAAACCATTTCCTTGTTCACCTTTTTCTTAGGTTGTCTGGGATGAAGGAGGGGTTGGCTCTTTGTAAGAAAACTCTTGACTGGGACTTGTGTGTTCATTCAAGAAAGGATGGGATGTTGCTTCCTCTCTATACCAGCCTCCTCTGGACTTAGGGGAATCTGAATTTAAAGCCCAGTTCTGTTATTTAATCCTTATATGTCCTGGTGAAACACTTTACATTTCTGTGCCTTAGTTTCCTTATCTGTAAAATGATTGGCTTGGACTACATGATTTCTAATGTTCCTTTTTTATCTAAATCCTATGAAAATTTTACACCATCATCACCAATAACAATCAGTAGTGTTTTCATAATACTTTAAATTTGCAAAATATTTCATATATGCTATTACACTTGATCCTTCCAACAACTCTATGAAGTAGGGTCTATCATTTTCCTCATTTTACAGATGAAGAAACTAAGGCACTAAAGTTTAAGGCAGAATTTGAACTCATGTCTTACTGACTCCAAATCTAATGCTCTATGCATCTAAATCACCAGAGATTCTAAAAGTATGATATATTATTATTATTAATACTCAGTGAGAAGTATTGCTTAGATAATAAAGGCCCTTAAGTTCTCCTTAAGTATATCAACTAGAAAATCTTTAATACTTTCTTGGAAATTATATGTTCTTAAAGACGTGTTTAACAGAAAGAGAAGCTCTCTAGATCTTTAGATAATTGAAGGAAGGAATCATTTATTAATCTTTGAATCTTCCTTGTATCTAGAACAATGTTTGGCACTAAATGCAGTTAATAAATGTTTGTCAATTTGATTTTGATTTGGTTTCACATGGCATTTACTCATTGTGAGAAATGATTTGATAGGGTTATCATTGAATTTTCCCAAGTTTTCTGTCTAGATTGATAGTTAAACTGACTCAATGTGTTGACATTTAAAAATATGAGAATTTGCCTTATGCTTGAGAATATTACCATACAGATAATTTCTCTGGATGTTGCTGTAGTGACTGAAACCATAATGCTACCTAAGCCCCAGGAAGGATCTTTGTTTGAACAAATATGAAAAAAATTCTGGAAAATGTTAATATATCACTATTTTGTGGTTTAAAAAATGAACATGGTTTCTGGGATTTGCCTGTATAGTAAGCAAAATGGAACTTGGCAAATACAACCTATAAATGTACCAATTTTCATATTGAAAAAGAAGCTTGATGGGGGGATGGGAAAAGAATAGAGGTTGAGGGATATGATTATATTCCCTGCCTCTCTTTCATTCTTGTAGAAAATAGTTGTTTTCATTTCTCCCAGTATTTTATATAATAAATTACAAATCAATAGTTCCATAAATGAGATATGTGGCAGATTTTTTTTTAGCAGTTCCTGTTCCTGGCAAACCAAACATCGATTGGACATGGATAATAAAATATTATCATTTAATATACTCCTGCAACTTTCTGGTAACTAGATTCCTTTTAAAGCATTGTATAACAAGTTGATTTTGCAAATGATCTCATACTTTGAATCAGATGATCTAGACTGCATTTTATTCTGCAGCTTTTAGGGAGGTTAATTTTTCTCTCCACATGCTGATGCATGTCTTCAGGATTTTTATATTTATTTTTGCAATCATTTGATTTGCTTATCTGCTCCATAATGGCTTTTCTATCACTACATACATGCTACTTACCTGAGGCAGGATGATACCATGAATAGCACTGGTCTTGGAGTTGGAAGAGCTTCAAATTCCACATTTCACACTTATTGCTGTGGCATCGTGGATAGAAGTCTTGCTAGTGATTTTTATGTAATTTTTGTCTTTTAAATTGTTTTTAAACCACCTTGAGAATTGCTTCTATTTCTTGGTATTAAAGTTAGATTTTAGTAAAAGAACTATTTGTGCTTAAACCCCTTGGTGCTGAATGACTCATCATGCCAGATGCATGACAGTGACCATGAGCTACTTATTTCCAAGAAATATTATATTCATTCTCTGTCCTTTCTAATTCATTTCCCCTTCTAGAATTTTCTAAAATCTATTCCCAAGAATGTTAATTATGTCTATGGACATAGTATAAAGTACTCTAGAGTCAGATTGGCTAACCCCTATCTTTGCTTTTTCCCTTCTGGTTTGCTTCTTTTTTGCTCTTCTCCATCTTCCCTCTGAATCTGTAACCCCTTGTTCCAATGCCTCTAAATCTCATATCTACTTCCCTAAGACTAACGTCTCCCTCCCCTATGGGGGAGTTAGTATCATAAAGTATGATCCCAGTTTGAAAGAACTATTCTTCCAAAATGTTCAAACTATTTTGATGGAGTTTATTGTAACCTATCCCATTTTTGTTGAATCTCATCCTAATACTACCCATGCATTCCTTTTTAGATTGGTAGAATCTAAGTCTCATCCCTTCTTCAGTAATCTTCCTTCCAGTGTTCTATTCAAATCTCACATTACCCCAAACTCAAAGGGAGAAGTTTAAAGTGTGTTAGTCAATTTTAGGTCTCCTTTTTTCCCCATCCCTTTTTGCCATTTGCCTAAAAGAAGAACCTCCCTATGTACCAACCACTATTAATACTGATTTATTAATGATGAAATATTTTTGTCTCTGAAATATTAATTCACTTCTTCCTACTTTCCTTCTGATTTCCCTCTGCCTAGATATTTTGTGTCTTCAATTCTTTATCCCCTTGATGCTCTACTTTGCTTTTTCAATGTCTCTGAGAAAATTTGTAAGTTTTTAATCAGATTTTTTTTTAGAAAAGACTCTTCTACTCCTCAGTTATGGCTTTGTTTTCTAATCACATGAAAGTCTTTCAGTACTATCTAAAAGTGTTTACATACTTTCTTTTATTGGATGTTTTGATGTTGAATGTCCTATTCACCTCCTGATTCTTTTGAAGCAATGACTCAAATTCTTCCTTTTTGAAAAACATTTGCAGCGAATATATCTGATAGAGGTCTCATATTCAAGAGATATAAAGAACTGATTCAAATTTATATGACAGTTACTCTTCAATAAATGGTCAAAGGATATGAACAGAGTTTTCAAAGGAAAAAAATCCAAGCTAGCAACAATCACATGAAAATATGCCCTAAATCACTAATAATTAGAGAAATGTAGATTAAAGTAACTTTGACTAGCAAATGTGACAATAGAGAAAAAATGTTAGGGAAGACTGTAGGAAAATAAGCATATTAGTACACTGTTAATGGAGCTATGAATTAATTCAGCCATTATGGAAAGCAATTTGGAACTATACCCCAAAAGTTACCACACTGTACATACCCTATAGCCCAACACAATTGATATTAGGCTTAAACCCCAAAGAAACCAAAGAAAAAAGAAAAATATACAAAAAATGTTTATAGCATATATAGAACATTTATTGGTAGCTGGGTAGCAAATGAATAGAATGCTGGCATGGAGTCGGAAGACTCATCTTCCTGAGTTCAAATGTGGCTTCAGACATTTATTAGCATTGTGACCCTGGACAAATCACAACCCCATTTGCCTCAGTTCTTCAACTGTAAAATGAGATGGAGAAAGAAATGGAAAACCACTCCAACATCTTTACCAATCAAAATCCCAAAATGGAGTCATGAAGAATTGGACACAAATTAAACAACTCAACAACAAAAACATTTAGAACATATTTATATATAACATGCTGCTAATTCGAGCCTTGACTAATTTCAGTTCCCTCAGGCTCCCCTTTAATTAGAGCATGGAGAAAGGAATATCAAACTTCCTTTACAGAAGGCAGAAATTGACTCACTTTGACTCACTTGAATCTTTTATCTGCTGCTCTTTCTGGTTCAACTATATGAAACAAGATGCCTCTAGAGTGCCCAATGGACAAGTACCCTCTGCCTTCCCATATTCTCTGCCTTTGTGTGTGTGTGTGTGTGTGTGTGTGTGTGTGCACCTGCGTATTATCTTTTCCATCAGACTGTAATCTCCTGGAAGACTGAGACTATCATCTTTTTTTATTAATTGTATCCCCATTGCTTACCACAGTGCCTGGAATTTTGTAAGCACTTAACAAATGTTTTATTAGATTGAATATTTATAGCAATTTTTTTCATGATTGTCAAAAAATTGGAAATTAAAAGGATGTCCTCCTATTGAGGAATCACTAAACAAAATGTTCTATATGAATATGACAGAATATGACTGTAGCAAAGAACAGAAGTTTCAAAAGAGACTGAGAAAACTTTTTTGAAATGATGCAGAGTGAAATAAGCAGAACTAGAAGAACAATCTACACAAGGATAAAATTATAGAAAAAGACAACTTTGAAAAACTTTAAAATTTAATTAACACAATGATAAACTATAAATTTAAAAGAATGAAAATAAAATAAATTCTTGTAAGAGAGAGGAAGAATTTAAGATGTAAAAAGAGATGTACATTTTTGAATGTGCTTAATATGAGAATTTGTTTGACTGGACTATGCACATGTACTACTTTTTGGGTTCCCTGTTTAATGAACTCAAGGAGTTTAATGTACTCAATAGATAAAGATAGATTATAAAAGAAAATGATTATAGTATCATTAAAGGCATCACATTTTGAGGAATTTTACACCAAAAAAAGGGCCCATCCAATATTATTGTTGTTATTATATTATTATTGTTATGCATACTTTATTATTAATATGTATATTTTATGTTATAAGCATCTGTTATTTTAATTATTTATCTGTATGTTAAATATTTATTTTTCATTAAGCAATATTTTTCATTAAAAATTAATGAGCATAGAGAAAATTATTTGCTTTTGGTAAATGTCCAATTTTTTTTTGTTTGTTTATTTGTTTCTTAGATTTAGTTGTATAAGATATGTTCCTTTTTAGGTATCAATCATTTTGCTTTTCAGGTTATAATACAATATTTCCTTTGATTTCTTATTAATGTGGAATCATTCTGATAGTTGCTCCTGAAATGTAAAAGTTGGTTTATTTTAACCTTGCTACCTGTAAAATTTGTTGTTTGATATTGTAATTCTTGTGTATGAGTACGCTTTTTTTGGGCGAGTTAGGCTAGTTCCCTACGCTTCTTTCTATTGGTGTTCTAGGGGGTCTACCAATATGCATTTTATATCCAACTATTAAGAGCAATTTTCTTAAATGATTTGCTGAAATATGGTATTTATACCATATTTAACAAGATAGTTTTCTGGAAGATTAATGGACTACTTCAGGAGAAAAAGGCATTTCTCTCACTGGAGGTTTTTAAGTTGAGACTGAATAGACATTTTATTGGAAGTGTTATGGATAGAGTAGAGGACCCTTGAGATGTCTTCCAGCGCTGAAGAGCTACATGAACTGAGATCTTCTGACACATCATCAAGTGATCTTTCTAGTAGTTAGGTACCATTTTCCTATGGCACTTGTAGCTGCCCTATATCACCTAGCACATTTTTATTAATCTGTCAATTAGTGAGCCAAATAGCATTTATTAAAAACCAGCTGTGTGCCAAGTTTTCATCCCCAAGGAATACAAAGACAATCCCATCAACAAACAGGTTTAAGAACCAGAAATGTGCCAGATATTGTGCTAAAAGTTAGGGACACAGACAAAAAAGTGAAATAATTTCTATTCTCCAAGATCTTATCAGGGGAAACAGATACATAAATGAGCACATATAGAATACCTCTGAGATTAATACAAGATAGTTAAATACAAAATAGTTTAGGGAGGAAGGGCTGGCTCTTTGTTGGAAACAGCATTACCCCAGAACTATTGGCTCAGCTTGGCTTGCTTCTTCTGGGTACATTGTCTTTGCTGGGCCAAAATGCTATTGGACTAGGTGATGACATGGTGGCTGTATTGTTTCCTCACCAGGATCAGCCTTTGATAGATTAACTCCACTGTTGGACAGTTGCTTCCTAAAGGGAGATTTTGGAGAAAAACAAACTACTATTTGATGATTTATTCGTTCATCTTTTAACCTCCTCTCTCACAGCTTTAATCACTTAAAATGAGTATCTTAGTAAAATAAGTTATTAACAGTCAAACCTTACTATAGAAATGGTGGGAGCTTAATTTAGATTTTTTATACCAACTTTGGAAAATTAGCTTTTAAAGACTATAATTAGGGAGGGAAGAGAATAACATTTCTAAGGGAAAGGAAAGCCAAGTAAAACAGAGAAGAGAGGGGAAGGATAATTCACATAACTTGCAGCCAACCAGGAAGATCTTTGAAGGCAGAAATATCCTTTCTTCCCTGTCACTTCCTAGCCAAGGGAAATATAGCAAAAGGAAGCATCCAAGGATTTTATCCTCCACAACTGCTTCAACTACCTAGGCCCATCTGGATAATGCAGATCAATCATCCAATAAGCATTTATTAAGTATTTAGTTTGTGTCAGGTACTCTGTTAAGTGAAGAAAATATTAAGAAAGGGAAAAATAATTCCTGCCCTCAAAGACCTTATTCTAATAGGCGAAGATAACATGAAAATAATCAAATACATTTTAGAGATATATGGACACATAGACATATATACATATACAGACACATGTACAAATATATGCATTCATACGTATGTAATTGCAGAGGGGAAGATGCTATGGAGGTTTGTGGATATAGGAGAGATGTCAGCAGTCTCCTCATTGACACTCTGCTGTTTAGCATGTGTGTGACCTTAGACAAATGACAACTATTTTGATCTCAGTTTCCTGCCTCTAAAAGGAGGAAGTTGGGCTAGAGATGACTTCTAAAAGACCTTTCAGTTCTAAAGCTATGATTCTATGTCAGCTTCCAGAATAATATGCTAGAATAAACTCTACTCTTGGAGTTAGAAACTGTGAATTTAATTCCATGTTCCACCCCAGCAGGATGACCTGAATAATAGCAGGACTCAATAGCTACTGATATGGTTAAAAAAACACCAAGTGTTGTTATTTAGATACCAAACAATGTATTTTAGGAGAGCATCAAAAGTTAAGGTTCAATCATGTAAAGGATTTATATTGGCTATTCTCTTTGGCACAAGGTAGTTATTCAGAAGAAATTACAGACAAAATGATGGGACATAATAGACATCAGGAATTGTAAATATGAAACAGAGCAGGAGAGCATATGAAAGACAAGTTCCTCAATGAAACAATTAGAAAGGGAATATCCCATGAAGTTGAGGCATGCCCTTAGCTGGCAGACTAAATCCTGAAAAGGACTAGCACCCTAAAGCAGTTAGTTAGCTATAAACTATAACCCCAAGTAAAAAGTAGGGTTGAGAAGCATAGCAGGGTTAGGGGAAATTCCACATGGAATGTGGGAGAGACACCACTAAGCAGAGTGCAATGGTGAACTGTCCAAAGGAGGGCAGTAGTGAAGCTATGGCCCATAAGCTATTTCATAGGGAAAATTTAGCCTCAGGGACTTAACAGAACTTGGATTTCTAGCTGGATTATCTCCAGAGGATTGGATCATGGAACTAAATTGCTATCAAAGCTCTCTTTCTGCCTGCCTCAGGGAATAGTTTTTATTAATTCTTCAGTTTCTCTCTACCAACCATACCCAATATTTAGGACCTCATCCTAGCATTTTTTTGTTGTTGCTGTTATTGTATTTTATTAAGATTTGCAGAATGCTTTACCTTGTAAGGTAGGTGCATTCTTATTCCCATTTTCCACATGAGTAATTTAAGGTTGAGACAACTTGAATAACTTAGTTAGCTAAGGTCACAGAAGTAGAAACTTTCTGAGGTGGGAGTCAAATTCAGATCTTCCTGATAGTTGATTCTAAGTATTTTGGAAGCAGTCACACAGAAGAAAAATTATTAGCTTTGTTGTCTTGTTTATACCCAGAAGGCAGGTTGAGGGGGAACATTCAGAGGCAGTTATAGGCTTAATACAAAGGGGAATTTTCCTAACAATTAGAGCTATCCATAAACGAAATGAATCACCTTTGGAAGTGGTAGCTTCCTCCTTATAGATCTTTAAGAAAAGATGAAATAACTGCTAGTTGAGTATATTGGGAAACTAATTCTTGGTCAGTTTTAGGCTGGACTAGATGCCCTCTAAAATCCCTTTCAAAGTAGAAAGACTGTTGAATCTCTTCCCAAGTAGACAAGCAACAAGCATTTATTAAGTACTTTTTTCATCCCAGGAATTGTGCTAAATTCTGGGGATATAAATACAAATAAAAAGGAAAGCCAGTGATTGCCCTCCAGCAGTTTAATAGTGGAAGAGAATACATAAAAGGGGAAAGGAAAAGAAAGAAGATATTTGAGGGAACTATGGTGGGGAAGTCCAGAGGACCTGTGAATCACAGTGTTTTTGTCAGTGTTTAAGGTACTTGAGCCCATTACAGCCTTCCTGAATTTGTCTGTCAGATGGTGAAATGTGCGAAAACTAGGTACTGCCCCCCCCCAAAAAAAAAAAAACCAAAACAGCTGCTTTGGATTTATGTATTTGTGTGCATCCTACCTATCTCTTCTGGACTCTCTGGACTTTCAAGCACTTACTCCATAAAGTATTTGAGGATTATCTAGATTAGCAGTTACTTCTCACTTACATCTGATATTGGAGGACTCTAGTCTCTCAAAACAGAAAAATCCAGATAAGAGTTAGAATCTAACTTGATTATTACTTAATTATTAGATGTGAAATATTTCATCATTTACAAAAGAAAATGGTTATTACATATATTATTTCTCTGGTCAAGATCAGGTTCTTCCTTTGAAGAATTAGATTTAGGGAAACTGAACCTCAAAGAGATAAAGTGACTTTTTCACAGTCAACAAGAATTTAAACACTTACTACCTACTTAATAAAACATTGTGGATACAAAGAAGGCAAACAGTCTCTAATCTAAAGAATTCCCAATTTAATGGGGATAGTGGAGGGTGAGCAGGGAGATAATTTTCAAACAATTATGTACAGATTGAATATATTGTTTAAACTAAAAGTAATCTTAGGGAGCAGACATTGGGGGTAGGAGAGAGATGAATAAAGAAAAGATCAGAAAAAGTCTTTTGCAGATTTTTGAGCTGTGTCTTGAAGAAAGTTTGTGAAATATAGAGGCAAAAGTGAAGAGAGAGCATTCCAGACATGGGATACAGACAATGTAAAGGTATGATGGTGGGAAATGAGATATTGTTTCCAAGAAAAACCAAAATGGTCCAGTATTACAGGACTTGCCCGGTTAATAGAAGAACTTCAACTAGATATTTTATTCCATAATCTAGTATAAACAATGCCACAATTATTTCCTTACCAATATGACTCTGGTTTTACTTGGATGTGGCCACTGCATATGGTATGGCTTCTTGGAGTTACAAGTGAGAGTTGGTGGATACCAAAAGTGGATGAACAACTTTGAAAAGAACTTGGAATTGTAAAATACTCTTTGATCTAGCAGAGGTTCTACTGGGCCTATATATCCCAAAGAGTTCATAAAAGAAAGAAAAAGACCCACTTGTGCAAAAATGTTTGTAACAGCCCTTTTTGTAGTGGCAAGGAATTAGAAATAGAGTGGGTGTTCATCAACTGGAGAACAGCTGAATATGTTATAGTATATGAATGAAATATAATATTATTATTCTATAAGAAATGATAATGACCAAAAAAGAATTAGAGAACATCATGAAATGCCAAATGGATAACTGATTATATTCAATTAAAAGTTTTTAGACAAACAAAACCAACGCAGCCAAGATTAGAAGGGAAGCAGAAAGCTAGGAAATGATTTTTACAATTAGTGTGTCTGATAAAGGCCTCATTTCTAAAATATATAGAGAACTGACTCAAATTCATGAGAATATAAGACATTCCCCAGTTGATAAATGATCAAATGATGTAAACAGGCAATTTTCAGATAAAGAAATTAAAACTATCTATAGTCATATGAGAAAATGCTCTAAATCGTTATTGGTTAGAGAAATGCAAATTAAGACAACTTTGAGGTATCATCTCATACCTATCAGATTGGCTAAGCTTACAGGAAAAGATAATGACAAATGTCACTGGGATACTGATGCATTGTTAGTGGAGTTGTGAACTGATCCAACCATTTTGGAGAGCAGTTTGGAACTATGTCCAAAGGGATATCAAACTGTATATACCCTTTGATCCAGCAGTGCCATTTCTGGGTCTGTATCCCAAAGAGATAATAAAAATGAGAAAAGGACCTACATGTGCAAAAAAAGTTTGTAGTAGCTGTTTTTGTGGTGGCAAAGAATTGAAAAATGAGTAGATGCCCATCAGCTGAGGAATGGCTGCATAAGTTATGTATATGAAAGCAAAGAAATATTATTGTTCCATAAAAAATGATGAACAGATTAATTTAGGAAGGCCTGGAAAGATTTACATGAACTGATGTTGAAGGAAACAAGCAGAACCAGGAAAACATTTTACAAAAGTAACAACAAAGTAGTGCAATGATCAACTGTGATAGCCTTAGTTTTTCTCAGCAGTTCAGTGATCTAAGGTCCAAGAAACTTTGGATGGGAAAATGCCATCTACATCCAGAGAGAGAACTATAGAAACTGAATGTAAATCAACATATGCTATGTTCACTTTTTTCTTGTTTTTTTTTTCTCTTGATTTTTCTCTTCCAAATGATTCATATGGAAATATGTAAAAAATTATTGTACATGTATAATCAAAAATTTTTGTTTTACATGTAACTGAGGAAAATAAAAACAAAATAAAATAAAGAAAAAAAATGAGCAGGCTGAATTCAGAAAAACTTGGAAAGACTTACATGAACTGATGTTGAGTGAAGTGAATAGAATCTAAAGAGCACTGTATAGTTTTTTATAAGAACTGCACATATTTAACTATATTGAATTGCTTATTGTTTTGGAGAGAGGGAAAATGGAGGAGGAAGAAAGAAAAATTTGGAATACAAGATTTTGCGAAGGTGAATGTTGAAAACTATTTTGCTTCTATTTGGAAAAATAAAATATTATGGAAAAAAAAGAAAAGGAAAAAAGCTTAGCAAGCCCTCACAACAGATGTACTTGTCCTCCCTGTGGGGCAGTTCTTACTGAAATTCCAATGGTGTAGGCCATGAGCCAAAAAAAAGTGAGAAGCCCACCAAAATATACATAGGACATTTAATCTCACATTTGTATTCCTAACCCAGTGGTCTGTACTGTCCTTTTTGATGAGTATGGGAACACAAATCTAGCTAACCTTAGACATGCCTGCCCACCCTAGCCATCTTCTTACCATTTACCCTGCTGAGAAACAAATGAAATAATATATGTAAAACACCTTGCAAAATATAAATGATAATAATAGTAGTAGTAATATTTTCTTAAAACTGGAAAAGATCTGAATCTAACTATTCTGTAGAGAATGAGCCCTTTAAAGAATTGGAAATTGGGGAGATGCCAATTAATTAGGGAATGACTGAATAATTATGATGGAATATTATTGTTCTATGGGAAATGATGAGCAGGATGCTCTCAGAAAAATCTGGAAAGCTCTCTATGAACTCAAACAAAATAAAATGTACTATGTACAAAGTAATAGCAATGTTGTGAGATGATGAGCTATGAATGACTTTGCTAGTCTTAGCAATACAATGATCCAAGATTGCTCTGAAGACCTTACGATGAAAAATGCTATCCATACTTGGAGAAAAAACTGATTGTGTCTGAATACAGATTAAAGCATACTTTTTTTTAAACTTTATTTTTCTTGAGAGGTTTTTTTTTTGGGGGGGGAGATCTATGTTTTCTTTTGCAACCTTTCTTTTATGAAAATGTTTTGCAGAACTTCTTATGTGCCTTCTCAATGTAGGGCAGAAGGGAGAAAATATGAAACTCAAAGTTTTAAAAGCAAACATAAAAAATTGTTTTATATGTAATTGGGGAAAATAAAATATTAAATAAAAAGCAAAGCAAAACAACAAAAGCAACAATAAAAAAGAATGAGCCTCTTCTGTAACATCCCAAATTTCTGTTCAATACATCATTCTAAATAGATTCAGAGAAGGTTAAGAAAGGGAGATTAGAAATCATTTAGTTCAATCTCCTGATTTTAAATAGAAAGAAACTGAAGCCAAAGGGAATAGGATAGAAAATCAGAGGTGGTTACAACTATTTGCTTCCATTCTTTACCTCAGGCAGAGCTGGATGAAAGGCAAATAAGAAAAAGCATAGATATAGCTCTAGATTTGTTTGCCTAGTAAATTGTTTCAAAGATCTAATAAGACTGAGAGTTGAAAAAATGGCATTTCCAAATTCTGAGCAATAGTAATATCTTATACTTATGTAACAAGCTATATTCCACCTACCACCTGCAAGGTGGGTAATGTGCCTGGTATTGTAATATGTTAATAGATACATGAATATCATGTAGATAAGGGAACTGAGATTCAGAGAAATGAAATGATTTGGGCATAATTACACAACTAGTTCATAAGAATATAAGATTTAAACTATGTTTGAGTATCACACTACTTCCAGTGCTCTAAACCTGCAACCTCTTCTTCTGAATGACTGGTTCCTCCCCAAAATTTCATTTTAAGGAGGATGATCAGGTCAGCCAGTCTTCCTTTCACTCTAGACTATGCTCCTGACTCTTATGGACTTTCTCTACCATTTCTCTACACAGGTACGCCCACTTAACCCACCCCCACACCTTTTAAGTTTCTTATATGTTTTTTATATGCTGTCTTTTTTACATTCCTAGAATGTAAGCTTCTTGAGAGGAGGGAACATTTTTCTTGGCTTATATTTGTATTCCTAGTGTTTAAGATGGTGCCTGACATATAGCTTAACACAGTGCCTGACACAATAAGCTCAATAAGTGCTAGTTGACTTGACTTGATTTAGAAGGAATCTTAGAAGTCATCTGGTCCAATCTTCTCATTTTAAAGATAAAAAAGGTCTGAAGGGCAGAAGAGACTTGTCCAAGATCACACAAGGGAGAAAAGGGAATAAGCTTTTATTAAAGGCATATTATATACTGATTACTTTACAAATATTATCTCATTAAATCATACAGATATTAAGAAAAAGAGGTTGAATTTTGACCAATGAACTTGTATACCAATCCCAGTAGTTTTTTCATCATAGCATTATGCCTCTGATAGTGGTAAAATCTGGGCTCAAAACCAAAGCTTCTATGTCTACTATTTCCCCTATACCACATGGCTCTCCCTAATTACCCTGAGTTCACACTTTATAATTGGTGCTCCATTCATTGTTTTATTAAAAGATTCCAATTATATAGTGAAAGATTTCTTTGCAAAGAACAATAATAAACACTTAAATGGTTGAAAATAGTATACATTTAATGAAGTGGAAAAAAATCCAGAGAATTATTTAGCAGGCCTTGGAAATAGCTATGATACTATTTAGTTTTATTAGTTCAACATTCAACTTCTGAAAGCCTAGATATATATTTTTATAAATAATATTTTATTTTTTCCAATTACATGTAAAGATAATTTTGAGTTCCAAAATTTTCTCTCTTCCTCCCTTTCTCCCCAAGGCAATAAGCAATCTGATAAAAGTTATACATTTACAATCATGTTAAACATTAGCTTTTTGTTTGATACATGTATGGGTACAGTTTGTTTTGTACAGAAAAAAAGCAGCTAATTGGCTGATCAAAGACTGGGGAAACTGTTTTTTATTCTTTTCTCTGATGCCTACCTTTTAAATTCTTCCTGATATCTTCTTAATTTTTCATACTAGAAAGAAGAATGCAATTGATAAATTCACCCTCACACTGGACAGCAACCAGACAGGACAATCAGTCTGAAAACACACTAGTGGTCTCTTGGGAAAGAGGTGATGGACTATAGATATGAAATGTGTTATATATTTTCAGATATGACCACTGAGATTTGTTTTGCTTGACAGAACTAATATATTACAAAGGAGGGTTATATTTGGAATATGGAAGAGTGGAACGTGACAGTGATGTCTTAAAAGCAGCAACCAGAGTAATTTTTTTAAGAAAAGAAAGGAGTAGCCATTTGTGTCTAGTAGCACTGAGAAGTCATCCTGATTGATAGTTGCTAATTAGCCTTGTATAGTTCTGTAAAGCACTGGTAGACAATCAAAGACAGTAAGTGTCTGCTGAAGAAAATGTGCCAAATTTATGTTTTATAGTCACTGGCAGACCATAACTCTAACTAATCATTTTGTATGTATGTGCCTTGAGTCAAGAGAGACAGAGAGCAAGACAGTAGACAAATGAATTCAAGTCTTCTTTGCTGCTAGGAAAACTATAAAATCACTGCATTCTTCCCTCTAAATATCATCTCTATTCATAAGAACAATAAACATTTTATTTTTTACTCAGATAATAAATTATGAACTTTACTAAAAACTTAGTAAAGACTAGAAGTAAGAAGTAGTAATGCCATTACTTCTATCCTAGAACTGACCTGAGCAAAAAAAGGCTAAAAATTCAATTGGGTCAACAGATCTTGAGGATGTTATTGTTGTTGCTAAAGAGTTTCCCAGAATTCATGGATAAGAAGACCTAGCTTTTCTCACAGGTAACTACATTTATCTGCAGCCCAGTCACAGTACTAAGAAATTTCTCAGTCTCTTCTATCGTTCCCAAAGAGACTCAAAATATACCTAATCCCAGATAGTTTCATTATCTGTTCTGCCTTTTGAGTATTCTTCATCCGAGTGTGAAACCAATATAATGAAAGAAAATTGGATAGAGAAATAGATCATTGAAGTTGCAGGGCAGGGAAGAACCATCAATATCAATATTGAGGACTCTGAGGTTATTACTGGGCATGAGGTAGAAAGGAAACCAAGTACAAAAGTTATTGAGATAGCTGAGAGAATGACCTGGAGGGTGATAGCTTATAACAATAAGGATGTATTTTGAAGAAGAAGACAGAAATAGACTATGGATTTCAAAACCGAAAAGATTTTTTTGGGGGAATGTGGTAGAGAAGTGGGTCTTGAAATGGTAAGGAGAAGAAGGATCACTGAGTCGAGGAAAATGGGAGAAAAATGACCATCACACAGCCCACTAGAAAGGGTTATAAAGTTTCCTATCATATACTTAGGGAAAAAGCTATTAGTTAATGACATTGAGGTAATAGAAGGATTGTTGGTTGAAAATCTAAGGATTTAGGAGAGCTTGTTGAGAATAGAACTAACTGGTAGCTATATGTAATCCTGGTTGTCATGGTTTCTTGGAATCATATATTCATAGAAAAAGTTTGAAGATGCTGAATTTAGAGTGCCCTGAGAGAACATGAAGTCCTTGGACAGTCTAGAAACAATAGTGCTTAGTACCTAAGTAGCAAGAATAATTAATTTCACCCAAGTCACTCTCCATGTCCCCACCTTTGAACTGGGAGTTTGCTTCAAGCTTGCCTGTGGAAGAATTTTTGATACTTATTATGGAGGCAAAAACTTCTGATTGTGACCCTGCTTCTTATCAATAATAATTTATAGTTCATATTTATAAAATGCTTTATTTTTGGCAAAGTGCTTTAAACAAATTTGATCCTTAAACTAGCACTGTAAGATAGGTATTATTATTATTATTATTATGCTATTTTCTAGATGAGAAAAGTAAGGATCAGAGAGGTTAAATGACTTTTCCAGGGTCACACAGCTAGTAAATGACTAGCTAAGTCTTCCTGACTTCCTGACATCATTCTATGTACTATACAATGCATACCAAAGTAGGAAAATTCTGATATTGGACTATGATTCTCTTACTATCAATTGCTTCCTGTTCTTCTTACTGGCTTACTTTTTAAGAGGCTCACATTTTTGTAAGATTCATTCATTTATTTATTTATTTAGAGGGCTAGTTTTTTTTTTTTTTTTTGGGGGGGGGGGGGACTAGGTGAAAGAGGAGGTTTTTTGCCTCAATTGCTAGGCAGCCTTAATCACTGAGTAGATCAAATCTGTTGAAGACAGCTTAAAAAGGCCCAGGGTCTCCCACTACATGCAGGGCTATTCACAGTTGTCCTGATCAATATTTGTTCAATGGATCCATATGGCTCTGCTGAGGAGAGTGAGGCAGGTGACCTTGCCCAGCTCTTCCTCACTTAAATCCAATTCACTTGCATTTCATGGCATCACTTCCCTGATATCATGGTGCTCTTTGAGAACAAAGGACAAACAACAATCTCTGTGAGTAGAACAGGCCCACTGGAACTGATCAGTTGGAAAATTCCTTCCTCCCTCCCTTCTTTCCTTCCTCCTTTCCTTTCCTTCCTCCCTCCTTCCTCCTTTTCCTCCCTCCTTCCTCTCCTCCTTCCTCTCTTTCCTCGTTCCTTCTTCCCTCCCTCTCTTCCTTCCTTCCTCTTTCTCTTTCTTCTTCTCTTCCTTCCCTCCTCCCTCCCTCCCTTCCTTCCTCCTTCTCTTCCTTCTTCCCTTCCTTCCTTCCTTCCTTCCTTCCTTCTTTTCTTCCTTCCTTCTTCCTTCTTTTCTTCCTTCCTTCCTTCCTTCCTTCCTTCCTTCCTTCCTTCCTTCCTTTCCTTCCTTCCTTCTTTCTTCCTTCCTTCTTCCTTCCTTCCTTCTTCCTTCCTTCCTTCCTTCCTTCTTTCCTTCCTTCCTTCCTTCCTTCCTTCCTTCCTTCCTTCCTTCCTTCCTTCCTTCCTTCCTTCCTTTTCCTTCCTTCCTTCCTTCCTTCCTTTTCCTTCCTTCCTTCCTTCCTCCCTCCCTTCCTCCTTTTCCTTCCTTCCTCCCTCCCTTCCTTCCATCCTCCCTCCCTTCCTGCTTCCCTTCCTCCCTTCCTTCCTCCCTTCTTTCCTTCCTTCCTTCTTTCCTTTCTTCCTCCTCTCCCTCCCTCTTTTCCTTCCTTCCTTCTTTCCTTCCTTTATTCCTCCCTTCCTCCCTCCCTCCCTCCCTTTCTTCCTTCCTTCCTTCTATCTGAACTTTACCAGTATCTTCTTCATAAGCTATATAGTACAAATATTAGCCCCATTTTACATAGGAAGAAACTAAGACTCAGAGGTAAAGCCACATGCCCATGGTTATATGGCAAGCAAAGGCTGAATTAAAAAAAAACACCTTAAATTTCCATCAATATAGCTAAATAATTTCCTTTTACACTTTACCAGACTATGATTATAAATTCCATAATTAAGGAACTGAATTGTATTATAGATGGTCCCTGTTTAAAACTAAAGGCACATGTTTGTCTTTTTTTTTTTCTCTTATGACCTCAAAAAAAGGTGTATTTGTATGGGGCAAGAGGGGTTAAAGGTAACTGATTTTCTCTCTCCTATCTCCTGGCCGACAGAAAGCCCGTCTCCTTATATAATCTACAATTAATCCTGCCTGCTTTGGAAGACTTAGAAAGATGAGGTTGTTATGCAGACTCCAGTGGCTTTAAAGTCTACTGTGCTGTTTCTCTGTAATGCAAATTGACAAGGACTCTAAATTAGGTAACTAACTAGAAAATGAGATTTGAAAGCCATCTTTAACAGCAGCCAGGAGCCAGGTCTTTAAGACTATAAAGAAAGGACCAGAGTGGGAGGATAGTTATCATGCTGAGGAATATGCTAACAGAAACAGAGGGGAGGAGATCAATTGGGAAAAGAACAGGATGAATCTTAGTATTGAAACAACTTTTCTGAGGAGACAGATTTTGACATTCAATAGACATTCATTCTGAAATGGATAGTATGTAGAGCATTAGAAGAGGAATCAGAATGCTGTCTTTCTCCTACTCTTTTTATTTGAAGTAAGCCAAGTTTCCCCTAGAACTTCCTAAGACATTCTTCAGTTTGTCCACTGGGCCAGAGAATAGAGTTTGTCTAGCAGATTGCTATATATAATGAGTATGTGAGAACTCAGAGAGGTGTAAGCATTATAGGAGGAAATTATAGAATGCTAAAATCAGAAGGGACCACCTATACAACCTTATTTACAGAAAAATAATTTAATTTGTCAAAGCCAAAGCCAAAACTGGCTTGTGCAAGTGACTGATCAATTATTAATATTTAAGCCTTGGGTAGTTGACAGTCAATGGAGAGGATGAAGAGTGGAAATGAGACAAAAACAGAGCAAGGAGTGGTCAAAGGTCAAAATGTGATGAGAGAGAAAGAGAATTTCTCAATAAAGTAAATAGGTAGGCAGAGGGACATTCCTAATAAAAAAAAAAAAACTAAAATTGGGCAATTGGAGGAATAGACAGAGATGTGGTTAGTGAATTGGGTTGGGAAAAAAGAAGTCAAATAAGCAGGAAATCAGAATGAAGTATTAGGTCAGAAGTGAAAGCAGAATAAGATATATACTATCGAAATCTCCTAGGAAAAGAGCCCTCCATTACAGCTTTCCCAGATAGCTCCTTTTGGGAAAAGATGTAGTAGTGGGCTTAAAAGACTCTAGTTATTCAAGAGGAACTAATAGGCTCTGTGAGAGCATTGTATTTATTTCCTCCTTGGACTCCTGTGTCATGGGAGGTATTGATAGCTATTTTATAATAATGATGATGACATTTTACACATAGTAGAGGCTGAATGGGCCAATCCTCTTCCTGTTTCCAGTCAACTTTGGGAGAATTTGGGGATTGGTTTCTAGTTATTCATGGCTCTTCATTGTCAAGATTACACTATGAAATGATGAAGACTCACTTGGTTGCTGAACCAGAGGAGCTGATGATTCACTCAGTAAATGTACAAAAGGGATTAACCTCTTTCTTCCTTTCTGGATTAGAACTTTGTGAAGACTCTCTTGAGCTATTTCCTGAGAGATAAGTGGAAAAAAGTGACATTGCCTTTGTCTTCCAATCAGAGAAAATATCATAATGATGACATATTTTATAGTGCCTAAGAGCTTACTAAGAGTTTTTTTTCACAACAACTTTATTAAGTAGGTAGTAAAAATATTGTCCCCATTTTTACATATAAGGAAATGGAGAGTCAAATGTGTATTACAAATAAAGGCTAAATTTAAAAACAAACTACAACAGGTACTTTCAATCAAGATTGCCAAACAATTTCATTTTGCAGTTTTCCATGACAATCATGGCAAAACCCATAACCAAGAAACTGAATTGCATTATAGATTCTCCCATAAAAGCAATAAAGCTGTTCTTAAGTTGCCATGAATACATGCCCTACCTTGGCAAGCTTTTGCCTGTTTCCCTAATTGTTTTGCATCCTTTTTGTTGGTATTTTTCTCCCTGATTTTAGGTGAAGAGCACTTCCACAATTAATGGAATTTGGAATTAACCTTAAAAATTGAGACCCATCAATTTCAGAAGGGGAAGTTGCTGCATTAAAGAGGCAGAGCCAAACTGAGTTGAGGCAGTGCCAAACTAAGTTGAATTGTAAAATGAATGATTAGCAGTCTTGCAAAACTTTGTATTCTTCTAAAAGTTAAATATTAGCTTCCATGAAGATTGCAATAGTTTTTACATTGTTGAATTCTGTTCTGAATTTTCTTAATGAATACAGAAGATACTAAGGCTGAATGAGGTTAAATGAGTTTCCCAGACTCATATAACTGTCTGAAGTTAAATTTGGACTTAGGTCTTCCCAGTTCCATAGCCAGTGCTCTGTCCATGGTGCCATCTAACTGCCTTTTGAGTGAAAGTACTATATATCCTATCTCTGTAATCTCCTTTTTCCTCATTTCTAAATGCATAATTTTTGACAGTCATTATATACAGCATGACCATCAATACCTTGGGATCTATAGTTTTTTCTTGCTTGGGAAGAGAGGAAATTAACAAGATCAGCTCTCAGATGGAAGGGCAAAGATATTTTTATGAACTAGATTTGGGGAACCTTGAGGAGAATGAAAACACAAAGCAGTGCTCCAAAGCAGCATCAGAGTAGTGGCAGCATCCAATGTCTGCCATGTATACAATTCCCCTCTTTAAAACCACTAGGCATCATGCCTTCATAATCTAGAAAAGAAGGATATCTGTGATCATTTGCTTTTGTCCCGATGCTTCCTTCAGCAAGAGCAATAAGAAAAACAAATTAAAAACAAGGAGTGGATACTATTATCTTACTTGCCCTAATTGTGTTTTTAAAAAGTTCTGCTAAAGAATAAATTTGTTAGATTTAATATTATTTCATATAAACATCAATAGTTGATCCATCATTATATTGATTGGTCCCATTATTTATGTCATGAAGGCACAATGGGAGCCATATAGGTGATAATTCTGAAGGCAGAATCAGTAAGCTATATCCTTCCATAGGTGTACATGTATACTTATATTTCTGTATATACATTTTATATAAATTTATGAGTATATATATATATGTATGCCCATGAGTACACATATGTACACATATACACATACTTACAGCAGACATAATGATTCTGTCTTTGGAATTATATATATACATATGACATAATTGTGTTATATTATAATGTACATGTTATATATTATAAATAAAAACTATTATAATATATACAAACATGTAATAGTATATATATGTAAATTATATATAAATGACATATATGTGTCTGTTCTATAGCTACAAGTCTGAGAATAGCTGTAGGCTACATATGTGTTTGTATGTATATATATATATATATATGCTGATGTATATATATTATTAGTCAATATACTAGTCAATATAATATTAGTCAATAAGCATTTCTAAAGCACCTATCATGTGCCCGGAAGAGGCAAGAAGGTAGTTCAATGGATAAACCATTGGACCTAGAGTCAGAAAGACCTGAATTCAAATCTGACCTCAGACACTAGTCATGTGTGACCCTGGATAAGTCATATAATCTCTATCTGCCTTAATCCAGTAGAGAAGGAAATGGGAAAACAAACTATTATCTTTGCCAAGAAAACCCCATGGATGGCAAGAGTTGGACATGATTCCAACAACAACATGTTCCAGGAACTATGTTAAGTGCTGGGGATACCAAGAGAGCCAAAGGAGAGTTCACAGTCTAATGTGGGAGACCACATGATAATAGCCATGCATGTGTATTAATGGGTATATAGACATTACCTGTACATGGTAAAAGTTTACAGTTTCTTACATAGCATCCTTTCCTATTCTTTTTAGATATTTGTGATTGTAGATGATTGTCGAGTTCACAAAAGTGAAACAGAACAAAAGCTTGTTAAGAGAATGAATGACCGTCCCACATATTTGGCTAAACTCTATGAGATATATATAGAGAGAGATGTAAAAGACTCTGCTCTCAAATGCTTCTTTTGGCACATGGGCTTTATAAGAAGTTCAAAGTAAAATAAAATAAAATTTAAATTAAAAAAAAAAGAAGTTCAAAGTAGAGAAGTTTTAAAAATTACCGAGCTCTCTATAAGGAATGTTTTTTGTCAATCTGGGAGCAGCATAACTTTCAAAGCTTAGCCTGGGCTTCTGGCCACAGCATGTGATCAGTACCATGAGAGGTGACTCCCACTTAGCAATGACCCTACAAAGAGTAGTGTAGAGTTTCTGCCTAACTCTGCCAAAAGGGCCTGGGACCAAGGGAAGAGAATCACATTGGGAAATAATTTTGGATAATTCTTTTGCTCAGATGTCAGATGATTTCTCTCTGACTCTCTCCTGTCTATGATATGTAACCTACATGATATCCTATCATTAAATTCACTTACTCTTTTATCTGTGCATAAAAGAAGTACTTTATAGATTTATTCAATAGAGCCATTAATGAGACCAAGAACTAGACAGTGAGATTGGCTGGGGGAAAAATAATTTCTTGTCATAGTCCCCAGTTATAAGATGGATGGCTCAGCCAGATAGATACTGGATTTGTGAATTTGTGAGAAAATTCCCTCTACCAGCACAGATCAGTCACTTTTATGCAACTTAAGAGTTTAGGTAACTGGCCTAACATTATATAGTATATTAGAGAATAGTTATTTATTCATTCATTCAGTGAATCATAGCTCATTGTTTATGTTAATTAATATTTATGTTAGAGGACTTTTGTACATTGCATATTTATAAATACATAAGACCGTGTGTGTATAACAATGCCCAGTTATCTTCCTCAGCCTACTTGAAACCACTTTTAAGAACATTCATGTCTTCTTACCTTTTTCTTTTTAAATAATTCAGTGTTTTTTATTTGTTTGTTTTTCTTTTTGTTGGAGCTTGACAACAACCCTGTGAGATTTGTCTTCCAGGTATTATTATTATTCCCAGTTTATCAATGAGGAAACGGAGGCTGAGTTATATTAAATGATTTGTTTCAGGTCATTATTAGAGAGTAGACTCACAGCCTTGTAGGGTTCAAGTCCTGGCCCTGTTGGACTCTAAATCTCTGCCACACAGTGATGTTTTCATAATTGTCACACAAACACATGCACACAAATAAGTAATTAGAAAAAAATTATAGAAATAGATGTGGATATTTATATAAATATCTATGTAAGTCTTTATATCTATTTATCTGTAAATGATTATTGGAATTGCCAGCTTAAAAAATAATAATGAAAAGAACTGCCAGCTGATTTAACAATTACTCATGTGGGCCAACCTTTAGGCTACCACCCACCCCCATTCCCAAATATATGAGGTATGTGTGACTTTGGGCATATCACTTTTCTTAGGCTCAGTTTCTTCATCTGTAAAAGGAAAATAATAATTCTTACATTAATATCCCCCCCTCCCAGGGGTGCTTTGTGATATGGGAGGATTCTCTTGACTAAAAGGAATGGGACCTCTTGGAAGATATGTTAGAAGTTTTGCTATGACTGTGGGTCAAAGATAGGAAGCCATATTGAAAGCTAAGAAATTTATTGGTATGCTAAGGAAGATTGCTTTCACTGATACCAACTTCAGCTTCTAGAATACAGATTTAGTTTTTATAACTTTTCAGACCTGCTAAGAGTGTACAATTCATCAGCAGCATTCCAACAACTTAAGCTAGAGAAATAGAATATATTCTCTCAGAAGAGAGGATAGAGATCATCTTGAATAATTTGTTATATTTTAATTTTTCTCTCAATAATGGTTAAGTAATTTCCACTGATAAGCCACTAGGTCATTGGGAGATTGGTCTGCCAAGATGTCTTAAAATGACTGTGACTCTCAACTTCTTCCTCTCTCCTCTCCCCTCCCCCTATAAAGATCAATGGGATAATATACAAAGGGGTTTTGTAATGGTAACATATAGCAAGTTGCAATCTAAATTTAAAAAATGATAGTTTTAAGAAAAATAAGAGATTTTAATAGCTATGGATCATTATTTAAAACTAGCTTCCATTATATATTACCATGACAAATAGACTTGAAGAAAGAAAAAAGGCATACACATATTTTCCAATAAGTTTCCCTTTTAGTTTCTAAATTTTAAACATTAACTTTCAGAGGACATGCTGATCAAGATTCAGTCTTTGGTATGCGAAGGTGTGGGTGCTTCCATCTGTAGACTCTAAAGCTTCTTTTCCACTGAGTACAATCAAACCTTAGAAATGAATGCCTTCATCCTATGAATCATCAAGGGCTTTCTAGATGTAAAAGAAACTCTTTGAGAATATAAAGTGGCCAGGAAAAGGCTATGGCCTGCTTAGAAACCAAACAACTTAGTTTCTAGCTCCTATTTGCTTCCAGGCCTAACTCCTGTCCCTTAAACTCTCTGATCTCATCCATTTATAAAATGGAGATTAAGTTTTAAGAGATTAGCAGATGAAAAAAAGGATCTGCATTACAATGTTCTTTGAGATCAGCAGATGAAATAAAGCAAAGTGGGCCCTACTAGCTGTATTCAAGTATTTGAGGTATTGCTTGTGAAAAAAAACATATATAAGATTTATATAAATTATGAATATAATTTATATAATTATAAATTATATATAACAAATTAATATAAATAAATTAGATTTATTCTGCTTGGCCCCAGAAAGCGGAATTAGGAGAAAAAAATGTAAGTTAGACACATCTTGGCTTCCATAGCCGTTAACCCTATCTAAAAGTAGAATGAGCTGCCTTTAGCTGTAGCCAGCTACCTAGCCAAATAAGTAAACCCCTTATATTGCTGGAGGTTTACCACTTTTGCAAGATGTTGTATGTATGTATGTGTTTGGATTCTTCTTGTTTGGGTATATATATGGATTGCACTTCTGAGATCTATTCCAGCCTTGATATTCAGTGTTTTCAAAGTGTTTTGCTATCTTAAAATAAAATAAAGTGGTATTCTATATACATGGCATAATCATGCCTTTGTTTTTATGAAATTGCCAACATTATTTCATGTTTCCCATATCTACATATTCATTAATCTTCTCATTTGGAGTTAAGGGAATGTTGGCATTCAGTTTTATGGCCATTAAAATTTCTTTTAATCAGCCCTTCTCAAGCAAGACAAGAGTACCCCTTGAGTCCCAGGAAGTTAGATTCTCCATGAAATTCTATATTTAAAGAAAAAGTCAATATAGATACCTTAAGAAGGGGCACATTATTTTTAGAAAATAAAAAGAATTACAAAAAGAAAAGGTAATGGTTGTCATGACAACAACATACCACTCTATATGTTATAGACCTACCTTTTTAGATGTGATGAAGGGAACAAAAGATTGATTTCCCTTATGGCTCTGTGAGGAAAAACAGAAAGGAATAAAAAGCCTGACTAAAAACAATATCTAACATTAAGTTAGACTGTCATTTCACCCTCACTTTCCAAGATCACTTACTATATAGCTTTGTATTAATTTACAACCCACTTCAAAAGTTGGCACAAAATCCATATTATATGAAAATCTGAAAATTTTTTTTCTCCCTTAAAAAAGTCTGTATTTCTTTAATGCACAGAGGGAAAGGTAACAGGGTCATGACCCTTAAAGCCAAATTTCTCAATTCAAGAGGTAAGACTAAGAAAAAACATGATATAGTGAAAGAACTCTAGACATGGAGTAAGAAAACAAGTCTTCCAATCTAGATGCTCAATAGATCTGAAAATGAGTGGAAGAAATTGGTGATGTTTATCCTAAGAAAAGTAGAATTTTGGGAGCAGGAATGTGAAGTACTTGGCACCATAATAGCCAATTCAAGGATCAGAACATAGATAATGGTTTATACAAACCAGTTTCAATCTTAAAATTTTTTTCTGTAAAATCTTTAAAAAAAACTGAAATTTTTTTCAAGGAACATCAGAATTTGACTTATGTCTAAAAACAGCCCTCTTGTCCCATATAAACACTCAGGCTAACAAAAAATACTAATAAAAAATTTAATATTATAAAGTTTTAGTCCAGCAGAAAGAACAAATAAAGCATGGATGAGCTCATAAATAGTCAAGACAAATGCTCCCTACTGGGTTTTGAATATCTATGTGACTATAGAGTCTTCCAAACATATTTTCCTTACAAAGGAAAATAATTTGGTGCTACTAGGGAATTTCTTTTCTTCATGTAAAATCCTTTCACTTTCATGTGTTTGGAATGATCTATTTTATCTTTTATAATTGCTTCTATCCCTTTTTTGGTAAAGAATTCATTCCTAGGCCATAGCTGTAAAAGGTAATTTTTAAAAAATGGTTTGACCTTTAATATCCAAGTCTTGTATTTATTTTGAGTTCACTGTGGTATGTGATATAAGCATATCTGCAATTCTATTATTCAGAACCATGAAGCCATATTTGTATTCATCTACTCAATATTTGTAGGTAATATTTGTATTTGTAGATAATGGGGAAAGAACAAGTACATAAAGAGAAATTGAAGTTTAAAGAGGACATAATGTGAAGGAAATCTGAAGGAAAAGATGGGAATAA
This sequence comes from Antechinus flavipes, assembly GCF_016432865.1. Classification (NCBI taxonomy): domain Eukaryota; kingdom Metazoa; phylum Chordata; class Mammalia; order Dasyuromorphia; family Dasyuridae; genus Antechinus; species Antechinus flavipes. The sequence continues at coordinate 299,705,587 of NC_067399.1, read as the reverse complement.
GTGTAGAAATAGAGGAAATGGTCTTGGGAGGCAAAGGCTACCTCATCATCAAAGACTTATATGAAGATTGGAGGATTATGTTAAGAAATTTTGACATAAGGAGCAACAAATCAATACTTTGATGTAGTCATACTCTAATTGGTATAAACATACTATACTTAATGATCCTGCAAAATTCTTGGCCATATCATGCCATAAATTTTCCATAAAGAATCTATCCAATATTCTGAGAGCCTTCTTCTGGATCTTGTAATATTTTGTGGATATCAGTAATAGCAAGCATTTATATTATACTTCAAGCATGGAGCATGCTTCTGGTCCCTATTAAAGTCTCTTCTACATTGTCAACATTCATATTCAACAGAAACATTTAACTATGAAAGGACATGCCTTGAGGTTTCTCAGGTCATGATTTTTCATCACTCATAATGAAACACAGAAAGTGAAATATAAATGCTTCAATTTGCAGTGTTTATTAGTTTTTTCTCTGGAAATGGATAATATTTTTCAACATAAGTCTTGTGAATCATTGATTGTATTGATTTTAAATCACTCATTTTTTAATGTAATCCACTAATTATACAAAGGTTTTTGCCAAAATTCAACTAGTAAAAATCCATTTTTTCTACTTTCAATCAGTTTTCTTCCAAATCAGTCATACAATATTGCTTTTTAATATTTTTACCAAGTGAGTTTGAGCCTACTGACAGATCTCATTTAGAAGATTTATAAACAACCTAGGAAATTATGTTTTCAAGTTTTTAAAAGTGTTCAGATAAGAGAATTTTTTGAAGGTGATACACTTTCATAATTTTTAGTAATAAAAGCTTAGTTTTGAAATGACTTACTGATCATGATGGCTTCATATTATCATTAACTAATGGGGAAAGAGGGAGGAAAGAGAATAGAATAAGTATTTATATAACAATGACTATATGTCAAGTACTGTGCTAAGCATTTAAAAAATATTATTTCATTTGATCTTTGTAACAACCCTGTGAGGTAGATGCTATTATCATCCTCATTTTAAAGTTGAGGAAACTGAGGCAAGTAGAGGTTAAGTAGGATCACATAGTGCCTGAGGCAACATTTGGATTTCCTGACTCCAGACCCAATTCTCCAACCATTGTGACACCTAACTGTTTTAAGGTTAATACTTCAAGGCTCAGGATTCACAATAGATGAAGTTCACTGAAAATGAGAGTAGGATCTAATTTCATATTTCAAATAATTTTGATAAACTTTTTGTCCTTCTTGCCAGATCTAATTAAATCACTGTTTTTGTCTCCTAAAGTAACTAACAAAGAATTCACAATAGGCATAGGAGAAATTTCAGCTCTGTCATTTTCTTATGAATTGTGCTTACACTTCTTAATACTATCTTTAATCTGTGGATTATTTACTGGGACATTCTAGCCCCCCAAGTCTGTACGCTAACATCTTAGAATAGGGGAAAGGTAGGCAAAGGAGATGTATCTAAACCAGATTAAACTCCTACTTTGTGACAGCTTGGTTAAAATTAGACAATATAATTTGTAAATCCACTTAAAAGAACATACATGAATTATAAACCACTAAAAGCAAATCAATTGCGCCAGCACTACCACTTCTTTCTTTTTTCTTTCTCCTATTCAAAAATACCCAAACTGCCACTGTAGCTGTTTTGTCAAAAAATCTCTGCCATTATTCCTTGCCCCACTACCCTGCTGCCTGGAAGCTAATTTCATTTTAGTTTCCCCTCTTCCCAACCTCAGAGAACTACAGATCTCCAGGTGGCCCGTCAACTCCTTCCCAGGAGTTGTTATAGTATGCCTGGCATTTATAAAGTACCACAAAAATACCTCATTTGTGCTTCACAACAACCTTTTGAAGTAGATATGACCCCTATTATTAGCCTTGTGCTATAGACAAAGGAACAGAAGTTCAGAGAGGGGAAAGAACTTGTTAGGAAATGTCAGGGGTGACATTAGAAACCCTTCTCTTCTTGTCTCCAAGTCCAGCACTCTACCCACTACTCTCTCTTATTTTTACTTGCCATCCATATGGAACAGACTGTCTCTTCTGCTTCCAAATATATTTATAAAGAAATGAGTCTCTTGTTATCTTACCAGCCCCCACCAATTTTCTCCAACTTGATATCGTTAGATGAAACCCCTAAAGATAAGATTTAACCTGGGGTTCACAAACCTCATGGATAAATTTCAAAGTATGGGGGAAATTACATCCTTATTTTTACTAACTTCTAACTGAAATTTAAATGTTTATTTTTTTCAACAGTATTCTGAGAAGAGATCCATATGTTTTACCAGATATTCAAAGGGATATATGATAGGAAAAGGTTAAGAATCTCTTCCCCAAAGGATTTAGCAAAATATTTTTTCTTTCCTTCCCCTAAATCAAAAGATTAACCTCAGAGAAATTTGTTTTTGTTTTTGTTTTTAAAATATTGGCTACGGTGTCTGCTAAAACTTATGGTAATTTATTCTAATTAAAAACTGATATTTTTCAAAAATTTTGAACTGGCCAGGGAATGAAGAAATATGTCACTGCTACTTGGTTCTTGAAACCCATTGCTATAGAAATCTTCATTTCTTTGTGGTCTTAGGAAGAAAGCAGGTATGTGTGTTTGGCAGCCATTAAGTGATTTCACTTAGAATTAATGCCCACAATTTTTAGGAGCTCAAAATTCCTTCCCTCTCTATCATCTTCTTTAATAACTTCAACATCTCCCTGTAAATAGTATGTAAACCAATTATCTGCCAAGTGGGCCTGCATTAGAGATTGTGCTAAAAGAGCTGCATTTGTGAAAATCATTTCCATGGTCTAAAACAATTTTTCTGAGATATGCCAGACCTGAACACAGCCAAATTGAAAGGTTACCCATTACACAAATCAGCCCAAGAGAGGCTTCCATAAACCAGGGAGACCTTAGGGAACATTAGAAGCTTCTGGGCAGAGATCTCTGATTTGGTACTTGGAATTGGCCTTGGGATGGTTCCAGCATGAGGTAATCATAGCCAAGAAGTTATCACACTGGGAAATCTGGAGATAATGAAATACAGATGCTTCAGTGAGGATCTCAAATTGTTTTTTTTATAAATATTTGATACTCTAAAAACTCAAATGTAATTTGTCCAGAGGCTTTTTCCCCTAAACTTCTGAGATAATGCCTTGCAAGAAAAGCATTGCCTATATACAAAAATCATGCTAAAATACTCCTTTGGGAGGGCTAATCCCTTCTTGCCATTTTTCTCTAGAAATATTTTCAGTCACCTATGCTCAAAATCCTGTGATAGCTCCCTATTACCTACAAATTAAAGTTGAAATGCCATAGCATACAAGACGCTTCACAATTAAGCATCTTCCTATTTATCTTTCTCTCATATTACTTCTTAATTTGTTCTGTTTGCCTCCTCCCCAGACTCATCTTATCTTTTTTCTAGCATCTATGCTTTTGTTCACACTATCTCCTATATCTAGAAGGCCCCTCCCCATTTCTGTACAATGAAATGTTATTTCTCCTTTAAGATGCAGTTTAAATACTAAAAGAAGAAGAAAACAAGGATTTATTATGCTCCTGTTATGCTTCAGGAACTATACTAGTCCTTACAAATAGTATCTCCTTTGATCCTTGAAAATAGATGATATGATTATCCTTATTTTCCAGTTGAGGAAACAGGCAGTCAACTGGTCCAGGTTCATGAAGCTAGTGAATGTGTGGTACTGGATGGATTTAACTTTGTCTTCCTGACTCCAGCCTTAGAACTCTGTCTACTACATTGCATGTCTATCTTCTAAACTTTTGTTAATTATATTCTCCAAGTTGGAAATAAAATTTCATCCTCTGACTTTGTGTGCTATTTTGCATGTCTTTAATGTGCTTATGGTTTTTCATAATAGTTATTAATGTGCTTATGTTTTACTTCATAATAGTTATTTATATAAGGACCATATCACTCTAACAAGCTCCTAGAAGTCAGGGATTATGTTTCAGTTATCTTTATTATTGCCTACAGTGACTACCACAATTCTTGACACAAGTAGGTACTTAATGAATATCTAATTGAATTTGCTTCTTTTTAATGTAACAGCTTATATGTATGTATGTATCCATAAAAAAGGAGAATGAAAACTCATAATTGATTACAAATATTGTGTACTGTATATTGATTGCAAATGGTAGAATTGAATAGTAAGCCTAAATACACAGAATTCAAACAGGTTAAACCTCTTTTCTGGTAAAATCATTACAAAATTTTCTCTAACAGGGAATTCAAGAGCTATGTGATGTTGGTTTACTAGTAACCAATTTTAACAAACTTCCTGAACCACAAAAGACTTCATGGACTTGAGGGCCCTCTTCCTTCAGGCTTAAAAACTGCTAGTTATCTCTCTATGGCCAGTGTGGGTTACTTAAAACATAGATGTTTTAGATAAACCCTAATTAAACTAAAGAGAGAAGAAAGGATAAAAATTGGTCAAGATAGGTTCCAGGGCAAAAGTTCATACTCAAAAATCAGCCCTGTAGAAAGAGACAGATATGATCTGGGAAGAATTAATCCTTAACATATGAAAAAATACAACAGTGATTTATGTTAAAAATCATAGGAATAAGTAGACCATTCTTTGTTATGTTAAATAGTGTCTATCTAAAACAGTGTCTATCTATTAAGGAGAAACATCAGAGGCTAGAGACTTTTCTAGTATAATTATAAAGTTTTCCATGCCAGGTGCGAATTTGTTTATATTTTTCCTCTTAGACCTGTCTCTCTAGGTGGGGTGAGAGATAGAAATTTGCTAATTTAGTGCATTCAAATAGCACAGAGTGATTTTGAGTTCTCTAGCCAAGAAGCTAGAAAAGGTTCCTGCTCATCAAGAGAAAAGCATCACTAGAATAGTCATGCAAAACTGGTACTCCTTACCAGAGATATCAAATGCTGAGCTGAGGGATCAGAGATAAAAGGCAGGATCCAGCCCCAAAGGATGAGTCATCATCAAGGTCAGTTGATGTTGAGAAACAAGCAAAAAAGATGTGATCTGTAGGTTAGGCAGATACTAGAAGAATAAAGAGGCTTTTATTTTGGTATGGTTCTCAGCACAATGTGAAGTCCTTGGCAACCTTGTTATTGAGTGCCCAGGTGTCTGGCTGCAGTTGCCTTCCAATTTCTCTTACCTTAGCTGCAGCTGGACATCTCCCTGATACCAGTAGCGTTATTCATTGGGCAAAAAGACATCCCTAAGGGCTGGTTGGACAATTTTTTTCCTGTGAAGTTATAATTTAATTTATTGCATATTTTTTCCACTAAAGTTCTCCAGTGCCTTGTCTTAGCTTGGAGAAGATTTTAGGCTCTTTAAGGCCATACTGGGCAGTCATAAATTTTTTTCAAAGCCTACTGAGCTGGAAAGATTTCAAGTATGGTTCTAGAAATGGATTGTGTGCCTCTGAAGGAGGACCAGTCTAAGTTTGAAGAGGCTTATCACTAGTCAATCAATAAATCAACCAATGAAGACAGTATATATACAAATTACTTGCTATGCACTGGGGATACAAAGGTAAATATAAATCAGTCACTCACTCAAGGACTTTATAGTTTGTCAACAAAGGATTAGACACCAAGTGATTTTTTTCCTGCAATAAATCATGAAAGAGCATCTAGAAGAAAAAGAGGAGCTATTCTTACTTACTTTTCATTTCAGGGTTATTGTGAGGGAAGAACATTATAAACTTAAAGTACTGAATTATTATTGTTATTACCATCTAAATCTATATTTGGGGTCCAATTTGTTCAAACTCCTTAATTCCTTCAAAATTTACCACTAGGAAAATATACTAATGGTCCTTAGCTGCTTTTATTTTTGGACTCCTTTGGTAATATGGTGAAATCTATAGAATCCATCTCAGAAGGGTTTTGAATGAATAAAATAAAATATATAGGATTATAAATGAAATGAATGATGTTGAAATATAGTTATCAAAATATTTTTTAAATGATAATGAGCTTTAGTCCCATGAATGGGCAAAGCAAAAACCTAAGATAGACAAACCAAGCCAAGCCAAGTCAGATGTTGAGGGTAGTTCCAAGGTTTTCCAAAAGCATCATGATATTTCTTCCAGGAATCTCACATTTAATTTGGAGACATCATAATAAAATGGCTCAATTAGTAAATTTTGATATCTAGACTAATTCTTCCCTCAAAACACCCAATTAAGCAGAATATTTGTTTTTTTAGATGAACAGAGCTTTATCATTTTCTGACAGCAGAGAATCCTGGATAAAGTAATTACAAACTTTCAAATATAGAATGAATTCTAACCTTATGACACAGTCACATAATGTTTTGCAGTTTAGAAGATATTTCTCTCACAAGAATCTTGGGAAATAGGTTGTACAAATATTTTACAGATAAGGAAATTGAGGATCAGAGAAAAGTGGCTTATTTTTTATGGATGCACAACTAGAAAATGTCAGACATAATGAATTCATGCAAAGTGAAGTGAGCAGAACCAGAAGAATATTGTATACAGTAAGAACAATATTATAAATTTGATGAACTGTGAAAGACCTATTATTCAAAATAATGATTCTAGACAATTCCAAGTAAAATGCTATCCACCTGCAAAGAAGGAATTGAACTCTAAATATAGATTGAAACATGCTTTTTTAAACATTTTTTAATTTTTCTTGATTTTTATGGTTTTTTTTTTGCAAAATGTCTAATGTAGAAATCTATTTTGCATAACTTCATGTGTATAGTGATTATCAAATTTCTTGCTGTCTCAAGGAAGGGATGGGGGTGAGAGGGAAGGAGAAATTTGAAACTCGGAATTTTAAAAAATGATTGTTAATTTTTTTTACATGTAATCAGAAAGTACTTAACAAAATAAATACAAATATATTGGAAAATTTTCAGTGCTAAATTTCTTTGGATCCCAAGATCATATGCTTTGAACCAGAGCTAACTAGACATTACTGAGCCAGAGGCAAATACCAAAAACTCCACCCAGGACAAGCAGCACAGCTGAGATGGAGGGTGGGGATGGGGAAGCATCACTATCATGAGATTGCCACAGTGAGAACAAGATAGGCCAATGAGAAAACTTCATCCCAGTCTGCCAGCTGGTAGCTTCCAATTTTACTGCTGAGGGGTTGCGAGGGCTGGCATTATACTCTAAATTTGGCATCTTAGGGCAAAGCTTCAGTCACCCTGAACTTCCTACAGCTATGCCATTCTTGTGAAACAAAGGTGAAGGAAGTTTTTTGATTGCTTATTTCCAAATCATCTTATAACTCAAGCTAATATCTACATTCATTTCTTAATAGTAAAGAATGCTGCCTATTTTACCGAGGCTAGGATGGTTTCCCTTTAAAGTGGTCAGGAAGTAGTCTTCTAGATTTAATTGATTCTAAAGATAATAGAACTTTTACCTATGGGAATTTGGGTGTAGACTGGGTTTTCATCTATTGCTTTTCATTCTCTCTATATGAACAACCCATCTCCTTTTCCTTCTATACACATTCTCCATAGTCTTTATGTGTGTGTTTTTTTAATGCATTTTATTTTTCTAAATACATGGAAAGATAGTTTTCAACATTCACCTTTGTGAAACCTCCTTTTCCAAATTTTTTCTCCCTCTCCTCCCCACTCCCTAAGATAGCAATCTGATATATATGTTAAACAGGTGCAATTCTTCTAAACATATTTCCATAGTCATCATGCTGTGTAAGAAAAATCAGATCAAAAAGAAAACCAACAAACAGCAAAAGGTGAAAATACTATGCTTTGATCCATATTCAGTCTCAGAAGTTCTCTCTCTGGATGCAGATGGCTCTTTTCATTATAAGTCTTTTGGAATTGCAGCATCACATTTTTGAGAAATACCAAGTCCATCACAGATGATCATGATATAATCTTGTTACTATGTACAATGTTCTGTTGGTTCTACTAACTTCACTTAGCTTCAGTTCCTCCAGAGTCTTTTATGTCACTTCTTGTGCTAGGAATCACTGGTAACATGTCATAGCTATATCCAATATATGTCTTTATATTGTTCTCCAGATTTTAATCCTTCTAATTTCATAATGTTCCATAAATCATAGTCATACAGAATCTCACAAAACCCAAAAATGTTCTCAAAGAGAACATTAATATTAAAGATACAGACTTTGTAGGTCTGTGAGAAATAGGGGTTCATTAAAAGTTCTGCATTAATTGTTCAAATATTATTCAACCCAATCTTTTCTTCCTATACATAATCCAATTGAATATTTATCCACAAGAAATATATCACTAGATATGTTGAAGAGCTCCCCCTCATCCCATTTAGTTGTTGGTTATATAGTCTGGGAATATAAGATGGAGTAAAAATAAAGGTTTTTGCTTTAATTTTGTGGTAATTTAAAGTATTAAGGAGTTGTCTTGAACCTTAAGAGATCATGTAACTTGCCCAAGGTCACATAGCCAGTAGGAATCAAAGATAGGATTTGAATGCAGGTATGAGGCCAACACAGATGTTGAGAATGCTACATTATCTCTCAATAAATTATAAAAATTATAAAAAGTTTTATCTCAAGATTTCATTTATCACTTCTGACTATAAGTATATAACCTAGAGTATACAACTGTAAAAACTTTTTTTCTTCTTTATTTTTTTTAAATCAAAGAGACCCTCAAAATGTTTGTGGACCATTTCTAAAAATCTTTGAGGAAATCTAAAAACAAGTAAATGGATCATTAGTTCTATCATTTTCTTAAAGGTTCTTTTTTAGTTAGTTTTTCTTAAAGAAATAAAAACCCTATCTAGTATCTTCTGAAATTTTCCTATCTTTAAATCATATTAAAATTTTAAAATAATGGTTTCCCCAATTTATATGTTAAAGCAGTTTTTTTAACATTTAAAAAATTGTTTTTGTGAGACAATTGGGGTTTAATGACTTGCCCAGGGTCACACAATTAATGTGTTAAGTATATGAGGCTGGATTTGAACTCAGACCTTCAATTCTAGAGTTACTGCTCTATCCACTGTACCATTTAGCTGCACCCTTTTAAGCATTTTTAAAGAAAAGTTTTAAGTTCCAAATTCTCTCTCTCTCTCTCTCTCTCTCTCTCTCTCTCTCTCTCTCTCTCTCTCTCTCTCTTTCTCACTCTTTTTTGCTTTTCCCCCTTCCTGAGAAGGCAAACAATCTCATAAAGGTTGTACATGCAATCATGTAAAACATTTCCATATCAGTGAAAGAAAGAAAAAAAAAAGAAAGGAGGGAGGGAAAAGGAAAAGAATGGAAGGAAGGTGGGAGGAACAAAGGAAGAAAGGAATGAAGGGAAAGAAGATCATATGCTTTGTTCTATATTCAGACAATATCAGTTTTTTCTTCAAGACAATCCCATAGAACTCATGATGAGACATATTAAATTGAAAATAAATCTGAGCGTCTTTTACATTGTGGTTCAGTTTCAGATTCTGTTTCTCATTTTCATATTTTTAATGCTGTTTCCACTTCCTTCCATTGCACATTAGGCAATAAATTGTTATAGCTTACAGCAACTATCTTCTATCCACAGACAATACTGTTTACAGCCTCAGACACAGTAAGTGCTGCTCCTTAGATATCCCCACATCTGTATTTTCTGAAGAAGGTCAATATATGTTCCTTGATCTTATTTACAAATCATTTATTCATGTACTGCTCTTGCCCCTACATTAATTTGATCTTCTAGACTCAAAGAACCTGTAATATTTGAATACTAAAAGAGATTTTAGAGATGATCAAATTGCCCTCACTCCTTGTGTGGGAAACTGAGGCTGATGAAGTAAATGCTTTTTTTCCATGGCTCATTCACAAAAGCTGACAATGTTAGAGCTGGAGGGAATTTGACTAAATTTTACTGAAGAGCCACTGAAGCACAGAAAAGAAAAATGATTTATTTAACATCATATAAGGTAGTTAAGTCTCAGAGCTGAGGCTCATACCTCGGTCTTCTATTTCCAAGTCCAATAATCTGGAATTTGGTAGTCAGCAATCTGTTCAAGGTAGGATCTATACTTCCTAAATATTTTGTATCGTATCAGAAGTAATATCTGACATGTATATGAGTATATGCATGTATATGCATAAATATATGTGAGAGAGAAAGCATTAAACTTTACATAGTTGCAAAATATGACAACTTAACTGCCTGTGTGCAAGGAAACAAAGTGGCAGAAGTACAAAAGAATACAAAAATAGGAAACAAAATCTGAAACTGGATCACAATTTGCAAGATGCCCAGGAATCTATTTTCAATTTAATATGGCTCAAAGACATATATGTATATAAACGTATATACACATATGCACATAAGATACATACACATCCCTCTATCAAAGTTTGAAATTTCACTAAGATTTGGGGACTGTATATATAATAATTTGAATTTGTGAAGTGCTTTATATACCTTATCTCCTTTGATCCTTACAAACCAATGAAGTAAATGCTACTGGTATTGCTCCTGAACAACTCTATAAGGTGAATGCTACAGATATTATTATTCCCATTTTCCAGATTGGGAAACTAAGTCTGAGAGAGATCACATTAATCCTTTGGAATGGGTCAATAATTTGCTGACAAAGATATCTTCCTCTCTTTGAAATTATCTCCAATATGCCATTTATACCAATATATACCAAGGTATACACATACACACATGCATGCATGCATATATACATACATACAAATGAATGCGAGAAAAAGGTTGTTTGATTATTTGTAAAGAATTTTAGGCATGTTGTTCCCCCCCCCCCCAATTAGAATCTGAGTTTCTTGAAAGCAGAGACTACTGTTTTTTGGTTTTATTTTTGCCTTTCTTTGCATCCCCAGTGCTTAGCACAATGCCTGGCACATATTCAGTCCTAAATAAATGCTTACTGATTTACTGACTTGACTTGACTTGACTGGTAAAGATCTTTCTAACAGATGCTCCTATTATAAAAAGTCAAAGCTTGGTACTCTGGCTTTGGGTCTCTAACAGAGTGGATGATGAAGCCCAGTTTATGCACTTTTACTAAAGGGGATGTTTCAGCCTTTAATCCAGCTTTTTGGGATTCACTCTCTTCCCCTTTCCCCAAAACACCTTTATAGATCCATTAAGGTTTGACTTTCGGGGGTTGTGCTCACAATACAAGCAAAAAAGTGATCCTAAAATAAGACCTATTTTTCCTTTTGGAAGGAAGGAGAGAGAGGTGGGAGAAGAAAGAAAGCCAGGGGAAAAAAAGAGTATGAGAAGAAATTATATATTATAAATATAGAGGTGTAGAAGACTGAGCTAAATCTATAGTAACCTTGACATATGTGAGAAATTATATTTTTAAAACAAATCAACTTGTTTACTTGTCCTTTGTCTCTCAATATAAATGCTAGCAGAGAATGTGTGCTCCACCTCCCTCCCCCAAAGTGGTTATTTGAGGTTTCTTTCTGCTCAGACTCTGGGTAAACAAGTCTGCTGTATATAAGACTAGCTTTTTAATGGATTTATAAGATAACATCAGGCCTGGACTTCTAAAATGCATTTTGGTTATTTCAGTAGAGAATTACAAGACAGAGTATAGTATGGGAATTTAGTCCTTTAATACATAGAGATTTTTCCTCCAGGGAGGAAAAATCAATTGCTCTGTGCATTTTCTATTTGGCTATCTGCAGAGTGTACAGCATATAGCAATTTGTACATTCAGATGAGAATGTAATCCCATTACAGACTTTCCAAACCCAAAATACCCACCTCTCATCATGCTAGGGCATCCCCTCATCAGCAGATAGATGATGGTGTCACTGCCCTGCTGTTACCATATAGGATCTCTTCAAGTCTCTCTGATCTCAAGAATTTTTATGTTGACATCTACTTATTTTTTTTGTTCCTATAACTGAGAAAGAGGGTAAATCGCAGCATCTCAGTTGAAAAAGACCTCAGAGAATATTGAGTCCAATCTATACTTGGACAAGAATTTCTCCAAGCTTCTGCTTTAAGAGAAACTCGCTATTTTCTAAGGCAGCCTATCCCACTTTTAGATGGCTCTTATTCTAAGAAAATTTGTCCTTTCAGGGGAAAATGTGCCTCTGTAATATCTTCCTGTAGTTCTAATGACTGGAGACAACATAACAAGCCTAATCCTACACTGCCACATGGCAGCACTTTAAATTCTTGAAGATTATCATGACCCCCAAGTCAAGTCTTTTCTTCTTGAAGTGATCTCTCATTCCTTTAAGTGATCCTTGTGTATAGCACATTCTCTAACAATGGTGTCAAACCCAAATCTCCACATAAGGATTCCTGTGGACCGCATATTGACTTAGAAAACCATGTATTATCATCATCTATGATATTGTTTTTATATTTTGTTAATTATTTCCCAATTTCATTTCAATCTGGTTTGTAGATGGCTCTCTATCATAAAGCTATTGGAATTGGCTTGAATCACCTCATTGTTGAAAAGAGCCACATCCATCAGAATTGATCATTATATAATATTGTTGTTGTTGTGTCATGTACAGTCTTTTAAAGCAAATTTCCATATTTGTCACATTGCACACAAAAGATCAGGTCAAAAGGGAAAAAAACCACGAGAAAGAAAAATCTAACAAAGGGGAAAATTGCTTTGAACCACATTAAGTCTCCATATGCCAAATAAGATTTATATAAATCATAAGCAAATTAATATAATAATAATATAATAAATTAAGATAAAGAAATTATAGAAATTAGATTTATTCTGCTTGGCCCTGGAAAGCAGAACTAGGAGAAAGAAGTGGAAATTAAAGAGACTAATCTTGACTTCCATTAACCCTACCTAAAAGTAGAATGAGCTGCCTTTAGTTGTAGGGAGCTATCTAGCCAAATAAGTAAACCCCCTATATTGATGGAGGCATTTGCAAAGGTTCTGGCATTTTTCTATCCCAGATCTATTGGAATTGTTTTGTATCTCTGTATTGCTGAGAAGAGTTAAGTGTATCACAGTCAATTATTACACAATCATGCTGTTCTTGTATACAATTGTATTCTCCTAGTTCTGCTCACTTCACTCAGTGTCAGTTCATGTAAGTCTTTTCAAGTTTTTCTGAGATCTGCTTTTTCATCATTTCTTATAGCACAATAGTATTCCATTACATTCACATGCCATAACTTATTTAATCATTCTCCAATTGGTAGACATCCCTTCAATTCTTAACCATTACAAAAAAAACTGCTACAAACATTTTGAATCTTTTCCCCTTTTTGATAATTTCTTTGGAATACAGACCAAATCATTATTTTCCTTCTCACCTCATTCTGGATATGACACTCTTCTTAATGTATCCTTACTCTTAAATGTATGAATACTCTAGAATAAAGTAAACTAATCAGAGTTTTGCATTCATGATAGTTTGAGCTATACTATTAGCTATCAGAAGAATAAGTTGACAAAGGAACTCAGAGTTGGTTCACAGATCAGTTGAAGAATCACAGCCTGAAAGAAGTAGGCACCTAATTTTCATAGAGCAAGTCACTTCCTTTCCAGAGTTATATCCTAAATTCCATTCTTTTTCCTTTTAAAAACTTTTGTGAACATTACAAACCTGACAAACTTCAACAAAGATATTTCTAAATATAAGGAAAAAAGGATATTAGACAAAACTGTGTATCTCTTTTATATAATTGTATAATACAAATCAACCAGTTAGCTTAAAAGCCATTCTTAGATTATAATCCTCTCTTAACATCCTTCTATTTTCTTCTTATTTTTAAAAACAAATATTTCATTGATAGTTTGCTCTGTTTTGGTGTCTTTGCTATCATGAGTTTCATGCTACCTAATCCAACTCCTACCTCACCTTACCCCAAACTCCTGCCTTGTTACCCAAAGCATAATCAATCAAATTAAAACCACAATAGGTCTTGTCTGAAAATGCATGTCTCATTCCATATCTAAAAATTTCTACTTCTTTTCATAACTAAATTTCTTGAGAAGGAAGTCTAGAACAGATGTCTCCACTTTCTTTACTTGAATTTTCTTTTAACTCTCTATAGTCTGGCTTCCAATCTCATTTTTTTTCAATTGAAGTTTCCCTCTCCAAAGTTACCACTGATCTCTTAATTGTAAAACTGAACATCTTTTTTTTCACTCCACATACTTTTCAGTCCCTCTGTAGTCTCTGAAACTTTGAATCTAATTTTCATTATTCTGTTATAGGCCAGAACTCTGAACTTGAAACAAGGATTCTTACAAGGTGCTAAGTTAAGTGGAATTGATGAGACAATGGTTATCTAGTTTAGCATGATGCTTAATAATTCTCTAAGTTCAGTATGACTGATTTAATCTTACAACAAATAATGGTTTCCTAGTGATATAATGATTGGTTTATACTCAGTGTAGAGCATATAAGCTAGGAGCCTTAGCCAGGCTCATTCAGAGAGAGAGGTAGAGAAGACAAGCAGACTGGAGGCTGAAGCACAAGCCCTTGGACTCAGATTCATTCATCTCAGCTCACACCACCCTCGTGTCAGACTCTCTTCTTCTGTTTCTCCTTTGAGACCAAGGCGGGTCTGAAAGGCTCTCCAGAAAGCTGCCCAGCCCCAGGAAGAAGATAATAAAGAATTTGGACTTCAACCTCTGGCTACTCTTGTGATGAAAAGCTGCTTTCAGAGACCCCCCCCAAAAAAAAAAAAAAAACAAAAACAAATTAGAGAACACTACACTTCCATCTCCAAAATTACCAGTGATCTCTTAATTGTAAAACTAAATCATCTTTTTTTCACTCCACATACTTTTCAGTCCCTCTGTAGCCTCTGATACTTTAAATCTAATTTTCATTACTCTCCTCCCTCCAAGTTTTTTTCTTAACTATCTGACAGCTCCTCTCTCTTTTACTAGTTTGTTCATTTAGGTCATGCCCTCTAAATGCAAGTGGCTCCCCAAAAGCTCTGTTCTGTGCCCCCTATTCTCTGATTTCTTAATTTTAACAGGATGCATGGATTCAGTTATCATCTTTATAGAAATAACTCTCAGATATATTGATCCAGCCTAATCTTTCTCCTGTCCTCTGATCTTGCATTTCCAATTGCCTATTGGACATCTTCAATTAGATATACCAGACATCTTAAATTCAACATGTCCAAAGTTGAACTCATTATCTTTCCACAAATTCCTTCCCCTTTTGCTAATTTTCTGATTCCTGTCAAGGGTACTACCATACTCCTGGTCCCACAGGGTTACAACCTAGATGTCATTCTTGACTTCTCAATTGCCAAGAACACTTGTTTCTCTCTTTGTAACACCTCATATATGTTCCTTTCTTTCTTCTTATATTGTCACCACCCTGACACAGGTACTTATCTTTTTGCCCTTCTCTCCAGTCTCTCTTCTATTCAACTATTAAATTTATCCTTCTAAAGCAGTCTAACAATGTCACAGGATCAGATTTAAAACCTCTGACTTTTAAAGCCCATTATAACCTGGCTCCTTTCCCCCTTCTAGTCTTATTTTGTACCTTACTCACCATCAAATACTCATAGCATTTGGTGACATTGTTCTCCTTGTTGTTCTTTCTCCAGAAGACTTCATTTACCAACTTACACCACTTTCATTGGCTGTCCCTCAGGCTAGAACTTTTTCTCTCTTCAATCCTTCTTCTTTACTTCCCTGGCTTTTTTGAAGTACCAGATCAAATCCCATCTTTAACAATAGCTCTTTCCCAGACCTGTATGTGCAAAAATGTTTATGGCAGCCCTTTTTGTAGTGGCTAGAAACTGGAAACTGAGTGGATGCCCATCAATTGGAGAATGGCTAAATAAATTATGGTATATGAATGTTATGGAATATTATTGTTCTGTAAGAAATAACCAGCAGAATGATTTCAGAAAGGCCTGGAGAAATTTACATGAACTGATGCTGAGTGAAATGAGCAGGACCAGATCATTATATACTTCAACAACAATGCTATATGATGATCAATTCTGATGGACATGGCTCTTTTCAACAATGAGATCAACCAAATCATTTCCATTTTTTCAATAATGAAGAGAAACAGCTATACCTAGAGAAAGAACTCTGGGAAATGAGTGTGAACTGCAACATAGCATTTCTACTCCCTCTATTTTTGTGTGCTTGCATTTTTTATTTCCTTCTCAGGTTAATTTTACCTTATTTCTAACTCTGATTCTTCTTGCACAGCAAAATAACTGTAAGTATATGTATACATATATTGTATTTAACATATACTTTGACATATTTAACATGTATTGGTCTACCTGCCATCTAGGGGAGGGGAATGGGAGGAAGGAGGAGAAAAGTTGGAACAGAAGATTTTGCAAGTGTCAGTGCTGAAAAATTATCCATGCATATATCTTGTAAATAAAAAAGCTATAATTAAAAAACAAAACAAAACAACAAAATAAAAAACAATCATCCTTTCCCAACCCATCTTCATCTTAGTATTTTTTCTCTGAGATTATCTCCAAATAGTCCTTTATCTTATTTGTATAAAGATTGTTTTTTAATATGGTCTCCCCCATTTAACATATACTTTAACATATTTAACGTGTATTGGAGTACCTGCCATCTAGAAGAGGGGATAAAGAGAAGGAGGGGAAGAGTTGGAACAAAAGGTTTTACAAGGGTCAGTGTTGAAAGATTACTCATGCATAAATTTTGTAAATAAAAAGCTATAATAATAATAATAATAAAATATTGTCTTCCCCATTAGACTGGAAGCTCCTTGAGAGTAGTAACTATTTTTGCCTGGCACATAGAAGGTGATTAATAAATGCTTGTTGATGTATTTGTTGCTGACTTTACATCTGTTTGGAAAAGCATGCAAGCCCATTAAGAGTGAGGGATAACTAACAGCATACATGTTAAATTCATACCTATGTAACGCCAAGAGACTTGGGGGAATTTCCCAGCATGTTGGGTAGACTCTATGGAGAATTTACAGAAAAATTTGAAAAGAGATTCACAGGATGAGAACCATGAATAAGTTTCAATCTGTACTGGACAAAATACCTATAATTGAATCGCAACCCTTCTAAATATACAAAGACAATAAAACTTCCTTAACAAGTAAAGCTGTACGAAAATGGAATGGGTGATCTTAAAAGAGTGGCAAATATCCTTGGGCCCATGGGTTTCCCCACTAATGTGCCTTTCTGCTAGGTTTTTATCAGTGTTTGCTCCTTCTCCCCATGGATACTCCATGAATTAGTGGAATAGTATGACCCAAATTTGGGTAGACTGTATGTTTTGATTATATCTGCTTTTGTATTCTATTGAATAACTATGATGCTTGATTTTTCTGGCTTTTGTTTCCTGTTGAGTATTTAGATTATTATTGCTTTTGTCTTATAATTTAGTAAATTATGTATGTGAGTTAATTGGGTCATAACACATTTTGTGTAAATGAGAAACACAATAATGATAATAGTGAATCCTTATCCCCACATCAGGGCTTTGTCTAGGATCCCAAGAGAGGCTAAAATATTATAAAATGACCATGGATGTCACTGTTCCCTCATTCTGGGGGGAAAACCTTATAGATCTTTTGTAAATGAGCTAGCCCAAAGACAGAGAAAGAGGATTCATGTATCATATTAGATGCCACTTTTGTGAGTTGCACTGCTGGCATGAGTAGGTCTGATCCCACATATAGGCAACTTTATAATTGAAGAGAATGGGGTTCAGGAAGGTTAATTGATTTTTCCCAATGTTGCATAGTTAATAAGAATTCAAAGTGGGATTCTTAATTTAGCCTTTCTGACTTTAAGATCAATGTCCTTTCTATGAAGCCTTTTATGCTCTAGTGAGGATGGAGATATATTATAGACTGCCTATATAGATATATATGATCAATTCTGATGGACATGTCTCTCTTCAACAATGAGATGAACCAAATCATTTCCCCAAAACAAACAAACAAACAGAAAACAATTCAGCTAGTGTCTGGCATGTCTTGATGCTTCTTTTAATAGCATATGATAAAGACTCTGGGTAGCTAGATGACTCAGTAGATAGAATGCCAGGTCTATAGTCAGGAAGACTCCTTTTCCTGAATTCACATCTAGCACCAAACACTTACTAGCTGTGTGACCCTAAACTATCACTTAATCCCGCTTGCTTCAGTTTCCTCATCTGTAAAATGAGCTGGAGAAGGAAATGGTGAATCATTCCAGTATCTCTACCAAGGAAGACCCCAAATGGGCTCACTAAGAGTTGGATATGATGCTGCTAAGCTATTTCAAGACTCTGAACTTTGAATTTATCTTGGTTCCATAATTCTACTCTTTCTGCCCAACAACTTCTTTCTCCCAAGTGGGTTCTCATTCTCATCCTTTCTCTGCCAGCTCTGTTAGGAATGGGAATCATGGAAGCAATGTGACATGGGCTATCCCAGCCCTGCTTCTTAAACATTATCTGCCTATGTCTGGACCAGATGAAGCTTAGAAGAAATTGAGCAGATTTTTTCAAACCAGAATGGATCTTAGAGATCATATGGTTCAACAACTGAATTTTAAATATAAGTAAAGGTTAGGCTCTAAAAAAGTAGATTGAGTGTCCAAGTCTAACAGCTGCCTCTTACATTTAATTAAACTGAAGGTATGTAGAACCTAAATAATTCACTCAACACTGGCCTTGTCATTGTTTTAGACATCACTTTAGATAGCTACTGTTATCTTTACTCTGCCTCTTTTCTAAAACCTTAAATTATTTTTGTGTGTGACTCATCAATTCATGGGAGTAAAAAAAAATGAAAATGCAACATAAAGGAAAACTCTACATTCTAGGAAGAGTTGTTTCTGATGAATAGAGAATCTGTTTCTGGACAATGACCTAGGAAAGCTATTGGTGTGAGAAGATAGACCCCAGAAACTAGTGGCATATATTTTCTTTACAAAACCCCTCAAAGTTTATTACAGGAATATGTTGGAGCCAACTCTATCCAGCTCGTGAGACCAGTGTCAACATTTCCATCTTGTAAATCAGCAAATGCTACTGATCAGGGCTTGATTTATTGTTTCACTAATTGTTTAGACTTAAGAAAATGATAATGAAAATTTTAATATAGCAGATTTAACTTAAAAGTGTGTCATGCATATATTTTTTAGAAAGTTGTTAAACATTTTCCAGGTACCTTACTCATATAACTATATAGATAATAGAGAGAATCTATATCTATTCTAAATCTCTGATCCTAATACTGTAGTTAGATCTATATTATATCTAATTATAATTATATTTAGATCTATTTTCTATTTTCTCTTGGTTATCACTGTTATGCCCATCTTCCATAGACACTAATTTCTCTTTCCTCACTCACCCACCCATATTCAGAGTGTTCCAAAAGTCATAGTTCAGTTTTAAGCTCTTAAAGCTTTACAATTGCACTAAGACTTTTGGGACACTCTGTGCTAGCAGCTCTAGTTCAGCATCTTATTACTTAATATTGAACAGTTTCCTAACTACCTGTCTGACTCTACTCTCAAATCCTCTCTAATCTTCTCAAATCCCTCTTGCACCTCATTGCTAGATTGGTCATTGTGAAGCATCTCAACACTGTTGAACCATAGTCAGGAAACTTAGATTTGAATTTGATGCTTAATTGCTATGCAGTTATGGCAAGTTATTTAATATTTCAGACACTTGACTTCCCCATCTTTAAAATGGGTATAGTAACTACATACCTCACAAATTTGATGTCAAGAAAATCCTTTATAAACCTTGAAGCAGCATTTCAATTTGATTGCTATCCTTAGTTTTATTATTATTGTAAGTTTCATATAGATAAGGATCATATCTTATACTCAGAGCTGAAATTAGAGATTTAAGATAATAGATTTAGAATTAGAAGGGACTTTAAAGGCCATCACATCTAATCTCCTCATTTCACAGATGAAGAAACTGAGACAGAAAGATTAAGATGATTTGCTCAGGGTCATATGATTAGTCAATGTCTGAGAAAAGATTTGGACCCTTTTTTTCCAACCCTAAGTCTATGGCCCTATCTATCGCATATACTAAGAAATAGAAATCAGGTCTAAATGAGGTCCAAATAATACTTATTAAGTAATTTGCAAACCTCAACGTGGAAAAGACAATGAGTTCTGTTTTGGACATGTTAAGATTGAGATGGTTATGGGACAGTTGTTGCAAGATGCCCAGCAGTTACTTGGTTATGTTTGTTCTTTATTATTAACAATAATAACAATAAAATAATTAAGGATTTGTTCACTGGTGATGATTTTTTAAGGACAGTACATTTTAAATTAATTACATTTATATGTTTATAGCATGTGTAACCCTTCATTAATATAGAAACAATTGGGCTTAGAATTTAGCAAGAATAATTAGTCAAAACAGGAAGTTACCAGATGGTGTGTATTATTAACACTTATCTATAAGTCTGGTATTTACTAAGCACTTTAAAAAATGCTCATTGAGGGGCAGCTAGGTAGCGCAGTGGATAGAACACCAGCCCTGAAGTCAACAGGACCTGAGTTCAAATTTGACCTCAGACACTTAGCTGTGTGACCCTGGGCAAGTCACTTAACCCCAGTTGCCTCAGGGGGAAAAATGCTTATTGAATTAAAACATTCAAATTACTGGAACAAGTGTCAAAGGTACACAGATGATATTCTCTCTCTCTCTCTCTTTTTCTCTCTCTCTCTCTCTTTCTCTCTCTCTCTCTCTCTCTCTCTCTCTCTCTTTTTATATATATATCTATTGTACAGAAAGAGAAGAGAGGAGGGTCAAGGACAGATCTTAAGAAGTTCTTGAGACTTCTTAAGATCTGTCCTTGACCCTCCTCTCTTCTCTTTCTGTACAATAGCATTTACTAAACTTATTAGTTCCTAAGGATTCAATTATTTTCTCTATGATGATGATTTTGATTTATTAATCCAGTCAAACTTTTCTCCTGACCTCCATTTTTTTAAATTAAAGCTTTTTATTTTCAAAAAAAAAATGGACAATTTTCAACATTCACTCTTACACAACCTTGTGTTCGAATTTTTTTCCCTCTTCTCCCCAACCGCTTCCCCTAGATGGCAAATAATCCTATGTTAAATATGTGCAATTCTTCTATACATATTTCCACAGATATCATATTGCACAAGAAAAATCAGATCAAAAAGGAAAAAAAGAGAAAAAAAACAAAATGCAAGCAAACAATAACAAAAAGAATGAAAGTACTGAATCTCCCTGGGTGCAGCAGTCTTTCTTCATCACAATTGTAACTGGCCTGAATCATCTCAAGGTTGATGAGAGCCATATCCATCAGAATTGATCATCACAGAATCTTACTGTTGCTATGTATAATGATCTACTGGTTCTGCTTATTTTATTTAGCATCAGTTCATGTAAGTCTCTCCGGGCCTCTATGAAATCATCCTGCTGATCATTTCTTATAGAACAATAATATTCCATAACATTCATAAACCATAACTTATTCAGTCACTCTCCAACTGATGGACATTCACTCAGTTTACAATTTCTTGCCACTACAATAAGGGCTGCAACACATTTTTGCACATGTGGGTCCTTTTCCCTCCTTTCTGATCTCTTTAGGATACAAGCTCAATTGAAACACTGCTGGATGAATGGTTGAATCAGTTCACAACTCCACCAGCAATATATTAATGTCCCAGTTTTCCCACATCCCCTTCAACATTCGTTATTATCTTTTCCTATCATCTTAGCCAATCTGAGAGGTGTGTAATGGTATCTCAAAGTTGTCTTAATTTGCATTTTTTCCAATCAATAGAGAACCTTTTTATATGGCTAGAAATGGTTTTAATTTCTTCATCTGAAAATTGTCTGTTCATATTCTTTGACCATTTATCAATTGGAGAATGCCTTCAATTCCTACAAATCTGAATCAATTCTATATATATTTTAGAAATGAGGCCTTTATCAAAACACTTGAATGTAAATTGCTTTTCCCCAATTTATTGCTTCCTTTCTAATCTTGTCTGCATTGGTTTTGTTCGTACAAAACCTTTTTAACTTAAAATAATCAAAATTATCCATTTTGCATTCAATAATATATTTGAGTTCTTTTTTGACCACAAATTCCTTCCTTCTCCACAGATCTGAGGGGATAAACTAGACTATTCTTTGTTCTTCTAATTTGCTTATATCATTCTTTATATCTAAATCATGAACCCATTTTATTCTTATCTTTGTATAAGGTGTTAAGTATGGGTCAGTGCCTAGTTTCTGCTATACTAATCAAATAGTGAGTTCTTATCCCAAAAGCTGGAATCTTTGGGTTTGTCAACTGACCTCCATTCTTACAACACCAAATCTTATGACACATCTTGAAATGAATATCTCATAGATATAAAAAATCCAACATTTCCAAAACAAAACTCATTATCTCTCCCCCTCCCCCAATTCTTCCATTCTTTCCAACTTTCCTAGTATTGTCAAGGACATCAAAATCCTCTTAACATTTGCGATCCAACCTTGGATCTAACCTTACATCTTTAATGGCATTCATTCCACATAGTTATTCTATTGCTAGGTCTTGTCATTTCTACCTTTCCAACATCCCTCATGTAAGTTCCTTTCTCTCTACTCACATAGCCATCCCTCTTTTGAAAGCCTTCATCATCTCACACCTTTGCTGTTGTTTGGTCATTTTTCAGTCATATGCAACTCTTCATGATTCTATTTAGGATTTTCTTGGCAAAGATAGTAGAATTGTTTGCCATTTCCTTCTCCAGATCATTTTACAAATGAAGAAATTAAGGCAAATGGGGAAGTGACTTGCACAGGATTACCCAGCTAGTGATTTCTGAGGTTGGATTTAAATTCAGGAAAATGACTCTTCCCTAACTCCAGGTATGGTGCCATCTAACTGCTCTATCTTATGCCTAGTCTATTGTAATAGCCTTCTGTTTAATTTCATTGCCTTATCTTTTCACTTCTAGACCATCCTTTACTCAGTTATCCAAGCTTTTCCTAAAACCCTGGTCTGATCACATCTCCCCACCTCCTGCCCACAGTCAATACATTCCAGTAGATCCGTATTACCTCAATATTGAATGTAAAATTCTCTCTTTGGCTTTTAAAGTTCTTTACAATCTAACCAGGCTCTATTTTTCTAATCTTCTTATGCTTAACTCCCTTCTTCAATCTAGGAGCATTGATCTTATGGCTGCCCTACACATACTACACTCAATTTCTCAAGACTGAGCCTTTTTGCTATCTATTCTCCCTCTCTAGGATGTTCTCTTCCTTCACCTCCATGTCTCTGATTCCCTACTTCCTTCAAGACCCTGCTCAGATCCTTTCTACCTTTTCTGTTCTTTTTCTTCCCACCTCTCTCCTACCCTTCTCTGAGATTATTTCCAAATTATATTGTATATATTGTGTATGTATACAGTTATTTTCATCTTGCTCTCTCTATAAGAATGTGAGTTCCCCAAGGGATCTTTTTGACTTTTTTAATTTAATAAAATTATTTTTTGTTGTTATCTTCAGAACTTGTTGAAATACTTGGTGCAATAATTACATATGTAGCAAAAGATGCTTGTTGACTGACTGGGAACCTTCCTCACTAATGAAATTACTGGTCTAATTTCTGGTCAAAAAAATAAAATGAAGGAGAATGTGTCTTAAAATTCTTAATGTAAAATATCTTATTCACTTCTCACAACAAATATTTTCATCTTGATTTTATAAATGAGGAACAAAGAAGTTATATTTCTAAAGTTAAGGGACTGAGCCAGAACACTGAGATCATCAGATCATAGATCTAGAACTGGAAGGAACCTCAAAATCAGTCTACTACAGGTTTTATCCCCATTTTCAGATGACAAACGGAGGGCCAAGAAGGTTAAGTACTCCCCACTGTAGTATTTTCCCTCTGAGATTTACATTGTGATGATAAAAATTCAACAAAAATAATTTTCCAGACAAGTTAAGTTTATTCACAGTGATACATATAAGTGTTTATAAAATGACAACTCATTTTATATTGTCTGTCCCTTTCAGTTAAGTCACTGACCATAGTAGGACTGAAAAGATTATATTTAATGAGATTCCCCCCAAAAGGGGAAGATGTTGGGTAGTTAAAAAAAAGCTTTGATTAGCTACGGCTGGGGAAAGTGGGGTGACCTTCAGGTGTGACAGATCACCCCCTCTCTTTGACAATTAAGGAATGTTAATTGCTTTTTGAGATTCAACTGCCTCTAGTAATCTTGGCTATAATAACAAGAACCACCCCAATCAGGACTTCCTTTTAGTCTTCCCCATGAAAATCAAATCATTCCTAATTTTTATGAGGAAAACTAAGAACAGGAAAGCCATCCCTTAAGGTGGATCCTAACACAAAGTGGTGGAGCAAGGATCCCGCTTAAAACTGGTTAGAAAGCAAATACCCTGGGAGCTCACAATGATCACATTCCTCAACCATACCTTTAAATTGGACTGAAATAATCTTTTAAGCTAGACTGAGAAATAAAGTTTGACAAAATAGGGAATAGGATGGGTTGCAGAGGAATATTATGCTGTAATGGCTTACAGCATAATGACATAAACTTATATTTATGTATATATATATATATATGCATATACACTTATATTTACATATGTATGCATACATCTAAATATATATGCATATACATGTGTAAATATATATATAAATATACATATTTGTATCTATACACATATATACATACACATAACAAATAGTTACATATTTTACTCATTAGAATCTGAGTACCTGAAGTTTGACCATTTTTTTTGTTTTTTGCTTTTCTTCATATCCCAACTGCTTAGGAGAGTGCCTGGCTTACAGCAGTAAGTCAACGAGCATTATTAAGTGCTTACTATAAGTCAGGCACTCTCCTAAGCAGTGAAGATAGAAAGAAAGACAAAAATTAATGGTTCCCTGCCCTCAAGAATTCTAATGGGAAGATAACATGAAAACAACTAAATAGATATAAGATATATACAGTGGAATCTCAGAAGGAAGATACTGAATGAAGGACTGTCAGAAAACTGGACTTATTCCATTTCACCCTTCAGGTTCAGGTTAAAAAATCATTTTTTCCTAGTTACTGTGAGTATTCTGGTCTCATGGTAACAAGCGAGACATTGCAGTTCACCACCAGAATTTTAAGCAACCTACATTTATATGGAAAGCCACATGCCCCTGTGCAGCAGGATCAAATGGGGGGAAAAATCTGCTCTGGTACTAATTACTTATCAAATCCAAACAAAATCTAAACCCTTTAGTGTTCAACTTATAAATCTCACCATCTGTATAATTGCTGATTCATTAGGCAAAGTGTCTGCTGAAAGGGACATTTGTTTCCCATCATGCCCCATCCTTTCCATCATTGCAAAAAATGGGATTCATTTCTGGGCACCATGTGCAAGCAGGGTTAGAAGGATATAGATTATCTGATAGAATTCACAGGCACCTGGCCCTTTTTCCCAAGGTTAAAGTGACAGACATAACAGCTTTACTGGCAGCTTGTAGAATTTATCCTTTTATGGGGAGAAATATGCATCAGAAGCTTATAGTTAAAAACACAAGCCAAATTTGGGTCCCCATCATCTTGAGACCTTAGGGTTCAAAGAAGAATGATGGATTTGGAATCAAAGAGCCATCAAATCCCAACACTGCCATTTATTCCCTGTGTTGACCTTGGGCAAATCAATTAGTTCACTTCTCTGAATCTCAGTTTGCTCTTCTATAAAATGACAGATATAGAATATTCAGTTTTGATGATCTCTATAATCCATTCCAGAGATCAGTCTGTCATAGTATGATCCTACTCAAATACTAATGCTACTGAAGAAGGTAGTTTACTCATAGTTTCAAGGAAAAATAAAGATCAACAATATCTTATGGTTAGCAATCCCCTGACGAGTTTAATGTCAGTTAAATGTCTTCTCTCTTCACAACAACTCTTCTACATTAAAAAATTAAAATAGATGAACAATTACAGAAAATTCATACTTCAAACAGTATTTAAAAAGAAGGCCTCTAAAATCACTTTCATCTCTTAATATCCTACAAAATTCCAACTGTTTCAAAGGACAAGTTAAGTATTTCTTGTATTTGGGGTGGTCAGTTCAATACTGTGAAAGTTTCTTTGAGAAATATTTTTAAAAATGGTGCTTTAAACCAAAATCCAGGAGACCTAGTGCACCATCTGCCATTTACTAGCTATGTTTTTTGGGGAAAGCTCTTAAAACATCTATGTATCTCAATTTCTTCATTAGGAAATATCTTTCCAATCCACATGTGCAATATGTTTGTGGCAGTCCTTTTTGTAGTAGCAAAAAACTGGAAACTGAGTGGATGCTCATCAGTTGGAAAATGGCTGAATAAGTTATGGTATATGAATGTTATAGAATATTATTGTTCTGTAAGAAATGACCAGCAGGATGATTTCAAAGAGGCCTGGAGACACTTAAATGAACTGATGCTAATTGAAGTGAGTCAAGAGCAGCAGCAAGATTTTATGATGATCAACTCTGATGGACTTGTTTCTTTTCAATAATGAGATGATTCAGACCAGTTCCAATGGTCTTGTGAGGAAGAGAGTCATTTGCTCCCAGAGAGAGGACTGTGGGACTAAATGTGGATCACAACATAGTATTTTCACTTTTTTTGTTTTTTTCTTGCATGTTGTTTTCTTTCTCAATTTTTTCTTTTGATCTGATTTTTCTCGTGAAACATGATAATTGTGGAAATATGTATAGAAGAATTACATATGTTTAACATATATTAAATTATTTGCCATAGGGGAGGAGGTGGGGGAGAAAGGTAGGAAAAAATTTGGAACACAAGGTTTTGCAAGGGTGAATGTTGAAAATTATTTATGCATGTTTTGAAAGTAAAAAACTTTAATAATAAAAAAGGAAATGCCTTTCTTTCCTCCAAACCTGTAATTTATTTGGCATAGAGAACTCTTGGTGAGGAAATCTCTCCTATTGCAAATCAGTACTTGCTAAGCATTTTATAATCTTAGAAAGATGCCTGGGGAACTAAGAGATTAAGTAACTTAATCATGATTTTAATATTTTCTATTTTAAACTATTGTTGGAAACTATAAGTAGCCATTAAAATTTTTTGATTCATGGAAGCATACTCTTTTTTTCTTCTGGAGAGCCAGTTGTTAAACATTTACTAGCATACTTCTAACCTTAACTAAAGGCAAGAGTAGAGTCAACATGACTCAAGTATGATTTAGAGGAGGATGATAGATCTCTTACCTCAACTGGTAAGAAAGAGGTATGAGGAGCACTGAAGATTTGAAAAGGTAGGTTAATGAATAAAGTCCATGTTAGATGTAAGAAGTCACCATCTTCATCATTAATTATCTATTTCACAGGGTTGCTATGAGGAACAAATTTTAAAAATGGATGTGAAAATCTTTCCAGTTATACAACACTACATAGATGTAGCTTATTATGAGGACAAGATTCCTGCTCTCCAAGACTTCACAACCTAAGGAGAGAATCAAGACTAAAACACAAGAAACAGCAGTAAACATGAAATAGGATAAAAATAAAGTTGTAGGAGTCTAGGATTCCCTGTGTCTAAGTGTGACAAAAGTTCAAAGGAGGATAAAAGAGTGCTAGCATAGTCACGAAGAAGGGTAATTTTAAGATGGATCTCCAAAGACAAGTAGGAACAGGATGAGCAAAAGGAAAACAGGAAGTCACTCCATCAAAAATTCTTTTTTTTAAAGTACTAAATATGACAATATACCTAAAGAAAAAGATCCTTTAATTCCAAATGAACTCAAATAAGATCTTGGATCTGTACCCTAGAGTAGGGATTATTTCATTTTTTGTATTTTTATCTCCAGAACCTGGATCAGTGCCTAACACAAAGTAGTTGCTTAATAGATGCTTGCTGATTGTTTTTAAAAATAATTTTGAAGTTCAGCTTCTTTTAAAGGATATGCATGGAAAGTTGGAGCAGGGGAAAGATACTGGATATATTAAAACATCTAGAGAACAATATGTCAGTCACTTTCACTGGGTCATATTCTAGAAGTTCCCTAATACTCACAACATATAATCCAGACAATCCAGCTGTTTGGTCAGTAACATGTCTGGAAAAAAATTAGCTATACATTCTCATTAAAACTGCAGCCCGAGGGCCAGATGTAGCAGCTGAGGACGGTTATCTCCCTCACCCAAGACTATGAAGTTTCTTTATTTAAAGGCCTACAAGACAAAGTTTTTGTTTTTACTATAGTCCGGCCCTCCAACAGTCTGAGGGACAGTAAATTGGCCCTCTATTTGAAAAGTTTGAGGACCTCTGCAATGAATGGGAATCAAAGCTGACTGTCAGTAATACTGTAGGCCACCCTAAATATTAATACAAAAGTGTTATTTTACTTTATATTCTACTCTCAAACATCTGTCACCAGTCACAAGCTAATTTCTTGTATCTAAGGGTCTTTTCCTACCATTATTTGGCTGGTCCATGGAGTGTTAGACTTAGTGTTAAGAACACATTGGTAGGTCCTGATCTTTGTCAATTTAATCAGTCAACTAGCATCTACTGTGTGCCAAAAACTGCTAAGCAATGGAGATCTAAAGAAAGGCAAGACATTAAAAACAAAAACAACTAATGATCTCAAAAAGCTCACAATTTAATGGGGAAGGCACTGTATAAGCAATTGTGTACAAACAAGATTATATAGGGAATAGTATCTAGGAATAGTACCAGAGGGACAACACCAAAATTAAGGATTGGGAAATGCTTCTTGCAGGAATTGAGTCATTAGTTGAGACCTGAAGGAAGCAAAGGAAGGCAAAGGGCAGAGATAAGGAAGAACTACAAGTGTGGGGGACTGTTCCCACTTGGAGGGATATCTTTTTCAAGGAATAAAAAGGTCAATGTCATTGGATCACAAAGGACATGAAGGGGGATAAGGTGTAAGAAGCTTGGAAATGTAGAAAGAGGACAGGTTATAAAAGGCTTTAAAAGGCAAACAGGAATTTTTATTTTATCCTACATGTACTAAGGAACCACGTAATAGCTTTGTGACCATAGCTGATGACCTGAGGTTCAGAAGGTAAGCTCTTTAAGGGACTACCTTTTAAGTTCAGATCCTCACCTATAAAATGGGTATAAAAATATCAGTTTTGTTAGTAGTTCAAATCAAATAATATACAAAAAGTACTTTGAAATCTTTAAAGTGCTATATGTGTTAATTATTGCTGCTATATTCAGAGAAGGAAAATCACACTTTAATAATATCAACCTAAACCAAAGAGAGAAATCTAAGCAAGAAAAAATGTATTATTTCACAGAGGCCTAAATAAAAGTATATTGTCTTTAAATTATCCACAGTTTGTGCATACCCTTTGATCCAGCAGTGTTTCTACTGGGCTTATACCCCAAAGAGATACTAAAGAAAGGAAAGGGACCTGTATGTGCCAAAATATTTGTGGCAGCCCTTTTTGTAGTGGCTAGAAGCTGGAAAATGAAAGGATGTCCATCAATTGGAGAATGGTTGAGTAAATTGTGGTATATGAATGTTATGGAATATTATTGTTCTGTAAAGAATGACCAGCAGGATGAATACAGAGAGGACTGGTGAGACTTACATGAACTGATGCTGAGTGAAATGAGCAGAACCAGGAGATCATTATATACCTCAACAACGATACTGTTTGAGGAAGTATTCTGATGGAAGTGGATCTCTTCGATAAAGAGAGCCTTAACTGATCAAAGATGAACAGAAACAGCTACACCCAGAGAAAGAACACTGGGAAATGAATATAAACTGCTTGCATTTTTGTTTTTCTTCCCGGGTTATTTATACCTTCTGAATTCAATTCTCCCTGTGCAACAAGAAAACTGTTCGGTTCTGCACACATATATTGTATCTAGGATATACTGCAACCCATTCAACATGTAAAGGACTGCTTGCCATCTGGGGGAAGGGGTGGAGGGAGGGAGGGGAAAAATCGGAACAGAAGTGAATGCAAGGGATAATGCTGTAAAAAGTTACCCTGGCATGCGTTCTATCAATAAAAAGTTATTTAAAAAATTATCCACAGTTTGAGTTTCTTTCTACAATATATTAATTCCCTTCCATTAGCATAGCTGGGTTCAAAGTTAGATTTCATAGAATCATAAATTGTTGGGACTAGAAGAAATCTTATAGAGATTAACTTATATAGTTAAATTTCCTTATTGTGTAGGTTAAGCTAAGGCTTAGAAGGATTTAAGGGACTTTTCAAGGTTATGAGTCAGTCACTAGCAAAGGTGTAGGGCATTGGCAATAAAAGATTCTGCTTTAGCTGCTGGATTAGCTAAAAGGCTTTTATGCCCTGGTAGCCTAAGAACTGGTCAAGTTTATAATGGTCAAAGTAAAAAATATAAGAATGATTATATTCCTCATGCCTCTTCCTTAACAGATGAAAAAAGAAGTCTATTACCCTCTTCCCACTACAGCCTTAGTTACCCTGACAGGATGGGGGTATGCTGGTAAAAGTTTAATAACTAGCTTTGCAGAAAAAAAAAGTATGCTAGTCTGAGGTAACAAGTTATAATATATAACAGATTATAATGGATGTTTCTGGTTTCCAACAACTCATCTTTCTTTACAATGGTTAAAAATAGAAAACATTAACATCCTGAGTTTAAAAAAATAATAATTTTAAGTTGTTCTTGTGCAACAAACTTTTAAGTTTGATCTATAGTGCAAATATTTTTCTTATCACTTTATTAAGTCTAGACAATTGACAAAAAAAATTCTAGCTCTGATTTGTATCAGCAGCAGTATCACTAACATTTATATAACATTTACCATGTATCAGGCACTGTGCAAATGCTTTAGAAATATTCTCTCATTTGATCTTCACAACAATTCTGGGTGGTAGATGCTATTATTATCTCCATTTTTATTGCTTTTCAGTCATTTCAATCATTTTTGACCTTTCATGACTGTATCTGAGATTTTCTTGACAAAGAAGTGGTTTGCCATTTCTTTGTCTAGCTCATTTTACAAATGAGGAAACTGTGACAAACAATTACAAGTTAGTAAGAGTCTGAAAGCTGGATTTGAACTTGGGTCTTCCTGACTCTAGTGCTAGTACTCTATCTACTTCAAAATGTATCTGATTTTTATTGTCAAAGCTGACACTGAAAATTTAACAGTTGGCTCTCAAAAGTGGTTAGAATAGGCTCCTGTGTACTTATGACTGAGGTAATCAAATCTTTAGATGTCCAAGGTCTCTAGAGAACCTTCACATTAAAGTAATCAACTCGAATCTCTTTTACTCCAAAAGCTATTCTTCAGATACAGTGTGATATAACAGAAAATACACAGATAAAGGTATCAAAAGACCTAGTCTTGCCTCTGTTACTACCTAGATTTGGGACCTTGAATAAATTACCTTTCTTCTTTGTGCCTCATTTTCCTCTTCCAAAAAGTAAAGAGATTGAAGTAGGTTACCTCCACAGTCTTTTCTAATTGCAAACAAACTAGAACTGTTAAACACCTCTTTTTCTTCTACTTTGACCTTTTATAGCAACCACTTTTCTATTTGTGGTCTAGGTGCCTAGCTATAACCAATATGATAGAGAGTTTACCTGGAAAGGGGGACAGCTGGCTGTGATCACACCCTGACTTGAGGAAGAGCACCACTTGCATACCCAGACCTACTTTGCAGTGTATGCTCAAATTAAGGATCTTTGATTTCTATGGGGTGAAGGAAAGGTGGGGGAGGGAAATGACATCAAAAAGAGAAAATTAGCTCAACTAAGCTAATTTCATTCATTCAACTGCTTCCATTGTAGAGGGCAACCAGGGCAGATGTGGGAGGAGCCACCCTCCTGAAAACTAAATTAGGCTCTCTCCCTGAGCTCACATGAGTTAACAGGTTTTAAAGGCTGCTTTTGGTTTCCAATAGCTCATCTTTCTTCACAAAGGTTAAAAATAGAAAACAGATTAAAATCCTGAGTATAAATCCTTAAAAAAGGATTTCAAGCCATTCCCTATGGGATAATGCATTTGCAGAGCTCTGGGATCTTCAGGAATTGTCTCTGTGACAGATAACCAAAGCTTGATGAGGTCTGTTTTTAGACACTGGCTAATAGAAGCTTAACCTCCTATGACAAAAAAAAATAATATTAACCTCTTTCAAATCAATGGATGATGCTTGGTTCTGTGATGTCATTCTGCAGTGGGAGGAGGGAGGGAAGGGATGGAGAAAAGAAGCTGGCTGGGCGTCCTTCCCTTTCAATATTAACTCAGTTTCTGGTGAAGCCATAGATCCTATTAGCTCCCTGCCTTTGGGAAATGCTTAGGATAGCTGCATCTGCCTTTTCACTCTCTCTAATACCACTCTGCCCTAGAACCTAAGTCCCACCCCCAGCACTGTGGGCTGATGCTCCTGTGTGTCTTGTCCTGACCCCATCCCTCTGGATCTCAGCTCACTCAGGAGCTCTGAGTTAGGATCTAAATGGGTCCATTAGAATAACTCTCCCTTAGCCATTAATCTGACCTGGAAATGATGAACCTCTGCTTTAAATGAGTGATCTGAAAATCTCATAAGCCTGCTTAACTCAGTACACTAGAGGGAATTAAATACCGTAGGAGAATGACAGATGAGGCCCTCAGACCCTAATAGTTATGTAAATCCACCAAACCAAACCCATTTACATTGAAGGGTGGGATGGGAACCATGAAAAATGGGGTTAGCCAATGCTGTACTGATCTGGTGGAAGCTGGAGGTGAGAGGATAAATGGAAGCCTCAGCTCTTCCAATTTTAATCGCTTCCCTGCTCCAAACTGACTGATAAACATGACACATGGCTCAATAATTTTTTGGATTATCTAACTGCTTTAAGAGAGGCAGCATGGTATAGTTGATAGAGAGTTGGTCTATCATCAAGCAGAACATGGTCTATGATCCATATCTGATACATCTTGGCTTTCTGCTCCCCAGCAAATCACTTTTATCAGTGACCCAAGTAACTCTCTTAGACCATTTCCAGGATATTTGCTTATCTGCACTAATAGAATAGGAATTTCTTACTGGGGGTGGAATGGGGAAGAGATGAATTGGGAAGTGGAAGGAAGCTCTGTACTGAGAATGAAGAGATGAGACTTTGAATTGGCCGAGTGAATCCAGAGATGTTATTATGTTCCTGCATGAGAGATGAAGCTGGTGCCCAATCTTCTTGTAAGAAAGACATATGTAGTGCTAGAAACCACAGGGAAGTAAGAACCATGTCTATATATTTATTTATTTACTTTTAAAAATTTTCATAAAAGTTTTCCTTTTTTTAAAAATTAAAGTTTTATATTTTTAAAATACATGCATGCATAATTTTTAGCATTCACCCTTGCAAAATCCACATGTTTATATAGTTAAACAACCAATGTGGACATATATTTTTAAATAGACAACATATTCTACATTCAGAGTTAAAAACATTTTCAGAATCTGCCTCAACAGGATTCCTGTCTGTCCAGGGTGATGAATTTGACCCAAATCAATAGAAGGATTAAAATGCAAGAGGAGTCTTCAGGTCAAAGAAGAGGAGGAGAATGAAAAGAAAAAAGAGTAGAAGTTGAACTTTATTAAAATTACCACTAAATATTGATCCATACTTAACACCATATACAAGATAAAATCAAAATGGGTCCATGATTTAGGCAGAAAGAACAAGATCATAAATTTATTAGAGGACCATAGGATGGTTTACCTCTCAGACTTGTGGAGGAGGAAGGAATTTGTGACCAAAGAAGAACAAGAGATCATTATTGATCACAAAATAGAAAATTTTGATTACATCAAATTAAAAAGCCTTTGTACAAACAAAACTAATGCAAGCAAAATTAGGAGGGAAGTAACAAACTGGGAAAAACATTTTCACAGTTAAAGGTTCTGATAAAGGCCTCATTTCCAAAATATAGAGAGAATTGACTCTAATTTATAAGAAATCAAGCCATTCTCCAATTGATAAATGGTCAAAGGATATGAACAGACAATTTTCAGATGATGAAATTGAAATTATTTCCACTCATATGAAAGAGTGTTCCAAATCACTATTGATCAGAGAAATGCAAATTAAGACAACTCTGAGATACCATTACACACCTGTCAGATTGGCTAAGATGACAGGAAAAAATAATGATGAATGTTGGAGGGGATGCGGAAAAACTGGGAAACTGATGCATTATTGGTGGAGTTGTGAACTAATCCAACCATTCTGGAGAGCAATCTGGAATTATGCCCAAAAAATTATCAAACTGTGCATACCCTTTGATCCAGCAGTGCTACTACTGGGCTTATATTCCAAAGAGATACTAAAGAAGGGAAAGGGACCTGTATGTGCCAAAATGTTTGTGGCAGCCCTGTTTGCAATGTCTAGAAACTGGAAAATGAATGGATGCCCATCAATTAGAGAATGGTTGGGTAAATTGTGGTATATGAATGTTATGGAATATTATTGTTCTGTAAGAAATGACCAGCAGGATGATTTCAGAAAGGCCTGGAGAGACTTACATGAACTGATGCTAAATGAAGTGAGCAGAACCAGGAGATAAGTATATACTTCAACAATGATACTGAATGAGGATATATTCTGATGGAAATGGATTTTTTTGACAAAGAGAAGATCCGATTCAATTCCAATTGATCAATGATGAACAGAATCGGCTACATCCAGAGAAGGAACACTGGAAAATGAATGTAAACTGTTTGTATTTTTGTTTTTCTTCCCAGATTATTTTTTATTTTCTGAATCCAATTCTCCCTGTGCAACAAGAGAACTGTTCAGTTCTGCACACATATATTGTATCTAGGATATACTAAAACATATTTGACATGTATAAGACTGCTTGCCATCTAGGGGAGGGGGTGAAGGAAGGGAAGGGAAAAGTTGGAACAGAAGTGAGTGCAAGGGATAATGTTGTAAAAAATTACCCAGACATATGTTCTGTCAATAAAAAGTTGTAAAAAAAAAAGATTATCACTAAATATTTTTCAGGTATTTTTTCTTGTAAGTATCACTTCCTATTCCCTCATTAAGACATGCAAACTGTTATAAACTGATCCAATTGGAGAGCAATTTGGAACTGTGACTAAAGGATGATAAAATTGTGCATATCCTTTGACCCAGCAATATCACCAGTAGATCCGTGTGCCAAAGAAATCAAAGAAAAGGGGGAAGACTTCTAGGTACAAAAATACTTAGAACAGCTCTTTTTGTGGTTGCAAAGAATTGAAAGTTGAGAGATTAATCATAAATTGGGGAATAATTGAATAAATTGTGGCAAATGATTGTGATTGAATATTATGGTGCTATAAAAAATGATGAAGGGGATGGTTTCAGAAAAACTTGCAAGACTTATATGGACTGATGTAAAGTGAAGTGAACCAAACCAAAAGATTATTATACGCAGTAATATCAATATTGTAATAATGATAAGCTATGAAAGACTTAACTACTGTGATCATTACAATGATTCAAGACAGGTCAAAGAACTCATGATTAGAAAATGCTTTCCACCTTTAGTGAGAATTGATTAAGTCTGAGTATAGGTTAAAGTAACATTTTTTTGCTTTATTTTTGTTGGTCTTTCTGCAACATAACTAATATGGAATTATATTTTACATAATTTCACTTCTATAATTTAAAGCCTATGACTTATCTTCTCAATTAGTAGAGGAAAAGTGGGATAGAGGGAGAGAATTTGAACTCAATTTTTAAAAAATGTTAAAAATAACACATTAAAAAAAAAGAAGTGCAGATGAATCTCCATATGTAGGGAGACCCTTTCTTAGTATAACTCCTTCCTCAATGGATTATTCTTTTCCTTTCCACTGTATTTTCCTTTTATGAGGCATTTAATTATCTAGTTAATGTTATATTGATATAATATAGTTAATTAATTATTCCTGGGTTATTTAATGTACAAAGGCTTATATATTCCCCATACAGTTTAAAAACAAAGAGAATCACATGCACTGAGAGATATGTGATGAAGAGGAGGATATTGAGTCCAGTGAGAACTGCTAGTTCATAGCAGAATTTCTAGTGACCTAATGACCAGCTTGTTGACATGTTGGATTTCAGCTTTTCCTGACCAGGAAATGAATGCTGTCCTATAGGAGTTAGGATAGATGATCATCATCACAAGTGCTTTCTAACTCCCTTTGTGACTGAGACCAACCATACTCCACAACGGTCTTTTGTCCATTTTTTCCCCTTTCTGACAGAAATGCGACTTGACCCAGAAAAGGGTAGAGAAGTTGAGATTTCAGACCTCTGTAGGAATGGCAGTCTGTTTTGCAACTTGAAACCTCTAGTGCCACTTTTGATTTCATTCAGTAAAATGTATCCTGCTTTCTAATGGCAAACAATTCTATTGTATCACATGAATCATAGGATCAGAGATTCAGAAAGCTGGAAGGCAAATGAGAGATCCTTAAGGTCAATCCTCTGGTTTTACAGATGAGGAAATGGAAGCTCAGAGAGAATTCAAATAATTTGTCCAGTGTCATATGTCTAATAACACAGGATTTAAGGCTAGGTCTTTCTGACTCTATTATGCCACTTTCTTGTTCAATGGAAAAAGGATAAGAATCTCAAATAGGATCAGGAACAAGCCATTTTTATACAGTATTATTTGTTGTTGGGAATTTTCAGATTAGACAAAAACCTAAGTTGAATACTTTATAAGGGCCACAGAATTGAGGCAAATCTAGACTGCATATGCTCAGGAAGAATAGAAGGCTATAAAATGTCTGGAAGGCTATAAAATGTCTAAATACTCTCCGGGCATGTGCAAAAAGAGAGAGAGCTGATGCAGTTCAAACTCAAAGTGCTTTCTGGTGGTTTGTGCAGAGAATATTATTCTAAATAGTCACTTCAGACTCATCCCAGTTGAAGACACACAAAACACTGCTTTTTTCTACTTTGTGTAAGCAAATGAGCTCTTCTAGCAGTTTATATACCTGTCTTCTTACCTTTAAGTAACCAATGAAAAGAAGATAATCTTTTATATCCCAACAAACACATGTACTATTTTTGAAAGTTAAATTTTATTTATTTAATATTTTCCCCTAGTTACATTCAAAACAATTTTTTTTTACATTTGTTTTAAAATTTTTTGAATTCTACATTCTATCCCTTATCCCTACCCACAATTAAGAAACCACAGGTGAAGTTATACAAAACATTTCTATAAAAGTCAAATACACATGTATTATTACATAAAGAAAAACTAAGTGTTAGATAATATTAATTCTATTACTTATTAATTTTCCTCTACCTTGTTCTTATTTGAAGTTTTTGTTTACATAACTGCATCCTTGATCTTGCATAGAGAAGTGAGAAGGAAAGAGTTCTACTATCTTGTATCATTCAAAATATGAGACATTGTCTATTAAAATATAACTACACAATTGTAATATAAATATAGCTTTTATAGATAAAGCTAGTATAAGTATAGCTTTCTTAGTGATATAACAAGCATTTTAACCAGAGGAAAACAAGTCTTTCACAGATAACCTTGAGAAGAGAAGTGATTTGTAGATAGGGCATTGGATCTGGAATATGGATACCTGTGTACATTTCCCACTTCAGATAAAACTTGGTAGCCATGTGATCCATGGCAAATTCCTGAATGTATCTAGGCCTTAGATTCCTTGTCTAAAATGGGGGGGGGGGGAAGATTGTGAGATTTGGATACTCTCACCCTTTCAGTTTTACATATATGATCCTACAAACTACTTTTGTAAAAGCTCCCATCTCTCACTAATCTTTCCCTCCCTTCTAAGGATTTATTTTGCTTAAAATAATTCCCTACAATAGCAAGGAACAAACTTTTACAAAACTTACTTTTCAAAAAAAAAAAAAGACAAAGGACATCTGTATTGGATAGAAACTATAAATTTGAATACTGTATATGTGTATTTTTATATCTGTACTTAAAATGTGGCATCATAATAACCTATTAAAGTTAACACTGTCTTTATTTGTTCTTTTTAAATAACCAATGCTTTTTGCTTAAAAGTTTTCTTTTCTTCTTGCATCTGTCTCTCATCTATCTCTCTGTATCTGTGTATTTGTGTGTGTGTGTGTGTGTCTGTCTGGCTCTGTCTGGCTCTGTCTGGCTCTGGCTGGCTCTGGCTTTGTGTCTGCCTCTGTCTAGCTCTGGCTCTCTCTCCCTCCATCCCTTATGCTGAGACAGTAGATGTATGCAATTAGGGGAAAGCCTGCTTTCTGACTAAAATTTGCTGAGTTTGGAATTGCTAAACTAGATAGAAAATTTTCTCACATATTAGCTTCTCTTTTTCTTTACATGGAATTATATTACATAGAATTAGAGAGTTCTTGTATTTAACTTTTGAGTCACAGACCAAACACCATTAATTTTCAAAACCTCACCAATAGAGGAATCATGTGTTAGATGTAGAGCAATTACCACTAAATTCACAGGGAAAAGAAAAGAGAACCTTAACAAGATAAAATCCCTATGAACTGACACCAGAGAATACTTTGCTGTTAAATGGTGGGATAAATGGACAGGAGAATTTTATTATCTCTTTTGCTCTCACTGAACCCTTTAAATACCCAAATTAATGTAGTCTTCAAACAGTAACTCAAAGCAGGTGTCTGCCTTCTTGAAGCTTATATTGAAAGACCAGATATTGGAATAGATTAAGATCGAAGAGACATAGAGATTCCAGAATAAAAACATTAACTAATAGTTAAGTTCATGTAACAAACTTACACTGAAAAGCACATATGGGTTAGGACAATGAGTTGGGCTTTTTGTATGTGTGTATGTATGTGAGACTAAAAGGGATTCTCCCTGCTTCCTCTTATCTCCATGAGGTACCTAGGCCTATTCCAGGAAGAAGAAATAAAGAAGGACATCTTTAATTATGTTCTTTGTAATATCCTTTCACTTAGGACAGGCCACCCTGATGAAATAAAACAGCATTCCAAATCTTCTAGAAATATCCACAGAATCAAAGATTTTAGAAAAATGTAATTACATAGTGTTTTCTATGGTGAAAGTGTAAGTGGTGGATGTTGTGATAGTTTTAAATAATTTAAACTAGTTTTTAAAGACTTCTCTAGGGGGGAAACACTATTACATTTACAGATCTCGTGAGCCAAGCAAAGTTCAAAACCTCAGTCTTTACCCCTGTAAAGTGGAGCTCAGGAAGCTTTCCTATTTGGAACTATGAGTGGTATACAGACTAATGATCGCTTACTTAAGGGTCCTTGCTTTTTTTCCCCTTTACTTAACAGTTTTCTTCTGAAATGTTGGAACTTTGTGCTTACAAATGGGGTTAGCATTCTGGGAGGAATTCATGCACATAATTTCTCAGATGTGCTTAGATCTCAGATCTTAGATATTTGCTTAGATTATTTTTTTCAGCATTATTTAAATAATGACATGATAGGCAAGACCATTTTGGAAATGTACAACTAGGAAAACCTAGTCCCACTTTTTCTAGTGACTGTCCTTTTCACATTCTTTTTTGTTATCAGTTTGTTTTGTCCTTGCAGGGGATTATAATTCTTGCGTTTTCATGGGAGAATGGATTTCCCTAATAGATCTACTTCTCTGTGTCTTTCTGTACAAGGACTAGAAACAGTTAATGAGGGAGTCCATCTCCCAAAGAGTTGGATTTTATTATGCTCATTAGTACAAGCTCACCAAGAAGGGCCAACCTCCAAGGAGTATCACTGATTAGCATTAGTTGCTCTAAGGTTAAGCACATGGGATACAAGTAATGGCAAATGTCATATGAAGATGGGGCAATATCTTTTAGTGGTGTAAAAGACAAAGAGTAATTTATGGAGCAGTCAAGTGTGAAAACCTGGAATGGGATTTTTCCTATCTTCAGAAATGACATTGGAACTGAAATGAAACCTGTCACCTCATTGCCTGATGTCCCTCTCCCTGTAGAGCACATCCCAATCCCAAGAAAGAAAGCACAATACCCAATGATGCTTAGGCAACTATAAGTGGTTATATAAAAGGAAATATACTTCCTTCCTTCCACATGTGGGAAGTTATTTTCTCTATTTGTTCTTCCAAAGGAAAGCTAAATATGTTCCACATTCAACCAAACTCATTTCAGTTCAAATCTCCTTGTTAAGCATACCTGAGCTGGTTATAGGTGATAAATAGATCCATAAGTTATATACCTTTTCCTCTCTAGTGACTTGCACATAGAAAGAATACAATAAGCATTAGATTATATAAAGCACTACTAAAATTTCTCATATCTTAATACACTTCGTTAATTTGCTTTTTCCCTTTTAGGGGAATTATTTGGCCCAATTCATTTCATAAAAATGTAAAGTTGGAAAGGCCCTCAAAAGTGATCTAATCCAACCCAAACTTGAGCAGTTAGTCTTGTTGAGTCATTTGTTGTGTATGACTCTTCAGGACCCCACATAGGCTTTTCTTAGATACTGGAATGGCTATCCTCCAGATAAATGGAAACTAAGGGAAATAGGGCACAATGACTTGACCAGGTCACACAGCTAGTAAGTGCCTAAGACTGGATTTGAACTCATGAAGATGTCTTCTTGATTCCAAGTCCAGTGCTCTATCCACTGTGCCAACTAGATGCCTGAAATCTGAACAATAATCCCTCTCATTTTGTTGGTATAGTTTTACCTCTGTATCAAATTACTAGTGACAGGATTTAGACCTGAAAGAGGCCATCTAGTTTAATTTTCTCTCTTTATAGATAAGGAAACTTTGACCATGGGATGTACTTAAGGCCACATAAGTTATAAGATTGAAGGGCAGGATTTGAACCTGGATCTCATTAACTCCAGAGCCATGCAATTTTACATCTGAAGGAGACTTTAAAACTCATTGAGTCTAAGTCCCATTATTTAAGAAATGGCTTGTAGAAATTAATGCTAAATATCTATAAGCACTTGCAATTGGCAGGGAAAAAATTAGGTTGGGATTATTGGAAGTCAGGCAGAAGGACAAAAAAAAGATAACAAATATGATTTGTCACATTGGCCTCTTGTTTCATGAAATAACTACTTCTTGTTCAGTTGTTTCAGTCATATCTGACTTGTCCTGCTTTGGAGTTTTTTTTGACAAAGATACTGGGATGATTTGCCATTTCCTTCTCCAACTCATTTTACTGATGAGGAAACTGAGGCAAATAGAATTAAGGGGCTTGCCCAGGGCCATGCAGCTGGTGAGTTTTTGAGGAAAGATTTGACCTCAGGAAGATGAGTCTTCCTGATTTCAGACTTGGTATTCTATTCACTGAATCACCTAGATGCCCCCCTCCCCACTTCTCAAATGACTACCACTCACGGCCATTTTGGGCATAATTATAAATTTCTTGAAGTGAGGGAGAATAGGAGGGGCTTAGTAGTAGATGCTTAATAAATGCTTCATCTATTAGATTGGATGATAAAAACACAGCATAGTGGAAAGTAAACTGGACTTGATATCACAAGATCAATTTCTTGTTCTAATTGTGTCACTCTCTAGCTGTATGATTCTGGGAGAATCATTATCTTTAGGGTTCAGTTGAATCACCCACAAGATGAGAGAACTGAGCTAGGCAATCTCAAGGGTCTCGTAAAGTTCAAATCTTCTCTGCTTCTACATATTTTCATAGTGTATCACACACAGTAGGCGTTCAGACATTTGTTGCTTATAGATGCTGGTTACAGAAAATTTTAAATAAAACCTATGAATTTTCATAAACCATCTGCACGGCCGATAGATACAATTTGGCTTTACTCTAAATAGCTTCCTTTTTCCTTGTCTCTCTGCATGAAGCCCCTTTAGAATTTATAAAATGATTTAGCTAAGTCTCTTGGCATTCCTTCTTCTGTTACCTGGTCTCAGGAGTGGGAGAATTAAATGCAAGGAGAGGTTTGGTTCATTTGCTTAGGTTTTAAAGACAAGTCCTTCTATTAGCTTTCTTTCCATAACAGCTGGAGGATGTGTGTTTGCATTAAAATTCTTGTGGTTGTCAACAAAAGCTTCTATTCTTCAATTTCATTATCATTTCCATTATCTTCTCCTGCTTTTATATAAGTGTTGACCTTTTGAAATCTGTACCTGTATAAGTTTATAAATCCATTGTGGATATTTTAGGCTAATGTATCTTTCATGCTGAATTTAGATTCAGATTGCTTTTCCTTATTCAATATTGAAGAAATATTTTTACATATAAAGTGACTATGTTACTATAATAAAGTGGGATATTATGACACTACTTTTTATGGGAATAATTGACCCTTATTAATTTTTCTATTATTATAGCTTTTTATTTACAAAACATATGCATAGGTAATTTTTCAACATTGATCCTTGCAAAACCTTCTGTTCCAACTTTCCTCCTTCTTCCCCTTACCCCCTCCCCTAGATGGCTGGTAGTCCAATACATGTTAAATTTGTTAAAGCATATGTTAAATACAATATATATATATATATACATATTTATACAGTTATCTTGCTGCACAAGAAAAAATGGATCTAGAAAGAAAGAAAAAAAACCTGAGAAGGAAAACAAAAATGCAAGGAAACAATAACAGAAAGAGGGAAATGGTATGTTATGGTCCACACTCATTTCTCATAGTTCTCTCTCTGAGTGTAGCTGATTCTCTTCATCACTGAACAATTGGAACTGGTTTGAATCATCTCATTGTTGAAGGGAGCCACGTCCATCAGAGTTGATCATCGTATTATCTTGTTGTTGCCATGTATAATGATGTCCTGGTTCTGTTCATTTTACTCAGCATCAATTCATTTAAGTCTCTCCAGGCCTCCTTGAAACTATCCTGTTGGTCATTTCTTACAGAACAATACCATTATTAATTTTTTTAGGCATAATTTTTTATAGGTATAAAGCTGCAAAGGACTTCAAAGGCCATTGCATCTGTTCCCTTCATTTTATAGATGAGGAAACTGAGCTGCAGAGAAGTTCAGTAACTTACCCAGAATCATATAGTTAAGTACCAGAGGCAGGATTTTAATTCAGATTTTTATGACTCCACGTGCAGAGCTCTATCCAGTTTTACAAACTAATTGAGAACCAGAAGTATCCTGGAAATAGAAACTTAGAGGAAGCTCCAATGATGGGCAGAATCTTTGAATTTGATAAGATGGGTTTTAATTTGCTAAGACTGTATGAGGAGTATAGGTTCTAGAATAACAGGACTCTAGGTTTTACCCATGTCTCTAGAAAGGTACAAAGCCCAGATACCAGGGCTATAGAAACAGGAGTCAAGCCTTACCCCAAAGGGTAGAAAAAATGAATTTATTTCTAAAAAACCAAAGAGGACAGAGAGAGGGATCAGTGATAAATGAAAATTAGTCAGAGTTATTGAGATTCCCAGAAGAGTAAAGAAAATGTTTTCTTAGGAAAACCTACTATTTTAAACCGATATGTAATATGTGAGTTTCAACAATTTTGGACTCTTCAGTATTTAGGCTTGGAGATTTTCAAATAACAATTCTTATCTTTGACTCATTTGCCCCTAACCAATTCAAAAGTTAAGGATGCTTCAAATTAACATAGATTTAGATATAGTTGATTATACTAATTTACAATCCCTAGATAAAGAAGAATAAAGAATAAAGCTGCTGAGGTCATTAAATGACATAGTATAGAGAGAGAAGAGGAGGGCCCAGGACAGAATTTTGTGGGGACACTTATGTGAGAGAGCATGATCTGAGAAGAAGACATGGTCAATTAAGTAGGAAGAGAATCAGGAAAGAATAGTATGCCTAAAATCTGTAAAGAAGAGAGTATCAGGGAGGAGATGATGATCAACAATGTCAATGGCTATATAGAGGTCCAGGAGGATGATGATTAAGAAAAGATCATTGGATTTGGCAACTAAGAGATCCTTAAAGTAATTTTGGAGAGAACGGTCAATGGAATGATAAATTGGAAGCCAGATTGTAATAGGTTAAGAAGAAAGTGAGAGATGAGAGAATGGGAGTACCCATTGTAGGTAGACAGCCTTTTCAAGGAGTTTAACCACAAAGATAGAGGTGATTGAAAGATCAAATGGGGTTTTTGGTGGATGACACATGGGCATGTTTGCAGATAGTAAGAAGCATCCAGTAATCAGGGAGAGATCGAAAATAAGTGTGAGAGGGAGAATGACAAAGGGGGAAATCTATTGGAAAAGACAGGAAGGAATAAGATTGCTTAAGTTGGTAGAGGGGTTAACTTTAGTAAAAATCAAGGCCACCTCTTCATGTGAAAAAGCAATGAAGGAAGAGATCGAGGCTAAATGATAAGAGATGAAGAAGAGGGAACTCATGGGAAATGGCCTCAATTTTATTTTTCTACAAAATATGAAGAAGGATCTCAGCTGAAAGACTAAGGATAAAGAGAGCCATGGAAGATTTGAAGAGAGATGAAAAGATTTGGAAGAATTGATGGGAAGACTGGGATAGTGACCTGATAAGAGAAGTGTAGAGGGTTTGCCTTGCAGAAATGAGAGCCTAATTGAGGTTATGTAACCTAAATTTATA
This sequence comes from Antechinus flavipes, assembly GCF_016432865.1. Taxonomy (NCBI): domain Eukaryota; kingdom Metazoa; phylum Chordata; class Mammalia; order Dasyuromorphia; family Dasyuridae; genus Antechinus; species Antechinus flavipes. The sequence goes on along the minus strand of NC_067399.1, from coordinate 299,661,082 downwards.
GCTGACCCAGTTAAAATGGTTGTGTGATTTTCTCCATCTTTGTTCTACAACATAAGTCAACATCAGAAGTGACTTTGTTAATGGAAATGACATTAAAGAAGATACTTTTCCATATTCTTTGCCACTGAACTGTAAGAACTACGGGCCTTTCCTCCTTGCAGCTCAAACTTCCTCTATTAGAGGAACACTCTATTAGAATGGGAGATCTTTAAGAGGAGGGATTCTGATTTTCTTTTCTATTCATATCCCCAAGGCTCCATAGAATGCTTTGCACAGAGTAAGCAATTATTGAATGTTTTTTTTAAAATTTGATTCATACTTCCACAATCTAACACTCAGTTTCCCTTTTATCTTTCCAGACATTTCCCATCATTCCTTTATTTCCTTTATTCATTCACAGGATTCCCCTTAACACACTTCGCATTCCAGACAAACTATTCCCCAGACTCAATATTCCATCTCTCAACTCCAAGCTTTGCATAAATTACTTCCTGAAAGGCTTTCCCTTCCTGATTATGACTTTTAGATCTGTCTTCTAAACTTATGATGAAAAATGCCATCTACCTCCAGAGAAAGAACTAATGGAGTCTGAATGCAGATCGAAAAACACTTTATTTTTCTTTCTTTGTTATTCTTTTTCCTTTGATTTGCATTTTCTTTTACATCATGGCTAACATGGAAATGTTTTATATGCCTGTATGTGTATGATCTATCAAAAAACTTGTCTTCTCAGGGAGGGGGAGGGGAATGCAGGAGGGAGAAAATTTAGAACCCCAAGTTTAAAAAAATAGATTAAATGTTATTGTTCAGTTGTTTCACTCATGATCAATTCTTTGTGACCCCCCCCCATTTGGGGTTTTCTTGGCAAGGTATTCGAGTGGTCTGCCATTTTTTTCTCCAGCTCATTTTGCAGATGAGGAAACTTAAGCAAGCAGGGTAAAGTGACTTGTCCAAGGTTACATAGCTAATAAGTGGCTAAGGCTGTATCTGAATTCAGGGCTTCCTGACTCTGCGCCCGGCATTCTAAATTCACTATATCACCTATCTGCCTAGAAGATCGAATAAAATAAATGTAAATGTGTCCTTAATATACAAATATAGACATGTAAAGTAATAAAGCAGATGTGTACAAATAAATGTGAATGAGATAAATGTGAATACAATCAATGTATGTAAGGCACTTTTCAAGTCTTAAGATGCTATGTGTGTCAGCTTTTGCTTTGAGGATATTTTCCAATTTTGCAAATCTTCAGATTTGGATAAATCTCCTTAAAATTGGCTGGTTTTTCAAAAGTGCCATTAGCTGTTTTTTTTCCCAAAATCCTGCCATCAAAGCTTGTTCATCAGACCCATGGCTTCCAAGCATGGCATTCAGCAATCCTAGTGTCTGATTCCAGGTCTGAGAGATTGCCAAGATGCATTGTTTTAAAATGGTGCAGCCAAGATGATGGGAAAGAGGTAAGAATAGATCCTGCTAGAAAGAAGGGGGAGAAGAATATGCAAAGGGAAAAAAATATCCATTTTGAAACTTTAAATATTGATGTTACCCTTGAAATCAGAGCTTTAATATAACTCTGGAGGCAAGTGGAGGAGGGGAATAGATCAACACATTAGGATAACTTTTTTTTTCTTTTACAATCCTTTAAAAACCCAATACTAGGAAATTTATTTTGGTGTAAAGAAATAAGATGACAGAATTCTAAGTCACACTTAACCAGCTTTTCTTTTTACAGGACAAATTAATGATCTCCAGGCTTCCATTGACAGAGACTCAAAGGTGTTTAATCATCTGTCTCTACAGATACACTACATTTTTAGGTTAGCAGATTTACAAATGCAAATACAAACAACCCCCTCCCCTAAACCTACAAAAAAAATCCTATAATCCTACACAAAATAGAGCTATAGCTCCAGTTGATGAAATAACATTATCCTGATCATTTATTTCTACATGAATACGTAAACAGCACATAGCTCAGAAGATTTGGGTGCATGCATAGATAGAATAATTATTATCTCCCAAATGCTTTCACCAGGCTTTGCAAGAGTTTTTCATTTATTTTACTTCAGTAAATTATTGGGGGTGGCAAGTGGGGAAGATAACTAAGGAGAACTAAGAGGGAGCCATGTTGGATAGCTGAACAGAGATAATGGGAACTGCTATTCTGGGAACTAGGGACTTTCTGGGGGATAGCTCCGATGCACTTGAGAGTTGAATGATAGGGTTTCTTTCAGTTTAGCATGCAAGGAATCTCAGAGTAAGGGGTTCTTAACTTAGGGCCCCCAGAACTCTAAGGGACTTGTGGATAGATTTCAAGTTCATTAATGTCTTTTAAAATTCTTTGGTGGCTGTATTTCAATGCAGTTGGTTTCCTTTTAAATATAGTAATCCCTTTCACATTGTGACTTTCCCCATCCTACTTTTGATATATCATGAGTTGATATAAGAAATTAAATGGGAATTTTGGGGGAGTTTGCAAAAGCCATAAAGAACATGACATAGAAAAAATTTAGAAACTCAGAAATGCACAAAATATATTATAGTATTGTTAATAGCAATTTATTTTATCTTTTAATAGCATAATAATTCAAATTTCTTTTCTGGTCTGAAGGGAGGACCAAAAAATTTTACATGGATTTATGACATTATACCCCTAATCCCTATGATGTGGAAGGAATAACTATAGTTTTTTTATATTATGTATTGAAAAATATCATTCTGAGAGGAAATAGGGGAAAAGAGAGAAGAAATAAAGAGATAAAGAGAAGAGAGACTAAAATGACTGTCCAGGTTTCCCATTGAAGTGTCTAAACATCATGGCTGATCTACAGGTGAGCTATCAGGAGCCGGAAGTACTCCTTGCATTTCAAATTGACATCATCATCTGCTGATTGATAAAGCCTCAGTTATCTCATCTGTAAAATGAGGATGAACTAGATTATGTAAGATGAAATAAGATTATTCAATAACTAGGTCATTATTATTTAAAATGCATTTAACTAGATTATTCTGGACCTAAATGTAGGATTCTGTGATTAAGAAATTCTTTCTGTGAATTACCCCTCCATACATAATCAGCATTTTATTTATAAGGTTCTTTAAGATTTGCAAATCATGAATATTCTTTCATATTCCTCACAACACTGAGAGGTGGGTACAATTATTATCCTCATTTACAGTTAAAGAAATTTAGGCAGACAGAGATTAAATAACTTGCTTAATGTCGAATAGCTAGTAAATGTTTGAGGTTGAATTTGAAATCAGGTCTTCCTGAGTCTAGGTCCAGCTCTCTATCCTCTATATTATCTAGTTAATTTGTATTAGCCACATATATTTCTCATGTGTTTATTTATCCACATGTGGATGATGATCAAATGCCCTCTCACATATATGTGCCTATCCACCTATATTCCCTAGGAGTGTCTACTATACAGGTGAGGGACTCCAGAGAGAGGAGAATGGGACCTAAAAAAGATGAGTTGCTCTGGGTGGTTTATGACAATAGCTAATATTGAAAGGAACCCCAGAAGGGACCAATCAATTCCAATTCCTTCATTTTACATATAAGGAAACTGGTACCCAGAGTCATTAGGTATCTTGCCCAAGGTCATATAGGCAATAAATAGCAGAAAAACAGGTCCTTAGACTCTTCTTAGAACACTCTTTCTCTCGTATATTGGGAGGCAGTGGATACAATACAAAAATGAGTAGATTTGGAATCAAAAGGCCTGGGTTTGAATCTTAGCTTTGCCACTATGTGATCTTAGACATATGACTTTGGTCTCTGAAGTCCTCTCCAGCTCTAAGTCTCTATGATCCTATAGTCTGAAGTCAAACTTTATCTCCTTAAAATTTTCCCCCTTTACAACGCTAGTAGACTTTGAGAAAGAGTTGAGTTATTACATGCACTTCAAGGTGAGGCAGAAACTGTAGTAGTACAATATAACAGGTCAGGGCTCAGGGGAAGGAAGAGAAAGTGATAAGGAAATGTCAAGGCCACTCTTTGACCTCAGCCTGTCCTCTCTCTGAGCAAAAGCTTCACTTCTCCAGCAAGGATTTTGATAATTCTAGCAACTCAGAAACATTCAAGTTGGTGTCTTAATTTTTTTTTTACCTATGAAAAAAGGAAGCATAATTCAGTTGGAAATTAAGATAGCATTAGAGTCACACTTAGAATACTTCATAATTATTGAAGCACTTAAAATCTGAAATGGATCAAAACTTTTTGAAGGACCTGGAAATAACACTTAATGCCTGCTAATCTTGTGAGGGGTAGCCTTAGAGAAATCACTTGGTCTCTATGTGCTTCAGTTTCCTCATTTGTAAAAGGAGAATAATATGTGTGCTACTTATTTCATAGAGTTGTTGTGAGGTTAGTAGTAGAGTCCATCCCATCCCTCTAATTTAATTTACTCTTTCTTTCTTTCTTTCTTTCTTTCTTTCTTTCTTTCTTTCTTTCTTTCTTTCTTTCTTTCTTTCTTTCTTTCTTTCTTTCTTTCTTTCTTTCTTTCCTTCCTTCCTTCCTTCCTTCCTTCCTTCCTTCCTTCCTTTCTTTTCTTTCTTTCTTTCTTTCTTTCTTTCTTTCCTTCCTTCTTCCTTCCTTCCTTCCTTCCTTCCTTCCTTCCTTTCTTTCTTTTTCTTTCTTTCCTTCCTTCCTTCCTTCCTTTCTTTTCTTTCTTTCTTTCTTTCTTTCTTTCTTTCTTTTTCTTTCTTTCTTTCTTTCTTTCTTTCTTTCTTTCTTTCTTTCTTTCTTTCATTGTCTCTCTCTGTATCTTTCTCTCATTGTCTCTCTGTGTGTGTCTCTTTCTCTCATTGTCTCCTTCTCTCCGTCTGTCTGTGTGTGTCTCTTTCTCTCATTGTCTCTCTGTGTGTGTCTCTTTCTCTCATTGTCTCCTTCTCTCCATCTGTCTCTGTCTCTCTTTCTCTCTCTCTCATTGTCTCCCTCTCTCCATCTGTCTGTCTCTCTCTTTCTCTCTCTCCCTCCCTCTGTCTTTCTCTCATTGTCTCTCTCTCTCATTATCTCCCTCTCTCTCTGTCTCGTTCTCTCTCTCTATACACACACATACACACACACACACACACAATACATATATGTGTGTGTGTGTGTGTGTATACATATGTGCATATATCTCTGTATACTTATGATGACTATAGTAGAGAAACTAGAGGGGCAGCTGGGTGGCATGATGGATAGAGTGCCAGACCTAGAATCAGGAAGACTCATCTTCCTGGGCACAAATACAGCCTCAGACCCTTACTTTGTCACTTAACTCAATTTGCCTCAGTTTCCTCATCTGTAAAATAGCTGGAGATAGAAATGGCAAACCTCTTTAGTATATTTGCCAAGAAAACCCAAAATGGGGTCACCAAGAGTCAGATATAACTGAAAAAATTTTCAAATGACTAAACAACAATAAAGGAAGAGCAGATAGATCTGGAGAATATATGTGGTTAGGCAAATATGTGGGGAGTATATATGGTCGAGACACTTATGTAAAGGGGCAAGCATATAAGGAATGCACATGGTTAGAGCACATTTATAGAGGGACAATGTATCCCTCTGATACCATTGATATTTTCCAACATCCTCATGCTGCAACCAGCTCTTGTAGTTTCTTTTCCAAGCACATATTCTCGATTGGTTATGTGAGCATACTGCATAGTAGTCCTATACAGGGATTAAGCTGGAAAGGATCTTAAAGGCTTGTTGTTATTGTTGTTTGTCCCTTGTTCTCAAAGGGGACTAATGACATCACAAGGACAATGTCTTAAGTTGCACAACAACTGCATTTCGGTAAGGCAGAGCTGTGCAAAGTTGAAAGCTTCATTCTCTCCTGCAGAATCATAGAAGTCCTGTGGCAAAGATACAGTTCATGGAGACTGACAATGTCGCAGAATACAATAGATGACCCTGGCCTCTCTAAATTAAGGTCTTTTCCAGGCCTCAGTTTGTCCTGATGGCTGGCACAGTGAGGATAGGGAAACCTTTAGTGAATCTTCTCCCTTCTGAAGAGAATCTATTCTTAGAGCCTTACCTGTAATAGATATTTACTCTCCAAAGAAAAAAGCTTAACTTGAGAAGTCAAATTCTTTATCACACAGAATAGACATGATATTAAGTAGGAACACTGAGATCCTTTCTGGTTGTATCCCTATATCGGGCCATTTGGAGATGTTTTTCTTCCCCTTGCATCTTACATTTTAATTCTATTTTTAATTTCCATTTCTTATTTCCAAAAGTCAGTGTATCTGTCCTAAATCTCTGACTGTTAGGGTCAGAGATTTCTCATAAAATTGAATCCATCTGGGAATTTCCTACAGACCTATCAAAAACTTCTTAGTTTATATTCCACAGTTTTCTCTAAGTTGACACTTTTTGGTCTCCTTTGCAAATTAATGGGAAGGGGTAAGACACTGGATATAAAGCCCTTAAGCAGATCTGATTGGAGATACTTCCCATGCAGCCATTCTTTTTTATTTTATTATGTATATGTAGCCAATCTCAAACCTTTTTAGGCTTTGAGTATCAGGGTTATAAGGAAAGTATTTCATAGAAGTAGAAATTATTATTATCATTGTTTTACACCATCTTGACTTCATATAGAGAATTTTCCCAGACAAAGTATTAAAACATAGCATTGATAAAAATACTTCTGGTCTAACACACCAATACAGCAACATAAACTATAAATAAAATCTTTCCCCCTATGAAGCCATCCAGCTTCCTTCCTTCCTACTTAACATGAATGAGTCCCAATTTGTATTTCTTCTAATAGTGACCTAATTAAATAGTTGCACCAGGCACTATCATTAGGCTAAAGCAATTCCCCTGGGGAGGTGTCCTGAAAAAGCAGCAGTTCCAATTAATAGCATGGCTAAACCACTTAAAACAAGCCTGGTCAGTCCCTCTGCTTGTTCCCTTGCTTGTCAGTGTGATAATACAATGAATCATACACTTGCTGCTTACATGGAATGTCAAGAAAGCCCCCATTTCTAAGCAAGTGATTCTTCCTTAAGAGAACTATGTTCTGGTTTCTGACTTATGTTTCCACAGCTCAGAAGGACTATGCTAGTCCTCTTCATTGCTACTTGTCTAAATCTCCATTGGGGGAGGAGAGGAGAAGAAGAATGATTGTAATTGAAGAGAATTTTATTGAATGCCTGCAGCAGATGGGAATGGGTGAGGGTGGGAGAAGGAGAGATGAGCTGCAGCCAGAATCACTGATGTAGAGCTGGAAGCAAGCTGAGTGTTTCTCTAGTCTCACACCCCCTACCCCTTCATTGCTCACACCAGTAACAAGTAACAAAAAAGGGATTTGGACCCAGGTCCTTTGCTTACAAATACAATTCTCTTTACATTTACACCATGATAAAAAGCATTTGTACAAAATATTCTATTTTTTATCATTTATTTTTTCATACATAGTCAAGTCTGATATTTTTGGTTTTTTAAATTTTTTGTCCCTCTAAGTGATTCATAGGTGTACAGAATTTTCCTTTTATCATTCATCGGTGTACAGAACTTTTCCCTTTATCAACTTGTTCTATAGCTTATAGTATACTTGCTCCAAGCAAGTTAAGTGACTTGTCAAGAGTCACACAGCTAATTTATGTCAGTCTTCTCTGGAAGACTGGAAATTAAGTGAATCATCATTTGGGGAATGGCTGAATAAGTTATGGTATATGAATTGATGGAATATTATTTATTGTTCCATAAGAAATAACGAGCAAGTTGATTTCAGAAAAGCCTGGAAAGACTTATATGAATTGATGTAGAGTAAGTTGTGTAGAACCAAGAGAACACTGTACACAACAAAGCAAGATTATGTGATAATCAACTATGGTGGACTTGGATCTTTTCAACAATGAGGTAGTTCAAGACAATTCCAGTAGTCTTGTGATAGTAAGTGCCATCTAGAGAGAATACTATGGGGACTGAATGTGGATCAGAGAATGATATTTTCACCTTTTGTTGGTGTTTGCTTTTTTTTCCCTTTCTCATGTTTCTTTTTTTCCTTTTCAATCCAATTTTTCTCATGTAGCATGATGAATATAGAAACGTTTAGAAGAATTGGACATGTTATGGATTTTTTGCTGTCTAGAGAAGGAGGGAAAAGGGGGGGGGATTAGGAACATAAGGTTTTGCAAAGGTGAATGTTGAAAGCTATCTTTGCATGTGTTTGGAAAAATAAGACAAATATATACATGACTACAAACTCTTAAAAAGCAGGGATTGTTATTTTTGCTTTTATACTCTCAGAGCCCAGGTCAATGGCTAGTTGGTAGGAGACCTTAATAAACGTATACTGAAATGAACAGAAGGAGCAGGGAAGGCTTTATAGAGGAGGCAATACCTTATCTGAGTTTGATGGATGATAAGGATTCTTGCTTTGTGAATTGTTTCTATAAATTATAAGCTTTTTAAAGATAGGAATGATGGTTAAGCTTTATCAGGGACCCAAAGTGCCTGATCCTCAGTGCTATGCTCTAAGACATGCTAATGTGAAGGGGAAGTTGGTTAGGAATAATAGATCCAAATAAACACAATAGCCAGTGGATAAAGCAGAAGGCCTATGATTCCTTACACAGAGATGTGGTAGCAAATATTTAACAACCTGTTTGGGGCGGGAGTTGGGAGGCAAAATGTACTTATGATGCACTCTTCAATTTAATCTGAATTATTAATATTTTCATCACTTTCTTAATCAATATAATAATCAATAATACAATAAATCCAGCCCTGATTTGTAGCCTTTGTCAATTTCTAAGGTATAAATATATTGAAATTTTAACAATAGGCTTTTCCTAGCCAGCTCCAGCTAGTTCTGACACACTCTTGCTTGTACACGAAAGCACTGCATGTTTTCCCAGATTAGATATAAATGTAATTGTATGGGGAAGTACTCCTATGTTAGACAAGGATACCTCTGCCTAGTGTAACCTTTCCTAGGCTTTCCTATTTAGCTGACACCCAAGTAATAAATGAAATAATATAATTTGGCAAAAATGAGTGTTATTTTCAGGATGGCAGCATCATAAAATTTAGACATAGAAGCGACATTAGGGATCATTTGGTCTACTTCTTACCATTTTTTCAAATGAGGAAACTGAAGATTAGACAAATTAAGTGACAGGATCCAAATGTCACAAGTAGCAAGTAGCAGGAGAGATATTTTAGCCCATATCTTCCAATTCCAAAATCAGTGAAGAGTCTTTCCACAATGATATTATTGCCACAGTAAAAGACATTTAGAAATAAAATTCTTGGGAGGCAGCTACATAGAGTACTGGTCCTGAAGTCAGGAGGACCTGACTTCAAATTCACCTTAGACATTTAACACCTACTAGTTGTGTGACCCCAGCAAGTCACTTACCTCCAATTGCCTCATCTACACACACACAAAGAAACAAAGAGAGAGACAGACAGACAGAGAGAGACACAGGAGGAAAGAAAACCCTCTTGTGATTAAGCAGATGCCTCTGTTTTCCTTATCTAAAGGCTAACAAATCACATCATCTATATTAGAGACCTCTGTTCTGCAACCCATCTTAATCTTATTATTTAATTATGTTTTGCTTTGGCATAATGTTTGTTTTCTGACTGCCCTGTCTAAAAGCTATCTGGCTTTTTTCAACAGCAGGAGGAAAGAAATATTGACATACCAGGCTGTATAAAGACTTCACAGAAATGGTGAGCCCATTCCCACCTTAGGCAGATGCTGGTGTCTGCTTGAAATGGCAATTATCTTTTTGAACTGGATCAATAGTAGTCAAAATTCCATAGCTCTTTTTCTGAACAAGTAGCATATTGTCAAATGTTAGAGTGGGAAGATAAATGGGGAGGAGGGAAACCAGCATTAAGACTAATGATTGCAGATTCAATTCACCCTTTACTAGTATTGTATCCCTTGCAGAGAAAGGAGGAACCCTAAATGGAGTATTGTCCCATTGTGCTGATGCCTTTACTATCCCATTTATAGAAAAATCCAACATGGTGAATAAAAAAATTATATATATATATATGTGTGTGTGTGTGTGTGTGTGTGTGTATAAATAATTATACTTTGTTCTTAGCTTCTAATTAGCCATAGCATAACATTTATGAATCTTTGGTAATCATTAATAACCATTCACATCCAGTTTATATGTTAAAAAAAAACATTTTTAAGTGTTTTAAGATTTGCAAAGCACTTAATTTAGGTTACCTTATCTGATCCTCGCAAAAGTCTATAAAAGTAGGTGCTATTATTATTATTATCCCCATTTTACAAATAAAAAACTGAGACTAGGAACAACTAACCTAATTACTAAGATCAGATAGCAAATAAGTATCTAAGGCTAAATTTGAATTCAGTTCTTCTTTAATCTGAGTCCAGTTCTCTATTCATTTGCTAATTTATAGACTATAAATTCTGCTTCTTATCATCACCACTAGAATTTTTTTAACCTTCCTCTTTCCTATTATTTATCCTCTCCTTTCTCCATATGTGTGGTCTTCAATCTTACCTAGACTCTCATTATTCCTTCTTTATGACCTTTTTGATAAGCATCTGGGTATTATGGAAAAAGCACTGAATTTGAAGTTAGGAGACTTAAGATTGAATCTTAGCTTTAATATTTATTATCTGTGTGATCCTGAGAAAAATTGCTGAGCTTTGGTTTCTTCAATGAGATAATAACATTTATGTTTCCTGTCTTACAGTGTTGTTGTAAGATAGTCTGTTAACTCTAAAATGCTACATAAATGTGAGCTGCTCTAATTTTTACTTCACAGAAGTTCTATTCCAATACACCATCCTGGTTTTAAGGTCACTATGGGTCCTTGCAGGCTAATACCAGGAGCAAGTTAATACCAGATACTTCTAAGAAAGAAAGGCTTTCCAAATAATTCAAGGATCAGATTACTGGCTAATAATAATAATAATAACATTGATAATAATAAATTATAGGCTAAAGACCAGCCTAATCAACTGCCAGTGACTCATCACTAGGTTGGCCCCAGGGAGATGAAATTTTCAGCCACACCAACTTTCAAAGTTCATATACTAACTGATAGATGGGGTTATGATCTATGTTGGTGATGAGAATATCTATGCTGATTAAGTCATACATTCTTGAAACACAGTCATTATTAATAACAACAACATACAATGAGTTGCTTTTTACACTTTTGAATTTTTTTTGGCAAAGTCTTTTGGCTCCTTAGTCAATATGCATAATCATATTAAAATGTGTTTCATATTTTACATATATATAAATAATAACAGTATTTCTATAGTGTATTTATGTTTACAAACACTTTATAAATATTATCTCATTTTATCTAGATTGTGGGAGATATGTACCATGATTATGCCCATTATAGATGGGGAAACTGAGGCAGATAATAGTAAAATGATTTGTCCAGGGTCACAAAGCTAACATTTGAAGCTAAATTGAATTCAGTGTTCTATCCACTATGGCATCTAGCTGCCTATAATATATACATATACATTCATATATAATATATGAATGTATATGTGTGTGTATATACATATATATATATATGTATACACACACACACATATTTGGTCATATATGGACATATATACATTTACACACACACACTCCATAGAATAGAGAAAACTGAACTCAGAGACAAGAAGCCAGTGTTTAAACCCCACTTTTGACATATACTGGTTCTATAATCTTGAACAAGTCACCACAATAACTTTCAGCACCACAAACAGCTCTCCAAGAATCTAAGTTGCAAAATTGGTGCTGCTTACAATGATTTCATAAGCATAAGAAACTCCCAGTTAGAAAACATCCCCTTCCAAAGCAGATTTGCACCTCTTGTGCAATTTAAAGAGTTCTGGGGAATTTTCTGTACCATCTAGAAATGAAGTGACTTACCCAGTCAGATAGCCAACATGTGTTAGAAGTAATACTTGGACTAAGGTGAATATATGAGTTTATATACACATATTTGTGTGTTTTATATCTATGTAATTGTAACTGTATATATATTATATATATAAGTTTTTTCATAAGAATATTGATTGTGGGTATTAACATGCATATATATATGCATATGTGTATAGTTATGATCAGTGTGTATAAAATAAACACTGATATTATTATGTCAAATTAAACTTAGCTCTTCTTCCTTCTAGTTTTTATTGGTGGTTGACAATTACAATCCCTATCTCTCATTCTCATTACTGATGTGTTTTCTGGGAAATGAACTCAGATCAGCTATTTATAAGTTAGTTGTATATAATACCATCCTTACCTCATAACCTCTGCCATATATATTCTATTTCAGACATTTCAAACCTGAGATGGTCATGATAAAAATGTCATTAAGTAGAGTCCCTAGGTAAGAATACAAAATTAGAAAGGCACAATGTATAGGTATTAAGGAGTCAACTAGAGTAAAGAGTGCCTGATAGAAGAATAAAGAATCAGTTGCCTAGATCCCCACAAAACCTTGGCAGAATTCAAAAGCAAAACATGCAGCTGGTAGAAGTGGGAATGTTCACTTATTTCTGCCAAGATGGAATCCCAGATCTTCTCAGGATAATAATAGCTTTTGTTTATATACACAATTTATGGTTTATAAATTGACTTCCTCATAATTATATTTTAAGGTAGGTAGATTGGTTAATTGTTCTTTGTGCTACAAGAAGACCAAAGTAACATCACTACATTGGAGTTAACATAGAGTGCGTCCAACTGTGGTCAATCAGACCAATATGAGTTTGGAATGCTCCACCACAGGTCAGGCACAAATAGTACATATGAATATTTGGATTAAAGATGTCTCTAAATTTGCATATCTTGCATTTCTTTTGCTTTGCTCATAGAGCACAGTGCATTCTTTGATGCATGTGTGCCCATTCTGGGCAGTCCTTTGCTACCACCTCCCATGTTACACAATTCCAAAGTGCTTCAGTGAGACCTTGAAAATGTCCTTATATCGCTTCCTCTGACCATCATGTGAGTGTCTTACTTTCATGAGTTCTCTGTAAAAATAGTCTTTTAAGCAAGTGCATATTTGCCATTTGAATAATGCAGTGAGCCATTAAAGTTGTGCTCTCTGCAGTAGAAAGGAATGCTTGGCAAGTTTAGCTCAAGAAGGGACCTCAGTTTCTGGTACCTTATCTTGCCAGCTATTCTTCATAAGCTTCTTAAAACAATTCATATGGAAGTGATTCATTTTCTGGGACAGCACTAGATTAATATCCAGGTTTCACAGGCATACAATGATAACATCAGCACAACAGCTCTATAGCTCATCAGTTTGATAGATAAGTTAATACTTCTCTCCCACACTTCCTTTAGAACAAACACTCCAAACACTGAGCTAGCTCTGGCAATATGTGATTCAACCTTATTATCAATATGTACATGCCTAGAAAGTATATTACCAAGGCAAGTAAACTTATTAACAATATTAAAAACTGCTTCAGTTGATGTAATCAATAGTTTCATGTATAGGTGATGTATGCTGGCTGGTGGAGAACTTGTGTTTGCTTGGTGTTAATTTTTAGGCCAAAATTAGCACAATTAGCAAAAAATCAATCCCCTCTTTGTTGCATCTCAGTCTCAGAGGTTGCAATGAATTTAAGATCAACTGTAAACAAAAAGTCACACACCAACTTTCCTTCTACTTTGGTCTTAGATTGTAGTCTTTTCAAATTAAATAAATTCCTATCAGTGTGGTAGCTGATCTTGATGTCATCATCATCCTCATATAAGACATCTGACAAAATTGCTGAAAATGTTGTGCTAAAAAGCATAAGAGCAAGTACACCACCTTGCTTCACTCTATTGAATTGAGACTATATCCTGTCATTCAGATCTAATTCTTATCATTAAGGATTCTCATCTCACCATCAAGGTAAGACTCAGAATCCACCCCTGGGGAACCTTATGCTTATAGGTAAGTTTTTGTAACATCTTGCGGGATATTAGGTCTCTCTGACCTTTTAGATTATCTCCATATTGTGTTGCTGGGCATATACTCAATATCATCTTCCAAGGAGTTGTAAGCTCCTTGAGGATGGAAAATGTTTTGTTTGCTTATTTATTTGCTGAGTCCTCAGCACTTAGCATTGTGCTTGGCACACAGTAAGCACTTAATAAATGCTCTATCTCCATTTTTGCCACTCATTTGATACTATCTTATGAGTTGCCCTGAATTATTATTTACGAAGTCTTTTATTTAGTTGTTTATAAGTTATATTTAAATGTCTTCTTGGTTACACTATAAGGTCCTGAAGTTGAATCAATCAACGGTCATTTATTAAGCATTTATTGTGTACCATGTGTTATGCTAGGTAGTGGTGACACAAAGACAAAGATAAGACAGTCTTCATCCTAATAGGAAGATACAATCCTTTATTAAATGGTGTCTAAAGAAGGGAAGTTTTAATACAGGCAATCACAAGGATTGTGAATGAATGCATAAAACAATAGATTGTCATACCTTTTCTTTTACCATGTCTTTTATTCCTTGTTATTGCATTTGATGCCTAGGAACATAGTAAAGATTCAATAAGAATTTATTAACTGGCCACATCTATTTTTATTCTATCTTCTTAATACAACTTCTGCAGAAGAGGACATACCAATCTGGGAAGCATTATGTATTTTATTTTCAACTCAACATATCCCTATGGGGACTCATCTTTCAGCAGCCCAGTGGAGAGAATGCAGGGCTTGGAGTCAGAATGATCTATGGTCAAATTTGATCTCAAATATTTAGTAGTTGTGCGATGCTAGGCAAGTTACTTAACCCTCTTTACCTCAGTTTCCCTAACTGAAAAATGAGCTGGAAAAAGAAATGGCAAACTACTCCAGTATCTTTGTCAAGAAAAAACCAAATGGAGTCAATAAAGTTCTTGGCTTTGCAAAATGTTTGTAGCAGCCCTATTTGTAGTGGCTAGAAACTGGAAAATGAATGGATGCCCATCAATTGGAGAATGGCTGGGTAAATTGTGATATATGAATGTTATGGAATATTATTGTTCTGTAAGAAATGACCAGCAGGATGAATACAGAGAGGACTGGCGAGACTTACATGAACTGATGCTAAGTGAAATGAGCAGAACCAGGAGATCATTATACACTTCGACAACGATATTGTATGAGGACATATTTTGATGGAAGTGGATTTCTTTGACAAAGAGACCTGAGTTTCAATTGATAAATGACGGACAAAAGCAGCTACACCCAAAGAAAGAACACTGGGAAACGAATGTGAACTATCTGCATTTTTGTTTTTCTTCCCAGGTTATTTATATCTTCTGAATCCAATTCTCCCTATGCAACAAGAGAACTGTTTGGTTCTGCAAACATATATTGTATCTAGGATATACTGCAACATATCCAACATATAAAGGACTGCTTGCCATCTAGGGGAGGGGGTGGAGGGAGGGAGGGGAAAAAAATTGGAACAGAAACGAGTGCAAGGGATAATGTTGTAAAAAAAAATTATCCTGGCATGGATTCTGTCAATATAAAGTAATTAGTAAATAAAAATTTAAAAAAAAAAGTTCTTGGCTTTGGAGTCATTCTTGATTATCCTTTCTCACCCGCCATATCCAATTAATTGCCAAATCTTGTCAATTCTATCTCCAAAATATCTCTCTGATATATTTCCTTCTCTCCATTCACATAGTCCCTACTCAGCAAGAGATTCCCAACTAACTTCCCTTCTATTATCCACCCTCTACATGGATGCTATATTGATAGTCTTAAAAAAAAATCTAACCATGTTGTTCATCTTCCACATGCTAATATAGCTTCTAGGATAACATATAAAATTCTTAGTCCGGCATTTAAAACCTTCCAAAATCTAGTGCTCACTTGCCTTTCCAGTCTTATTTCATACTTCTATTCACACACACACTCTTTCCCAATGAAAGTGACTTACCTCACTGATTCCCACATATGACATTCAGTCTCCTGCCTTTAAGTCTTTGTTCCTTCTCTGGAATCTGCTACTATCTTATTTTGCAGAATCCCTAACTTTCTTATATATATATATATATATATATATATATATATATATATATATATGTGTGTGTGTGTGTGTGTGTGTGTGTGTGTGTGTGTGTATATATATATATATATATAAACTTTTTATTGACAAAATCCATGCCAGGGTAATTTTTTTTTTACAACATTATCCCTTGCACTCGCTTCTGTTCCAATTTTTCCCCTCCCTCCCTCCACCGCTTCCCCTAGATGGCAAGCAGTCCTATATATGTTAAATATGTTGCAGTATATCCTAGATATGATATATGTTTGCAGAACCGAACAGTTTTCTTGTTGCACAGGGAGAATTGGATTCAGAAGGTAAAAATAATCTGGGAAGAAAAACAAAAATGCAAATAGTTTACATTCATTTCCCAGTGTTCTTTCTTTGGGTGTAGCTGCTTCTATCTATCATTTATCAATTGAAACAGAGTTAGGTCTCTTTGTCAAAGAAATCCACTTCCATCAGAATACATCCTCATACAGCATCATTGTTGAAGTGTATAATGATCTCCTGGTTCTGCTCATTTCACTTAGCATCAGTTCATGTAAGTCTCGCAGTCCTCTCTGTATTCATCCTGCTGGTCATTTCTTACAGAACAATAATATTCCATAACATTCATATATCACAATTTACCCAGCCATTCTCCAATTAATGGGCTATCCATTCAATTTCCAGTTTCTAGCCACTACAAACAGGGCTGTTTGTAAAATGTTCACAAACATTTTGGCACATACAGATCCCTTTCCCTTCTTTAGTATTTCTTTAATCCCTAACTTTCTACAAAATACCATTCAAGTTCCAGTTATCTTTTGATTCCTTCCAGTCATTGATATTCTCTTGGAATTAGTTTCTCTTGAAATTATTTTCTATACACTCTGTACTTAACTTATCTATATATTTTTTTCAGTTTCTCCTACACTTCCAAGTATAATCTAAGCATCTTGAGGGTAAAGTTTAATTTATTTGTCTATATCTTTCTAAGATTTGACACACTCTCTTGTATATAGTAGGTACTTAATAAATTCTTATTAAATAAACCTCTAGGTAGACTGGTCTCTCCTAGTAACATATAATTTCTGTGACTAACAGCACTATTCTGGGTGAGTAATATTGTTAGTCTTGTAGAAGGAATGAGGCTGAGGTTCATTCTAGTATAATAGAACTGTGTCCCCCTGATCTTTTGTGGAGTGGGCCTGAGTTGGAAAAACCCTAAATCTCAATCCCTCCTGACTCTGGAAAAGCTACCTGGTTCCCACTGGGAAACTCCTACCTCCAAATGAGCTAAGAATCACTTTGGTCTGGGAAATAATCACCACCACCCTTATTGATTTGGAAATTACCCCCTAATCGCTCCCTAGCCCCACACCACAGAAAGTTAAATAAAAAACAATACTCTGGACCCCAAACTTTGCTATTTTCCTAATCAGAAAGCACTAAATTCCACCCACTGAGAGGAGTTTCTCAGTGAGAATAAACTCATTTTGCCAAAAATCTCACTTGCGGACTGGAACTACAAATTCTTTTACAAAACCTGCGATACTGGCCTGGGGGCCCTCATTACTGTTAGGGTATTCTCAATACTCAACAACTCTTGTATATCAGTGTCTCTTCTGAGGACCCTCTCTGCCTTGCCATGTTTTTTTCACCAGTAGTTCTCAAATCTAGCATTCCTTCTGTATTCTGCCTTTGCCCCTTTGAGGTGTCATATTTTCCCTTACCAGTTTTTTCATCCTCTGTGATCAGTGTCAACAGTCCCAGTTTTAAAGTCAGAAAACATGGGTTTGAATCCTGCTTTAAAAAAGCCATTTTTAAAAATCTTTGTAAATCTGAGTAAGTCACAACCTCTTTGGGTCTCAGTTTTCTCATCTGTAAGAAATACCTCTAATAGATATCACAGTAATCAACACAATTATCAGGACTGCAAGAAAATCTCAATAAATTTTGGATGGAAAATGTCATCCAATCCAGAGAGAGTCATATGGAGATTGAATGTAGAGCAATGTACACTATTTTCACACTATTGTCTCTTTTTTCATGGTTTATCCCTTTTGTTCTGACATTTTTCTTCCAATCTGATTCATGGAAACATGTAAAACAATTAATGTACATGTGTAACCTACAAATAAAATAAAATGTAAAAATAAATTATCAGGATTGTTCATCTGACAATTTAATGCTAACTCATGATTTGTCTCATAATATTATTTAACACTTATTTTTCACGAATTATCTTGATTTTTGCTTGCCACTGGACTCCAGAGACACTGGAGGAGGCTGATGACTTTGCATCTCTGCCTTATTTAAATTCAATTCACTTACAAGTCAAGACATCACCTTCATGTCATTTGTCACTTGGAGAACAAAGGGTGAACAACAATCTGTGAGTAGTAGTAGCTGCCATCTGGGGACCTAACCTGCCAATTTCAATTGAGCAATGCTATTTCTCCTCTTCTTCCTCCTCTTCCTCCTCTTTTTTCCTTCATGTGCTCCCTCTGTCTATGTGGAAGTCATACACTTTATATCTGGGTGCTTTGTCCACAGGAATATAATTTTTGGTCACCTCTATTTTGTTAGATATCTTTGTCTTCCCCTCCTACATTGTTTCTTATGTGACACA
This sequence comes from Antechinus flavipes, assembly GCF_016432865.1. Classification (NCBI taxonomy): domain Eukaryota; kingdom Metazoa; phylum Chordata; class Mammalia; order Dasyuromorphia; family Dasyuridae; genus Antechinus; species Antechinus flavipes. The sequence continues at coordinate 299,642,434 of NC_067399.1, read as the reverse complement.
AACAAAACTACTTTTTATCTTAATTTTTTTCCAGCTTTTAATCACTATGGCCTTCTTAATAGACTAACTGAATATTAAACAACACATCCCATAGGGGGGGTTTCCACCATTTTTGAATAAAGGATGATGAGGGAGAGGGGACATGTTTTATACATATTAAGGAGAAAGATTATAACCTGGAAGAAATGGAACAATCTGTTCTCTGAAGGGAGGGACTGCACCACACTAGCAACTATAAAGGTTCTCCCAGTTCTGTGCTCAAGACTCCCTCTTCCCGAGGAGCGGGGCTTGCTTCTGGCCAGAAACATTAAGATGATTCCTTAAGATTCTTCTTTAATAAATTCTCCTCAATATCTGATTTTCAGTGTCAAGAGCATATTTCTAACAAGACCACTCCCGTATTGTTGCCAAGAAAACTCTAAATGGGGTCATGAAGAATTGGACACAACTGAAAAAATATTTGTAAAAAGTTTTACAAACTTTAAAGCACTCATAAACACTAGCTGTTATCAGTTTTCAAGATGTATATTATGTATGTATCTAAGGAGACATATATATAGAGAGAATGTAATGTGTCTATATGTATGTATGTGTATATGTGTGTGTGTGTGTGTGTGTGTCCTATGCTACATCTAAACAACTGAACACCTATATTTTTAGGTATCTATGTCTTTTCTTTCTAGCTAGACAATTAGTTCCTAGGTGTAATTAATCACTAATCAATCAACAACCATTTATTAATTATCTCATGTACTAGGCATTGTACTAGGCTCTGGGAATACAAAGATAAAAGTGACAGGATCCCAGGGGATTGGACATAATGACCTTTAAGATTCTTTCCATCCGTTTATAGACTTTTGATTCTTTGGTCACTCCAAGTCCTCTCTTCCTGAATTCCCTCAATTCTATGATACTACTTTTCAGAATTCAGGTACCTTTTATGTGAAAATATTTGTTAACTCCATACCAAGAAATAGTTCTTGTGGCGATTAAGCCTTTCACACCAAGGGTTTCTTCAGGCAGGTTGGAGATATAATACTGCCTTCTTGGGTCACCTAAATGAAAAGGAGTTTTCAGATGATAGAGTTAGAACCTGCAGGGGCCTCATGAACCATTGAGTCTATCCCCTTTATTTATTTATTTTTTAATATGAGGAATCCATTGTCCTTAAAGCAACAGAGCTGAAATTTGAATTTGAATTTTCTGATTCCTATTCCAGCATTTTTCACTGTGCTCAAAGTTCAATCTCACTTGAAGAATTTTTTATAAGATTCAGCTGTTGGAGAGAGACAGCAACAAGGAAGAATCTCTTTACCACTTCAGAAAGAACAAAAGTCATGCTGGGTTAAGAAATATATTGTGTCTTTGTTTTCCACTCTAGGTTAGTTCTTAGTGAGTCAGTCCTAGTTGTCTCCTCCTTCCAGTGCTTGGGTAATGTTTCTTTCAATTGCATCAGCAACTCCCACTGAGTCGTGGGGTTCAGAGGGGGCACTCCCACTCTTTTCATTTATTTCTCTATTTCTCACTTTTTCTTTGGGACAACTGGGCTATATCATACAAATTACCCTGGGCTGTTTTTAGGAAGAGCTTTGTAGAGGGAAGGAGGGGTAGAGAGGAATGGATCCAAAAGCTGTTAAAAGCACCATCAGCAGTGACTCAAAAAAAGGAACAATTCTGCCCCCAAGGAATAAGATTTGTGTTTGCTATAAACTAATGAATACAAAACTACTTAGAACACACACACACTCATATATAATTGGTGTTTTCTTGATAACAGTTACTTTGTATATCTTAAAATTCCCCATAAATATAAATTGTAATTGTTTATGTTGTTTTAATAATATTATTAGGCTTGTTGATTTGTGGTTAGAGTTTGAAGTGATCTTAGAAGTAATATAATTCAAGACTTATAAGGAAATTGAGATCCAAAGAAATGAAGTTTGTTCTTGATCACAGAGATATTGGTATTTATTTTATTTTTATCATTGTTGTTATTCCAACATATTAAGATGGCCCAAGGGAGAACTCGGGACCTGGAGTCAGGAAAACCTGAAATGTTTTGCAAATATTAGTATACTATATAAATGTTAGCTAGGAGATGCTGTAGATAGATCACTGATTCTGAAGTCAAGAGAACCTGAGTTCAAATCTGGTCTCAGCCATTTCCTAGCTGTATAACTCTGGGCAAATCATTTAATCCTGTTTGTCTCAGTTTCCTTATTTGTAAAATGAGCTAAAGAAGAAAATGGCAAACTATTCCAGTATCTTTACCAAGAAGCCTCCCCACAAAGGGTCACAAAGAGTTGAGATCACAACTGAAATGACTGAGCAACAACAAAAATCATCATAATCATCATTAGACTGAATGAGGTAGAATCACAAGACAATTTTCTTATTATATTGGCAATTTGAGACTTATAGTTTATAATTCTTCCTTTGCTTATCTCTCACAAATTCAGTATATTATGTGTCTCTTTGTTTCATAAGAAGGATATTATGTTATTCACAGATCAGGTGAGGGGCTTGACAGATTAGGTTGTCATTGCTGTCAAAATGAAATCATTTTTTTTTGTTCTAAGGTTATTCTGGCTGCCCTTTGTTCCAGACAGAGCTGTGACCCGCACTGACTGACATAAATGCATTCTAAAGATGACCTCTACAGGTTACCAAAATTTCTTAAAGTGTCAGCCACATCATAAAAGTCAGCCATATTTTCTTTCTTTCTGAGAGGACATAAGTTATGATAGGAAGTGGAGGAGGAAGAGGAGGGAGGGGGGATAGAAGAGAAAATGAAAATGAAAGATGAGGAGGAATATACCACTCCTGAAAAATGGAGGAAAGAGAAGAGAAGGAGGGAAAGTAAAGGAAGAAGAGGAGAAGGAGGGGGAAATGAAAAAAGAAGAGACATTTGCTTTAAAGTCTGATTTCTTTTAGACAATTTTTTTCATAAGGTTTTTTGAGTTGCATAGTAACATTTATCAATAAAGGAAGAATACAAGGTATGCTAATTAGATAGATATGTTAAAAAAATTCTCTTTGCTAGAGTCCACTGATGAAAGAATATTCTATTTTATTCTTTGACCATTTTGCATTTACAAAGCACAGGTAAGTGCATCTATCTTGATATGCTTCTCTAATATGCAGGAGATATTATTTCTCTTTATGCCTGATGCCCTTCTGTCTTCAAATTTTAGGGCAAATGCTTTTCATATATACATGAAAAACAATCTTGTGAAATTGCAGCCACTTAGTGGAGGTAGAAGGAAATGTTCTCAACTGATTTCTCTTGTTCCAAATGATATGAAAGGAATGTAAATCAAAGCAGTCAGTGAAAGTACTTTGCTGAAGTCCTGTAATGGTAATGTTTCAATCGAAAAGAAAAAAAATGAAGAATGCCTTTACACTGTCTCAAGTTATAATATTAGTATAAAGGCATTCTTCATTTTCTTCTTTTAGATTGAACTGTCTTCATTTATTAAGTGCCTACTATGTGCCAGGTACTATGCTAAGCACTGAAAGAGAGATAATGAATTATACTATCATAGAGTCTAGAAGGGACTTTAGAGATCATCTAATCTAATCTCTTCAATTTATAAGTCAGAAAACTGAGGCACAGAGGTATAAAACCTTGTGTGTGATCTTACCCAAGGTCAGACAGTGGTAGAGCCAGGCTTTGAGTTCAAGTCCTTTGATTTCAAATACAGAATTCTGAAGGGGCAATTGGGGTGGGGGAAGGGTAACATCATTGCTTTTGGATCAGGGTATAGAGGGTTATATTTGCTCCACTACTGATCTTGTGCCCCTATTTCTTCAAGTTACCATCAAATTGCCTGTTTTCACCTGTGGAGCTTAAATGAGCTTTGAGGGGACTGGTTCCTTCCCACAAAGGACAGGAAATTGCTTCAGGGATTTTATGTGTGCTGTTTCTGGGTGCTTCCCTGGCTATTCAATTCCATGGACTAGATCCCTGGTTTTTGTTTGTCTCGAGACACCCACTATCCTCTATGCTCAATTTCCTCCAGTCTTTTCTGCTTATTCACTTCCTAATACTTGCTCTTCCTTCTCTTTGAATGGTTCCCTAGCTCCTATTTTGATTCATGATACTTCTCCATTGGTCTTTGATTTTTTTTTGGGGGGGGAGGAATTCTTCCAGTCCTGCAGCCTTTAGATGCTCAATATCCTGCTTGAGTATTCAAATTTCTTTGCTTGTATGATTTCATGAGACCTTCACAAAGGACTCTGCTATTTCATTATTGCCTGAAAACATAATTAATATCCTGCTTCAGATGAAAATGATGTTGGGCTCTCTAAGATTTTGTTAATAAAGTGCAAATTATGTCAGGTCCTGCATCTTGATAGAAAGGCTTTGTGTCCAGTCCTGAAAACAAGCCACTTCTGCTTTGAGAGAATCCAGCCAGTCATAAGTAGCTTGGCCACTTGGTGAGGAATTCTTTGGCCATGACAGATAAGAAAACAAAGAAAAATACAAAATGGCTCTTTAGTAGGGCAGCTAAGCAGCATAATGGATGGAGTACTGGTCTTGGAGTCAGGAGAACCTGTGTTCAACACTGGTCTCAGATATTTACTTAGCTGTAGGACTTTGGGCAAGTCACTTAACCCAATTTCTTCCCCTCCCCACCAATGGCTCCTTAGTGATAGGTGCCAAATGGCAGGAAAAAAGGGGCAAAGGGTATTAAGAATCATAGTGTTGAAATTATGTATAAAGATTAGATATTGGTACTCTAAATTTGGGAACATCATGCAGTAGTCAATGGATAGACAGATAATGGACAAACTGAGTCCTATCAATCTTGATACTGTCACTATAAACAAAACTGGAATAAGAGAATTGCAGCTAAATGAAAGGTTCTATAGGTTCTCCTTGGAGAGAAAAATGAAGGAATAGGAAGGGTTGGTTTTATGTGGCACCAAAATATTGCAAAATTTCATTGGATATTTGGTCATTTTAAATTACAATGCTCTTCATAAATATTTGCAAAAAGAGTATCATGTGATCAACTTTGACCAAATTGGCTCTTCCCGGCAATACAATGATCTATAAGACAATTCCAAAAGACTCACAATGGAAAATGCCATGCACATCCAGAGAAAAAATATAGAGTCAATGTATATCAAAGCATTTTATTTTCACCTTTTTTGGTTGTTTTTTCTTTCTCATGGCTTTTCCCTTTTGTTCTGATTATTCTTTCACAAGATGACTAATGTGGAAATATGTTTAATATGATTGTACAGGTATCACCCTAAAAAGTATCATATTTATACTAATAACTAATAAATATAAAATACTTTAAGATTTGAAAAGCATTCAACATGTTAACTCCTTTAATCCTTGAAATAACTCCACGAGATAGATACTGTTGCTGTCCTGATGAGGAAATAGAAGCTAAGGGAAGCTAAGTGCCTTAGGGTCATTCATCTGGTAAGGATCTGAGACAGGATTTGAATTCTGGTCTTCCAAGCTACAAGTTCCAGGCTCTCTCCCCTTGCAACATTAAGCAGTTGCTTAAAATAAGATGAAATTAATGCAGTTTATGTACCAATGCCTGTTGTAGACCATGTTACAAGTAGAGAAATTCTACCAAGAACTTGATAAGTCCCTCTAATTTAAATCAACATAAAGTTTTATACTAGATAATCTAAATGTAATGATAGGAATAAGTGAGGATCATTAGAAATAATTTGGGAAACAAAACAAGAATAAGAAATGAGAAGACAATTTAGAAGTCTCATACCTATATATCATGCATACTTTAAAAAAAGAATTGACAGTTACTGAACATGATCACTACCAAATATCACAAAAATATCTCAAATAATATCTTAGATGACAGGAAATGATAAGTTACTGATGTAGAAGTCATTATTGAATACAGTGTCCAAATAAAAACCATTCTTCTTTCATGTTAGAACAAAGATCAAAATTGGCACCAAACTAGAAGCTTCCAGGTAGCACAGTGGATAGAATATAGTCTGGAATCAGGAAGACTCAAGTTCAAATGCAGACTCTAACTCTTAATGATTGGATGCCTGGGAAATTTACTTAACCTCTGTCTGACTCAGTTTCCTTTTTGGTAAAATGGGGATAATAATAGCATCTACCTCCCAGGATTGTTTTGAAAGTGCCCAGCACATAGTAGGTATTTAATAAATGTTTGTTGATTGATTCATTGATGAAATAATAATTGTAAAGTGTTTTATATATATTAAAATGCTATTTCAATGCTGATTTTTTTAAATGCCATGAAACAATTGCATTGTTACCTTTTCAAATAAATTTTTGATAATGAAATATAGATAATGATAGAAGAAAGGATGTAGATAACAGGTCATGATATTTCACAACAATTTAACTGATATAATTCAAGTACCATAACAAAGAGGACAAAAAAAGCCCCCAACCTCCCCCAAAAATCCTTAGTCTGTAGTCATTCCCTAAGTCACAAAATTATAAGGGTGTCTAGAAATAAATTCACAAGATAATTAAAGGAGAAGACTACACCAAAGGCATGGGGGAAAAAAATTAGACATGAATTATAGAAAAGGGCTCCTGGGAAAAATTTATGGAGCAATTAAGTGGTACTGTGTATAGAATTCTGGGCTTGGGATCAGGAAGACCTGAATTCAAATCCACCTCAGACCTTTACTAGCTGTGTGACTCTGAGCAGGTCACTTAACCCTATTTATCTCAGTTTATGCATTTGCAAAATGAACCAGAGAAGGAATTGACACTACAGTATCTTTGCCAAGAAAACCCCAAATGGGGGCACAAAGAGTCTGATATGACTGAAACAATTGAACAATTACATATATACATATACAATTATATATGTATATACATATACTGTTTTCCCATCTATATAAAATTTTTAAGAGAATAACCTAAAGATTTACATTGAGAACATCCTCAATGGAGATATTAGTAGGGAGAAGGCAGGCCTTCACAAGCAATAGTCTATATTACAGATTTATTATAATGCACTTGCCTAAAAAAATGTGAGGAATTCACTTTTGTGTACTTCTTTGTCAGATGGTTGTAAAAAAACAAGAAACAAAAAACCTCCAAAACAATTTTTTAAAGTGCCAAATAAAAAAAGTATTTGCTTCAGTAGGAAAAAAAAATACTACCTTCAAGGCTTTATTCCAACAAGGGATCTCCCATCTATATATCAATATTATTAAATATTCCTTGCATGGCATATTAACATAGATAACTTTGTGCAAATATTATAAATATATATTTATATTGGTAATCATAATATTGGGTAAGACATAAAAGGGAAATATCTGCTCATCAAAGATTCACCATTGTAATTAAGTAGGATCCAGAATTGAGTCCAAAATGAAGGTAGGATCCTCCAGATGCTCCTGTTTACAAATGGTGTTGTGCTGGTTGCATCAAATTTTGAGACATTGCAGAGACTCCTAGAAGAGATTTGTAACCATTCAAAAGAGATTAGCTTAATCACCCAGTCAGGGAAAAAGCAAATGCATGAAGAATGTCTATTGCCCAGATGATGATATGCAATTAGATTGACAACCTCTAGAGCTTGTCCATCAGTATCTGGGATAGATTGCACAAATGAGCAAGTAGTTGGGCAATGGAATTAAGCAGGAGAAGAAAAACAGGTTGAATTGCCTTTGGGAAACTGTGAAGTTCTTTTAATGACTCAAACAGATTCCAAAAGAGACATATATCTTTTATCACAAAACCACTGATGTTATATTATAGAACACTGAAATTTCCAAAGAATTACAAATGGATATCATGCAGAGAGTAGTGAAGGAAGACATATGAGACATGAGAAGGATGCAACACAGGGCAAATAAGAAATTTTAAAGAATTCATGAAAAATATCATCAGGGAATGGAATGCACAAAAGTTGAATTGGCAACATGATTAAAGAATAAACGAGGAATAGCAAGACAACCCCTCCACTGATACTATAAAATATCTTGCCTATATATAGTGATTAATATATATAGTGTTGTCTCCCTCAGGTTGTGAGTTCCTTCAGAGCAGAAACAATGGTTTTGCCTTTTTTGTGTGTCTGAAGTGTCACTGGTATACATGTGGCATAGTATCAGGAGAAAATAAAGATGGTCCACAGAACATTGGGTCAATCTCCTGTGGCAAGATTATGGGAAAGCATTGAAAGAATTTCAGAGAATAGGAAGGAATGACAAGTAGGACTTGAATCCTTTCAGGGAACATTCAGATCCGGGAGGCCACAGATTCTTTGTGGATCAGAGTTGAGATGTCATGATCAGCTCCCTACTTCCCCCATCTCAGTGAACCTGCTTCTTTGATACCTAGATCCCTGATGTGTAGAAATGACACTTAGAGATCCTCTAGTCCATCTCCCTCAGGTTATAAACGAAGAAAAAATAGTTCAGAGAGGTGAACATTTTCAAAGTCACTCGAGTAATAAAGAGCAGGTAAAAATGAAATTCAAACCTTTGTTCTCTTAGTCCAGATCTGGGTGCAAGGAAAGAATGCTTGGCTTGGAAGTAGAGGATCTGGGTCTGAATTCCAATACTGCTTGTACTTGTATGACTTTAGCCAAATCATTCTTCCTTTGCAACTCAGTTTCCTTCTCTATAAAACAAAATGAGAAAAGTCCTATTGTTTCTCAGCAAGAAATCTTGGACCCTGACATTACCCTTCAGGAAACTAAGTGACACTATGGCTAGACCACTAAACTGGAGTCTGAAAGACCCAAGTTCAAATGTGACCTCATACACTTACCAGCTGTGTGACCTTGGGCAAATTTATTTATCTCAGTTTTCTCACCTAGTGCATCTACTTCCTTGGATTGTTATAAGAATCAAATGAGATAATAAACATAAAGTGCTTAGCATATAGTTCTTGGCACTTAGTAAGCACTATATAAATGTTAACTATTATTATTGTTATTGTTCTACTGTTTGTGAAACAAAACTTCTTTCCCCTTTATGGAGCCCTCGCTTTCTAATGCACTGAAAAAGGATTACATCATTAATCCTCATTATGGTCCCAGGGAAATGGGAATATTTATAACCTTATGTTGGTACAAGCTCATTGAGACATCCCATGGGTATTTTCCTTTTGGGATGGGCAGATTGGAAGCAAGAAAACCTGCTGCCAGTTTTTAAAAACAAGCAGGCTTAATAGAGCTAAAATGGCCTGTTTTCCTGAGCTCATACTAGAGCAATATGGTGTGTTCTTTTTCTCCTTCAAAAGCTCACAAAAGCATCCCTCGGTCTCTGTGCTTTCCTTCTCCCATAAAATTGGACATTTTTCATAGTTCCCAAATCATTGTGTCATAACAAAAAGAGCAGTGATTCTTGTCAGAGGACCTAGATTCAAATCCTGCCTAATTACGTGATTTTGAGAAAGTCCTCTACTGACTCTGGGCCTCAGTTTTCTCATGTATAAAATGAGAGTGTTGGATTATATTGTTTATGAGATTCTTTCAAGCCCTAGCTCTGTGCATGCAATTCTAGGTCACAAGTTACAATCAACTTTACACTCTCCTAGTAGCCACAAGGATTAATTTTTCCACCATGCCCAAGCTTGTTAGCTTGTTGTTAACCCTGATGATGAGTTAAATTGTCAGGTGGGAGCAGAGATACTTTTGACTTTCAAGTTCTAGAGTTGAGCCCTAGTGAGATGATTTGGATTTTTAATTAAATATTAATCATAAAGGACTCTAAGAAAAGTTCTAAAGCAGATGAAATTTGTCTGTTGTTGCTTAACAGTCTCATTATTTGGAAATCATAGGATTGTATAGTGAGAGTTGAAAAGAGCTTTGTTGTTTATCCTTTGTTCTTGAAGAAGACATTAGGGAAGTGATACCATACTATGCAAGTGAATTGAATTTCAGTGAGGGAGGGCTGTGCAAAATCACCAGCCTCACTTTTATCTGGAGCCATCTGGTCCAGTGGCAAGATATAGATCAAGATGCTGGAGAAGTCCCTGGATATGAAAAGGAAGTCAGGAGATCATCAAAGTCCCACTTTTCAGAAGGAATAGAGGGTCAGAGAGGTTTTGTCCAAGGAAATAAGAGTAATAAGTAGCATCAATCAGTAAGCATTTATTAAGTGTCTACTATGTGCCAGATGTACAGTGGCAAGCCTTACGTGTATTAAAAATAGTTGAAATAATAACAAAGTACATACTACATCTTTCAATTAAATTAGCGACTATTAGATGGCAAATAAAGAGCTCTGAGTACTCATTAAAGGATCATAGTATAGTGGAAAGAGCATCAAACTTAAAGAGTTAGAAAACCTTGGATGCTTTGTACTATGTATTGGGGATACCAACACAAAAATTAATCAGTCCCTCCCTATAAAGAACTTACATTTTATGAGAGGAACAAAATGTATACATAAATATATATATATATAATAAACACAAGATAATTTTGGAGGGGAGGCATTAGCAGTTGGTGGGATCAGGAAAGTCCTCATTCAAGAGACAGTATTTGAATTGATCTTTGAAAGAAGTTTGGGATTCTAAGAGATAGAAGTGAAGAAGAAATGCACTCAAGACAAGAAGTCTTGTCTGAAAAAACCATAAAGATGGGAGATAGAATGTCTCAAGTGAGAATGTCTCAAGAAAGACAGTTTGGCTGAATTGTGTGAATGGAAACAATAAGCCTAAAAAGAAAAGTTGAAGGACAGTAATAAAGAGCTTTAAATGCCCTTTCAATTAAGCATTCTTGTTTGTGTCCTTCCATAAATTCTCCATGGAAGATCCACCCAACATACCAAGGACTTCTGTCTTGTCTCTTCTACTTTAGCTAAGGAAAGGATACTATTTCAGTTCATGGTACCTATGATACTGAATACGTGGTGAACATTCTGGGTATAGCAACCATTTCAATGTGAATTTGACATCACTGGATCATTAAGGATATTAAGAGGTTAAATAACTTAACTGGGATCACATGACCAGAATGAGTTAAAGGCAGAGCCTCAATCCAGATCTTCTTTTTTGCCTGCTCTCTAATCTTATTCATAATAGACATTTAACAAATTAGATTGAATCCAGAAACACCATAGGATCAAGCTAGGTTTATCACTCACCAAAAATCTAGTGTGACCTTTAACCTAAGTTTTATTCCCATTATATAAAGGGGTTCCAGTCTACCTTCTCTTTAAGTTTAAAAAATAAAAAGAGAGCTTAAATAAGATTTTTTCTTTTAAATATTTCATGACCAGCAGGATGATTTCAGAAAAGTATGGAATGACTTACATGAACTGATGCTGAGTGAAATGAGCAGGACCAGGAGATCATTATATACTTCAACAACAAGACTATATGGTGATCAATTTTGATGGATGTGGCCATCTCCAGCAATGAGATGAACCAAATCAGTTCCAATAGAGCAGTAATGAATTGAATCAGCTTCACCCAGCAAAAGAACTCTGGGAGATGACTATGAACCACTACATAGAATTCCCAATCCCTCTATTTTTGTCCACCTGCATTTTTGATTTCCTTCACAGGCTAATTATACACTATTTCAAAGTCCAATTCTTTTTGTACAGCAAAATAACCGTTTGAACATGTGTACATATATTGTATTTGACTTATACTTTAATATATTTAACATGTATTGGTCAACCTCATCTGGGGGAGGGGGTGGGGAAAGGAGGGGAAAAGTTAGAACAAAAGGTTTTGCAACTGTCAATGCTGAAAAATTACCCATGCATATATCTTGTAAATTAAAAACTATATAATAAAAAAAAAGTCAAGGAAAAAACATTAAAAAATATTTCATTATTACTATTCTATCTTTGGGATTTACTAATTGCTGATGTCAATATAGTTCTATGCGATAAACACCAAAACACCTAAAATCTTAGGGATGTTTTAAACTTGAAACATCCCTAATACTTTTGGGATACTTTATATTTACTGACAATTTATCGAGTACTTGTTATATATAAAGTACTCCTAGAATTTAGCACAGTACCTGGACCATTTTGTTGTTATTGTATCCCTATTTGGGGTTTTCCTGGCAAAGATACTGGAGTGGTTTGCTATTACCTTCTCCAGTTCATTTTACAGATGAGGAAACTGAAGTAAACACGGTTAAGTGACTTGTCCAGAGTCACATAGCTAGTAAATATCTGGAGCCAGTTTTGAACTAAGGAAGATGAATCTTTCTGATTCCAAGCCGAGTACTCTATCCATTGCACTACTTAGCTTCTCTATTTGCCTGGTTCTATGAAATCATAGTCCAAGTGTTGTCCACATTCCCTAAAGTGTGGAAGCTGAGGTTCAAAACAGTGAAATAACCTTCCTGGTATCAGAAAGCTAATGAGTTAGTGACAAAGCCAAGACCAGAACCCCTAAGGCTTTCCAACTCTGATTCTGGGGCTCTTTCCACTGTACTATGATATTTTAATGAGTAGACACAGCCCTTTAGTTGACATCTATTAAGCTCTAATTTAATTGAAAGATATAGCATGCAGGCCTGCTTTATGTAGCCTGCTTGTTATTATCTCAATTCTTTTTAATATGCACAGAGCTCACTGCTGCAGACCTAAGCTCTATTGATCTTGGAGTAGGCAGCTCTAATTGTTGAGAGAACTATTTCCTAAAAAGCTTTTACTCTAATATTTGGTATCAGCCTCAAGAAATAAACAGTTTAGGTAATGCTGATTCTCTCTATTTTAAAGCTTTAATTATTAGCTTGCAAGTTGCAATTATTTTGTTCTTGTTTGAATTTAACCTCCTGTAATCCAATTTAATTACATTCTTTATTTATTCTTCTACCCCGAGTATTCTTATCAAGATCATACTCCCAAACACCCTAAGAACAAATTTTGACATCTTCCTTTTTTTTCCCCTCCCTTTCCTCCCAGTGCCTGTAAAATGTCGGTTGAATCTTAGAAACATCTGGCAGAGCAAACTTGCTCTCTAGGCTATGAAAACAGGGCTAAAAGATGAAGACTCTTTGTTATCTCAGTAAATTTTTGTCCCAGTATAACTAGAAAGCTGATATGTACAAAACCTATTAGAAACTCTGAAAATATCTGATAATTTTGGTGTCAAAAGTCTAATATATTTTAAGATTTAAGTTTTTTGTCCTTTTTTGGAAGAAATTGGTGGTGAGGGGAGAGTCCTTTGAAGAGGAAGAGGGTGCTAAAAGTAATCATTTAAGTCCAATATAGGTCTTTTTTCTATACATTTGGGTGAACAAGGCTAGAATGAGAATAATTAGGTCCTTTGAGGGATTCTATCTACAATTAAGATAGCTTCCACTGAGTGATAAGTGGTGTTTTGAGATATGATCAGTTGGATTTTCCTTAGGTATGAACAACTGAACAGGAACCAGTCAATTATGCAAAATTTATTGTTATGTGGAATTTTAAAGGTTATCTTTATTGGGTGTAGTAAGTCCCATTTCCAGAAGGATATTATTTGTTGTTTTCCATCATTTTTCAGAAGTGTCCAACTCTTTAGGACTCTATCTGGATTGTTGTTATTATTGTTTTGGCAAAGATACTTGAGTGATCTGCCATTTCCTTCTCTGGATCATTTTCCTGCTCTGAGGAAAATGAGGCAAACAAGGTTAAGTAATTTACTCAGGGTCACATAGCTATTTGTCTGAGACCAGATTCGAACATTTCAGGCCCAGTGCTCTGTGCATCTAACCCCAATTACATTATGTCTATGTTTTAAACAGGTTTTAGCTTTTTTTTTTCCAAACATTTAAAAACAGTCAGATGAAGAGTTTATTTCCTCAAGAATGGTATACATTTGTGAACTATTTCTCCTTTATTTGCTCTTGCAAAATTTTGCATTATTCTCTTTGTATTCCCTGATATAGTTCAGGGAGTGGCTCCTCCAAGTGGACCTTCTGAATTAATTTTGAGGAACATTGTAGGCAAGGGTAGGTGTATACTCAAAAACAATAACTCAGAAGGTCTCACTAATGTGGTTCTTTTACTAGTCAACCAGAAAAAACAACAGAACAATCACAGAATCAGATCTAGAACCGGCAAGGTTTAATCCAATCTCTCCATCTTAAAGATGAGTAAAGTGAAGTTCGAGGAGATTGAGTTCCTTGCCCGAGGTTACGTAAATAATACCCATAAGAGTTGAGACTTGAACTCACATCTTTCTAATTTGTGTTCTTTTCATTGCCCAACTCCTCCCAAACAAAAGCCATTTAAATTAAACTATATAACAAGATGATGAAGAGAAAGATTTCCTTCCATACATAAAGGCATACTTTTCTAGAGGTTTCCAAATCCATTGGATAGAGAACTCATGTAGAAAATATATTACTAGGGATCATACATGGGTAGGGCAATTCATACCTCTGACAAAGAGATTAAGGCAAATCTATTAAAAATATTTTGGTGATGTTTTGGTAAGCTGCTTTCTCCGGAGCTGAGATCCTATGTTCTCCCTACCTTTTTGTTCACTGTAGGAAGCTTCCACTCAAATGAACCTTTTGCTCTCTATTGGGCACCTCAACTGTTGTTGTTGTTCTTTAATACCATTGGTTGGTCTTTACCTAATCTGCAGCCTCTTTTCCCACAGCGACTGTGTGTGGATATGTATGAGGTGTACAAATACACACAGCAGATAAGGATAGAGGGATTAGAACAATCATTTCATTGGGATAGTTTAGAAAGATCTCTAAAAGAAAGTCCTTGATTGATAGTATCAAGGACCATCTTTGACTCTTGCGATATAAATCTCAACCAGTCATAATCAACTAGTTAGTTGATGACATCCTTTAAATCTGGTTGCACAATCTAGAAGAATGTAATTCTTCTATAGTAATTACTAAGGTATATCATATATATTATAATTTATTATAGGGATAACAATAGTACTTATCTCCCAAGATTGTCATGAAAATAAAATAACATAAAATTTGCAAAGTGCTTTGCAAACTTTAAATCACTACATAAATGCTTCTTATTCTTCTTCTTATTATTATATTATCATGGGAGATTACTACATTTTGGTATTCTTCTTTATAAGATGAGGGTAATAAATTTTTCATTATCCACCTCAGAGAAGAAACTTTAGAGCACTAGAGAAAGGTGAATTACTATTATTGTTATTGTTATTACCATCTTTATCATTATCATCATCATCATCATCATCATTATCATCATCATCATCATCTCTTTTCAGGGAAATGAGCTGGTAAACTAGAGAATCTGTAGTTGACCTCTCATCTCAGGTAATTACTGGTGGCAGTCTGCCATTCCCCAACATTTGCCCCTGTGTTTTTTTTCTGCCCCTGTTCTATCAACCTTTTCTTCTACTTTATGCCTCCTTTTTTCTTTCCCACTTTTCTTTGTGTTTTCCTAGACTTTGGAAGTCCTGCTGTGTCACTATGGCTACTTTCAGAGATTTGGGGAGATGGAGGAAATCCCCATAAAATTCATGCTTGTCTTCCTGTAAGATAATTTTTAAGAATTTGTGCCCAAAATAAGATGTTCTATTGTTTTGGGATGACATTTTAACAGAAATTGAATGATAGGCACTGAGGAGGAGAAGTGGTCATTTGAAAAATGAAAGTATAAGATACATATGTGCATTTACAAGTGAAAAGAGCTTTTTAAAAGTTCTTTTAAAAAGAGCTCTCTCTCCTTCAACTATGGTGGCTAATTTATGTGATATCTATGCTGTTTCCAAATTTTTCCCTGAATTTCTGGGAAGAAATTATACACACAAAAATGGCAGAGCCTCAGAGGCCAGCTCAACTAATTTTTACTTGACAAGAATCCCCCTATAACAGGTTATCACTCAGATTTTGTTTGAAGACCTTTAGTGAAAAAGAATCTGATGATTTCAGCCCCATTTTGGGGCTGTTCTAAATGTCAGGAAGTTTTTCCTTGCTTTGAACTTAAATCTGCCTTCCTAGAACTTCTATTCCTCTGCATCTTGTCTTGCCCTCTAGAGTCAAGCAGAAAAAAATCTAATGCCTTTCAAATACTTGAAGAAAATTAACATTTTCCTACTAAGTCTTTGCAATACATTCACAATTTTGTTCACAAATCCCCATGTGACAAGAGCTTATATGTTTATGATGTAATGTGATTTTGAGGTCCCCTGACCTTAAGGGGCTTCTGTTCTAATGGGTCAGTGGTCCTGGGTCTTCTGACTTTGGAGTCTGCCTCAGGAAACTCTCAATCTATCTGATCCAGACTACTCCTTAGCCAGATAGCTTCTGGCCTCGGGAAACTCCCATAGATCAAACTCCTGAGACAATAGTGATTAAAACCATTATTCAATACATTTCGGACTGGTAATCTTGTCAGTAATAATCTGATCAACCAAGAACCACATCTGAAGACCACTCCTTCCTACCTTGAGCCACAGAATTAGCTTATGTATGGTAGAAGCTAAATAATATGACTATCCTGGGTTCTATTTCTTTACTGAACTCCCTTACAATTCAGCCCCCTCAGTCACATTACTTTCAATAAATCTTGCCCCATGACTAGGAGATGGGTTCAAGCCTGAAAATTCTTTTGAGATACCTCATGACAGTGGTCTTGGACTTTTGGGGTCCCCCATTTCCAATCTCAACATTTACGTAAGCAGATAGATATGCATGTATGGGGTACACATCCACATGCACACACAGGGAAAACAGATGGGGATAGAGAGATTAGAACTTCCATTTCATTGTTATAGTTTAGGAAGGTCCCTGGAGAAGAAACTCTATCAATGTAGGACATCACTTTCTCTGCAACTTAAGTCTTGGAAATTTGCCCAGAGCATCTGAGAGGTACCCAGGAACACACAGCCAGCATGTCAGAAGGAAGACTTGAATCCAAGTCTCATTGGTTTTGATGTCCACCCTTTTTTATTAGATCACAATGACCTCTCTAGCTTCCTTTAAATCCCAAGTGAAGTCCCAGCTTCTATAGGAAGCATTTCCCAGGCTATTTTAATTCTAAATCCCTAAATTTAATTCCTGAATCCCTCTTAATGCACTCTTTTTTTCCTATCTTATATATGATAGCTTCTAAAGCATTTTACATATTTTTTCATTTGATCCTCACAACAAGCCTGTGTGGGATTAGTTAAATTTTCAAAATTTTATAGATGAGGAAATTAAGACCGATTAAAGTGATTTGTCCTGGATCAACAGAATTAGTAAGTGGCTGAAGCAGAATTTGAATTCACATCTTCTTGACTCTAAACATTCTAACTATTGTGTTATCTAAAAAATAAAAGATACCAAATAATCTTTTGTGTCTCTAGCATAGTACAAAATTTGTCTTCACAAGAAACTCTGGATGTGAAATATAGATTCAGATTCAGTCTTCAGAGTCAGACTGGGAAAGGGGAAAAGGAGTCTCCCAGTCCTCTCCCAGAGTGGACATATCAAGAAATCCCAACCTTACCTTCCTTGAAGACCCTGAACTTTCTGCTTTTCATTTTGTCTTTGTATCTCCCCAGCTCCTAATAGTTGCTTAATAAATGTTTTTGTTTTTGAGTTGGATTTAGTGATCCCTGTACTTTCCATTGAGTACTCAATTTTAAATCAAGAGCTTTTCCAGAGAGATTAAGAACCTGACTCATTTACCTTTGGCAGAACAGGAAGACAACAAAATCACAAGCATAGATGAGCTCCTGCTGTTTAATATTTAAAGTCACGGCACAGACGTCTATTATTGGTTCAATTAAGACAGCGGTCACTCACTTTCTCATTTCACCTCCCCCCTAGCTGATCACAGCATTGAGGGTCACCTGGTTTCAAAGGCTTGTTTGGACCATTTTCTCTTCCTTGGATCTATTTAAAAAGCCGGAATATGCTCACGATGGAAATGAGGGCAGATGAGGTTGAATTTATTTTAGTTCAATGTTTACACTGGGGGCTGAAGCACTGCAGAGACTCCTCAATGAGGCCCAAGGTCACTCAAAAAAAGATAAGTCTGGCAAACTCATGTGGAATAACAAGAGTACAAAAATAAATATTGCCTGTATCATGACATACAAATTCCTCTCTTTGGCATTTAAAGCCCCTCATGATCTATCTGTAGCTTATAGTTCTAGATGAACTTTACATTATTCCTCCTCAGATACTCTACATTATACAAATTAACCTACTCATGGTTCACCTACACATGGAATTCTATTTCCTACCATTGGATATGACCCGTTCCTGCAATATTCTTCCTTTACTACCTCTTTTTAACCTTTAGCCCAAGTACCACTTCCTAAATGAGATCTTTTCTTTTCCCTTTTCCTCAACCCCTACTGAAATTACTTTGAATTTATTCTGCATATAGGTATGTTTACTTATAGTATCTAGATATACAAGTTGTTTCCCCTTATAGAATGTGAGATCCTTGAGGACAGTAACTGTTTTGTTTTTCTTGGAATACCTAGCACACCACCTGGCAAATAGTAGGAACTTAATAAGTGCTCATCAAATTGAATTGAACACAGTTGTTGGAGCTACTCATTGAGCTAAACTATATAATTGAGGAAAATATTTATTTCTCTCCTGTGTTAATAACTAATTATTGAATCAGCACTCTGTAGAAGGTGCAGTTCTTGGGGGTTCTCACTGTTTTGCTTGTCTTTGAATACCTAGCACACCACCTGGCAAATAGTAGGAAATTAATAAGTGCTCATCAAATTGAATTGAATACAGTTACTGGAGTTACTCATTGAGTTAAGCTGTACAATTGAGAGAAATGATTATTTTTCTTATGTATTAATAACTAATTATTAAATCAGTAACAAAGTTTTTCTTCTTTTCTCCTTCTCCATCCAGAAATGTGGGTATTGTGGAAAAGCAATTCTAAATGTAGACTAACAGGTAGATTCCTGCTCATTGTGTTTACTCAGATGGGTCTGGGAAAATGTGGATTCTCCCTTTTGTCAAATATGTGATAGGGAAATTGATAAGTCTCTTTGACCAAAACTTGGGTGATCCAAGTTATGTACCCCATGGCCATCTGCCATTATAATATTCATTTTCTCTTATTTATTGATCAGTTGATTTTCACCCTTAGGTATGCCCTCTTTTCCAAAGAACTTCATAAATATCAAAAGTTCAACAGGTTTGGTCTCTTGGCTACAAAGGGAACAATGAATCTGTTTTTGTTGACCACTTTCTAGACATAGTCAATAAACCTTATTTTTAATTTACCCAGAAACTCTTGTAACTTTTTAAACATCTCACAATGAGCTGATCCCAGAATTGAGAAAGAAAGGAAGACTGAGCTGCATCAGAATTGGAAAAGTATAGAACTCTTTCAGTGATCTCTGTCTCTTAAAATTTCATCTTTTTAACACCAGTACTGTCTCAATAAAATTTTCTGACTGGATCCTTGAACAGGATCTGAACTGGATCTATTGAACTTAGGTTCAATAGAATGAATCCATTCAATAGAATGGTGACCCAAAGAGACACTCTATATGTTTAAGTAAGACTATAGGATATTATTAATGATGATTTACAAATGACAAGTGGTCTAAAGGATATCCTCCTAGTGGACAGAGAGCACTCTGTAGTGGGCTGAGGAAAGGAGATTAGCAGTAGATTTTTGCTAACTCACACAAAATAAGGGAAGGAATATGGCCTTGATGCTTTACCTGGCCTTTTGTTCTTAAGTGTAACTTTATTTGAATGTCAATCAAAAAGAATCTTAGGAAACCCAGTCTTCTCTTAGTTGTGTTTGTATATGTAGAGGGAGAGGGTTTAGGAATGAAGTGAAGAAGAATTGGGCAATGTCCCACAAGTGGGTTTGGGAATATCCAATTATAATTAAAAGTTTGACAAGGCAAACCCAAAATCAGATAGTTGTCTAAAACCTCGGACCAGAAATCATACCAGACAAAAGTTATAGAGAGAATAGACTGAATTAGCCTGGGAGAATTCTAATGGTTTTTTCTTAGCTGCCTTCCTTCCTTCCTGAGCATAGTGGCTTATACCCTAGGCCAATGGTGTCAAACTCAAATAAAAGCCAATCTCTGCCAGGGCATATTGACTTAGAAAACCACAAATTAATTAAATCCATACTGTATTTCCCAACTGTGTTTTAATCTGGCTCTGTCACACTCAGGTGCAAACTATAGAGCTTACCTCTGACTTAGGCTATCTCCAAAACAGAGTCAATAAATACCAACCAGTGAGCCAACTCTGGTTTTACATTTTAAAATAAAGACAAATTGAATTTGAAAAAAAAAATTGTAAAAGAAACATTCTTAGTTCACAGGATACTGGCTGTAGTTTCTTACTTTCATACCTAAATAGAAGGGAACAGAGAGTTTGACAGATGACTGAAAATACAAATCAATTAGGTGGGAGCAAAGAACAGTTCAGCAAACATGGAATCAACATGGATTTACAATAGAGAGAATGTGACGCCCAGAAGAAGGAAGACAACAGTATGATAATATCCTTTTAGGATGATGGCAGCCCTGAATCATGGCAGGTGTGAGCTATCCTAGTCAACCATGAGCATAGTGCTACATATGTGCCTTCTATGGGTACTCTCTGGTCACATGCTCTCTGCCTTTGTGGCATTTCCTAATGATGATATCTTGTTTAAATAAATGCCTTTTTGCAATGTGAGATTAGATAGTTTTTAAGATAGAGATTAGAGAGTTTTTAATATTTTATTTGAGAGGGAGAGATTGCACTGGGGGTTCCATGTTGCCTCCAGGGCTGAACTGGGGGCTCATCTCAAAGCATTCAACAACGACTGAAGAATTCGAGGGATTCTTATTGGGCTCCAGTGATCAGGAGAAACAAAGGTTGGCGGGGGTGGGGAGAGGGAGAGCACTGGTGAGTGGGAACTTTTCAGGAACAGACATAAATTCGGTTCTGACAGGTTAGGGGTAAGGACCATAAATTCTTGATAACTTAGGAGCACTTAGAAGCCAGAATGTCTGAAACAGAAGATCTTCCCCTTATCTGAGATTAAACATGTACAGTTTATGACTCTAGAGTCAGTCCTAATAGTCAGGAAGGTGAGGGGTGGGGAAGGAGTTGCAACTAGGGGGATTGAGGCAGAACAATTCAGGGAAACTGAAGCAAAGCAATTCAGGGAAACTGAGGCAGAACAATCAGGGAAACTAAGGCAACACAATTAAAGGAAACTGTGGCATAGCATTCTATACTGTCTCTTCTGAATACTGAAATCATTGAATCACTTTCCCCCAGATACCTGGGAAGTTTCAGCACCATAATTTTGACCAACTCTATGTGAAGCAAATAAACCAAAACAAAACTAGAAAAGATGCAAAGACCTATGGCAAGGACAAGTCTCTCCCTGATAGCCCCAGAATTAACAACAGTACAAAGGCTCTCTGTTGCAAGCATGTCAGGTCCTCTGCAGTTCTGGAGCACTATCTCATCCAGGGAATCTAATTTGAGACGGACAATTTACTGTGAGTTAGGTCTGCAGTCACTTGTACACTTAGCTCAGCGTCTGCTTATAGAGGGAGTAACAGTGCTCAAGACAGTTTGTGCTGCCCATCCTAGAAGGGTGAGTTCTGGAGTAGCTCCACCTGTCCCCACCCAGAACAGACAGGTACTGCTACTAGGATACAGGAAGGATCCGAATTTCTGAGCAGAATATCAGAGGATGCACAGTTAGACTATCAAGGGAGGCAAACCATAAACTCAGAGGCCTGATACCAAACTGCAACGTCCTTTGAAAATGATGATACCAATTAAGGAACTGGGTTTACAGGACTGGAGAAATGGATCAGAGAGATTGCCAGTCACAAGGTGCCTGTATCTTAGAGATTTCCAAGGGTGATTTTTGGTTGTTCCTAAAAACAGATCATCAAAAATAGTCCCCAAAACTGAATCTGCCAGAGCAATTCCAACAGAATAATGGGGTTCAAAGTTAAAGCATAACCAGCAATCATAGCCCAGTTAGAGTTTAAATAATAAACCAAGCAGGCAGTAAAGACAAAAAAAGATTGCTGGAAGGGCTTTCAATTTAATCTGAACTGCTGGGTTAGGGGGGTTGAACAGAAGTACTTGAGGCCAAGTGAATATGAAAGTAGGGGCTACTTTCAGGTACTTTTGGGAAAAAAATACACCAGCTTTCTTGTTCTCTATCTCATACCCTCCCTTTTTGTGTTATCGCAGGAATCATTCAAGGAGGAGTAAATAAATTTTCAAGTAGCTATCCCATATAAGTCCTAAAAGTGAATTAAAGTTCTTATACATAACAGACTAGTACAGTAGGGGTTTTCCACTATGGAACTTATCTAAAGATCCCTCAAACAATTACATGTTCTGAAGGGAACATTGTGACCAAATAGATAACGCAGATATCCTTAACAGCAACAGTTATCTAAATTTTAACGCAACATTTTCATCCCAAATCTTAAATACACAATAATAAGGGACCCACTCAGGATTTTAACAGTAGTACATCAACCACTTTCAGTTTCCCTCATATCAATGAGGCTCAAAGTCCATTGGGGACAAGAGCAACGTCTCATCTTCTAGAGCTGCTTCCTGCTGAGAATGGGCGAAGAGCTGACTATTCCAGGGAAGGTGGTGGGTGTGGTGTGCTGAAAGCATTCAGTGGGCTGATCCAGATCCCAGAAGCAGGTCAATATAACTATAATTTGACCATATCTAGAGTAAAAAAAAATATAACAAATAAAGGTTGGAACAGTCTGAGATAGAAAGACTGGTTCACAAGGACTGCTACAAAATATGGAGAGACCAGTATAGACTGGCCAGCAACTTCCCATGTAAAGAAACAAATTTGTGTCACAGGACAGACAAACAATTGTCAGCTATAGTCCCAATAAAAAGCAGGTCTCACAGACAACTGTGACAATTGTCCTTTCATTATTTAGAAACTTTTAAAAATCTGAATATCCACAGACACAAATATCCAGACTAAATACTTGTTTGCCTAAGCATTTAGGATATAATGATTTACATATAATCAGATTGGAAACAGCAAGGTATGACATAATTGAATTGCATTAATGGTTTCTATTGACTGTTTGCTCTGATCATAGAAATCAGTCACAGGAGAAAAAAATGCAGGGACATGACTATAACATAATATAAGCAGTCAAAACTGATTCTTCAGCACATATAGGACACAGGATAAAGTAGCCTTAACTCAGTTTTACTCCAGGTAATTGCCTCAGTAATTTATAGAAGGTGGAGCTTTAAAACTCCCAAATAATATTAACTACAGGCCCAAAATATTTTACTTCCAATAACAAATCCTATTAACCAAAGCTTCAGATAAATCCTAAATAGATATTTACCATTTCTTTATATTGATAATAGTGAGAGATTTGTCCCAGAGAGTTTATATAAATATCTTTCATATCTAAGTAGATATTTTATAGGGTGAACATTATACAAATCATTATGCTTTAAAATGCCCATTTCTATGGCAAAAAATGCCATAGAAAACTTACAAATTGCATATTGTCCATAACAAACATTTTCAAAGAGACAAAGAAAAATATTATTATTCTCAGAGTACCTTTAATGGTACAACTTTAAGATGACGCTATACAATCAATTAAAACTCACACCAAATATCCTAATTCCACATAAAAGAATCTGAAAGATTCTTTTTAAAGTATCAATTAAACTTTTGGAAATAACCCTACCAAATTATAGCTTACATTTATGACCATATTCCTTAAACAAGGAAACCATTATGCCTCTAAAGAGACATTCAGTCAATTAACTTACTACAATAAAAGCAGACTGTCCCTTTAAATAAATGCTTTCTTCAACAAAAGCCAAGGAGTTTATCTCCATTTCTAAAGAAACAAACAGAAAGCAGAAGGGAGTTAAGATGAGTTAAATTTTCACCTTTGAAGCCAAAAGATTCTTCCACATTTCTCCCTCCCCCACTAAAGTTTTCTTTATAATTAGCTTTTAAGGTGCCAAATCCTTCTCAGGATTTAGCCAGCCAATGTATTTTCTTCCTCCAAACAAATGTTCCTTCCATTAAAAGACTTTCCTCTTTTTTTTCTACTTAACTCTTTTTCCTTTTGCTACGTGCTTTTTCTTTCTAAATACTGTCTCTCCAATTTCCTTTTTAATACTGCCTCTCCCCTTCTCCTCTTTCCTCCTTCCTGAAATCACTCATGCTGTCAATTGTTCCTACAAATCAATCTTTTTAAATCACCTTCTTTCTCCTTTCCTTTCCTTTTCCTTCAAAACCTTTAAGATTCACAATATAGTGAATAGCTAAATAATTCCATAAAACTCACACACATGTTCAGCAGAGCTGACAAATTTAAAGCATAACTTATAATGTTTAAAAATTACCCAATATGTTTTAGAAGATAACATACTTTATCTAATTAGAGGCATGTGACCTCTTCAGGAAAGTTATCAAAACTTTGCTTTAACTTGCTATTGTTAAACTGAGTCAAATCAAATACAGCTTTAAATTTTTTTTTCTTCTTCAGTAGTAAAGGTTCAATATTCAAAAATCTAATATGTTATACCCAGAATAAATAAATCTAGCACACACAAGGCAATAGTTTCAGAATCACAATACTACTTTAAATAGCTTTTCCCCACTTAGTAAGTTTGAAAACCACAAGCAATTTTTATGCTAAACACCTTTGCAACATTGAAATGACCAATTGCTAAATTTCTTAATTATTGTTCTTAAAACTTAACAGAGCTCTTTGAATCAACAAAACAGATGGACTGATCACACAGAACACAAGACAATGATCATACAAGCATGACATTTAACACATACAAACTAGGGGCAAGTTCCTGCTATCTCAGGAATACCATGAAAATTTTTAGAGTGACAATCTTTTCCCTCTCAGAAATTCAAGTGGAGTCTTTTTAAAAAGGCTTTCAAACTTCAGTTTGTTGCATTCTCTGCCTTCACAGAGATATAACCAGATAGTGCCAACAAGCACCCCAAACCTAATAGTATTTAAAAAACACCCAGATGTAAAAAATACCCAAAACCCAGATTTGTGCCAACAGTGTGGCACCCAGAACCAAATAGTTAAAAAAAAAACACCCAGATGTATTGTCCAAAAACATATTCAGACCACACATGTCTTAAAAGACACCCAGAACATATGGCACTCCAGTGGCATCCCACTTTTTATTGTATTTTATTTTTTTATTTACATCTGTCAGTATTTTATTTTTTCTCTGGGGTCCTAAATGCTAGCAAAACAGAACAGAATAGAAAAACCACTTACCCTGCAGGGATTTTAAAATGGACTCTCCTATAGCCAGGTGAAAGCGTCCACAATGAGCCTTGCCCCAGCTGAAAAATGTTCTCTCAGTGGAAATTCTGGAATAATCCAGAGGGCCAGCCTCTCTAATAAAAAGCCAGACCTCAGTCACCCCAAGACTCAAAGGAGAGACCTGAAGGTCTCTAATCTTTAATCCCCCCTCTCATATTTTGCTGGGGCCTCCAAATTGTAATGATGGAGAAACTGAGGCAAGATAGAGATTAGAGCGTTTTTAATATTTTGAGAGGGAAAGATTATATTTGGGGCAAAACAGAATCCCTGTTGTCCCCAGGGCTGAATTGGACTCTTGTCTCAAAGCATTCAGTAATGAGTGAAGAATTCCAGGGATTCTTTATAGGGCTCCAGAGATCAGGAGAGACAAGGGGGTGGGGAGGGGGAAGGAGAGGAGGGGAGGAAAAGTACTGATGAGTGGGAACTTTTCAGGAACAGACCATAAATTCGGTTCTGACAGATTTGGGGTAAGGACCATAAATTCTTGATAACTTAGGAGGACCTAGGAGCTAGGATGTAGATATATCTTCCCCTTATCTGAGATTAAACATTTACAGTTTATGACCTTAGAGTAGCCAGCCCTAAGTTATATTAACCCTAATAGTCAAGAAGGGTGGGGTTTGCAACCAGGGGGATGAAGGCAGAACAATTCAGGGAAACTGAGGCAGAACAATGAAAGGAAACTGTGGCATAACATTTTGTTTAGAACTGTATTCTCTGGCTAATTGCTATACGTGAACCCAGTGGTGGGGGCTCATGCAATGTTTTTGAGTGAGTACTGACCAACAGAATTCCTTGAAGTCTGTGTGGGATGTTAGGAGATACTTTAGGTGCTACACACATGACTTTTCAGTGATACAAATAAAGGGGAGGAAGAAGAAGGCTCAGGAGGGTATGAGACTTCTTTTCTGAGTTAGGCTTGTCCTCAATGATGTCTTAAGTCATCATTGGTAACAACTGAAGCCTGCTTACACCCACTATGTATCTTGATAATGAAAATGAAATAGGGGCAAAACACTGTGGGATCTTGTAAGTGTAAATTAATATATTGAAAACTAATTATGCATGTAGAAACCACTCTGAAGTAAGGATCAAAGGAGTGGCTATTATTTCAGCTAGAAAAGAAGACATTTTCTGTATTCTATGGAATTTAGTATATTTAATTAGTTTTCTCAGATTTAAAAACAAAAACAAAAACAAAAACAAAAACAAACTGTCTAGCTGTGTATGCCATAGGATGGCAGATGGATAAATGTATTGCATCGAGGAAATATTAAAAGAATTAGCAGGCCTCCAGCATGTGAGATGTTGTGATCTGGTCAGGGAGACCCAACTTCAAATATAGCTTCAGAAACTTACTAGAGTCATTTAACATGTTTGCCTCAGTTTTCTTCATCTGTAAAATCAGGATAATAATAACATCTACCTGCCAGTGATATGATCTATGATGTGGGGTTTGTCACCCAATGATGGTCAGCACCAAAAATTGGGTTTCACTCGTGAAGAATTCACAATGGCCATTCTCTTTGGCAAAAGGTAAATTTATTTAGAAGAATAGGTTATAGACAAAATGAAGGTGATGTAATATGATTTTGTAGTTCCCTGATCTTAGGAAGCTTCTAGTCTAACAATAAATCAGTAGTCCTAAATCTTCTAGCTTTGGAATCTGTTTCAGGAAGCCCCCACACCCAGAGTCTGACCACTCTTTGGGTCAGATAGCTTCTGGCCTCAGGAAACTCCCACAAATCAAACTCCTGAGACAAAAACGAATAAGACCACTCCTCAATTCATTGCTGACTGCTAATCTTATCAGTAATAATCTGATCAGCCAAAAAAACCGACTCCTTTCTACATATGAGCCATAGATTTAGCATATCTATAATTGAAAGCTGGATAAATATATCTCCTTTGCCTCTGTTCTCTGCTGAATTCCCTTACAATTCAGTCTGCTTTGTAATAGTGTTACTATTGTTATTGCAATAAAACTTTGCCCCTTGACTAGGAGATGGGTTTAAGCCTGCAAATTCTTTTGAGACACTTCATGACACTAATCTGGGACCCCAAATTTTTGGGGTCCCCGCTTCCCAATCTCAACAAAGGGATACAATAGACATCAGGAATAGTAAACGTGAATTAGAGTGAGAGAGCATATGAAAGACAAGTTCCTCAGTGAAACTCACAATTACCCAGTAGAAAGGGAGTACTGCATGATGTTTGGGCATACCCTTAGCAAGCAGGCTAAATCCTGACAGGGGCTTAACATCCTAGAAGAGTTAGTTAGCTGTGAGGAGAGAAGTAGGCTGGGGAAGCATAATGGAGTTAGGGGAGATACTATGCTTCCTGTCCTATGTAAGTAGATAATAATATCCTGCAACTTCTACTTGGAGTGCTCCCCAGAACTCTGCCCTTGACCCTCTTTTCTTCTTTTTCTTTTATATTCTTATCTCAAGTGATATCAGAAAGCCCTCATTAAGTTCACTTTTTTACCTTTATGCAGAGAACTCTCAGATCTAAATGTCTAGTTCTAGTTTCTTGAATCCCAGTCCCACAATCATCGTCTATTATATATTTTGAACAGAATGTCCTTGGTTATCTCTAAATCTACAAGTTCAACACAAAATTTACAATCTTTCCTTCAAAAAGTCCCCTTCTTCTAACTTCTGTATTTTTTCTTGAGGGCACCATTATTTTCCCAGTCAGATTCACACCATTCATTCATCCATCCTCAATTCAATAAGCATTTTCCCCCATTTAATAGTATATATTTTTTCAATTACCTGTAGACATTGTTTTCAACATTCATTTTTGTAAAATTTTAAGTTCCAAAGTTTTTTCTCCCTTCTTCTCTTCTCTTTCCCCTCCCCAAGATAGCAAGCAAACTGATAGGTTACACACGTACAATCATTTTAAATGTATTTCCACAAGTTGTGAAACAAACATCAGAACAAAAGGGAAAAACCACAAAAAAAAAAAAAAAAGAAAGAAAGGTGAAATAGTTCTTTCTCTAGACGTGGATGGCATTTTCCATTGCAAGTCTATTGGAATTGTCTTGAATTACTGTATTGCTGAGAAGAGGTAAGTCTATCATAGCTAATCATCACATAATCTTGCTGTTACTGTATACAGTGTTTTTCTGGTTCTGCTCACTTCACTTCAATTTATGTGAGGCTTTCTAGGTTTTTCTGAAATCAGCCTACTCATCATTTCTTATAAAACAATAATATTCCATTACATTCATATAACTTATTCAGCCATTCCCCAACCGATGGGCTTCTACTCAATACAATTCCTTGTATTGAGTGCTGCTAGAAACGTATTATTTTGTACATGTGGGTCCTTTTCTTATTTTTATGATCTCTTGGGATAATTAGTGATACTGCTGGATCAAAAGTTATGCACACTGTCAATAAAAAAATTTGCATTTCTCCAATCAATAGTGATTTAGAGCATTTTTTTCATGATTATATGTATCTTTAATTTCTTCATCTGAAAATTGCCCACATCCTTTGATAAATTATCAGTTGAGGAATGACTTGTATTCTTATCAATTTGACTCAGTTATATATTTTATAAATGAATCCTTTATATAATGGCTATAAAAAATGTTTCCCAGCTTTCTGTTTCCCTTCTAATCTTGACTACATTGGTTTTGTTTCAACAAGCACTTATTAAGCACTGTGTCAAGCAAGTTTACACAAAATTTGGTGAAGGAAATGCACAGAAAAGTCTTTGAATTCTTCCTCATAGTTGTTTAATTTTTTTTTTTTTTGCTAGCATCTTTATAGTAAAATTAGGTTTGCAAAGCATTTTACAAATATCTCGTTTTATCCTCAGGACAATCCTGGGAGGTTAAATACTATTAGTATCCCCATTTTACAGATGGGGAAACTGAAACAGACATCAGTTAAGGGTCTTGTTCAGAAACATAGTCATGAAATGTATGAGGCCAAATTTGAATTTAAGTTTTCCTGACCCCAGGTCGGGCACACTTTCCATTATAACACCTAACTGCCCCTAATTAATGGCGAACAAATGGGGATAGATTGCAGAATATTTTTTTGTGAGATTCTATAATTGGATAGGAAAGTGGTAGGTGTTTCAGGCAGCTGCCACCATAAGGCTCTGATTCAAGCACATGGTGTGTAGGTGGGCTACATTTGAAAGCAGATGGCTTGTGGCAAAATGGCAGACAGTCTTTCACTCATTGCCATCATGAATGGATCCTTCCCATCTTGTATTTTATTGTATTCAGGTTCTTTGGTTCTCTTATCTCACTTGCCTCCTTCACACTGTTACTTCCTATCCACCCACTTCTGTTTTTCAGTATCATAGGATTTTAAAGTTAGAGACTTTAGGGGCCATCTAGTCCAATCTTTGTATTTGATAAATGAGGAACCTAAAGCATTGAGAGAGAAAGTTATTTGTCCCAGGTTACATGGCTGGTAACATTACAGTAGGATTTGTATTCAGGTTCTCTGACTTTAAATACAATACCTCTTCTATTATACTTGGAGCCCTCGCCTTCCCATTCCATCCTCCTCATCAGTCTAACTTCACCAAGAGAGATGGTGGTTTGGAACCCAAAGACTGCTGAGTCGGAGCTGGTAAATATCAATCTGCAATAATACAAAGGGATTCATTGATGGCTAAATAATCTGGTCCAAATTTAGATTATGGGCTCTAAGCTACATCAATCATGACCCAGGAAAGGTCAGGGTGATAGAGTAGCAAGAGTATTGGACTTGAGTAAGAAAGCTCTGGTTTCAAATCCTACCTCCCACACTTATCTGTATATTCACAAATAAGTCACTTAACTTCTCTGAAACTCAGCTTCCTCTACAATTAAATGGCAGTGATAATACCCAAAGAGGAAGTGTGGCTTAGTGAATAGAGTGCTGGCTTCAGCTTCGGGAAGACTTGGGTTCAAGGCTCATTTTGGACACAGAGTGGACAAGTCCAACCTTTTTGTAGCTCAGGAAGTTCTCTATAATCCAATTAATGTGGTAGAAGAAATTTCCTCTTTGGGAGTTCCCAATAGCAGAGGTATCAAGCATACCTCCAGCAGACTGTATTGAGGCTTGAATACTAGGAGCCAGATTAAAATGTAATTGGAAAATATTTAACAAAACAAAGAAAGATATAATAAATGATAATATATGGCCGGCTTAATATAAGGCTTAGCACCTCCATTATTTCTGTTTGAGTTTGTATCACTGTTCTATGTCAATGAAATGAAAGATCTGAAGCCACACAAACAAAACAAAACAAAAACCTCACACGTAATAATACTACTCAGAACTGTTGTAAAATCAAATGATATTATATTGTGTGAAGTGTTTGGCAAATCTTGTATGCACAATATAATTGTTAATTGTTATTATAGGAAGTCTTCTCTAATTTTATTTCAGTGCTTTCCCTCTTTTAATTATTTCCCATTTATCCCATTATGTAGTTTACTTTGTATATATTTTTTGCATGTTGTCTCCCCATTAGATTGTAAGCTTCTTAAGTGCAGGGACTATCTTTTGCCTCTTTTGTATCCCCAGCATCTAATATAGTACTTGGCATATAGTAAGTACTTAGTAAATATTTATTGAATTGAATTGAATACCTTAAGACATTAGCTTAATCTATTTTAGCATTCACAAAAATGATGATCTCCACCCCCCCAAGTATTGAATGCAGGACTACTGTGTTTATTTTTGTTTTTTTAATTTTGGTTCCAAAATCTGGGAATGGATCACTATGGTAAGGCAGATCTTAGCATTCGCCTAATCTGATTTCCAAGAAAGAACTGAGAGAGAAATAAAACATGACAAATTTTCATTGATGTCTTTTGAGTTATATAGCGATCATTTCCTGATTTTCACGACCACCAAATAAACATTCTCTTTTAACACAGAAAGCTAATGTGCTGATCTTATATGGAAACAAACTGACACAAATGAACTTATCTGACAGTAAATTCAATATTCCATATCCATAGCCCCTTACATTTTGGCCCAAACCTCCAATTCCCAATTTCTTTTCTAGGACCAAGATTAGTCATCATAATTTCACTTCATTTTCATGTACTATTGAGATTAATGTAGTTACTTTGTGTGTTATTTTTTGCTTCTTTTTACTTTGCATCATCAATTCATGCAAGTCTTCTTACTTTTCTCTAAATGGCTCATTATTCTCATTCTTGTGACCCAATCATATTTCATTACATTCACATACAATATACATTCATCTAATTCCCCAATCAATTGGGATGCTACTTTTTGTGAACGATGTTGATAGTTTCAAGTGAGTGCATGGGTAACATTAAACAGTACAAAAATATACTCAAAAAAGGAAAGAGGCAAAATATAATAGTAATAGAAAATGTCAATTATATAGACATTTATTGACTTGCTTAATGACAATTTCACTCTTCAAAAGGTGGAATAACCAATGGGGAAATGGGTAGGGGGAAATCTATTATGGATCTTTTTCTCACCAATAGAGAGGAATTGATTGTTGGACTAGAAATAATAGGAAACTAAGGGGAAATGAGTGCTCCCTTTTATAATTACTGATAGAGAAAGAGGGGAATACTGGGCATAATTTGACATGCACCCTAGATTTTGGGAGAGCAGATGTCAAAAGGTTCAGAAGAAGGATAAGGTAGGATTCCATGGACTAAAAGTTAGCAGGAAAATCATTTAAAGATGGATGGAAAATTCTCAAGATGAAATTCTTGAAGGCCCAAAAGGAATAAGGAAGAAAAATAGCAGTTATCTGAAGGAACAGTTATGAATATCTACAGAGCTCACTAGCCAACTCAGATTTTAATAGAATTTGTACAAAAGATGGAAGCAAAGGCAGGTGACAAAATGAATACAAAAACATGACAAGATCCTATAAGAATAGCACTAGATAATATGTTTTGCATGATTGAACATGTATAATCTATATTAAATTGCTTCCCAGGTCAGGGAGGAGAGAGGTGAGCAAAGGAGAGAAAAAATTTGGAACTCAATTTTAAAAAATGAATGTTATGTATAACCTAAATTAGATTGCTTGCTGTCTTGGGGAGGGGGAGAAGTAAAGGAGAGAGAGAGAAAAAAAATCTTACTCAAACTCTTACAAAAATGAATGTTAAAAACTATATATGTAATTGGAAAAAATAAAATTCTATTAAGGAAAAAAATTTAAAATTGTTAAAAAATTATTTTCATATATGAATAAAAATATTATTTAAATGAATTTTTAAAATTGTCTTTACATATAACTGGGGGGAAATAAATTATTTTTTAAAAGACTAGTATCAGAAGTTTTAGAAGTCAGAATGAATTAAGACAACAAAAATGGGTTTATTATTATTATTTATTTGTTTTAAAGTCATAGTAGGGGAGGATCAGATAAGAAATAGGATCACTGTTTGGGGGTAGATTGGGTGAAAACTGACTGGAGAGAGAAAGCAAAGCTCTTTCACTCAAATTTTACAGATTTGGACTGGAAAGCATAGGATAAGAATGACTCATAGGGACTTTGATGCCTAAAATAAGCAAGGAAATGATAAGAGAATACTGAACTACCCTTGATAAATTTAAGTCACCTGGCCAGATATTAAGAAAAAAACTGGCAGCTATGATTGCTCATTCACCATCAGTGCTATTCCAAACTTCTAGAGAATAGGGGAGGTATTATAGAGCTAAAGAAGGGTATTTATCTGGTTTTAAAAGGACAAAGCGAAGAGAAATGAATCTATAAGCTAATAAGTTTGATTATGGTTTTATTTTTGAAAATCTAAAAGCCTATTAAAGAGATGGATGGTTAATGAACCTCCAGATAAAGAAGCAGTGATTACAAAGAGACAACATGGTTTCTTTAAAAGACTTTTCTCTTAACATTACTTTTTTTTAAAATGGGATATTAAACCGGTAAATCAGGCTGATTTTTATATAAAGTATATATGATTCCCATGTAAAATGTGTGTTTCCACATATTTGTCTAAACCCAGTTGATGGAAAGGCTGAATACATCTCTGACATCTTGTCTGCTCCTCTTCAAGAGAGATATTGATTCTTACCTGAAAAGTAGCAGAAGGGACAATGAGGCTGATCATACTGTTTTCCCCTGAGAGAGAGGAGTGCTACACTAGACTTATATCTGTTAGTACCTCTAAATATTGCCAGTTTAGTGAAATGATTTCTTTTTATTTAAGTCACTATTTCTTAAAGAGGAAGGAGTAGACCAAGTTTATATATAAAGGCTTGACTTCTCACCAAAAGCTAATTACATAAAAGGCCATCACAAATAGTGAATAGTAAGCCTATCTAAGTAGAAATTAGAGAAGTTATATAGATTAGAATATACAACAAGATATACAGAATGAATGCTCAAGCAAGAGAGAGTCTTAGATCCTACCCAAGGAGAAATTCCCAAAAAGTCTCTAGTGTAATAAATTGGGGATAGGGACATGATCAAGGTGTCTACTCTCTCCCAAGAAGAAATTCCCCAAAATTTGTGTGGAGGCAAACTGGAATATATTTCAGTCAGTAATATATTGAGGATCTGGCTTTCCTTTTTATGTCTGCCTTCCAAAGTTTTTTTTTTTTTCCTTTTACAAGTCTATCCCCAAAGAGCATTTGGAACCATATATGTCTCTTTCTTAAAACAGGAATAAAGAATGATATCTCTCTACTTCAAAGATCTTATAATATATATATTTATATATCAAATAAAATATAAATATTTTATAAAAATTATCTCATACTGTTCTTATGGGAAAAATATGAAAATGTGGGATGGATAATAGCATAATTAATAGCATAGTTAAATAGATTTGGAATTAGTTAAATGGCCAAAATTAATGGTTCTATTTTATCTTGAAAATAGCTCTCCATTAAAGTGTCTCAGGGATCTGTGTTTGTGGGATATTTCAAATTTTCTTCAAAGATTTGAAAACAAGCATAGCCATTAAGATTATAAAACGTATAGATGATACAAATGAGATAGATAGTAGAAAGGGCTTCACATACTGGTTAATAAAGTGAGGATCCCAAAAGATCTTGAAATTCCAGGAAATTAAGCTAAATCTAAAAAGATAAAATTGACTAAGGATAAGGATAAACTACTGCATTTGGCTTCAAGACAGTACACACAAGTACAAGACAGAGGAAGCATGGATTGCTATTAGTTCATTTGAAAAAGATCTAGGGATTTTTAATGAACTGCAAGTTAAATAAGAGGCAACAGTATGATATGGCAGCCAATAAAAACTAACATGATCTCTGGCTACAATAAGAAAGTCATACTTTTCAGGGAAATGGATGTGGTGGTCAATTAATAAATAGGTCAATCAACAAGCATTTATTAAATATCTACTATGTGCTAGGCCCTGTGCTAGGCACTGGGGGGTATAAAAACAAAGAATGAAATAATCTTTACTCTCAAGGAATTTTGCCCCACTATAGTCTGGTCTACTTGGATTACATTTGAAGTATAATAACCAGCTCTGGATATCATGTTATAGAAAGGTCATTGATCAGGTAGAAGAAAATAAACATCATATGATGAAAGACTTTTGTGTGATACAGAAATTGTTTGTGTCAAATAGAGGTTATTTAAATGAACTATGAAGTGTTTAGCCTAGAGAAAGGAAGGATCATAGTAAATATTTTAGCTCTTCCTAAGTATTTGAATGGTTGCTCTGCAGCTAAATTGTGATGAACATGGAATCAGGAAAACTTGAATTCAAATCATGTCTCAAATACTTGTTAGTTATGTGTACCTGGACAAGTCCCTTAAACTCTTTCTGAGTCAGATAATTAGTGAAATAAGCATTATTAGTGAAATGAATTATTTCACTAACAATATTCATTTCACAATTAATGAAATGACTCATTTCACTAATTATGATTATTATAATTAGAGGATTAACCTCCCAAGGTTTTTATGAAGATTAATTAGATAATACATATAAGGCACCTTATAAACTATAAAGCACTATATAAATTCTGTCTATTCAAGACTCATTCTTTTTTGATGCAAAAAGGTAGGACTAGGAAAATAAGTGGAAGTTTGTATTGTGGAAGAAAGATTTCCTTATCAAAATAGTCCAAAAGCTTGCAAAGAATTGGAAACAACATAGATGTGCCATCAAGTGAGAAAGAGCCAAAGAAACTGTAATACATTAATATAATAGGATATTACTGTTCTGTGAGAAATAATGAATATGAGGAATCCAGAGAAGTATGGACAACCTTACATGAACTGATGCAAAGTGAAGTAAGCAGAATCAAAAAGATAATAGATACAATAACTATTATAGTGTGTACATGAAGAACAACCATCACAAAGCAATCAAAAGTGAATGTTGCAAAATTACAAAGAATAAGGATGGCCCCAAAGAAGAAATATGAGAAGGCAATTAGAAGAAATTTGAGAAGACAGTTTTTCCCTACTCCCTTGCAGAGATTGGGGTTATTGGATGGCCACTGGTGTGGAACATTGCAAATATATATCTTTGATGTTGTGATTGGGTTGGTGAATTTTTCTCTTCATCTTTTTCTTAAAATAAGGGATTGATCTTTGAGAATAGGAGTATGATGTCTTAAAAATTTGAGATGTAGAATTTCTGGGTTTTAGTATTTTATTACTAATGCTAGCATCTTACTAATGAAATGGGTCAGTGATACTCTTGAATGCCAAAGACCAATTATGGTGATGGTCTCACATCACTGTGAATGTTCCCGAGGTTAGGAATCAGTTCTGATTGATTAACAATTAAGGAGGAAAATGTACATTGTAATGAGAGGTGGACTTATTCTAATTTGGGGATATGACATTGATCATGTCCCCTATTTTTCTTTTTTCTGAGGCACTTAGGATTAAGTGACTTGCCCAGGGTCACATGGCTAGGATGCGTTAAGTGTCAGGTCCTCCTGATTTAGGGATGGTACTCTATCTACTGCACCACATAGCTACCCCTATTTACTTCTAAATTGTCCAGCCTTGGCCAAACTAATCAAAGAAATTATCCTCACCTAATCTGAAGAGAGAGAGCACAATGGACTTCCCTACCTAGGTGGGGTCTGAACAAGATAGAGAAGAAAGCTAATTCAATCTCATTATCAGTAATGTCCTTCAGGGACTGAATAACCTATAGGCTTCTGAAAAAAATCCTGGTCCTATTTCAATAATTGGTTATTTGATCCAACCATTTTGGAAAGCAATTTGGAACTAAGCCCAAAGAGCTATCAAACTGTGCAGTTTGATCCACCAGTGTCACTACAGAGTCTGTATCCCAAAGAGATCATTTTAAAAAGGGAAAGGAACCACATGTGCAAATATTTGTGGCAAGGAACTGGAAATTGAGTGGATGCCCATTAGTTGGGGAATGGCTGAATAAATTATAGTATGTGGTATAATAAAATATTATTGTTCTATAAGAAATAATATGTAGGCCAACTTCAGAAAAGCCTGGAAAGACTTACAAGAATTGATGCTGAGTTAAGTGAACAGAATGAAGCTCTTCTCAATCATATGGTGATTCAAGGCACCTCCCATAGACTTGGGATGGAAAATGTCATCTACCTTCAGACAGAGAACCTGTCTCTCTGGAGATTGAATGCAGATCAAAGCATAGTATTTTTACCTTTTTTTTTTGTTGTTTGTTTCTTTCTTTCTTGTGTTTTTTTCCCCTATTGGTCTGATTTTTCTTGCACAACATGACAAATATGGAAATATGTTTAAAAGGATCTCACATATTTAACCTTAATCAGATTGCTTGCTGTCTTGGGATGGGGGAGGTAAGGGAAGGAGAAAGAAAAATTTGTAACACAAAGTCTTACAAAATGAATGTTGAAAATTGTATATGTATCTAGAAAAATAAATACTATTGAGAAAAATAATTATTAATTATTAAAATGAGAAGAAAAATAACCATTTCTTTCAGGGGAAAAGATGAAGAGGGAAATTTTGAAATTGTAGAACAAAAGATATCGATAAAAATCCATTAAAAAAAAGAAGTCCACAAGTATAATGAGCACCCTGGAGATCTTCAAAGGCTTATTTCCTATTTGTTAAGGTTGCTGTTAACTGATTCTTATTCAAATGAGCTCAAAACAATTACACTTGAGAACTCCAAGATTCTATGATTCTATACATAGTAGTTCCTTACTGAATTATATACTCTGTATATCGATAGTCTGTGTTTCATTATGGAAGGTACATTTTAAGAAGGACATGGCCAAACTGGAGTATGTCCAGAGGAGCATAGTGAGAAGACTGAAGCCCATGCCAAATGAAGATTAATTAAAGGAAATGTGAATGTTTAACCTAGAGAAGAAAAGACTCAGTGGAGAGAGGATGTGGGACAGAGGACTACTTAATGAGAATGCTATATAGGGGATGGATGTTTTTTCAGATGCAAGTTGAACTAAGTAGCCTCTGCGGTCCATTCTATCTTTATGATTTTTATGAATCCTTCTATTTAAGAACATGCCTGAGTGATGAGAAATCTCAGTTAACCAAGATGACATTCATTGCCCTAAGGGCAATGAAGTACACTCTGTAACTGCTAGTTCTAGAGAAATGTCAAGAACCAGTGAAATCCTTAAAATTATGAAACATACAAAAGAAAATTCTTTTCAAATGTGCACAGTGTTCCTATTAGAGCCACAACTCCAGGTGCCTTTAGGGTAGCAGACTCGCAGCACATGAAGGAAGAGGGTAACAAAGCATTCCAAGGAGTGAAGAGGTCACAAAAATTCACATTTCCTTCTAAGGAGCAGCCTCTGTAGACCTGGAGCCTTATATAGCTTTTGTGAGCATTACTCTGTTGATGAAGGAAAGCTTTGGTTTTAATCTATAATCTTCCATCGGCCCAGGAACCAGGAAAAAAAAAAGAAAAGAAAGACAGTTCTCATTTTTTCTCTGTTATTACCACTGTCAGTATAGATGCATATGTTTGTAAGTTTGTAAGTACAGATATATGTATCATGTGTATCATCATCCAATATAACCCTGCTAACTTTGTTCTGGGTTCTCCTTCCTTCTCAATATCCTGTCTCTATTAATGATCTTATCAGTTTATGTGGATTTAATTTTCAACCTTATGTTGATGACTCTCAGACTTATATATCTAATTTATATTCTGCAATCTCATATTACCAGCTGTCTATCAAATATTTCAAACTGGATGTGTCCCAGAAATCTCAAACTCAACATATCCAAAACAAAACTTATCATCTTTCCCCCAAAATTCTCATCTCTCTTCCAAACTTGCTATTTCTGTCAAGGGTATCACCATCCTTAGTCTCTCAGATTCACGACATTTGTATTTTCCTGGACTCTTTGCCATCCCTCAATTCAAACATCCAATTAAATTTCCACATCTTGTCAGTTCTACCTCCATAACACTTCTCAAGTCTATTTTCTTCTCTCAACTTAAAGGGTCACTTTCCAACTTGAGAACCATATCATTTCTGGGAAGTATTTAAATCACCTCCTAAATGACTTTCTATCTTAATTATGTCCCCACTCTAAATAATCCTCCAGATAGCTGCCAAAGTGATTTTCCTGAAATGAAGATCTGATTGCATCACTTCTGGGAATAAATATTAGTTCCTTTCTCTGGAATTTAAAGCCCTTTATAAGCTGTATTCAACCTATCTGGGCAGCTTTATTATATATAACTACCTTTCTTTCACTTTATGGTTTGGTCAAACTTATTTTCATGCAGTTTGTCACACAACACTTTTCTGTCTGTCTCTAAACCTTTTCACTGACTGTCCCTCAAACCTAGAACAAGTGACTTTCTAAAGTCCTCTTCCTTTTAAAATGCCTAATTTCCTCCAAAGCTCAGCTCTAATGCCATTGTACACTTGAAGCCCTTACTAATTCCCTCATCTATATTTTTCCAAAATAACCTTATATCTATTTTGATTTTGCCAATATACATACATGTTGTTTTATTATTTTTAAACATGTCCAACTCTTCATGAATGGCATGTGGTTTGCCATTTCCTTCTCCAGCTCATTAGACAGATAAGGAAACCAAAGCACATTTGTCCAGGATCACATAGCTAATAAGACTCTGAGGCCAGATTCCTGACTCCAGACCCAGCACTTTATCCATTGTGCCATCTTGATACCTAAACTATACATAACTATACATCTCGCCCAAGGTTAAAGTGAACACTCTTCAGAGGTAAGGATTATCCTACTTTGTCTTTTTATTTCTTGGGCTGGCACAATGCCTGATATGTATTAGGCTTGTTGCTTGTTGCTTGATCAAGTGAGTTGTCCAAAGAGGGTCTCTTAAAAACTTTTTCTGAAGCTTCAAATAATGCACAATTCAATTGAAGCAATAGGAGTATTTAAATGTAATTATTCTACTGGTTTAATGCCATATTTTTCTGAATAGCTTTTCAGTAATGGAGAACTCTAAGTTCTAATTGTTTTCTTTATATTAAACCTAAATTTTCATTTCTATAACTTTCATACATTAATCCTAGTCCTTCAAGCATATTAAATCTTCCATGTGCAAGTCTTCTAAGAACTGAAGAAAGAAAACCTAAACTATAATCTTTAATCAGGATTTTAAGTACATAATATTTTAGGGAGGTAGTATGTGACAGAAGTATCAAAAAAAGGAACAGACTAAGGGCAAAATGATTAACCAAACAAGATCCCAAATCATGGGACTTCAGCAATTAGGAATAGCTTCTTCAGAGTTGGTATCCATGAAGTGACATTTGAAACATTCACAGAAGAATGCATTGATTGGACTTTTCAAGTCTCTCAACCTATGTGATCCGCAAATGAGTATCAGTTGGAGTTCATAAATATCTCTGTGATCTTGGGCAATCACTATAATATAATAGGAGAAGAGAGGAAGTGGAAAAAATAAGATAGGATAGGAATTGGATAAGATAGGGTAAGGTAGAGTAGGTTAGGGCAGGGAAGTTAGGATAAGATAGAATAGAATAGGAATTGGACAGGATAGGGTAGGATAGGACATTAAATGACATGATAGGATATGATATGACATGATATATGATATGATATAATAATATAGGACTGACTTGTCCTCTCTAAACTGAGGAGGTTGGACCAGATGCCCTCTAAAATCTAAGGTCCATTTTAAAACACATGATATATACAAAATAATATAGAATTATTAACAATAATTATTTTAGATATTGTATACAACTTTAATATTTTGTATAATATTTGTAAAGTACTTAGCACAGTGCCTAGCACCTAGCAGATGTGTAATTCCCTTGTTCTTTTCCCCATCTGTCCTCTTCTCTAAGTGCCTTTAATTGCAGAATTGCTTAATCTAATCCTTAGATGCAAACAATTTGATCTTGGTTATATGACTACCATCTGGGTCTCCAGAACCAGATGTTCCTGGCTTCACCTTCAAATTTTGTCAATCTCATTTTAAGCATAAAAGGTGTGTACCATCAGCTGAGATTGCTAATTGATTATTACTAAGACCTCCTTCTCAGATTCCAGGTAGGAAGTTCCTGGGACCTATATATCTGTATCTCTAGAAATAGGTTATAACAATGTAAAGTGAGGGTCCTGAACTAGATAACTTCTAAGGTCTCTCCCAACTCTAAATCTTTGATCTATGATTTAGAACTAACAGAATCTTCTTGTTGTTTAGTCATTTCAATCTTGTTCTACTCTTCTTGACTCTGTGGACCTTTGTCCACGGGATTTTCTTTGCAAATTTACTAGAGTGGTTTTCCATATCTTCCTCTAGTGGTAAATAGAGTTTAAATGACTTAGCCAAGATCATACAACTACTAATGTCTGTAGGCAAATTTGAACTCAGGTTGTCTTGACTCCAGGCTCAGTGCTTTATCCCCTGAGCCACCTAGCTCCCTCTGGATAGAACCTTAGAGTTCATCTAATCATGGAATCTTAGAATCAGAAAGAGTTCTCAGAGGTCATCATCTAGTCCCATTTATACCCAGGATCATAAAATCAGATTTGAAAGGAATCTTAGAGATCATTTAGTCCAATAATCCCCTCATTAGGTAGATAAGAAAAATAAGGCTCTTGAAATAATAAGTGATTTGTCCAAGGTAAGTTTGCTTTTCTGTTTTAAAGCTTCAAAACATTTCTTAAATGTATGAATTTATTTAATCTGAGAAGGGATGAGGATATGAGGAAACTGAATCACGTTTTTTTAATATCTTTAGTTTCATTAGAGAAGAACTTGAGATTCTCTATACTCTGCTGGATTGTTCTGTTGGACTGGCAGCTAAGTGGCACAGTAGATAGAGCTTGGGGCCTGTAGTCAGGAAGGTCTGAATTCAACTTATTAGCTGTGTGACCCTGGGCA
Organism: Antechinus flavipes; assembly: GCF_016432865.1. NCBI lineage: Eukaryota > Metazoa > Chordata > Mammalia > Dasyuromorphia > Dasyuridae > Antechinus > Antechinus flavipes. The sequence continues at coordinate 299,600,852 of NC_067399.1, read as the reverse complement.
AATCGCTTTACCCTGTCTGCTTCAGCTTCTTCAAAATGAACTGGAGAAGGAAATGGCAAAAAAAATTAGTATCTTTGCCAAGAAAGTCCAAAAAAAGGGTCATGAAGAATATGACACAACTGAAAAACCACTAAACAACAAGAGCAGGTTGTTCTGGCTTCTCTCCTCAGGTCAAAAAAAAAAAGCCATTTATATCCTAAGCAGAAGGAACTCAAGAGTATTAGAGTGAGGAGGGATTATAAAATAATCTAGTGTGTCTTGCTCCATATCCATTACTTTGTAAATGTGTAAATGGAGACTGAAAGAGATAAAGTGAATCAAGTCACACAGACAGTTATTGGTATTAAGTACTCTAGACAGGGAGAAAGCCAGCTTGAGATTAAGTGGAAGTAGGAGTTGGGGGAAAAGAGAAAGAGAGAGAGAGAGAGAGAGAGAGAGAGAGAGAGAGAGAGAGAGAGAGAGAGAGAGAGAGAGAGAGAGAGAGAGAGAGAGAGAGAGGTAGGAGGAGAAGAAGAAGGGGGAGGAAGAGAGGCACAGAAAGAGATAGAAACAGAGAGAGAGGTGGGAGGTAAAATAGAAAAGGAGAGAGAGGAGAGAGAGAGAAAGAGAGTGGGGGAGAAACAGAGAGAGAGAAAGAAGGAAAGGTGGGGAGTAAGTGAGAAAGAGGATATCCAAATGAACAAAGTGGCCTTTTAAAACACATCAGACCACAAAACAAAACAAAAAAAAAAACTAAATAAAACCCAAAGAGAAGGCAGAGGAGAGGATGCCTAGTAACTGCAGCTGTAGCTAAGGCCAGATTGCTAGAGATGGAAAAATGTAAAGACAAGGATTGTCAGCCAAGCTTGCAGGAAATTAGACTTGCTTGATCTGGACTGACAATTCCTCAGATGTGTTTATCAACTCTATTCTAGGCAGAAGCCTTTGGGCATTCCTAATGCTCAGGGAGAACCAAAGATTGATTTCCTATGATTGATATCTCAATGCTCCAATGCAGAGTTATTGATTTCCTTTGCTCAGCAATTCAGGCTTAATGTTGGGGAAGAGAAGAGAAGAACTATTGGAACCATGCCTTCTGTCAGTCACTGGGCAAAAGGAAAATTTACTAGTGGATGTCACATTTGATAAGATGCCTTATTAGACTGACAAGTGAAGAGGAAATTAATAATAATATGATGATGAAAATTACATTTCTATAATGATTTAAGGTATACAAAACAATTTAGATACAAATCCAAACAAAATTGGAAATGTTAACTGTATTGTTCAACACTTTTACAAAATAGATTAGAGAGATCCCAAACAGGAATGATAAATATAGTTAGAAGTATCAGAAGAGCATATTTTTCTTTTCCCTTCAAACTCAAAGTCTGCTTACCCAAGCTCTATCATAGTAATTCTTCCCAAAATGCTATTCTTTTCCAAATATCATCATCATTCCAATAGCAGAGATGAAATTTTTGCAGTGGTCAACAACTCATGTCAATGATGCTTCTTTTGGCAACATTAAGTGGTAAATTTTTCTTTCTATTCTAAATAACTATATTAGATTATACTTATATAACACCAAAGCAATTTAGACATGTCATCTTTGAGCCTTATAACAACCTTGTGAGATAGGACATAAAAATATCATTATTCTTATTTTATAAATGACAACACTGATATTAGAGAAATTAATTAACTTGCCTGAGTTTACACAGGTAATAATTACTAGAGCTAGGATTATAATTCAAATTTTGTAACTCAAAGTTTAGCAATCTTCCATCCCAATATATCTTACCAAGAGGAAGAAAGAGGATCTAATTTTACTATGTCTGAGGTTCTATATATGTGGGTACTCCCTCCCCTAAGGAGTCCCCAGTGCCTTCTCATCTTGTGGGATTTATCTAATTACACACCCAATATTTTTTCTTGTTCTTTTAATGTCTCAGGATGACCCAAAGGTTGTCCATCTGTTGTCTTTTATTTTCACTATAGGCTCTCCTTTTCTGCCCACTAGACATGATCCTTAGACATTTTTCTGGCACAAATTATCCTTGGTAACATACTTTAGTTTTCTTACCCTTACCATATGTCTTTTATTTAAAAAAATTATTGTCAAAAAAAGGCTCATAATTAGGGAAATTATCAGCATTAGCCTTACCAAGTCATGGTGGGGGAAAAGCTTCCCCACAAGAGAATGGGTGCTATTATTATCCCTATTCTATTATTGAAAAAAACAAGGTGGCTTGGGTGGTTTGCTAAGAATTACACTACTAGTAAATGTCTGAGGCTGGACTTGAATACAAGTCTTTCTGACTTCATGTTCAGAACTCTAGCCACCTTAATGGCCCACTGTGTCACCTAGGTTCCTTGATGAAGTCACTAAGTGAGAAAAAAGAGAAAGAGGCCCAAGATATCATCTTGTGGTAACAGTTAGGGATGAGACTGGTGATAATTCAACAAAGGAGAATAAAATAGGTTAGACAAGTAGTAAGAGAACCAAGAGAGAACCTTGTCTTGAAATCTAGAACAGAGAGAATATATATATATATATATACACAGACATATATATATATGCTTTATGTGCTGTACTTTGCAGATATTGTGTTTTTAAGTTTATTTTTAATTTTTTTAATGGATTGTAGCAACCCTAGGTGGGAGCAAGTCTACTGACACCATTTCTCCAAAAGCATGTGCTTACATCATATCTCTGCATTACATTTTGGAAATTCTCACAATATTTCAAACATTTCATTTTTGTTATATCTTTTATGATGATCTATGATCGATGATCTTTGATGTTACTATTGTAATTATTTTGGGATGTCATGAACTATGCCCATGTAAGATGATGAACTTCATTGATTAATGTCATGTATGTTCTCACTGCTTTACTAACAGGCAGTTCTCCCATCTATCTCCCTCTCCTCAGATTTCCCCATTTCCTGAGACACAACATTGAAATAATAATCCTACAATGATCTCAAAGTGGGGCAAACTTATTGTTGTCTTATTTTGAGAATTGGAATTTTGGAGTCAATTATCACTCAAATTCTCAGTATTTTCTGTACATAAGACTTCAAGCAATGTGTAACACTTCCCAGATTGGGTATAAGCCTTTCCTAGAAACAACATAAATAACACAGAAAAACCCAAATGCTTGCGATAATCTACCCACTAACAGTTCAGCTGCTCATTGCTCTGTGGAAAAAAGAGATCTCAAATGGCTCTCTTACTTCCCTTTCTTCCAAAATAAGCAGCTCTGCCACTCAAGGATGAATTTGGGATTCAGAAGCCTAAGGCTCTCCTTTCTTTCATATATAGTTGATTCTATAAAGAGCTTCAGAGAGGGAGAGAGACTGATAGCCTTATTATAGTTATTCTTGCTATGGTCCTTGGGATCATGAGAGTTGTTCATTATACTTGAAGAGAACAAAAGATGTCAGAAGGAAAATGTTTTGACTTGCAAGTGAATTGGATTTAAGTGAATCAGGGCTGTGCAAAGTCATCAGGTTCACTCTCTCCTCCAGAGTTATTGGACTCCAGTGGCAAAACATCGGTCACGACAACTGGTGATGGCTCTGGATGCTGTGGAAAACCCTTCTTTTTTAAGATAAGGTTTTTCTTAGGTCTCACTTTTTTTTGAAGCAATGCCCATTCAGTGATTAAAGGCTAGGTAGGTTTGAGAAGTCAAACTAAGTCATCAGAGTCAAACAGAACTGAATGCCTGAATAACAACAGAAATCTGCTTCTCAGATCAATTGGCCTAGCTCCTGATTGTGTTAGTCTACAACTGGGATAAATATTTCTGGAAAAAGTGGCATTTGAACTGTATCTTGAGATCATCCATAGACAAAGAGAGGGGGCGTTTTGGGGGTCAGAAACAACTTGGATGAAATCTTTGCAATTTGTACAGAAATAGAAAGTTGTATATTTAATTCTTGCTGGAGACTTGAGGATCAGAGTGACTTTCAAAGATCAAATGTATTCCATGCTTAGTACAAACTAGGTCTTCAATAATCATATAATTGAGCTAATTCTGTATGCAACTATAGAGATGAAGCATAGGCTTTCCTCAATTCTTAAAATAAAATCTCTAAACCCACACACTTATGTCAATCTTGCAGCCAATTAGGAGGCCTAGAAATGACAAACTTCCAGACTGCCAAGGCAGATCAAAATCCCACCCCAAAGAGTTTCCCAATCATTTGAATAATTATACTGTCACCTAGCAGCATCACCTCATATGACAGGGAGGAGATGAAATAATCCATGACTACTTAAAAGAACTGAACATATAACTAACATCTCTGTTAAACATCACCTGAATAGTTAAAAATTCTCATCTAGAACTAGGAAATTGAGTTATAGGTACTTTCATGATAACTGAGATCAGGAGTAGGATATAACTGGAAAGGATAAGCAGGGCTTTACCTCAGGGCATCTATATCCATACTTACTTCCTCTCCATCCAATGGATGTCTCACCTCTTACTACTTATACCTGCCATTAAATACATTAAATTATTAAAAAGAAATAAGAAGAGAGCCTGACTCACCCCAGTAAATAACTTCAATAGCTTTTTTTAGTCTATTCTCAAAGAAATAGGGGTTTCCTCTCATGGCCTTGATTGGGTTCTTAGAAACTTGCCCAGAATCCAGAACCCCACTTTTCTGGACATGTAAGTCATGGGTTCAGAGAAGTAATGTGGCAACTGTAAGAAATAGATTTCTGATTTGTCTTAATTCTACTCAACTATTCTCCAATCTTCAAAACAGGGGTCTTTAACCTTTCCTTGTGTCCTAGACTTTTTTGGTAGCTTAATAAAGCCGGTGGATCCTTCTCAGTATGATATTTTAGAAAAATTTTAATAATAGCTTTTTTATTTTCAAAATACAAAGATAGTTTTCACCACTTACCCTTGCAAAACCTGTATTCCAAATTTTTCTCCCTTCCTTCCCTCCAGCCCCCTTCCCTAGACAGCAAGTAATCCAATATAAGTTAAACATGTGTAATTCTTCTAAACACATCTACTGTTTCAACTAGCTATCTTTTCCCCATCCTTTGTCTTCTCAACTAATTACAATATTCAAAGATCCCAAAGCATGTATTTGGGAGTGGAGGCAAGCATTTGCTTCTTCATCAATCGCGTCCCTAGGACCTTTAAAAAGCAAATTCATTTGGCAAAATAAGATTGGTCTAAGATGGATCCTTTTCTGTAAAAAAGGAAAATGTTGGAAGTCATCTCTTGAGTTACCAGTTCCTCCTCTTTCCCTCCCCCCTCACCTCAGCCTCGTCAATCAAATGCAGGCTTGAAGATTTGTAGCATCCTCTGTCTCCCGTTAGCCAGAGACCTAAGGCAGCTGTAAAAAATATCCTTCAATCAATTTCATTTGGATTCACAGGTTTGGTACATGGCCTCTCTCCTTTTCCTTTTTTAATGTGAATATTGATTTATCACAAAATGACTCAAGGGGAGAAGCATTTGTCACTAGGTATAGGAATTAAAATGGGAACTTATACAATCCAATTTCAGAAGAAACTGAATAGGCCATTAATAAGCTTCCAAATAAAAATATCCCACTAGGACCAGATGGATTCACAAGTAAATTCTATCAAACATTCAAAGAACAATTAATTACTTCTATAAATTGATGAAGAATGAATGAAAAGTACCAGGAGAACAATTTTTATGATACAACAACACTATAAAAATAAACAACTTTGGAAGTTGTGAGAACAAAGACTATTCATAGTTCTGGTAGAACCAGAGGTGAAACATACTATGTGTTACACAGAAGTGATGGATTTAGAATAAAGAAGGGCACTTTTGGGTTTAGCCATTGAGAGAATTTGTTTTGCTTGGCTATGCATAATTGTTAAAGCAATTTGTTTTTCTTGTTATTTTTTTTTTCAATGGGATAGAGGGTAGAAAGAGAAGAATATAGATTTCTATTCATTTTTTTAAAAAGAAAAAGAGGTAGAGTTTTGTTACATTTGTGAAATTTCAGATGTTTCAGTAGTTTCAGATGAAGTTACTCTCTTATTAGTTTCACTTAATTATTTTATTTCATTATAAAATAGAGATAATCTGTAATGTTTATGATATAAAAACAAAGTAACACAATAAAACTTTTAAAAAGCATGGGTAGGAAAACTTTGTTGATTCTCTTTTTCATTTTAAGGAAAAAATTCTGTAAATTCAGCAAATTGGGATGGTGCTTAGAGTGCTAAATTTGGAATTCAAGGAATACCTAGATAGGAAATGACATCTCAACCTCTAGCTTGGCGACCCTGAAGTCCCATAAGCCTCTCACTTTCTTCATTTGTAAAATACAAATAATCACAGAATTATTGTGAGGATTAGATAAGATAATAAAGGGTGTCCCAAAATTCTTAATGCAGTTTTATGTTATTAAAACTTTACTATCTTAAAATTGCATTAAGATTTTTAATACTATATGGCATATTGCAAATTTAAGCACCATATAAAATTACAGGCAGCTAGATGTTGCTGTGAATGTGTGACACTGGGCAAGCCACTTAACTCTGTTTGCCTCAGTTTTTTCATCTATAAAATAAGCTAGAGGAGGAAATGGCAAACCCCTCCATTATCTTTGCCAAGAAACCCTTAAATGAGGTCACAAAAAGTTGGACAGGACTGAAAAAAACAACAACTACTAAACAACAATATCTTATTAGCAATAGTTATTTGAATATTCCAACCTAAATGCCTGAACAACAGTATAAAATTAGCTATTATTAACATCATTATTTCCAGAGCCCCAGCCAATTAAATTAAAATCACTTCAATAAGCATGTATTCCCTAGAACTAAAGAGTACCCTCTGAAGCTAGAAAGATATAATTTTGGAAAATCTTAAATACTTCTTCATAGTGTAATACCAGAAAAACTGAGGTGAGTAGAGATTGGTTTTAATTTTTTATGTGGAAAGTTTAATTGGAGAATGGGACTAGAGTCCAAAGCATTGAGTGCAGATAAACAGAGGTAGAGAGCTTATACAGGGTTTTTAGCTAAATAGGGTTTGCAAATAGAATACATAATCTAAGCAAGCATTTTTATCCTAACATATTGCAGCTTTAGGGGAAATAAAGGTAGATAAAGTGGGGCAAGGACACTGGGAAGATGGAAAAGCCATAATTCCAGCAAAGGTTCATAATGGAAACCTGAAAGATTAGGGGTCAAAATAAGAAGGTCAAGGACAGGAGACAGCAAGGTGTGGGACAATACTCAAAAAGAGTGGGAATCATCCTAGCAAGGATAGAGATAAGGCACCTGGATACTTATGACCCAATGATATGTAAAGAAGCGTCAGAGCTTCAAGGTTTTCCTGGGCTCTTTTCTAGACTCAATTTACCTGGTCCTAATTACAAGGAAGGGGCGGTGGCTATGGCTTATCATCTAGAGCTCATAATGGCTAGCAAACTTTTGGAACATGATAAGATGGTTTGGAAGTAAAAAGTACAGTTTCAAGAAAGATTTACATTAATTTATGAAAGACTTATCCATTACAGGTTATTAAGAGAAACTAACAGTTGTGTTTTCTCACAATGGTCTTTGGTTGTGACTATTAAACAAATCTGGTAAAGTAACCTAGGGGAGGTTAGTCATGATCAGTTTTAAAAAATTGTGCTCTATTTGATCTGCTCCAACCTGGAGCAATTGTCCCTGAGAAAGATAACCTTGCCTGTTGGTCTTAATATCTAATAATCAGGATCTCACAACCCTTTGGGTTTAGGATAAGATGCCCACATAAAACTCCCCTCCCAGCACACACAGAAGAAGCCTTTTTCAGTCCTCCTTAATCTGAGCGCCTTCCTCTGAGATGACTCTCAATTTATCCTATCTATAGCTTGTTCATACATAGTTATTTGCATGTTGTCTCCACTATTTAGATTGTGAACTCCTTGAAAGCAGCCAGTGTTTTGGTTTGTTTTGTTTGCTTTTCTTTGCATCTCCATCACTTAGAAGAAGTTGTTTGTCCTTCGTTCTCAAAGATGACCATGTCATTAGGGAGGTGACTCTATGACCTGCAAGTGAATTGGATTTAAGGAGGACTGGCAAGGTCACCTCCTTCACTTTCCCCTCCAGAGCCATTTGGGTCTGATGGCCAGATAGAGATCAGGACCCTGGATCTTGGCCTTTTTTAAATCTTCAATAGGTCTTAGTTTAACAGAGAGAGTACCCATTCAGTGATTAAAGCAAGTGGCAACTGAGGCAAAGAATCTGTAGTCCAAAAAAGAAAAAGAAAGTCTAAATAAATAAATCTGGGAGGGGAAGATCCTCAGGGTTTCTGGCCAAACATAAAATGATTGCTGTTTACAGTCAATCTGAGTCAATCAAGACCCAAATATTGACCAGATGGGATTTGGCTTAGTACCTATCAGTGGCCAATGAGAATCATAGATTCTGGGACAGAGTAAGAAATTTCTTGCTCTCTGTGGACCAATAATTAATAAATGTCAAGTGACTGACACATTCATGTCACCCAGACATAACATAGATCATCGACCTCTAAGACATTTCCTGTGAGGTAGTATATAAATACAAATCAGCAGTTTTGCAATCTGAAGGCCCATTTTTTCCACTCATCAATCATGTGACTGTGGGCAAATTGATTCTCTCCTGAGCCTGAGTTTCCTCATCTGCAAAATGGGGTTGATAACATAATTGGTTAACTATTAATCTCATAGGATTCTCATGAGAAAAGCATTTCATGAGCCTAATTGGACCCCTTCCTTCCTCAAGTCTCTCCTCATTTTGGTCCTCCAAATTGTGCAAAAGTGATTTTCCTTTTGGATAGAACTGACCAAGTTACTCCTCTACTCAATAAACTCTAGAGGCTCCCCATTACCCCCTATAGTAAAGCATAGATTTTATTTTATTTTTAAAGCCCTTCACAACTCTGTCCCATTTTATCTTTCTGGCTTAATTATACCCTGCTCAATGCTCCTATACTCAATGATCCAGTTAAACTGGCCTTCTCTTTGCCTCTCTCAGATAACATTCCATCTACCATCTCCACACCTTTGTACTGGCTTTCCCTCAGGTCTGCCGTTCATTGCCTCCTTACCTATGCTCCATAAAATACCTTTACCTCAAGCATCACCTTCTAGTGAAATCTTTCTTGATCCCCTCTACTGAGAGTATCCTTCCTCTCAAACTTCCTTGGATTTAATTTCTTTGTATTTATTTTCTTTGCATATATTCTATATATACTTGTATGTGTCTTTCTTATAACCCCCCATTAGAGTGTAAGATCCTTTCAAATAAGGACTGCCTCTTTCATTATATTTGTATCTGTGGCATCTAACAGAGTACCTGAAACATAGTAGGTATTTAACAAATACTTGCTGATTGAAAAGCAAAATTCTTAAGATAAATAGGCATAGTCAGGTAAAATAAATTCCCATATTGGCCATGTCTGAAAAAGTTTATATCTTTCTGCATATTTAATCCTTCTTTTCTCTTCCAGGAGGTAGGCAGGATTCTTTACCATTAGACCTCTGGATCTGTAGTTGGTGATTACATTGATGAGAGTTCTTAGAAAAGGAAAAAGGGAAGAAAGTAAAGAAAAAAAATCTTGTAAATTGAAAAAAAAATTAAAAGTAAATACTTGATTGACTGATAAGCCTTAGTACACTATGCAGAGGGGTTGATGTGCCAAAAGAGTTAGCAGACATAAACATTTGCTGAGTCCAGTACACTACATTTGACAGACATGTAGTTGGTAAAAGATGAATTGACTGGTAAAACAAAGGTTCAATTTTCTGAGGATAGCAGTTTATTGAACAATGCATGCCAGTTGCCTAAAAATTGGGACCTCAGCTTAGAGCTAGATACTGAATATAGCAAGAGACAGATTTTTATACATTAAAAGCAATCAAAAAAGGTCAATAAAAAGGAAACAATATAATATTAGGTAATCTGATTTCCAATTGGATGAAAGATTAGGGACTTTCTAAATTGGGAAGACAGTGAACAAGTAAAATTCCCTGAAATCAGAAAAGGAAGTGTCCCACTACAAATTGTCTATAAGAAACATGGAAACAATAACTGATTAATCAGTATGGGGGCAATTTTCAGATAACACATATGAGCTATATAAGATGTATAACTGTGAGAAAACTCCTTGTAAAAATCTTTGGATCTGACCAGATTTTTGGTCAGCATTGTCCTGAGTGAAAGGTCTCTAAAAAGCAGGTAGATGTGTCCAGTTTTCCAATCACACAGGGCTAGGTTCAAACAATGAAATAAAGTTGTCTTTCAATTCCCACAATTAAATAAATTTTCTCTTATAAGACAAAAATTGGACTAGACCACAATTGAATAGAAAGGGAAAAAGAAAGGGAACTGAGCTAGCTCCAGAATTGGATCACAAGATGAAGTCAGTGTGGTTCACACAATTCCCTCAATTAATCACTTACTGTACATTGTACTGTACACTGTACTGTCCTGTACAGTTACTGTACATTGAGGGGATTACCTCAATTCCCTCAGATTGAAGTAGGGACAGATGGACAGAATAGCACATGAATGAGCCAAAGGCAACAGAAAGCTGAAGAAGCCCCAAAGTGTAGAAATGGAAGGGGCTGTCTTGTCTAACGCCTTCATTTTACTGAGGAAGAAACTGAGACCCAAAATAAAGCCCATTAGATTGTGATTTGCCTATGGTCATTAAGCATTAGAAATGAGATTTGAAAACAGGTCTTCTAAATCCATGGACAATATTATTTTGACTTTACCCTCTGCCCAGCAAGGGAATGTTAATAATTTGCTCAGCAGCTATATTCCAGACCTCAAGTCCTATCAAGGTCTTTTTGTCTCATAAACCTTAGAGAGCAAGCCAAATCTGCTAAGCCATGTGGTTTTTAAAAGCTAGACAAAGAGAAACCTTTTCTAACCTAGTTATGAAGGAATCCAAGGTATGATATCAAATACAATTTAGGAGTGAAAAATAGGAAATCTCTAAAGCTTGCTTCTTTCCTACATTGGGGAATTCTCTTGCTCTCTGTTGACCAATGACCAAATTCATTATATTCCAGTAGACAATGTTCAGAGTAGCCACATGGTTTACTAAACATTGCAAAATTGCATTAAAACTGTCAGTTATTCCCATCTTATGCAATATTTTGCTCAAACTCATTACAAATTAAACCTTCTATCAAGTCCTCCCAGCTTTCCAGGAAAGATCTGAAAGTCATATATCTAGTGCTTCAGAGCTTAAACAGAAAGGAAAGAACAGAAAGGGTGAAAGGTTCATCTTCCTGTGGCCCTACTCAGCACTCCTCCATGTTCCATAGTAGCCGAGAGCCTTTGGTGCTCATCCCAGCAGTGACACCATATAAATTCTCTGCTAGTTGCTGCCTTTCCATTTCAGGTAAAGTTACCTTACTTAACTCTCCCACACACTTTCCCAAGTCAAAGGAGAAGCTCAGGCTGTGTTATCTGGGAAGATGATTCTTGGTCCCAATACCCACTATTATTTGATGGGATCCAAGCTTCAGATTTCCCTATAATAAGAAATCACTCTCCTCTCTCCTGTACCTTCTTCTATCCTATCCTTTTTTCTCTTCCCGTTCCTTGTTTACCTTCTCAATTTTCCTCTGACCCAACCAAATTAAAGGGCAGATGAAATTCTCAAGAATTGAAATGGCAGAGGGGAAAGGGATTTTCCTGGCACAATCAATTTTATCCACCCTTGATTTCTATCTGCCCATCCTAAGAATCCCTCTGGCTCCCTGAAAAAAGGCTTTGCAAATCCCTTACATATAGATAATGATGCTGAGATGAAAAAAGGATAAAGGACTTACCCAATATATAATTAGTGTGAGAGCTAGGAGGCAACTTCTACATACTTAATATTGCATTTTTTTTTCAAGATTACTCTTGTTGAACCCTTGAACCTGATTTTACTTGGATGCAAATAGTGGAAGAGAAATAGGAAAAACACTGATTGATTTTCTCTGAGTCTCATACTCCTCTGGATTTGGTTCTATGAATGAACTGGACTTCTAAAACAATGAAGGAGAATGTAAAGCAATTAAAGAGAGAGTGGAGGGGCAGTAGTATACTTGAAAACAACACATTTAAGAGGTACAATCTTAATACTATATAGCAGGGCTTCTATTTTTAAAATTTTTAATAGCATTTTATTTTCTAAATACATGTAAAGATAGTTTTCAGCATTCATTTTTGTAAAACCCTGTGTTCCAAATTTTTCTCTCTCCCTCCCTTGCCTCACCTCTCTCTGAGACAGCAAATAATCTGATATAGGTCAAATATGCATAATACTTTTAAACATATTTCCATATTTGTCATGTTGTACAAGAAAAATTAGGCCAAAAGGGAAAAAAACCCTGAGAAAGAAAAAAACAAACAAATGAAAAGTGAAAATACTATGCTTCAATTCACATTCAGTCTCCATAATTCTCTCATTGGATGCATATAGCATTTTTCATCCCAAGTCTATCGGAATTGTCTTGAATCACTGCATTATTGAAAAGAGCAAATCTACCACAATTGATCATTACATAATCTTGCTGTTACTATATACAATATTCTCTTGTTTCTGCTCACTTCACTCAGTATCTGTATAGTTAAGCTTTGCAGGCTTTTTGGAAATCAGCCTGTAGGCTACACATTTATAGCAAGGCTTCTTAAACTTTTTCCACTTGCAACTCCTTTTGTTCAAGAAATTTTTATGTGATCATGGATATATAGATATACAAAATAGGCATAAAAATCAAACTTTACTGGTAATACACAATAATTTTGTAATCCCCATATTCGGTTACACAACCCCATCATGGAGTTTCAACCTCCAGTTTAAGCTTTGATATATAGCACTTTTATTATATAATACTTTAAATAAATTACATTTCAATTCCCTAGCCTAAAGAATAGAAAATGTATAACATACAATATAGGGACCATTGGGTTTGGAATCAAGTAACCTAGTTTTAATTCCCAGTTCTTCCATTAATGACCATAACAAATCAATGACTCTTGCTGGACCTCAGTTTCTAGTCCATTGGTAACTTGGGTTAATAGAGATAATAAAACTGGCCTTATTTACCACACAGGGAATCTAGGACCATCTTCTATTATCCTGATCTATATCTTGCCATTGGACCAGATTGTTCTGGAGGAGAAAGTGAGGTAGATGACCTTGCATAGCCCTCCCTCACCTAAATCCAGTTCATTTGCATGTCATGGCAACACTTTGCTGATGTCTTAATATTGCATTTCTTTGAGAATGGAGGAGAAAAACAACAACCACAACAAAAGTAACCACAACAACCTCTCAGTGCTGTTGCAATGAAAATGTTATGTAAAGTGCATTAGAATGATGAACTATGGTTATAATTAATGACAAATAGCATCATGTAGGGCATAGAATGCTAGAAAGAATGCCAGAAAGAAATCTGTGTTCAAATCCTTTATCTGACATTTGCTAGTTGTATGTCATTGGGGCAAATCAATTAAACTCTCTGAATCTCAGGCAACTCTATAAAATGTATTTATTAAATTATAAATGGATTTGCCTCATTAAAGAGAATTCTTATATAAATTAAATCACAGATGTTTGAAGTATCTATAATTTTTTGAAGAATTATTAACTACAGCAAGGATTTGCCTAATTATAATTGAAATATGTTGAATACTTTAAAAATTATTAGAAAGCTATAGGCTATTTGGATTCTGATTATGGGCAAACATGAATGATATTGCTACTCAAACAACAACAAAAACAACACACTCCAAAGTTATGTCTGCAAAGTCTTGAGTTCCCAAACATTTGAAATGTCAGCTTTTGCCTATGTCAATTAAAGCACAAACCCAGGAACAAGAACATTCACATCTAGAAAAGAAATCTGGGCAAATTCATCACAATGATTCTCATAAGGCAAGAGGCTCCCTCCTCCTGTTCAACTAGAAACAAAATCCTGCTCTACAGTTTGTTGCTAAGATTGGACATTCTACACACAGCCTTGAATTCCATGAAACTGTCACTGATGGTCTTGTCCTGTTTCAGAACAAGGACAGAATGTTGAAGAGGGTAAATACATCTTCATGATGCTGCCTGGGAGAGCATCTGTGTCTATTTTAACTTGTAAGGGGAACCTAGAGATAAACAAAAAGCTATTTGAGTGTGCTTACGATGAAACTAGTAGATTTTGTTTTGTTTTTAAGTTTGTCATCATTCCTTATGTTTTTTTTTTCCTTTCACATTAATTTATAAATATGAAAAGAGAATAAAAGCAGGTCAGCAATTTCATTAAAAAGAAGAGTGAGAAAATTAAAAATAGGAAAATAAAAATGAATAAATCATAATACACACACACAATAATAATGACAACTAATAACCAGGATAAGCATTTAAAATTATCTCACTTAATCTACACAACAATCTCAACAGGCAAGTGCTATTATTATCCACATTTTTTTTTTTTTAACAGATGAAGGAATTTCAGGAAAGTGACTTGTCTAAGCTCACACAGCTAGTATATGTTTAAAGTCAGAGTTGAAGTTACTAAAAGCAGTTTGGGAAAACAAACCAAAATGTTAGCTGAGTCTGATAGTATACACAATATTCTATACTTATAGTACAATGTGTACTGTGTAATGAAGGAAGGAAAGTCTATTTTCTTCACAGGGACTATTCAGAAAATACCTGATGTTTCTTTTCAGTCTAAAATGTCAACTTAGAGAAACATAGACTCTTTTAAAAATATTGTTACTACGAGATTATAAATAAATTAGAAGAACATAGGATAGTTTATCTCTCAGACTTGCGGAAGAGAAAGAAATTTGTGACCAAAGATGAACTAGAGACCATTACTGATCACAAAATAGAAAATTAAATTAAAATCAAATTAAAAAGCCTTTGTACTAACAAAACTAATGCAAACAAGATTAGAAGGGAAGCAACAAACTGGGAGAATATCTTCACAGTTAAAGGTTCTGATAAAGGCCCCATTTCCAAAATATATAGAGAACTGACTCAAATTTATAATAAATCAAGCCATTCTCCAATTGATAAATGGTCAAAGGATATGAACAGACAATTTTCAGATGATGAAATTAAAACTATTACCACTCATATGAAAGAATGTTCCAAATCACTATTGATCAGAGAAATGCAAATTAAGACAACTCTGAGATACCATTAAATACCTGTCAGATTGGCTAAGGTGACAGGAAAAAATAATGATGAATGTTGGAGGGGATGTGGGAAAACTGGGACACTGATGCATTGTTGGTGGAGTTGTGAATGAATCCAACCATTCTGGAGAGCAATCTGGAATTATGCCCAAAAAGCTATCAAATTGTGCATACCCTTTGATCCAGCAGTGTTTCTACTGGGCTTATACCCCAAAGAGATACTAAAGAAGGGAAAGGGACCTGGATGTGCCAAAATGTTTGTGGCAGTTCTGTTTGTAGTGGCTAGAAACTGGAAATTGAATGGATGCCCATCGATTAGAGAATGGCTGGGTAAATTATGGTATATGAATGTTATGGAATATTATTGTTCTGTAAGAAATAACCAGCAGGATGAATACAGAGAAGCTTGGAGAGACTTACATGAACTGATGCTAAGTGAAATGAGCAGAACCAGGAGATCATTATACACTTCAACAACGATATTGTATAAAGATGTATTCTGATGGAAGTGGATTTCTTTGACAAAGAGACTTAACTCAGTTTCAATTGATAAATGATGAACAGAAGCAGCTACATCCAAAGAACACTGGGAAATGAATGTGAACTATTTGCATTTTTGTTTTTCTTCCCGGGTTATTTTTACCTTCTGAATCCAATTCTCCCTGTGTAACAAGAGAACTGTTCGGTTCTGCAAACATATATTGTATCTAGGATATACTGCAACATATCTAAGATATATAGGACTGCTTGCCATCTAGGGGAGGAGGTTGAGGGAGGGAGGGGAAAAATCGGAACAGAAGCGAGTGCAAGGGATAATGTTGTAAAAAAAAATTACCCTGGCATGGATTCTGTCAATATAAAGTTATTATAAAATAAAATTAAATTAAATTTAAAAAATATTGTTACTATTAACAATTTTAAAACAAATTTCAATTAATCATTAACTAAACTAAAAGTAGGAAATATTCAGTCCAAATGTCCATATAGGAACTTTTTACATCTTAATCAGAAAATAAGAAAAAAATAAGTGATGCTCTACTGAACAGTAAATCATAGAGTCTTAGTAGCCAGTATGGACATGGATTTGAATTCTGACTCCAACACTTATTTAATTATGTGATCCTGAATAAATATTTAACTTTTTATGAGTCCCAATTTTCTCACCTATAAAATGAGAATAATAATAATAATAATTTCTCTTCTGACAAGACAATTGGGGTTAAATGACTTGACCAGGGTCACACTGCTAATGCGTCAAGTATCTGAGATTGGATTTGAAGTTAGTGAATTCTATCCATTGTAACATCTACCTGTTTCTATTGACCTAGACTTATTATTTCATTACTATAGGCAACTTCTAGCTAAGTATAATGAATTCTTCTCACTATGAGAATTTGGTCCAGGGAGTAGCAATCACAATGACAAGGAGGCATAGAAGGAAGGTGACTGGGTAAATGATTGTTGGGAGTCTAGGGTCAGCACATGGTTGATATTGAAAATTTTTTCAATCGTGTCTGACTCTCCACAATCCCCTTTGGGGTTTTCTTGGCAAAGATACTAGAGTGTTTCCTTCTCTAGCTCGTTTTATAAATGATAAAACTGGGGCAAACAGGGTTAAAGACTTGTCCAAAGTCACACAGCTAGTAATTTCTGAGACCAGATTTGGTCTATCTAACTCTAGTCCTGAACTCCATGGTAGGCACTTAATAAATAAATGCTTTTTTAATTCACTTGTTTCCAGTAAGGTCTACCTATTAATTACCCAGTGGCAGCCTACATCAGAAACAGAGCAGATCGAAGTTCTTATGTAGACCACCAATGGGGTTAGGTCTATTAATTTATACTTGACTCTATACTTCCAACCTGGAAGAATATAAGTAAATCCAATCTTCCCACTTCCTGAAAAGCATCAGAGATGGCTTGAATGCAGTTCTTCCTTACTTCAATGCCCATTCTTTATATATCAGGTTGCTGCTCCCTTCATTATCCATGTAAGAATAAGAATTGTTTGAGTCAATCAATTAAAGACAGCTAAGTGGCATAGTAGGTAGAGCATTGATGTTGGAATTATGAAGGTCCCTGAGTTCAAATCAAGCCTCAGACACTCACCAGCTATATGTCACAATTTCTGTTTGCTCAGTTTTCTCAACTGTAAAATGGAAATAATAACATCACCTCCCCTTCAAGGTTGTTTTGAGAAGCAAATAAAATAATATTTGTAAAGGTACAGGCATACAATAGGTGCTAAATAAATGCTTCTTCCTTTCTATATCCCCTCCCAATTCAATCAATTACTAAATCTCACTTAAAGTAACTAATAAAATAGTTTAGCCTTTTATTGGGTCAGGCTCAAATCTTTCTTCCATGTAACCTACTCTTATTTCCTCCTGATTTCCTATAACATTTTCTATTGTCCTATTCACACTGATATTTACTTATTCTCTCTAATTTGGGGGTTATCATGTCTTAATTACCAATGTCTACCTATTAATTACCCAGTGCCACTGCAAGCTCTTCAAAGGCAGGGAACAAGCCCATGAAGATGTCTGAATTCACCAGAGCACCCCAGGCCTAGCTCTAGTCCCAGAGAATATAATAAATAAATATTTGTTTTACATAAATGGATGGATGGATGGATGGATGAATAAATGAATATTTGTCTTAGACGAACAAAAATATAACTCAAAACTGCAAAATTCTCCTTATCATTATTTGAACTTGGGAGAAAATGTGGAGGGAAAATTCAAATGAGATCTGTGAATTATTTTTACGTTTCATTCATTCCAGTGATTTCTCTTCCTTCTTATTATCATGAATCATCAAAGAATCTAAGGTATATGGTAACAAAGTTCCTTTTCCTCTTTCCACCAAGGATGAATAAGTAGAAGAGTCATTTTCCCCTTTCATTCTAATTTCTATTCCAGAGAGTTTGAGCACAGGTGTAAGAAGCACTTGACACTGCTGAACTCCACCTGTTTTCTGTTATTTCTCAAGTATCAGGTTTTCCACCTTGAATAAATAGAGTCTTTATTATCTCCTGCCTCAACCTATGTCTTCATCACGGGCATCATTAGTCAAACCCTTTTTAGGTATCAACAATGTACCCAGGCATTGGGATACATATTGTGAGACACAAGATTGAGAATTTCTAGACTATAGAGCTAGTGCTCTATCTACTATAACATCTATCTAGCACTCCCCCCTTTACACTCTTAAAAATTATTGAAGATCCCAAATTATTTTGTTTATGTGGGCTAAAGAGAATGACATTTACTATATTCAAAATTAAAACAGATTTTAAATTATTTAATTAAAATACCAATAAACCCATTACATATCAAAATAAAATAATATTGTGGAAAAAAACTATATTTTTCAAACAAAAATGTAATGAGAATGGTATTGTTTTATGTATATTTTTTTGCAATTCTCTTTAAGGTCTAGCTTAATAGAAGACAGCTATATTCTCCTATTTGCTTTTGCATTCAATCTTTCTTGATATGCTGTGGCAGCTAGGTGACATAGTGGATAGAAAGAGCATTGGGTTTAAAGTCATAGAAACCTGAGTCCAAATCCTGCTTCACACTTGCTTCTTATGTGACCTTGGACAAGCCATTTAAGTTTCTATTTGCCTCAATTTCCCCATCTTTAACACAGGGATACCAATAGCATCAATCTCTCAGTGTTACTGTGAGGATCAAATGCAATTCTATTTCACCTCAAGGATCCCATGAAAGGGTAAGAGGGACTCTCCAGGAATCTATGGACCACACTTTGAGAAGTGATATTTTAGGAGACAGTCACTAGTAAGTTCACTTGGTCCTACTTGTGACTTGTCCAAGGTACACAGATAATATATGACACACCCTGGACTTAACCACAATTCTATTAACTCTAAGCCCACAGTGCTTTCCATCATTTCTTGATATTCCCTGTTACACCTTACAGAATATTGAGCACAGAGTAGGTACTTGGGAAATCATTACAGATTGATGCTCCTTTGTAGAGTCTGGCCCTGTTAGTTGTGACAAGATAGGAGGGTTTAAATGACTGAGCTGTATTCATCATCATTCATCATCAAGGAGAGATAAAGTGCATATCACAATTTTAAAAAGATAAACCCACTAAAAAGATGGATTTTTTTAAAAGAAATCATGTCAAAACTCAAATCATTTCAAACACTATTACCTGTCATTTCCCAAGTTACTTGATAAAAAGATGCTGACAAATCCATCATGATGACATTAATAAAAAAAAACTCCAGGTATGCAAGGAATTAATGCTACTCCCAGTGCTACCACCTATTATGGACTGTTGGGATTCCTCACACTCCACATAGACAAGCCTGAGAGAATACATGAAGTCATCTTCCTTAAATCCTTTGATGCTCTCTGTGCTCAAAAACTTCAGACATTTAGCAGCATGGGTCAGTACATAGGGCTTCCCTAGGGGGTATATAACACAAGGGAATGCAAGGAGAAGCCACCCAGAAACAATAGTCCCTCAGGGATATATGTGCTAATAAAAGGTGGGCTCATCTGGTGCTTTCTCTCTTTCTAAGACAGTTAGCTCTACAACCATCCCAGAAGGTCTGATCCTTTCTGTTTTTATTTCCTGCCTACAGACATCCCAAAATAGTAGAAAGAATAGTATAATCCTAATGTCCCTGGCCTAAAGATGCTTCTTGCCGATGCCATAGCCCAGCTTCCCTGACTTCCTAAATGTGGTCACATTCTTGTTATTTATAAGTTATACTTCCATAAGTTGCTTTTCATCATTAAATTATGTGACAAAAGTTTTTCAATAGAGACATTCAAATCTCCCCACCTCAAAGATCTTGGCTATTAAAAGTCAGTCCAATACTATACATAAAGATTTTGTGTCATGTCTTTGTAAAGTCACTAAAATGACAAGTACTCAGAAACTGGGATTCTTATCTGTTAAGGATCAGGCCTAGGTGAAGGGGCAGGTCAATTTTTTGAGAGCTTCTGCAGATATGAATTGTAACTCATGGGTCCTCAAACTATGGCCCGCGGGCCATATGGAGCAGCTGAGGATGATTATCTCCCTCACCCAGGGCTATGAAGTTTTTTTATTTAAAGGCCCACAAAACAAAGTTTTTGTTTTTACTATAGTCTGGCCCTTCAACAGTCTGAGGGACAGTGAACTGGGCTCCTATTTAAAAAGTTTGAGGACCCCTGCTTGAAGCAGTTACAAAGCAGCCTTTACTTAAACAGATGTTCCTTGTGGATTGGGAATGAAATAAATTGGGAGCAAGAGGGAAGAGGAGAGAGGTCAGACAATGCAAGTGCCTCTCAGTCTCCTTGTATCATCATCATCCTCTCCCATGAAGAGATCCATTCTACAGGTCTAAGTTAGACCTCCAGCAGCCACTGGCAGGTGGCTCCAGTATCACAACACTTTTCATTGACCTATGTCTTTTCCATATCAGCAGTGCTCTATGGAGATGATATTATTGATCTGGAGGAAAATGTGTGTGTATGTGTGTAATATGTGATCAGTTAATTAATGAAAGAACTTTTCTGTCTAGCCCAATTTTTCTTTTCTAGTGCTGCCTCTCATTGGACTAGAAATTCATTGTGAATAGAAATTCTTTCATTCTTTATACCTGTATTCTCACAATCTTACATAGTAGTACCTAATACATTTTTGCTGTTATTCACTTGTTTTCAGTCATGTCCAACTCTCTGTGAGCCCATTTGGGATTTTCTTGGTAGAAACACTAAAATGGTTTGACATTTTTTCCCCTTAGCTCATTTTACAGATGAGGAAACTGAGGCAAAAAAAGATTAAGTGACTTGCCCAGAATCACACAGCTAGCAAATGTCTGAGATCAGATTTGAATTCAGGAAGATGATTCTTTTTGACTCTAGGCTCAGCACTCTATCTATGTCACTATCTAACACAGTATCTAACACTATCTAACACTTAATAAATTCTTGTTGATTGATTGATTGGTTGCTCTAAAAATCAAATGCCATACAAAAATAAAAAAAATTTATCACTGAGTTAAGTACATGGGAGAAGACTTCAATTGGATTTATGTTGTCATCAATGCAGTCACTGCTGCCAATGCTATAACTCATCCATATCTTTACATCCTGTGTAACTTTTTTTAATCTATAAAAAATCTTTAAGAAAATAATCTATATGCATGTAGTCACCAGAGACTGATCCCATCTGGTAATTAGAACCAGGTGCTGTCAGTAAAATATTCATGTCTTAGAATGTTAAGTATACTATCCAGCACAAGAAGGCATGCAAGGGAGAAATAGCAAATTCTGGTTCTCAGGTTGCTGATTGCCTTTTTCTCTAGCTTCACTCTTTTGTGGAAGGTATCACTCAGCTGCAACTTGAATTAAGAATATGATGTGAATTTATCTAATTATTTTCTTGGATCTAGTGCCTGCCTACATATAAAATGCCTCTCCTGCATTCTATCCTTGTTATATGTGCTATTCCCAATTACTCAAACCCCCTTTCATAGTACGAAAAAAATTTTAATAGAATTATACAAACAATAATAAATGTAAGATATAGTTCAGAAATGGCAATCATCACTATCCTTTCTACTGTTCACTCTTTTGAGTCCCTCTCCGAGACTAAAAGAAATCCAATTCAGTAACTTAACTCAAACCTCCCAACCATTCACAGTGTATATCTGAGAGCCAGATTTCTCAACAGGATCCTGCCATATGGTGTTTCTCTGATTTTTTTTTCTTGTTTGATATTCCAATAATTTTTGGGATCTCGAATGCTATTTATGCCAATTGATTTTTGGTGTGATTTATTTGAATAAGACCAGGTCAGAAGATCAGACTAGGATAAAGTATATTCTTTTTGGAACTTGGTGTCCCAGGGCAAAGCCTCTTCAGCAGAACCTGCTGAATGTAGTCACCCATATCAGAGGTAAGTTTTATGTAGAGGATTGGAAAGAGAACATTCAAAAATTGTTTCTGATACTGCAGGAACAGCAAGTGTTGGAGATCTTTGGCTCTGAAAATGCCTACTAAGTGTGATCAGTACATTGCATATGCTATTATGGTGAGCAATCCACATGCTTATCATGGTGAATGGGCTTGTCAACTGATTCCAGAAGATACTGACTTTCATTTTGGATATGGCACACTTGAGTGGATGCTCCTTGAATGACTAGGAGGCCAATCCCAAATCCCCATCTATACCACTCTGAATTATAGTCGCTTGTCTTCCTGATCTCATACTATTTAATCTGTCATGCCATTTCCTTTCCTTTTCTCTCTGGCCTCTACTTACTTACCAAAAACTTCACATGCAATATAGCTATCAAGGTAGCGATGCTTAGGTTCCTGAGGCTCCCTAGCTAAGTTACATACCCAAAGTCATACAAACTAGGACCCAGACATTTGGTCCTCAACTCCCACTATCTCTCAATCTGTTCCTTCCATACTCACTTCTTACCAGGTTCAGGGGGGTTAGGAACCTAGATGTTGTTAGAAGAACTTTGCAGACCATTCTCCATCTAGGCAAATCTGTCTGTAGTTTTCTTTTTGTGCTACATTTTCCAAATAAAAAGCCAAAGAATTAAAAAGGACATGACACATGTTCTACACAAAATCTAAATGCAAGAGGGATTCCTTATGTGGTCAAGAAAGACAATTACTATGACTATAAATTTTTTAATTGGAAAATTTTCAAATTGGTAGAAATTTGACAGAGATTTTGTTGATTCATACAAGTAAGAAAATATCTCCCCAGGTGGCTCAAATCTCATGCAGAAAATGATATAATGAGCTTTAGGACACATATAACTACAACATATTTGTATTGTGCTTTATCATTTACAAAGCATTTTCCATACAGTTTCTCATTAAATGCCTGTAACAACCTGTCGAGATAAATTATAAAGCATAGATTACAGTAAATTGTAAAGTTTCGTACTTCCACTCCAGTTCAATTCACTCATTCCACAATAAGCACTAATTTATTAAGTGCTGACTTGTGAAAGGTGCTGTCCTAGGTGCTAAGAATACTAAGGCACAAAGAAAACAATTCCCTGCCTTATAGCAACTCATATTTTCATTAAAGGAACAAATTATAACCTGTCTCCTACACAAGCTGGATGGAGAGTTAGGAATGAAGAGAAAAACATTTTTGAAGCCAGAAATTTGTAGGGGAAGCTGGCTTCTAAACACATGCCTGATTTCCAGTTTGCTTTTCTAGGATCTTTAGAGGCTTTCCTCATATGTGAGATTGGGATCTTTCTCTTTATCTGAGCTAAGAGCTCTTACTTTATACTAATCTAAAGAACTGCATGCATGTGTGTATTTTCTGGTATATTCTAATCTGTATAATCTTATTCCCTTCAAGATTGTGTCTATCTCACATAAGCTAAAAATACATGGGGCTACTCATGGGCTTGATTGACTTGGCTCTCCTTAGACCACGTGGTGACCCCAACTTCTGGGAGCTCAAGGACCTTACACCCCACTAAGAAGGAAAAGCATATACATAAATAAACACAGCATGAGGGAGAGTAATATAAATGTAAAAAAAGAGACTTGGACAAAGTGCTAAAAGAAAACTGAAGAGGAGGAGATCATTTTCACCTGGGAAGGGGAGGGGCAAAATCAAAAAAGCCTTAATGAAGGAAATGAGACAAGTTATTATTATTACTAGCTAGCATTAATGTAATGCTTTAAAGTTTGCAAAAACTCTTTAAAGTATTGTCTCATTTTAGTTACAATAACCCTCAGAGGTATGTGCTGTTTTCATACCCATTTTACAGACAAGGAAACTGAGTCAGATTTAATTGTCATACAGATAATAAAATGTCTGAGGTCAAATTTGAATGTAGGGTTCCCTGATAGTTTATCATTCTAAACATTGAACCAACCATCTAGTTGCCTTCTAGTTGAACCTAAAGGAAAGAGGGGTCTTCCAATATACTGTGATAAACCAAAGTTTAAAGGAGGCTGTTGTTGTTATTTGTCCTGCATTTTTAAGAGGACCATGACATCAAAGAAGTGATAACATGGATTTAAGTGAAGATGGGCTCTGTAAAGTCACTAGCCTTACTTTCTCCTCCAGAGATATCTGGATTCAGTGGCAAGATATAAATCACGTCAAATGGCCTTAAATACAGTGGAAGACCTTGACCTTTTTAAGTTAAGATCTTTACCAGATCTCATGTTGACTGAAGCAATGCCCGTTCACCGATTAAGGCTAGGTAAGAATTAAGACAAAGAATGGCCTCTTTTACCAATTCAAAAAAAGGAATCAATTTGGAGAGGAAGCCTCTTAGGGTTTCTGTTTCAAAACAGAAACAATTGTTATTTACATTAACTCTAAGTCAATTAAGGCCCAAACTATGTCCAAGCAAGGCTTGGCCTACAACCTATCTAGGGAGAAAATAATCTATTTCAGGCATAGGGGATTCCATAGGAGATGGAAGTAAGGCAGAATGAAGATGGGAAAGAAATCAGTTTGACCTTTAGAGTGATTTTTGGAGTCAGAGACACCTGAACCTAGGCCAGGTCTGCCTCTAAAAATCCCAAAGGAAGTGACCCTGCTGTACCAACTCTGATGCCACCAGATAATTCAAATGAAAAAAAGATTGCATAGCTATGACACTTTAAGCCTTCTTTATACAAAAGAATTCTTGACAGGCAAAAATTGTTAGAGATGACTTTTGAGGCTACCCTACTGGTATAATACAATGATTCTTTAAGATATATAAAGTAAGACATCAGAAATCTTGGATTTTGCTCATGTATTCCCTATATCTAGAATATTTTTTCCTTGTTCCCATCTCTACCAATAAAATTTCAACCAATCTTCCAAAATCCAGCCCAAATGTTCCCTTCTCCATGAAACCTTCTTTGGTACTCTCAGTCGGTAATCACTTAAATCCAACTCACTTTCATATCATATTATCACCTCCTTGATGTTATGGTCCTCTGAGAACAAAAGACAAATGACAAACAATAACCTCCTTTAAACAATCTACTTTTCACAGTATATTGGAAGACCCTCTCTTCTTTAGGTTTAGAGGGTAAATAGTTGGTTCAGTGTTTAGAATACTAGACCTACAGGGAAATCTGAATTCAAATTTCACCTCAGACAATTTATACACACGCACGCACATTTTATACACACATAATGACAACAAACAACAGTATTCTCCCTACCAGACCATAAGTTCTATATGGGCATTGATCATTTCTTATTGGCTTTAGTATCTGCCCTCTTGCTTAGGACTGTACTCTTAATATAATAAGCATTTAATAAAGGTTTATTGGATTCAACTGAATTAGATTCTCCTGCCACTTACTGGCCTTATGACCTCTGGCAAGTCAATTTTCAGTTTCTTCTTCACCTGTAAAGTGAGGGGATTGTTTGAACTACATGCAGGTGAGTAACTCAGAAGATATAAATAGATATGAAGACAGAGAAAATAGAGTTTGAATCTTTCTTTAGATACTGAAAGCAGGCACTTTTGCCTTTCTTTGTATAACCAGAGTATACAAAATATACTGTACCTGACACATAGTAGGAGTTAATAATGCTTACTGACTAACTTACTGATGCTTAGTAGTTATGTCATTCTGGCCAAGTCTCTAACCCTCTCTCACCTTCAATTTCCTCATCTGTGAAATGGAATAATATCTCCTATCTATTTCACAGGGTTGTTGAAAAATTTAAGTGAGATAATATATGTAAACCGCTCAGCAAACTTTAAAGCACTATTTAAATGCTAAGCTATTATCATTCTTCGAACAATGAGGTAGTGAATGCAGTGAATGAGGGAAATCAGAAAGGCCAGAGTTCAAATTTGACCACAGACACTTACTGTGTGACCCCAAATAGGCAAGTCACTTAACCTCTGCTAGCATAAAATTGGAGAAGGAAGTGGCAAACCAGTCCAGTATCTTTGCCAAGAAAACTCCACAGATAATTAGTCCACATAGTCACAAAAAATCAGACAAGACTGAACAGCAATAGCTATTATTGTTATATGACTTCCCTCTTTTTTACTTTGTGTATGTGTCTTTGCTAACTTTCTATTTATTCTGGAAATGTTTTTATATTCTGTATTTATTCTGCACATATTTTTATGTTCTTGTCTCCCCCTTCAGGGACTAAGTTCCCTGCAAGTAAGATTTGTTGTTATTTTCTAACTTGCAACCCCAATATCTAGCACATAGTGGGTCTTTAATAAAATTTGTTGACTAAATCTTAAGAATTAGAAAGAACACAAGAATCCCTGCTACAACATTGCTAACCAGATTCACCTATCTTATTTCATCCTTACAACAATTCCAATAAGCAAGTGTAATTGCTGTCCCCGTTCAACAGAGAAATTAAACGCATTGGTCTGGTACACAAATAGCTGATGCTAGATTTGAACTCAGCTCTCCCTAATTCCTAGTACAATACTCTAACCACTGTACCATCCAGCTTCTTCAGGTTAAAATAGAAAAAGATCTTAGATATTATTTCATCTACAACTTCTCTTGATCGACTGGTTGATGAATTCTCGTAGCTCCAATGTTTCATGATCTTTGTCCCAACAATCTATAATCTAAGGTGTTTTTCCCCAATTCTGGAAAATCTAGGATCCTAATGCTTTTCTGCTCTTCATGCGTCTCCCCTTCCCCCCTTCAGGCCAGGCAAGGATGCAGAACGGAAGGGGGAAGAATGGAGAAAACACTAGAAAACAACAAACCAAAACGCCAAGCAAGACATTGCACCTAGAGTCAGACACAGTCAATACGAAAAAGCAAAAACAAGAAGCTCTAACCATTTCCACCATCTCTAAGGCCCCAGCGAGGATCGAACTCGCGACCCCTGGTTTACAAGACCAGTGCTCTAACCACTGAGCTATGGAGCCAGCACCCAGGTTTCTCTCCACGACATGTGAAGACGTGCGTGTCATCGCTGCCTGTTTCCAGGTGCCCTGTTGTTTCTTGGGAATTAAACTGACCCGTGGGAAAAGCTTTGGCTAGACCGTGCGCGTAACGTGCACGCGCAAGAAGGTCCTGTCTCCTTGACAACCACGCCCGTCGTCCCACGCAGAGACGCTCGCCCTGGTCCTGGCCCTTCTTCCCTCTCCGGAGCCCTCCTTCAGCCGCATCCTCTGCCTCTCCCCTGGGGAGAAAGCACTCAGGCGACTTTACACTCGGCGGGGATGTCTGGCGGCCACGGGGTGGCGCTGCAGCACCACCCTGAGCAAGGCGGCGCGCGGTTCCCGTTACTGGTCCCGGCGATTCTGGCGCCTCCTTCCCCGTTCTCTAGGTCGGGACTCCTGTGCTTTCTGTCCGTGATCCAGCCTCTCCGTGGGACAGAAAAGAAGGCCGTCAGGCTTCATGCGACCACATCCACCTTGCCTGTGGGAACACAGATTTCTTAGAGGTTATCTAGCCCGACTCCCGTATGTTACAGATGAGGCGGACAGAGGTTCGGGGACACACTACTAGGAAGTGTCCGAGACTCACATTGTCCTGAGTCAAAGCCCAGTCTGCTGGTGAGGCTTTATTCCTTTTCATTCAGTTTAATTCTACACGCACTTGTTAGGTTCTTACTGAATGTGTTAGACGATGGAGATACAAAAACAAATAAAAATGTGATACGGCTTTTAGTAATAGCTTGCAATAATATGCTGTAAGTTCTGCAAGGTGCTTTACAGATACCTCATGACCAGAATATCATTTCATCCTCAAGAGATGATTTTATTTGACATTTGGGGAAACTGAGATCAAAAAGTTAAATAACTTGTTGGGAGTCACACAGATTTGAGACCAGATTTGAACTCCGAGGTCTCTGTGACTCCAAGTCCAGCGTTCTACACCTTGTGACCTGTCCCTGGTTTACCACTGCTGCCACCACACCACCGCCTCTCCATTGGAATATCAAAATTTTGCATCACCCACTCTGCCTCTGATACTCCATGGGTGACCTTCGGCAAGCTATTTAAACTCCCCAGTCCTCAGTTTCCTCATCAATAAAAGAAGGCGTTTGAGATCCTTTCCCGCTTTAAATCTATAGTTATGGTCCTGTGATCTCTCTCCTGTTTCCCTCTATACACACCTGTTCTCCCACTAATGGAAATTCTAAAGGTAGAGGCTGCACACAGGGTTCTCTAGTGCCGTAGGATTCAATTGAATTCCTCAAAAACTTAAGTCCCCACCATGTGCTAGGAATTGGAGATAAAAAGACAAAACTAAATCAATGCCGGCCCTCAAGAAGCTTATAGTCTACTAGGAGGAAGTTACATAGGCACACACGCAAATATAAAGTATGTTCAGAATAAATATTAGATAATGGAAGGGGAGGGGAGAGAGGGGCTAATAAATGGTGAGAATCAGTAATGGCCTTATATAGAAGCAGAACTTGAGCTAAGTCTTGGAGGGGGATTAGTATTCCAAAAGTGTAGAAGGAGACCATCCCAGGCATGAGGGATAACTTGTGCAAAGTCAAAGAGGTTGGTGATGTAATGTCTTATAGGTAAGCCAGTTTGTCTGGAAAGTAAACCCTGCGATGGGGGAGTAATATGAAGTAAGTCTGGAAAGACTGGCTAGAATCAGATCTTGAGGGGTCTTGAATGCTAAAGCAATTTTTGTTTTTATCCTACAGTCAAATTTCAGTCATGTCTGATTCTTTTTGAGCCTATTTGGGGACTTTCTTGGCAAAGATACTGGAGTGATTTGTAATTTCTTCTCCAGTTCATTTTACAGATGAGGAAACTGAGGCAAAAAAGGGATGAGTGACTTACCCACTGTCACATAGTTAGTCTGAGGCCAGATTTGAACTTGGGAAGATGAACCTTCCTGACTCCAGATCCCTCACTCTATCCACTGCACTATGTAGCTACCCTTTAGTGTCCAGTAGCAGTTTAATAAATGTTTGTTCATATGGACTATGTGACTGACATAGATATGATAGAGTATCCTGAGTTCATAGTGGTTTTATCAGACACAATCAGACACACTGTACGGTGACTCCAGTATAGTGATATGATTTTGGTGGTCTTTGAGAATAAAGGACAACTAACCAACTCATAAATGCTAGCTGACTTACTGACTAGATATATATGAGCCTCAGCTGAGGCTCATGTTTCCTTCTCTTTCCTCTTTAATTCTATGTGGCATCAGGGCCTGGGTTAGCTGAGTACAAAGAAGTAATGTTTGAAGGGATTTAAATATCAAACAGAAGAGTTTATATTTGATCATAGAAGTAATAGAGAGCCGCTAGAGTTTATTTAGTAAAGGAGAAGATGACACGGTCAGATCTTTGCTTTAGGAAAAATCATTTTGGCAGCTAAAAGGAAGATAGATTGGAATGGGGAGAGACTCGAGGCAAGAAAACCAATTAGAAGACTATTGGATGATACAAGACAATTCTAAAGGATTTTGTGATGAAAAATGCTATCTACCTTCAGAGAAAAAAGTGATAGAATCTGAATATATATTGAAACATACTTTTTTAAACTTTCTTTTTCTTTTTTTTTAAATCTCTGTGTTCTTTTGCAAAAATGGCTAATATATGTTTTACATGACTGCACATGCAAAATGTTTGTAGCAGCCCTGTTTGTAGTGGCTAGAAACTGGAAAATGAATGGATGCCCATCAATTGGAGAATGGCTGGGTAAATTGTGGTATATGAATGTTATGGAATATTATTGTTCTGTAAGAAATGACCAGCAGGATGAATACAGAGAGGCTTGGAGAGACCTACATGAACTGATGCTAAGTGAAATGAGCAGAACCAGGAGATCATTATACACTTCGACAACGATATTGTATGAGGACATATTTTGATGGAAGTGGATTTCTTTGACAAAGAGACCTGAGTTTCAATTGATAAATGACAGACAAAAGCAGCTACACCCAAAGAAAGAACACTGGGAAACGAATGTGAACTATCTGCATTTTTGTTTTTCTTCCCGGATTATTTATACCTTCTGAATCCAATTCTCCCTACGCAACAAGAGAACTGTTCGGTTCTGCAAACATATATTGTATCTAGGATATACTGCAACATATCCAACATATAAAGGACTGCTTGCCATCTAGGGGAGGGGGTGGAGGGAGGGAGGGGAAAAAAAAATCGGAACAGAAATGAGTGTCAATATAATGTAATTATTAAATAAAAAATTAAAAAAAAAAAAGAAAATACAGAGGCATATTTAGGCTTAATAAAGAAAAACTTCTTAACAAAAAAAAAAATAAACATGACTGCACATGGAGAATTTATATCAAAATGCATCTTTTCTCAAGGAAAAGGGAGAAGTAAGTAGGGAATATGGAACTCAAAAATTATTTTTTAAAATGAATGTTAAATTTTTTTACATGGAATTGGGAAAAAATAAAAGCATTAATTAAAAAGAAGATTATTGTAATAATCCAGGCAAGGATAAGGAGGAACTGAATCAGAGTGGCAGTTTTGTGAGTAGAAAGAATTATTCAGGGCATAGCAGAAAGTTAAAATGCAACATGCGTGCGCGCACACACACACACACACACACACAAGATCTGATGATACAATGGACATGAAAGTAAAGGAAGTCAAGAATAACATCTAGGTTGTGAACATTGGAAACTGGGAGGATGGAGTACTCTTGACAGTAAAAGGGAAATTGAAAATAGAGAATGTGAGAAAAAAGATGACTTCTATTTATATATATTGAATTTGAGGAGGTGGGTGGGTCATTCAAGATATCCAAGAGATAGTTGGTGCTTTGAGAGTGAAGTTCAGAATAAGACTGGATATGTCCAGGAATCATTGGTATAGAGATGATAATCAAACTCATGGCTCCCTGATGAGATCTACAAATCAAATATTAAGGAAAGAAAGGAGAAAAGGATCTAGAACAGTTATGAGACATGCCCAGAATTAGTTGACATGTCTTGGACAAATATCCAACAAAAGAGACTGAGGAGGACCAGTCATATTGGCAAGAGGAAAATCAAGACATAGCAGTGTCCTAGAAAAGAAAGAGAAATAGGAGAAAAAGATGATTCATAGTGTCAAAGGCCTCAAAGAAGTCAAGAATGAAGATTGAGAAAAGGCCATTAGATTTCACCATTAAAACATCATTGTGACTTTGGAGAGAGCAATGAACAAGTCAAAATACAAAACTATAGAGGGTTTAGAAGTACAAGAAGAGAGACAGTAGAAACATCTAATGTAAACACCTTTCTCAAGGATTTTTAGTGAGAATGAGAAGACATACACACACACACACATATAATATGTATATATATGTACATACATACACACATATATATACATATATGTGTATATATAAAACTATTTGGGTTGGTAGGATCAAGTGAGGATTTTTTAATAGTAGGAGAAATATGGGCTTTTTTGTAGGCATCAGAGGAGTCAAGACATGAGAGAATTTGAAGATTTCTTAAACTGAAATTGAAGGGAGGGATAATAGGGGAGATAATTTGCTGGACAAGGCAAAAGGGGGTGGATGCATGGAGTTTTGCCTTGAAAAAAACACAAGCAAAAGAGATTATGAAAAAAGATACCTAAGTGATGTGAGAGGAGGAGGAGGGAAAAGCAATTCTAAGAGAATGGTTTCAATCTTTTTTCAGTGAAGCTTGAAACAGTCCTCAGCTGAGAGTCTGGGAGGAGGGGGAGTTGTGATTGGATGAAGATGTTTGGAATAGCCTCTGTAGTGAGTGAAACAGCAAATGTTTGGAGAATTATGAGCAAAAAAGTTTGTAGTGGACCCAATTAACACAGTTCTATGATTTTTTTCAGTTCCATTGAATGGCATGTAAATAAAAAGGAAGAAATGAGAGAAGTTAAGTTTGGAATTTAGCAAAGGTGTGATTGGCAATGGAATTGAAGAAAATGGAAGGGCAAGAGATTTGAAAGTAGTATATGCAATATATTATTGATGGTCTAGTAAAGACCTGAAGAGTGTGAATTGAAGGTGATAGGTTAGGATAGGGTATTTGTATCCTAAGATAAGAGATAGCTAGGTGGTGCAGGGTGAGGAACAGCTAGTTGGTACAGTGCATAAAGTCCCAGGAAAAAAGATTCATCTTCCTGAGTTCAAATTTAGTCTCAGATACTTTCTAGCTATGTTAATCCTGTTTGCTTCAGTTTCCCATCTGTAAAATAAGCTAGAAAGGAAAGGGCAAATCACTCCATGTCTTTGTCAAGAAAACCCTAAATGGGATCATGAAGAGTTGGACATAACTACACAACAAAATTCTAGGAGATGGATTAATAATAACCCCAGGAAAGATGAGTGATAAAAGATAATCAAAGAAATCTGGAATTCAAAAATATGGAAGTAGAACACTTGTAGGTAATGGCAAGATCAAGGATCTGATCATCTTTGTAGGTGGACTGGAAGAGTAAACTGTAGGAATTGGGCAAATTATATTAGAAACTGGAAGTTAGGGTAGTTGAGGAACATCAACTTGTATGTTAATGGCCCTAATATGAGGGCAGGCATTGGAGTGAAGAGAAATACTGTGATTCGGGCACTGAACTCACAAAGAAGGAAGGAGAATGTTATGAGGATTAATAGATAATGATCACAGGGAAAGCCAGGTAGTACAATGGATAGAACATCTGCCCTGGAATCAGGAGAACCTGAGTTCAAATTTAACCTCAGATATTTACTAGCTGTGTGACCCTGCACAAGTCATTTAATGACTATCAGGATCCAAATTGAGTGATAGATTTGGGTAGTATGAATGATAGAGGGAGAATCTAGAACTACATCCAGATTCCCCTCCACTAGCTAAAACATAAATATATTATCTCCCATCTAGAAATAAGGTTGTACACTTATTTTTTTCTGATGATTGTGATCCATATGTATCCATCATTCTTCTTCCTGAGTTCCTCTCTTCATGCCCTTTAGTATCTCAAGTTAAACCCCAAGCCTTTCTTGGTATGAGTTAAAATGTGTTAAATAAAGGCCTGTTGCATTTAGCATCACTTGTCAGTCAGCCTTGCTGGCCAGTTGGTCTTTTTCTTGTAAACCTCTAAGTCCCCAAAAGCAGGCACAAAGGAATGGGACTTCAATTTAGGGCTCAAGGCAAAGTCAGACCACAACCTTTGCTTGCTGCCCTTAAGGTCAGTTCACTTTGCCTCAAGCTAAAGGCTTTGGCCTCCAGTGAAAAGGGAATGAAGGTAAATCTCTCCAAGTTCCTGCAGAGATGCAAGCACATTACATTTAAGAGCCCAGATTTTGCTGCTGCTATTTCAAATACCATAACATCTGGTTTTATTGTACTTTATGTACTTTGGGGAAAAAAAGAATTATAAGCATCCTCTGGAAAGTTTGAACCTTAACAGTTATTTTACCCTATTTCTACCTAACCTGAAGCCATGATCCAGGCAAGGTAAAAACATTTCATTCATACCACAAACTGAAGTCCAAATCTTAACTAAATATTGATCACTCTGCCCCATTTCTTAAAAATGCACACGTATATGTAAACTCTACAGGGAGCAACCTTTCCCCATGTGTAAAGTGACATGTCTGATTGCTAGATTGAGCAATGGAAATTAATTATTACAGTAATTACTCAGCCACTAAGTATTTGAATTCCAGGCCTGACATGACTATCCTGGGAACTGCCTTCAGCTTCCTGAGTGCATTAGTATTGACAGGGCCAGGTCACCCGAATGCATTTTTAATAACCTTACTATATAGTATATTGCCAATAGAAGCTTAGGGGCATTTATTTTGTTCAATGCATGATGGTCAGCCTTATGCATTGAGGAGCAGAGAGTTACCTATTAGCATCATCATTTTAAGCCAAAAATAATAAGTTAACCTCTCCAGAACCAGGGCAACTATTGAGGAACATGATTCTATACAAAGTAGTCAAAAGCAGCACAGTATGATGGGAAAAGATGACTTCAAATCTTGGTTTTATTGCTAAGTATCTACCTCTTAGGTGGTGGACAAATCACTTAATCCTTTTGAACCCCAATTTCCTCCTCTTTAAAACAAGGGGGTTGAACTAGATCATTTCTAAACTCTCTTCCTGCTTTAAAAACAAAACAAAAAAAAAAGCCCCACCATTCTCAGATGGACAGTTAGACCACTGTGCACAGTTTCCTCATTTGTCTAAGAGAGGATTTCAGGATCCATGCCAGTGTCATGCTATCTGGGACTCTGTGATCTCTGGGGTTACTCAACTATAAACAACAACCTCTCCCCCCCCCCCATTTCTTCAACCTAGCACTAACACTTCCTGGCTGGATTTCTATGTCTTTTGTGAGTCTAAAAATTCTTCTGCTATGATCCTGATTCCCAAATGGGTTCTTAAAGTTCCCACAAAACCATTAAGTTCTATTCATAGCAGAGATGGACTATTAGAAATGTCATAACTAGGAGCACAGCTAGAGGGGCAGAGTGGACTTGAAATCAGGAAAATTTGTGTTGAAATCCTGCATTAGATACAAAAACTGTGATCTTGGGCAAATCATTTAACTTCTCAAGCCTGAGTTTCCTCATTTGCAAAATGGGATAATAATATTTTACAGAGTTGTTGTGAAGATCTAATAAGGTAACATGTAAAATGTTTTACAAACCTTAAAGCACTATGCAAATGCTTGTTTCTTATTGTTGTGAAGCAGGTCAAGGTCCTTGGAGATTGGCCAAAATGTTTCCTGGTCATGTTCCTGATTGTGAGACAGAATCCTGGGCTACTCTTCCTCTTGCCTTCTGACCCAGCTCCTGGACACTCTAGATTATACCATCTTCTGCTCATGACTTCTGTGAGGTAAGCTTCCCAAGTTCTCCCAAGACATAGCAAACTTTATGTCTATTGGGAGAACCTCAAGGGACAATCTTGAGCTTTTTAATCACATGCCTATTTTATTGGCATCTCATCCAATGATGGGGAGTTAGCATACTTCTACTCCCTCTCTTTCCTAGAAAAGAAAGATCCTAACCACCTAAACTTCATTTTCATCTACCTCAATCCTACTTCCTTGTAATTCAGAGGGCCTGAGTTTGAATTGCAATAACCAGAGAACCTAGAGAACCCCATTATTTTCAGCTCTTCTGAACTTTTCTTTCCTGACCCTGACTCTGCACCCTACTCTTAACTAGGGGTTAATACATTTTTAATTATTTAGGCCGAGGGAATAGTGGTTTATAGGATCCATAGCAGCTGCCCATGGATTCAAAAGGTCACAAAATACCATCACTAAATGGCTTCTTGATGTTATCTTCCTCTTTGTTAGTATATGGAGAGACTCCTTTTCCTCCATTTTTGGTCAATAGCATGGCTTCATCCTGGGAACATAGGATCTTGGTATTGCATTGACCACAGAAGATTTGGGTTTGAATTGCAGGACAATAGGACAGCAAGAACTATAATGTAAGAATATAAAAAAAATTAATGGATTAGGCTAAGCTCATATTTCTAACATCAAGAAAAGACTCAGCAGAAGTCATGTCCTTATAGCATCACATGCTCAGTTTGAATGATACAAGCTTCAAAGAGCCCACTGGGGCCATCCCTTACATGCAGACCACCCTGGATTTATGATATATGTGTGTGTGTGTATGTATATTTGGGATATTGAAATTCAAAAAAAAAGGTAAAAGGACCTCTTTATGCAAAAATATTTATAGAAGCTCTTATTGTGATGGCTAAGAATTAGAAGTCAAAGGGATACTCATTAATAGCACAATCGTATTCCATGACATTCATATACCATAACTTATTTAGCCATTCCCCAACTGATGGGCAGCCACTCAGTTTCCAGTTCCTTTTTTCTACAAAAAGGCACAAACATTTTTGTACATGTGGGTCCTTTTCTATTTTTTATGATCTCTTTGGGATACAGATTCACAAGGGACACTACTGGATTACTGTTTGATAGTCCTTTGGGCATAGTTCTTTGTTTTCCAGCATGGTTGGATCAGTTCACAATTCCATCAACAATGTATTAGTGTCCCAGTTTTCCCACATCCTTTTCAACATTTATCATTATCTTTTCCTGTCATCTTAGCCAATCTGAGAGAAGTGAAATATTACCTTAGTGTCTTAATTCTTGACCTTTTGTTCTGAATAAGTAGATTAATTTAGGTAGAATTGTCATTTTTAATTTTTCTGATCAATAGTGTTAGATAATTTTTTTCATATGACTAGAAATGGTTTTAATTTTTTCATTTGAAAATTGTTCATATCCTTTGACCATTTATCAATTGGAGAATGACTTGTATTTTTTATAAATTTGAGTCAATTCTCTACATATTTTAAAATGGGGCTTTTATCAGAATCCTTGGATGTAAAAAATTTTTCCCCAGTTTTCTGCTTCCCTTTTAATCTTGTCTGCATTGGTTTTATTTGTACAAAAACTTTTAAATTAAATACAATTAAAATTATCCATTTTGTATTCCATAACGTTCTCTAGTTCTTCTTAGGCAATAAATTCCTTTCTTTTCCATACATCTGAGAGGTAGACTATCCCTTGTTTTCCCAATTTGCTTATAGTATCACCCTTTATGTCTAAATCATAAGCCCATTTTGATTTTACCTTGGTTTAGAGTGGTAGGTGTTGATCACTGCCTAGTTTCTGTCATACTATTTTCCAGTTTTCCCAGCAATTTTGGTCAAATAGTGAATTCTTATCCCAAAAACTGGGATAAGTTTATCAAACACTAGATTACTATTATAATCATTGACTATTGTGTCTTGTGAAACCTACTCCTCTAATCAACTATTCTGTTTCTTATCCAGTACCAAATGGTTTGATGCCACTGCTTTATAATATAGTTTAGGTCTGGTGCAGTTATGCCACCTTTATTTGCATTTTTTTCCATTAATTTCCCTGGAATTCTTGACCTTTTTTCTCTGAATAAGTAGATTAATTTAGGTAGAATTGTCATTTTTGATTATATTAGCTCAGCCTATCCATAAGCACTTAATAATCTTCCACTTGTTTAGATCTAACTTTATTTGTAAAGTATTTTGTAATTGTGTTCCTATAGGTCCTAACTTTATCTTGGTGGGTAGAATCCCAAATATTTTATATAATTTATCATGATTTTAAATGAATTTCTCTTTGTAGCTCTTGCTGCTGGACTTTATTGGCAACATATAGAAATGCTGATGATTCATGTGGATTTAGTTTGTATCCTACAACTTTGTTAAAGTTAATTGTTTCTAATAGTTTTGATTCTTTGGGATTCTTTAAGTACACAATCATATATGAAAAAAGTAATAATATTCAGCTCTCATGACCTATTCTCATCTCAACTACACATAGATATAGTCACACCCTTGACTTTGCTATTTCACCCATAAGTTTTACATCTCCATGTTCATGAACTCCAAAATTCCTTGATCTAATCATATCCTTATATCTCTACTCTTGGATCCCTTCACCCCTTGTCTTATCACTGATGATGCTTTGTCAAACTGAAACCCTATCTTACTCTTAATAGCTACTGAGAGGTGGTTATTTGTTTCTGTTGGAATACATGGGAGCTGTTAGAATACATGGAAGTCCCCTGACAGTGGCTGCTTGAGATCCAATTCAGACCTTCAGAATGGATCTCCTTTTGTGAGAGGATGATACAAAGAGACAGAGAAGCAGTTGCTGTTCTCTAACCTCTCTGATTGAGAGGTCATTGTATGTCTGACCTCCCTCCTCTTCCCTCTGCCAACAATTTATCTCATTCCCAGTCCACAACACCTGTATTAGCAGAAGCTGCAACTCCTTCAGATGTTATGATTCACAACTGTGGAGGCTCTCGGAGAATTGACCTGTCCCTTAACAGTTTCTATGTATGTACTATTGAATGGAGCTAGAAAAATTCAAAATAAAAGGATACCGATTGGATCCACTATAAATTTGTGTGATCTTTTTTCAACTGGGCCCTCCCTGAAGAAAACTAATTCTTTTACATTTCCCTAACTGTTTAACTATTCCACTAAATATGCAGTAGCTATTACAAAATTCTTAAAACTTTCTCCATCTTCTCAGTTGATAACCTTAATTCCAACTTCACAGAAAAAATTACAGCCATTTGATGAGATCTTCATCATCTTTTCTTCTTGCATCTTGTATTCTTCTAATATCATACTACCATCAAAAATTGGAGTCAAGGAGATAAAAGGGGATGATATTAGAGGGATATAAAATATTTTGCAAAGGCTACTCTATGTGATTCCATTTCAGCTTTTCCAAATTTGATCTCAATGCAACTCCCACTTTCTAATTTTCAGTCTCTTCCTATGTACTGCTTCTTTCTCTGTTGTATACAAACACACTTGTTTCTTGCCTATTCTTTTGTTTTAATTTTTTAAATTCAATTTGAACTTAAATACCAGAAGAGAAATATAAAACATTTCCATGTATACATTATAACACAAAGAGAGGATTTGATACATAACAATCAATTTCCATTTCAGACTTCACCTTTTTTTGGAAAAGAACTCTATTAAAAATATAATAAATACATTGTTTTCTTTTTTTAATTTTATTTTATTTAATAATAACTTTGTATTGACAGAATCCATGCCAGGGTAATTTTTTACAACATTATCCCTTGCACTCACTTATGTTTCGTTTTTTCCCCTCCCTCCCTCCACCCCCCCCCCAAGATGGCAAGCAGTCCTATATATGTTAAATATGTTGCAGTATATCCTAGATACAATACATATTTGCAGAACCAAACAGTTCTCCTGTTGCACAGGGAGAATTGGATTCAGAAGGTAAAAATAACTCGGGAAGAAAATAAAAAATGCAAATAGTTCACATTCGTTTCCCAGTGTTCCTTCTTTGGGTGTAGCTGTTTCTGTCCATCATTTATCCATTGAAACTCAGTTAGGTCTCTTTGTCATAGAAATCCACTTCCATCAGAATACATCCTCATACAAAATCGTTGTTGAAGTGTATAATGATCTCCTAGTTCTGCTCATCTCACTTAGCATCAGTCCATGTAGGTCTCTCCAAGCCTCTCTGTATTCATCCTGCTGGTCATTCCTTACAGAGCAATAATATTCCATAACATTCATATACCACAATTTACCCAACCATTCTCCAATTGATGGGCATCCATTTATTTTCCAGTTTCTAGCCACTACAAACAGGGCTGCTACAAACATTTTGGCACATACAGGTCCCTTTCCCCTTTTTAGTATCTCTTTGGGGTATAAGCCCAATAGAAACACTGCTGGATCAAAGGGTATGCACAGTTTGATAACTTTTGGGGCATAATTCCAGATTGCTCTCCAGAATGGTTGGATTCGTTCACAACTCCACCAACAATGCATCAGTGTCCCCAAACACATTGTTTTCAAAGCTATTCTGCTTTCCTGCACCTCTAGGTTTTCTTTTTTTCTGTATTGTGCAGTTTTAATATTTTTTTCCCATTTTTCTCACTCTGCCTTAGAAAAGACTAGAATTACACACACACACACACACACACACACACACACACACACACACACACAAAAAAAAAAACCATATTGTGTATGCTTCTATTTAACAGTTCTTTTTTTGGAGATGATAACATCTTCCTTCATAAGTCCTTTACAACTTTACAATTGTTCTTAACACAATATTTCTGTGCAACATTTACTTGGTATTATTTATTTAACTTTCATTATTTGATGGAATTCCCCCATTCTTCACTATATCTTATTAGCCTCTGTTAGCTATTAACCTCTGTAGTTCACCTTTGCTTCTCAACTAATGTTCTTGAAAAAGCTATACATACAAAAAGAGGAAGGAAGGAAGGAAGGAGGGAGAAAAGGAAAAAGAAAGAGAAAAAAGGAAAGAGAAAGAAAGAGAAAAAAGAAAAGAAAAGAAAAAAGAAATAAAAAGCTATCTATACTAGATAGCTACTTTCTTCCTCCTCACTTTCTTCTAAAACCTTTGTTATCTGGTTTTAGCCTTTATCATTTAAGTGAAACTGCTCCTTACAAAATTACCAATAATTTCTTAATTGCCAAAATTCCTCTTAATTTCCTCTTTTTGCTTAGGACCAATTTATTTCTCTTCAGTATCATCTTAAATATATAAGGGCAATTCCCTTATATGTATGAGATTGTTTGTTTATTTTTTTCAGCTATAAGCCCCATCTATTTACATTTGGGATAACTTTGACCTGATTTGCTCAATGATGAAATAATCCATATGAAACCCTTAAATTGTGCATTATTTTGCAATTTTGAGCATGTTTAGTAAAAATTCAATACTCTTCTGATGCCAATAGCCCTGTGTCCAGCCTTACTACTTAGCCTAGACACATTACCAGTTCTACCATTGTAAAAATGGAAGGGAACACAATTGTTTCTTTAATGTGAAAATTTTTAGATACTTGTTAGCTTTTCAGATTTGTATATCTTTGGTAGCTTGGGAAGTTTTTGAAATGCTTTGAGCTCAGGGATTTGAATCCCTTGACATGCATGATTTGATTTTGTGGGGGTCTCCAGATCAAGAAATAATATTATCTGGGGCAGTTTGTGATGAGATTGAATTTCTTAATCATTACCCCGGGCAAGTCACTTAGTTCTGTTTTCCTCAGTTTTCTCTTCTGTAAAATGAACTGGAGGAAGAAATTGTAAACCACTCCAACATCTCTGCCAAAAAAAACCCCAAATGGATTTGTGGAGAGTCAGACATGATTGAAAAAACAACTGAATATAAAAAAAAAATCTGAATTTTTCTGAAGCATTTAATATAGTGATTATTTTTTCTTCTTTTGTTTTTCATGATACTGATCTTAATCTTGGTTTTCCTCTTTCTTATCTACTCACTTTCTCTTGCAGAATACTCATCCATGTTATATCCACCTAACCATGGATGTACATCAAGTTACCCAATCTGGACCTTTCTGTCTTTTCTATATATATACTCTCGTTGGATGAACTCATTAGCTCCCAAGGGAGCCTCACTCTGGAAGAGTCAGCTAGATTGAGCTAGCTACATATGTTTCTATTTGTATATATTACAAATATGTAAATTATATGTGTATATATATATATAATATATTATATTGTTACATAAATTACATGAGGACCAGGCTTTTTGATTTGTTTTACATACTCAGCACATAGCATAGTTCCTGATACATAGTAGACCTTCAATAAAGCTATTGATTCATTGCTCCTAAGGAATCCTTACCATAATCAAGCAGTGGACAAAATATCTTTTCAAAAAGCTGGTGACCCCCTAAAATCATTCAATAAAGATTTATTAAGAATCTAATATGTTTGCCTTTTTTTAACTTTCTTTTTTTTTCTTGAGGGTTTTTTCTTTAGGGAGAATCTTTTTTTTTTTTTTTTTTTGCAATATGATTATTATGAAAATGTTTTACAGTTTCACATGAACCTTCTCAATGGGGGAGTGGTATACAGGAAGAAAGGGGAAGAATCAAAATTTTAAAAACAAATGTAAAACATTCTTTTACATATAACTGGGGACAATAAAATTTTTTTAAAGAGTTATTTAAAAATTAGGGATTAGGGAGTTTTCTTGCTCTAAGGGATTCTCTACAGCAAATCAGATATTTCAGGGAGTCTGTATATGTTATTTTTCCTTTTGGGGTTGAATAATACAAAATCATGACTGAAAATAGCCATATGTTGTTCTATAGGTTATGTCTTAGTGTTTTTTTTTGTTTCATAATTTCATGATGACCATATCTAACATTTATATGCATCTCATATTTTACATAAATAAATGTTCATTAGAAAAAAGAAAAAAGTCTAATATGTTTAATGAACCATGAAAAGTAAGAGCTTTATCCCCATTGAATCTTACTACAACAAATATTTAATCAATAAATAAGTTTGAACTAAATGAACAAATGTTTATTAAGTACTTACTTTGTGCTAGTCACAAAGTTAAGTGCTGTGGTTGCAAATACAAAGAAAAAGAGAGACCGAAACAATTGCTGATCTCAAGGAGCTTACATCCTAATTTTAGTTCATTTGGGTTTTTTTAGACATGTCTTACTCTTCATGAACCCATTTAGAGTTTTCTTGGCAGAGATACTAGATATGAGCAATCTATAGAATTGTATTTCCTTGTAGAGACAGACTTAGAGAAGCCACTTCAGCTGACTTGAGTTGTAGAAAACAAGTTTTTAAGCTACTTAACTGATAAACTGACAAAAATCACCCCAAAACAAGAAGTGGGTGAAAGGTAACTGTAAGCACTGAGTGTGCATACTTATTGAGTTAATTAATATTAACTTCTCCTTCCCAAAGGAGGAGTTTTCCACCATTTTTGAATATGGTTATATAAAGGAGGGGGAACACGTTAAGGAGAAACATACAATGTGAGGACCAGGAAGTCTGTTAACTTCATTATCCCCCCGGCAATTGGGGTGATGAGAGAGGGACTTTGCACTTCAGAATAGGAAATAAAAGGCTCATTCCTGCATCTATAAACATGGATAGGTCTCGAGACTGCCCCGAGTAGATCTTCTCTTTCTTAAAAGAACTGTTAATAAATCAACTTATTTCATATACTCTGAGTCCTTTTTATCTTTGTAGCATATTTCTAACACTGGAATGGTTTGCCATTTTCTTTTCCAGCTCATTTTATAGAAGAGGAAACTGAGGTCAATTGAGTGGAATGACTTACCTATGGTCATATAGCTAATAAGTATCTGAGGTCAGATTTGAACTCATGAAGATGAGTTTTTGTAATAATGAGAATTGTAATAGGGGAACACAATACATAAATTAAAAGGGAGGAGCAGAGCTATTCACACACAGGAATGGATAAAAATTTAGAAAATGAAGGATAGTTGATCTGGGCATTTCATCTATTATGAAAATTATCATTATTATCTATTATTCCACACCATTACTCAAAAGGGAGATTCCTAGAGGTCCTTATCTGTGATGACTGTGTTTAGCACCCAGAGTATATTAAAATCAACCCAAGTCAGAATAAGGGAAAATCCTTGATCTTTACTCTTTGCAGAGGTAAAGGAGAATGGCAATACGAAGTGAGAGCAATTGCCACGCGAATCCGGTCAGCAGTGCCTCTGGCTCTCAAACTCCACCCACCAAATCCTCTACACAATCTCCTATACAACACATCAAATTTGCACAGAGAGTGGGCGGGGCCAGTCTTTCTCCAAGCATATATTAATAGAGTATTGTCCAATTGCTAATTAGCCTCAAGTGCTTGGACCTCAGTGTGACTCAAGAGCTTCAGCCCATTACACTTATCAGTGGAAGAAAGGGACC
This sequence comes from Antechinus flavipes, assembly GCF_016432865.1. Taxonomy (NCBI): domain Eukaryota; kingdom Metazoa; phylum Chordata; class Mammalia; order Dasyuromorphia; family Dasyuridae; genus Antechinus; species Antechinus flavipes. Next base: position 299,557,458 of record NC_067399.1, on the reverse strand, counting down.
CCAGAGATGGAAAGAGAAGGTAGCTAAAATATGGTGGAAAAGTCTGGAGAGGGAAACATGCATGCAGATTAAGTAATTACCATGTGCCAAGTATTATGTTAGGCATGGGGATACAAAGTCATATAGAAACAATCACTTTCCTTAAAGAACTTACACTCTACAGGAAGAGATTTTTATTGTGTACCTACTATGTGCATTGGAGAAGGAAATGGCAAGCCTCTCTAGCATCTTTGCCAGGAAAACCACAAAAAGGATCACAAAGAGTCAAATATGACAACAATAGAACAAAAACCGTGTAAAAGTTTCTGTGGGGGAATAGAGTGGAATATGACAGATTCTTTACTTTGAAAGAGACAAGTAAAATATGTATACAGAAATAATACACTGCAGAATACAAGAGTGTCATATTGCCATTAAAAAGTGGAAACAAAGTGATATGGTGGTTCAAAAGTGAAGGAGATTGATGAAGGCCAGAGCAGAATTATAGATTTAAAGCAAGAAGAGAGTTTAGAGTTCTTACTCTATAAATTCTCCCCCACCCCCACCCCTAGTTTACAGATGAGAAAACTGAGGCTCAGAAAAGCTAAATAATTTAGCCAGTGAAAAGGGCTTTTGGAGGAGGTCCAGTTTGCCTAACATGGAGGCATTGGCCAATGGGGGATGTCTGAGTATTTGAACCTGGGTCCTCTAATTTCCAATCAAACTCTTTCCACTGCACTATGTTGTTGATAAGGGAAAATTTGGAGGAGGAAGAACTAGACTTTGCAGAAGGAACAAGATTTCAATAGGCTGAAGGAAGAGGAGAGAGAAGAGTACATGCAGAGGGATGTACTGGATGCATTCAGGACACAGAGTAATGGTCAAGTTGACAACTAGGTGATGCAGTGGATAGAGCACCTGCATTGGAATCAGGAAGACCATATTTTGAATTCAGCTTTCAATACTTGCTAATTGTGTGAGACTGGGCAAGACATTTAAACTCTGTCAACCTCAGGTTTCTCAGCAGTAAAATGAATATAATAATAATACCTATCTCACAGTGTTATGTGCTATCTGTCCTTCACTTTCTTTTTTTTTTTTAAGTTTTTTTCTTTTTCCAAATACAAGCAACGAGAGTTTTCAACATCCATCCTTGCAAAAACCTTGTGTTTCAAATTTTTCTTTCTTCCTCCCTCTCTCCCACTCGTCTCTCCTGGACAACAAGTAATCTGATATAGGTTAAATATATGCAATTCTTATTTCCACATTTATCATTCTGTGCAAGAAAAATCAGAACAAAAAGGTGAAAAATGAGAAAAAGAAAAAAACGAGCAAACAAACAGTAACAGCAATAAAGGTGAAAATACTATATTGTGATCCACATTCAGTCCCCATAGTTTTCTCTCTGTATATGAATGGCATTTTCCATCACAAGTCTATTGGAATTACCTTAAATCACCTCACTGTTTAAAAGAGTTAAATCCATCACAGTTGATCATCACATAATCTTGTTGTTATTGTATACAATGTTCTCTTGGTTCTGCTCATTTCCCTTAGCATTAGTTTTCCAGGCTTTTCTGAAATCAGCTTACTTATCATTTTTTATAGAACAATAATATTCCATCACATTCATATGCCATAACTTATTCAACCATTCCCCACCTGATGGGCATGCACTGAATTTCCAGTTCCTTGCTACTATAATAAGGGCTGCTACAAACATTTTTGCACATATTAATCCTTTCCCCTCTTTTAAGATCTTTTTGGGATACAGGCCCAATCAGATACTACTAGATCAAAATGTTTGCTTGGTTTTATAGCCTTTGGGCATAGTTCCATACTGCTCCCCAGAATGTTTGGATCATTTCACAATTATACCAACAATTTATTATTATCCCAGTTTTTCCCCATCCCCTCCAACATTTATCATTATCTTTTTCTGTCATGTTAGCCAATCTGATAGGTGTGACATGGTATTTCAGAGTTATTTTAATTTGCATTTCTCTAACCAATAGTGATTTAGAGCATTGTTTCATATGACTAGTAATGACTTTAATTTCTTTATCTGAAAATTGTCTGTTCTTATTCCTTAACCAGTTATCAGTTGAGGAATGGCTTCTTGTCCTTCATTCTCAAAGCAGATAATGATAATGACATGACAAGAAAGGTGATGCCATGACATGAAAGTGATTGGATTTAAGTGAAGGAAGGCTGTGAAAAGTCATCAGTTTCACTTTCTCCCCCAGAGTCCTCTTGGTCCCGGTGGCAAGATTTAGGTCAGGATGACTTGAAATGGCCCTAGATAGTGAAAACTTGGCCTTTTAAAGCTAATGCCTTTAACAACTCTATTTGACTGAGGCAGTGATTTTGACTAGGTTTTTTAAAAAAATCTCTTTGTGGCATGGGAAGACCCTCAGGTTTCTGGTCAAAACAAAAAACAATTGCTATTTTCATTCACTCTGAGCCAATCAGGGCCCAAACTATGACTAAATAGGGCTTGACCTGGGGCCAATTGTTGTTCAGTCAATGAGACTAAGGGAATCTAGATTTAAGAGTTGGTCCTTGAGAAAGAAATCTAGCCTATAAATCCCAAGATATCTTGAGAGTTTTCAGTGGTCAAAATTTACATTCCTTTGTACTGAGTATAAAGGTATATAGTAAAAGCATAAAACCCTATGTTAGGGGTGGGAAACCTTTTTTTTTTTTTTTTTTTTTTTTTTGCCAAGGGCCATTTGGATATTTATAACATCATTCACAGACCATACAAAATTACCAATCTATAGAACTCAAGCAGTGGAAGATTGTTGGAACTAGATTTCAATTCATCTTGTCTTAGGTTGATTATGCAAGTGATTTCACTGACCTTAGACTGCCCTTCCACTGATATTACTCATCCCTGTGGGCCTATGTGAATAGAGGGAAGAGAAAAGAAAGATGAAAAAAAGAGAAAAGAAAGATAAAAGGACAAGGCAAGGCAAAAAGATAGGAAAAAGAAAAAAGGAAAAAGGAGAAAAAGGAAGGGGAAAGAGAAGGGGAAGGGGAAGGGAAAGAGAAGGGAAAAGAAGAAGGAAGAGAAGGGAAGGGGAAGGGAAAGGAAGGGGAAGAGAAAGAAAAGGGGAAGGGAAAGAGAAGGGGAAGAGGAAGGCAAGGGGAAGGGAAAGGGAAGGGAAGGGAAGGGGAAAAGAAGGGAAGGAAAGGGAAAGAACTGGCCAATTTCAGTTGAATCCCCAAGGAGCAGCACCTACAACTTACAGAGGTTGTTTCCTTGACATCAGGGAGGTGATATGATGCTATATAAGTGAGTCAGATTTAAAGTGAGGGTAAGCTGTGCAAAATCACCAGACTTATTTTGTACTTTGGAGCCATCTGGGTCCAATGGCAAGATATAGATCACAATAACTAGAGATCATTCTTGTTTATTAACTTAGGCTCTATATTAATTTAGAAAATCACAAACTAACATTAATGTTATATTGTATTGTCATTTGTTAAATATATTCCCATTACATTTCACTCTATTGGACTGTACCTGAAAGTTCTGCAGTAGTGGATAGAGATTTCAATGCTTCTGCTTTAGATGATTAAATGAGATAACACAGATGATGAACTTTACAGACTTTAATGCATACATTATCATGATAATCTCTAATTTATAGGGATGTGTGCCGGATGCTTTACAAATATTTTCCCCACAATAATCTTATTATTATGATCCCATTTTACTGATGAATAAACTGAGGCAGAGAGAGAGAATATAAAGCTGGATTTGAATTCAGGTCTTCCTGATTCTAGGTCTAGCTCCCTAATTATGTAAATATTATATCTAATAACAATATTAGTCATTATTATTACTATTACTAATAATAATAAACACATATTGGGGCAAAGAAGAAGATAAGACTAAAAATTAGGTTACATTGAGTATACGAAGGTTTAAAAATCTCATATTAGCCCAGAGTTTACTTATCATCAGCAAAACCAAGCAGTTGCTTTCAGTCTTTCTCTTTCTTTCTTTTCTTCTATGAAAGGCTTTAATTAAGAAATGAAGTACCAAAGCATAATAGATGAGAAGGAAGAAGCAAGCAGCTAGAATCATGCATCAGCATCATTAGACTCTGAATAATGGACAGGGGGATTCTTGTAGCTACAAAATTTCCTGGTACACTGCAATGAATAGAATAACACACCTGGCTATGGTGGAAAGACTGCTAGATTCAGTCAGAAAAAGCCTAGTTCAGATCTCAAATTTAATGCCTACCAGCTGTGTGAGCCTAAGTAGGTGACTTGAATTCTTTCAGATTCAGTTTCCTCATTTATTAAAGAAAGATTAAAATAGCACCTACCTTTTAAAACTATATAAGGATCAAATGATATAATATGGGTAAAGTATTTTTGCAGATCTTAAAGTATTGTATAACTTATTATTATTATTATTGCTATTATTGAATTCATCAGTCTTGAATCTATGTTCCAATTTTGATCCTGGCTTCAACATTTACTAGTTGGAGGATTGGGCAAATTATTTTATCTTCCTAAGCTTCAATTTTCCCATCCATAAATATGAATAAAAGAATTGGTCAGCATAGAAATTCTCTCCATCAACCAATTTTGCAACAACCCATCTATAATCAAGTTGCATGAATAACGGAGATGTTAAGTGATTCTCCTGAGCTCACACAGTTGGAGTAAGGGATCACATTAGTAAGTGTCAAAAGCAAGATTTGCTATGAGGTATATTTCTAACTCCAAGCTCGGTGATTTGTCTATCATAGCACTTCTCAGTCATGAAATGGGATTAATACTCACATTACCTATTTCATAGGTGGCTTTATAAGCATTAAAGTACTATGAAACTGAGTTATTTTTCCAAATTTATGTTACTATATCTTCTATTTCTAAAGTAGGAGCTCTTAACCTGGTGTCCATGGAGAGATTTCAAAGGGTCTGTGAACTCAGAAGGGGAAAAAATCATATTTTAATTTTAACCAACCTTTGGTTTCTTTTGTAATTGTGTATACTTTATTTTAATCCCTTAGAAATGTTATTCTGATAATGGGTCCATAATTGTCACTAGTTTGTCATCACACACACACCAACACACACACACACCCTCACACACACACACACACCCTGTTCTACTCTAAAAATAAATATAATGATTTGCCCTATATGTGACAGATATAGTTTAAGGATAGAATGGCTTGCTTGGGAAGTGATAGATTCCCTCATTATTGTAAGACTTTAGCTGGAAGTTGGATGAACACTTAATCAGTTAATAAACATTTATTGAGTGTCTACTATGTGCCAGGCCCTGGGCTAAGCATTGGGGATACAAAAAAAAGGCAAAATTCAATCCTTGTTTTCAAGGATCTTACAATCTAATGGAATTATATTCTCAGGAACCTTAGAAGGGATTCCTATTCAGGTACACATTAGACAAAATGAGTTCTGAGTTCCCTTCCAACTCAAAGATTCTAGAATTTCTACTCTATGAGTGCCAATCTGAGGAATTGTCATGTTCTTACAAGTCTTACATAGTTGCCAGCCTGTGATTCCATATGATTCCCTTTAACTGAAGTCTTTTAGCATTCTCTCTCATATGTCAGATCTTTCACACACAGTTTCCCCAGGAGGCATCACCTCTATTCTTCCCCAGGGCACTATGGGAAAAAGATTTCCCTTTAACCAACATATCCAGGTCAAAATCAGAGATTTCAAAAGACAAGTAGGCAGCATGGTGCTTTTCTCGAAGGACAATAAGTGGTCTCCTTTCATATTTCTTTCTCCCACCTGTTACTGTGCTCTTTATCATTATTGATTTACGTTTTCAGTCAGGAACTCACCCAGCAGTCATGCTCAGCAGATAATCACTTGGTGTATACAAAATAGCCTTCTATGAAATGAAGAATTTCAGAACCATTGGTCCTTTATGGGGCAGCTAATAGCAAGTGAGCTCCCAATGGGACAAAGCCATTTAAACAAGGCTTTCCACACTATTTCATAAGTCATTCAGTTAATACTAGACATCTTCGTATCCCTGGGGTCACAAGGTAATTCTCCCTGACACAGAGTGTTGTTATCCTGTGGCTGCTTTTAAATTGTCAAGCTAATGTGAGGGATATCTACCAGACAATGTTAACAACTATACCTAGTTGTTCAAAAGATGGCTTTTATTACATAAGAGCAGGGACATCAAATAATAAGGTTTTGAGTTCTTTCCACTTTGTCAAAACAAAAGATCTTTCAAACAAATACACACTTTAGTGTGTTCTTGAGATATATATAAGCATATGACTCACTCTACCCCTCCACCATTTCTCCAGGTCTGACTCATTACATGGGTCAGAACTGATTCAAACTATGTATCAGGATTTCCCATTTTTGTATTCTGTTTTCACTGGCACAAACTTGCTGGGGAAAAGAATTGGACATTCTAACAGTGAATTGTGTAAATAAAGGCATATTTGGAGCCAAGAAAACTTAAACTGTCTGGGGAGTCAGTAGTCTAATTTAAAGGCAACTAGGCGGCCTAGGGGATAAAGTATGGAGCTTGTAATCAGAAAAATTCATCTTTATGAAATTAAATCTGGTCTCAGACACTTACTAACCATGTGACCAAAGGTTTGCCTTAATTTCCTCATCTGTAAAATGATCTGAAGAAGAAAAAGGCAAACCTCTTCAGTATCTTTGCTAAGAAAACCCCAAATAGGGTCACCAAGAATTGAGGAAGACTACTCAACAAATGTAGTTTGAGTGAAGTGTAGAAACCTCTTCCTCCTGGAAGCTTATTCCACTCCTGGACTACTCACACTGGAAGTACTCTCCTCTGTAGCCTCAACTTCTGATGAGCTAGAAACTCCCAGATTCCAATTGAAGAAGGAGTATGGATCAAATCTGTCTTCATCTCTTTTTGGGTAACAATGTTGAACCATCTCTCCTTAGGAATTGCTTAGAGATGAGTACATTCTCTATCTACCCCCTTTTTAGCTCTCCTCTATATTGTCTTCCACCATTAAGATATAAATTTTTTGAGGGAAGAGAAAATATTTCTTTCTGCATCTATTTGTAGCCCTAGCACTTATCACAGTGCCTAACACATAATAAATGCCTAAACATTTGTCGATAGATTCAAAAGAGCAAAATACAAGGTAAGACAAAATGGGAGCAAATTGTGGAGAGCCTTAAATGCCTCATAAAGGAATCTGCACCTTGTTCAGTGGGTGACAAAGAGTTACCAAAGATTTTTGAACAGATTGGTGATGTGAATTTGTAAAATAAGCTAGCCTCAGCATTATAATTGATTTGAAAGTCATAGGACATGAGTTCAGACTTTACCTTTATTATTTACTGTCTGTATGACTTTAGGCAAGGCCTCAGTTCTTCATCTGCAAGAAGGGTTTGCCACTAGATGATCTCTAAGCTCCCTTATAGCCATATAATTTTTTTGCTTTTTCTTTTATTTATTTATTAAAGCTTTTTATTTTCAAAACATATTCTTAGATAATTTTCAACATTCACCCTTGCAAAACCTTGTGTTCCAAATTATTTTCCCTCCCTTCTCCATACCTCCTCCCCTAATAGCCCTAAATTTAAAATCTTATGTTTTGATTTATTGGTGGGTTTCAAGGAATACTGAATACTTTGGTATTGTATTCCATTGTAACTAAGGCTTTTAAGACATATATACATAATATGTTATAAATTGCACAATATATTTATATTACATGTTAAATATACATTTAAAATAAAATAAAAATAAATTGTTGCTTTTGTGTATGTATATAATAGAATAATATATACTTTCAGTTTGATGAGTTTCCAGCTCATCAGAAGTTGAGGTCACAGAGGAGCAGAATACTTCTAGTGTGAGTAGTCTAGGGGTGGAGTAAGCTTCCAGGAGGAAGAGGTTTCTACACTTCACTCAATATATACTTTCAAATAATATATACTCAAGATTCTCAATGTCTAAAAAGCAGAACCTTTTGGTCTTTGGTCTAGCTATAATAATATTGATGAGTTCATATTTAAATAATCCTCTTGCAATGTCTTAAATCTCTTCCTTACAATCACCCTTGGAGGGAGGTATAGGGACAATAGGGAAGGGATTGGTGCAGAGTCAGGATAGGGCACTAGTGAGGAAGCAATTGCCAATGATGCTGCCAAGTTGCCTAAGATTTAGGGGGACAGAGAACAGCAAAAATATTGGCAGATGTTAATTCTGTCACAAAGTAAGGAGAACTGCATTCTAGACAGTATCTCCTGAGCTACTTACTCCTTTTTAGGGGATGGCAAAGGTCAGACAATCCAGATGACTAGAGGTCTTGCTGAAAACCAGAGCAACTATTATTAGTCCCATTTTATGAGTAAGGAAATTGGGAAATATATGATTAGCTTTTCCAAAGTTCTGAGTCTAGAAGTTGCAGATCTTCTGGCTAAATTCAACCTTTCTAGTTTCACCCCAGAACCTACTCAGGGTTCCAGGGATCTCTTTGTGGATCATTGGATTGAGTGGGAAAGTCTAGCAATGATTCTTTTAATCTCCTATTGACATGGAGCATTTCTAACCCATGATGGAGTATTTTCAAAGTGGCTAATATTCTCTTCTTTCTAGCTTGCTACATTCTTTTCATAATCTCCCCTCTATATCTCTTTTCCAGTTAATTCCAAAGTAATACACACACACACACATACACACACACACACACACATTCTTAAAGCATAGGTCTAATCATTTCATTCTCACTCTCCTTTCCCCCATTCAATGAACTCTAGCAATTTCCTGTTATTTCTAGGATCAAATAGAAAATCTTATGCTTGACTTTTAAATCCCTTCATAACCTGACCTCTTTCTATCTTTATAATCCATATACACCTTACTTCCCTCCACTTATTCTGTGAATGATTATTCATTCCAATTTCAGGAGCAGTAGTGAGCAATGAAGAAAGGGCTTGAAGATGGGAGCCAAGAGACATGTTTTGGTCCCTGCTAATTCACCAATTTAGCTCAATGACCTCAGTCAAATTCAAACACTCCTTATCTCAGTTTTCTTATCTGAAAAATAGGGATAATAAAAAGCAAGTAAATCTTGATGGTTAACTGCTAAGTGATACCTACAGATTTAATAATTCAGGGATTGTAATGTTCTATGATTTTAATTCAAATAGTATCACTGGGAAATATTTTTGTTTAAAAGTTGAGTTTTAGTTTGTGCCCAAAAGTAACTATATTGTTCATACTCTTTGATCCAGAGATTATACTATTGGTCATATATCACAAGGAGGTCAAAACACACACAAAAAAGACAGTACACATGCCAAAATATTCATCGTAGTCATTGTGTATGTATGGGAGAAAGAGAGAAAGAGAGAGAGAGAGAGAAGAGAGAGAGAGAGAGAGAGAGAGAGAAAGAGAGAGAGAGAGAGAGAGAGAGAGAGAGAGAGAGAGAGAGAGAGAGAGAGAAAGCAAAGAATTTGAAACAAAATGGGTGCATCTTGATTGCGGAATGGTTAAAAAGTAGATGTGACTGTAAGAAATGATGAGTGTGAAGAATTCAGAGAAATATAGGAAGATTTGTGTAAATGGATATAAAATAAAGTCAGTAGAACCAGTAAGTTAATATACGTAGGACAATACATTACAATATTGTAAATGGAAATAATATTAAATGGAATATGAAGGAAATGTGATAACCTATCATAATTCCAGAAAGCAGTTTTTTAAACTGGGGGTTAAAAAAGGAAATGGGGGCTATATGGTATTGCTAAGACTATTAGATGCATCGAACTCAAGATTTGCGTGCAAGGAGCCTAAAAAACTCCCAAGAGAAGCCTAAACCAAATCAAAATGTAATAGGAAATATTTAACAAAATAAATCAAAATAGAATTCCACATAGATAATATACCTTTGGAAATTGGCAGATGTTTTACAAGTCAGGACTTGATTTGTAATTTTGTTGATTTTCAAGACAATAAAGTGATGGAGAAAATGATAATGCAGGTTAAAACTAAAAGTGTAAATGTAAATGCATTTTCCTCCTCCCCAAGCTAGTTGGTAAGCATTTTCTAGCACATAATTAGCTATATCTAGAAGTGATAGTGATATGAACATAAGAGGCATCAGTAAAACATCTCTTTAATTTTAAGGATGAGGCTGGGTATCAGTAAATAAGAATAATTCATATTTATATAGTATTTTAAGTTTTTTGCAAAACATTTTACATATACTTACTTGATCTTTACAACATCTCTATGAATTAAGTGCTGCTTTCATCCATATTTCACAAGTTAGAGAAGAAAGGTTAGATACCTAAAGTGACTTATCCAGGGTTACACAACTAGTAAATGTCAGAAATATAATTCAAATGCAGATTTTACTGGTTCCATATTTGACATTTTTTGTTATGCATTTTTTCAAAGGGCAACCACACTACCTTCTTTATGTGACTCAATTCTGGATAAGCTCATTGTTCCTTCGAGTTGCCTTTCCAGGATTTGTGTTCTAATAGCCTTACTTTTTGGGTGGATTGTATATTCAAGTACAAGGTATAGCTGATCAAATTCATAATATTTTTTTAAAAAATGTATCAATTGTTAAAGTGATCTCTTTTAATGGACCTCATTAAGGAATGTCTATGTATTTTACATAAGTTCATTTGTAGAAATCTGAAAAACTTCACTCTCTACAGGAAATTTCTCTTTCATTTGGATTTTATACTAGGCATTCAACAAGATAATTGGGAACACCTTTTGGTGAGCTTATATCCTTGTTTACTTGACACTAATAATCAGAGGTTTAATGAACTACCACCATCTTAATATTATCTCTTCACTTGCAACCTAGTCAATCAGTGAATCATCATTTATTGAGTACAATCATCAGTTGTCCTGACTGATGTCTTCCCACTGGACTCTGATGACTGTGGAGGAAAGAGTGAGATTGATGACTTTGTTTAGCCCTGCCTCACTTAAATCCAATTCATTTACAATTCAAGACATCACCCTCCTCGCGTCATTTGTCCTCTTCAAAAACAAAGATAAACACCAACAGCAACAACAAACAACAATTTATTATCTTCTATGATATCAGGTACTATGTTAAAGGCTATGAATACAAAAAAAGTCAAACAGTTCCTAATCTCAAAGATCTCCCGGTCTCTAATGCATTGTTGGTATAGTTGTGAAATGATCCAACCATTCTAGAGAACAATTCAAAACTATGCCAGAAGAGCTAAAAAAAAACTTTGCATACCCTTTGATCCAGCAGTGTTACTACCAGGTATGCATCCCAAAGAGATCATAAAAGAGGGGGAAGGGCCCACAGGTGCGAAAATATTTGCAATGGCAAGGAATTGTAAATTGAGTAGATATCCATCTGTTGGGGGGTGGTTGAATAAGTTGTGTGAATATAATGAAACATCATTGTTCTATAAGAAATGATGAACAGGCTGATTTCAGAAAAGCCTGGGAAGAATTAAATGAATTGATGCTGAGTGAAGTAAATTGAACCAAGAGAATTTGTACACGGTAACAAGATTACGGGATGATCAACTGTGATGAACTTGGCTCTTCTAAACAATGTGATAATTCAAACAATTCCAATAGATTTGGGATGGAGAATGCTATCCACATCCAGAGAGAGAACTATGGAGGTTGAATGTGGATCAAAGCATAGTATATTTTTTGTTTGTTTATTTTTTACTTTCTCACAGATTTTGCCCCTTCAATCTGATTTTTCTAGCATCTTGGAAAGGGAGGTTGGTAAGAGAGGAAGGGAGAAATTTTTGGAACACAAAGTCTTTAAAAAATTAATGTTAGGGACAGCTAGATGGCACAGTGGATATAGCATGAGCCCTGAAGTCAGGAGAACCTGAGTTCAAATCTGGTCTCAGACACTTAACACTTCCTAACTGTGTGATCCTGGGCAAGTCACTTAACCTCAATTGCCTCAGGAAAAAAAATTAATGTTGAAACTATTTTTGTACGTATTTGGAAAAATAAAATACTATTGAAAATTTTTTAAATAAAATAAAATAAGTAGGGGGAAAAAAGATCTCCCAGTCTAATGATGGAGGCAACATTCAAACAATTATGCACAAACAAGATATATACAAGATAAATTGGAGATAATCAACAGAGGAAAACCAGTATCAAAGAATTTTGATTGTTCTTAATATAACTATGGAGGACACCTTATTATTTGATAGAGAACCTTTATATCAATATTTTGCTCTACCAAAACTCAAATGTTTTCCAGAAGGAAGGAGTAAGTATCCAATGAACAATAAATAAAAGCAGCATCTTGCATTCTCTATGTCTCTCAAGGCCAGCTTTCTATCCAATATGCCACCTAAACTCTCTAGATACAGAAACAAAGACAATTGTATGAGAAACACTGAAAAACAGCCCCATAGAGCAAAGACATTCATCTAGAGTAAGGGTAGCCAAAGAGTCTGCTTTCTTGATGTATTATACAGATCTGTTAATTATCCCATCTACTTAAAAGTAATTATTTTTGTTAGGTAAGAAAGCTTCTTGGCTGAACCAGTCAATAAGAACTGTGTGAATAGGAGTCTGTATACCTCCTTGAATCAAATCAAAGGCACGTGTAAGAGGATCCTATGAAATTTATATGATAGGGAGGAATTATCCCAGAATCAGAGAGTAATTTAGAGTATTTAGATGCAGAGAGGAAGAAATTATTTTATTTGGTTGCTGAACCAAGAATCAGCAGCCCCAGGACAGCTGGTGAGTGGAAAAGAAAAAGCAGGGATTGAACTATGGCAGAAGTAATATTAAAAATGTCATGGTTCTATCAGTATTTCATAACAAAAGGCAGGAACTGATGCAATCGACTCAAAGCCTAAGAGATGTCCCAAGAAAAAGTCCACTTGTTCTCCAACTCTTCCTGCAGATGTCTGTCTAATCATCGGTATAATAATTTAATTTGCTTTTATTACCCAAACATTTCCAGCAACCTGAATTTTTGCCTCAAGCATGAAGAGCCCATGGTTTATAGATATAAATATATATGACATCATAGATATAAATATAATTAAGAGATATAATTGTAAATTCAGGTAGAGAATCCAAGCTTTATTTAAATATTAAGAATTTTTTCTAACTAAGCTCAAAGCTATTTTGAATGAAATCTTAACTTTTCATCTAAAATCAAATACTTTGTTATAAAGAAAACCTGGAAAGTCCTCCATGAGCTCAAGCAAAGTGAAATGTTCTATATACATAGTAATACCAAAGTTATGGAATGATCAGCAATACAATGATCCAAGACTACTCTGAAGAACTTATGATGAAAAATGCTATCCACATCCAAAGAAAGAAACAATTTTGTCTGAATGGAAATGGAAGCATTTTTTAAACTTTCCTTTTGTTTTTCTTCAGGGTGTGTGTGTGTGTGTGTAAATCTATGTTTTTTTTTACAAATGACTTTTATAGAAATGTTTTATATAAGTTCATATGGGCCTTCTCAATGGGGGGACAGTGTGAAGAGGAAGAGGGAGAATCTGGAACTCAAAATTTAAAAAAAACATAAAAATTGTTTTACATGTAACTTGGAAAAATTAAAATATTGTAAAAGAAAAAAATAAAATCAATTCCTTAAGTTTTCAGAAGAAGGAACTATATCAACCTGAGAGGCCTTTATATTGCCCTTAAGATTAGAATAATTCTTATAACCCTACCATCTAATTTATATGCAACTGGCACAAGGAGTTTAAGGTGAAAAGCTCAGAAATCTTGATGCTTAGATCTATTTGGGGACTATGGAACAATTGCATAGTGTCTGTTTTGGGCTTGTTGAAAGAAATATGGATACTGATTTCTTACCATAAGTTACAGATGGAAGAGAATCTGCTTTGGAAAAATAAAGTTGGTCAAAGTAAAATACCCAAGTGCATCTGAGAAGAGTCTTCAGATCTGGGTCCCAAGAAGATCTCAAAATCTGCACTACCATCTGATACAGAAAAGAATTGATTGAGTAAAAATTTGCTCAGAAAAGTTGATGGAAGAAAAATCTTGTTCCTAGGACAAAAAAACTTGATGCATGAAAAAGCCTACTTACTGGAAGGGAAAGATTCTACCTTATGATCCTGTAAGAGCTGTGCAAATCCCAGATGTTTTTACTGAAAGAATGTAATGCTGTCTCAGAGTCTAGTCAAGGGAACAATCCTGGAAAAACTGCAGTTCCCAAACTTTGGATTGCTGTTTGTGCAGAAAGAGCTTAATACTTAGACAATTCAGAAGAAGAATGACTTCAATGTAGGAGCCATTAGTAAGAGAACAAACACACAAGAAGAAATATGGCTCAGTAACCAATAGAAATAGAAAAGAAGCAGTTCTTATCAGTGACTTGTGGTTCAGGCTGTTCCTGAAAGAGACCATAACCACCAAAGTTAAGAGTTGTCCCAAGCTGTTGAATCCTCTGCTCATTTGCTTCCATTTTATGGTTTTATCAGTTTATGCTCACTCTTTCCAGCAGACATTGCACGCATTGGTGAGAGAGTAGGTCCCATGTTTATAGATGTTTTGATTTCTCATACTTTGCCTTCTGTTTAATAAATATTTCTGTTAATCAGTGATATCATCTTGGTTGACATGCCAAATAATATGTTGAATATCTTGGCTGATATGTTATTTTTTAAAATAACTTTTTATTGACAGTTGGCTGATACGTTAAATAAGAAGCACACCAGTGGGAGCTCAGCAAATGTGTGTGTGTTCAATCGTTTCAGTGGTGTCCAATTCTTCATGATCCCATTTGGGTTTTTTTGGACAAGATATTGACAAAATGTGCCATTTCCTTCCCCAGCTTACTTTAGAGATAAGGAAACTGGGGCAGAGTTAAGTGACTTGCCTAGAGTCACACAACTGATATACTAAATAATATATTTGGGGTTCAGCCAAATGATGTGCTTGATGTTCAGACGCTAAATGTTCAAGCATGGGGAAAGGGTGAGGAGAAAGACGTCACAAGATTAGAATGCTGTGGTGGGCTTAATTTCTAACTAGACACAGCAAGGTAAGGCTACCCACAACTTCCACAGAGAATGAGACTATAGGTTAGATTGATTCCCATCAGTGCCCTTTCCTGATTGCCTCAGGAAAAAATTTTTTCAGTACTTCAGGCTCTTTGCCAACTCCAAGAAGTTACTCAGGACCTCATCACAGCTAGTAAGTATCTGAAGCCATACTTAAATTCAGGAACATGAAGAAATTGAGGCAAACATGGTTAAATGACTTGCCTATGGTCACATAGCTAGTAAGTGTCTGGGACCACATTTGAACTCAAGAAGATGAATCTTGCTGACTTCAGGCTCAGCACCCTATACGCTGTGCCACCTAATTGCCCTCAACAGATTAGAGTATATAATAGTAGGAGGAGTATATTTTCTCAGGGTTACCCGTCATACTCTGAGACAATGATTTATAGAGTTATGGCCACACCTTTTGGACTATCCAACCTATGGGCAAGAATGAATGACCTAGCCAACTCAGAGAGGGGGATATGGTGGGATGGCCAGCTGCTATGCCCCATGTTACATATATGAGAGTCCTTCAAATACAGCTGCTATTTGTTTTCCAAATTTCCTTTGCCCATATGACTTTTTAATATAAGAAGTTTATGTTATGGTGCCCTCTTTCTTTTCCCATCCACCCACCCTATGGGAAAATAAGAAACAAATAATGAAGTAATCTACTGAAGCAAAGTCCATATTTTTCAGTAATGTCCATGACCAAACAACTAGAATCTTTCTCCACGTCTCCAATGGCTGTACTGCATCTGGACTAGATTCCAGGAAAAAAGATACACAGCATGATGACAACCCTGAAGGAAAACTCCTACAAGGAATTCCTTTTATATTTATACAGACACACAAGATATTAATTTACACAGCTGACTAATAGGTCATAACAAGCCTTTAGGATCTGCCTTGTAAACAACATACAATTGCAAAATCTCTCTGTGCTCTTTAATAGATTACAATGAGCTCAATGGCCCCAACCACAGTTAGGTAAATAGGGCATAGTTCTATGTGGCGTTCAGGCTTCAGGGTTTCCTTCAAATGTTGCCTCAAATGTGTAGAGATGTAGGCTATTTTTAGAATACCCAGAGAACACACCCAAGTCATTATCACAGTCAGTCTGATTTATTTTCCTCCTGCCTCTTAATTTCAAGATTGGATGTTCCTTTTAAAAATAATGGTAATATTGATTAGAGAAATGAAAATTATAACAATTTGGAGATATCATTTTATACCTATTAGACTGGCTAAAATGATAGATATTCTTCAATTGGGGAATTAGGCTAAACAATTTGTAGTATATGATTGTGATGGAATTCAATTGTGATTTTAAAAATATTGAGCTGGTTGATTTCAGGAAAACCTAGAAAGACTTGGACTTATGAAGGAAGATGTTAGCTATCACTAGAAATAGAACTGACAAATAGAAATACGTATAGAAT
This sequence comes from Antechinus flavipes, assembly GCF_016432865.1. Classification (NCBI taxonomy): domain Eukaryota; kingdom Metazoa; phylum Chordata; class Mammalia; order Dasyuromorphia; family Dasyuridae; genus Antechinus; species Antechinus flavipes. Next base: position 299,540,998 of record NC_067399.1, on the reverse strand, counting down.
GGTTTTGCATACATGTAGATGTATGCTAGCTAGATTATATATGTGTGTATACATATATATGGGTATGTGTATATGGATGTATATGTAGGTGTATATGTATATATACACATATAAACACAGATACATATGTCTAATATATGTCTAACTGTAGCTTCTATAGGGAGAGGTGGGGAAAGAAGAAGAAAAAATACTCAACAGGATAGAAGAAAACATAGAAGCACAGAAAAAGCTGGGTAACTTCGAAACAATGTATAGTAATTATTATATAGTTTTTTAAAAAGTAAATAGTCTGAAATGGAAATTTATGGTTTTGTATTGAATATTCTCTTTATATTGTACTGTGTTCATGAAAATCTTTTTTTCTCATTTTATATTTAAATTTAAAATGAATAAAATTTTTTTTAAATAGCTGTAATACCCTTTGAAACAGGTGCATATTACAAATTTGCAAATGGAGTTCTGGTACCTTAGCCTCATATCCTATAAAAGTTTTGTTGTAATCTTGGAAAAGTAGAAGTAATAACTGATAGAGAACTATACTTTCTTCCTCTTGAGAGGAAGAGGGCATGTGGAACATGGAAAAACTGTCAGATAGTTACTGTATCCTCTAGCTTTGCTTATATGTTTTTCTATTACAAGGGCTAGTGAAATTGGGGTTAGGAGTAAGGGGAAATGACTGGTGTAAAAACTTTCTTTAAAATTTAAAGAGCTCAGATTCTCACAAAGAAGAATTGTCAATCCATGAACTAGTGAAAATCCTTTTTTGCTACTGCTATCAAGTCCATAGGCTTTTAAAATCTTTATTTATGATCCATAAGGAACCAAAGTCAAAGTCAGTTCCAAATATCCAAAGTATTAGCCCTATTTCCAGCAATGAAAATAAACCACAAGATAGCAGGAAGATACATCAGTCGGGAATCTAGTTAAGGGTGGGGTAATGTCATAGAAATAAAGCTTGGTGAGGTTGAAATAAAATTGGATTAGCAGTTAGGAGGTCGGGGCTCTAATTCTAATTTCCAGTACATGATTTTGAGGAAGTCACTTAACTAATTTCTCTTTGTTTTCTCATTGGTGGTATGTAGCTTCTGTCCTCAGCCAGAATAACATAGGAGGCTTTATTTAGATCAATTGTCCCCAAAATGGGAAATCCCCAAAGGGGCTGTAGGATGACTCCAAAGAGTAAGTGAATAGTTCATTGGAAGATAGAGAGATTGGTTGCATCACAGCCTCCCCATAGTAGCCAACTGTAGTACCATATCCACTCAAATTCCCCCCAAAATTTCCCCACTCCATTCTCCTTACTTTGCTGTGCCAACTCCCAATATTCTCCATTATAAGCCTGCTACAATTCCCTCAAGGCAATTGAGAGGAGGGAAATAAGCATCTCTTAAGTGCCTGCTATGTGCAAGGCAGTATGTTAAGCACTTTACAAATAGTTTTCATTTTTGTCCTCACAACAGTCCTGAGAGATGGGTGTTATTATTATCCTTACAGCTGAAGAAACCGAGGCAGATAGAGGTTAAGTGGCTTGCCCAAATGTCTGAGACAGGATTTGCACTCAGGTCCAGCATTCTACTCACTTTGCCATCTAGCTGTTGTTAGAAGCTAACAGATACAGGGAGAGCAACAGCAACAGCAGCTATGCAGGTACCACTGAGAAAATTTTATGTTACCCTGCCTCCCAGCATACTCACTCCACCCCTTATCAGATCATTTATAGCTTTAGTAGCAACCTTTAGAGAGTAGACTTTGACTTCCTCGTCAATGAGTGGTGAATAAAATAAAAAAGCTTTGCTTCTCCCCATTTAATTTTGGATGGGACAGAGTTAAGTCCCCTAGGATGAAAAGATATGAATTGGCTTTGATCTTCATGGCAGATTTCATTGCATCATTTTTTTTTTCTCCCCAACCTGCCCCTCTAGCTAAACTTCTCTTTTATATCAAGGGCATAACCAACTTCCCAGTCACCCAGGTCTGCAACCTCAGTGTTACCTTTGATTCCTCACACTTCTCTTTCCATTTGTCCAAGTTGCTTAAACCTGTCATTTCTGCCTCCTTAATATTTTTCACCTCCCTCCTTCCTTTTCTACTGACATAGCCAAAAGTAGTTCAGGCCCTCTATACCCTCACCTGGATTACTGCAGTAGCCTCCTGCTTGATTTCCTTGCTTCAAATCTCTCCCCTCTCCATTCTTCATACAGGTGCCAAAATGATTTTCCAAAATATATTTCTATGTCACTCCTCTACTCAATAAACTCCGGTGACTCTAGGATCAAATCTTAATTCATCTTTATCTCATCCTTTTTATATTCTATTTTTGTCTATACCTTATAAGGAAATTATTATCACTATGATATTATGTTATATAATTTTAAAATAAGTAAATATACACATATTTGGGGTGTATACAGAAAGACTTATTCCTAAAGGCACATGACCATGACTAAAGAAGTTTAGAGGCCACTATTTTGCATAGCATGGTATAGCGGAAGAACTAGATCTGAAGTCAAAAGACCTGGATTCAGATCCCAATTTACCTACTTAGCATTTATATGACTTTAAGTAGTCAGTTAACATCCCAAAGCCTCAATTTCTTCATCCATAAAAGGAGAAAACAATAGTCACACAAGTCACCTCATGGGTTGCTGTGAAGATTAAATGAGATCAACTATATAGAATGGTTTTTCAACTATAAAGTTTATATAAATAAAATATATTATTATCAACCATAGAGCTTATATTAATAAAATATATTTGATCACAAAAGGCCATACTTTAACTAGAGGTGACTAATTAGAAACATAAAATCCACAAGTGAGGAAATGTCTTTTCTTTGACTAACACCTTTTTTCAAAGACAGTAAGTGATGTAGACTGACTCATGAAGTAGTGAGTTGTCTGTCACTGAAGGTTTTTAAGAAAAGGCTGTGCAACCACTTGGGGATGTTGTAGATGATCCAGGAAACCCATGCTGTCTCTTCCAATTCCAGGACTTTTTGATTCTGGAATTCCATGAATGTTTGAAGAGAATTGTATTAGGACTGAAAATGGAAGGCTGAGATTTAACAAAAACTTCTACTCATTCTCCTTTATCATAAAATCCCATTGATTTCAGGGCATAGTAGACTAGATCTCCCACTCCCAGATGGCAATAGTAAAGACCAAACAACTTTTATAAAATCTCTCTCTGTGCACAAAAACAATCTGAGAAATCCTAAGTTATCAGAATTAGAAAATGTCAGAGTTGAGAAGAGATACCAGAAATCATCTAATCCTACTTTTTTATTTCTTAGCAGGAAACTGAAACCCAATGAGAAGTAACTGGGCTAAAGTCACATATTAAGCTAGTGTCAGAGCCAGAATTTGAATCTTATCTTCCAATTCTAGAACTCATTCCATTATACCACTGCTGTTTCCAAAGGCAAGCTGGACCCAGCTGGATAAGCTCAGCTGGGCTATTTGTTAAATTTTCAGTGTGAATATTTAGAAAACAAGCAAACTCTACAAATCAGGGTTTATTATTTTGTTGATTGGATTTAACAAAGTGATGAGAAAATATTAATAATGCATATGAAACTTAAAAGCATGTAAAGGATACACCTTTTTTTTCCCCCTAGAAAGCCAGTTGTTATACATTTAACAGCACATTCTTGGCAGACTTCCTAGTTTGTCGATTGTTATGTTTTGTGTATATAGGTAAATGATAGTGCTAAATTATAGTAACAATTCTCAAAATTTCTGATCTCATGACTTCTTTACATTCCTAAGAATTATTGAATTTACCCCCTTGCCCCTAAAAACGTTTGTCATGTAAGTTTTATGTACATTGACCTCTTAAAAGGATCTTGGGGACCCCCAGATCATATTGTGAGATCTATTGCATGAGAGTACTAGTGTTGCCTAGATTAGAATGGCTTGTATTGATTTCTAATTGATATGTTTCATTTTCCCAATTAGGGCATATGTACTATTATTATATATGTCTTGTCTTGTATACTTCATATCACTTGGCACTATACATATTAGTAGGCACTAAGGCAATATTTGTTGACAATGTGCTGCAAGCCAGTATTCATTCATTCATTGATTCAACCAGCATTTAGTAAGCACCCACTCTGTGCCTAAACTAGGTGTTGAGAATATTAAGATAAAAATGAAATCATTCTTGCCTTGAAGTCACTTCTATTCTATAAGGAAAAAGCAACATGTATACAGAAAATAAATACAAAATATATACAATTTCTGAGGAAAAGGTAATTAACAACTCAGGGGATCAGGATGGGATTCCCCACAGAAAGTGAACTTGAACTGAGCTTTGAAAGAAACTGAGCATTCCACAAGGTGAAAGTAAGGAGAGAACAAATTTCAGGAATTGAAGATACTTTCTGCACATAGATAAGAAGTGGAATGCTGAGTATGAAGAACAGCAAACTGACTAGATTGGCAAGAACATAGAGAATAATGACTATTAAACAATCTGAAGTTGTAAAGTAGAACAATCAACAGCATCTTCAAATACAAGAATGAGGAAAAACAATGAAAAAAGAGACAGTGATTCTGATAAGACATAACAACCCCCCACGTACCTTTCCGTAAAGAACATTGGTCATGCTTGAAAAGAAGCAAAGGATTATGAAATAAGAGATCAAGGAGAAACATTGGGAGACCATTTGACCTACCTCCAAGTCATTTGGCAAGCTACTGTCTGAGCTATCTAGGACAAATGTTGTCTATCCTCGTCTTAAAGATTCCTAGAAATAGCAACTTTATAAATGTACTCAGTAGCTCATCCAACATCAAAATAACAGTCATAGTCAATTTAAATACATGCCTTTTTATGCAAACCTAAAGGAAAAAAAAGAGCATTTAAATTAATAGATAGGGGAAATAAATTTATAATCAATATTTTCATGATCAAGCCTTAGTTTTATTAATTTCCAAACAGATTTGATGATTCAGGACCAGTGGAAATAATAATGAGGATTATCTATTTGTATTTTCTTTTTAATAAGGTGATAGCACATATAAAAACAGAAATATATACACATATGTACAGAAAACTTTTCAAAGCAACTAGGTGGTATAGTGGATAAAACCATAAGCTTGGAATCAGAAAGACTCATCTTCATGAGTTCAAATCTGGTTTCAGACATTTATTAGCTTATGACCCCATATAAGTCACTTAATCTGTTTGCGAGAGTTTCTTCATTTCTTTCATTCATTCTTCATTAATGAGTTGGAGAAGGAAATGTTAAATCACTCCTGTATTTCTGCCAAGAAAACCCACAAATGGGGTTCCAGAGAGTTGAACACAACTGAAATGACTAAACAACAATGGGAAACTATGTATCTAAATATGTAGTCTGAGATTAATCACTTATCAGTTTCTCAACAATTCCTTAGTTCCTAGTTCCTGGGAATATCTGGATTTGATTCATGTCTCTCTATGACCTCTGCTACCCCTGCAAGCACTAACGTTCACAAATATTTAACATAGGAAAATTTTATTCATTTAAGTAAAACAGGTAATAAGGGGGAAAAAAAGTCATAGAAATAGGATCTATCCCAACCACTTTCCAGTGAATATATTCTCCCATTGAGGTTCTTACAGCTCTGAAACTTCTGAAAACTCACAGCTGGCATTTAATCACAGTCTACTCAATGGTTCTGATGAAAAGGAAGCATCTCTGGGGTGTACACTTCACTTGCTGCTCCCCACTGGGCTCTACAGTCTAAGCAGAATAGTCAAGTTCATTTTTCCATCCATGTTCTAATCAGTTTCAATGGGCAGAATTACAGGATTGTCCCTTAGCAGAGACCGGCTTTGCAGCTCAATTTCCGTTGCCAGATTTCCTCCTTAGGACCACTTAGCAGTGTGGTTAGTTTCACCTGGCTAGTTTGATCTCTCCATAGTCACTGACAGCCATTGATCCCCCCATGGTCACTGACAGCCACTGTAAGCCCCAGAAATCTGATTTTTCCATTCTCCCACATGTCCTTAGGGGAAGCTTCATGTGTCCAACACTATCTCCTCTTACCATTGTCTGAAAGTTTCTATCCCATAATAAGGAGAGAGAGAGGACACTTAAGTGGTCCCACAAATTTGTATTTTAAAGCTTATTTACTAACCATTTATTTTGTACAAGGCACCATGCTATGTTTCTGCTCAGAGGGCAGAAGGCTGCCCATTAGATGAGCCTAGATGCAGAACCCAACCATCTAATCTACTCCAAAACAACAAGCATTTGTTAAGCACCTGTTATATACAAAGCACTGTGTTAGGCACTATAGATACAATAATAAAACAAAAACTAGTGCTGGCCTTTAAGGAATTTACATTCTACTGGTGAGGTACAATACAGAGGCAATAAGTATATAAATGGTTGTTTTTAGGCAGAAGAAAGCATTAAAAAGTAGGGGGAAAGGATTCCTACTGAGATTATATATGAACTGAAACTTGAAGAAACCTATAGATCCTAAGAGATCAGAGGCAGTGAATTCCTGTCATAAAGGATATAGCTCATACCAAAAGGCACAGAGGCAGAATATGGGATTTCAAATTTTCTTTAGCCATTTCCTATTTTTACCCAACAACACTCTTCAGATTTGAAATTTTACTAGGAATAGTTGACATTTACACAAGCATTTAAGGGTCTACTATATATTCATCTCATTTGATCCTCACAACAGTTCTGGGAGGTAGATACTATTATTATTCCCATTTTTCATATGAAGAAACCGAAATACAGAGAGATTAAGAGACTTTTCCCTGAGTAGATGCCCATCAATTGGAGAATGGCTGAATAAATTGTGGTATATGAATATTATGAAATATTATTGTTCAGTAAGAAATAACCAACAGAATGATTTCAGAAAGGCCTGGAGAGACTTAAATGAACTGATGCTGAGTGAAATGAGCAGGATCAGGAGATCATTATATACTTCAACAACGATGCTGTATGATGATCAATTCTGATGGACGTGGCTCTCTTCAACAAGGAGATGAACTAAATCAGTTCCAATAGAGCAGTAATGAACTGAACCAGCTACACCCAGCAAAAGAACTCTAGGAGATGACTAAGAACCATTACATTGAATTCCCAATCCCTATATTTTAGCCCTGCCTGCATTTTTAATTTCCTTCACAGGCTAATTGTACAATATTTCAGAGACTGATTCTTTTTGTACAGCGAAATAACAGTTTGGACATGTATACTTATTTTGTATTTAATTTATACTTTAATATATTTAAATGTATTGGTCATCCTGCCATCTAGGTGAGGGAGAAGGGGGAAGGAGGGGAAAAATTGGAATAAAAGGTTTGGCAATTGTCAATGCTGTAAAATTACCCATGCATATAACTTGTAAATAAAAAGCCTTTAAAAATTAAAAAAGAAAAAAAATAAAGGAATGTTAGAAACAAGAGAGAGAGACAGAGAGAGACAGAGAGAGACAGAGAGACTTTTCCCTGCAGACATATCTCTGGACAGAATTTGAATTTGGGTCTTCCTGACTCCAATTATGGCATTCCATCTATTGTGTCACCTACATGACATGAATTTTTCTCCAACTTGAGACACCTATTTGCAAAAGTTCAGGTTTCTATCTATGATTCTGATGAAAGTAATGGGTTTGAAGTCAAAAGACTTCGGCTTGAGTTCTCTCTCTGCTAATTACTCCTTGTGATCTTGGCAAATCAAGTTCTTTCCCTCAACTTTAATATCCTCCTTTATAAAGTGAAGGAATTGGGTGAGAAGACCAAAAAGATCCCTATGACCTCAAAATCCTATAATAGATAATTTTCATACTAAAAATCTTACAAAAATAGCCTTACAAGGTAAGCCAGAGCATTAACCAAAGGAAACTTTACTCAGCAATGGCCTCATGAGTCCACTAGGGGGTGCAAGCGGGCTTGCTTAGTGTTCCATTCAAGAGACTACTCTAGCTGTTCTCTTAATGGGGAAGTAGGGATAAGGGGAAGATGAAAAGTGCCCAGGGGGCCACAATTGAAAGTGTTGAGAATGAAAGGATGTTTTAGTATTGGGTTTAATAAAGGAGAACAACATTTTTATTAATTTCTTTAAGCTGTTTCTGCTTTTATTTTGGGAGCTGACCTGAAAGGACACATGCCCTAGAGATAAGGGGGAGGTTACATAAGGCAGCCAGAACCTGCTCCTGTGTGGGGGCTGGCAAGCAGTCAGCTTTGTTGGGGTGAGTCAATACATGGGGGGACTAGATGTTCCAGGAGATTCTTTCCAGAAAGGTCATATCTTTCTGCACTCACATAGAGGTCATTATTTTTTCCATTCCTCAACGAGGGAGACTCAGGTACCAATAGCCTCCTTCCCTAGTGTGGAAAGGTTGGATTAGACTGATTCCATGAAGAAGGTGGCAAAGAAGCTATTTTCTAGACTTTGGAAAGAGGACTGGGGAAGGAGAGCAATAGGAGAAGATAGCCGCAAGAGCCGACTCACTAGCCCAGTGAATAATAGGAATGTGCTTCACATAATAGCTCCTTAATCTCCTGATCTATTTTTCATCATGGAGTAGACTACAACTCAAGGACCACAACGATTCCCTAGACTAGGTCTTATGTTGTACTTCTAGAAGAAACATTCAACAGGGCCTTGTTCTCTGACCTAAGATACTGATAATATTGGGCGATTGCTTCCCAGGCAGTCACAGAAACCAAGCAGAGTAAATCAGCCCAGGTTCTTATGGCTAAATATTTCTTTTTCTTTGAAGAACAACACATTCAAAATGCCATTAAAGCCGGATGGCAATTGGAGTTTGTCCAACCATAAACCATCTTAATGAACAGTAATAGAGAACCACAATTATTGTTGACTTTAGAATGTAAATAAGAACTTTAGCTACTGATCTCTATCAACCTGTGAGTCCTGGCTGAGATTCTGCACACTGTTTTAGTGGTTGCTAAGCAATGGAAAATGGACTGTTTCTGTCTCTTATCACTAGAAGTATAGTTAGAACAATGCTTATTACTAGATTGAATAGGTAAGAAATTAGTTTATTTTTCCTTGATTTAAGAGGGCAATTGGCAGCAAAGTGAGTTGTTTGGGCTCTGAGCAATGGAGAGATTGTAGTGAGGGAAATCTCCCCTTTTTTCTTCCCTAGCCAGCTTTCTACTTGTTTTTTTTTTTTTTCCAGTGTTGATAAAGTTTGAACTTCAGTTCACACAAAACTGTTTTTAGGAAAAGCTAAATTAACGTAGACATTTTCACCCTTACTTCACATTCACATTTATGAGAGAAAAGAATCTTAAAGTATATTTTTATCCTATGAATTTTTCCCTTGGAGAAAAGATGCCTTTTTAAAATCAGTACTAGGAAGATCTTCAGGCCTACCACAAAAGTTGAGTAGGAAGTGACCTCAGAGATCACTGAGTCTATCACCTATCCAAAGCAAGAGACCCTTTAAAAATATCTCTGATAAGTGGTCATCCAGCTTTACCATAAGATTTTCAATAACAAGGAACTCATTATATTATAAAGATAGTCTCTTCCATTTGTTGACAGCTCTATTAGTTAGAAGCTCTTCTTTATGTAGCCCTTAGGGTATCTTCTCTTGTGTGAAGCTCCAAACTAGTTACCCTAAATTCAAGGTTTTTTGTGAATCAGCTTAATAAAAACTATAGTTCTTGAGCCCCCTCTAATGTGTTTAGTTTTGCTAGTCTGACAGAGTGCATGTTATTTCAAAACAAAATACATTTATTCACATTGTAGCAAACAAGAAACGACAAAAGAATCCCTCAGTAAACATGAGGTATCCTTTTCCACAAGTTAATATCACCAATGGAGAAGAAAACATCCATGTATCTAGAACATAGGCATATAAGGCACAAAACAATCCTAATTTTCATACTATATTCTGCCAAGTACAAAAATTCCCTATTTCCCTATACTTATATTGAGTTGAAATCTGGCCATTTCCCCTGTTCTCTGAAGTTAAACAGACAAATATAATTACTCTTCCCCATGACAATCCTACAAAATGCACATATGTGGCTTGGGAAATTAAAACCTTTGGCATTTTAGAGTTCTTGATATACTTGGTTTGGTCATTATCCTCCTCTCAGTTATTCCCTGTGGGGCATCATTTCTCTGCTCCCACTTCTGTGATGAGTACATCATCTCTCCTGAATGTAGCATGGCTTCTCTCTACTGGGAATCACATTTCTGTTCTCTTCTTGGTAATTCTGCTATTTTCTTGGTTGCTGTGCTTCTCTCTGCTAACAGCTTCTGGAATTCATCTTTTCGAAACACTTGTATCTGTTACAGTGTAGTAACTAAAAATCCTAACCCTGATAAAGGAAGATTTTTCAGTCACGGTCAAGATGATAAGTCATTACTAGGAGCTATGAACAGCTGAGTGAAACCAGGCAACACTCTAGGCTAAAATCATATATTTAAAAAAACCTGCTTGTATTTTGTTACAAATCAAAGTCCACTGTCTCAAGCTACCATATGATGTAAAGTTAGAATTTCTCATTAACTTCTGTTTACCCATTATGAGGCAGGTTTTTGTGCTACCCAACTCTCTTTTGGTAGCCTCTGACAAAGAAACCACGCAGAAATTGTGTGGAAACTGGAGTCACAAAACCCACTTCATTCTCATGTTTCTCTCTAGACTGACATTAAGATTCAAACCAGTTCCATTTGTTCAGTGATGAAGAAAGCCATCTACACTCAGAGAGAGGACCGTGGGAACTGAATGTGGTTCACAACATAGCATTTTCACTCTTTCTGTTGTTGCTTGTTTGCATTTTCTTCTTTTTTCTGGTTTGATTTGATTTTTCTTGTGCAGCACAAAATAATTGTATAAATATATATGTATATATTGGATTTAACATATATTTCTACCATGTTTAACAAAATATAGATTGATTAAGCTTTTTCTGCAAGTATTGGAATAATCATATACTTTTTGTTACTTTTACTATTGAGATAATCAATTATGTTAATAGTTTTCCTTATACTAAATTATGCCTGCATCCCTATTATAAATCCCATTTAGTCACAATGTATAACATTTGTGGTATATTATTGTAGTCTTGTAGTCAGTATTTTATTTAAGATTTCTGCATCCATATTAATCCATATTGGTCTATATTTTATTCTTCCTGCTTTAGGTATCAGCACCATATTTGTTTTGTAAAAGGAGTTTGGTCAGACTCCTTCTTTGCCTATTATTCCAAAAAAAAAAATTAATATTGGAATTAGTTGATCTTTACATGTTTGGTAGAATTTACATCTGGTCCTGATGTGGTTTTTTTTCCCCCTAGGAAGTTCATTTAAGGTCTCTTAAACTTTTTTCTCTGAGGCAACTGGGGTTAAGTGATTTGCCTAGAGTCACACAGCTAGAAAGTGTTAAGTGTTTGAGGTCTGATTTGAACTCATATCCTCCTATCTTCAGAGCTGGTGCTCTACCTACTACACCATCTGCTCCTAAAATAAGTTTATTTAGATATACTATTTCATCTTCTATTCATCTAGGTGATTGATATTTTTGTAAGTATTCTTCCATCTCACTTAAATTGTTAGGTTTATGCTCAAAAAGTTATCAAACTGTGCATACCCTTTGACCCAGCAGTATTTCTACTGGGATTATTTCCCAAAGAGATTTTAAAGGAGGGAAAGGGACCCACATGTGCAAAAAATGTTTGTGGCAGCCCTTTTTGTAGTGGTAAGAAACTGGAAACTGAGTGGATGCCCATCAATTAGAGAATGGCTGAATAAATTATGGTATATAAATGTCATGGAATATTATTGTTCTGTAAGAAACAACCAGCAGGATGATTTCAGAGAGGCCTGGAGAGACTTACGTGAACTGATGCTGAGTGAAATGAGCAGGACCTGGAGATCATTATACTATGAGCAATTCTAATGCACATATCTCTCTTCAACAATGAGATGATGCAAACCAGTTCCAATTATTCAGTGATGAAGAGAGCCATCTAAACTCAGAGAGAGGACTGTGGGGACTGAGTGTGGATCACAGCATAGCATTTTTACTCTTTCTGTTGTTGTTTGCTTGCATTTTGTTTTCTTTCTCAAGTTTTTTTTTTCCTTCTTGATCCTATTTTTCTTGTGCAGCAAGACAACTATATAACTATGTATACATATATTGGATTTAACATATATTTTAACATATTTAACATGTATTGGACTACCTGCTATCTAAGGGAGAAGGGAAGGGGAAGAAGGGAAAAATTTGGAACAGAAAGTTTTGCAAAGGTCAATGTTGAAAAATTACCCATGCATATGTTTTATAAATAAAAGGCTTTAATAATAATATATATAATATATATACACACATTTTAAAAATCAATCAAATAAAATTATTCAATGGTTACTTTTTTAAAAAAGAAAGAAAGAAGTCAAAAAGAAACCATTCAAATATCATAGAGCCACAGTCCAGATCTCACAAGATTTAGTAGCTAACACATTATAGGAGTGAAGGGCTTGGAATACAATATTCTGGAAAGCAAAGGAATTACAATTACAACTAGAAATAACCTACCCAGAAAAACTGAATATACTACTAAAGGAAAAATGGATACATAATAAAGTAAAGGTTTTTCAAACTTCTTGAAGAAAAAGATGAGAGCTGAATAGAAAATTTTATATTCAAGCATATGACTTAAGAGAAACATAAAAAGGCAAACATGATTGAGAAATCATAAAGGACATAATAAAGTTAAATTTTTAAATTTCTGTATGGGAACATGACACATATAACCTATTAGGACATTTAGAAGGAGTCTACTTAGAGAGATGGAGTAGGTATGAGTCAATAACATTGGGGTGATCTTAAAAGAAAAATGTAAGAAAGAGGGATGTACTAGGAGAAATGGTAAAGGAGGAAGAATGGGGAAAATTGTCTCACATAAAAGAGGCACACAAGGAAAAAAAATTACAATGAAGGAGAAAATGGGAGAGGGAAGCAGGTAATGCTTAAACCTTACACTTACTAGGATGAGAACTAGTTCAATGAAGGAATATATAGATGCACACATATTTGCATACATCTTTATCTTACTCAACAGTTAAGTAGGAGAGGAAGGGGCTAAGGGAAATGGGTTGTGGTGATTAGAGAGAGGATAGATAAAGAAGGCAGTGGTTAGAAGCAAAATTTCCCTCTCTCTATACTTATACTCAGCTGAAATCAGGGCTATTTGCCCTGTTTGCTGAAGCCAAGCAGACAAAATATAATTCTTCTTCCTCATGATAACTTTTCAAATATTTGAATACAGACACCATGCCACAAGTCCAAGTATGCTTATCTAATAGAGAACTTTCTTTGTGCCTTGGCTTTCCCAACATGCTTTATCCAAAATTTCAGAGAGCAGAGATGCCCTTATTGCATTATAAATGTAAGATAAGTTGGGGAAATTGTTTCATATCCTGCACTTCCCCAGACTCTTATTCCTGCCCAATACTCCAGGTAATCAAATAGGTGGCTTAGGCTCTAGTGACTAGGGAGTCCATATATGAAATCACCAATAGCTGGTGCTAAAAGAATACATTCAATATTTGTATACATACAACAATATTGTATTGTTTGTATTGTATTGTTGTATTGTAAACCACTCAATATGTTTACATAAAGGCAATAGGTTAGAGGGGATGTGGGAAAACAGGGACACTGATACATTGTTGGTGGAATTGTGAACACATCCAGCCATTCTGGAGAGCAATTTGGAACTATGCTCAAAAAGTTATCAAATTGTGCATACCCTTTGATCCAGCAGTGTTTCTACTGGGCTTATACCCCAAAGAGATACTAAAGAAGGGAAAGGGACCTGTATGTGCCAAAATGTTTGTGGCAGCCCTGTTTGTAGTGGCTAGAAACTGGAAAATGAATGGATGCCCATCAATTGGAGAATGGCTGGGTAAATTGTGGTATATGAACGTTATGGAATATTATTGTTCTGTAAGGAATGACCAGCAGGATGAATACAGAGACGACTGGCGAGACTTACATGAACTGATGCTAAGTGAAATGAGCAGAACCAGGAGATCATTATATACTTCAACAACGATATTGTATGAGGATGTATTCTGATGGAAGTGGATCTCTTCGATAAAGAGAGCTAATTCAGTTTCAATTGATCAAAGATGGGCAGAAGCAGCTATACCCCAAGAAAGAACACTGGGAGATGAATATAAACTGCTTGCATTTTTGTTTTTCTTCCCAGATTATTTATACCTTCTGAATTCAAGTCTCCCTGTGCAACAAGAAAACTGTTCGGTTCTGCCCATGTATATTGTATCCAGGATATACTGTAACCTATTCAACATGTAAAGGACTGCTTGCCATCTGGGGGAGGGGGTGGAGGGAGGGAGGGGAAAAATCAGAACAGAAGTGAATGCACGGGATAATGTTGTAAAAATTACCCTGGTATGGGTTCTGTCAATAAAAAGTTATTTAAAAAAGCATAAAGGCAATAGGATAGGACCTTGACTGGTTGGCTGGCAATAAACCTTTCTCTATATGAATATAGTTTACTGTATCTTTTGTATCATCTTCTCCCTTTTGTCCACATCAGAACCAGTCAAGACTCTAGGATACTAGATTCATAATGAAAGAACTGTTTTACAAATCCCTGCTCTTATTACTTATGTGACTTTCTTACCTTTCTCACTTCAGTTTTCTCATCTATAAAATGATGTTCTCTAAGGTCCCTCCCAGTCACCCTGAATGTTCATTGTTAGTCTGATATCAATATGTCTAAACCAACAACTCATATCCTTAAAAAGCTCCAAATTGATATATGTCTTAGATATAAAAGATCATGTCCTAAACAATTCAGAAGCACAGGGAGAGATATACTTTCATAGCTATAGAAAGGGAAATAATTCTTGATTAAACAAAAGTTATAGAGGATCACAGGATACAATGCGGACAACTTTGATTCCACACACTTTAAAGGCTTCTATACAAAGAAAACCAATAAAAGTTAAATTGTAAAACATTAATGGGAAAAAAAATTGCCCTGAATTTCCCTAAAACAAGACTGATATCCAAGATATAAGGAGTGTCCCCCAAAACAGTTCTGTTTTAATCTATTAAAAGTTATACCACTTACAGAAAATGAATCCAAATATACAAAAACAAGAGTCATTATCCAATAGTTAAATAATCAAATGATATGGACAAAAAAAGAATGCAATTAATATCCATATTTTTAAAATGTTCCAAATCACAAATAATGAGAAATTCAAATTGAAACAAGTCTGAGGTTCTATGTCACACCCATCAATCAAATTGGCAAAGATGTCAAAAAAGGAAAATGACAGTTATGGTAGGGCTTAGGGGAGGATAGGCCTATTAATGTACTATTGATGAAGTTGTGAATTAGTCTAATCATTCTGGAAAGTAATATGGAACTATATATAAAATGCTATATACAGAGGCAAAATTCTTTGAATTAGCCACTTAACTTTTAGGCATTTGTCATAAATATTTCAAAAAATAAAGAAGAAGAAAAGAGGGGCAGCTAGTTGATGTATTGGTTAGAGCACCAGTCCTAAAGTCAGGAGGACCTGAGTTCAAATCTGGCCTCTGACACTTAACACTTCTTAGCTATGTGACCCTGGATAAAGACCCAATTGCGGAGGAGGAGGAAGAGGAGGAGGAGGAGGAGGAGGAGAAGGAGGAGGAGGAGGAGGAGGAGGAGGAGGAGGAGGAGGAGGAGGAGGAGGAGACGACGACGACTATATTGACTATATTATGGTATGTGAATATAACTGAATATTATTGAATATTATTGTACCTTACAAAATTACAAAAGGGATAGATTCAGAGAAATTTAAGACTTGTATGAATGATGTGGAATAAAGTGAGGAGAACCAAGGGAACAGTTTATACAAAGAAAACGATAAGGCAAATAGTTTTGAAAAATGTAAGAACTCTAATGACTAACCATGATGAAGCATGCTACCCATGTCCTAACAGAGAAGTAGTGGACTCCAGGTGTAGAATGAGGCATACACTTTCAGACATAGCTAATATGTAGATTTTTTTTACTTGAATGTTTATTTTTACAAACTTGGTTTGTTTTTTTTTTAAATTTATAAGGGGGCTGGTTGTGATGGCACATGCTTGAGTTACTACTGCTGGGAAAACTGATGTTGGTGGATTGCTTAAGTTTAGGATTTCTCAGTTGCAGTAGGGCAAAAACAACAAATCATTAGTATTATTAGCTCTCAAGGACAGGGACACGTGGCTAAGGAAAAAGGTGGACCAATCCATGTCAGAAAAGTAAATGGCCCATCAACTGCAGAATGGCTGAACAAGTCATGGTAGGAATATTATCTTGCTTTTAGAAATAATGAAAGTGAAAGAAACAGGGAAAGATTTATATAAACCAAATGCAAAGTAAAGTGGAAAGAACCAGGAAAATGATTTATATAAGGACAACAATATCATAAAGACAAATTATCAAAGAATTAAGAATTCTGATCAACTCAGTAACCAAGCAAATTCCAAAAGACTGATGATAAAGCATGCTTCCCAGCTACTGAGAGCAGAAACTTGGTGTGGAATGCAAACAGGCTTTTTGGATACAACCAATGTGAGAATGAGTCTATTCCAAGCAAGCAATAGGAATGTAATAAGTTCTCACTATATGTTAGGAGCCACTCTTAGTGTTAGGGATACAAAAGCAAGACTATTGCCAGGCTGATAGAATGTATCCCTTTAAATATATTAAAATATATGTAAAGTGAAATTGAGATAATTCATTATGAGTGTCTTTACAAGCTGGTATCAAGAAAGGGCTCTTGTAGAAGCTGAGCTAAATTTTTAAGGAAGCTAGGGATAATTAGAAGTGGAAATGAGGAGGGAGTGTGTTCCAGGAACGAGATAGCTTCTGCAAAGGCATGGAGGTGGGAGATGGAATGTTGTATATAAAGTCTGACTCTTGGTCCCTGAATTACTCTGGATTTACACATACTAGGATTGATACTGAAAGCCTGAGCCCAAAGGGATCATTATTTCTTTGATTCTTTGCCTCATCTCAGAAATTATAGGGAGCATCTTTTAAATGAAGCTCAAACATTTCTCATGTTTTTAAAACATGTCTAGTTTTCCCCAAATATGAATAGCATAGTACCTGACTTTGACTGGAAACTTAATGTGTTATATGAATATTAGGTATGGGGTAGTCTTTATTTTTCCTATAACATAAGATGAAAAAAAATTCATAGAGTCCATGAACAAAAAGCACCCATTAAATATCCTACATAAGATAAAGATATTTTGGGAGACAGATGGACAAATACTACCCATTTACCTAGAGCTTATATCATATAAGCAACTAATAGCAGTGCCTGAATTTTCAAGGTTAAACGTTCTTTTTACACACAACTTAAATCCTTCAGTCACAAGGTGGACCTTTAATAGAGATTCTCTTCCTTTCCCAAGCTTACAACACATAATCCAACAGCCTCATTTCTTCCTAGTAGAAATAAATTTCACAATCTAGCATGCCTTTATTAGGGATTTTTTCTAACAATCTGCTCCTTCTCTGACTCTTAAAGGGAGGTAGGTCTCTTAAAGGAGGTCCAAAATGTTGGACCTAGATAGAATAAGAAAGTTCAAATCCAGCTTTAGACACTTATTAGCTATATGACTTCTCACTTTCCTCAATTATAAAAAGGGGATAATAATAGTGCCTACTTCCCAGGATGATTGTGAGGATCAAATGAGATAATAATTGTAAAGTACTTAGTACAGTGACTGATACATATTAAGCACTATATAAATATAAGGTATTACTAATACTTACAAAGTGCCTAGCTCAAAGCCTGGTACATGGTAGTAGATGCTTATTTCTTTCCTTCTAATTGTTCATCTATATGCCAATGGAACTAAATGAATATCCAATTTTAACTCAGCCAACTAATTAAATAAGATTTGGTACAAATGTCTGTCTTTTTTTTAGCTACTCAAAAGGGTTTAAATAATGTACATCATTGCCATACTGCCAACACCATGAAACAATCTTTATTTTTAATCCACAAATTATTCACTTGGATACAACCCCGGAAGGCTTCATTCCAAAACCTTATAATACTATCCCTGAAGTAAGGAAACTCTATATCATTAGTATCAACACCTATGTTTGAACCTTCTACCCTTAGTTAGTTACTTCCATGTATGAAGAGATGGGATTATGGGGAAATCATTTATATTGTCCTTTTGGATATGTTTTGAGTATGATTATAACTGAAGTTCTAGGAATGCTTCAAATTTAAAATAATTCCTCACTATGACAATGTTTGGAGGCTTTTGTTATTAGTACATACCAAACATCTCCCCAAATATACTCCTAAAGTTTCTTCCCTTTACCAGGTCTCAAATTATTTCAAAGAACCAGCCTAATAGAAACTGTTAGATTTTTTTTTTATTTTTCATACTTTTGATTGGACACTGAGATAATTGGACAATTGGGATGACTGAGTGTCTTGATTATAGAAGTCCTATAAGATTATAAGTGAGATAACACAGTAGTTATATAATCACTGGGCTTGGAGGCTGAAGACATAAATTTGAGTCCTTATTCTGACAATTACTGAGGGACTGTAGGCCAATCACAACTTCTGTGCCTCAGTCTACACATATATGAAGTAAGGACAATAAAACTACCCACTTCACAAGGTGATGATGATGATGTGATGATGAAATGAGAATATATGTAAAAGTACCTTATAAAAAGTAAAATACTATGTAAGTGTCAATTCAAATTATTTATTATTCAGATTTATTGTAGCCTATTTTATTTCCAAGGATCTTTATCCAAATTCTCACTCCCACTGATGAGGAAGGCTCAAGTTCTCAGATGTTAGCTATGTCTCTCTAAAGCCATTTATGGGAGTTCCCAACAGTTTACTTCCTCACAGGACTATCAGTTGAGAACCATTTTAGTCAGCCCTTTTTAGAAAGGGGATATTTTATTAAGATATAATAGGAACAACATTCTCTCCCCCATCCCTAAAAGAAAAAAAAAGTTTGTGATAAATTTCCTGAGTAAAGTGGGTTTACACTTAGAGAACACATGTGGCAAAGGGATAACTCACAGCTCTTGGTTACTGAAAGTCCTTTCTTCCATTTTTGGTATTCATAGATGGTGCTCAAGGTACTCAAGAAATTCCCCTGGGTCCCTTGTCAAATTATAAATCTATGTGCAGTCTGTTCTTGACTGTCAACTGATCTGGGAATGCAAGAGTGTTGATGGGAAGAAGTTCAAAATTCTCCAGATCTCTTAAAATTAACAAATTCTTCCTCCGGCCAAAACTAGTAAAGAGAGCAGGAAGGAGAACTAAGCCAAGACTGTCTCAAAAATAACTCCAAGTTCAAGAGTATGGGGATTAGCCTTTTGGGAGAGAAAAGGGGAATTTTCTTTATAGTATATCACTTAGGGAAAAAAGAGGGATTGTCCTTATACTCTCACCTTCAGAGTAGTAGTCTTAAGAGAATTAAAATCATCAGAGAGGAAAGCAGAAGACTTGTATTTTACTCCATTGTGCTATTGAATGGCACAGACAATACAGATTTTATAGAAATAAGGGTATTTTCCAGCAGTTCCAAAATGAATTTACCCTCCAGGGGGAGTTCAAACCACAATTACAAGTCTGGAAGGAATTGTATGAGATTTCGGGAAAACTAAAGTTTCTCTGGAATGTCTGAGTGTTGCCTTATTGGCAACTTTGAGTTCAGTTTCTATGAAGAAGAATAAATACAAGTGTTAAATGTGTTTTCTGTATTTGTGGCTTTTTTCATGTTGTCTACATTTTGGGGAGGGGGATGAAGAATGAAATAACAGTTTTTTGTTACCATGAGTGCTTGCATGGAACAGAATATTTGCAAATATATTCTATTTTTTATAAACTAGATGTGAGCATATATGAGGAATTTGGGGTTTGAGGAAAAGAGATGGAGAGACAGAAGACAGAGACACAGAGAGAGACAGAGACACAAAGATAATAGAACAAAGACAGAGAGATAGATATAGGAGATAATGACTTTTGGGTTCTGTGGTTAATCTCCAGACCAGAGTTACAGCACTTTATGTTAGAGGTAACCACAAAGCCTATTGAACAATGAATCACACATTACTATAAAGCTTTAAGACAGCCCATAAGCTCCTTGAGAGCAAGGGTTGCTTCATTTTTTTTTACTATTCTCATATGCTAACAGAGTACCTACATAAAGGAGGTACTTACAAATATATATGTATACACACACACACACACACACACACACACACATACACACACACAGAATTTTTGTTTTTTTAAAAAAAGTTCTGCAAAAAAGGGAGCATTTCCATATACACAGCAAGTATTGTAATTCTCATTTTACAGATGAGAAAGTTAAAGATTGTAACAATTGAGTGGTTTGCTCAAGGTCCCACAATTTTAAATGACAAATCCAGAATTTGATATATTCAAGTCTAATGCTTACTTATTTCTTGTTTTTGGCAGTCATCCTCTTCTCTTACCTAACATTATCTGAATTGACAAAACCTGATGCTGGCCTGCCTTCCTTCCTTCCTTCCTTCCTTCCTTCCTTCCTTCCTTCCTTCCTTCCTTCCTTCTTTCCTGCCTTCCTTCCTTCCTTTCTTCCTTCCTTCTTACCATCCTTCCTTCCTCCCTCCCTCCCTTCCTCCTTCCTTTCTTTTTTCTTTTTTACTTACTTCCTCCCTCTCTCTTTCCTCCATTCCTTCCTTCTTTTTTCCTTTCCTTACTTCTTTCTTACTTCCCTTCCTTCTTTCTCCCTCCAGCCCTCCCTTCCTTCATTCTTTCCTCTCTCCCTCCCTTCCTCACTCCCTCTTTCCTCTCTTCTTCCTTTCTCCCTTCCTCCCTTTCTCCCTTCCTTGCTTCCTCCATTCCTCTCCCTTTCTCCTTCCTTTCTTCTTTTTTCCTCTCTTCCTTCTTCCCTCCCTCCTTTCTTGCTTCCTTCTTTCTTCCCCCTTCCTTCCTTTTTCCCTCCCTCTTTCCATTCCTTCCTTATTTCCTTGATTCCTTCTTCCTTCCTTCCTTCCCTCTATCTTTCCTTCCTTCCTTCATTCCTTTACTCCTTCTTTCTTTCCTTCCTCACTTGGTCTAGAAAACATTTCAAGTTCCTGATAGGTCAAGCATAATTTTATCCCTTAAAAAAGAAAAAATTAGTTCCTCTATCTGGTCCCATTTGTTCAGGGTCTTGCCTTCTGATTCTGGAAATAGAATTGAATGTGTTAAACAGATAAACTTGAAAGCTTGCTCAAGAGTAAGAGAAGCACAAATGCCTTATTTAGTTTCAATACTTCAAGAATTCTTGATTTCATCAGTGTGGGTGCACCCTCCTGATAGAAACTACTCATAACTCATGTTCACTTACGAGTCCAGGGTGATGAGTTGTCTTCAAACTTAAACTTTACACAGACAATCTCCTTGTGCCTAGAATACTACTCATTCTCACCTCCAGCTCTTAGAATTCCTGACTTTCTTCAAGACAGTCTTACCACTTACTACATGAACCTTAATCTTCCACCAAGAAATTATCTTGTTTGAAAAAAAATTGTATATACTTATATGCTTACATGTTTTTTCCCTTTATAGAATATAAGCTCTTTGAGGATAAGGTACGTTTCATTTTTGTCTTTGCATCCCCAGAACCTACAAAGTTCCTAACATATAGTAGACCCTTAAGAAAAACATACTATGATTGATTGATTAAGTAGTCTAGTCCTGAAACAATGAGCTGATTCTAGGGCTGTGGTCAATACCACAGATCTATAGATCTATAGAACCAGCCTGATTTTGAACTCATACCTCTGCCACAACTATTGAGAGCCCAGGATCACCTTCCTACAATAGCAAAGATCACAAAAAGAATTTTGTGGAAGAATACACAGACTTTCAGAATTCAAAGCTCCAATAACTATATAGTCTAATTCATACTGAAAAATAATATTTGCTAGCATTTGTATAGTGTTTTAAGGTTATGAGACACTTTACATATAACTTGATTTTCACAATTCTACTAGGGTATTGATAGTGTCTGAGGCTGGATTTGAATTCAATATTTTCTTGACTCCAACTCAGCACTCTGTTCACTGTGCCACCTAGTTGCCAAAAAATCACCCCTACAGTATACATACCCAATAAGTAATGCTCAACTTCTGCTTGAAGACCGCCAGTGATGGGGAGCCTATGATCTCAATACTGGATTTGGAGAAAGAACCTTGTTCAAAGCCATTTAGTATCTATGTAATAGGCAAAATGCTTAATGTCTTTGGCCTTCAGTGTCTTCATCTGTAATATGAAGGTCTTGTACTAGATGACATTTCAGGACAGCTAGGTGTCCTGAATATCAGCTCTGGAATTAGGAGGATCTGAGTTTGAATCCAACCTCAGATGCTTACTAGCTGTGTGATCCTGGGCAAGTCACTTAACTCTCAACTGCCTCCAAGATAAAAAGGAAAAAAGACATGGAAGGGCCTTTCTAATTCTAAATCTGTGACTTGGAGCCCTCTTGGAGCAGTCTATACTCACTTTTGAATAGCTCTTATCATTTGGAAGAGACTCCAAATACCAATTTTGAAGGGGCCTTCTTAGGTGTCTAGGGTGAAGTAATGAGGGGGGAAAGAAGATATAATTGGAAAAGAAAACTTTATAGTCTTTAAATAACACAAATTAAGTAATCTCCTCTTCTACTTCATTAAAAGTCTTTGTGTTTAACTCATCTTAATTTTTAGTAAGTGTCTATGTCCTACATTTTTCTAATATCATTATTGTCTCTTCATGATTTATAGGGCAAAAAAAAGTGATTCTCATATATCCATATACATACGTGGCAAATCTGATTAAAATTCAAGATCATATTTTCCCCCTAAAATAACTATTAAACTCTTTAGCTGACGTTTACCATGATCAAAACCTTATTATTTTTACATATCTTCTATATCACATATAATTTGATTTTTCTAACAACTCTATAGTATGCTTCTATTTAGCCTGAATCACTGTTACCATGTGTCTGGATTTATCTATTGAATTTGAAGGCCCTAAAATTTTCCTTCAGGCTTCATTTTCAGTTCTTTTAAAATGCTGGATGAAGTGTCTTGAACTTATCCTTCATCACCCCCACTAATGTTAGTTAGCAAAGCAACGTAGGGCTATAATTAAACAAACAGGGTTATTTGTGACATCCTGGTTTACACATCAACAAGTTATTTTCTCTGATTTTCTACAGATAGATTTGCTGTGCTTACATTAAACAAAAAATATCTCATCCAAAAAATGCTATATAAGCAAGGCTGAATAAACATAATCCAACAGCTGGCTCTTTCCTTGTGAGGCAAAACCAAACTTTCCTTTCCTAGGCTTCCTGGCCCTCAAGTATTCACTTTGAGAGAAGGAAGAATACTTCTGGCTACTGACATCCCTTTGGAAAGCCCAGTTTTAACAGAAAGATGACCAATGACACAAAATTCTCACTAGAAAGAAAGGTCTGCAGGAAGACACAATCACTTGTGAGTTTACGTAGTAGGTTTCCAGACTAAACAGTCTGAGCTGGTAATAAGAGTTTAAAATTAGGTCTTCCAAGCAAACATTTCCTCCAAAAGGTCAGCTCTTTGCCCTCCCTTTATCATTGCTTAATTACAAACCAAATAGGTCTCAGGCAAAAAAAAAAGTCCTTTTTTAGATCAGGATTTATTTGGTAGATTTCAGGGCAGTTAGGCAATTTCATCTACTTCGTGCCAAGCATTGTACTAAGTACTAGAGGGGAAGTACTAAAGGGAAGAGACAGTCTTTATTCTTAGGAACTCACAGTCTAATGTGTGGAATAGAAATTATATAGAAGACAAATTGTACATGATCAACAGAGAGAAGGTGCTAGAATTAAGGGGGACCAGGAAAGGCTTCCTATAAAAGAGAGAATTTTAGCTGGAACTTGAAGGAAGCCTAAGAAGCCAGTCCAAATTCTTTGAGGTATCAAAGTCTTTTGTGTTCTGAGGATTTCCTTCTATTTTAATGACTCTTTATAAAAATAAAGGATCTGATTAAAGAGAGATTTCCTGTTAGTTGAAAAAACACTGCAGTACTAGTGCATTGCTTATTAACTATGTTACCTAGAAAAGAAAGCCATTTAGTCTTCCTAAATCTCAGTGATTTCACATTTCATGTTCCATTTTAAATATGAAAGAAAGAGAGACATGGATAGACAGATAAAGATAGATGGATGATGGATGGATAAATGGATAAATAGATGGGGAGATGGCGATAGATGTAAATGGATATATATGCGACTATATACATATATGTGTATGTATCTATCTATGTATATACACATATTGTCTAGAGTTGTGATTTCGTACTTATAGAGCTGCCTAGTAAGAAAATGCTGTCAACAAAGATAAATGATTGGAGGCAATGAGAGATTAAGCAACTTTCCTAGAGTCACACAGTCATTGGGTATAACAGACAAGACTTAAATGTAAGTTTTCTTGACTTGTCATCCAGCTCTGGGATAACATTCTAAGGAGAGAGAGGGAAGAAAGGGAGCGAGACAAAGAGGACAAAAAGATGGAAAAACAGAGACAGACAAAAACAGAGGAAAGAGAGAGAGAGAGAGAGAGAGAGAGAGAGAGAGAGAGAGAGGAGAAAAGAAGATATAAGCAAAAAAAGTTCTAATAGGACTATTAAAAAATTGTATAAGGTAAGTGAGGTTGCTGTTTACTAGAGGTCTTATTAAGTGCCCCCTGTTTACCAGACACCATGCTAAGATCTTTACAAATATTATTCTCACACTTCTTATTCCTATTCTTACACCATATGAGGGAAGTACTAATATTATCTCCATGTTACAGATAAGAAAACTGTGGTAGAAAGTAGTTAAATGACTTGCCCCAGGTCACACAGATAGGAAGTGTCTGAGGCTGGACTTGCAGGTCTTCCTGAATAGAGTCCCAACATTCTATTTCCTTTTCCACCTAGCTGCCTTACAGGCTGGACAACCACTTATCTTACCTATTCAGGTGTATGAGTTGATATGGATGACTTTCAAAGTCCTTTCCAACTCTTACATTCTGTGATTCTGAGTATTGTCCTGTTATTCATTCATTCAAAATATTTATGAAGCATCTACTATTAACTAAACATTAGGGAGGCTGTAGGTGACTAGTTCATGTTTTCTGTTCACGAGGATCTTACAATTTAAGAGAAAAGCTAGAACACAGAATATAGAATGAGTTTTCAAATGAAGAAAAAAATACTACTATCTTCCTTGTCATCAAGGCTCCAGATTTTTATCAACTCTGATTTTGTTCCTTTTTTCTCATCCCTTGGCATCCAGTCAGTTGTTGAGATCTACTAATTCTATTTGTCTACAATATCCCTTGCTTCTCTATTTATTTACATCCAATCACATAGCCACCACTGTAGTTCTGTCCCTCATCACCTCTTCTTGCCTACCTTACTTTGTAAGAATGTCTTCCTCCCACTGCCCCTTCCCCTTAAATCTTAGTTGGTTTCTCTCTTCAGTCCATTGTTCACACAACTGCCAAAATTATCTAATGGGTCTGATCATGTTGTAAACCTTGGCAGCTAGGCAGT
Organism: Antechinus flavipes; assembly: GCF_016432865.1. Lineage (NCBI taxonomy): Eukaryota > Metazoa > Chordata > Mammalia > Dasyuromorphia > Dasyuridae > Antechinus > Antechinus flavipes. The sequence goes on along the minus strand of NC_067399.1, from coordinate 299,515,374 downwards.
GCATGGATAGTTTGAGATTTAAGAGTCAGGAAAACTCTTACCCCTCCTCTAGACAGCAAGTAATTCACTATGTTAAACATATATAATTCTTGTAAATATATTTCCACATTTGTCATGCTACGCAAGAAAAATCATATCAAAAGAGAAAAAAACACGAGAAAGAAAAAAAAAGCAAACCTTTTTTTCAAGTTTCATCTGCTTCCATTAAAAAGGCAAAAAAAAAAAATAACAGCCACAAAAAGGTGAAAATACTATGTTTTTTCCATATTCAGTCTTCATAGTTCTCTTTCTGGATGCGAATGGCTCTTTCCACCACAAGTCTAGTGACATTGCCTTGAGTTACCCTTATTGTTGAAAAGAGCCAAATCAATCTCCTGTTTCATTTTTTATGCTTCTCTAGATTCTTATATTTGAATGGTAAATTTTCTATTCAATTTTGATCTTTTCATCAGGAATTCTTGAAAGTCCTTTATTTCATTGAATATCCATTTTTTTCTTGAAGGATTATATTCAGTTTTTCTGGGTAGATGATTCTTGGTTGTAATTTGCCACCAGGAACATTGCATTCCAATCCTTCTGATCCTTTAATTTACATTAAATTAAGTTGCTAAATCTTATGGTATCCTGACTGTGCTCCATGACATTTGAATTGTTTCTTTCTGGCAGCCTGCAATATTCTTTTCTTGATCTGGGAATTCTGGAATTTTGGGAATGGCTTTTATATTCCAGGGAGTTTTCTTTTTGGAATCTCTTTCTAAAGATGATAAATGGATTATTTCAATTTCTATTTTACCCCTCTGATTCTAGGATATCAGGGCAGTTTTTCTTGATAATTTCTTAAAAGATTATGTCTATGCTCTTTTTTTAAATCAAGTCTTTCAGATAGTCCAATAATTTATAAATTATCTCTCCTCAAACTATTTTTCCAATGAACATTGCCTTCTATTTTTTTCATTCTTTTGATTTTGCATTATTATTTCTTCATGTCTTATGAAGTTATTAGCTTCCATTTGAGCAACTTTAATTGTTAATGAATTATACTTTTTATCTCCTTTTCCATTTGGTCAATTCTAATTTTTAAGAAGTTCCTTTTCTGTAATAGGGCAGCTAGATGGTGCAGTGTCTAGAGTGCCAGCCCTGAAATCAGGAAGACCTGAGTTAAAATTCGTCCTCAGACATTTAATACTTCCTAGCTGTGTGACCCTGGTCAAGTGACTTAACCCCAATTGCCTCAGGGAAGAAGAAGAAGAAGAAGAAGAAGAAGAAGAAGAAGAAGAAGAAGAAGGAGAAGGAGAAGGAGAAGGAGAAGGAGAAGGAGAAGGAGAAGGAGAAGGAGAAGGAGAAGGAGAAGGAGAAGGAGAAGGAGAAGGAGAAGGAGAAGGAGAAGGAGAAGGAGAAGGAGAAGGAGAAGGAGAAGGAGAAGGAGAAGGAGAAGGAGAAGGAGAAGGAGAAGGAAGGAGAAGAAGAAGAAGAAGAAAGAAGGAGAAGAAGAAGAAGAAAGAAGGAGAAGAAGAAGAAGAAAGAAGGAGAAGAAGAAAAAGAAGAAGAAGAAGTTCCTTTTCTTCAGTGACTTTTTTTTTTGCACTTCTTTTTCTATTTGGCTAATTCTGCTTTTTCATTAGTAAATTTCTGTGCCTCTTTTACCATTTGGCCTATTATGCTTTTTAAGATGTTATTTTCTTCAGTCTCTTTTGTGCCTCCTTCACCAAGATATTGGCTCTTTTTTCACTATCTTTTTGCATCACTCTCATTTCTTTTCCCAATGTTCCTTCACCTTTCTTATTTCATTTTTAAAGTCTATTTTAAACTCTTCCTGAAGTTTGGGGGAGTGAGAAGAGGGACAGACCTTTCACATTTTTCTTTCTGTACAGCATCAGATGTAGCCATTTTATTTGTTGTCTTCTTCTGAGTTTATATTTTGATATTTTCTGTCATAATAACTTTTTAATGGATAGAATCTTTTCAAAATTTGCTTATTTTCCCATCCTATTTCTTGTCTTTTAACTTCATGTTAAGGAAGAACTCTGTTCTGTGGTACTGTCTCACATTTCAGGGTTTTTGTATAGTTATTTTCAGAGCTAGTTCTGGGGACCTCCTAAATTTTCAGTTCTTTAAAAATGGTATAATCTAAGAAGAGATGTGATTACTACTGTCCTAGCCTGTGCTTAGTCTGGGAACAAGCAAATAATTCTTTTCTGCCCTGAAACTGTGACGATGGTCCCACTCTCTTACAGCTATATGCTCTGGTGTGCTAATGCTCCTCCTTACCCTGGGACTACAACCCAAGTCTGAAACCAAAATGCACAAAAAGACAATGCAACAAAATCCACAAAAATCACCAGCAAAGTGATCCCTGTATTCTCCTTCTGATAAATTGTCTATGGGCTGAAAGCTCTGGAAGCTTCATCTGCTTCCATTAATTCAACTATCCCCCTAAGGCCTGCTGCTGGTTTGCTGGAGCTCAGCTTGCACTGGAATACACTCCAATCTCACCTGAAAGACTTTTTCTATTGACATTCTAAGTTGTCTTGCACTGGAAAATTGTTTTACTCTGTTGTTTTGTGGGTTCTGCCACTCCACAATTTTTTATGAGGTGTTATTTAAAGTTGATTAAAGGGGATTTGGGATTAAAGGTGAATCCTTATCTTTTCTCTACTGTTCTGGCTCTGCTTTCACTATTTGTGTTTCTTAAAGCAAATTTTTTTCTTTTTTTATCTTTTTTTTGTTAAAGCTTTTTAATTTTCAAAACATATGCATGGATATTTTCCCTGCCTTTCCCCTACCCCTTCCCCTAGATGGCAAGTTATCCAATATATGTCAAACATGATAAAAATATATGTTAAATCATTGAATTTGTATTAGTCTGCATACATATTTATATGTATGTTTAAATGTGCATACATATTTATACAATTATCTTGCTGCAGAAGAAAAATCAAATCAAGGAAAAAAGATGAGAAAAAAAACAAAATGCAAGCAATTAACGAGAAAAAGAGTGAGAATGTTATGTTGTGATCCACACTCAGTTCCCACAGTCCTCTCTCTGGGTGTAGATGGATCTTTTCATCACAAGATCATTGGAACTGGCCTCAATCATCTCATTGTTGAAAAGAGACACGTCCATCAGAATTGATCACTGTATAATTTTATTGTTGCTGTGTACAATGATCTCCTGGTTCTGCTCATTTCACTTAGCATCAGTTCATGTAAGTCTCTCCAGGCCTCTCTAAAATCATCCTCCTGATTGTTTCTTATAGAACAATAATATTCCATAACATTCACACACCACAATTTATTCAGTCATTGCCCAACTGAGGGGTATCCACTTAGCTTCCAGTTTCTTGCCACTACAAAAAGGGCTGCCACAAATGTTTTGCAATATGGGCCTCAGTCCCACCTTTAAGATCTCTTTGGGATATTAGCCTGGTAGAAACACTTCTTGGTCAAAGGATATTACCAGTTTGATAACCTTTTTGGCAGAGTTTCAAACTGCTTTCATTTCACAACTCCACCATCAATGTATTAGTGTCCCAGTTTTCTGACATCCGCTCCACCATTCATTATTTTCTTTTCCTGTCATTTTAACTAGTCTGAGAGGTGTATAGTGGTACCTGAGTAGTCTTAATTTGCATTTCTCTGATCCATAGGGATTTAGAGCACCTTTTCATATAACAATTTTTTCTATGCACACTCCATATCTTTTAGTTCTTATTACATCTTACTTTGCAGATTCTATTTTTTTATACCTTATGCCCTTATAAACTGTAATTCTCTTGAATTTAGGGATTATTTTTCACTGCTGTATTCCCAGTATATAAGATAATGCCTTGAAAATAATGCAAATTAAATTTTCAGATGAAGAAATCAAAATTGTCCATAGTCATGTAAAAAAATGCTTTAAATCACTATTGATTAGAGAAATACAAATTAAAGCAACATTGAGGTGCTACCTCACACCACTCCAATATGACTAATATAGCTAATATGAGAGAAAAGAAAAAAAAGTGTTGGAGGGGATGTAAGAAAATTGGACAGTAATACACCATTGATATGACTGTGAACTGATCTAACCATCTTGGGGAGTAATTTTGGATTATGCCTAACAGGCTATAAAGCTGGGCATATCCTTTGATCCAGCAATACCACTATTGGATCTATGTCTCAAAGAGATTAAAAAAGGGGTATGTGTATAAGAACTTACTTCTTTATAAAGCTTTTTATTTTCAAAACATATGCATAAATTGTTTTTTTAACATTCACCCTTGTAAAAACTTGTGCTCCAATTTTTTTTCCCTCTCTTCCTCCCATTCTCTCCCCTAAATATCAAGTAATCCAATATGTGTTAAACATGTACGATTCTTCTATATACATTTCCACAGTTATCATACTGAACAAGAAAAAAATCATATCAAAAAGGAAAAAAATGAGAAAGAAAACAAAATGCAAGCAAACTACAATGAAAAAGTGAAAATACTATGTTGTGATTCACAGTCAGTCCCCACAATCCTCTCTTTGGGTGCAGATGGCTCTCTTCATCACAAGACCATTGGAACTAATCTGAATCATTTCACTGTTCAAAAGAGCCAAATCCATCACAGTTGATCATAACATAATTTCATTGTTGTATACAATGTTCTCTTTGTTCGATTCATTTCACTTAGCATCAATTCATGTAAGTTTCTCCAGGATTTTCTGAAAGATCATTTCTTATAGAACAATAATATTCCATTACATTCATATACCATAACTTATTCAGCCATTCTCTCTAACTGATGGGCATCCACTCAGTTTCCAGTTTTTTGCCACTACAAAAGGAGCCACTAGAAACATTTTTGTACATGTGGGTACTTTACCCTTTCTTATGACCTCTTTGAGATACAGGTTCAATAAAGCCATTGCTGTATCAAAGGATTTGCACAATTTGACAACCCTTTGAGCATAGTTCCAAATTGCACTCCAGAATGGTTGGATCAGTTCACAACTCCACCAACAATGCATTAGTGTCCCAATTGTTCCACATTCCCTCCAAGAGTCATCATTATCTTTTCCTGTCATCTTAGCCAATCTGAGAGGTATATAGTGGTACCTAAAAGTTGTCTTAATTTGCATTTCTCTGATCAATAGTTATTTAGAACATTTTTTCATATGACTTGAAATGGTTTTAATTTCTTTATTTGAAAATTGTCTGTTCATATAGGAAGGACCTACTTGTACAAAAATATTTAGAGCAACTCTTTTGGAAATTTAGGGAATTTGCATCAATTTGGAAATGGCTGAGCAAGTTGTAGTATATGATTGTTATGTAATATAATTGTGGCATAAGAAATGATGAGCAATAAAAAGTTATCAAACTGTGCATACCCTTTGATCCAACAGTGTTTCTACTGGGCTTATACCCCAAAGAGATACTAAAGAAGGGAAAGGGACCTGTATGTGCCAAAATGTTTGTGGCAGCCCTGTTTGTAGTGGCTAGAAACTGGAAAATGAATGGATGCCCATCAATTGGAGAATGGTTGAGTAAATTGTGGTATATGCATGTTATGGAATATTATTGTTCTATAAGAAATGACCAGCAGGATGAATACAGAGAGGCTTGGCAAGACTTACATGAACTGATGCTAAGTGAAATGAGCAGAACCAGGAGATCATTATACACTTCAACAACGATATCGTATGAGGATGTATTCTGATGGAAGTGGATTTCTTCAACAAAGAGAAGATCCAATTCAATTCCACTTGATCAATGATGAACAGAATCAGCTACACCCAGAGAAGGAACACTGGGAAATGAATGTAAACTGTTTGCATTTTTGTTTTTCTTTCCAGGTTATTTTTACCTTCTGAATCCAATTCTTCCTGTGCAACAAGGGAACTGTTCAGTTCTGCACACACATATTATATCTAGGATAAACGGACATATTCAACATGTATAGGACTGCTTGACATCTGGGGGAGGGGGTAAAGGGAGGGAAGGGTAAAGTAGGAACAGAAGTGAGTGCAAGGGATAATGTTGTAAAAAAAAATTACCCAGACATGGGCTCTGTCAATAAAAAGTTATAATAAAAAAAAAGAAAAAAAAAGAAATGATGAGCAAGCTGATTTCAGAAAAACCTGAAGACTTATATGAATGGGTACAAATACATATTTGTATACATGTTACATATTGTATCATGATCAACTGTTAATGCTTAATTCTTCTCAGCAAAAAAACAATGATCCAAGACAATTCCAAAGGACTCATTATGAAAAATGCTACCCACCTGCAGAGGAAAAAAAACAATGAAGTCTGAATACAAATTCAAGTATATTATTTTACCTGAGCTAGTGACAACTGTGTATTCTGGTTAAATGAAAATGCATATTTTCTTAGATTCCCATTGTTTTTAGCCTCTCTCTCTCAGTGACTTTGGATGTGACAAGGGAAAACTGGATTCAAAAATTAAGAAATTGAACATATCTCAAAAAATGGAATCTCACTATCCTGTGATACATTAGTTTCTTAGATGCCCTTTAGTTTGGTCTGTAATCCTATAAAGGATGATGGGTAAAGCTAGGTTCTATTCTGTTCATATTCCATTCTTTTCAACATAATTATGTTCTGAGAATATATTGGGTTTGGTGACTAACCATACAAATCATTCTAGACTAGACATATTTCTATCCTTATTAAGTCTAAGAACACTTGTCCCTCTCTCTCTTTCTCTCTCAACTTTCTCTTTCTTGTCTTTTTAGGATCTCAATAAGTTGGCAGCCCAAGGAAAAACTCTGAATTTTGAAAGGATAGAAAAGAAACTAAAATATAAAAGAGCACAGAACTAGAAATTATGAGGTCCTAGTTCTTAATCCTTATTCTGCCATTAACTAGTTATATGGTCTTGAGTAAATATTTTTCCTTCTCTTCATCTCAGTTTTCTTATATTAAAAAATGAAAAACTGGGAAGGAACTTACTGTTATTATCTGTAAGCTCCCTCCCAGCTTTAGAAGTCTGTGACTATGATTATAGATAGGACAACACTTAAGAGCTGTCTCTGAGTTAATAAACTAATCCCAGTACACTGGAGGAGGAAGAGTCCTGATTCTGGAGTCAGAAAACTTGAGTTAAAATCTTACTCCAAACAATCATTGATTGCCTGTATGACCTGAATCAATGCTCTTGACTTTCTTAAACTTCCTGTAAAATCAGATACTCTCTGAGATCCATTCCAGTTCAAGATCTATGTAGTTACTATATGTAAGTAATTTAGCTCTGTGAACCTATGTGTGTCCTCCCTCCTCCTTTTTCTGTCTCTCCCTCCTCCATCTCTATTATTTTATTCCCCCCACAGCTCTCTCTTTTTTCTGTCTCTCTCTCATCTATCTCTGTCTGTCTCTGTGTCTCTGTCTGTCTACTTGTCTCTCTGATTTTCTGTCTAACTTCCTACCTTCCTAAATACCTTGATATTTTGATCTGAAGCTTCCTGAAGAAAAAGTAGATTATAATAGAAATAGGGCTTACTTTGGAGACAGTTCAAATCTTAGCTCTGTCACTATCTGTGTGATTTTGTTCATCACCTCATCTTTTTGGGGTTCTAGTTTCTTCTCTGTAAAATGAAGGGGGGAGGGAGAAAGATTGAACTGGATTGTCTTTCAGCTGCAGATTCTCTGTAGCTTTGTTTGGGGGTGCTCTAAACAGGGACACCTCACAGTGAAGAGGCAGGAGCATAATAAAAACACAGAGAGAAGAATCACATTTCAACCTCTGCTCCATATGATCAGAACTGTATAGCGTAAATAAATGTAGTCTCATCCCCTCTTCCCTATCCCATTTCTGTCATCTTCGATTCACATGCTATGTAATTCACATCATTAATTTTTCCATTCACTATACTGCCAATTTCTTTTCATTTTGTTCCTGGAAATCTCTTGTGTGCATCATCTAAATTTAAAATAAATACACTGTATATAATTGGATCCTAACCAGACAACACTAAGCAATCATATTTTTTCATTGATCCTCTAGATTTATTTGCTTCCAACATGAGTAGGAAAGGTCTTCTGCATGTTTCAGATGAAATTTTAAATGAGACAAGTTGCTGTCTCATTCTTCAAGAGCTGTATTGCCCTTTAAAACCTTCACCTCACATGATTTTCCCCGAAGTAAAAAATGAAAAGCTTTCTACCAGAAAACTAGAAACCTAAATTGCTCTAGTTGCTATATGTCATGAACTATAAGCTCTCCCCATATATTAGAAAGAGCAGTTGACTAAAGGTCAAGAGACTAAGATTCTAATTCATGTTTTCTTACTAATTAGCTGAGTGACCTTAGACATGTCATTTGATTTGTGTGGTTCTCAGTTTCCTCAACTATAAAATGAAAAACCTGACAAATTAAAAGCAAAGTCAATATCCACTGGTTGGCAAATGGTTGTACTAATTGTGGCATACAGATGATAATGAAACATTATTGTGATGTAAGAAAAAGATAGGTCAGAGGAAGTTTGTGCAACACAAATTAATTGATATAGAGCAAAAAAACAGAACTACAAAAATAATATAATTACTGCAAGAACGTATGATACTGGACAAGTTTTTAATGGCTGTCTGCCTCAAATTCCTCATCTTTAAACTGAGGATAATAATAGCACCTCCCTCCCAAGGTTATTGTGAGGACCAAGGGAGATAATAGTTATAAAGTGCTTAACACAGTGCCTGGCATATAAGAAGCATTATATAAATGTTAGCTATTATTGTCATTGTTTTTGTTGCTGTTGTTGTTAAAGGAAGGAAGACACTAGAAGTATCCTTTAAAAAATTTCCAAAAGCATCAATAAAATTTTAATAAAATTAGGTCTTAGATCAGATGTCTTTCAGATTCTTTTCCATGTTTCCTTCTTTTTCAAAAATTCTGATTATAATTCTATGGTTCTCCTCTATGATAATAAAATACTACTGTGATAAGATATAATGATGAGACTGATTTCAGAAAAATCTGGAAAGTCATACATAAACTAATGCTGAGTGAAGTAAGCAGAACCAAGAGAACATTGTACACAATAATAGAAACATTTCATGAGGATCAACAATGACAGACTTAGCACTTCTTAGTAATAACATCTTCCAAAACAATTCCAAAAGAGTCATGTTGGAAAAATGGCATTTACATCCATAGGGAAAAACTATGGAGGCTGAATGAAAGTCAAAGCATACTATTTTCACTTCTTTTGGTTTTTTTTCTCTCTGGGCTTTACCCCTTTGTTTTGATTGTTCTTTCACAGCATGATTAATACGGAAATATGTTTAATATGATACTACATGTATAATCTATATCAGATTGCTTTTTATCTTGGGGAAAGAAGAAAGGGAGGAAAAATTTTGGAGCTCAAAATCTTATAAAAGTGAATGTTGAACTCTGAGATACCACTTCATATCTTTCAAATTGGTTATGAAGACAGGAAAAGATAATGATAAATGTTGGAGAGGATGTGGGAAAACTAGGACATTAATACATTGTTGGTGAAGTTGTGAACTGATCCAACTATTCTGGAGAGCAATTTGGAGCTATGCCCAAAGGGCTATTAAACTATGTATATCCTTTGATCCAGCGGTGTCTCTACTGGGTCTGTATCCCAGAGAAATCATAAAAGAGGGAAAAGGAGACCCACATGTGCAAAAATGTTTGTAGCAGCCCTGTTTGTAGGGGCAAGGAACTGGAAAGTGAGTGGATACCCATCCTAATTGGGCTAAATGTGGTATATGAATGTAATGGAATATTATTATTCTATAAGAAACAATAAGCAAAATGATTTCAGAAAGGTCTGGAGAAACTTATATGAACTGATGCTAAGTGAAGTGAGTAGAACCAAACATTGTACATACCAACAACAAGATTATATATTGCTCACATATATAACATATATAGGACTGCTTGCCATCTTGGGGGGGGGGGGGTGGAGGGAGGGAGGGGAAAAAATGAAACATAAGGGAGTGCAAGGGATAATGTTGTAAAAAATTACCCTGGCATGGATTCTGTCAATACAAAGTTATTATTAAATAAAATAAAATTTAAATTAAAAAAAAAGATTATATATTGCTCAACTATGATGGACTTGGCTCTTTTCAACAATGGAGTGATTCAGGCCAATTTCAGTAGACTTGTGATGGAGAGAGCCATCCGCATCCAGACAGAGGACTATGAGGACTGGATTTGGACCACAGCATAGTATTTTCATCTTTTTGTTGTTGTTGTTTGCTTGCTTGGCTTTTCTCTCTCTTTTTTTTTCCCTTTTTGATCTGATTTTTCTTGTGAAACATGATAAAAGTGGAATTGTGTTAGAAGAATTGTGCATGTTTAACCTGTATTGGATTACTTGCTGTCTAGAGAATGGGGGAGGTAGAAAGGGAGGAAGAAAAATACGAAACATAAGGTTTTGTAAGGGTAAATTTTGAAAACTATCTTTGCATATATTTTGAAAAATAAAAGGCTATTGCATAAAAAAGTGAATATTGAAAATTATCTTTACATTTAATTGGGAAATACTCTTAAATGGGGGGAAACTTTAAAAAATTTTTAAAAAGAAATCTTTAGAGCCTTGGTAAGTTTGAAGAGAGCAGTCTCAGTTGAATGATGAAATGGGAAGTCAGACTGCAAAGGATTGAGAAATGAGGAAGAGAAGAAGTAGAGACAGTGAATGCAAATACTTTTTGTAGGAAGAAAAAATATGCAGGATAATAGCTTAAGTATAATACCATCTAGTTAAGATCTGGTAAAGTATTTTTACAAAGCAAATAATATGCTCACATCTGATATTCTTTGTAGGAATGCTTTGTACATTGTACATCCAGACTATTTACTAATAAAGGCATTGTCCTGCTCCCAGTGGAGGGGAAGGGAGGGAGAAGATGACCACAGAAAGAAGACTGTGTAGCAAAAATAGGGCATAGGATTTAGCATCAAAATATCTGAATTTGAATTTAGCCCCACTTCCTCTCTTACCTAAGTATTATAATTAATTAATCTAATTAACAAATCTAATTAGTTACCTGATTATTCTTATCCCAACTGTTTCTTACCTGATGAAAGAACAGAAATGCTATTAGAGCTCTTTAAATTCTGATACATTGGGACCAAGTTCTGTTCTTCCCATCCTAATGATAATTCTGAAAAATACTATCAATAACATTTGTGGTGCAGTAGAAATAGGACAGAATTTGGAATCTGACAACCTCAGTGTGAGGATTAGGAGTAACTATTTAATTGATTGTGACCTGTTATTCGATGGTTATGAGCTTCATTTTCATCATTGGTAAAATGAGACAGATAATGTTTTCACTAGCTACCTCATGATAATAGTTTTGAATGTAAATTTTAAACCAGAGAGTGTTGTCAAAATATATTATTCTCATTGCACTTGATCTGAGATTTCCTCGGTTAAGTATAGAGAACCCCTTAAAGTTTAATTAGATTTAATTATCATTTTTATTCAGACACCTCCCTAGTCTCTCTTTTGAGCTCCAGTTATATATCACAAGCTGCTTTTTAAGCATTTTGCACTAGATGTCCCATAGGCATCTCAAATTCAACATGTCCAAAATAGAACTCATCATCTTTCCCTTCTAACCCACCTCTTCCAAATTTTTCCTATTTCTCTCAACAGCACCACCAACCTTTCAGCTTTGGTTCAGTCATTTTGAATTCTCATTTTCCCTTACCCCATGCAATCATTCAATTTCATATCTTAACATGTCTTCTTCCATAACATCTTTCTCATCCATCTCCTTTTCTCTTCACTCACACACCCTAGCTGGGACTATTGCAATGGCCTTCTAAGTCTCTACCAAATACAGTCCTCCACACCTGTTAAAGTGATTTTCCAAAAACAAAGATATGACTATGTCATTCTCTTACACATTAAACTCTTGTATCTCCCTATCACCTCCAAGATAAAGTATATATTTCTCTGACATTTAATACCCTTCACAACCTGACTCATTTTATATGAACAGCTCTATTATATATTACTCCCACTCATACAGCCCATTCAAACTGTCTATTGCTACTATTTTTCATGATATTCCACCGGACAAGATCCCTTCTCCAGTCACCTTTGCACAGGCTGTGTTCCCTGTGACTGTAGTGAACTTCTTCATCACTACCACATGAAATTTCTAATTTCCTTTAAAACTCAGCTTAAGTATTACCTTCTTTTTGTTATTATTAAAACTTTTATTTTCAAAATATATACATGGAATAAATTTTCAACATTGACCCTTGCAAAACTTGTGTTCCAAATTTCTCCTCCTTCTCCTCACCCCCACCTCTAGATGGCAAGTAATCCAATATGTTAAATATGTGCAATTCTTCTATACATATTTCTACAATTATCTGCACAAGAAAAATCAGATCAAAAGGGGAAAAAAAAAAGAAAGAAAACAAAATGCAAGCAAACAACAACAAAAAGAGTGAAAATATTATGTTGTGATCCATAGTCCTCTCTCTGGGTATAGATGGCTCTGACCATTGGAACTGGCATGAATCATCTCATTGTTGAAAAGAGCCATGTCTATCAGAATTGAACATAGTATAATTTTATTATTGCTATGTACAGTGATCTTCTGGTTCTGCTCATTTCACTTAGCATCAGTTCATGGAAGTCTTTCCAGGCCTCTCTGAAATCATCCTGTTGATAGTTTCTTATAGAACAATAATATTCCATAACATACATATATCATAGCTTATTCAGCCATCTGTAGTTTCCAGTTTCTTGCCGCTATAAAAAGGGCTGCCACAAACATTGTTGCACATGTGGGTCCCTTTCCCTCCTTTAAGAGCTTTTTGGGATATAAGCGCAGTAGAAACTGCTGAACCAAAAGGTATGCCCAGTTTGATAGCTCTTGGGGTATCATCCCAAATTGCTCCCCAGAATGGTTAAATCAGTTCACAACTCCACCAACAATGTATGTGTCCCAGTTTTCCCACATTCCCTACAACATTCATCATTATCTTTTCCTGTCATCTTAAGTGCTAACTTCTAATACACACACATGTGAATATATATATATATATATATGTATATATATACATATATATATTCTTAATATGCTTAATGAATGTTTGTTGATTAATTGGAGGTTGCCCACAATATTGGAAAGTTAAAAACTTTTAAGTTAAAGTTAAAAAAAAGTTAAAAACTTAAAGACAAACCCAGGGTTTTCCTGATTTCAAGATTAACTCTCTATCCAATATGTCACATCATATTTTTATTATTATTACTGTTATTATTGTTCATTCTTATAACTATCTTTCTAATGCTCCCCAAAAAAGTGTTAATAATTTATCCCCTTCAATTTCCCCAAGAAGTCTTTCCTGATCTTCCCAGTTCTTAGTATTTTCTCCTTTGGCTAAGTACCACAGTGGATAAGGCTCAGGGATTGGAATCAGGAAGACCAGAGTTCAAATTCAGTCTCAGACATTTACTAGCTATGTGACTCTGGGTAAATTCCTTAATCTATGACTGTACAAAATTCCTCAGTTGTAAAATGGAGATAATAATAGCACCTATTCCCAAGGCTGTTGTGAGGATTGGACAAGATAATATTTGTAATATATTTAGTAGAGTGACTGGCAAATAATTTTTTTTTTTATCATTGCTCAGTCTTGTCCAACTCTTCATTATCCCATTTGAAGTTTTATTGGCAGAGATATTAGAGTGCTTTCCCTTTTCCAGCTCATTTTTACAGATGAGGAAACTGAGGCAAACAGGGTTGTGACTTTCCAAAGGTCACACAGTTACTAAGTGTGTGAGGCAATATTTGAACTCAGTTCCTCCTGACTCTAGGTCTAGTGCTCTATGCACTGTACCAACTAGCTGCAGATAATAAGTATTTAATACATATTTGTTTCCTCTTCATTTCCTAGCATTTACTTATATTTTCCATATAATGTAAGCTCCTTAAGAGAACTGAGATTTTGTTCTTATATTTGTATTCCAACACTTTACATAATACTTGGAACACAGCAGGCACAAAATTGAGTAGAGGCTCCTATATTCAAGCCTTTTCTTCCTTCTGCTAAGCAGCAAACTCCTTGGCCCAAACTTTTGTTAACCCATGCCACATTATTGCAACAGGCTCCTGACTGGTCTCTTTCCACCCCACCCTATCCTACATACTGCTGCCAGATTAATCTTCCTAAAACAACACTTTGTTTGCAATACTTCCCTACCCAAGGATCTACAATGGCTCCCCATTGCCTACCATATCAAGTCTAAATTCTTCTGTCTGGCATTCAAGGCCCTCCATAAACTGATTGTTGAGATTTATGTGAGTAAATATGGTATTCCTTTCAAAGCAATCTGTTTCATTTTCCAACTGAGCACCTCTGATTTGTGTGAAACATCCTTCACCTGGAAAATGCCAACACTACCCAGTAGAATTTACGTGAGTGGAGAGCCAAGCAAAATTAATAACGTATAAAAGCAGGCAGTTGTACTGTATTCACCGATCAGACATGACATGCAGTGCCTACAGATTACTGAGACAAAGAGGGAGGGAAGAAATAGTGCAGAGCCCAAAGGCTACATACACATGAATAGAAATTCCGTCCAATTAAAAGGTCTGTGTGCATACCTGTGAGATCCAAGAAATAGGCACTCAGCAAAAAACAAAACAAAACAAAAAAACAACCAAAAAAACAAAAACAACAAACGAACAAACAAAAACCCAACCAAACCAAAAAAACCCCAAACAAACAAACAACAACAAAAAAAAAACCCATCTGATTTTGCTAAGTGTGAGCTTTTTAAGTAAGCTGAATTCCCAAGTTAACTATAAAGAATACCATCTTAACACTACCCTTAAATCTAAATCTTTTTAGTCCAGGTCAGACAGCTTTTTAGAAAAGAAGGAAATTAGATAAACTTCCTGTGATTTCTATCTACTTATATAATACTGTGGCTAAAAACTCTTGGCTTTTGCCAAAGATCAGAAATTTCTGCTCTTAACTAGTTAACACAATCCATATGTTACTACTTACAGGAGGACCTGTGATTTTGTTGGTGTGATACCTTGGATACTAACAGAAGTCAAAATCTCACCCTAACTTATTGGGGCAGGGGGTGGGGAGTGGGGGGGGGAGTGAGAGGGGAGAGGAGGTTGTCTTTGAAAACTGCTATAGTCAAAACAATAGGACAACTGAATAGTATAAAGTGGATAGAGTGCCAGATCGGGAGTCAAGAAGCCTCATCTTCTTGATTTCAAATCTAACCCCAGACACTTACCAACTGCATAATCCTGGACAAGTCACACAACCTTGTTTGCCTCAGTTTCATCATCTGTAAAATGAGCTGGAGAAGGAAATGGCAAACCATTCCTGTATCTTTGCCAAGAAAACCCCAAATAGGCTCATAAAGAATCCGGCACAATTGAAATGAATAAACAACATAGTCAAAAGAATGAATCACTCTCCAGTGAATAAGATGATAAAAACTCCTGGAAAGCAGCTAATCTGGTCTTCAGATAAGAGATATGTATTCCATCAATGGATGCATACTCTCCATCAAAGGGGCCACACTCTAAATCTTTCTGTTTTGGATGAACCTACCAGAGCTTGTGCTCTGCTAGCCTTGGCCTTCCAGAATTCTGAGTCATAGAGAATAAGCTAAGGTTACCTGCAAACTATGATTAAACAGAACAGGACTTTAGTGGAGTTTGAAATCATTCCATTATTTCTGTGAAAGTTTCTCTTTAAAAGTCAACGAATTTTCTGAAATTACATCTCCAAAATACTAAATGTCTGTATCTTTTGATCCAGAGGTCAAGACATATGCGGACTCAGGCAAAGACCCAAAGAAAGGTCCTATGTACGCCAAAATACTTGTTGCAAGAAACTGGGATCAAAGTGAGTGCTCACTATGACTAATGAAATCAGTACAGGAATATAAAAATAGGGGATAGTGACCATAGCTGTGATTTCACTGGGAAAGGAGCTCCCTCTATCTGATCTCTGATTTAAGTAATTGTCTTGAGCACTGAGAGATCAAAGCAGCTGCCCAGGATCAAAAAGCCAATTTATGTCCCAAGGAGGACTTGAAGATTGGTCTTCCTGATATCAAATATCCAATATACTCTTTTTATATTGCCTGAATCTAAATGCACCATAAAAAACAAATAAACATAAAGAATTCAGAGACATTTAGGAAAGTATATAATCTGTTGCAGAATAAAGCTAACAAAACAAACCAAAAATATACACAATAACTATAACATTGCAACTGGAAAGAAATATAAAATGAAACTTAAGGCTGTGTAATTATAATAACCAACCTTGGCCCCAGAGCAAAAATGAGAAAATGTACCTCTCGACTTCCGGTTAAGATGGCAGAGAGGAGGCACACAGCTGTATAGCTCCACGCTTTCTCTCACTATCCTTTTCATTACAAGCTTCTGAATTAATGCTTGACTGAAAAAAAACCCACAAATAGTTACCAAGAGAAGCCATCCTTGAGATTTGCCAAGAAAGGTCTGTCTTTACTGGAGGGCTGGGACGGTTTGAGATTGGGCACAGGCTGAGGGCAGCGGCAGTGAGAGCACGGGAGCAGACTGGAGAGGGGGTGGGGAGTGATCGCAGCCGTCTCTGCGGGGAGAGCTTTGCTACAGGTTTGGATACTTTGCTCCGGAAGCAAGTCAGCAGCCCAGCAGAGAAGCTAAAAACACCAGGGCTGAAGAATACAACCCCAAACAGCTGGAGTCTCTCGGGACCTGGCTTCCCCCTCCTTCCCCCCCCCTCCCCCCACAGTGACTCAGCACGCTCTGGGATCTCAGAGCGCAGGCTCACACAGTCCTGCTAGTGCCTCGCTGCTGCCCCCTGCAGTCTGGAGAGGAAGCTCGGTAACACACCCAGCCCCTCCCCCAAAGAAAGACTCCAGTTTTTTCTGTTTTTCTTTGCTAGTTTGTCTTTGATTATTAGACAGAATGAGCAAGAAGCTGAAGAGGACTTTAACCCTTGACAGCTTCTATACAGATAGAGAGCAGACTCTAAATCCTGAGGAGACTAAAAACAGATAGTCCCCAGGTGAATCCCCAAAGGAGGAGAACATCTGTTCGTCAGCACAGATGAACCTCATAGAAGTGATTAAAAAGGCTCTCACAAGGGAGCTAGAAGAAAAGTGGGAAAAGGAGAGGGAGGCTTGGCAAAAGGAGAGGGAAGCTTGGGAAAAGGAGAGGGAGGCTTGGCAAAAGAGCCTGGAGAAGTTAGTTAAAGAGAGAGTGGATAAAGAAGTAAAATCCTTGAAAAATAGGATTGGTGAACTGGAAAACAAAATTGGCGAAATGGAAAAAAATTCCACAGAACAAAAGAACTCAATGGGACAATTAGAAAAAGATTTTTAAAAACTGAGTGAAGAAAATACTTCACTGAAAATCAGGGTCGAACAATTGG
Organism: Antechinus flavipes; assembly: GCF_016432865.1. NCBI lineage: Eukaryota > Metazoa > Chordata > Mammalia > Dasyuromorphia > Dasyuridae > Antechinus > Antechinus flavipes. The sequence continues at coordinate 299,497,960 of NC_067399.1, read as the reverse complement.
AATTGAATGACTCGAGGAGACAAGAAGAATCAGTCTAGCAAATCCAAAAAAATCAAACAATGGAAAAGAATGTGAAATACCTTCTGGGGAAGACAACAGACCTGGAAAATAGATCCAGGAGAGACAATCTGAGAATCATTGGACTTCCAGAAAAACATGATGAAAAAAAGAGCCTGGACACTATTTTCCAGGAAATTATCAAAGAGAACTGCCCAGAAGTCATAGGAATAGAGGAAAAAATAAACATTGAAAGGATTCATCGATCACCCACTGAAAGGGATCCTAAAATCAAAACACCAAGGAATATAGTGGCCAAATGCCAGAACCCTCAGACGAAGGAAAAAATATTGCAAGCGGCTAGAAAAACCCAATTCAAGTATCAAGGAGCCATAATAAGGATCACCCAGGATCTGGCAGCATCCACATTAAAGGATCGAAGGGCCTGGAATATGATATTCTGAAAGGCTAAGGAACTTGGTATGCAACCAAAAATAACTTATCCAGCGAGAATGAGCATCTTTTTCCAGGGAAGAAGATGGACATTCAACGAAGTAAGCGAATTTCATCTATTTCTGATGAAAAAGCCAGAACTTAACAAAAAGTTTGATCTACAAATATAGAACTCAAGAGAAATCTAAAAAGGTAAAGATTAATCTTGGGAACTATATTTCGACTATATAGATGTATAAAGAATACATGTATACCTTGTTCTAGAAATTGATGTGGAAAGGACATTGTACCAGAAAAAGGGTAAAGTGGGGGTAGTACATCTCATGAAGAGGCATAGAAGAGAAAGAATGGAGGGGGATGAATATAGTGGGTATCTTACTGCCTTCAGAATTGGCTTTAAGTGAAAAATCTTAAGACATATTCAATCTATGGTGAAACTTCTCCCACCTCATTGAAAAGTGAGAAGGGAAAAATGAAAGGGGAAGGAATAAGCTAAGTGGAAGGGAATACGGAAACTGGGAGGGAAAGGGGTAAGATAGGGGGAGGAACTCTAAGGCGGGGGGAGGGATACTAAAAAGGGAGGGCTGTGAGAAGCAAGTGGTGCTCACAAGCTTAATACTGGGAAGGGGGGGAAAGGGGAAAGAAGGGAGAAAAGCATAAACTGGGGTTAACAAGATGGCAAGTAATACAGAATTGGTCATTCTAACCATAAATATGAACGGGGTAAACTCCCCCATAAAGAGGAAGCGGTTAGGTTAGCAGAATGGATTAAAAGCCAGAATCCTACAATATGTTGTTTACAGGAAACACACCTGAAGCGGGGAGATACATGCAGGTTAAAGGTAAAAGGTTGGAGCAAAATCTACTATGCTTCAGGTGAAGTCAAAAAAGCAGGGGTAGCCATCCTGATCTCAGATCAAGCTAAAGCAAAAATTGATCTAATTAAAAGAGATAAGGAAGGGCACTATATCTTGCTAAAGGGTAGCATGGATAATGAAGCACTATCTATATTAAACATATATGCACCAAGTGGTGTAGCATCTAAATTCTTAAAAGAGAAATTAAGAGAGCTGCAAGAAGAAATTGACAGTAAAACTATAATAGTGGGAGATCTTAACCTTGCACTCTCAAAATTAGATAAATCAAACCACAAAATAAATAAGAAGTCAAAGAGGTAAATAGAATACTAGAAAAGTTAGATATGATAGATCTCTGGAGAAAATGTAATGGAGACAGAAAGGAATATACTTTCTTTTCAGCAGTTCATGGAACCTATACAAAAATTGACCATATATTAGGACATAAAAACCTCAAACTCAAATGCAGTAAGGCAGAAATAGTAAATGCATCCTTTTCAGACCACGATGCAATGAAAATTACATTCAACAAAAAACCAGGGGGAAGTAGACCAAAAAATAATTGGAAACTAAATAATCTCATACTAAAGAATGATTGGGTGAAACAGCAAATCATAGACATAATTAATAACTTCACCCAAGAAAACGATAATAATGAGACATCATACCAAAATGTATGGGATGCAGCCAAAGCAGTAATAAGGGGAAATTTCATATCTCTAGAGGCCTATTTGTATAAAATAGAGAAAGAGAAGGTCAATGAATTGGGTTTGCAACTAAAAATGCTAGAAAAGGAACAAATTAAAAACCCCCAGTCAAACACTAAACTTGAAATTTTAAAAATAAAAGGAGAGATCAATAAAATTGAAAGTAAAAAAACTATTGAATTAATTAATAAAACTAAGAATTGGTTCTATGAAAAAACCAACAAAATAGACAAACCCTTAGTAAATCTGATTAAAAAAAGGAAAGAGGAAAATCAAATTGTTAGTCTTAAAAATGAAAAGGGAGAACTTGCCACTAATGAAGAGGAAATTAGAGCAATAATTAGGAGTTACTTTGCCCAACTTTATGCCAATAAATTCGACAACTTAAATGAAATAGAAAAATACCTCCAAAAATATAGCTTGCCCAAACTAACAGAGGAAGAAGTAAATATCCTAAACAGTCCCATCTCAGAAAAAGAAATAGAACAAACTATCAATCAACTCCCTAAGAAAAAATCCCCAGGACCAGATGGATTTACATGTGAATTCTATCAAACATTTAAAGAACAATTAACTCCAATGCTAAATAAACTATTTGAAAAAATAGGGATTGAAGGAGTCCTACCAAACTCCTTTTATGACACAGACATGGTACTGATACCTAAACCAGGTAGGCTGAAAACAGAGAAAGAAAATTATAGACCAATCTCCCTAATGAATATTGATGCTAAAATTTTAAATAAAATATTAGCAAAAAGATTACAGAAAATCGTCACCAGGATAATACACTATGACCAAGTAGGATTTATACCAGGAATGCAGAGCTGGTTCAATATTAGGAAAACTATTAGCATAATTGACTATATCAATAACCAAACAAACAAAAACCATATGATCATCTCAATAGATGCAGAAAAAGCATTTGATAAAATCCAACATCCATTCCTAATAAAAACACTTGAGAGCATAGGAATAAATGGACTTTTCCTTAAAATAGTCAGGAGCATATATTTAAAACCATCAGTAAGCATCATATGCAATGGGGAAAAACTGGAACCTTTCCCAGTAAGATCTGGAATGAAGCAAGGTTGCCCTCTATCACCATTATTATTTAATATCGTATTAGAAACACTAGCCTCGGCAATAAGAGTCGAGAAAGATATTAAAGGAATTAGAGTAGGCAATGAAGAAACCAAACTATCACTCTTTGCAGATGATATGATGGTATACCTAGAGAACCCCAGAGATTCTACTAAAAAGCTATTAGAAATAATTCATGATTTTAGCAAAGTAGCTGGCTACAAAATAAATCCCCATAAATCCTCAGCATTTTTATACATCACCAACAAAACCCAACAGCAAGAGATACAAAGAGAAATTCCATTCAGAATAACTGTTGATACCATAAAATATTTGGGAATCTATCTACCAAAGGAAAGTCAGGAATTATATGAGCAAAATTATAAAAACGTCTCCACACAAATAAAGTCAGACTTAAATAATTGGAAAAATATTAAGTGCTCTTGGATCGGCCGAGTGAACATAATAAAGATGACAATACTCCCTAAACTAATCTATTTATTTAGTGCTATACCAATCAGACTTCCAAGAAAATATTTTAATGATCTAGAAAAAATAACAACAAAATTCATATGGAACAATAAAAAGTCGAGAATCTCAAGGGAATTAATGAAAAAAAAAATCAAATGAAGGTGGCCTAGCTGTACCTGATCTAAAATTATATTATAAAGCAGCAGTCACCAAAACCATTTGGTATTGGCTAAGAAATAGATTAGTGGATCAGTGGAAAAGGTAGGTTCACAAGACAGAATAGTCAACTATAGCAATCTAGTGTTTGACAAACCCAAAGCCCCTAACTTCTGGGAAAAGAATTCCTTATTTGATAAAAACTGCTGGGATAATTGGAAATTAGTATGGCAGAAATTAGGCATGGACCCACACTTAACACCATATACCAAGATAAGATCAAAATGGGTCCATGACCTAGGCATAAAGAACGAGATTATAAATAAATTAGAGGAACATAGAATAGTTTATCTCTCAGACTTGTGGAGGAGAAAGAAATTTGTGACCAAAGATGAACTAGAGACCATTACTGATCACAAAATAGAAAATTTTGATTACATCAAATTAAAAAGCCTTTGTACAAACAAAACTAATGCAAACAAGATTAGAAGGGAAGCAACAAACTGGGAAAACATCTTCACAGTTAAAGGTTCTGTTAACTTTAAGGCCTCATTTCCAAAATATATAGAGAACTGACTGAAATTTATAAGAAATCAAGCCATTCTCCAATCGATAAATGGTCAAAGGATATGAACAGACAATTTTCAGAGGATGAAATTGAAACTATTACCACTCATATGAAAGAGTGTTCCAAATCATTATTGATCAGAGAAATGCAAATTAAGACAGCTCTGAGATACTACTACACACCTGTCAGATTGGCTAAGATGACAGGAAAAAATAATGATGAATGTTGGAGGGGATGCGGGAAAACTGGGACACTAATGCATTGTTGGTGGAGTTGTGAACGAATCCAACCATTCTGGAGAGCAATCTGGAATTATGCCCAAAAAATTATCAAATTGTGCATACCCTTTGATCCAGCAGTGTTTCTACTGGGCTTATATCCCAAAGAAATACTAAAGAAGGGAAAGGGATCTGTATGTGCCAAAATGTTTGTAGCAGCCCTATTTGTAGTGGCTAGAAACTGGAAAATGAATGGATGCCCATCAATTGGAGAATGGCTGGGTAAATTGTGGTATATGAACGTTATGGAATATTATTGTTCTGTAAGAAATGACCAGCAGGATGAATACAGAGAGGACTGGCGAGACTTACATGAACTGATGCTGAGTGAAATGAGCAGAACCAGGAGATCATTATACACTTCGACAACGATATTGTATGAGGACATATTTTGATGGAAGTGGATTTCTTTGACAAAGAGACCTAACTGAGTTTCAATTGATAAACGACAGACAAAAGCAGCTACACCCAAAGAAAGAACACTGGGAAACAAATGTGAACTATCTGCATTTTTGTTTTTCTTCCCGGGTTATTTATACCTTCTGAATCCAATTCTCCCTATGCAACAAGAGAACTGTTCGGTTCTGCAAACATATATTGTATCTAGGATATACTGCAACATATCCAACATATAAAGGTCTGCTTGCCATCTAGGGGAGGGGGTGGAGGGAGGGAGGGGAAAAAAAATCGGAACAGAAACAAATGCAAGGGATAATGTTGTTAAAAAAAAAATTACCCTGGCATGGATTCTATCAATATAAAGTAATTATTAAATAAAAATTAAAAAAAAAAGAAAATGTACCTCTCTCCTTTCCTTAAAGAGAGGACAATGAATATGAAATGTTGCCTATGTTTATCATACATGGCTGGTTTGGCTTTCATTTGAATTTGTTACAAGAAAAACTTCAGTGGGTAGGGAGGGACATATTTGGAAATGAATATAGAACACCATTTTGTAGCTCTAATGTATTTGTACTATTATGTGTAATAGTATCCTGTGTAGCCATATTACCACCACCACCACCACTCCCACCAACCAGCATTTGACTACCTAGAGGACTGTTGTTTTACATAAATTTTCTATTTCCCCCAGGGCCTAGCTCAGTGCTCTGCACACTGTAGATACTTAATATAAATACTATTTGTTCATTAATTAGCTTATTGAAGAATAATAAAGTTTCAAGGAAAACCCGAAGTTTTCTAGACCATCCCAGTGTCTTAAAATATTATCATAACCAAACCATTTGGCAGGGAAAATTTTTTCTTATTTTTAAAGGATGTTCAGGAAAAAAAAAGTTTCATCACTGGCTAATATACTATTTAGATGTAATAGTAACTTATTTTCTAGCAGGTCATCATCTTTCTTTGAATTTTCTTCTTCATTCTTCTAAAATAACTCATTTCTCCTATGCACAAATGATAAAATAAACAATCACAGGATTTTAGAATTAGAAGAGACCTGGGAAGCCATCTATTTCAATCCATTCCTGATAATGAATACCCTCTACAATATATTTAACAAATGGTCATCCAGCAAAGTCTTAGTGAGGAGTAATCCACTACCTCTCGATGGATCCCATTCATTCACTCATTCATTCACTTGCTAAGCAAGCATTTATTAAGAGTTTGTTATGTGTTATTCACTATGCCAGACAGTGAAATAAAGTAAAAAATTAATCAGTCCCTCCCCTTATAGAGTTTACATTCTATGGAAGAAAAATCATAGATATACATAAGCAAATCCAAATTACTTTCAGGGGAGAGGGTACAGTATTAACAATTAAAGGGATCAAGATAGACTTGCCATAAGAAGTAGCAGTTGAGGATAACCTTGAAGAAAGTAGACATTATAAAAGTCAGAGGAAGGAAAGAGACCATTCCAGATATGGAGATCAGCCAGGGCAAGAGTACCAAGATGGAAAATAGAATGGGGTGTGTGTGTGTGTGTGTGTGTGTGTGTGTGTGTGTGTGTCCACTTTAGGTCATTCAAATTATTAGTTTTAATTTGTGTCTAGCTTAAACTTGCTTCTTTTGCAACTTCTCCTCATTGCTGGCTCCATCCTATGGGATCTTGAAAAATAATAATTCCACCATATATTGTCCCACCCTTAATCACACTTTGTTTTACTCTTCCCAGATTAAATGTTCCCAGTTCTTTATATCATATGGTGTGATATTTAGGCTTTTCTCTAGAAGGTCTCTAACCCATCGATATTATTGTAGTTCAATTGTGTCTTATTCTTTGTGACCCCATTTGAAATTTTCTTGGGAAAGATACTGGACTGATTTGCAATTTCCTTCTCTAGTTCATTTTACAAGATGGGGAAACTGAGGCAAACTAAGTAGCATAGCTTCTTCAAGAACCTGTCATAACAGACTAACCTTACTTCATTTTTAACTAGCTAACTAAGTTGGTAGATGAATAAAATATTGTAGATATAGTTAGTGTTCTGCTGACAAATATTTAACAAATAGCTCTCTGGGGGAAATGTACATATAGTGTACTTTTAAATTTAATCTGCATCACTAACATTTTCTTTATTATTTTTAAAAGTCTAGACAATAGAAAAACCAATAAATCAAGTCAGAAAGACTCATTTCCATGAGTACAAATCCAGCTTGACACACTAGCTGTGTAAATCATTGTTTCCTTTTCTAAATATTCAAAAATAATTTCTTTAATAATACAATCAAAAATTTTTTCCAGTCAATTATTGCTCTTATTCTGTTTCCTGGGACCAAAGAGAACAAATCACTTCCATTTCTGTTTGAAAGTCCTTCAGATATTGGAATGAATGATCCTGAGACTCTTCTCTATCCTAATGAACAATTTCCAGATGCTCATCAGTCCTTTCCAGAATGGAAAATCTTATCCATAATATTTCAGATGTGTTCCTGCCTAGGGACTATAGAAGAGGGCCTTTATCATCTCCCTGGTTCTGGATACTATGCCCCTCAATAAAGCCCCAAATTGAAATAGCTTTTTTGCATGCTATGTCATAATGATTCAACAAGGAAGGACAGTGGATAGAGTGCTGGCTCTCGAGTTAGAAAGATGCATGCTTATGAATTCAAATCTGCCTAAGACACTCTCCAGCTGTATGAGCCTGGGAAAGTCACTTACCTTGTTTGCCTCAATTTTTTCCTCTGTAAAATGAGCTGCAGAAGAAAATGTATCTTCTTCAGTATCTTTTCCAACTCCAAAAAGAATAACAAAGAATTGGACACAATTGAAATGACTAAACAACAATAAATAATACTCTCCTTCCAGAATTATTGTGAGGATCATGTGGTATAATATTTGTAAAATGCTTTGCAAGCTTTAAAACATTACATAAATCTTAAGTACATTTATTTTCACAGTGTTGATTCAAATTGAGCCTTCAGCCTATTTTTAAAAAACCTCTTTTGGATAAACTCATTTTCCTTGATTTCCACTTGAGTTGATTATACTTTTCTCTCTTTCTTTCTTTCTTTTTTTTTTTTTTTTTTTTTTTTTTTTTTTTTGCTGAGGCAATTGGACTTAAGTAACTTGCCTAGGGTCACACAGCTAGAAAGTGTTAAGTGTCTGAGACCAGATTTGAACTGAGGTCCTCCTGTCACCTAGCTGCCCCTGGTTGTACTTTTCAATGGAATTTGCAACACATTTGAATCTTAGCTTATCCTAATGTAAATTGACATCCTTAATCTTAATGTACTAAGTAAAGATGGAAGCCACTTAGTAAAGCCTATATTGATGTCACCTGGATTCAAATTTGGTATGAATAAGGAAATGAAGGTGATAGAGACATGTTTCCCATCAGTAGTTTATTCTGTGGGAGAATTGAGGAGGCTTTGTCAGAATAGTTCAAATATTATGTTACTGTTTCACTTGTAGCACATATGATTTCTAAGAAAACAGAACTTCCTTGTCCCTTCTTGTTTATTTTTCGTATCTTACATTCTTGCAAAAAAAAAAAAGAAAAAAAGAAATATTAATAGGACCACAGCCATATACAAAGGAAAAGAAAACTGAAAGTAAGAAATTGGTAGCTATAAATTGCCACAATTACCAGAAACTATGAATAAAGAATATTACTCCAAGAGGAAGTCAAAAAGAATGGTATGGTTTCATCTCTCAGGTCCCATTTCACCAGAGAGATAGGATCAGAATGAGTTATTGTTTCTGGAGATAGTGGCTGATGAAATGATAGTGAAAAAGCAACCTATCTGTCTTATTTTTATTTTTTTAGTAACAATTTGCCTATTGTAGGGAAAGAACTCTAGTTATACAGTTACAAATCTTAGATTCAAATCCTGACTCTGCTTTTTTTACTGTGCCACTTTAGGCAAGTCATAGAGACTCTTTAATCTTCAATCTTCTTTTCCATAAAATAAAGGGGGCAATCTAATGTCAAGCTTCTTAAATTTTTTCCATTAGTGACCTTTTTTTGCCTGAAATTTTTACACAGCCCTGAGTATATCTAAATAGTCATTCAAATCAAAATTTACTGATAATAAATCATAAAGAAATTTATCTTTAAATAATTCTTTGGTATGCATGCAGTTTTACTACTTATTAAAGATGAAATCAAATTTGCATACTAATGAGATAGATTTGCTTATTTGTTTTTACATAAAGAATTAAATTGTAATGCTGGAGAACTGAGGCATGATACAGATTTTAAAAATATTTTATTAGAGGGAGAGTTTGGATTGGCCAAGCCATTCTAGCCAGCCAGATGGATGGGACCATTGTCTCAAAGCATCCAAACACGAGTGAGAGATTCCAGAGAGTCTTATAGGATTGCAGCAATCAGGGAAACAAAGGCAAGGGGGATTAGAGCACTGGTGAGCATGAAGTTCCAGGAAAAGATCATAAATTCAGTTCTGACAGGTTGGGGGTAAGGAGGAAGGATTGAAAAATTCTGATAAGTTGGGAAGGTGTTAGGAGCCAGGATGTCTGAAGCAGAAGATAGCCAAATATCTGAGATAAGCCATCTGCAGTTTCATGACTCTTTGGAATGCTAGTGGTCAAAGCTCCCAGCCCTAATTATCTCAGTCCTAATGGCCAGGAAGAGGGATTGCCACAGGGAGACTGGAGCAGAACAATTCAGGGAAATTGAGGCAGAAAAATTCAGGGAAACTGAGACAGAACAATTTAGGGAAGCCAACAGGGAAACTGAGACATAACAAAATCTTGGTGGAATATTTTAAATTTTTAACTGTTGACAAATTTTAGTTTAGTATAACAGTGACTCCTCTAGCCCTCTGTACTACATTCCACCCCCTCCTTCATGGTTCCCTAGTGACCTTAAAGTATCAGAAGAAGTTCTCTCATCATTGCCATTGGCTTAATCTTCACCAACTGTATTCTATCTTTAAGGATCCAAACATTCTAGTTCTATTTATCCAATAGTAAGATTAGATATTACAAAGCAATATTTACTTCAAAGATATAACAAGAAAAAACATACAAACATCTCCCCAAATACCTCTGGGGCATAATCTTTCTTTACTACCTTGATTTGTAGGGAAGAGAGGAAGATTAATTTTGCAAGTTAATGCACTTCCTGCATAGCATTTGTCCCATCTAGTTTCATCTCAGCATCCCAGCTTCTTAGGGTCTAACAGTCTGGAATCCCCAGGTTCTATCCCCCATGATTTGAAGTTCTGGCTAAGTGAATTCTACTCTCTACACCTAGAACTTTAGAGACTAAGGGGAAAGGAAAGCTTACTCTTTTCCTACCCAGTTTATGTGAAAGAATGAGTTCTTCTTTGGATGTCACTAGAAAAAGAGAGTGTGACTGTTTCAATCTAGTGGTTTTAAAGATACAGCCAATCCCAGCTGGCACTCAATGAAAAGAGGCTGCTCCCCAAAATATACCAGTCCACCCAAAAGCAGGTCTCTGGCATCTTCCACAAGGGCACTTCTATTTTAGGTGATCTGGGATTTCACCAAAACCCTAGTATGTAAGGATCATAAGTTCAGAACTAGAAAGAATAATAAATCTTGAGCTAGAAAGGTTTTCAAAGACCTCCTTATTTTACACATAATGAAGCTGAAACTTGGAAAAGTTCAATGATCTGTCCAAGGTAATACAATTAAGAATAAGGAATGGAATGGTAAACCTAAATCCTTCCACTCCAGAACTATAGTTCTAATTTCCATTGTACTATTCTACCAGTCTTTAAGCTCCTTGATGATTCCAGATGCTATGATTTGTGAGCCTGAAGTCTATTGACCTCATTCTTTCCAGTGAGGGATCTACCATCTTCATTAGTGACAGTGACTTCATACCTTCCCACTGGTCATTTCCACTCCCTGTAGTTTTATGTAAACAAATCTCAAATTTTCTCTGTCCTATATTTTTCTAAGAAATTACATTGTAGTAGATAGAGAAATAGAGATCGATGGATGGAAAGAGAGATAGGCACAGATAGAGAGATTGATTGCTAGCTAGCTAGCTAGATTAGAACATTTATTAATTACTATATATTTAAAATGTAAACATTGGATATGCAAATATAAGAAAGAAAAAATGGTCCTTGCTTACAGGAGCTTACAATCTAATGATTGAAGAACACACTTACTGAGGAATTGTAAAGGGCAAGAATATTTGGATTAGGCAGGATGAATTGGAACTGGTAACTGGAAAATAGGGTAGAAGTCTAGTCAGGACAAGATAAAGCAACAGGTCAACTACTAGATCCAGGAAGATAGGAGGAAACAGCCCAAGATTCCTTTGAGAAGCAGGTATGCATGATAGTCCAAGTGGAAGCAACATGTGTGAAGCTGATAATCAGGAAGTAATTTGCCACACCTCCTGACAAAAAAGTAATGAAGGTAAAATGAAGAAAAGCATAATGTTGAAGCAGAGTTATTTAGGAATTGGGTAGTTAGGTGGTGCAATAGAATTCCAGGTCTGGAGTCAGAAAGACTCTGATTTCAGACTTCTTATTAGCTATATAACCCTGAGTAAATGATGTAATTTGCCTCAGTTTCTCAAACAAGCTGGAAAAGGAAATGGAAATCCATTCCAGTATCTTAACCAAGAAAAACCCAAATGGAGTCATAAAGAGTCAGATACCACTTAACAATAATTGATGTGGAAATTTACTTTGCCAGGCTTTGTAGATATAGATTGGCGAACTTGTTTCAGTGGTATTATTTTCTTTAATTTGTTCAATAGGAGGAGGAGTGGGATCAGCTTTTATTGATAACTTTCATATTGAGATAGACAATTTATTTTATTTTATTTTTTTATATATTTTATTTTATAATAACTTTATATTGACAGAATCCATGCCAGGGTAATTTTTTTTTTTTACAACATTATCCCTTGCACTCATTTCTGTTCCGATTTTTCCCCTCTCTCCCTCCACCCTCTCCCCTAGATGGCAAGCAGTCCTATATATGTTAGATATGTTGCAGTATATTCTAGATACAATATATGTTTGCAGAACCGAACAGTTCTCTTGTTGCACAGGGAGAATTGGATTCAGAAGGTAAAAATAACCCGGGAAGAAAAACAAAAATGCAAATAGTTCACATTCCTTTCCCAGTGTTCTTTCTTTGGGTGTAGCTGCTTCTGTCCATCATTTATCAATTGAAACTGAGTTAGGTCTCTTTGTCAAAGAAATCCACTTCCATCAGAATACATCCTCATACGATATCGTTGTTGAAGTGTATAATGATCTCCTGGTTCTGCTCATTTCACTTAGCATCAGTTCATGTAAGTCTCGCCAGTCCTCTCTGTATTCATCCTGCTGGTCATTTCTTACAGAACAATAATATTCATAACATTCATATACCACAATTTACCCAGCCATTCTCCAATTGATGGGCATCCATTCAATTTCCAGTTTCTAGCCACTACAAACAGGGCTGCCACAAACATTTTGGCACATACAGGTTCCTTTCCCTTTTTTAGTATCTCTTTGGGGTATAAGCCCAGTAGTAGCACTGCTGCATCAAAGGGTATGCACAGTTTGATAACTTTTTGGGCATAATTCCAGATTGCTCTCCAGAATGGTTGGATTCATTCACACTCCACCAACAATGCATCAGTGTCCCAGTTTTCCCGCATCCCCTCCAACATTCATCATTATTTTTTCCTGTCATCTTAGCCAATCTGACAGGTGTGTAGTGGTATCTCAGAGCTGTCTTAATTTGCATTTCTCTGATCAATAATGATTTGGAACACTCTTTCATATGAGTGGTAATAGTTTCAATTTCATCCTCTGAAAATTGTCTGTACATATCCTTTGACCATTTATCGATTGGAGAATGGCTTGATTTCTTATAAATTTCAGTCAGTTCTCTATATATTTTGGAAATGAGGCCTTTATCAGAACCTTTAACTGTGAAGACGGTTTCCCAGTTTGTTGCTTCCAATAGGAGGAGGAGTGGAAAGAACAGATGAATTTAAACATGTTACTTTAAAAAATTTAAATTAAAAATCAGGAAAATTCTAGATAATAAAAACCGCTTCTCATCCACAAATTCATAAAAATTTCAGAGCTTAGAAGGAACTTTACAGATCATCTAATTCAATTCTTTTATTTTCTAAGTGAGGGAACTGAGGTGGAGACAAGTGATGTGACCAGTCACACAGGAATTAAGGGGCAAAATTGAGGCTTAACACAAATGTCTCTACTCCAAACTTAGAATCTTTTTCTTTGGACTGGAGTGTCTCTTTAACTTTACTTTTGCTGCTCTTGTTTTTCTATGGAGTTGGAGTGGAAGGAGATGTAGGCAACCTGAAAAATTTTAAAACAGAGAACTAGTGAGCTCCCAAGAACACTTGGGATTTTGACAACTGCTAAGAAACCTTCTCTGTAATAAGGTCCTTTGTTTATATTTTTAGAGAGATGTGAAAGTGACATTTTTCAAGACTCGTTTCAAAGAAAAAAAGCCTATTTTCGCATTCTGTGGGATGTGTCGGGGTCTCTGCTGTGCTATGACACCACAGATTTCATCAAGCCACAGTAATTTACATACTGGATGTCTCTGTGGAACCTGTTCCTTGGGTGAATTTTTATTCATGCCTTGATCATCTTAATATGCTTGCATCACTGAACATTTGGCCGAGTTAACTGATCTTCCCATACCCCATGCTTACAATTCATTAACAACCATTTCTCTTCTCTGTAAGAGGTAGGAAAAACAACAACAAACCAACAACCTTGTGCTTTCAAGGGTTGGTGGCAGGGAGTGGGTAGGAAGGAAAATGCCACAAATAACAAAAAATAAAAATAAAAAAGGAGCAACAGAATAATAGTTAATAGTTTATCAGAGTGAGAATACCAACTTTCCTGCACTCATTTTATCAGGAGGCAAGCAGTCTCAGAAGCAATGACATACCTGTGGTCACACAGATTTAAGACAGAGTGAAGACTAGAACTCAGGTCTCCAGATGCTCTATCTCAGCACGCTGCAAATAACTGGTTCAGAGTCTAGAGCATTGGTCTCGAATCAGGAAATCCTGAATTCAAATCTAGCTGCAGGCAATTAGCCCTATTTGCCTCAGTTTTCTTATCTGTAATATGGGAATAATGATAGCACCCAATTCTTAGAGTTGCTTCAGAGGGTAAAATGAGGTAATAAGCCTAAAGTGTTTTGCAAACCTTAAAGCACAATATAAATGCAATTGATGTTGTTATTACTAGATAACCATATATTATTTAATATGTTCTGATGTGTCAGATTTTTTGCCGGGGGAAAGGGGAAACCAGGGTTCAATCTACCATTAGAGACAGAATCTGTTTAGACAGAAATTGGTTTTTTAGATAACAATCAATTTGCCCCATGGATTTATTTCTGAGAAAATGAAATTAGAATAAAAGAGGAAGTATGGCATAGGATGGACAGCGAGGTGGTGCCACAGTGCACAGACTGCTCAGTCTGGAGTCAGAAACACTCATCTTCCTGAGTTCAAATTCATCGTCAAACCTTATTATCTGTGTAATCCTGGACAAATCACTTGATCCCATTTGCCTTGGTTTCCTCATCTGTAAAATGTTCTGGAGAAGGAAATAGCAGATCATTCCAGTCTCTGGATTGAAAGCTCCAAAAAGGGTGATGAAGTCAGGCACAACTGAAAAATGACAACTTTCAAAATGGTATGGGTTAGAGATGGCTTGAAATTCAGACCTAAATTCTAGTCACTAAATCATAAATCATAATGGGGTGCCCTTAGAGAGCCATATTGTCCAGGGGGTCTTTATCTGAGACCTATGAATATATGAGGGTTTTTAAATTAATATTTTGATAAATGCATTTAATATAATTGATATCCTTTTCATGTTATATATTTTATTGTATTTATTTTTTAAAAATTCTGAAAAAAGATCTATTAGCTTTCCCAACCTGCTTAAAGAATCTATGACACAAAAAGGGTTAAGAATTTCTATACTAGTCCAATTTCATTTTGCAGAAAGTGAAAATGAAAATCCTAAATATTTTACCTAATGTGCTTGAATAAGATTTGAACCTAGATTCTTGGATTCCAAACCAAGTATGTTTTATGATACATCAAATTACATACATCAACTATCTGTGATGCCTTGGACAAATAATTTCCCTTCTTTGGACCCCAATTTAACCTAACAAAAGCTATCATTTCACAATTTAAGATTTGCAAAGTGCTTTTTATATGTTTATTATATATATTATATTATTACATATATTATGTTTATATTTTAATATAATAATATTTATATATTATTTCATTCTCACAACTCTTTGAGTTGTTATCTCCATTTAATCAGTCATTTGCCTTTATCAAGTGCTTATCTGTGCTAGGCACTGGTACTGGGAATATGAATATAAATAGAAACAAGCCTCAAGGAGCTTACATGTCATAGGGAGAGAACAATATATAAAAGAAGTAGACAAAGGTCTGTAAGAAAATAAAGATACCCAGCTCAGGAGTATGCTAGAGAAAATATGGAGTACAGCCTGGATCAGAATGAGACATGCCTGATTTGAGCTTCCTCCATAAATGGAGATTTTGGGAGGAATCATCCAATCAAGAAGACTCATTTTACAAATGAGGAAACTGAGGCAGATAGCAGTAAAGTGGCTTGCCCAGGGTTACACAGCTAGTAAATGTCTGAGGTCACATTTGAATTCAGGTGTTCCTGACTCCAAGGATATATTCTATTCATTATTACCTGGTTGCCACATGCCAACTAGCTGCCTATAGAACTACTTGAATTCTAGGATTTCTTCCAGCTTTCACATAGTAGAAGTTGATAATAAATATACTACAAAATGAAAGGCCAACCTGACTGCTACATTTTTTTAAAAAGATGTCAATGAAATGAAGTAATTTTATTTTAACAATGAGAATAATCTTTCCCCATACTTCACACATGCTGGGTATCAGGAGTCTGCCAGATATAATTAATAAACTATCCAGAAATTGAAGCAATTCTAAGCTGCTTTTAGAATTCTTTTATTGATTCTCCCATTAAGTCATCTGACCTTATTCCATCAGGTTCTGAAAGCTTCCATCTTTGCCAGTGATTCTCCATCTGTCTCAGGTATCTATGGGTGTTCCCATGTTAGCTAGGATCACATAGATCTCAGGCAAGTACTCTCCTGCCTATAGGCAGATGGTGTTCCTGACCCTCCATCAGGAGGGTATGCCCTTTGAAATTTCTTTCCACTAGTAAGGAGAGGTTCATGCTAATTCACCCATATTCTCTTGTCTGGTCCACCTTCTGACAAACTGGAATAAGTCCAAGGAAAGGTAACCAGGATGATGAGGGACCTGGAAACTCTGTCATCTAAACTTGGATGAAGGAATTTGTGATGTTTAGCTAAGTGATGATTAGAATAACTCATTAAATGTCTGAAGGGTTACCATAAAGGTCAACAAAGTGGTACAATCAATAGAGGGCCAAACTCGGAAACAGAAACACTTGAGTTCAAATATTGCTATTGATGTTCACTAGCTGGGTGACCCAGAGTCATTTTTTTCAGCCTCAGTTTCCTTATCTTTAACATTAGCACCTACATCACAAGGTTGTCCTAATATGATACATATAAAATGCTTTGCAAACCTTAAAGCTCCATATAAATGCTATTAGATTTGATTTGCCTCAAGCCCCATAAAATCATTGTAGTAAGGACTTCAGAACTAGAACAACCCAACCCATGAATTTCATGACCTTTAAATAGTCATATAAAAAGCTTAAAGAAGCAGCTAGGGGGCATAGTGGATAAAGTGTTGAGTTTGGAGTCAAGAAGACTTATCTTTATGAATTGAAATTTGGCTTCAGACACTCACTAGCTGTGTGATCTTGGGCATGTTACTTCAATCTATTTGCCTCAATTTCCTTATCTGTAAAATGAGCTGGAAAAGGAAATGGCCAACTACTTCAGAGTCTTTGCCAAGAAAAACCTAAATGGGGGCACATGACTGAACAATGACAATAATAACAACAAAGTCCTTAAATTCCCCTGGTGGAATGGACAGGTGAGAACAATTTGTGCCAAGGGCCATGAAGGGAGATGAAGATTTTAGGGTCTTGTCAGACATTGAAAGTGCCAAAGTTATCTACTGCATCCCAGGTCATTGCCAACCATCCTGACTTTTGTTTTACCATTGAATTCCAATGGCTCTGGAAGAGAGACTGAGGCTGATAACTTTGTGCAACTCTGCCTCACTTAAATCTAATACTCAAGTGAGTCAAGAAGACATCACCCTATGATGTCTTTAGTTTTTTTTTTTTTTTTTTTTTTTAATTAAGGACAAACAACTTAAAGACACAACAAATGGGCAATCCATTACCTAATGAAGAAATCTTTTGAGGATCAAACTATTTAAAAGTTTGGGTTCCCCACCCATATCTTGAGTTGAAATCAGTGTCAACCATAGATTTTTTTCACAGAATAAAAGATTTTCCAAGATATAATAAACCTCAGAAACCATTTAGTCCAATACATATGTATTGAAAAAGAAGCCACATCCCTTCATCCATCCTTCATTAAATTATAACATTGTTCACTACTAGAAGAAAAAGCCCATTTTACTTTGGAATAATTTTAACTATGGGGAGGTATTTTGTTACATTGATCCTAAAATCCTACATTATTATGACTTCCATAAGCAGCTCCTACTTTGATGCTGTGGGATCAAATAGAACAAAGCTAATCCTTCTTCTGAGTAATAGAATTTCAAAAATACCTATATCTTTAAGTCTTCTCTTTTCCAGATTGAACACTCTTAATTCCTTTAAATAATCTTCGTATGCCATGAATTCAAGGAGCAACACCATATGTGTTGTCCTTTTCTGAATATTCTCCAGTTTTTTGATGAACTTACTGAAATGCAATACTCAAAACTGCACCTAATTTTCCAGTTGTGGTCAGTTCTAGCAAGAATACTGTGGAACTTTCCAGAGAATTGCTTGTTACATCTCCCTTAATGAAAATAAAAATGGCACCAATTCATTTGGCTGCCACATCACACCACTGACCCATGTTTAGTTTTTGGTCATTGAAGAGGCAGCTAGGAGGCACAGTGGATAGTGCTGAGTCTGGAGTCAAGAAGACTCATCTTTATGGATTGAAATCTGGCTTCAGAAACTTATGCTGTGTGATATTATTTTTTGAGAACTGTTGAAGGTGTGACTACACTTTCTCCATCTTGTACTTATGAAGTTGACATTTCAATTCATGAGTAAGATTCTGCATTTGATTTCATCAACATAAGATGATCAATTAAGAAGTACTTACTCATTACCAAGGACTGTACCAAGCACTTTATAAATATTACATCATTTGATCCTCACAACAAACCTGGATGGTTGAGTTATCTTTATTATTCCCATTTTACATATGGGGAAACTGAGGCAAAAAAGTTAAGTGACTTGCCTGGAATTACATAGCTAGTGAGTTTTTGAGGCTGGAGTTGAACTCAGCTCTTCCTCACTCCAGGTCTAAAACTCTATACCACCTAGCTGCCTCATGGAGATGCTCTTGTGAAACTCTTGACTAGAATTCAAGATTCTCTCTGTAACCATATAATGGAAATCAACTCAAGTGAAATTGCAAAGTCTTTTGGTGCGGTGTGTGTGTATGTCTTTTTTTTTTTTTTTTTTAAACCATCACCATTTCAATTTGTAATACTCTAAATCAAATTCCTTGCCTTTTCAAGGAAGAGGAAGGAGAGAGAATTTAGAACTAAAATTTTCAAAAACAAATGTTGGGGCAGCTAATCAGGAGGAGTCAGGAATCAGAACCTAAAGTTCAAATCTGGCCTCAGACACTTGACGCGTGCTAACTGTGTGATTCTGGACAAGTCATATAACCTTGATTGTCTTCCAAAAAATATAAAACAAAAACAAATGTTAAAAATTATTTTTATATATAATTGTATAAAAATATAAATTCTTTCCTTTCTCCTAAAATCTCTTCTGCTCAATCTTCCAAATATCCAAAATTCTTATATTCTCCTCTGATTGTATGTAACCACTCTTTTTACTTAACTAGGCCTTCTTTCCTCAATTTCTCACCACTCTAAATGTCTTCATGTTCCAAAATTATTTCTTCAAAATACATTCTACCTGGTCTCAGTTAAAATCCTTATTCTCTCAAGTGAATATTATCTGACTATTAATATCAAAGCAGTCTGTAATAATTTACACTAAAATGTAAATGACAGCGCTTCTCCTTCCCAGGGGAGCTTTATTTATTTATTTTTTAAAGAGAAAGCTTCTCTTGATACCCTTGAGATCATATCACAGATCTCTGCCTCCTCCACTGACCTTGTCTTGGCAACATAGCAAACTTAGCAGCAAACATAGAGAGGAATTACTGAACTAGGTAGAATAGCCACCAGGAGGCAAGGGGGACCTCTGGTTTCCCAGGGGAAAATTTATATTAATTAATGTAGAATAAAGTAAATAGAACCAAAAGAATTATGAATACTATAACAACATTATAAAATCCAACAATTTTGGAAGACTAAGAACTTTGATCAAGACAAAGACTAATAATAATTTCAAAGATTTAATGATTTAAGTTGCTGTCACTACCTAATGGTGAGATGTTGAATTAGATATTCAAAGTGAGACAGGCATTTTTGGACAATGGGAATATGGAGATTTGTTTTATTTATGTGTATTTATTAGAGGGTTTTTTGGTTTTGTTTTGTTATGCTTGTTGTTGTTGTTGTTATTTTCCTAGGGAGGGGATGAGGAGGGGTAGAAGGAGGGAAAAGAAATGTTTGTTATTAAAAGGAATCAGCCAATCATTTTTTCAGTTATATCTGACTTTTCATGACCCTACTTGGGGTTTTCTTGGCAAAAATACTGGAGCGGTTTATCATTCCTTCTTTAGCTTATTTTACAGATGAGGAAACTGAGGTAAATAGAATTACCCACTATTACATAGCTAATAATTGTATGAAGTCAGATTTGGGGTCAAGGAAGAATTTTCCTGACTCCAGGCTGCCACTATCTCCATTGAGCCATCTAGCCACCTCAATTAAACAGAATACAATTTAATTTTAAAATGATGCTGAGAAAGAGAAGAAAAAGTTTTGAAATTTAAAAAAATGAACATCCAGGGAAGGATTGTAGTAAGCAATTTACTATCAGAAGGGGAAAAAGCAGCATATCTCCTTTATTTTGCTGATGGAGAAGTGGAGTTGATGGGATGGATGTAATGATTAGATGAGGAGCTCTGAACTTGAAATCCTAGAAACCTGGGCTCAAGGATTGACTTTCCTGTTTACTAGCTACATGATCTTGGGAAATCATTTTATTCCAGTGACCTTCAAATTTCTTACCTTTAAAATCAGGGGAAAAAAATATATAGATAGATAGATAGATATAGATATATGCTGAGGCAATTGGGGTTAAGTGACTTGCCCAGAGTCACACAGCTAGGAAGTGTTAAGTGTCTGAGATTAAATTTGAACGCAGGTCCTCCTGACTTCAGGACTGGTGCTCTATCTATTGCATCACCTAGCTGTCCCAAAATAATATTTTAAATATTTATTTCACTAAGTTGTTGTGAGGAAAGTAACTAATAAATCTCTGTTGAAGGTACTTTCTTTTTTAAAAAAATTTTTTTTCATAAAAATAATAACAAGAAAATCCAATTGAGCAAATATATGTTCTAAGTTGTTTATGAAGGCAGAGAACCTAATTTCTAATCTTGTCTTCAACTTGCCAGTGTGGGATCCTGGCAAATCACTTATCCTTTCTTCACTTCACTCTTCTCATTCCATTAAATGAGAGAATGAACAAGTGATCTATAAGGTCTCTTTTGGTTCTGACTCTATGATGTTAACTCTGTTCAAAGATATCTTTCAGCTCTGCAAAACTATTATGCCCCTCAAATTGGCTAAAACATTAGAGATAGAAATGATCCATTTTTGGAGGTGTGAAGGGAAGATGGGATCACAATACAATATTGATGAAATTGTGAAAGGATTTCATAATAGCATAGTAGTATATTTATTCTTCCCTGATTGACACTATTCCAATCCTTGCCTCAAATGTTCTTTCTGTAAGCCTCTAAAATTTCTAGCCCACTCTCTTCTGGGAGATAATATTGCTTCCAACTTTATTTAGAAAATTAAGATCATCTGCCATGAGCTTCTTTCTTGCCCAGACTCTATATACTTCAAAACCCCTCAATGTCTTCCTCCATTCATTTCTTTGTTTCATTTTTAAAGTCACAGCAAAGTATTTCTGTTACTATATTCCCCTTATATATTCCTCATATATATTCCCCATATATAATTATTTACCAAATCCTTGCCTGAGGTATCCAGTTTTTCAGTTTCCTAAGAGTTTTTAACTTGATCTTAGAATGATTTTCCATCTTAGGAGTCACCTTCTGTATGTTTATGGCAACCAAGTGAATTTCAGTCAAGTTTTAAGCATCCTGGGCCATTGCCAGTATTCTTGACTTTGGTCTTGCCACTGGACTTCAATAACTTTGGACGAGAGAGTGAGACTAATGACGTAGTGTATCTTTGTCCCACTTAAATCCAATTCCCATGCAAGTCAAGACATCATCTTCATGATGTAATTGGTCCTCTTCAAAAATGAAGGACAAACAACATGTATGTGCTCCCAAGTATCATCTGAGAAAAATTACTAACCTGTTCACATCCACTTCACCCAAATCTCTCACAACTTGTTATACATTTCAAGGAAGTGAATGACAAAAAAAAGAAGGCTCTATTTATAATAATAGTCTTTCTGGTAGCAAAAAAAAAAAAAAAAAAGCCAAACAAAAAACTGGAATAAAAAAATGGGAACTAATTATGTTCCATGAATATAATTCTGTATGAAATTATAAATATGAAGATTATGAATATGAAGAATTAAGAGAAACATGAGAATGGTGTATAATGAAGACAGGAGAACCAAGAAAACTGTATGTAGGATTATAATTATGTAAATGATAACACCAAAAAACCAAGCAGACTCTAGTGAATTATAATGATCACAATCAGGAGAACTGCTAAGGTAATGTACTTTTTTTTTTTTTTTTAAGTAAGAGGTGAGAACCAGGCATGTGGAATGTGTTATATACTGTTAGACTTGGACATGGTTGCTGAGTTATTGGCTTTTGCTTAATGTATTCCTTTTTTCAAGGAAGGGCACATGGGGGATGTAGGAAGAGTTAAAGGAAATGACCAGTATAAAAACAAAAGGCAGCAATCAAACTTTGAAATGAATTCAGAAGGAGAACCTGGAAAGATTGTACTCTCCAATCTCTCCCCTTATCTGTGGAATCTTCAGTGGCAGCTTGCTTAATATACTAGTTGCCCACAATACCCCATCTCCAAAATAACATCAATTGGAAGGATAAAAGTCTGAAACTGACAAGGCACTAATAACTGTAAATATGAAGATATGAAAATTTCATCTGATTAGTTAAAGTTCACACTGTGAACATTGATATTTGCTGCAAAATGGGAAAAAGCTTAGGAACTGTTCTTTTTTCCCCTCTTCTTTTTAAATCACTCAAAAGTATTTTAATGGCTGTTGAAAGAAATTATTGCCGGAGCAATCAGGGCTCTCTGTGTGAAATCCCTTCAATAGGGCTATGCTTCCCTCTCCAAAATAGGGACATTTGGGTATTAAAAAATTACACTGAGCTGTATCTGTTTACTAGCACCAACTAATCATCTATTAAAACAGTGGGGGGAACATACCCCAACTGCCCAACAATCGTATGCAATTCTCAAGTTGATTATGTCCAGATGGTGATTTCTTGGGCAAGGACATGAAACAATAAGCAATAAATGAATAAATGGTGAGAGAGTGACCAGACATCCAACCAATATGAGAGAGATCAAAGGTCGGAGTTCCAGAATGGAATGTAATCACCAAGTTCAATCTTTTCATATCTTCTCACTGGGCTTCGGTTTCTTCAGCTATGAAATGACTTGAAAAAAATAACACACTAAGTCAGCAATCTCTGACTCTTAGATGGATAATACTCTGAACATGGTGTCAGAAAAGGTTAATTTCAAATCCAGCTTCAGATGCTTCCTGGCTGTGTGACTCATGGGCAAATTACTTTCTCTCTCAGCCTCAGTTTCCTCATCTGTAAAAATGGGGAGAATAAGTGTCTGTTTCACAGACTTGTTGAAGATCAAATAAAATAATATATAGAAGTATCTTGAAAATTAAAGGCCTCTCAATTTGGAACTATGCCCAAAGGGCTACCAAAGTGTGCATACCCTTTGATCCAGCAGTGTTTCTACTGGGCTTCTATCCCAAAGAGATCTAAAGGAGAGAAAGGGACCTATATGTACAAAAATGTTTGTGGCAACCCTTTCTATAGTGGCTAGAAACTGGAAACAGAGTAGATCATTTGGAGAATGACTGACTAAATTATGGTATATGAATTTTATGGAATATTATTGTTCTGTAAGAAATGACCAGAAGGATGATTTCAGAAAGGCCCGGAGAGACTTACATGAACCGATGCTGAGTGAAATGAGCAGGACTAGGAGATCATTATACACGACAATAAGAAAATTCTACAATGATCAATTCTGATGGATGTGGCTCTTTTCAACAATGAGGTGATTCAGGCCAATCTCAATAGACTTGTGAGGGGGAGAACCAATTGTACCCAGAGAGAGGACTGTGGGGATTGAGTGTGGATCAAAATGTAGCATTTTCACTTTTGTTGTTGTTTGCTTGCATTTTGTTTTCTTTCTCAGTTTTTGCTTTTTGATCTGATTTTTCTTGTGCAGTATGATAATTATAGAAATATGTGTAGAAGAATTACACATGTTTAACATATATTGCATTACTAAGCTTCTAGGGTAGGAAGTGGGAGAAAGGGAGGGGAAAATTTGAAACAAGGTTTTGCAAAGGTGAATATTGAAAATTATCTATGGATATGTTTTGTAAATAAAAAGCTTTAATAATAAAAAAATACCCCCCCAAAAAAAAAGAAAATTAAAGGCCTCTGAAAATGCTAGCTTTTATTATTG
The DNA here is from genome assembly GCF_016432865.1 of Antechinus flavipes. Classification (NCBI taxonomy): domain Eukaryota; kingdom Metazoa; phylum Chordata; class Mammalia; order Dasyuromorphia; family Dasyuridae; genus Antechinus; species Antechinus flavipes. The sequence continues at coordinate 299,473,924 of NC_067399.1, read as the reverse complement.
TTAGTCATATGAAAAACATCTTTTGATCCTAAGTCTAGGGTCCTCTCTACTATATAAAGCTTTCTAATAACAATAATCATGATAATGATAGCATTTTACTAAGCACTTTACTAAGATTATCTCTTTTAATCCTCATAACATCGTTGTGAGGTAGGTGCTATTCTTGTCCAACAGTTATGTAAACTGAGGCAAATGGAAGTTAAGTAGTTTGCCTAGGATTTCAAGGATAGAAAGTATCTGAGGTCACATTTGAATTCAGATCTTCCCAACTCCAGGTCCAGCACTCTATCCACTCTATGCACTAACTGCCTTCTCTATGCTAACTACAGTGAAACAGTGTGGTAAGGTAGGAAAAAAAATCAGGATTTAGAGTCAGGAGACTGATTTATGAATAATGACCCCAATATTTGGGTCTTCTGAATTCATTGGCAAATTATGGAAAACAAGTGATTGCAATAAGCCAGGGATATATTGAATATTAAAAATTTTTAAAGAGGTAAAAGTTGCAAGGATTATCAGAGAAGTTTTAATTAATTTTATCAATTAATTTAGCCAATTTTATTCAATTTAATTAATTAGCAGTTAATTGGTTGAAAGCTGTCATTCCAAGATGATAACACATTATTTCCCATCAAGTATTCTGTATGTCACCTTGATTTGCCTATTTGCTTTTCCCTCTTTTTGTTGCTGCTGTTCTTCGGTGGAGGCTGGCTCTTTGTAACCCCATTTGGGTTTTTCTTGGTAAAGATACTGGAGGGGTTTGTCATCCAGCTTATTTTACAAATAAGGAAACCGAAGAAAAGTTTGCCCAGAGTCACACAGCTAGTGTTTGAGGCCAAATTTGAACTCAGGAAAATGAGTTTTCCTAACTGCTGGCTCTGAACACTGTGCACTATAGTACCACTTAGCTGTCCCTGCCCCGACCCCAACCCCTGCCACTTAATTCCATTTTCTATTTTGCAAAGAGAATTCCTTAAAAGTTCTCTCTCCTCATCTCTACTTCTTGGAGCCAAAGCTATCTTCAAGGATCCTTCTTCAGGAGACCTTGCCTAATTTGCCTAAGTGTCTTTTGCCTTGTCTACCACAATGTGTGTGTGCGTGTGTGTGTGTGGATGGATAGATGTATGTATGCATGTATACACACACACACACACACACACACACACACACACACCTATATATATTAAAAATATATGATGTGTTCATTTCTGCAGATATGCTGTATCAGTCTAGTCCAGTACTTTTCAAAATGTGGTCCATGGACTTGTTAGATTTTCCTTTCAAGGGGTCTAAAAGCTCAAAACTATTTTCCTAATACTTATATATTTTAATTTGGTATATTTTGATAAAAATAACCTACATAAACAAAAGTTCTTTTAAAAGGTTCAATAAGAGGATATAAGTAGGTCCTGAGACCCAAAATTTGAGAACTACTATCCTTGTAAAATATAATTTCAGTGAAGATTAGGATAAACTCAACTTTTGTCTTCACATTCCCAGGACCTAAGACAGTTACTGATACTAGTAGATAACTTCTTATTTGTTCTTCATTTTTAAAAAGGACCAATGATATCACAGGTGAATATGGTGTTCTCTTCTTTTCTAAAATATAATCGTTCTCTGGGAGCAGATTCCTCAGGGGGCTTCTGGAGGCAGCCTTAGGTTCAGTTCAAAATCGCCTCAAATGCAGTCAGGAGTTAAAATACAGTCAGTCCTTTACTGTCTCTTCCAAAATAGCCCAGTTAGTTTTCTTAGAGGCCTATCTCCCTCCTTGATTCCAAAAGTTCTTCCAGCTTCTGCCTCTAGCTCAACTCCGACTCCTAGTTTCTCAATCTCCCAACTGACTGACTTCTGACTCCTCCACTGACTGACTCATAGAAGCTCTAAGAGCTTCTTATATATGATCTCTTAAAGGTATGAACCCAAAGGTTGACTCCTCCTCTGAGAGAGTGGGATTGTGGGAGGTGTAACTCTGTGAATCTCTCAGACTTGTGAACTCTAATGTGTGAACTCTCAAAGGTGTAAACTTAAGCATTGTTTCTGTCAGTTCCAGTGTTAACATCTTGTTTCAAGTTCTGGCTCATAACAGGTGAGGTCTTAACTTTTATGTGAATTGTATTTAAGTGAGGCAGAGTTGCACTGCATCAAAGTGCAGTGGCAAGGTCAAAGTCAGAATGACTGGCAATGGATTAAGATACAATGGATGATTTTGTTGTCTTTGGTGTCTGACTAAGCTCCAAGAGCTCTACCACTCCTGCTTCAGATGCCTTCATGGTCCTTGGAACAAATTGTTTTCATCTGCTCATTCCAAGATGAGGGAACATTTTTACATGCTTGGGGTAGACATCCCCAACTCACTGACAGGTTGGAAGCCTTTCAGTTACCTTCATTAAATCAGTTACCTGTGTTTAACCTATCCTACTGAGGTGGTTTATTGGGGTATGGCCATTATGTGTTTTTTGGCTTCTTGGAGCCACGGATGAGAGTTGGGTGAAGGAGAAGACCAAAGGCAGATAAATAGCCTTCAAAAGGATTCAACAAGCCCCTACACCAGAAGTGCTAGTCCTCCCCGAATACACCACATAATCCAGTGGATATTTAAATGCTTATAAACTGATTGAGTTATTTCCAAGAAAACAAATTCAGAGAAGCTAAATAATAGTATTCAGTCTATTGTTCTTTCTATGACACCACACTACTTAGAGAAATGTGATGTATTCTTAATCACAGAAGGTAATGTCAAGGAGAAAGCCCCATCTCTTCCCTTGGTACTTTTGTCAGAGTCATGGAAAAGCTGGACTGTGGCTTATGTTCATAATGTCATTTCTTATGGTAACTCAACTAGTCCCAAAATTCATGGCGTCCCTATACCAGTGCTTTTGCTATGGCCCAGCATCTTACTCTGCCATCTCAAAGTGAATGACTGACTTGGAGTCTTTATGCTCCATAGGAAGACCCTAGAGCAGGAATGTAAAGGAAGATTCAGCCTGGCTCAATAAAACCAAATCCTTTTGTTTCCCCTCCCACCCTTCTTTGTGCCTTTTTATATTACAATCAATGGTGACTGTGCTTTGGGAATATTATCAGAGGCATGATTGCAACCTCTAACATTCTAATCCGCAGGGTTGCTGGAAGCATTAGAACATCCAGGATAAATTAATTCAGTGTAAGAGGGAGCTTTGAAGCCATGAGCATCACTAGGCTTTTGAAGCTTAAGCCCTGTTTAGATTACTTGATTAAAGTAGGTCCAAAGCTTCACTGATCAATATATTTTGCTTAAGAGCTGCATTGATATAGAAGCAGACTTAACTGGATCCACGTGCTACTCTTGTCTGAGTTTTTAGAAAAAGACAATGAGATGACATATATCCAAATAATTTGAAAGAAGAAAGGGGAGGAGGCAAAGATGGGGAGCAGGGACTCTGGAAGGAATGAGTGCCCACAAAGCATATTTGCTGAGAAAAGTAAGTGTGTGTGTGTGTGTGTGTGTGTGTGTGTGTGTGTGTGTGTGTGGTGTGTGTGTGTGAGAGAGAGAGAGAGAGAAAGAGAGAGAGAGAGAGAGAGAGAGAGAGAGAGAGAGAGAGAGAAAGAGAGAGAGACAGACAAAAAGACAGTAGTTGAGAAAAGCACACAGTAGCAAGTGGCAGAGTCTCTGGTGTTTAAGTCTGAGGTTTTTTTCTGCTAGAGTACCCAATTGCCTCATCTACACAAATTAAAATAGAAACTTTTTAGATTTTAGACATGGATTGGCTGATCCAGTGCCAGAGATTTTGTATATTGATAAAAATAATTGGTTTTTATACGTCACTTTGCTAAGCATTTGATATATACCATCTCTTTTGCTTCTAAAAAAATACTTCTGATGAACATGCTATGCTATTATCCCCATCTTATAGATGAAGACATTAAGGCACAGAAGTTAAGTTACTTGGCTAGGACCATATTACCAAATATCTGAGACAGGATTCAAACACAAGCCTTTTGATACAGTCAACTCTCTATTCCCTGTACACAATACATCTCTAATGTAAGAGATATGCCTATATTTGTGTAATAATAAGGAAGAAGCACTGAACTGGGAGTCAGGGAACCTGGTTTCTTGTCCTGGTTTGTAATCACTGAATAGTTCTGTTAACTTTCACAAGTTTTATTACTTTCTTTGGTTAGTTTCCCATGTGAATGATGAATGTAATAATGCTTGCCCAATCTTATTAAAGACAGCTAGGTTATGTAGTGTATAAACTGCCTGGATTCAGGAAGACTAATTTCCGTGTTTAACTCTCACCTCAGACACTTACCAGTTGTGTGATACTGGACAAGTCACTTAACCCTGTTTGTCTCAGTTTTCCCATCTGTAAAATGAATTGGAGAAGGAAATGGCAAACCACTTCAGTGTCTTTGCCAAGTAAATCCCAAGTGGGTCACGAAGAGTCAAGCACTGAAGAAAAATGACAAAACTACTAAAATCTTGTTAAACAATTCAACATTTATTATATCTTAGCACTGAGCTAAGAACAAAGTTTATACAAAACACTATTTCCACCCCTCATGGAGTTGAATGTCTCATAAATGTCTCATAAAGGAAAATGATTATAGCGATGCAAAATAATAAAAAATAATGAGTTGTAAACAAAGTACTGCCTAAGATCCAAGTGGGTAAGGTACTTTTCCAATCAGGGAAATCAAGGAAAATTTCCTAGAAAAATTAACATAGGAATTGGGCTTTAAAGGAAAGTCTTAGCCAGGTTAGAATTAGATATTATATGTAAAACACTTTGAAAATCTTAAAGTACCATATAAATGTCAGTTATAATTATAATAGTTATTATCATAGTATAATTATTTTGTTGTTATGTATTATATTTTCTATTATATAATAATTTATTATTATTAGTTGACAATCCCTAGGCCTCCAGTCTGGTGATAGTTCCCTGAGCTTTTTACTGTCCTTTGCTGAACTTAAGCAATGTTTACATGATACTACAGAGATATGCCAGTAAACATTTCACAATCAAACTCTTTATCCCCCCAAAAAGTTTGCATATATATTTATAAGGTCTAAAAAATCAACAAAACAATCAAGACTTGGTATATGGAAAATACTGATTTCTGAGGTCCAAATGCTCCTACCGAAAAGGAGGGGGAAGAGAAGGAAATAAGCACATTTGTACTCTACCTAGACACTTCACGTAAATATAGTTTTTGAACTTCACAATGATCTTGGAAGGTAGATACTATTATTATCTCCATTTTATAATTGAGGAAACTGAGTCAATCAGAGTGACTTGCTCAGGGTTTTTTATTTTATTTTACCCATTTCTGAACTTTAGGTTTTCCTGATTCTAGGCCCAATTCTCTATCTGTTATGCTAGCAGTTCTCTTTGAAAAATTAATAATGGGTCTTTAGTTTGAGCAAGTTCTAGCAAACTCTTGTTTTTGGCAGAAACTGAATGAGATATCAGATGTGGGGGAATTTTTAGAAGTATTAAGCACTATATAAATAAAGCTAGGTATCAAATGATAATGTAGTGAATTAACATCATGGGAGTCAATAGATCACTAGTTACATACTGAGAAAATCAGAGTTCAAATTCCAGACCAAAAAAAAATATTAATTGTATGACTCTGGGCAAGTTTTTATATCTCTGTGTCTTGGTTTCCTCATCAGTAAAATAAAGTTAATAAGACTTGTGTTATCTGTCTGGCCAGGTAGTTGAAAAGAAAGTCCTTGGTAAATCTTATGCTCCTATAGAAATGTGAGTTGCTATTAGCCAGGCCAAAAAAAAAAAAAAAAAAAAAAGACTAGTAGCTGGCCTACTTTCCCTTCTGCAGGCAGCCAATTCTCTCTACAGTGTTGAAAAGGAGGAAGCATGACAGTCGGTCAGCCCACAGGCACAGTGCCCAGGCATAGAGAAGCCACCTGTGCCTGGAAGACATTCAGTTCTGTGGGAAGGCAGCACATAAAACAATTGGTCCTCTCTAGCCATTCTCTATCCTTTCTCCCCAGGCAACTCATAAAATCTGAGCTCCTCAGTAAGGAATCAGATTAACCAAAAACATTCTCCTCCTACAAATCTGGCCCACCTGCTACAAGAAGGGGAAACACAAACTGGGCACGGGCAGCCACAGAGTGCCAACACTTTCAAGAATGAGTGCCACCACAATGAGTCTTGTGGCACAGAACACATTCGTTTCTTCACAGTTTCTTGCAGTTGATACAGTGTGTGGGATCCAGGAGCCTCCATCCCACTACTTTTTCACTTTAAACATTTTTATTTATGTTGCAAAAACATGACACAGCACCATATGCTGATGATTCACTGATGTTTATTGCAAAGCCGTCAATAGATGCAATGACTGTGAATTCTCCTCTCTGAGGAATCAAGAGCTTAGAGGAAACATGTTTAATTGAAATGCCCTTGGCCATATTTATAAGCTTTTCATGTTTTCCAGGTAAATGAATGAGGTTCAAAAACTGATGTCATCTATCATAACAGAGCAATAGAAAAAAGTGATCAAAGGATGGGAAGAGATAACTTTGCTCTGCTCTGAAATGACAAGACTACAGCTAGAGTATTGCAGACCAGGTGTGATAATGGAGACTGAATCAAAGAGTAGGAGTGTGTTGGCAAATATTTAACAACCTACTCTCTGGGGGTAGAGGATGTATATATGATATATTTTTAAATGTATATTATTAACATTTTTTCCATCATCTAGACTTTAATTCTAGAGAAGCAACAACAAAACAAAACAAAACAAAATAAATTGAACCCTGATTTGTAGTACTTGCTGATTTCCAAGATATAAAATGCTCACTTTGGAATTTAACAATTAGTTCTCCATACCCAATAGGAGCTGGCTCCATATAGATTCCCCAGCGAAAAAGTTATTATCTCTTTTTGTCCCCACCTGACATTAACCCAGGAAAATCTTTGCAATGAGGTTTTTGTCCTTTTCCACAGTTAGTCCCCAACTCCCTCATAAGTATTCAATGTACGATATGGGTATTGAGTATGGCAAACTTTTTTTTTTCCCTCCTCTAGAAACTATCTAAGACAAAAAAGGCTCCTAAAACCCATGAACAAATATAGAAATACAAAGCACTCAAAAAAGCCATTATATCAGAGGAAGACATTGTTGAACAAATATTTCCCATTTACCTTGAGCCTGTACTATTTGAACAAACAACTCAAGGCAGCAGCAGAATTGGAATGTCCAGATCTCTTATTCCATCATGCCTGGACCATCTCTAGCAAGAATCCTTTTTCTCCTCCTTCTGGAAGGTCAGTTCAATGTTCAAACTCAGGAACATATTATTGATTAGAGGCAGTGGGCAAGGCATTCTCAGGAATTCCTTGAAAAGAAAGAGGCATAAAAAGGAGTCAGGAATCCATGTCCATAATGTCTCTCATCAGATTACCTGAACAGTTTTGGACTATTCACTACATGTTTCTCCTTTGGGTTGACATAAGGTTAGGGTAACTTTTGAAAAATGAGTCTATCCAATGTGATTCTCATTTTCCACTCATCCATCCATCCATCATTCCACTTACTAAGGACAAATCCACAGAGTTCCCTATATCCTCTCAGCAAGATGCTAGTGCTATAACTCTAGCATTATAGGAGGAGTCTTTCAGAAAAAGGTCCAGCTATACAATTCCATCAACTTGAGTGATACAATTCATCAAATTGATCAGGAAGTCCCCTGATCAATTCTTTTATATTTATTTCTAGGTCCCAGATTTTTAGGGCAGCAAAAGCAATGCCTTGGTCATTATGTGAGTTTAAGAAATGAATACTAGTCTTTCAGAAGAAAAAGGAAGAGAAGCCTCACTAGAGCATTAGCTAGATGATATCCATAGGAAGATAGCCAAGATGGTGAGAATACTCAAAACCATACAAGAGTCACTTGAACAGATGAATGAAGGGATAAACAAATGAAAGGATGAATGAAAAAAATCAGTTGAAGAAACTAGTCATATCTTAGAAAAGATGCTTCAAATATTTGAATAGCTATCACTTGGGAAAGGAATTAACTATGCTTTGTTTGGCTTCAGAGAGAAGAACTGGAATTAATGGATAAAAGTTATGGGGAGCAGTAAATTTCAGTTCAACAGAGGGGAAATTAAGCAACAGAGCTGTCTCCAAATGAAGTGGTTTGATTTAATAGATGATGATATCCTTATCCCTGGAGGTTTTCAAGTTAAAGCTTGATGTCCAATTATTGGAAATGATATGGTAAGGAGTCTTGCTTCTGATAGTAACTAGACAAGATAATCTCTGAGGTTCTCTCCAACTCTAATATTCTAGAATTCTACTTTAGAGATGGTATCACAAAACAGAAAGAACTTTCATTTTCCCCCTTCTTGTTAGAGAAATTGTACCAAACTGAACAGTTGAGTTGAGGTGCTAAAGGAGGTCAGTTATAATCTCAGAAAGAGCAGACCAGTCCCCAGAAAGATCAGCAGAGTCCAGCAAGCAGAAACCAGACTTGTGAGAAGCCTGAACCAGACTATTTAGAATTATAAATGATTCTAGGGATTCATACTGTGCGATCTCTGAGAATAATGGAGCTCTTCCAAGAGTTTCTATTTTATTTTCTATGCTCTCAAAAGTTTAAAAAAAACCCTTTTCTATAATATTGTGAAATCTGAGCTTGCAAGTCAGGAGTTAGTACCAGAGTATTAGGTGAAGCTGTGGGAGGATTTCCCCACATTTTCTGAAAGGGCCACCTAAAGCAAAAGAAGAGATAGTTACCTGAAATTCCACTTTCAGTCCTGCTTCTGACTTTCCAGACTTTATCACTATGGTTTAGCTGCTGTCTTTATTTGAAATTTCAGTACTTGTGATCTTCTCACCCTGGAACATCCCTCCATTATGTTGGCTCCCTTCTCTTACTGGCAAGTTTCCTTTGGATCTACCATTTTTGTGGAAGGGTTCAGGTTGGCCAATTTTCATCCCCTTTTCAGTTCTGCTTCTGACTTTCTGGGTTTGATACCATGTCCCACTAGTACCTTCTACTCCCTTCCCTTCCAACACACACACACACACACACACACACACACATACACACTTTAAGTTTTCTTTTATATGTTATCTTCCCTCATGAGAATAAAGGGATTTTCATTTTGCTTCTCTATATACCCTAGCATTTGGCACAGTGCATGGCTCTTAGGAAGTGCTTAATAAATGTTTGTAGCCTTGCCTGAATGCCTTTCAATATACTCTTATATCATGGGAGTCTCTGACACAGTCATTGCATAACCATAAACAAGACATAGTCTAAACACAACAAGCACTTGATTTTTAATTTTAAAATTTAAGTTTTATTCTGAACTTAGTAATCAGATTAAATATGCATTTCCATGTGCAAAATAATAATGGTAATAATAGCTAGCATTTATAGAGAGCTTAATATGTGCTAAACATTGTGCTATGTATTTTACAATAATTATATATTTTAATTTTCACAACAATCCTGGATGGTAGGTATTGCTATTACCCCATTTTAGAGATGAGGAAATTAAAGATGCTGGGGACTTATTTTACAAATGAGGAAACTGAGGCAGGTAGAGGTGAAGTGACTTGCCAAAGTTGGCCGGTTAGTGTTTGAAGCTGCATTTGAACTCAGTTTTTTCTGACTCTAGGTACAGCAGTCTATCTGAAAAGAACAGAAAGAAAGAAAGAATAAAGAAAAAAGAAAGAGAGAAAGAAAGAAGGAAGAACAGAAGGAAGGAAGAAAGGAAGGAAGGAAGGAAAGAAGGAAGGAAGGAAGAAAGGAAGGAAGGAAGGAAAGAAGGAAGGAAGAAAGGAAGGGAAAGAGGGAGGGAAAGAGGAAGGGAGGGAGAGAGGAAGGAAGGGAGAGAGGAAGGAAGGAAGAAAGGAAGGCAGGGAGGGAGAGAGGAAGGAAGGAAGGGAGAGAAGAAGGAAGGGAGAGAAGAAGGAAGGGAGAGAAGAAGGAAGGAAGGGATGGGGGAGGGAGACAAGGAGGGAGGAAGAGAGGATGAAAGGGAGGAAGGAAGGAAGGGAGGAAGGAAGGGAGGGAGAGAGAAGAAGGAAAAGAAGGAAGGAAGGAAAGAAAGAGAGGAAGGAACAAAAAGGAGAGAATATTAAAGTGTGGACTTCCATTATGTACAGCTTGCTTTTATTTCTAAATATATAATGAATTCAGTATGTATCCAGAGGTATGCTGAAGTTAGCTCTTATCAGCTGGGGAGAGTTGATTTTTAAATTTTCACTGTAAGTAAGCATTTATAACTTGGAAATTGGCAAATGCTACAAATCAAAGTTTGATTTATTATTTTGCTGGTTGTTGAGACTTTAGAAAGTGATGAAGAAAATGTAGATTAAACTTAAAAGTGCGTCCTGCTTACAATTCCCCCTTCCTATCCCAGCACCAATTGTTAGATATTTACCTTCACACCATTGCATGTAACTTTCAAAGCTGGATTGCTTGTCTTTGATTCTTTCTGGATTTTCTTCTATTTTCTTACATACATTTTAAAATGCTTTCATGACCCTCTTCTTTCATTTCTTTTCTTCCTCCTCCCCCTTTTTTGGCTTCTCTATCTCTAGTAATCCTTTCTCTTTCTTTAGCACACTGAAAAAAGAAAACAAAGCTTTCATTAGAAATAGACCTAGTTAATCCCCAAACCAAAATCTTCATATAAAAAAGATGCCTTGTTTTCACTTCAGTTCCTTCTCAGTCATGACTCCAATTGGGGTTTTCTTGACAAAGACACTGAAGTGATTTGTCACTTTCTTCTACAGCTCACTTTACAGATGAGGAAACTGAGACACATAGGGTTAAGTGGCTTGCCCAGGATTACATAGCTAATAAGTGTCTGATAGCAGATTTGAACTCAAATAAAGGAGTCTTCCTGATTTTTGGTCTGTATCTACTCTACCATCAAGCTGCACCAGCAGTCTTATTTCCAGTGGTTATGTAATAAATATATTGGACAGTTAATTAATTGATAAATAATAATTCATTAGTTGATAATTAATTGGTTGATGAGATTGGCCCAAGAAACTTATTCTGTAATAGGAATAAACAGTACACACAGATAAATAGGATACCAATTAGAATATAAAATGAATAAGAGCAATGGGAAGTGCTATGAGATCAGGAAAGAATGAAATTATTTTGTAGTCTTAATTCTACAGGATAGTAGATTAATTAAGTCTCAGAAATGTTAGTAACTTGCTCAAGATCATCCATGGTGTCTAATGGCTGGGCTAAAGCTAAGCCACTGGGTCTTGGATCTGAGTCAAAGAGTTAGGATTAAAAACTTAGGTTTTAGGGCAAATCTGTGGTGTTCTCTTCTTTTATATAATATAATGGTTCTCTCTGGGAGCAGGTTTCTTGGGGAGGTTTTCTGGAGGCAGCCTTAGTTTCAGTTCAAAGTAATAAACCTCAATTACAGCCAGCTGATAAAATCCAAACATTTATTTTCTCCTTCCTTGGCCCAGTTAGCTTTCTTAGAGGCCTCAGCTTTCCTTGGTTCCGAGAGCTCTCGTTGCTAGTCTTTTGCCTCTAGCTCAACTCCGACTCCCGGCAATCTTCTGAACTAATTGAATTCACTGACTCAGCTCCTTTTATGCTCTCTCAAAGGTTGACTCCTCCTCTAAGAATGGGATTATGGGAGGTGTGAATTCACAAAGTTACAAAGCTAACTTTGTGTATCTCCCATACTTATGAACACTTGTGAATCTCCAAACTTGTGAACTAATGTGTGTGAGCTAATGTGTAAACTCTCAAAGGTGCAAACCTAAGCACACAAGCATTGCTTCTATCAATTCCATTGAGTTATCACCTTGTTTTAAGTTCTGGCTCGTAACATCTCCCTGTAGGATCAGATAATCATACCGAACCATGCTAAATTAGATAATTATTGTCTCTATCAATTCTAATGACTTAACACTTTATAAGGATTCCAACACAAATTCTTTCCTCATCTGTATTTATCAAATACCTCTGTGCTGAAAACCATGGTGATCACAAATATAGTACAGTTCCCTGTTCTCAAGGAAGAGTCATTCCTTTACATTTGACATTTAAGTGAGTAGAGAACTATCCTAGATACTGGAGAGGTGGAGGGAGCAACCCAAGATTTAGCTAACGTATGTTCCATATGTTCATGCAGCAAGATAATTGACAAACAGGTAAATACATTGTCCTTTAGAACAGGAAGAATAGTTAAATATAAAAAGTCCTATGGAATTAGGGAAGAGAGAAAAATCTAATCCAATTGGAAAAATCACAGAAAATTTCATGGAGGAAATAGCATTTGACTGGTCCTTGAAGATGTCAATTGGTAGAAAGGAAGTTGGCCAGTTTGACCATTCTATGAAGGATGAATAACAAATGGCAAGAAAGAATTTGAGTAAAGGAAAATCATGAGACATGCTCAGGAGATGACAAGTGATTCTGGATTTTTTTTCCCTCAAAGCACTTTATTTAGGAAGAAGAGGAAACAGAAGAAGAGGAAATGGAAGAAGGAACACGAAGCCACTTTAGGGAAGAAGGGAATTGGGCAATGCTATCTTCTACCCTGTATCCTTGTCACAAGCAGAATATTATCTTGGTTGCCCCGTGGCTGAGATCCAATGTGGTATTATCCAATGTGGTATTTCTTACATCTAAAGATTTTAAATACTTAATTCCTCAAGCGTTAATTCCCAGTATTCTCAATTTATTTGCTATCAGGAAAATAAATTCCTGAAGTGAATCAAAAAGAGCATAAAATGCCCCTTTCTGTATTGACATCTGGGACTATTGTACAACCTTCAGTGAGGGACTTCTAGAGCAAAGAAGAATCAAGTACAATGTTATTGAAAAATATTTAACAAAAATAAAAATACAATAAAATATAAATAATGTTAATATGCAGTTTTCTAAGTCAATATGGTCCTATATAAATCCTAATGCATGGTTTCATCGCACCATTTCTATTTCAGTTTGACACCACTGCTTTAGAATGCAGAAAAGTGGTGCTCACAGGATGGGTAAAAATAAGAATTCTATCATAGCCACTCTTCATGGATGCAGACAATGCTCAAGCATCTTACAGTGATTGCCATGGTAATATCAACATCATCACGGTGAGGCAACTAAGTCCAAGGAAGTATCACCATAATTTTCTGAATACAGAATCTGAACTGACATTTTCTATGCCACATTACTTGTTTTGCAGCAGAGATGCCAACTGAAGCTGTGACTCTCCTGAGCCTTAGACCTTCTTCATCCTGACAAATGTCACCTTTACATGTCCCATTGCGCCCTTGTTTTTTGTCAAAACTCTTCCAAGTGTCATTTCCTAAACAATCACCTCTTCCCACCCTGTTTTCCTCTTCCTGGCAGCAACTTCATTATTATATACTCCTCATCATCTTATACAATCATATAAATTTTGGAGATCTAACCCAATTCTCTCATTTTCACAGATGAGGAAATGGAGAACAAGAAAGAGAAACTGAATAAACTAATCAAACAGCTAGTTAATGACAGAGTTGGAGTTCTAATTCAAATATCTTCATTGAGTCCAGTGTTCTTTCCACCATATTGTGTTTGGGAATTTGTCTCCTTCTAGTTTTTTATATCCCAAAGGAGCTTAGTCCTTGAGACTACCTCTTCTCATTCCCCTAGTTCTCTTTCTTATGATCCCCAAAATGAACAATGCAAAGAAAAACAATAATTTTAAAAGCACAACTTCGGTTTCTTCTGGCATTATTGATCTCTCTGGAGCCTATTTTAACTCTCCTTTCTTTCACCCATGGCTCCCATGTCAGCCATTTTGAATTAGAAACCTGCCAAAGAGAGACTGCCAGCCATCTTGGGAACAATGCCCAGATATAGCACCACAATTAATATATTCTTCCAAAAGTGTTTGTTGATATCTTTTGTTCTTAAATTACTTTCATTTCCAAATATAGCCTTTCACCCTCCCCTACCCATCATCCATCAAACCAGTCAGTTAGTATCACTGCTAAAGTGACAAACTAGACTGAGAATATATGCAATATTCCATTCCCATAGCCCCTTTTCCCATCAACCCTCCCCTCTCACCCCATACACATACATTTTTGCAAAGGAGAGAGGAAAAAATTCACTGATTCCTGAAAGAACAAATCCTAAATATAAGAGCAGATTCTAACTATATTATCTCTGGCATCTGATTCAGGATGTTCTTTACTTCAGCCAAGTTACCCAAATAGAGAACAGGAAACGCAAGTCTATAAAATGATAAAAGAAAATGAAAGACCTTAGTTTGAGATATTTATTAGATTTAGATTTTATAGAAAGGACTTTAGAGATAGTCTGAGCCAGGCCTCTCATTTCACAGGCATGGAAACTAAGGTCTAGAGAGGAGATATAAAAATTATTCAAGGTCATACAGCTTGAGCAACAGAACAAGAGCCTCAAACCATATCTTCTGACATCAAAATTAGTGATCTTTTCACTGTAACACATTGTGCTACTTTGAAATGGCAAGTCTTATCTCATGTCTCTTTTTATTGTTGTTGCTTTTAATTGTTTCAGTTGCATGTGATTCTTCATGAACCCATTTAGAGTTTTCTTTGCAAAGATACTGAAGGAGTTTGCCATTTCCTTCTCTAGCTCATTTTACAGATAAGGAAACTGAGGCAGATTTAAGTGACTTGCCTGGGGTCACACAACTAGTAAGTGTCTGCAGCAAGGTTTGAACTCAGGTAGATGAATCTTCCTGACTCTAGGCTCAGCACTCTTTCCACTTTGCTACCTAGCTGTCTCCTCTTTGCCTTTCCTATTAATCAAAAAACATATATATTTTCTGTGTACAGAATATTCTGTACACAGAATTCTGATGAAGATATAAATTTTAGTTAAAACATGGCCCCTATTCTCATGGGGCTGAGAATCTATTCACCTTAATTTAATTAAATAAGCATTTATTAATGGATGTGTTTTCTAGACTTGCTCCATGTGAAATATGTTCAATTTTCATGGCTACATAAATAATGCCCACATCTGTAATCCAGTTTCAGTTCTGTCCTATGTGAGGACTGTTGGTGTTCTCCTCATCCTGACATGACTTCACATAACTTTATAAGTACTTTGTAATTATTTATCTATCTACATATTGTTTCATCACTATAACAATCTAAGTTTCTTATAAGAAGGGATAGTTTTTAGTTTTTTCTTCCAGAACTCAGGATATATCACATACAGTAAGACCAAATAAATGAGTGTTGATTTGAGTTGAGAAAGGAATGGGTAATGAGGAGTAGAGGTATTTAGTGCAGATGGTCCTAGGATTAATTTATTTCTGTTGTTGAGTTGTTTTCAGGCATGTCTAACTCTTTGTGACACCATTTGATGTTTTCTTTTTATTTCTTTTTTTGTTGTATTTTAAGTTCCAAGATGTCTCCTTCCCTCCCTTTCCACCCTGCCACCAGTTGCCATAGATTTTTCACACACACACACACACACACACACACACACACTCACACACACACACACACACACACACACACACACACACACACACACACATATGTGAAACCATACTATTTATTCATTCTTTCTGGATAGCATCTTCTTTCATAGGTTCTTTATAGCTAATTTGAACATTTATAATAATCAGAATAGCTTAGCTGTTGACAGCTATTCTTCAAATAACATTTGTTACTATATTTGTGTTACTATATCCAATGTTCTTTTGGTTCTGCTCATTTTATTCTTTATTATTTCATGTAAGTCTTTCCATATTTTTCTAAAATAAACCTATTAATTATTTCTTATAGCATAATAGTATTGTATAACAATCATATACTACAACTTCTCCAGCCATTCCTCTTTATGGGCATACTCTTCCCTTCCCATTTCTTTGCTACCACAAAAAAAGCTGCTATAAATATTTTAGAACTTACAGTTTCTTTTCCTTTTTCCCTTGTCACCTTGGAAAACAGATCTGATAGTGGTATTTCTGGGACAAAGAGTACACACTGTTTTATAACTTTTGGGGCATAATTCTAGATTACTTTCCAAATAATTGGATCAATTCACAGTTCAACAAATATTATATTAGTGCTTGAATGTTTCCATATTCCTCCATCATTTGGTTTTTTTCTTTTCTTACATTTTAGCCAATTTAGTAAGTATGAGATTATATCTCAAAGTTGTTTTAATTTGCATTTCTCTAATCAATAATGATTTAGAGCATTTTTATATGACTATATCTAACTTCATTATCTTCATTCCCAAATTGTCTGTTCATATCCTTTGACCATTTATCAATTGGGGAATGACTCATAGTCTTAGAAACATGACAAAATTTTCTATATGTTTCAGATAGGAAAGCTTTCTCCAAGAAACTGTCTATAAACGTTTTTTTTCCCCTCAATCTTTTACTTTCCTTCTAATCTAAACTTTTTAATTCAATGTAACCAAGATTATTCATTTTACATCTCACAATTTGTTTATTTCTTGTTTATCCATAAATTTTTCTTTAATTCATAGATCTGATAGGTAATTATGTTCCATGTGGTTTTTGTTTTTGTTTTTGTTTTTGTTTTTTACTTATGATACTTTCATTTATATCTAGGACCTGTGTCCATTTTGACTTTATCTTGGTAAATGATATAAGATGTTTATTGGTATATCCCTAGTGTCTGCCAGAACGTTTTCCAGTTCTCCCAATAATTTTTTAAACCAAATAGTGAATTATTATCTCTAAAGCCTAAATCTTTACATTTGTAAAACATCTAATACAATATACTCCATATCTACTGATCCACCTTTCTATTTCTTAGTCAGAAACAGATTGTTTTGTTAATTAGCACCCTATAATACAGTTTAAGATGTGCTATTGATGGATTTTCCTTTACATCTTTTTGGTGAATTCCTTTGATATTCTTGACCTTTTATTCTTTCAAATGATTTTAAAAATTTTTTAGCTCAATAAAATAATTTTTTGGGTAATTTAACTGAGATAGCATTAAATAAGTAACCACTAATTACTTAAATCTGACTTTATTTAAATAAAAATATCTTATACGTATGTTTGTGTACTTCTTGAGTTTGTCTTAGTAGGTAGAATCTCAGGTATTTTATGCTCTTTACAATTATTTTAAATGGGGTACCTCTTATCTCTTCTTTCAGGGCTTTATTGGTGATATATAAGACTGCTAACAATTTATGTGGATTTATTTTATTACCTGTTATTTTGCTAAAATTATTAATTGTTTCAACTAGCTTTTTAGTTGAATCCTAGGATTTCCCAAGTATATCATCATGTCATCTGCAAAAAGAGATACCTTTATTACTTCATTGCTCATTCTGATTCCTTCTTTTTCTTTTCTTATTGTTCATTTTCTTTTTGTATTGCTATTGCTGGCATTTCTAATATGCTACTGAATAATATTGGTAATAATGACCATCCTTTTTTCACTCCTGATCTTATTGGGAAGGGTTCTATTTTATGCCCATTACAAATAATACTTGTTGATGGTTTTAAGTAGATATTTCTTATTATTTTAAGGAAAAATCCATTTATACCTACACATTCAAGCGTTTTTAATAAGAATGAATATTGTATTTTGCCACAAGCTTTTTCTGTGTCTATTGAAGTAATCATATACTTTTTGTTACTTTTATTATTGAGATAATCAATTATGTTAATAATTTTGTTATATTAAACCATGCCTGTATCTCTGTTATAAATCCCACTTAGTTACAATGTATATTTGTGATATATAATTATAGTCTCTTAGTCAGTATTTTATTTAAGATTTCTGCATCCACATTGGTTTATATTTTATTTTTCCTGCTGTAGATATCAGTACCATATTTGTTTCATAAAAGGAGTTTAGTCAGACTCCTTCTTTGCCTATTATTCAAAAAAATTACTATTGGAATTAGTTGATCTTTAAATGTTTGGTAGAATTCACATCTGGTCCTGATGTGTTCCTCCCAATACCCCCCCAGGAAGTTCATTTAAGGCCTCTTAAATTTTTTTCCCTTTTTTTTACTAAGACAATTGGGGTTAAGTGACTTGCCTAGGGTCACGCAACATTTAGTGTTAAGTGTCTGAAGACAAATTTGAATGCAGATCCTCCTGACTTCAGGGCTGGTGCTCTATCTACTGCACCACCTGCTCCTAAAATAGGTTTATTTAGATATACTATTTCCTCTTGTGTTTATCTAAGTGACTGATATTTTTATAAGTTCCATCGCACTTAAATTGTTAAGTTTATGCTTAAAAAATTATCAAACTGTTTATACTCTTTGATCCATCAGTGTTTCTACTGGGATTATATCCCAAAGAGATCTTAAAGGAGGGGAAAGGGACCCACATGTATAAAAATGTTTGCCCTTTTTGTAGTGGCAAGAAACTGGAAACTGAGGGGATGCCCATCAGTTGGAGAATGGTTGAGTAAATTATGATATATGAATGTTATGTTATGGAATATTATTGTTCTATAAGAAACAAGCAGCAGAATGATTTCAGAGAGACCTGGGGAGACTTACATAGACTGATGCTAAGTGAAATGAGCAGAACCAGGAGATCGTTATACATGGCAAGAACAAGATTATACAATGATCAATTCTGATGGCCATCACTATCTTCAACAATGAGATGATTCAAACCAATTCCAATTGTTCAGAAATGAAGAGAGCCATCTACACCCAGAGAGAGGACTGTGGGAACTGAGTGTGGACCACAACATAGCATTCTCACATTTTCTGTTGTTGTTTGCTTGCATTTTGTTTTCTTTCTCAATTTTTTCTTTCTTCTTGATCTGATTTTTCTTGTGCACCAAGATAACTGTATAAATATGTATACATATATTGCATTTAACATACATTTTAACATATTTAACATGTATTGGACTATAGGAGAGAGAGTGAGAGGAAGGAGGGGATAATTTGGAACAGAAGGTTTTGCAAAGGTCAATGTTGAAAAATTACCTGTGCATATGTTTTGTAAATAAAAAGCTTTAATTAATAAAATTTTTTAAATTGTTAAGTTTGTTGGCATATAATTAAGCAAAATAACTCCTAATGCTTGCTTTAATTTAATTTTCATTATTGGTATATTCACCCTTTTCACTTTTGATATTAGTGATTTGATTTTCTTTTTAAAGGAATCAAAATAATGTGATTGGTCTATCTAATTTTTTTCATAAAACCAACTCTTAGTTTTATTTATTAATTCAATGCTTTTATTACATTCAATTTTATTAATCTTATCTTTAATCTTTAGTTTTTCTAATTTAGCATTTAATTGTGTATTTTTAATTTTTTTGACTGCATGCCCAATTTACTGATTTACTCTTTCTCTGTATTATTGATGTAAGCATTTAGAAATAGAAATTTGTTTCTGATTACTGCTTCTCCTGTATCCTATAAGTTTTGATATGTAGTCTCATTATAATCATTCTCTTTAATATAATTATTTATTATTTCTATGAATTGTTTTTTTAACCCATTCATTCTATGAGATTGGTTATTTAGTCTCCAAGAATTTTTAATCTGTTACCATGATCCCTTATTAAATTTAATTTTTTTTGCATCATGATCTGAAAAGGATGCATTTTCTGCATTTAATGCTTTTCTGCATGTCAGTATAAAGTTTTTATGCCTTAACAGTCTTTTTTTTTTTTGTAGAAGCACCATTAATACTGAGAAAAAAAAAACATTACTTTCTATCCCCATTCAGTTCTTTCCAAATACTGATCTATTAAATGCCTACTTACAATTTTATTCATCTTCTTAACTTTTTTCTTTTTCTTTTTTTTTTTTTGGCTGAAAATTTCTAGTTCTGAAAGGGGAAGGTTGAAGTCTCCCACATGTAATTAATTTAGTTTTTCCTTTAAAAATTTAGACACTGGGGTAGCTAGATGGTGCAGTAGACAGAGGACCAGCCCTGAAATTAGGAGGACCTGAATTCAAATTTGACCTCAGACACTTAACACTTTCTAGCTGTGTGACCCTGGGCAAATCACTTAACTCCAATTGGCCTAAACCAAAGGGAAAAAAAAGAAAAGAAAAATTTTGATAGTAAAGTATTTGGCACATAGTGATATGATTTTATATCAATTCATTATTGATATGATATGATTTCATTATCGGTGGTACCTTTTCACATGACGTTTCCCTGTTTATTTTAATTAAATCTATTTTAGGTTTAAGTTTGTCTGAGATCATGATTACTCCTCCTGCTCTTTTTTTTCCCCCATCAGCTGAGGCATAATAAATTTTACTTCAGCCCTTTATTTTTATTTTATGTGTGTCTCTCATTTTAAATGTGTTTCTGGTAAATAACTTTGTCAGATTTTGATTTTTAATGTATTCTGCTATCCATGTCCATTTTATGGATGAGTTCATTCATTCATATTCAAAGTTATAATTACTAGTTGTGTATTTCTCTCCATCCTGTTTTTCTTCACTATTTATCTTTTCTTCCCCTCTTTTTT
Organism: Antechinus flavipes; assembly: GCF_016432865.1. Classification (NCBI taxonomy): domain Eukaryota; kingdom Metazoa; phylum Chordata; class Mammalia; order Dasyuromorphia; family Dasyuridae; genus Antechinus; species Antechinus flavipes. The sequence goes on along the minus strand of NC_067399.1, from coordinate 299,453,461 downwards.
ATCTTTTCCCTCCTTAGCCATCTTATTTACTTCTGATCATGACCTCCCTAATCCACACCCCTTTCTAAAAGACCCTCCTTTATCCTTTTGTTTTGCCTTTCTTATTTATTTATTTATTGCTGAGGCAATTGATATTAAGTGACTTGCCCAGGATCACCAGCCAGGAAGTGTTAAGTGTTTGAGACTAGATTTGAACTCGTCTTCCTGACTTCAGGACTGGTGTTCTATCCACTGTGCCACTTAGTTGCCAGTCCTTCTTATTTCTTAATCTCAATTAAAAGAAGAGTCTTTCCCTTATCCTATTACCTATCATCTTCCTGTTTCTCTGTGAGTTAAAAAGGCTTTATATCCTTTTAGATGTTTTTAACCCACTTCTGATGACAATAATTTTCTAGCACTACAAGCCCTTCACCTCCTCTTACCCTCTGTTGTAATGGTTCTTCCATTCACATCTCATTTGTATGAAATAATTGCTCCATTTTACCTCTTCCTAATATATATATATATATATTTAGGATCATGCAATCATTGTATTTTCTTTCAAATTACCTTAGCAAAGATAACATCTTAAGAGTTAAAGATAATGTTTCCCATATAAGAAGTAAGTAGTTTGACCTTATTAAATCTCTTATAATTGGTCTTTTATGTTTACTTTCTTAGGTTTCTCCTGATTCTTGTAGTTCAGATTTTCTATTTACTTTGGTCTTTTCCCTACAGATACCTATAAGTCCTTTAATTAATTAAATATACTTTTTTTTTCCATTTAGAATTACACTTATCTTTACTGAGTAAAAATTCTTTGTTACAAATCTGCTCCTTTACTTTTCAGAATATCATGATGCATGCCCTTTAGTCTTTTATTGTAGAAACTTATAAATCTTGTGTTATCTTGACTTTAGCTCTATAATATTTAAATTGTTATTTCTAGTTGCTTGCAGTATTTTGTCTTTGACTTGGAAGCTTTGAAACTTAGATAAAATGTTTGAGTAAATTTTCACCTTAGGATCTCTTTTGTGGGTGGAAAAGTGGTGATTAGAGGATTTTTTCAATTTCTATTTTACTCTCTAGTTCTAAAAGTTCAGGTCACTTAAAAAAAATAATTTCTTGAAGCATGGTATTTAGACCTTTTCAAAATAATCATGACTTTCAAGTAGTCCAACAATTTTTATATCATCATCTCTCCTCAATCTGTTTTATAGGTTAGTTGTTTTTGTAATAAGATATTTCACATTCTCTTCTATTTTTTTATTCTTTTGATTTTGGGTTTTGTTGTTGTTGTTGCATGTGTCTTATGAAATCATTAGCTTCTCCTTTCTGAATTTTACTTTTTAAGGAGTTATTTTCTTCCATAAGTTTTTGAATCTCCTTTTCCATTTGGTTGACTTTTCTTTGATAATTGCTTGATTTTCTTGCATTACTTCTTTTTTCCCCCCTAATTTTTCCTTGACTTCTCACATTTGATTTTTAAGGTCCTTTTTAAACTCTTCCAAAAGTTTTTCTGGACTTGCAACTATTTTACATTTTTCTTTAGAGATAGCTATTTTCACTTTCACTTCATTTACTTCCTGTGTTTGAATCCTGCTCTTTTTTTTTTTTTTTTAAACCATATATCTATCTGGGGTGCAGTTCTTTCTCTTTTGCTAATTCGTTTTTTTATTTTTTAAGTGATCTATTTCTTGACCATTAACTTTATGGTAGAGTTGAACCTGGAGGTGGGAGGGGTGATATCCCAGGTTTCAAGTTTTTTGTGCTGTTGTTTTCTGAGCTCTATCTAAGGGTTTGACCTCAGGTACTTTCCTCTGTCCCTAAGCCATGACTAGGGTCCAGAAAGCTGTTGCTGCAAATGTTCTTACTACCTAAGGTCTCTACAAGGATTGCAAGCTTCAGTTCACCTCTTTGCCCCGGAATCAAAATCAGGAACTCAACTTTCTTGAGGGTGACCACAGACAGCAGTTCCCCTCTCTCTTCCTAGACCCCATGATTTCACTCACCTAAGTGCATTTGCTCCTCCTTACCAACAGCCACAGCCTGAACCAACTCTGGTCATTGCACTTGAGCCATGCATCCAGGGTGAGTCAGCAGAGGACCCTACAATCTTTCCCTGATCAGCCAGACATCTGATCCTTACACTGACTTGGGAGATCAGTTCCAAAAGCTAAGGCTGCTACTGACTAAGCTGCCTACAGGGCTTGTTGTTTGTTGATTTGGCTTCTATTAGGCCAGATTATCATCTTGGGAGGTTATTTATATTCTAATGTCCTCCCAAGTTGTCTTAGACTGGACAACTGCTTTACCCCAACTTTTAATTATTTCTACTACTCTAAAATTCACTTTGAGGCATTATTTTAAAATATTTGTGGGGCAATATGGAAAAGCCAAGTAATTTCTTGCCTTATTCCACTATCTTTTCAGAATCTCTCATTCTTTTGGCATTTTCTTGGCAAAGATACTAGAGTAGTTGGCCATTTCCTTCTCTAGTTCATTTTAAGATGAGGAAATTCAGGCAAACTGACTGAAGTGACTAGTCTTGGGTCACACAGGTAATAAAGAATCTAAGGCCAGATTTGAACTCAGGAAGATGAATCTTCCAGGCTCCTAACCTGGTATTCTGCTCATTATGGCACCCACCAAGCTATTCAATGCAGTAAATAAAAATAAAAGCTAAGAAAGCTAACAGTTATAGTGTTTTACCATGTGCTGGGCACTGTGCTAAGTACTTTGCAATTATTATTATTATCTTATTTGATCTCCTAACAACCCTGGCTGGTAGGTGCTAATATCAGTCCCATTTTACAAATAAGGGGGGAAAAATCCCTTAAAAGTTAGTTGCCTTGCCCAAAGCCACACAGCTCAGTAAATGTCTCAGGTTACATTTGAATCCAAGTCCTCCTGACAGCATGTCCAGAACTGTGCTACCTGGGTTCTAGAACTGAGTTCATAGCTAGAGCAGATGGTAGATCAAAGAAAATATACTTTGCCTTTTTTTAAGAGTAAGGAAATTCAAGATAGTTTTGTAGATACTGGGAAAGGAACTTGTAGATAAGGAAAGACTGAAGATGGAAGATAGAGACTGCAGGTCTGTATCTCAAAGAAATCACAGAAAAGCAAAAAACAACCTACATGTACAAAAATGTTTATAGCTGCACTTTTTGTAGTGGCAAGGAATTGGAAACTGAGTGGATGCCCATCAGTTGGAGAATGACTGAATAAGTTATGGTATATGAATGTTGTGGAATATTATTGTTTTGTCAGAAGTGATAAACAGCATGGGTAGGCCTAGCAAAAACAATAAAAATGACAATACTACCTAAATTAATCTATTTATTCAGTGCCATGCCAGTCAAACTCCCAAGAAATTATTTTACAGAACTAGAAAAAATAATAACAAAGTTCACTTGGAAGAACAAAAGGTCAAGAATTTCAAGGGAATTAATGAAAAAAAATGCAAATGAAGGTAGCCTAACTGTGCCAGACTTTTGGAATACATGGGAGCCACCTGACAGTGGCTTCTGGAGATCCAACCCAGAATGGATCTCCTCTTGTGATAGAGGAGACTGAGAGGCAGTTGTGTTCTCTGACCTCTCTGACTAAGAGGCTATTGCATTGTCTGACCTCTCTCCTCTTCCCTTTGCCTCCAATTTATCTCATTCCCAGTCCACAACACCTGTGTCAGCAAAGGCTGCCTTGCAACTCCTTCAGATGTTATGATTCACAGCTGTGGAGGATCTCAGAGAAGTGACCTGTCCCTTAAAAATTCCTGTTTTTTGGTTTTTTGCTGTTATTGCCTCCCCTCCCCCCTCTGTTCCCCCAGCATGGTTCGAACACTGAGGAATGCAAGTAGCACTATCATTTCTGGATAGTTGTAGCAGGTGATGATCTTATCATGGAGACAAACTTTCCAATGGAGAAGAGGACTGTAGTCAGAACTGGCATTTAAGTCTCTCAATAGTCTCCTGGCTCGACCCTTTAATGTGCTGGCCTATTTAATTTAATTAAAAAGTCTTATCAGGGCTCTTCTTTCTTAACTCTGAAAGGATCCTTCTCACAAACAACTCTGGTTCTTCTTATAATTCTTGCCCACATTCAGGCATCATAATGTAATGTTCTGGTTTAGCTTTCTGTAGGTTTTGGGACCAGCCTTCATTTCAGCAGAGTAATCACCATGAAATTAGCCAGGGATAAAGTCCAAATTCTTTATTGTCTCCTTCACAGTCTGCCTCCATACCTGGGGCCGGGCTAGCTTTCTGGAGGGCCTTCAGACGGGACTTGGTCTCAGTGGAGAAATGAAGGAAGACAGGCCAGCCACCATGATGATGGGAGGTGGAATGTCTCTCTTCCAGTCCTTTTTGGCTGTTATATACTCTATTATAAGTACATCATCATAGGTGTCAATCTTGTAGAACTATATTAAGTACTAAGTACATGTAAACTAGAGAATAATTATCTTAATTCTACTGAGTTAACACCTTGTTGTAGGACTAAATCAATCATACTGAGTCTTAAGTATATTTCTCCAAAGTTCCCTGCCCTTTACACCAGACCTAAAACTGTATTACAAAGCAGTGGTCATCAAAACCATTTCTTAGCCAGTAGGCTAACAAATAGAACAGTTGATCAGTAGAATAGCTTAGGTTCACAGGACAAAATAGACAGCTTTTGGGATAAAAACTCACTATTTGACAAAAACTGCTGGGAAAACCGGAAACTAGTATGGAATGAACTAGGCATTGACCCACACCTAACCCCATATACCAAGATAAGGTGAAAACGGGTTCATGATTTAGACATAAACAGTGATATTATAAGCAAATTAGAAGAATAAAGGAGTTACCTCTCAGATCTATAGAGGAGGAAGGGATTTGTGGCCAAAGAAGAAGTGGAATTTATTATTGAACAAAAAATAGATAATTTTGATTATATTAAAAAGTTTTTAAACCAACAAAACTAATGTAGACAAAATTAGAAGGGAAGCAATAAACTGGGAAAACATTTTTACATTCAGAGGTTCTGATAAAGGCCCCATTTCTGAAACATATAGAGAATTGAGTCAAATTTATAAGAATTTAAGCCATTTTCCAACTGATAAATGGTCAAGGGACATGAACAATTTTCAGATGAAGAAATTAAAACCATTTCTAGTCATATGAAAAGGTGCTCCAAATCACTATTGATCAGAGAAATGCAAATTAAGACAATGCTGAGATACCATTACATACCTCTCAGATTGGCTAGGATACAACAAAAGATAATGATGAATGTTGGAGGAGATGTGGGAAAACTGGGACACTGATACATTATTAGTGGAGTTATGAAGTGATCCAACCATTCTGGAGAACAATTTGGAACTATGCCCAAAGGGCTCTCAAACTGTGCATACCCTTTGATCCAGCAGTGTTTTTACTGGGCTTGTATCCCCAAAGAGGTCTTAAAGAAATGAAAAGATCCCACAGGACCCACATGTGCAAGAATGTTTGTGGCAGCCCTTTTTTGTAGTGGAAAGAAACTGGAAACTTAGTGGATGCCCATAAGGTGGAGAATGGCTGAATAAGTTGTGGTATATGAATGTTATGAAATATTGTTCTATGAGAAATGATCAGTAGGATAATTTCAGAGATGCCTGGAGAGACTTACATGAACTGATGTTGAGTGAAATGAGCAAAACCAGGAGATCATTATACATGGCAACAACAAAATTATATGAGGATCAATTCTGATAGACATTGGTTCTTTTTAACAATGAAATGATTCAGGCCAGTTCCAATGATCTTGTGATAAAGAAAGCCATATACATCCAGAGAGAGGACTGTGGGAACTGAGTGTGGATCACAGCATAGCATTTTTACTCTTTTTGTTGTTGTTTGCTTGCATTTTATTCTCTTTCTCATTTTTTCCTCTTTTGACTTGATTTTTCTTGTGCAGCAAGATAATTGTATAAATATATATGCATATATTGGATTTAACATATATTTTTACAATGTTTAACATATATTGGATTACTTGCCATCTAAGGGAGAGGGTGGAGGGAAGGAGGGGAAAATTGGAACACGATGTTTTGCAAGGGTTAATGTTGAAAAATTATCCATGCCTATGTTTTGAATTTTTTTTAAATTAATTTAAAAAAAGAAACGATGAGCAGGTTGATTTCAGAAAAGTCTAGAAAGATTTGCAGGAACTGATTCTGAATGATGTGAGTAGAACCAAGAGAACATTGTACATAGTAACAAAATTATTTGGTGATCGCCTGTGGACTTGGCTCTTCTCAACAATGCAATGATTCAAGGCAATTCCAATAGACTTGGGATAGAAAATGCAATCTACATTTAGAAAGAGAACTGGGGAGATTGAATGCAGATAGAAGTATACTATTTTCACCTTTTTTTTGTTTGCTTTTTTTCTCGTGATTTTTCCTTTTTCTGATTTTTCTTTCACAACATGACTAATATGAAAATATGTTTAAAATGGTTATACATGTATAACCTGTATCAGATTGCTTTCTGTCTTGGGTTGGAGAGAGAAATTTGGAACACAGTCTTACAAAAATGAATGTTGAAAATTATCTTTTCAATTGGATATGTTTAACTTATATTGGATAACTTGTTGAATAGGGGATAGAGGAGATGGGGAGGGAGAAAGAAAATTTTGGAATACAAGGTTTTGCAAGGGTGAATGTTAAAAACTATCTGCATGTTTTTGAAAAATAAAAAGCTATTTTTTTAAAAGAAAAGAAAACTAACTTTATATGTATTTGGGAAAATAATATACTATTGAACATTTTAAAAAATAAGAAATGGAAGACATAAACTTGAAACACTTAGGATTATAAATGAAACCAATTGAATTGAAACCATTATATTGAAATACAGCTATTTTAAAACTTATTTTTAAAATCAAGTTCATAGACCACAAGTGAAAAACCCCTGCTTTATAAGAATGTTGTAGACAGGTAAAGGCATATATATGAAGATGGAAGAGAGTAGGGGGATTGGAGTTTAGATTAGGCAGGAAGGGAGAACAAGAACAGGAATGAATGGGATGGTCATGGTAGAAAGTAGCCTTTTTCTTTTTTGTTATAGATGGGAACATTAGTGGTTCCTGCTTCATTCTCAAAGAGGATTAATGACATTGAAGCAGTTGAACTCTGTAAAAATTGTGTTCCCTTTAATATGTAAAATAATCACTGAAACTGTGTCCCCTTTGATCTGCAAAAGAAGAGAGATTCAGGGTCTCCCAGACTCTTTGAAGTCTGGGAAAAGACATATTTTCCAGACCAGCATCATTCAATTGGAAATCTTAGGCAAATCACCCACCATTGATTTTTTTAGGAAACCAGATCCCCCATTCAGGTTGAAAAAGCCTTCAGAGTAATTTCATTCAGTTGGGAGATCCTGGTCTGGTAATCAGTTAAAACTGCCCCAAGATTTGTTCATAAAATAGGTTTCTGCCAACCCATTCTTTGCAAATTTTTTCATTAAGAAATCTGCCCACTAAGAGAGAACTTTTTAGTGAAAAATAAAACTTTCCTTTTTTGGCACAGACTTTAGGGTTCACTAATTCTTTCCCATTTAAACCTAGGTCTCCAAGCAAAAAGGGGATCCCCTCTTTCTCATATTCCTACACATCATCATCACAAGTAATGTCTTGATTTGCATGTGAATTCTCTTTAAGTGAGGCAGAGCCACATAAAGTCATCAGTCTAGTTCTTTGCTCCAGTTATTGAAGTCCAGTGGCAAGACAAAGTCTCAAGAACACTGGTAATGATCCAGGATGCATAAAACTTGACCCCCTGCTCACCATAAACACAGGAAAAAGTGACTGACTCCTAGGATGGAAAATCATTCTAAATGCAAGGTAAAAACCCTTAGGAAACTGGTAAATGATATTTCAGGCAAGGATTTGAAAAATAATTGTGTAGATTCTGAACAGCAATAGAAATACTTTGCTGTGTCTTCAAAAGATAGGAACAATGGAGCAGATTGAAGAAGATATTGAAGAGCTTTGAGGTGAGGAGTCTGGACAAGGAAGAAGCTCATGGCAGATGGCCTCAATTTTCTCAGTAAAATCAGAGGCTACATTGTTTCTTGGTAGAGAGTGGGCTAGGGAAGCACGGGGGGCTTACAAAGAGAATAGATGGTTTGGAACAATTGCCGCAAGGAGTGTGATAGAGTCAATCAAGGAAGAATAAATGTACTGCTGTGCTATCATGAGGGCCTATTTGAAATGAGATAATGTCTTTTTGTAGGAGTCATTTGGCAACTTCCTCTAGTGACATTCAGCTTCATGGGAGGTTAGGCAAAGGAAAAGAATAAAAAACACAGATAACCAGAACATATAATTTTATTTAATTATTTGTCAACTCGTCAATCACTGGATAAGGATCTCACACTTTTCTCTGGTGCCTTCTGTCTGTTAATTATTTCCTATTTATTCTGTATATAATTTTCTTTGAGTTTTTTTTTTTTTTTGCATGTTGTCTCCCCCATAGACTTGAAATAAGTCATTATTTCTCTTTCATATTAATAGCCAATTTAAATTGGGGATACCCAAGCTTTTTCCTTGTTCTATTTCCTTGTCTGAAGCCCAGTGTCTCAAGGACAGGGCTGATTTAAGATAGCATTAACATTTTCCTCATTCTGGATATTGCTATGCCATCCAACTAGATCAGACATCTAATCTAAAATGAAATTTTGCCCATTGCATTCCACTTATGCTTATAAGGGTAGAAGTTGCCCAAGGCTGTGGGTCATCTGGATGTAAAGGTAAACCCTTAGTAGAAGAGTGACATGTAAACCCCAGTTCTTCATTAGAATAGATTCACTTACCATTGACTGTTCACCAATCGGAGTTGATTGCCTTCCTCTGGAACACCCATTTTTCCAAAAGCATATAATCTATGAGCCCACCATCACGATGGTCTTTGATTCAAGGGAGATGGCCAAATGACCATTCTTTTTATGAATAAAACGTCAGCATTATTGATAAAATGATTAATCACTCCAAAACTATGTCTCTCTCAAACTTTTTAAAATCACAAATTGTAAGCTCCTCAAAGGCCTAAAGACTACCTTTCCCCACATTTTATATCATTACTGTTTAGTACAGTGGCTAGCATAGAGTAGGCACTTAATACATGTTTATTGATTGATTGAATGATTGACTTGAAATATTCCAACAATTAATTTTCTGTTTATAGATGGCAAGAAACTTCTTTCTTGATAGGTTGAGCTTTAAATTCTTCCTTTTAATACCATCAATGCAGAAACAAAAGAGGTAACATAGGACTGGGGCCCAAAGATATACAAACAGTATGTGCCAGAGTTGGATCTTAAACCCCCAAATCTTCTTGAATCAAGGTCACCCTATACTAGGGGTGGGGAACATCTGGCCTGGGAACTGCAGAATCATTTGCTAAGGCAACCACAGAAGATGATGAGCTCAAAACTGGGTACAACAACTTCTCAGTACTTGATAATTTTGTATGGCCTGAGAATGATGTTATAAATATTTAAATGGCAGAAAAAAAGTTTCTCATCTCTGTTCTGTATACTACCACATTTGTCCATTAGAGATATCCAAAAGTGTTATAAACTGACTACCTTGAGATATAAAAGATTGAGTTCTTCTGGAAGAAACGGAATGATCTTTTACATTTACCCTTTGGGTTACCATAGACCCCTTTGGCAGTCTGGTGAAGCCTGTCAATCCCTTCTCAGAATAATGTATTGAAATACATTAACATAAGACACTTAGGATTATAAATGAAACCAATGGTGTTGAAATGGTTATTTTTTTAAAAGCTGTCTTAAAAAATGAACAACAACAAAAAAAGAAGTTCATAGACTCCAGATAAAGAGTCCCTACTTTACAAGGCTGTATCAAGGAATCCCATATTGGACTAGATATTCCCCTTTGAGGCTCTTTTTAATACTGAAATTTTCAGTGCATTTTTAGGACTTTTTTTGTGAAAAATTACAACCACAGTTAGGTATCACAGTGGATAGAACCCTAAAATGAAAGATCAAACACTTACTGGATGTGTGACCTTGCACAAATTGTTGTGCCACAGTTCACTTTTATTGTCCTGACTCAGTTTCCCCAATTGACTCAGTTTCCCTAAATTGTTCTGCCTCAGTTCTTAATTGTTCTGTTCAGTCCTGTAACACCACCCCTCCCTCCTAATCAGGATGATCCAGATAAGGAGAAAGACCTTCTATCTTAGACATCATGACCCCAGCCCTTCCCTACTTATCAGAATGTCCTGGTGCTTTCCCCCCCATTCTGTCATTGTTCTTCTTTATCCCAACTTATCAGAATGTCAGGTGCTCCTCCCCCCCCCCCCAGTCAAAACTGGATTGATAGTCCCTTCCCCCTCTCACTGCTCTGACTCCATCTCTGCTTCATTCATGCCCCCAGCAAATCTCTCCCTTTCAAATAAATTACTAAAAAACTCTCTAATCTCTATCTTGCCTCAGTTTCTCTGGCATTACAAAATCACTTAACATCTCTGTGTCTCAATTTCCTCGTATTATAAGACTGAAGGAAAAAAAGCATCTAAATTCTGGATTATTATGACAATCAAGTGTGATGACATATATACAAAGCTTTGCAAACCTATGTAAATTCTAACGAACTAGATAACCAGGAATAGTTCATTGTATTCAGACACAACTTGGAGAAGGAACCCAGCCATAGACTTATTTTTATTCAAGCACAAACAGATATAGACTTCTTAAAACTATGGATCCCTAATGTGTAGAATCAATCAAAGCTCAACATGCCCATAGGAAATTAAATAGGGGTTTCAAAAGATTTATAATTGTAATTTAAGATGACCCAGTGAGCCTAAGTTAAATTCTGCTCTCTGAAGGTCTTTCCCAATCTAAAAATCCATGAGACTCAAAGACCTTGAGGTTGGGAAGGAGGTCTATATTTCTCCCCAGTTCCATTCATTCCCCTTTACCCACTCCCTAAAGACATTACCCCATGAACATTGATCCTTTCTTATTTGCTTGTAGCCTCCATATTCAGATCTTCCGCTCAGCCAGACTTGCTGAGGATGCTATAATTTTGTTCCCGCTGTAATTTTGTTCCCCCCGTAATCAAACACCAGAGTCCTGGGTAAAGTTAGCAAAATCTAACTTACAGAGGGACAAAATTTTGTGTAGCTGCTAGATACCCTCCTGATCCCCCACCTCAGACCATAGAAGAGTTCGTTACTGAGCAGTCATTTCTAGTCTACTTTGGTGACTGTCTCCTGTTTGTTTATTGAATCCTCTTAAATCCATTGCCAATGGGAAGACCAAAGAAAATCATGGAATCTCTTTAGAAAAGAGGTTTTTCTATGTCAAAAGGCTATAAAACTATACATAATCCTTTGATCCAGCAGTGTCTCTACTGTATTTATTTCCCAAAGATCATAAAAGAGGAAAAAAATTCACATGTGCAAAAATGTTTATAGCAATCCTTTTTTAAGTGGCAAGGAACTGGAAACTGAGTTGATGCCCATCAGTTGGGGAATGACTGAGGAAGCTGTGGTATATGAATGTAAGGAATATTATTTTTCTATAAAAAAGGATGAGCAGGCTGATTTCAGAAAAAGCTGAAAAGACATATATGAACTGGTTCTAAGTGGAGTGAGCAAAATCAAGAAAACATTAAACACAGAAACAACAAGATTATGTGATATTCAACTGTGATAAACTTGGCTTTTTTCAACAATGAGGTGATTCAAAGCAATTCCAGTAGGCTTGAGATGGATGGTATCCAGAGAGAGAAAGATGTGGAGACTGGATGTGAATTGAAGCATAATGTTTTCACTTTTATTGTTGTTGTTGTTGCTGTTTGTTTGCATATAGTTTTTTTTTTCTTTCTTGTGTTTTTTTCCTTTTGATCTGATTTTTTTTTTCTTGTGCAGCATGATGAATATGGAAATATGTTTAGAAGAATTGTACATATTTAATCCACAACAGGTTGCTTGCTCTCTTGGGGAGGGGGAAAGGAGGGAAAAGAATTTGAAACACAAGATTTTTCAAAGGTGAATGATGAAAATTTTTGTATATATGTGGAAAAATAAAATACTATATTTTAAAAAGAGGTTTTTAACTTGGGATACATAGAACCCGACCCTGTCTCCCCCACCCAAGGATTTAATATCTAGATTTCAGGGGATTTGTGATGGGAAGACAATTATTACTTTATTTTCATTTATATCTAATAGGAGGCCACTGAGTGGCTCAGTAGATTGAATGCTAGACCTGAAGTCAGAAAGATCTGAATTCAAATCTGACCTCAGAGGCTTACTATCTGTGCAACTCTGGATAAAGAAACATCTATTTGCCTTAATTCACTGAAGAAAGAAATGATGAACCATTCTAGTATCTTTACCATAAAAACCCCATAGACAAATTCCACATGTTTGTGGAATCATAAAGATTTAGACACAAATGAACAACAACAAACCTCTAATAATAGAAATTTATCATTTCTTTCTATTATGAATATACGTTAAAAAACTATTACTTCGAGATGTTTCCCCACATTGGGAAAAGGGTCCATCAGAATCACACCCAAAACAACAAAATTAAGGACCCCTGATTTGCCCTGTTTGTATCTTGCATGTGTAATTTTTTGCATGTCATCTCTCAAAGTTAGAAAGAGAGCTCCTTGAGGGTAAAGACAGGGTTTGTCTTTTTTTATATCCCCACTGCCTTATCATAGCACCTGCCTATAGGAAACTCTTAATAAATGTTCATTTGATGGTTTCTTCTCTTTCTATGCCTATTTCTTTGAGAATTTCATTTGCTCCCTATAGTTTCAATTATCCCTTCCATGCAATTGTTTCTGAATCTGAATATTCAGTCCTAATTTCTTTCCTGAACTCTGTTCCCTTTCTTTTAACATTATCTATCTTGAGTCAGCTAGATGGCCCAGTGAATAGAGAACTGACTCTGAAGTCAGGGTTAAAATCTGACCTCAGACATTTAACACTTCCTGTGCATATCATTTAACCCCAATTGCCTCACACACAAAAATTAATTTTAAAAATAGGTCATCTATTGCTTAGGGTAATTGGGAAAATAAAATGAAGCAATAGATACTAAAGTTCTTTAAGAGATAAAGGTATTAAGATGTCATAGTTTTTCCAAAAATATTGCATCCTGGAAAGGAACCTTGTGTTTTAAATCAGCATAACTGGTTTAAATATTTCTACCCCTCTATGGTTTCCTACCTGTGATTACTTACTGCTCAGTTTCTTGTGGAGGGCATCACCATTCTCCTCACCACCTAGATTCACAATCTTGGCCAACCTAAACTCTTTACTCTCACTCACTCTACGTATCCAGGCCATGCTTGCCATCTCTATCTCTTCAAAATTTCCCTTTTAAAAAATGTTATTTTTAATTCAAGGAATAAAACAAATATTTCCATAACAGTAAAATAGAAAGGTTTTTGCATATGAAACTGCAAATCTGTTTGTACAACATATTATTCCTTTTAAATACATAATAAAATTATGATGTAAATTTCTTTTTCTCCAACATTTTTGACATCCATCTTCTTTTCATTCACATATTTGTCACCTTAGTTCAGGCCCTCATCACTATCAGCAGACTGGACTGTTGAAATAAGTTCCTAAGTGGTCTTTGTGCTGCAAAGATCTCTCTCGCTCCTTTTTAATCCATTCTCCAAAAAAGCTAACAAATTGATTTTCTTAAAGTGCAAGTATATATGTTTTTCTTTATCTTTATCCACAAATTTATATCTATATCTTGGGAGCCATTAGGTGCTATAGTAGATAGGGCTTCAGTCTGGAGTCAGAAAGACCTAAAGTCAAATCTGGTCTCAGATAATTACTAGCTGAATGGCCTTAGACAAGTAATTTAATCCAGTTTGCCTGAGTTCCATCATCTGTAAAATGAGTTGGAAAAGAAAATTGCATACAATTCCCATATCTTTGCCAAGAAAAGCCTGTGAATCTTGAAGAGTCAGACATGACTAAAAATGCTGGCATAACAATAGTATATCTATTTTTATTTATGTCCCTAAAAGCAAAAACTATTTTCATTTGTGCCTTTGTTTCCTCCACATCTAACAGTGTGACATAGTAAGTACTTTATAAAATCTTGTTGATTAACTATATAGCCCCGAGAAAGAGTGGTACAGTGGAAAGAACAGTAGCTTTTAAATTAGAGGTTCGTATTCAAATCCTGACAGTAATGTACTATTATACTCTTATTACATAACTTTATGTATCTTAATTTCCTTACATGTACAATGAGGAGTTAGATTAGATGCTGCCTATTAGCTAGGGATAAGATGGAACTATCTGAAACTAGCTTTGGAGTCATGTTAATACTTTGGAAATAGTTAAATGCTTCAAATCAAGATTTGATTTGTTGTTTGTTTGGTTTTTTTTTTGATTGTTTAGAATTAAGAAAGTGATGGGAAAATGCTAATAATGCAAATTGAACTTAAACTGTGTCATCATATTTTTTTCAGAGTTGTTGTTCAATCATTTTTAGTCATGTTTGATTCTTCATTACCTCATTGGGGACTTCCTTGGCAAATAATGGAATGCTGGAATGGTTTTCCACTTCCTTCTCCAGCTCATTTTACAGATGAGGAAACTAAGGCAAACAGGGCTAAATGAATTGCCTAAAATCACACAGCTAGTAAGAGTAGTCTTCACTTCAGGCCTAGTGCTCTGTCCACAGCACCACTTCACTGACCCTCCCTGCCCTCCTTTTTGAAGAGTCAATTATTAAATATTTATCTAGAAACCTCTGCTTTCATCTCTAAAACCCCATATTATGAAATTTCTTTCAGCTATATTTTCCTTATCTAAAAAATGAAATGGTTAGAAATGGTTAGACTGGAGGATTTCAAAAGTCTCTTTCAGCATTAAAAAGCTTTGATCCTATCATCTTCAAGGAAACCACCGTTCCTTGAGTTATCCTACAGTCTTCATGCCCATGCTAAAATGACATGGAAGCAGGTGGCTTTATTCCATTAAGCCCTAGCTAAATAGAAACTATTGCTTTCAAGCTTTGAGATATGAGACATCAGAAAAACACTTTCCCTCTGAATAATTTATCCTAATTTTTACTACTTGACCTCAGCATAAGGTCACCCCATCCTCATTTCATTTATCTAAGAGATGAACCCACACCAAGACTTTATTGTCAGAACAACAAGTCATCACTGAGAATGGGGACTTGTGGCTCCTGAACTCTGGCCCTGCTACAGTCTACACAAATTGGTGTTAGTGAGATCACCTGTCTGTCAGGAGCCAATGATTAATGAGTAGTTAGGGGGCACAGTCACAGAGCATTAATTTTCCCATGGCTATATGCTGTATTTGTGGAGAATGAGAAAAACAAAAGGGCAAACGATCAGCTCCTAAGAGCCTGAGTGCTCAATACTCTCTCATTAGTCCCTTGGCCAAACAGATTTTAGCACAACTTCAAGGCCTTAATATTTGTTTCATTCTTTCAGATTACTAAAGCAATTGGAGGCAGGAGCTAGCTGGACATTGTCTTGAAGTCAGAATTGAAGGCACAGAGATCATCCTGGCAAAGTGAAGGAGGTGACAAGTCACAAGCCTAGTGGAGTAGAGAGGTCTCTTCTAATGGATGGAAAAATGTTTATGGAACACCTGCTCTATCCAGGGTGCTGGAAGGATTTATGAAGAAAAAGGTAAGCATATTGCCCTTGTTGTTCTTGTTGAGACATTTCAGTTACATTTGACTTTTTGTGACCTCATTTGGGGTTTTCTTGGCAAGAGTATTGGATTGGTTTGTCATTTCCTTCTTCAACCCATTTTATAGGTGAAAAACTGAGGCAAACAGGGTTAAATGATTTGCCTGGGGTCACATGACTAGTAAGTGTCTGGGACCAGATTTGAAGTCAGGAAGATGAGTCTTCCTGATTCTAAGCTTTGTCTATTATGCCACCTAGCTTCCATTTATTCCTAGAAGAGTATAATAAGGAACAACTCAGAAAGGAAGTATAGAAAATAGCCAAGGCAAGGTTTTTCTTTCAGGAGAGAAAAGAGGACTTGATCAAAAACTTAAGGATTTGGGTTTGAATCCTCCCTGAGCTGTTTTTGCTGGAGGTGGGCATAAGGAGCAGAACAGGTGGCCTAAGGCTAATCATTTAGCTGAACTTAGAGTCAGGAAGACTTGAATTTAAATCCTGCTTCAGACATTTACTGTGAACCCCAGAAAGTCGATGTCTCTGTTTCTTTATACATTTGATGGTCTCTAAATTTCCTTCTACCCTTATACCTATGATTTTATGAATTTCCCCAGGCTTCCATTTTCTCCTGTGAAAAATGAGTGTGTTTAGAGTTTGGTCAGACACAGAAACTGCTAAGGCCATCCACTGCATACTGACCATCACCAGTAATCTTGACTTCTGTCTTGCCACTAGAGTTCAATGTTCTAGAAGAGTGAGGTTGTGACTTTGTGCAATACTGCCTTATTTAAATGCATTTTGCTCACAAAGTCAAGAAATTGACCTGTGATGCCATTGATCTTCTTTGAAAACAAAGGACAAACAACAAAATGAGAGGGCTAGACTAAAGTCTATGATTTTCTCATAAGATTGACTTGATTCAATGAGTTCTTAAAAGAAAAAAAAAACTATTTTTGGGGAGGAAGGGTCAGGAAGGAGAGAAGAAGACAAGGATTTACAAATTGTATTCACATTCCAGTCACCAATGCTAAGGGTGGAACTTAGTATAGGGAATAGAGGGTCACTCCTCTCCTCAATACACTCCACTGGTTCTTTATTGCATCCAGGATCAACTTCAAAGTCCTCTGTTTGGCTCTTAAAGTTCTCTATAACCTGATCTTCACCTACCTTACTGGTCTTTGCACACCTTATATTGTCCTCTCCAACCAATCCCACCCGGCCAACAAGTAGTCTTCAGAACACTGACTTCCTTATACTGTTTCTTTCACATGATAATCCATCTCCCAACTCTTAGTGTTTTCATCATCTTTATTCCTAGAATTCTCCCTTTCCTCATCTTTGTATCCTGGGTTTTCTGTCTTTGTCCAAGTCTCAGCTAAGTCTCACTTCTACAAGAAGCTTTTTCTGAAATGCCTTAATTGCAGTACCTTCCTTCTGAGATTATCTCCAAGATGTCCTGTGTATAGCTTGTTTGTATATAATAATTTGCCTGTTTGGCTCCTCTATAACTTTTTGAAAACATGATTATTTTTTACCTTTTTTTATATCCAGTGCATAACAAAATGCCTGATGTACAGCAGATGCTTAAGAAATGTTTGTTGATTGAATCTATCCATAACTCCTCAACCTTGTTGCTTGGCCCTCTAGATCCAATACAGCTCCATTCTCATCCCTATCCTTGGTACGAATCTAGCATCTCTAGTTCTTTATCCTTATCCCAGGAACCTTGCATAAATATTTTTCTTTTAAAATAATGAAAAGCAAAACAAGCAAAATCAAGAGAATACTGAATATAATAATACCAATATTATTTTAAGAACAATTTTGAGCAAATATGTCATGTTGACTATTATAATATACAAATAACTACAAACGACATATGAAAGATGATGCTATCTGCAACCAGGGAAAGAAATGATAAATAGAAGTATATATAGAATGATTGTACATATATACACACATATACATATTTGTATCTAATGGTAGCCATCTCTATGCTAGGGAATGAGAAGGGAGGGAAGAAAAAAGTGGGGGGGAGAGAAATTTACTTGATAACTTTATTAAATACCTAAAAGGAATAGCAAATTGTACATAACAAATTTGCAGTTTCATATGAGACCATCTTTTTTTTTTTAATTATGCTATGCTAGGGAAATGCTTGTTTTTGTTTCTTTTTCTTTCTTTCTTTTTCTTTTCTTTTCTTTTTCTTTTTTTGGACAAGGCAATTGGGTTAAATGACTTGCCCAGCTAATAAATATTAAGTGATTTGAATTCAGCTCTTAACTTCAGGACCAGTGGTCTATCCACTGTACCATCTAGCTGCCCCTTGTTTTTTTTTTTTTTTTTCATAAATTAAAAATAAATTAATTTTTTAAATTATCTTATTTTGATAAGATGTTGATTACTTTTGTTTTCATATTACATTCATTTCTAACTAATTCTACCCAGAGAGCCAAACCTCATAATGAAGATTAAAAAAAAGAAAAGAAAGACAAATAGCTCTTATGAACATTTGGGGCAAATTCTCTAACTGTGAGCATCTTGCATTTCTTCTGAACTATTCAATTCTGTTTTGCTCATAGAACATAATGTCTTCTCTGATGAGGGGATGCCATGCTGGATGGTCCTGTGCTGGTGTCTCCCATGTCATACAATTAATTCTAAAGTTCTTAAGAGAGCAGTTCCCTAAAAGATGCTTTTTCTCCCTCAAAACCCTGTTTTTTCATGGTAAATTTGTTTATTTTTAGTACACATTGCTTTATGAATCATATTAGGAGAAAAAATTAGAGCAAAAGGGAAAAACCATGAAAGATAAAAAAAAAACAGAAAAAAGAAAATGAACATAGCATATGTTGATTTATATTCAATCTCCTTAGTTCCTTTTCTGGAGATAGATGGCATTTTCTGTCCATCACTAAACCACAGAGAAGAACCAAGTCTTTCGTAGTTGATCATTACACATTCTTGCTGTCATCGTGTACAACGAATTCCTGGTTTTTGTTTCACTCGGCATCAGTTTGTGGAAATCTTTCCAGATCTTTCTAAAATCAACTTGTTCATCATTTTTTATAGAACAATACTATTCCATTGTCTTCCTATACCACATGTTCAATCATTTCCCAATTGATGGGCATCTACTCATTTTCTAGTTTTTTGCTACCACAAAAAGAGCTACTACAAACATTTTTGCACATGTGAGTCCTTTTTCCTCCTTTATGATTTCCTTGGGATACAGACCAAGTAATGACACTGCTGGGTCCAAAAGTATGCACAGTTTTATAGCTCTTTGGATATAGTTCCAGATTGCCTTCCAGAATGGTTGGATCATTTCACAACTCCATCAATAATGCATTAGTGTCCCTGTTTTCCCACATCCCCTCTAACATTTATCATTATCGTTTCCTGTCATCTTAGCCAATCTGAGAGGAGTGAGATGGTACCTGAGACTTGTTTTAATTTGTATTTATTTCTCTAATCAATAGTGATTTAGAACATTTTTTCATATAACTATAGATGGCTATATCCCATTCCAGTTTTCCCAGCAAATAATGAATTCGTATTCCAGAAGCTGGAGTTTGGGGGGATTACCATATACTAGATTACTATAGACCTTGATTATTGTGTTGTGGGTATCTAATCTTTCCCACTGATCTGCCACTCTATTTCTTAGCCAGTACCAAATAGTTCTGATGACCGCTGCTTTATAATATAGTTTTAGGTTTGGTACTACTACACTACCATTCTTTGTAGTTTTTCATTAATTTTTTAAATATTCTTGACTTTGTGTTCTTCCAGATGAATTCTGTTATTAATTTTTCTAGTTCTATAAAATAAGTTTTTGTCTGATTAGTATGGCACTGAACAACCACACCAATTTAGGCATATTTGTCATTTTATTATATTAGTTCAGCCCTACCTATGAGCAATTGATATTTTTTCAGTTGTTTAGATCTAACTTTATTTGTGTAAGAAGTGTTTTGTAATTTTGTTCATATAGTTCTTGGGTTTGTCTTGGAAGGTAGACCCTCCAAGTATTTTATTTTGTCTACAATAATTTTAAATGAAATTTCTCTTTCTATTTCTTGCTGATGGGTTTTGTAAGTAATATGTAAATGTACTGATGATTTGTATGGCATTATTTTATATGAAGCAACTTTGCTAAAACTGTTTTTTCCAATAGATTTTTGGATGATTTTCTAGGATACTCTAATTTTACCATCATATAATCTTCAAAGAGTGATAGTTTTATTTCCTCATTGCTTAGTCTAATTCCTTTAATTTCTTATTCCTTTCTTATTGCTAAAGCCAACATTTCTAGAACAATGTTGAATAATAGTGTTCATAATGGGCATCCTATTTTACCCCTGATCTTATTGGGAATGTGTCCAGCTTTTCTCCATTACAAATAATGCTTGCTGTTGGTTTTAGATAGCTACTGCTTATTATTTAAAGGGAAGCTCCCTTTATTCCTGTGCTTTCTAATGTTTTTAATAGGAATGGGTGATTTTGTCAAAAAAACTTTTAAAAAAAACCCTCTCTTTTGACATTATTGACAGTTTTGTTCACTTATGCCTCACGTAATTTTTCCCACCAGAGTTTCCCCAAGGAGGTTCAGTGTGAATATAGAAAATGACTACATAAATGGCTCACAGTATTTTTTACATTATATCTGTTTTTCTTCTAAATTTAATAAACACCAAATTAAATGAGCATTTCTATAATACAAAATAATAACAAAAAAGGATTATACATGAAACCATAATTTCTATAACCAACTTGCTTTTCCTTTTAAGAATATAATAAATTCAACATACAACTTTTAAAGCTGTCTTATTTGTCTGCATTTCCCTTTTTTCTTTTCTATGCATTTAAAAAATGTTTTAATGACTCTTTTTTCTTTCTTTCTTTCTTTCTTTTTTTTTTTTGACAATCTTAATACTATTTCTCTGCTCCTCCCAACTTTCCTTCCTATCAAAATAAAAAATCTTTGCATTGAATAAGCATAATCAAACAGATCAAATCTTCCGTTTTCCACGTCCAAAAGTTTATGTTTCATGTATTTAGATTCTGTGAACTTTCTGTCAAAAGACGCTTGGAAGCACGGCCATTCGTTATATTGATCAGAATTCTCAAGGTTTTTTTTAAAGTTGGCTGTTTTTACAACATTATTATTTTTGTATAAATTCTTTTTCTGGTTTGGCTCACTTCACTTTGTGTCTCTTCCCAAGTGTTTCTGAAACTATTCTTTTCATTATTTATTATAACACAATAATATTCTATTAAATTCATGTGCCATAATTTGACTTTTTAATAGCTAGGTATCCCTTCTAGTTTCTATGTAAATACTTGTCACCTCAAAAAATAAAAGAGATTGCTATAAATATTTTTGTACCTGTGCCTCTATTTCTCTTTCTTTGACCTCTTTGGAATATGAGTCCAGTAATGATATCTTTGGATCAAAGGGTATAAAGTTTGGTGACTTGGGGATATAGTTCCAAGTTACTATCCAGAAAGGCGGCATCAATTCACAAAATCCACCAATTGTGCATTTTAAATGATGCTTTTAAAAAATCCATTCTATAGGGTAGACTACTACTTCCTGTTCAGTTCAAAGAGTACTCTTTTTAACTGCTATGGTGGGAAGAGGTAAGAGGGAAATCTAGGAACAGGATATGAACCCTGATAATTTCTTTTTTCTCCCCATCAATCCTCTGATTGGCAGAATCCTGCAGTAAAGATGACCGAATTCCTAATGACACCTAGGATAACCCAGCTCTTCTCACATAAAACTATGAATGAGTCAGACAGGGAGAAGCAAATGTGTTAATTAGTATGGTAATAGCAGAATGGATCTATTTTTAAACCACTGAGCAGCATCGATATTTACTACAAATGCAGGAAAGAATTATGTAAGGAGATGATTAAAGTGAGTCCCCACAAAACTGTCTGGTTCTATATTTTGTAGCTATTAAAAAAAAAAAAAAAACTCCCTGCATGAAGAAGAAGCAGGGGCTTGTGTTCATCGATAGGCTAATGTTTTCTAAGTGGTAATGCAAAGGTATCCCACTGTTTCTTTATTCACTGAAAGGCTTTATAAGCTTATGTCATGTGAGGAATAATATAAGAAGACATCAATGTGGATGGCTCTAATCCTGGTTCTGCCAACAATCCATTACCTAATGTTGGGCATGCATCTGGGTCTCAGTTTCTTTATCTGTAAAGTAAGGAGATTAGGTTCATTAAATTATCTCTGAAGTCTTTTTCAAATGTGACATTCTGTGATTAAATATCCTCCATTCTAAAGACACTTCCAAATTTTAATATTCTTTGTTCTAATGTTCTGTGTTTCAAGTATTAATGTTCTTAGGTCTAATTCTAACATTCCATGGAATAAGTTGATATTTATATAGCAATTTAAGATTTGGAAAGAAAGTGCTTTAGTAAGGGCTTACTATGTGCCAGACCCTGTGCTAAATTTTGGGGATTTAGACATCCCCTACATTCCAGGAGCTTATAATCTAATGGGGAGAACAACACATGTGAGGATATGGTGGTAAGAGAATCAGATTTAGTGTCTAGGGTATTATAGAATCAGGATGTTGCTGTATAGTGAAATCACTTAACACATATCCACACACCCCTTCCAAGAAGTAATGGCCTTGTTATCCAGAGTAAAAGGAAACAAGTAATAATTGTGAAGGGCAAAAGCTCCAAAGTTAAATGAATTAACTTCCTTAGGGACTAGGAGTGTGGATCCTGGATATCTAGTCCCTAGCGACATAATGATTATATTTGAAGCAAAGTAATCTGGAATTAGTAGAACCCCTCCACAAGTGATCATCTGAAAATTTCCAAAGGGGACTAAGAGGTGATGCTGTTGGGAGGTGGCTTGCTAACTGTGTTCCAATAGAAGAGGAACAGATCCTCAAAGACCTCCAAAGAAGCAAAGACTTGGTTTTATTCCCACTCTCTTCCTCTTTCCCCAGTTCCATCCTAGGTCTCAGAGAAAGAGAGGTCCTGGCTGGGGTGAGGTAGAGGGATGACTTTAGTAATGGTCTTTGTTGTTGTCCAGTAGATTAATTCATGTCCAACTCTTCATGACCCCATTTATTATTTTCTTGGCAAAGATTCTGGAGTAGTTGCCATTTCTTCCTCCAGTTCATTTTACAGAAAAACGAAACTGAAGCAAAAATAGTTAAATATTGTCACACAGCTAGTACATAGCTGAGACCAAGTTTGAATTTTTAGGAAGAGTCCTTCTAATTTTCAGTCCTGATAGTTTAAGTACTACATGACCTACCACTGAAATAAACTACATTACAGAAGATCTTTTAACTACCTTATTACAGATGAGATTAGGTTTTTTAAGATTTCTGTTTTGTTTGGTTAATGTAGGTACTTTATGCTTTGTAGGAATCAATTGTTTTCATGAAGTTCTTCATTTTATTGGCATGTAATATGTACATCAAGTTCTGATGATTGTTTTTTCTCTGATGTGAAATCAATTTATTCAAATTTTATTTTGATCATTTGATTTTTCCCTTGTTTTTTTAAGAAGTTAAAGTTTTTTTTTTTTAAGTTTGTTAGCCTCTCCATTTTGTTTATAATTTTAGCAGTCTTTTTATTTTCTATTTGATCTATGCTGGGTTTCAAGATTCCTTCTTTTATATTCCTTTTTTTGGATTGTTAATTTGTTGAGTATCTGGGATTTTTAATTGCATGCTCAGGTAACCTTCTCTTTTAAACATTTTATTATTTTATATTTTCAAGAATAACATTTTGTTGCTTTTAGTGCCTGCTAGAATTCTGCACACACTGGAAGGGCGGAATGTTTATTGAATCTTGTCAAATGAATGAATAAATCTACTATGTATTTCTCTTTTTATGTATTCTACACAGTGCAGAGTGAGTTGTAGTAAATACAGTTTTCATTCATATAGTTGCAGTCTCTGATTTAGTTTCTCAGGTAGGTGAGCACATGAGTTTTGCCTTCTTGTTCTGATTGGTGGAGCTGCCACCCTAGCTGAATAAAAAAGAATAATCAGCTCAGGAAGAATATTCCTTGTACATCTGTGCATATTGTCTAATTGACTGAAAACAGAAAGTTAACAAGATGTTATGTCTTTCATCAGCTGGAGGAAGCTGCAAACTCAGGGCTAGCAACCAGTTTTTACAAAACACAATTGTTCTTGATGACATTTATTTACTAAAGACCTGGAGAGGAAATTGATTGCCATTAAAAACTGGTTGAGAACATTGATTGTCTCCATCAGAGAAGGTGGAGAATTCTTTGCCTGAAACGTTGCCTGTGTTACCACCTTCACATTATTTGATTTCTTACTTGAAAATGAGTTCCCAAATCCCTGATAAAGCAGAAAACAACCAGCAGAGTCAAGAAGTTGCAATGGATTCAGGGTATCTGAGCACTAGCCTACTAAATATATTTGAATGCCATGAAGACAGAAAGGAGCATAAAACAGATAGGAGCATCCGTGTTCTAAGTCCAGCTGGGCTTCTGCTCCTGAATATAAAAAATAATCCCTAAGTTTCCAACTAGTCATTCATTCATTAATATAAAATATTTATTGGATGCCTATTGACATAAGTATGGTATAGTGGAAAGAGCTATGAATTTGAAGTCAGAAAATTTGGGCACATATACTGGTTTCATCATTTACAATCTATGGGTGACCTTAATTATCTCTTTCAACTTTTTGGACCCCTATTTTCTCATCTATAAAATGGGGATATTAAGGCAACTCTTTAAGACTATAAATTATACATATATTGGACTACTTGCTGTCTAGGGGAAAAATTTTGGAACTCACAGTTTTGCAAGGATGAGTGCTAAAAATTATCCATGCATATGTTTTGAAAATAAAAAGCTTTAATTTAAAAAAAAAAGACTCTAAGTTATAGCCAAAGTATCCTTTTTTATGGAAGAAGGAAGTTTCCAACACCAGCAGTTTTTTTAAATGGGTAAAATCTTAGATCTAGACCCTATCCCTCATCCACACTTCTTAAATGGGTATAACAACACTTTCACTATGTAATTTAATGTTGTTTGGACCAAAGGAGATAAAAGGAACAGTATAAAATTCTATTAAAACCATTTGAATACTGCCCCAGAGTCAGAAGTATGGATTCTATTCCATTTGTGTAACTTTAGATCTCTTGAAACTCCCCCTCACATATTTTGTTGTTGGTCCAATGACCCTGGCCTTGCAGTTCCTGGAACAAGACATTTCATCTCCCAATTGGGAATTTTCATTGGCTATTCCTCATGTACAGAATGCTCTTCTTCATTTCTGCCTCCTGACTTCCTTCAGATCTCAGCTAAAATTCTACCTTCTACAGCAAGGCTTTCTCAAACCCACTTAAATCTTCTCGGTGTTAATTATTTTCTCTTTATTATCTATATAACTTGTTTGTACATAGTGGTTATCTCCTCCCTTACATTGAGAGTGCTTCAAGGGCAAGACACTTTTGCCTTTTTTGTGTATCTCTAGTGCTGTAGCACAATTCTTGGTCCATTAATAGACACTTAATAAATGTTTATCAATTGAGTGACTGACCCTGATATCCTCAACTGTAAAAAGGAGAGAATTAGGTTAAATGAGCTTCTAAACTCTAAAATTCTCTAGGTGTATCTCATTGAGATGTTAGAGGCACATATGAAATATTTTAAGTAAAGGACTTTGTAAATTTTGTTATTATGTAAGTATTAGCTATTGAATTTGATTTAACAACAAAGTTATATGTAATTCTGGATTTCTCTTCTCAAATGGAATCCAACCTAATCTTATGGCGTAGCCATTCCCACCCACCAATCCCACACAGTTCAAGCAGTGTGTCCAAAGTATACTGGTTCTGAAGTTTTCATTTCAGGTGGCACAGGAGGGAAAGAAGGCATAAATTGAGACTAAAACTTGCTGTGATACAAATTCCTATTTCTGTAGCACTTTGGAGGTTTTTGGAATGTTTTTCTTCCCACAAACTATGTGACTTTGGGGGCCAGAAGCACAAGTTTTAACCTCTCTTCTGAAAAGGATGTACTGTATTCTTTGTGTTCTTGCCTAAATCAGATTCTAAGATTTAAAAACTGAAGGAATCGGAGAATAAGTAGCAGAGGCCAGATTTGAACAAAGATTTCTGACTCTGAATTCAATTTGCCTTCTTCACATCACCCTGTTCATTGGCTTTGGTATATGGATTTCAACAGGACACAGGACTACAGTTCTAAAGTTGGAAAGGACCACAGGGACTTGGACAGCTAGATAATGCAGTTGATGGAGCACCAAGTTTGGAGTTCAAAAGGACTTCAGTTCAAATCCAGTGCCAGCTATTTACTAGCTTTGTGGCCCTGGTCAAGTCACCAAACCCTGTTTGCCTGAAGTTCCTCATATGTAAAATGAGCTGGAGAAGATAATGAAATGTTAAATGACTTCAGTATCTTTGCCAAGAGAATCCCAAATGGGGTCACAAAGAATTGGACATAACTGACTCAATAACAGCAAATAGAAATTTTAGCGATTCAAACCCTTCATTTTTGCAGATGAGGACTCTCATCTGCTGTTTAAGTATTTTGTTCAAGTTTTACACTCTTAAGAGGTGGGATTTGAAAACAACTTCTCTGACTCAGAATCAGAACTTTCTCTTATGTTTAAGGAGGATGCCCAGAGGAAGTATCTCATTATATCCCAGTTGGATTCATGATGCTTTCTGGATTTTGTAACATCATCAACTCTAAAATTCATTTCCCCAGCTTTCTACTCCTAACCATGACCTCCCCCACCCCCACTCCTACCCCCACCCCATTCTGGGTACTCTTCTTTTATATTTGTTGTCTTCCTCATTAGAAAGAGAATTCCTTACAATCAAGAACTGTCTTCTCCATCCTCAGTACTTAGCCCAATGCCTGGCACAAAGTAAACACTTATTAAATCTTTACTGTCTAACTGACTTTCCCCTTAATCCATTTTTAGAATATTCTTTAGATCAAGGATATCTGTTTTTCACGACCTGGAAAAATACAAGTATAAAATAAATTCTTGCATCAAGGAGACATAAACAGAACACTAACTCACAGTCAGAATCTCAAGGATAGAAAGGACATCAGTCTAATCCAAAGGGAGGGACTCATTTGCCAAGGTCTCATAGCTTTTGAATAGATGGAAGTACTGGGACAAGAACTGAGGCTTATTGATGCAGATTAAGAAACAATTGCAAAAATAAATAAATCAGTCTGGGACCACAATCCGATTCTTTGGTTTTTTTATAGTTATGGCATGTGGCTACTTAGTAAATATGACCTGGCTGTTGGGGAAAAAGAAACTGATTTGGAGCAACAAAATGGGAGATCTTAACTTTCACTACCAGTCTTGCCCTAGGCAAGTTAATTAGCCTCTCTGGGACTCAGTTTCCTCATCTATAACCTCTTGGAATGAGTGAGATCAGATGGCCTCTTAGGAACCTTCCAAATCGTAATCTTATGACCACCACTTACTATCTGTGTGAACTGGGGACTTAAACTCTCTAGTCCTTGTTTTTATCACCTATAAAATAAAGGGTTGGGCAGGAGCAACTAGATGGCACAGTGGATAGAGTGCTGGCCCCCAAATCAGGAGAATCTGAGTTCAAATGCAGCCTCAGATATTAATACTTCCTAGTTGTATGACCATGGACAAGTCATTTAACCCCAATTGCCTCAGCAAATAATAATAATAATAATAATAAACTAAAATAAAATAAAGGGTTGGACTACATTACTCCTTAGGTCCCTTCTAGTCCTACATTTATGACACTATAACCCTGATTTTGCCAGTTACACATCCTTCTTTCCTTTCTCCATTCTTTTCTTCTCTTCCTCCCTTCTTCCTTCATTTCTTATCTTTTCCCCTCCCTCTCTCCCTCTCCTTCCTTCCTTCCTTCTTTCTTTCTTTCTTTCTTTCTTTCTTTCTTTCTTTCTTTCTTTCTTTCTTTCTTTCTTTCTTTCTTTCTTTCTTTCTTTCTTTCTTTCTTTCTTTCTTTCTTTCTTTCTTTCTTTTCCTTCCTTCCTTCCTTCCTTCTTTCCTTCCTTCCTTCCTTCCTTCTTTCTTTCTTTCTTTCTTTCTTTCTTCTTTCTTTCTTTCTTTCTTTCTTTCTTTCTTTCTTTCTTTCTTTCTTTCTTTCTTTCTTTCTTTCTTTCTTTCTCTTTCTTTCTTTCTTTCTTTCTTTCTTTTCCTTCCTTCCTTCCTTCTTTCCTTCCTTCCTTCTTTCTTTCTTTCTTTCTTTCTTTCTTTCTTTCTTTCTTTCTTTCTTTTTTCTTTCTTTCTTTTTCTTTCTTTCTTTCTTTCTTTTTTCTTTCTTTCTTTCTTTCTTTCTTTTCTTCCTTCCTTCCTTCTTTCTTTCTTTCTTTCTTTCTTTCTTTCTTTCTTTCTTTCTTTCTTTCTTTCTTTTCTTTCTTTCTTTCTTTCTTTCTTTCTTTCTTTCTTTCTTTTCTTCCTTCTTCCCTCCCTCCTCTCCTTCCTCCCTCCCTCCCTCCTTTCTTCCCTCCCTCCCTTTCTTCTGGCCAATACTAAAAATGTGATATAATGGCACTTAAACATATGGAACTTACCATACCAAAATATGAAATTTCTAGTGAGCAGTGAGGAGCACATCTTAGCAGTCTTGCCTCTGTACTGTTAAATGAGCGATTGAATGAAAGAAAACATATTTATTAAGTAGTTACTGTGTGCTAGTTATGTTGTGGGGATAAAAGTAGAGAAAGCTAAGGCAGTGTCTTTTCTCAAGGAGCTCACATTTTAATTGGGGAACACGGTACAGCAAAAAAAATTCAACTAAAGGGTAGATTGAAGGACCTAGAAATCCTTAGGGTTTATTGGGGGGCAGATGGTTATATCAGTAGGCAGAGATGGCCTTGTTCCTTTCTTTAGCAGAGACAATTCTTGTTCCTTTATTTTCATCACTGCAGGTGGCACAAAATGGATAGCTAACATGTTAAATCAAGATTCAAATAGATAATTATAGATTTACAGCTTGAAGGGATTTTGGAAATTAAGCCCAACACTTTTGCTCTACTGATGAGGAAGCAGTCACATATCTCATAAAGGGCAGAGCTGGGATTCAAGCCCAGCACCTCTCATTCCAAATCCAATACTGTCTCCCATAAAGAAGCAATGTTCATTGAGAATAAGAGAAACCTGAATTTTAATCCTATCTCTGATGCTTACTAACTGTATGACCCTGAGCAAGTCACTTTAATCACTCTTTGCCTCAATTTCCTTATCTGTAAAATAAGAAAATAACACCTTCCTTACAGAGTTGTTGTGAGGTTCAATGAAATAACATATTGAGAGAAATCATTATTTCTCTCATTTTAATAACTAGTTATTAATTGAGATTAAGATTTTTTCCCTTCCTATTTCCTTATTCAGAAATCAGCCCCTTGGAGATAATTCAGTCAGCATCCAAAGGACATTACTGATAGATGAGAGTTCCCAAGACCTCAGGGCACATGTTTTTCCTTCTTTGGTAGGACTCCACCCAACTAGAAGATGTCATCAACAGAATGTAATGTAGGTGAAATTCTTAACCCACCATTGTTCATTGTTCATTGATTGATTGGAGGATAGATCCTTTTGAATAGACTGCCATACTAAAAGTAGTCTGCCTTAAGATGGTACTCTCTTTGGTCATGAATGACATGACCAAACCCATGTACCCAGTTGCTCATTAGAATATATTATAATTATAATATTCAGTCATCATTGATTATTAACCAATCAAAGTTGAATGCCACTTGTCTAGAACACCCATACTTCCAAGAGTGAAGAAATCTTGAGGGATCTCCACAAGGGGTTTTGGTTTATGACAAAAAACCAAGTGAGAATCCTTTTATTAATTATTTGCTAGCCATTATTAATAAAATGATTAATTACCCAGAAATTATGTCACAATATGGGAAACACTTTGCCTCCTTGAAAACCCTCCATAAATGCTAACCCTTATTATTAATATAATTCAGTTCTGCCACTCAGGCTAGAAACACTGAATTCAATATGATTAAACTTAATAGAGATAAACTTAAAGTGATAGGAACATAAATCTAGAGCTCAAAGGGACCTTAGAGGCCATTTAGTCCAATTTCTTCTTTTTACAGATGAGGGAAGTGAGGTTCAGGGAGAAGAGTGTCATGCACAAAGTCACACTTTTAAGAAATAGTCAAGGTTGATTCTGAATCGAAGTTTTCTCATTTCAGAACTAGGACTCATTTAACTGTATCACAATTTCTGTTTTAATAAACAATTAGTGAAAAATAGAATTTTTTTTTAAAAAAAGAAGTTGGGGAATTGGTTGAAGGACATAGAAAGACAAGAGATCATAACCAATTACATCATAATTATCTTCAAATATTTAAAAGTGACATGTGGAAGCAGAATTAGTTACTAGGTGGTGGAGTGGATAGAGCACTAGTCTGGAAGTCAGAAAGCTCTGAGTTCAAATTCAACTTCAGACACTCCTTAGTTAGCTGTGTGACCCTGGGCAAGTCACTCAACTACTGTCTGCCTTAGTTTTCTCATCTGCAAAATGAAGATGATAATAGAATTTATCTCCCAGGGTTGTTGTGAAGATAAAATGAGATAATATTTGTAAAGCTCTTTGGTAACCTTCAAACATCACCTAAAAATGCTAGCTATTATTAGATTTGATCTGTTTAGCTCCCATGGAGCAGAACTTTGGAACAATTGTCCATATGTGATCTTGAATAATTTGTTTATTCCCTCTAAGTCCTTACCTTTTTTCACATATATAAAGGAAGAGATAGGACTCTAAGTTTTCTTTCCATTCTTATCCTAAGAGATTAAATTGTGGAAAGTTAGATTTCAGTTTCATAAATAAAAATTCCTTGATTATTGGTGTCCCCTAATGGAGTCAGCTGTGTTGGCTGATTCTTCATTACAAGAGGGCTGGATTACTGCTTGTCACAGATATTGTAGTGGATGTGAATTAGACTAGATAGGCTCTGAGATCTATTTCAACTGAGATTTTTATGATTGTCAATCAGAAATGCTACTGGAGATTTCTGGAAATTTTTTAAAAAATCAAATTATAAAATTTAAAAGTATGTATTAAAAATTACATTATAAAAAGTATAAAATATAATGAAGCATAAATAATAAAGTAATAATAATCAATTCCCTTAATTTCTTTTTTAAATGAGTTTTATTTTTCCCTAATTACATATTAAAGCAATTTTTACCAATTAAAAAAAAAGTTTTGAGTTCCAAGTAAATAAAGTATATAAATAAATAAAAAAAGTATATAACAATTAATTATGTAACAAAAGTATTGGTTCAAGATCTGACATAGACTTTAAGAATTTAAGATTTAAGGATACTCATAATTAACTTTGTTGCCATATAAGCTTCTTCATAGCATTGTTGGTGAGTCATTTCAGTCCTGTCACTAAATTGAGGTTTTCTTGGGAATGACACTGGAGGGGCTTATCATTTCTTTCTGTCTATCCACTGACTCACCTAGTTGCCCACTTCATGGTATAGAGAGGCCCTGAGTTTGTAAATGGTGGGAATCACAGGCTGGGGTGCCATTAGAACACCAATCTTGCATTGACTACTTGCCAGACAGCTCTGACTGAATGTCCCTTGGCATTTCAAACTCAACATGTTCCAAATACATATCATCATTTCCCACTTTTAAATTCACTCTTCCTCTTGTAGTCTTACTCTTCTCCCTCTAGTCCTCCTATCAGTGACTTCATCTTATTTACAGCCACTGAACAGCTTGCAGCAATCCTTTTCTCTCTACTCAGATGGGCATCTTTCATCTGGACTACCACTAATAGCCTTAAAAAATTTAACTTGTGTCTTTTGTTTTATTATATCATTTAAAATCCGCCCTGTATCCAAACCTTTCTCCACTCCTAAAGAATCATCTCTTATAACAATAATGCAAAAAATCACAGTTTTTAAATTGGTCTGTCTGCTTTCATTCTCTTCTCTCTCCAATCCATCCTCCTCATTGAGCTGCCAAAATAATTATTTTAAAGTACAGTAAAGTATTTTGTGGGACACTGATACATTGTTGGTGGAACTGTGAACAGATCCAACCATTCTGGAGAGCAGTTTGGAACTATGCTCAAAACTTATCAAACTGTGCATACTCTTTGATCCAGCAGTGTTACTACTGGACTTATATCCCAAAGAGATATTAAAGAAGGGAAAGGGACCTGTATGTGCCAAAATGTTTGTGGCAGCCCTTTTTGTAGTGGCCAGAAACTGGAAACTGAGTGGATGCCCCTCAATTGGAGAATGGCTGAATAAGTTATGGTATGTGAATACTATGGAATATTATTGTTCTGTAAGAAACGACCAGCAGAATGATTTCAGAGAGTCCTGGAGAGAATTACATGAACTGATGCTAAGTGAAATGATCAGAACAAGGAGATCATTATACAGGGCAACAAGAAGACTATATGACAGTCAATTCTAATGGACGTGGCTCTCTTCAACAATGAGAGGATTCAAACCAGTTTCACTTGTTCAGTGATGAAGAGAGCCATATATACCCAGAGAGGACTGTGGGAACCTAGGGTGGTTCACAACATAATATTCTCACTCTATTATTTGCTTGTATTTTGTTTTCTTTCTTAGTTTTTCTTTTTCTTCCTTCTTGATCTGATTTTTGTTCTGCAAGATAACGGTATAAATATGTATACATACATTGGATTTAACATGTATTTCAATATATTTAACATGTGTTGGACTACCTGTCAGCTAGAGGAAGGGGTGGGGGGAAGGAGGGGAAAATTTGGAACAAAAGGTTTTGCAAGGAAGAAAGTTTGTGGCAGGTCTCTTTGTAATGGCCAGAAACTGGAAACTGAGTGGATGCCCATCAATTAGAAAATGGCTGAATAAATTGTGGAATATGAAAATATTCCTTAATATTATTGTTCTGTTAAGAAATGACCAGCAGGATGATTTCAGAAAGGCCTGGAATGACTTACATGAATTGATGCTGAGTGAAATGAGCAGGACCAGGAGATTATTATATACTTCAACAACAATACTATGAGATAATCAATTCTGATGGACGTGGCCCTCTTCAACAATGAGATGAAA
The DNA here is from genome assembly GCF_016432865.1 of Antechinus flavipes. NCBI lineage: Eukaryota > Metazoa > Chordata > Mammalia > Dasyuromorphia > Dasyuridae > Antechinus > Antechinus flavipes. The sequence continues at coordinate 299,420,645 of NC_067399.1, read as the reverse complement.
CACATCAGTTCCAATAGAGCAGTAATGAATTGAACCAGCTATACCCAGTGAAAGAACTCTAGAAGATGAGTATGAACCACTACATAGAATTCCCAATCCCTCTATTTTTGTCCGCCTGCATTTTTTATTTCCTTCACAGGTTAATTGTACATTATTTCAAAGTCCGATTCTTTTTGTACAGCAAAATAACTGTATGGACATGTATACATATATTGTATTTAACTTATACTTTAACATATTTAACATGTATTGACCTACCTGTCATCTGGGGGAAGGGGTGAGATGGGGGGAAGGAGGGAAAATTGGAACAAAAGGTTTTGCAAGGTTTGTCAATGCTGAAAAATTACCCATGCATATATCTTATAAATAAAAAGCTGTAATAATAATAATAATAAAAGGTTTTTCAAGGGTCAATGTTGGAAAAACTAAAATAAATAGATAAAGTTAAAAATAAATAAAAAAAAAAAGTACAGGTTTGACTATGTCACATCCTACTCAAAAAGATCTTTAGGAAATCCCTGCTGTCATTGAGTACAAATTCTTTAGCCTATAATTTAAGGCCAAGCAGAATCTGGCTCCAACGTACCTTTCCATACTATTCCCCTTCATGCAATCTGTGGTGTGTCCAAACAAGCTTTCAACCTGCTGTTTCTAGAATTCATTAGTCTTCCCTCCCATCCCTACATCTTAAGACAGGTTGGCCCCGATTCCTGGAATGTACCCCTTCTTCATTTCTTACTTTCAAGATACTTCTCTTCCTTGAAGGCTCACCTTGTGTCAATGCCTTATAGAAAAGCCCTTCCTGAATTGTCTACATAGTTAGTGCTAAGCAATCTAGTCCCAGAGTGACTTTGTATTCATTAATCTATGCACACATCCTCTCTCAGAAGAATGTAAGATTCTTGAGAGCAGCAATTGTTTCCTTTTTTGGTTTTAGTATTCCTCAGTGCTTGGCACAGGGCCTAGGATAATAAGTCAGTTAATGAATACTTGTGGATATAAAGGCATGTAGATCCATATAAATTTATTAGAGATGTAGGAAATAAAGTGCATGGGTCTCCAATCCATATATATATTTAAAAACCTGTTTTTGAAGATGACTAATTAGAATAATTTCCATTATGTTCCATTATGCTTCACAATAAATCTCTATTCATTTGATCTTAGTTTTTCTCCTTGGAGATCACTCTCCTGTTCTTCATAAGGCATCTCTTCCCAGGATCGATAATTCTTGTTTCATTATTTGTTTTTCATTTGACATGATTTCAAATCCCTTTAGCACCCTCCAGGATACTCTCCAGTTTAATATTCTATCCAATGATAAAAAAGAACTCCAGATGGGCTTCATCTGATGTAGCAGATAGCAGGATCCTTATACATAGAGGATGTTTTGTTTCATCAATGAATGTTTGTATGCTATCTCCCTCATGCTGGACACTATTTCTATTGATACTAGAATTGATTAGCCATTTAACATGAAATAAGTATAGCATATTTAGTAGTAAATTCTTCAGTGATACTTTTTATTAGAATGATTTCCTTTTATATGGTAGGAAAGGCAGTAAGTCTACCCACACATACTTCTCTTTCGACCCCTCTACCACTCTTTCAGAAAGGATGCAAAAAAAAGGAATTGTTTCTAAGCTCCAGCACCCAGATAGACAATGGATGATATTGTTCCTTCAAGATAAAGAGTTTTGAAGAAAATCCTATTGTATCTTTTCAGAATGGGGCTTATTCTTAATAATTTTTGGGGAGCGTGGAAATAGGATCAGTACTGCTCTGGATTATCCAAAAACTAGAAGAAACTTTACACATTGTTTTAAATACATGAACTGGACGTTCATTCAAGAAATTATTTCATCTCAACATTTCAAATCAGAAACCAGAATCCTATAAAATAAGGTTCTTAATCTGAGGTATATGGACCTCCAAGGTTCTGTGAATACATTATAAGAGATCCATGAACTTGGAGCAAAAAACTTCACTGAAATTTAGTATATTTTTCAATTATTTCAGTGATTCTGAAAAGGGGTTCATAGGCTTACCAGATAGGCAAAAGAGCCCAGGACACCAAAAAGGTCGAGAATCACTGAGGTTTACTATTATATAATTCTTAATTTTTGTCAGAAGTAAACATCCATATCTTTTTCTGTGTAATAAGAATTGCACTGCATTAAAAAATCCCCCTCCAAACTGTGGTAGTTAAAAAGGCCAATTCTCACTTTATGGAAATGAAGTGGGCTTTGTTATTTGTTTTAGTGTAGTTTCCCATGTGCATTTGTCATTTTTTTTAAATAAAATTTTGATATCTTTTTTGACATCACTAAATTTTCTGTGGTACAATTTTCCTTCCCACAAAGGCATCCCATAAATTAAATAACAAATTTATTTAAAGAGGAAGAGGGGGAGTAGTGTCAAAATTGAACAAAATGAAAACTTTCTTTCCTTTTTACTAAAAGTCTTTTTGGGGAACAGCTAGGTGGAGCAGTGAATAGAACATCTGCCCTAGAATGAGGGAGACATGAATTCCAAAGTAGTCTTACTTAGTAGCTATGTGACTGGGCAACTCACTTAAAAAAAAAAAAAAGCCTATGTGATCCACTGGTATATATTTCTTTCACACCTCCAGAAAAACATTCAATATATTAATGGGGCTCCCTATGGTACATGAACAGTGGCAAGGATGTGCTGACATTGTATGCAATGTGCTTTGTTGGAGTGAACACACCAAAGAAGTCACAGATCCAGTGATATTTTGATTTTTCATTTTTTTTTTTTTTTTTTTTTTACTCTCTGGGGCTTGTGGGGACACAAATTGTTATTTGTTAACAGAGAGAGACAGAAATTGAGAAAAGCAGAAGGCCAGAAGACCTCTGAAGTAGGTGAGATATATACACAATGACCATGAAGCTAGAAATGGGAAAACCTCATATCTAAATTAACCAAAAGGAAGAAAATTTGTAAATTGCTTTAAATACCCAAACTGGGCAGCCATCCAAAATTGGATTTTTAAATACACTACAATTTTACCATTCAAATGAGTGTCATCCTCCCAAGTAACTGCCTTAGATGGTGACATATTTATTCCAATAGTCATTCAGAGCATTTTCAGAAGCCCTCTTTGGAACCATTTTCAGAGCCCCTCAAGAGTCTCACAAGAAAACAGCCTCATTACTCTACACAATTAATCTGGCAATTCATCAGGAACTCTTGTCCCATTGTTTTGGAATGTTCAAAAAAATACTTTCACTGCTATTTAACTTTTCATGTTTTCATAGCTTGTCTGCCCTATGAACAAAGATCTTAAAGCTGGGGCAGGGAGGTCTTACCCTTCCTTTGACAGTCTGGTGAAACCTCTGGATTTCTTATCAAGATATTCAAATGCATAAAATAGGACTCGCAAAGGCAGCCAGTTATATTAAAATATAGTCAAATATTAAACAAAATTATTATTAAACAAATTTATAGGCCCTAGGTTAAGAACTCCTACTGGTAACAGGATATCACCTCATATTCTGTACCCTTTACTTACACTAAAGGGTTCAGCAAAAATATTCGTTTGAAATTTCTTTCTGACCAAAAGAAAGGGATTAAGGGTTGAGGGAGAGATTTTGTGTGTGTGTGTGTCTCTCTCTCTATATATATATATGCAATTATGTATGTATGTATATGTATATTCCAACTACTTACTCATCAGAGTGGCTTTGGATGATCTTGGCCTGTTTCCTAGCATCTGGATTAAAATCAATTGTGCTGCTTTACAATGTCGTCTTGGATTTGAAAGTAGTGACACATGGTACATTTAAGAAAACTTGAGGGGGAGAAAACAGCCAACCCTCACTGCCATACAGTAATTAGATCCTTTATAACTTGTCATTCTGACATTCATTCCCTTTATTCCCACACGCTATTAGTCCCTGGACTGGGTAATATTTTAGTGATAATAGGCAGTGCATTAAAACTGTGTAGATGAAATTTCTAGATCCCTATCCTATGATCTCACACAGTCTTAGAAACCTAAATAGACAAACTGGGAAAATTTTGTACGAATAATCAATCTCTTTTGACTTTTCATCTTATACAATATCTAAGGTGAACTACTGCAGTGAAGGGGAAATTTGGTAGTAAGCAGAGTACTGGTGGGCTGACATCTGAGGACACAAACAAGCCTCATGTACACTTTGCTTTAGGTTGCTTACTGATGACCTCAGTTGGTTTATCTGAAAAATAAATGGAAGGCTTCCTGAGAGGAAAATTATATTCCATCAGATTAGGAAAAGCATGGCATGGATTGGATATCATGTGGATGGTTCAGGCGCTAAAGTTGGACTACAAAAACAAGCAAACGCCCTAAAGCAGGTAAGAAATATAAATTATTTTACTGCTCAACATTTACATATTGAGAGTCAGTACACACAATACCACTATTTTTTTTTCTTCAATTGATGCAACTCAGTAATTTTTATTGCAACTGGAAGACAATACATCACAGAAACTTTATGGTAGGTTTGGGGAAAAGTGTTATTTACAATAATTGATGAAATAGTTTGTCTTTGGCAATATGATTACACATCAAGAAAATGTAAAATGCAGGTATGTATGCCTCTAAATCAACACCATCTCATTCCCTAAAGTTTAGCTGCTTGCTCTTGCCTTCAGACTGCTCACTTAGATAACACAAAAATACAACTTAACATTACTTTTTATTCCTCCATTGTGTTTCTCTTTTTCTATTCATGATATTGGCAGTTTCATACAGCAAATACAAGAAAAAAAATTGGCTTTTGAAAAGTTACTTCTCAACTGAAATTAATTTGGCCAGATAAGGTTATTGGCCAGTGAAAATCAACTGACCCCTAAGCATCGATCCTAAACCTCTCAGTCTTTTGTTTGCTTTATCACTTTCTCCCCTTCTTTGTTAAGACAACAACCAAACTCAGAAGTCTTACAGAATCAGAGTAGAAAAAAGTACAGGTGTATATTTTCTGGACACACATATACTTTTTTCCCTTCCATATTTTTACCATGGCAGTTAAAAGTAGTGAGTGTGAATGACAGATGTGAAATTGGTTACAGAATGCCAAACAATATGACTTTAAATAAATGGCCTTCACATACATACTCGAGAAGTATTCCAGGTTTAAATAACTAAAAGTGAGCTCAATTTCAATCTATAGGAAGGGATTAGGGATTTTAGGCCACAATAATAAAAAAGGATGAAATATGATTGCTAGGTATGATAGCTCAACCATATTGAAGTCTTTATGAATCCAATATGGAATATCAATTACTTTGCAAAAGGTAGAGAAAAAGCCATTCTGCACCTGTTGCAAATGCAATACAGTGGCGGGGGTTGGGGGGTGGGGGAATACAACACTGTCCATATCTTTCCAAATAAATAATCTTGGTTTCAATGATCACAAAGACAACAACAAAGAGGAAGGCTACTTATTAACACGGTTAAGTCAGAAGTGATCGTAACATCTCTGATTTTCAAATGTGCAACAACAATGATGCAGCACCATAGACACATCAGATTTGGACTTTAAAGAATTGTTTTGTTTTTCTTTATTCTGTTTTCCTTATCCTTCCCTTAATTTTTGGTCAGTGAAATTAGCACTTTTTTGTCAAAACATGGAAGAATCGCAATGTTGAGTATAGTATTAATGTTAAAGCAACCCAGTTGACAAGTCTGTGCTTAATTCAAGAATAAACCAGTATGAGGGAAGAATAGAAAAAAAGAGAAAAAAAGGGAAAGAACCACCAACTTTGGTGGGTGTTAAACACTCCAAGTTAAAAACTCCAAGGAAGAGGGGATTGACAGACGGATTCACAAAAGTATACAGAACATCAAATGTTGTGTGTAAATCCTTTGTAAAACTCCATCTTGAAACAGAAACCACACACACAATGTATATACTTTTGATTCACACATTACAAAGGAAAAAAAGACATTGTTACGACATTGTTGTAGCTGTGCTAACTGCGATAGAAACCAAACATTTCAGAGTTTGGCAAGTAACTAAGAGAGGGTTATCACTTAGGTTATATAGCAAAAAAGTGTTGATGTCTATCATCTATAGTAGTATAAATAATAAAAAAGTATTATTTAAATTAGATCACAGTGCTGGATTATGTGCATAACAGTGTTTGATAGATAACTGGAGGGCTGTGAACTATGATACTGAGGATTTAACAGTCAACACTGATAATGCGGGCATGGTCAAGAGAAGGATGCATGTGGTCCAAAGGGTCTTTTGGTGGAAAACCTAGATTATTACACAAATTGCTCGTTCACACACATACACACAAAAATTGTAATATCTGGGCAGCTGTGATCCACCACAAAGAAACCATTCCCATTCTGAATGAGGTGAGGTGGGCTTAAAAAAAAATGAAAATCCAATCCCATATGTTAAATTCTTCTCATCAGATCATTTGTAACTTCTGGTTACCTTTCCATTCAGTCCATTCAGTGAGTGGCTGAAGGCCCATGAATACAATGTGGGACTAACATATACTTCATTTTTCAGGCATATGTTTGACATTACTCGGACACTGGTTAGTCCTTGTGTATAGCAGGACTTGGGGGACAAAGGGAAGGAGAAGAGGGCATGAAGTGAGAGAAGCCATCAAAAGGATTTCCTCTCTAGAAGCTTCTGTTTTGTATCTCAGTGTTTCCTGAATTCCATTCAAGGCATGTCAGGCTTTTCGCTAGGAAGTGCTATCTCAGTAACAACTACGCTAGTCCCAAATACCTGAATTTGTGTTAGAAAAGGTAAAGGATTTTCAATCCAGGCCAGTTACAGATCTCTTTCATGCTTATGTAGCTTCCCAAAGACCTTTAAAAAATTGCCATAATTGAATCAGGTCAAAAATCTTTCATAGCTTGCTTAGCTGTTTTTTTTTTTTTTTTGGTGGGGGGGGAGGGAGAAGAGAGGACACCATTGCAGCAAAGGTTTGGTAACTTCCTATATAACCATACCAAGGAACTCCTGGAAATATAAAAATCTATTGGGGATAGGGAAAGAGAGTTTATGAAACACTATGGATAGGGCAGAAGGAGAATTAATGCAATTTCCTTTCTGAATATTGAGGAAAAATTAAATTATAATGAACAGAATTTTAAAAACTGTCTACACGTACAGCATTTAAGAAAAAAAAATTATCTAAAGATAATCTCTTAAATGTGTTAGAGCCAATAATATGTTGTACTAGGTTACAGAACACAAATATGCTCTAGGCCACTTAAGGTAGCTTTAAATGCTGTTGAAATATTATTTAATCACTGGAGCTACCATGGTCCAAAAGACCAATTATGAAAACAGAATGTGAAACACTATCTAATGATGAGTAGGGAAGGTTATTAGGATAAGCTAATAAATAAATGGGTATTGGAATTTGAATGATCAAACATTTGGAAGGGAATTTTTAGACCTAAAGTGGATTAAGTTTATGCAAAATATTCTTTCACAAATAGGGCTTTGCTTAAATTTTTTTTTCCCCCACTGCATGACTCCTATCACTTTGCCTTCAAAGGCACTGACCATCTTGTCCTTAGATGAGGTACATTATAAATAGCACTTGCTGCTCCCTTCTCCCCCCTAACCCCTCACCTCTGTTCATTGCTAGTATGTATATATATATATATATGTATGTATATATATATATATATGTATATATATATATATTTACAAAGTCAAATTCAATTGCTTTTTGGAGGAGTTGGCCCTAAGAGTTACTAGTAAGAGTAAGGAAAAGCTTGGGGTTCAAGGCGAATTTTGTAATGATTTTCATAGAGTGTTCCATGCATATCTTTTGGCCTATGCTAAAAGTGCAAATTGGTAGGTCCTGGGAATATGGTAAATAGAGATTACTAGATATTAATGAAGTTTGGAATAGTGTCTTCTCATTCTAGTAATGTGAAAAAGATGGGCAGATGATGTCTAAATTACAGTGAAATCAGATACATTAGAAACAGATTAGGTCCAAAGAACAGTAATTAATAGATGACATTTTGGAAGGAGGTGTCTACTAAAGCATTTTAAGCGTCAATTCACGGTAGTGACTTGGCCAAAAGTCTTAGATGCAATACTGACCAATTTGCAGACTAACTGCAATACAAAGTTCAGGGGGTTGGCCAACCCAGTGGGCAGCAAAATTAGGAGCACAAGAGATCCTAATCCTAGAGCAGGCAGCTGAGGACTATTATCCCCCTCACCCAGGGCTATGAAGTTTCTTTATTTAAAGGCCCACAAAACAAAGTTTTTGTTTTTGCTATAGTCCGGCCCTCCAACAGTCTGAGGGACAGTGAACTGGCCCCCTATTTTAAAAGTTTGAGGACCCCTGGGCTAGAGCATAGAATCAAACATAAAGTAACAAGATGAAATTTACGAGGGAAATATGTAAATAAAGTCTTAAGATGCTTCAGAAAATTAACCTCCCAGGTTCCAAAAAGGTCAGGTGTGGTGAGGCAGCAGTTAATCTGAAAAGATTTAGGGAATGAAGGAGATGGTAAGCTACATAAATGAACAGAGGGATATTAGGGGGAAGGGAGGATGGAGTGGGGGAAATTGATATCATGTGCTACATTTAGAAAAGTCTAGTATACAGAACAAGGGAAAAGGAGAAATCCAGTGCATTTTGCCCTGGTCAGACCCCATTTGCAGAATTTGTGCTCAGTTTGGAGTGCCACATTTTAAGAACATGAATAGGAGGGGAAAGTATTCAGAGAAGGATGACCGGCATAGTGAAGGGCTTTGAAGATCATGCCATATTCAGATCACTGGGATGGAACTAGGGAAAAGAGAACCAGAGGGAGACAGAAAACAGATTAAATTTGGCTACAGAGAACAGAAGAAGGGGCAAAGGGAAGTAGGAGACACACACATTTCAGAGTGTTGGAAGGAAAACCTTCCTTATAGTTACAGCTACTATTGAAAGGGTTTCTTCAAGAGATAGTAAGTACCACCAAAGAAGTGGTCTTCACGGAAAAACTGCAGGACCTAGTTTCAGATTTGTTACAGAGGAGACTCTTGGCCTGGTATGGATTGGACAGGATACCCTCAGAGTTCCTTTCCAATTCAGATCTTGTGATTCTGTACTGACTCATTGTTTTGGTTGTGCACAATGTGTAATGTTCAAAATAAAAAAGAAAAAGAGCCCCTGCTAAAATTGCCCCAACAAAGTGAGACTTGGGGAAAATGACACTTAGAAGTTGCTGATTGAGGTATTTAAGCAAAAAAAGTGGTTCAAGAGTAAAGAACACAAAAGGATTGAGATAAGAAATTACATGAAATATTTTAAGGTTTTCTAAAAAGAGTCTTTGCTCATTTAAAAAAGAAATGATCAGAAACTGTTTATATGTATTTACTGGAAAAAACGATACCTTGCAAAAATCAGGCTTGAATGTGTTCTGCAAAATATGGATTAAATACAATTTAGAGAGAGAGAAGTTGGAGTGGGTAATCTTTTCTATTAATCTATAGGGATTGCGGGCTTAAAACAGTGAGAAAGGAGAACTCAGATTCATTCTGCCTTTGAGTGACTATGATGCAAGGGAACTTAGGTGAACCTGAGAGAACAGATTGCCTCCATTTCTGTCCCCATTTACCAGATGGGAAATAAAAAAAAACAAAAAAAACAACAAAAAAAAACGTGTTTCAGTGACAGAATCTTGCCTGAGTAATGCTGCTGTATTGGCAAAAGATGAATTCAGGCTCAATTAAGTGGCTCTACTTGTGATATATTTATAAAACAAAGAGTTTCCCTTCACTGAATCAGAGGAAAACAATTCTGTGGTATAGGCCAATTGGTCTTCACCCTTTGATTTAAAGGCCTGCATTCCCTCACATTCCCCCTTACACAACCTTTCTTTTCTTAATCAAAATTACCTCCCAGGACATTCTGTATTGGACAGTAATTGGTTGGTTCTAATTTCAGTTCTCTGGGAAGGTAAGGAAAAACTATCAGATCTTTCTGTTAGCTTTTCAAGAGTTTTTTGAAAAGGAGGAAAAACCCAAGATCGAATAAGCATATTTGCGTTTTTTAAAAATAAATGACACATAAAAGAGGTTTCTATTTTTCACTAGGTTGTCCTGTTGCAGTGTATCCTCATAATTCAGATAATTTTAGAACAATATTCTAGAATGCTGAGGACATGGAGATCAGGGGCTTTTTCTTGCCTCCTTTTAACTTCTATAGTTACTGTAAAATGTCCTGGGAATTGCATTTCCACCACCTGTGTCCCTGTCTCCTGAACATTGTACCGTATTTCACACCACTATCAGATAAGGCCTGTTAGCAATTTCTTCTTCCTCCTTAGGGGCAAATTTGCATAATTATTCACTGCCATCTATCCTAGAACCAAATCATCATGATTTTCTCAGTTTCAGCTTCCCATTATTCTCTTGATTCTATCATATACACTCACTACTAAATTTGCCCTCAAATTATTGCGTCATGTTAGACATGTACAGACAAAGAGAAAGGACACACTTTTTAAAACAGAGAAGTCAGGGTGGGGGGGAGAAGGGGCTGAATGTTCAGACAAGGCAGTATAGTTCAACCATCCAAGCCCTACCAGAGCGTGGAGTTTATTTATATATTTATATATATATATTTATATATATTGCAGAGTAAATTCCCCAACAGTCAGTGTTTGTCCCTGAAGAAGGTTAAACCTTAAACACCTGCTTCAAAAAACCAAAAATAAAACAAAACAAACAAACAAAAAAAAATCAACAACAACAATAACAAAAAAAAAAAAAAAAAAAAAAACCCAACCAGAACAAAAAACAAAAAACTTCTAAGCCTAAAGGCTTAAAAATTAGAGGCATAGCCTTTTCTCTATTTTCTATATTTATATGAAAATAATTCATGCTTCATGCTAAATACATTATTTACCTTACAAGAACTTTGTTATCTTTGAATAAAAAAAAGTTTTGTTTTTTTGTGTGGTTTTTTTTTTGTGTGTTTTTTTGTGTTTTTTTTTTGTGGGTTTTTTTTTTTTTTTTTTTTTGTGATTTCTTGTTTTGTTTTCCTCAAAGGAATCCATGCACTGTGGATCAAATATTCTTGCTGGCTACACTGGATGAATCTGGAAATCAATGATTTTTGCACAGATGAATCCTGACTGACATTAACTGCAAACTCCATTTTGAGGGCAGCTTAGGAGCTCTTTTTTGGTAGATTTTATTTTCTTGTCCACCAATATGCCTTGAAAACAAAAAAAAATTTTTTTAACACATCATAATACTAATGGCAGGTTTTGTAGCTTCTAATTTTTTTTAAACTAGATCAAATATTTTTGATCCACAGAAAAAGATCTGTATCATTATTTCTTTCCTTAATATCTACTGTAATTTCTTAGACTTGATTGCTTTTCACTCAGGCAGTTAAGAAGACATAGCTTGTTCTCTGCATTATTGTTATTTTTTGTATGCAGTGCCAATCTTCGGGTTTATGGCTTCTGAATCTACTATAGAATACAGAATTCAATGATTAGCGAAATCTCTAACAATTTGCCCTATTTCTTCTCATCATTCACTGAAACTCATCACATACACAATTCAGTTTCCACCACTTAAAAGGCATCAGTCTTTATATTTTCAAGCCACAAGGGTATGTAAAAGCAGAAAACAACTGTGCCTGACATGTGGCAACTCCAGACTTGCAACGGTATCACTGGAAACCATAGTGCCACTGGCAGGTTCTTGGTTCTGTCAAGACGGAAGGGTTTCCTGCTTTCCCCAAATCTCCTTATTCACATTCAATTCATTAACCCAATCGTGTGATCATTTTAATTTCTTAATCCTAGGGGTTAGGCCTAACCAATGACTGATTTGTGCACATTTCCTCTAGGACCCAAGGAGTAACTGATGCCAAATTGTATTTCCATTGCATTAAAGCGGGTGTCACAGCATATTCAACCATGTACTTCTGACAAGCTGGAGAAAGCAATGTAAATTTTGGCTTTTATGGTTTTGTCTTCAGATAATGAAAAGCTTTTGTAAAACAGCTGAGTGTCAGTATGAGTTCTATGGCTTCAATCTCCTTTAAAAATAAAAAATTTTAAGGGTCCAAAAAAAACAAAAACAAAAACAAAAACAAAAACAAAAACAAAAACCCTAAACCAAACCAAAAGGGAAAAAAAATTGTTGATATTGCCACAAATCATTAGAATTCTCCTGACGTGCTGAAACAAAAAAAATTTTTTTTAGTAAGTTCAAAACAAATCAGTGATTTGTTTTAATTTTTTGTGGTTTCCTTTTGCTCTTTCTGTCCCTTTGCCGTCCGATTGGTGATGTTATTCAAGCAGGATCGGATTCCTGCTAAGTGTAAGAGAGATCCAGCTGCTTCCTTCATCTCCTCATCATCACTCTCTGGGGGCTTCTCCGTGCGTCGCTTTTTAAGGGGCAGTGTATCACTGGGGACTTTCCTCACCTTGGATAAATGCTGCCTTTTCTTGTGCTGGGACGCATACCCACTGTCAGCTAAAGAATCCTTGGTCTCCTTTCTGTTATGCTTCCTGTCATCCTCTTCAGTTTCACTATGGCTCTCATGGCTCTGGAAGCTAATCTCGCTGCCCTCACGGCTGCCCTTTGTAGCAAACTCATAATGGTCATCAGCAGAAGAAGAAGAAATGGAGTCACTGGCTGGGGAGGTGCTCCTGGGATTGGAAGATTTGGCACTACTATAATTGTGATCTTCCTTTGGGTCACCACTAACAACTGGAGAGCCACAGGACTGCTCACTTTCTGTCCTCATCCGACAACTGGTCACACCATTCCTAAAGAAAGGAAAAAAGGTATAGCATCAAACTAGAGGCAGGAACAAAAAAATTATCAAACAATTTTGCTTTTGACTACAGATAAACAATTTCACCTCAGAAATGTCAAACTCATAACTTGGCAGTGCTATACTTGAAAGAACATCAGAAACTCTATGGGAGGAAGTAGAGCTGGTGTGAAGAAATAGGTGCCAATATCCAATGCCTGAATAACCCATTCTTCTATTAATGATATTTTCATTCAGTGTGGCTAATCAAAGAATCAAAATAATACTTCTGACAATAGTGGAAGCTCAATTTATTATCTTAAGTTTTGAAAAATCAGGTGGCAGTTGTTCGATTTCATGAATCAGCAAAGATTATGGAATAAGAAAGCATCTGATGTTAGTGTGGACACTTGAGGATGGATGAGGAAGTAGATTCTTTTCTTAGGGCAATTATCCACAGGGGGAAAAATAGTTATAGTGATTTTGGTTTTTTTTTTGTTTTTGTTTTTTTGGTCAAGAGATTAAACATAAGGCTAAAGATGGAGTGGAGTGGTTGACTTCTCTCCCACCTGATCCCTAGAAGTTAGACATTAGGTTAACAGATGACCTAGGGAACATTTTTTCCATCTTTATAAACAGGGACAGTGATTTCTAATAGATCAAGGAATTAGAAACCATTCTTAAATCATGAGTTGTATAAAAACAGGATGGATTCGAGGTGATTTAAAGGCTATAGTTTGCTGACCTGATACATACAATTGCTAAGATACCTTCCTAATTCTAATCTATCTCATTGATGATCTATGTATCTAGCCCTAGTCTTTCACTTGAATTCTAGTCCCAAATCATTAACTGCCTCACAGACATTTCTCAGTGAGTATTTCATATTCACCTCAAACTCTCTCATGATTAAAACAAAACTTATTATTTTTCCCCCCAAAAAAATATTCCTCTCTTTCTAGTGTCCCTATTTCTGCTAATAAAACTACCATCCTTTCAGAATTTAAAAAATCATTTTCAGTTTCTCGCTGTTCCTGAATAGCCCTCTCCTCACTATTCTCTTCCCCTGAGGCAATTAGGCTAGGTGACTTGCCCAGGGTCACACAGCCAGGAAGTGTAAAGTGTCTGAGGCCAGATTTGGATTCAGGTCCTCCTGACTTCAGGGCTGGTGCTCTATCCACTGTGCCACCCAGCTGACCCTTTCCTCACTATTTTCAATTAGATTGCCAAGGCTTGTCCATTGTGACTCCATAGCATTTCTGACATCCATTTCCTTTCTCTCTACTAACACAACCACATCCATAAGTCAGGCTTTTCATTATCTATCATCTGCTACAGTCTCTTAATAATCAAACAAACAACAGAAAGTTAGGCATTATTTACTATGTGCCAGGTTAGTGCAAAGATTAAAGTAAAAACATTCTCTCTTCAAGTATCTTTAAAGTCTGACCACGAAAACAATACATTCCTATACAGAGATATAGAAAAATATATACAAAATATATATGCAAAATAATTTCAGGGGGGAAATTCTAGTAATAGTCTGTGGTGATCATGTAGAAGAAGGTGGCATTGGTGCTAAGTCTTGAATGGAACAAGGACTCCTGAGGGTCAAAGATGAAGAGTAAGTGCATTCCAAGTTTGAAGAAATAACCAAAGCAAAGACAGAGAGGTAGGAGAATGCCTTGTGTGAAGAATAGAAAGGACTGTCTCATTGCACTGTGGTGTATGTGAATAATATACAATGTTATACTATACACACACACATAATATATGGTACATGTATTTTATACACACAATATTCATACACGGTACATAAATGTATATGGTATGTACAATATAATATTATACAATACCCTCTAACTGTAGAGTATGTGTAATAATATACAATATGGCCACTGGGAAGGTAGCTTGGGACAAGGTTGTAAATGGCTTTAAATGACAGAGTTTATAGTTGATCCTGGAGGTGAGACAGAACCCACTGAAATGTACTGAGAGTAGAAAGTGTGTTGCAAAATGGCACAATCTGACTGGATATTAGGAAAAATTTTGGCAATTTTATGAAGGATGAGTTGGAAAGGGGACACCAATTAAAAGGCGATTACAATAGTACAGAGGTGGCAAAAGTCTGAGCCAGGGTGGTAGCTGTGTGAGTAGGAAAAAAAGGTGGAGGGGAGAGATATTGTGGAGGTAGACATGACAACATTTAGCAACTGAAGTGATGAGTAAATTCAAGTCTCTCCTCTCTATAATTCATTCTCTACCGAGTTACCAAAGGGATATTCTGAAAACACAATTATGATGACATGACTGGCCTGATTTAAAAAAAAAAAGTTACAGTGGCTCCTTATTTGGAATAAAATAGAAGCTTCTTTATTTGGTGCTCATAGATCTTTGTAATCTGTCTCCAAATACCTTTCCACAATGTTTACACTTTACTTAACCTTTTAGCACCCCCTCACCATCTACCTCTCAGGGTTATTGTAAGGATCAAATTGGATATTTTTTTAAATGCTTAGGACAGTGCCTGGCACATAGTAGGTGCTTAACAAAGGCTTGTTCTCTTCTCTTCCTCTACTTTCTGGACTTTACATTTCAATCAAAACAAAATTTACTTATTATTTTTTAATGTGCCATTTCCCACCTCTGATTTTGAACAAGCCATGTTCCATGCTTGGAATGCACCCTCCCTCTTTGCACATTATCACCTCTTAGAATCCTTATCTTCCTTCAAAGCTAAGCTCAAATGGCACCTTCTAAAGGATGCTACCTCCTCACCATTAGTATCAAAACTCCAAAATTTACTATATGTTTTCTACAAACTTTTATGTATGCAAATTGTTTCCCTACAGAAACAATCTACTCATTAAATGCAGTAGATATTTCATTTCTCTCTTATGTCCAGAGACTAGTTAAATGCTTGGAATCCAGGAAGCTCTTGCTTGATACTTTAATGAATGAATGATTCTTGAGGGATCCCAGTAGTAGGTGGGATTTCTTTCATGAAGGACTACAGAAAAGAATTGTTCCATCATCATCATCATCTTTTATCAGTCAACACTTCTATTAGTCAGCCCTTGTGGCATGATCATAGGATAAAATTACTTTATGGTTGGGGAAAAAGGCATTCTGGTTAAATGACTACTTTTGGGTAAGAGGGCATTTCTGTGCCCACAACACCAGCTTCCAACAAATTAGAATGTAATTAATACAAAAAATCCTAACAAATGTAATTTAATCTTCAAATATTCAGAAGGGACATCGGGATCTTGCTTCAGGGTCATCATGATGAATATTAATTATCACTCCACAGTCCTATGGGAAAAATTCTAGTTACTTGAGCTTTGGAGATATTTGGATGCTGGATAAAAGGGAACACACTGTACAAAACTGAGCAAAAATCAGATGTTCCCTGAATACTCTGGGTCAGCAGTGGAACCACCTTAATTCACTGACCTTAGATGATAGTGACTTAATAAAACTTCAATGGTTTAGACAAGAGAATGCCTTTCCTCTTCCAAATTTGTGTTGACCCCAAACACCTGTGAGTGTGAAAAAGAACCTTGAAACATGTGAATTTCTAATTTTAAGTGACAGTAATCTCAGTGACTCAACCATCACTGGGGAAATGTGCTTTTGGGGATTATATTTCTGAGATAAATGGAGTTTGATTACTCCTTCTTCCCTCAAAATTCCAAAACTTCTAAAATTTTAATGTGATGATAGAAAGCCTGTTATAATGTATAATTCCCCTTCCCTATCTTCTAAAACTAAGTGTGGCAAAATCTCAGGCACCCAGAATCCTTGAGGAATGGAGAGATGGGGGACAAGCAGGGAGAGGGAAGAGGAGATAGACAGAGACAGATGGGAAAGAGACAAGAAGAGAGATAGAAAAAGAGAGAAGGGGAGACAGACAGTAAAAGACAGTGGAGAGGGAAGACAGAGATAGAGACAGAGATGGGGAAGAGATAAACAGATAAGGAGGGGGAAGATATGCAGGGGAAGGAAGAGAGACAGAGGCAGAGGGGGAGACAGATAAAAGAGAAACAGAAAAGGAGCGAGAAAAAGAGTGGAAAGAGAACATCAGAACTTCTGGCATCAGAACTTTTAATATTTATTAGTTGCCTAATAACCTTGGGGAAATATAATAGTGACAGTAGTAGTAGTAGTAGTAGCAGCAGCAGCAGCAGTAGTAGCAGTGGGAGTGGTAACACTAGTAGTAGCAGTCACTGGCATTCATACAGTGACTATATGACTTTGTGTAAAGACTGATTTTTTTCAGGTGTAAAATGAAGGGACTAATGTAGATGAGAGAGGTCAAATACAGTATGGGAGAGTGGCCAGATGTAAAAATGTAAGAGGGAAATATTTAACAAAATAAAAATAAGATAAAACATAGATAAAAACGCATTTTAAAACCAAGTCAACACACAGCCTTTAGGGATCCTGATGTATGGATTAGTGGTCCCCAGTTCCAACTACATTCAACATCACTGGACTAAATGACCTTAAAAGCTACTTTTAGCTCTAAATCCAAGTTCTGAATTTACTAGCTTCAAGATTTTCATCATGAACCAAGAGGTACCTCTGAATACTCCATCAGGTATTTCTGACCTTGGTGATGGTGGGTTCGATTCCCTAGGTCTTAATGCTAAAAGTGTATTCCCTCTATTACCCTCACTGCCCGAGTTTAAGAGAGATAGAGATGAGTAGGGAAAGGAAACCACACAGCCTAGTTGGAACAGCAAAGGAAAGAGTTAAAAGGTCATTAAAAGTCATTTTGTTCTAATGTTCTTAACAGATAAGGAAATTGAAGCTCACAGCTCACAGGACCAGAGAAGGGACCTTGGAAGACTTTTAGTTCAGCAGCCCCATTTTATAGAATAGGAAACTCCAAAGAATTTAAGTTATTTGTCCAAGATGACATAGTTGATTACCAAAAGAACATTGTATATAGTAACAGCAATATGATTTTAAGAATAACTTTGGACCTCTGATTCAGCAGTATCCCAAAGAGATCATAAAAGAGGGAGAAGAATCCTCATGTACAAAAATGTTTGTGGCATTTTTTTTTTGTAGTGGCAAGGAACTGGAAATTAAGTGGATACCCATCAGTTGGAGAATGGCTGAATAAATTATGGTATATGGATGTAATGGAATGTTATTATTCTATAAGAAATGATCAGCAGGACGATTTCAGAAAAGCCTGGAGAGACTTACGTGAACCAATGATGAATGAAGCAAGTAGAAGCAAGAAAATATTGTACACAGTAACAAGATTATGTGATGATCAACTGTGATGGACTTGGCTCTTCTTAGCAATGGGGGTGATTCAAGACAATTGCAATAGAATTTGGGATAGAAAGTGCCATCCATATCTAGAGAGAACTATGGAAACTGAAGATGGTTCAAAACATAGTATTTTTATCTTTGTTTACTTTTTCTTTCTCATGTATTTTTCCCCCTTTTTGGTCTGACTTTTCTCATACAACATGAAAAATATGAAAATATGTTTAAAAGAATTGTTAGCTGCCTTGGGAAGGGGGGGAAAGAAAGAGAAAAAATTTGGAACACAAAATCTTACAAAAATGAATTCTGGAGGGAGAACTAGATGGTTCAGTGGGGCAGCTAGATGGTATAGAGGATAGAGCACCAGCCCTGAAGTCAGGAGGACCTGAGTTCAAATCCAGACTCAAATGCTTTATACTTCCTAGCTTTGTGATCCTGGGCAATTCATTTAATCCCAATTGTCTAAGCAAAAAAGAAAAAACCCAAACAAATTAAAAAAACAAAAAAATGAACTCTGGAAACTATCTTTATGTATATTTGGAAAAATAAAATACTATTGGGGGGAGATGAATAATCATTTTGACTATTATAAATACCCACATTAACTATAAAGGACATAAGAAGAAAGATGCTATCTGTAATCCAAGCAAAGAACTGATAAATAGAAGTACAGATAGAAGAATTTTACGTATCTATTTGTGTCTAATGGTTACCATCTGGGGAAAAGGGAAGAAAAAAGGGGTGGGGGGAGGAAATTTATATGAAAACTTTGTTGTGTATTTAAAAGGAATAGCAAGTTACATATAACTGGATTTGTGATTGCATGTGCAATCATCTTTTTATCATATGTTATGGAAATGTTTGCTTTATTCCTTAAGTTAAAAAAAAATTAAAAACAAAAAGCAAACAAGCACTGCTATGAGGCAGGCACTGTGCTAAGCACTGAGGATACAAAAAGAGTCAAAGAGCTCATAAAAACATTTGAGTTCAAGTTGTACCCAAGTTGGCCATTTGACTCTAAAATCAACACTCTTCCCAAAAGGAAACTCTTCCCCTCATCCTCTAGTTATCCACCTAAGTTTGTGATAAAATAAGGGCCGATTAAAAAGATACTGAGCTACCACGAACAAACAAGTATACTTTATCTCCAGGCCATTATTATAAGTATAAATGATTACACTGTGTTTTCACAGTGAGACAGGAGTGTTGGTCTCAAGAGTTAGGAAGCCCCTGGGTTCAGATACTGTGTCCAAGACATATTCTGAGCCTGGACAATTCACTGAAGCTTTCTGGTGGCCCAGGACATTCGTTCTCCAAAACTATAATTCTGAGTTCAGTTGCTGATATGATTAAAGGGAGTTTCTTTGCCGCTGAATATCAGTGCCAATGTAATTACAGGCCCAGACCTTGCTACCACAGAACTGTCACAGTGGCCACTTCAGGAAATCACTGAACTTTTGACTGTGCACTAAGCAGTCCCAGAATGCTGCCATTTTTTGGGGGGTGGGGGTAGGAATTGTCGCTGTTGTTTTCAGTTCTTGTATCTTCTTTCATAGTTTTGCTCTCTCCCTCCACTGTCAGGTTTCTGAGGTCACTTCTTGCTGTTTTCCCTAAGGGTGCCTCTAGCAGCTCAGCTCCCATCCTACTTCTAATCTGCTGTGGACTGAGAAACCTGATAATCAGGGCTTGTTAGAACTCGGTGCAAAGAGCGAACAGGTTCATGCTTTGTGAGGGCCTGGAGGGATCCCTCTAATGAGTCAAATATGTGGGTTTTAGTGCATAGACAGAGATAGCTACTTCAGCTTCTTTAAGAGTCTCACCTCTTCCTTCCCTCCACTTTTTTTTTTTTTTTGGGGGGGGGGATGCTTCTTCATGGTTCTAGGCTGTGTAACAAGGTAGCCAAGATTGGATAGGTGAGGTGTAAGCAGGCTGTGAAGTCTACTTCTATAGTTTTACCAAAGATAAATGAAAATGGAAGGAGCTATTACTAATTTTCTCCTCTGGTATAAGTTGAAGTTCTTGAGATTTTTTAAAAAAAATTTAAAAATTTTTTTTAAATTAATTTTTTTTAATTTTTAAAAATACTTAAATTTTAAAAAAATATATATTTTTAAAATTTTTATTTTTAAAGTTAAATATATATATCTGTATCCCTAGTACCTAGTATTGTGCCTGATCCATAATTGATAGTTGGTTATCCTTTCTTCCACATCATGGGGTTAGAGGCACAGTGACCCCAATGATCTGGAAAATCCATAAAACTTTTTGGCTCTCTCTTTTGTATTAGAGAAGAAATCTGAATTTTTTCTTTTTTTTTTTTATGGGATGTTTACAGTACCTCATTATAGATATGAGTATATTTATAGCATTAAAAGATAAACTATGTTGATATTAGATAATACTACATATATATTTTATACATTTCTAAGTTTCTAAATTTATTCCTATGTCACTTGCAGCTTCTAAAAAACTCCTCCCAAATTCCCATTTCATTTTTTATGCCATGTGGAAAGGATAACTATTTAATAAATGATTTATTGACTCACAGTCTGGTCTTTGTCATTTAAATACTAAGAGAGTAAAAGAAAAAGAAATTCTGTAAAAACAGCACAAAAACAGTTTCACTACTTGAAACTGGAGGAGCCATGCTATTCTTGGCTTTTTAGACACTTCATATGTTTCCCCTGAATTTTCATTCATGCTTTAAGATTGAGGTTCACATAGATGATCTCCAAGGAAGTATGACTGCAGAATAGTTAAGAGCAGACTCTACCTAGTGTTGACTAAACATCCTGAAACAAGTACCAAACTTTGCATGTAAATGTATTAAAGGGGTATATGTTTTTTATTTGTTTGAAATTAGAAAGGCATAGAACCATATTGGAGAACTTTGTTGAAAGAGCCCTAGGAAATCATCTATTTGATCTAATTTTCTCATTTTACATATTAAAAAACTGAGAGCAAGAAGAGATGGGAAAGCAACAGGTCTCCACTGTCAAGGACAGGTCAAGAAAACATTGAAATTGTGGCCTTTAGAGTTCACCTGCCAGGGAAGGAGAATGATTGTCATTACTAAAGTAGGGACGCACCATTTCTAATGACAATATTTCAAGCTTAAAAAAAAAAAAAGTTTGCAATGACAGAACTTCATTAAAGGGAAACAACATATAAAAGTCTACTTCTACTTAATAGCACTGACTTTTCTCTAGATTTTAGCATGGCTTATAAGCCATAAATTACATATGGGACACAGCAGGAAGAGACAAGCTCCTTCAATTATTAATAACTCAGTGCAAAGTCATTCATGATTGTGCAAGCCAGCTGCATTTACTTGGAGATGGCTCACCACTGCAGGGGTTGTCATTACAGGATACCAAATGCTCAAAACGAGAAATCAACCATCCCAAACTAGTTGTAAGCTGAATTTATAACTATCGCCTCAAAATCATTCATTAAAGTGAAACAAGGGATGCATTTTAAATGGCTGCATATTTTTTTTTGTTTTAGCTAAAATTTACATGTAAAGATGTTCAAAATTATCATACATTAGCATGAATTAAAGTCGCTTGATTTTACTAAGCCTCTAATAGTTTAAGCAATATGGTTCAACAAAACCATATGCTACTAATCTTCAAAATGAACCTGGTATTAATTCTCTTGTCAGGTAGAACTGAAAATACTTAGTAAAGAAGAAATCATAATAGTTCAGACCAAGAAAAATAATTTTTCCCAATAACTTAAATGGTGGTGGTATGGAAGTTAGGCTGTGATTACCATATTTTTATATATAATAGGTCTTTTCCCTATAGACTATGCTCAGGGGGCAGGCACTCTTTTGTTTTGTTTTTTTAATTCTCCACAGATCTGTAGTGCTTTATCCTATAGCACACATTAAAATTTAATTTAACATTTATTCCATACCAACCATGTGCCAGACATTTTACTAGGAACCACAAAAAAGACAAAAATAGATTTTGCCCTCAAGAAGTCTACACTTTAATAGGAACACAGCCACAGAAAAGTACATAAGAATTAGACACAAAATATGTTGAATGCTGAATGAATAAATGCATTTTCTCCAATAGTTAAACTATTTCCATTATTAATTTGTAACTTAATTGTTTATAAATAGTAAATCTCTAAATCTTAAGTGACATTTAGGTTGAGTTGATGACGGGTATGAAGAAAGTTTTGTAATTCTGTATGTTATCTTGTTTGCAAGCAGCTATTTGCTTGTTGTCTTCCTCATTAGATTGCAGACTCTTTGACAGAAAGGTCATTGTATCTCTGGCAGTTAGCACAGTGTTTGGCACATAATAAATGCTTGTTGACTTGTTGACACAGTGCTGGAAGCAGGTGAGTTATTATAATTCCTTCCATACAGTGAGCATACTGGAGTTACTATCTTTGAACTTTCTTATTATTGTTTAGAGCAGTCACCTACTGAAAGGATTTATTTGGAGAGTCCAATTTTTTAGCAAGCCTAAACAAATGAATCAAAATCAAAGGATTATTGAAGCAATATTCTGAAGGCAGGCTAGTCTCTCAAAGAGCAAGTCTGTCTATTAAGAATTAGAACTAGAAAGATTTGGGGAGAGATGAGTGGCTCAGGAAAACTGACAAAAAGGTCACTTAATCCTTAAAGAATAGCTTTCCTCAACTCCTCTTAAAAAGGGGAGGTGGAAAGAAGGGAAACAGTATTCTATTTGAGATATATCTAGAAATTACTTTTTTACAAAAAGGAATTAATAAAAAAAATTTTTAATGCATTAATAGTTTAACCTGCCTTCCTTCCTCCCCCGCCTAAATATAAGATCCCAATGGAAAGACAGAATGAAAATGAAACATGAAGAAGACTCCTGAAGAGATTAACTGAGGAAGAGAAATAAGAAAATATAATTTTTAAAAAAACTAGAATATAAAGCTTTTATTAAAAAGCAGCTTTTGCTGTTGCTGAGTTTTTGGTTATGTCCAACTCTTTTTCTTGAAGCAAAAATACTAGAGTGGTGTGTCATTTCTTTCCCAGCTCATTTTAAAGATGCAAAACTGAGGCAAACAAAGTTAAGTGACTTTCCTAGGGTCACACAGCTAATAAGTGTTTGAGGCTACAATTGAACTCAGACTCTTCTGATTCCAGGGCTGACACTCTAATCCCAGCTTCTTAAACTGTGGTTCAGATCCCATATGGGGTCTCATAACTGAATGTGGGGGGGGGGGTCACAAAATTATGACTTATTATCAGTAACTATTTGATTTGTTACCTATATAGCTGGAGTCATGTAATAATTTCTTGGGCAAAAAGGGATTTCAAGTGGAAAAACTTTAAGAAGCCCTATACTAGCCAACCTAACTATTCCCCTAACTTTAGAATTCTAAAGTGTTAAAGGGTATAGGTTCTTTTTAACTGGTAGACTATGGTTCTTCTGAGTGTGTTCAAATAACCCAGTTCAATCTTAGCTGAGCCTTATTAGTTCTCATGTCTAGAAAATGAGGAGGTTGTTTCAAATGATCCTTAAAGACCCCTTCTAAATCTGGGTCCTCTGAATGCACAAGAATAAAGCTCTAGGTGGCAAATCACATAGTCCAGAAGATAATTAAAGTCTGGAACACACTCTTGGTTGCCTTCTTGGTTAAGGCAGAGGCTGCACCTTAATGGACCTTCAAAAGCAGTAGGGGGAGTGCCATGGGACTTTCAAAATGGGCCAATGTTTTTTCATGAAGAAATCCACTTTCCAACCCTTCAATCTCTACAATGATTCCAACCCCCTCCCCAAAACCTCAATAAGAACAATAACAACAACAAAAACTGGATCAAAGAACCACAAGCAAAAGGGTAAGTAATATTTTTGTTCTCTTCCAGTTGTTATCTTAAGGGGCAGTATTCTGGCTAGAGTTAAAAACAAAGCAAAGCAAAGCAAAACAAAGATTTACGCTGGGGCTGTTTGTGGGTATATTTTTGGAAGATGAGGTATGATATGATATATCATATTTTACATTTGAAAAATTTTGATAATGGCTTAGAATTTAGAATAATCAGAAACATAAAATATAATTAAGGCTGCTTACATTGGTTAGTAGAAGCAGGGGGCCAGTTGGCAACTCAACCCTATAAACTTTTCCTCTACCTCTATCTTACTATTTCCCCACCCCTTTATTACTGATTTGGTTCTCATACCAGCTCTGTAGGATAGGTGCTATTATTATCATTCTGAAGATAAGGAAAACTGAGGCAGATAGATAACTGGATTACAGATCTACATGGTTTAGTATCTGAAGCAAGATATGAACTCAGGTATTCCTGATTTCAAGCCTGGTGCTCTATCTACTTTCCAAACTATCTGGGGTCTGTTAGTACTAACAGATGAGTTTTTCTGTCAATATTATATGGAAATTGTGTTTTGATTTTTTAAAAATAAATTGTCTCTAATTTCATCTGTTAATTTTTTGGGGTATATTTAATTTCTTTTCCTCTCCCACTGAAAAGCTGAATGATGTCCTTTTCTCTCTACCTTTTATTTTTTATTTTTGCTGAGGCAATTAGGGGTTAAGTGACTTACACAGGGCCACACAGCTAGGAAGTATTAAGTATCTGAGATCAAATTTGAACTCAGGTCCTCTTGACTTCAGGGGTAGTGCTCGCTCTATCCACTTCACCAACTAGTTGCCCCTCCTCTTTGATTTTTTTGGGAAAAAAAAAATCAAAGAGACCAAAAAAACTGAGATTGAGTTTTAAAAAAACAAGCTTCCTCTATTAATCTGTAGATTAGTAGTAGTATTAGTAGATGGCAAATTAATCTTTGGGCCATGAGCTTTAAAAACAAAACAAAACAAAACAAAACAAATTTGTGAGGCAATGGGGGTTAAAGAATTTCCCCAGAATCACAAAGTTAATAAATGTCAAGTGCCTGAGATCACATTTGAATTCAGGTTATGTAAATTCTAGGACACAAGCTCTATCCCTAGTGCCACCTAGCTGCCCCATCCCCCCTTAAATATGATAACTTCATTAAAACACAATTGGTTTCCTTTGTATTCCTATGTATTATATTTTATGCATTTAAATTTCTGACTCTATAAAGGGGCTCATAGGCTTCACACAAGTATCCAAGAGGTCCATGACACGAAAACTCCCTGCACTACTGAATATCAGATCCAGCTTAATAAGAAAAATTGAACACTTTATTGCTTTTTTTCTTTTTAAAACAAAGAGGGCATATATATATGGAAAAACAAAGAAAATTGAGTGACGGTCTCAGGATGATCAATTCTTCTGATTGACTCCTTTTGATAATGACTTTATAAACTTGTTTTATGACTTCAGGAGGGCCTGGGCTTATGATCTTATGACCTTTTCTCAAAATAATGATTTAAATAATTTGAAGGAAATGCTCAATTTCATCTGGAAGCTAGTTAAAATAAAGATGTAATTGTTTTCCTATGGAAATTCATCTAAAATATTTCCTATATCCCAGCCTAAGAACCTTTTCTTTTTCCAAATGAAAGACCAGCTACTGATTCCTCATCATCCTACCAATCACTCTCTACTAACTGATCCCTCTTCACCTTTACTCTTCATGTGATTTAGCTCCAATCTTTGGGGTCAAAAATAACTTGGGCAAAGGCTAGAAGTTGATCAGTCTTGATGGAGAGGTATGTAGTTCCTGAATGCAGAATTCTCTGGTGATGATTTAAAAATTTTTAGGACCTCTTCATCTCTTAAAATGTCAGAATTTTGCAGAAGTCTCTGCTTTACCCAATATAATTGCTACAACACACTGGACTAAGAAACCCGCAGAGGACTCAAGACAGATAACTTAAGGCTGAAGGATGGCAGGAGTTATTATTTTGAGCACAATGTGTTACAGGTAATATACTCTTAGGCTAAATAAAAATAAGCAGATTTCACATGTATTATGATGGGCCAATATCTAGGGCTATTGTGTAAAAAGTCAACACAGTAAAGTCAATTACACTATTGACAGGGACTCTTAACAAGGAGGTTTTACATCATAATTATATGCAGAAGAACCCAGCAAACACAAGCTGGGTAATGATCAGCTAATAAAATAACACTTCATCTGTATCAATAGCAGCTTCAGAGTTAAGGTAAACAAACATGGCCCATGACACTAAGCAGAGAGAGAAGCCCTTCCACAAAGAAAATGTATTCCCTTAAAAATAAGCCATTCACACAAAGACACACATTCAAATAGAAACACATTCCATCAAGAGAAATAGAGCAGGAACTAGGTCCTTAGTGAGGCTTCCTAAACTCTCCCCACTACATGCTGAACAAATTGTTTCTAAGCAAGGGAACCCTTGGTTCCTTTCAGGTGATTTTATCTGAGATCCCAGTTTAATTCTTACCACTATTTGACACCCATCTTCCTTTTCCTTTTCTTTATACACCCTTACCTCTCACCATCTACCCTGTATTTTAATTTTTCTTAATTTCTGCTGGTCTTGAAGTTCATTTGACACAATGCGAAAACAAATAAAATTTTTAAAGGGAAATAAATAAAATGATGGATATTCAATTATGGTTAATATCAAAATGGTAAATTAGGCTATTTTTCTAGCACTTCTTAACAAACCTTTTTGGAGGCAGAATTTCAGAAATTAAAAAAAAAAATTCTAGTCCAAGGTATAGTAGATGTATCTTGGGTTCTGAAATCCAAATTGCATGCTTATTTTGGACAGTTTAACTCCAAATTCATAAGGTCTGCCCTGTAGCAAGGTTAAATCTTCCCTGACCAATACGTTTCAGAATGGTCAAGTCATGGGCAAAGCAAACTAGAAATTACTCTTTTTATTTCCTAGCATTTGTTAACAATAAGGTGCCTTTTAACAGTTTGTGTCAACTTTCTAATTTTGCCACCTCTCAACCTGAATATTCTCAATAATTCCAAGGCAAATGGAACTAAAGACATTGATTATTGAAATTTGCAAGGAGATAGGATGCAAAGGTAACAATTAAAACTAGCAGGGTTAATTCAGCACCTGCTAGAGGTCATTTTCTTCCCTACTTTTTGGGGAAGGCAATACCTCATCTATGGATTTCCCTCATCTTTTTCAATCTTTTTCCAAGTAAGAATGATATCTTGGACCAAATATGATTATACTCAATATAGTAGCAGAAATCTATGTTTAGCTTTTGTAAATGAAAATTGATTGATGTTATTAAAATAGCTCAAAGAAGGAAAGAGGGAGAAAATAAGGGGATGACTGAAAAAATATTTTATAACAAAAGAACAAGAAATCAAAGGCCATTAACCTGAAGCATGAATGTCAGTAACTCTATTTTACAGAGCAGGGTTAAGATCATTCATCTAAAGATAAACATGACCCACTAATAGAGAACTAAAAGAAACATGTCTGTCTGAACCATGTTTATTTTCAAAGCACCTAAGAATTATATAATCGGACATAATACAGGCTTCTTTTCAATCCCCATTTTCCTTCCTTCCTATTATCTTCTTTCCTTTTCACATCCTACTCCTTTCTTCCCTTCCCTTAAAAGGGAATTATTCATAGAGATAGGTCTTGTGATTTCATTGGTATGGGGAGCTCTTGGATGAGCAAAATCCCTTCACTAAGGCAGACTAGCACCTTTCCTACAAATTAAGAGCCTTAAAAATGTTTCCTATAATTCTGAGATCATTTCAAATGATGGAAGTGATACTTGAAACCCTTCTTTCTGAGTTGCTGAACTCTCTAACCATTACACCAAGCTTCCTCTCTGTTATTATTTACATCATGGCAAAAATGGGTAGAACAGTAGGTTTCAGAAGACCTCAAGCACTCACTGAAACCCCATCAACATTCTAAGCTGCATAGAAACTTTAAATAGCAGGATGCTATTTAACTGTCTTTACAGTTTCAAGGAGGGTTTTTCCCTAATGAGTCAAAAGAAGCTCTAAAGGAACAAATACAGCCCATTAATGTGGAGGGAATACAGTTGTACAAGAATGGCTGGAATAAAGTATTATCTGACTTTTATAGATGCCAAAATAAGAGTCCTTAATGGAGGGAAAAACTTCCTACATTTCTCATAAATTTTTGCTTCTAAATATTCTCAGAATAAGCATGTACGATTAGTTTAACCTCCCTGTATTTAAGTTTCTTCAAATAAAAAGATTAGAAGTCCAAGGATCCAACTGCCTGAAAAATGCACTGGATAAACCTTCCCTTCTCAAAAAGTATTTTCATTCTAAACACCGAGAATTATTTTAACTCCTTAGGAAAACAAAGCTAGATTTGCTAAACCCATTTGGTAGTTATTCTTCTCCCACACAACTCGATTTCTACTGTGGAAAAATCAGGGCTGCCTTCAAGTCTGTGTTGCTGTAAGTATCATCACCATCACTCACCTCACAGCAGCCGCCATTCCGATGGGGTGGATTGGCAGTGGTCTAACTCCAGGGAACATACCTCGACTCAGAACACGGGCTCCATTTTGTATTACTCCTGGAGGGACTAAAAAGAAAAAAATACATATAAATATGGTACAATACTTTAAAAACAATGTAGGAAATCAAATGTAAAGATTTTAGTTCAAATGTTCAGAGCTGATGGCTCTAGAGGCAGATTCAGTCATCCAGGTTGGACTGATAACTTGAACCAAAGTAGCTGCCTAGATCAAAAATATGTATGTGAGAAATGGAGATTTTGTTTTTCTTTTGATAACTGGATTTTGCAAAATAGAGAATTTTCACCTCTGAGTAAACTTCAGTCACGAAACAAAACTTGATGTCATTATGTTTGTGTGATATACTCAGAGAACACTATTAGCTAGTTGCTTTAAAATAGAGTCCTCTGGCCGTGATCAGTTAACAGGCAACATTTTCCCATTAAAAAAAAAAAAAAAAACCTAACATAGCCAATAGTGAAAACACATAAACCTGACACCATGAACATTTTGGCATTTTAATAACTAAAATGGTCATATTTAATGTTATAGAGATCTACTTCCAGCACACTATTTTTCCTCCTCAGACATTTTAAAAGGATTAAAGATTAGGCTCAAGCAACTCTTTAGCGTTTACTTCCAAACCACTCAGGGGGTTGCTCTGGACAACTGCCTTTCTTGCCCTCAATTCCTTCCAGGAAAATTTCTTCAACATGCCTCTCCCAAATGGTATATTAGACCTGGGAAGATCAACTTGCCAACTTTCCTAAGTATCATGCTCAGGTCATAGATTCTTTCCCCTTCTCTACCCAATTCTTCAAAAACAATATGGAAGAGACCTTTTTATTTCCTAGGACCACACTTCCTTCAAGAAAGCAAACATTGTAATATCCCTTCTCCCCAAACAAAGTCAATAATTAATTAGTATACTTTGTCCATGATAGTATGTTGTCCATCTAAGACAGTAAATGAATCTTTGTGTTGGAATACCTGATTTCTAAACTTACTTTTTGATGGTAGATGCTGTATGATAGGCAAATTTCACTTCTCTAAGACTATTTTTATATAATGAGAGGAATTGAACTAGAAGTTCTCTAAGGTCTTACATTCAGGTTCAGCACTTTTAAGAGGGCATGGATAATTACCATTCAAGCTCATGGCATAGCACTGAAACAAATAAGCCAAGTAAACTTTCTACAACACAAATGTCAAATATTATAAGTGGAAGAACTTAAAATCACAGATTTAGAGACAGGAGAATTTAGTCATCACTGAGTTCAACTCCCTTCATTTTAGAAAAAGAGAAAACTCCTGAAGCCAGCAGAAAAGTACTGATTCATATAGTTAGCTAGAAGGCAGACTGAATCTTAGGCTACGGTGAATGTAGA
This sequence comes from Antechinus flavipes, assembly GCF_016432865.1. Taxonomy (NCBI): domain Eukaryota; kingdom Metazoa; phylum Chordata; class Mammalia; order Dasyuromorphia; family Dasyuridae; genus Antechinus; species Antechinus flavipes. The sequence continues at coordinate 299,390,780 of NC_067399.1, read as the reverse complement.
AGGATTTAAGGAATGTCAGTCCAAAAATGGAAACTACCACAGGTATTAAAGTTTGGAAGTCAGCTGTTGCTATCATTTTAGAAGGATAAGCAAGTACTTCTTTTGAAGTATGATATCTACATAAATTCTCAAAATGACAAGGCCAAGAAATACATACGATATGTTCACATATATAACAAATATTCCAAGTCAAACAAAACTGAAGGGGATACTATGAAAGCTGCCTCAATTATTTAGAAAATGATTCAGTTTTATTATTTCTGCAAAGCCCTTTGGGACAGTACAAGCTAGTGGAAGGAGTTCTCTAAGACCCAGGTTTGAGTCCATTCTGGACCTGGATGCCTTCATCTATTAAATGAAAATGATATTTGTATTCCTTACCACAGGGTTGTTGTGAGGAGAGTGCTTTATAAATAAATGATATAATCATAGTGATTGAATTCTCTTTTTTGTCCTCTGGGATGCTTACCTTTTAGCCAATGCACTGCTTGTTAGGGAAGGGAAGAGAAAAGTTAACCTACTCAGGCAAATGGCTTAGATGAGATTGAGGCTGTTGGCTAAAAGATGGATATATGACTATTTGTGGATTTCATTGATTCAGACTATACCTATTTTCTATTACAATTGAGAGATGGCTACTTGATTTCAGGAGTCCCCTTAAGTCTTCTACATCAGCTTGACTCAGGACAACTGACTGCCAAAGTACCAAGATCAAGAAACTGATTTAAAAACAAAAGCATTCTCATTTCCAAAATATATAGAGAACTGACCCTAATCTATAAGAAATCAAACCATTCTCCAATTGATAAATGGTCAAAGGATATGAACAAACAATTCTCAGACGAAGAAATTGAAACTATTTATAGACATATGAAAATATGCTCCAAATCATTATTAATCAGAGAAATGCAAATTAAGACAACTCTGAGATACTACTACACACCTGTCAGATTGGCTAGAATGACAGGGAAAGATAATGGGGAATGTTGGAGGGGATGTGGGAAAACAGGGACACTGATACATTGTTGGTGGAATTGTGAACACATCCAGCCATTCTGGAGAGCAGTTTGGAACTATGCTCAAAAAGTTATCAAGCTGTGCATACCCTTTGATCCAGCAGTGTTTCTACTGTGCTTATATCCCAAAGAGATACTAAAGAAAGGAAAGGGACCTGTATGTGCCAAAATGTTTGTGGCAGCCCTGTTTGTAGTGGCTAGAAGCTGGAAAATGAAAGGATGTCCATCAATTGGAGAATGGTTGAGTAAATTGTGGTATATGAATGTTATGGAATATTATTGTTCTGTAAGGAATGACCAGCAGGATGAATACAGAGAGGACTGGCGAGACTTACATGAACTGATGCTGAGTGAAATGAGCAGAACCAGGAGATCATTATATACCTCAACAACGATACTGTTTGAGGATGTATTCTGATGGAAGTGGACCTCTTTGATAAAGAGAGCCTTAATTGATCAAAGATGGACAGAAGCAGCTACACCCAGAGAAAGAACACTGGAAATGAATATAAACTGCTTGCATTTATGTTTTTCCTCCCGGGTTATTTATACCTTCTGAATTCAATTCTCCCTGTGCAACAAGAAAACTGTTTGGTTCTGCACACATATATTGTATCTAGGATATACTGCAACTCATTCAACATGTAAAGGACTCTTGCCATTTGGGGGAAGGGGTGGAGGGAGGGAGGGAGGGGAAAAATCGGAACAGAAATGAATGCAAGGGATAATGCTGTAAAAAATTACCCTGGCATGCGTTCTATCAATAAAAAATTATTTTAAAAAATAATAATAATAAAAATAAATAAATAAAGTCCCCCATGAACTCAAAAAAAAAAATAAAAATAAAAACAAAAGCATTCTGGCATACCACATGACATCTTACTTAAATGATACAACTCACATTTTTAAAAATAAAAATTCAAAATTTCTATTAACTTTAGAGGTAGGAAGTCAATAATCATTAGATGAAAATTTCTTAAGAATACAACGATACATGCAACATATGAAAGTATGTTAAAAAAAAAAAAAGAAAGAAAGTATGTTTAAGGTCTGAATGCTGCCTAAAACAATATAGTTTTTAGTCAAAATTTTTTTCCATATCCAAAGTCTTGCAATTAATTGTCTTTACTCTATTCCATCTCTAATCTATCCTCTAGAGCCACCAAATTGAAAAAAATAATATAAAAAAGAGATATGACCATGTTACCCCCTAGTCAAAATGCCTCAATCTGCCCTTCTGCTTGAAGGATAAAATACTAAATCCTCAGCCTGGCCTTTAAAGCCTTCCATAATCTGGTTCTCACCTCCTGTACTCTCTGTTCTTGTCAAACTGACCTGCTATCTGTTTCCCAGGCACAATGCCTTACCTCTGCACTTTATGCCCTTGTTCATAGAGTTTCCCCTATGTGAAATGTAATCCTTTCCTGCCTCTTGCTTGCAGAATCCCTAGTTTCTTTCAAAGCTAAGTCCTGGTGCTTCCCCCTACAGAAGGTCTTTCTTTATCTTTTCCAGTTACTAAAAAGCATTTGTACTCTCTTTTGTTTTGCTTCTTTGCATATCCTTTGTAGTATTAAATCATCTACAGGGATGTTGTAACTATTCAGTAAAATATACAAGCTTTGGAGGAAGAAACTTTCATTTTCTTTCTGCATCTCAAGTACCTAGCACAGTGTGTGACATGTGTTGAATTGAATTAAATTCCAATAAGCCAGATAATAATACTCTAAGTGTCCTAATCTAGCATCTAATTTGAAGCCGCTTCTAAATTGCTCTCTAATGCAGTCATGGAAAAGTAAGAGACTTCTTTTTTCTATCAATGGTCTTTCTTATACCAAACACCAAGTGAACCAATAAGCTATCTGACATCTTTCCAGAGATCATGGTCCTTAGCCCCGAATAATCTTGCAGGTGCCTCAGAATCATAATCTGTGTCGTAGGTGTGGGCAAGCTGGGATAGAATGATAACACACGAAGGTAACACAATTAGACTCAGTTGTGAAGTCCTGTGACCAAACAGTGGGGAATTACATCTATTATGAACCTTGATGTTAAAGACAAGTGGGTCTTTAAAAACTAGGATGACATAAAATTCCTTTGAGCAACAACAAAGATGTGGGATGATAAGAAGTCATAGAAACAGAGAACGAATTGTCCTAGAGACTGGAAAAACACATTGTTGGAGAATTTTTCTACTTCCACCAGTCAGCATGATAAAACAGCAGCAGCTAAAATAGGTCCGACCAGAAAATCCTGGAAAGATTCAGTAATTTTGAGGGATATATGGTATCCTGATTACAACAGTCATGATGGAATACTCCATATCTACAATGGCAATATTCAAAGTAACACAGTCATCTTTGGGGAACTATAAGTGGGCTTGCTAACTTGAAACACTAAAAAAATACCTGAAAAATTAACCAGAGGTTTCTTATTAGTGCCCAGTACAGTGTCTTCCATAGCTTGCAATACATGTTCACCAATCTTCTTCTCCAACACTATCAGTGCCATGAATCTGGGTAGCTAATTTTATTTGTTTTTAGACTGTAATCGAAACACAAATCTTTTCACATGAGATAGACATCTCTTTAACAAAACTAGAAATATCATCAAGGCAAGGACTATATCAAACTTATTTCAATGAAGGGAGCACCATATTGGCAGCTTTTCCATAAACTTGAATTGAACAGTTCAGTCCCAACCATCACCTGGGTTCAGGTATGTCCCTCAAATGTCATTGAAACGAGACCACCTGAATATCCTCCCTTTTAGGGAAAGGGAGGGACAAAAAGAATGAGTATTTATACAGTACCTATGTAGTCCAGGGACTGTGCTAAGTATTTTATAAATATTCTCTCATTCGATCCCTGGGAAATTAAGTGCTGTCATTATCTTCATTTTACAGCTGAGGAAACTGAGTCTGAAAGAAGTCAATGAGTTGGGAAGTATCTGCATTCAAATTTAAATCCAGGTTTTCCTGACTCCAGGTCCAACAGTCTACCCACCATATCAGTGGCTGCAAAGAGGAAATACAAGGCAACAAACTTCAGTTTATTTTTCATTTGTTTGATAAATCATTTGTATTCAAGCCCACTCCATTTCAGTTCTAAAAGAAGTGATTCTACATAGGGTTCCAGTTTTGTAGAAAGTTCCATGTTCTCATGCCCACAGCAATTAATTACAGAGACAAACTAGAAGAACAATGCCTTTATTTATTTTTCTTTCTTTTAGGTAGCAGGTAAGTCAGGTAAGGGCTGCAATGGAAGATTTGGGGACTGAGAGTTTATTTTTTTTTTTTTGAGGGGCTCATCTTCCATCCATGAAACCATCATCCTGACAGATGAAAGATATTCTCTTCAAAGGGACTACCAATGGCTAAATCTATCTCACTAAATTAGGCTTTTCTCAGGCAAGTCCTTGAAATTCCTAGGACTTCTGGCTCTCTAACTTGGGCTCATCCTATCAAGTCTTTTAAAACATTTTTAGACGAAATGCAGAGCAGCTAGGTGGCACCATAGATAGAGCACTGGGTCTAGAATCAGGAAGATTCATTTATATAAGTTCAAATGTGACCTCAGATACTTCAAATGTTTAATCCTGAGCACAAAATTTGTCTCAGTTTCCTCATCTGTAATATGAGCTGAAGGAGAAAATGGCAAATTACTCCAATATTTTTGCCAAAAGAAAACAAAACAAAAAATTCCCCCCCAAACCCAAAATGAGGTCACAGAGAGTTGAACAAGATTGAAAAATTATTAAATAATAACGGGTTTTTCAATTTCAAAATTGTTCACATAAAGATAGAAAATAAGCATGTCTAGAGTGATTCGCTGGTCGCTATAAATCAGCAACATATATTTTATTGCTGTTTTTCCTTTCTCTAATTTTTTTCCTTTTCTTTTTTCATTGCTTTGATTCGGAGATGCCATTGTTTTTTTTTAAACAAGCTTTTCTATTCAAGTCTGTTTATGTAAATTTCTGATATCACATCACAGGCATTTTCCCCATCATCATTTCTACCTAATTCTTATTCACCTTTCACACAACAATTTTCTCAAAGCAACATTCCTATTTTGTTGAAGGGAAGATAAAGAAAGGGCAGAAACAGGATTCCAGATTCTAGTCATTTGAAAAATAGTATGGTCGAGTAGACATGGTCTGGACTGGGAGCCAAGGAATGCAAATGAATTCAAATGTTGGCTACTGATACTTACTAGCTAGGAGACTATGGGGAAGATATTTTGCTGTCTCTGGGCCTTAATTTTCTCATCCATAAAATAGGGATATTCCTAGCACTGTTTATTTCCCAGAAATTGTGGTGAAGGAAATGCTTGGTAAGTTTATAGGTATATAAACAGGTAAGTTGTTAGAGAAGAGAAATTATTTGTTCAAATTCTTCATTATGGAATAGCAGCTCTCATTGGAATGAAGAGAGAAAGAAACAAATAGTTATTAACTACCTATTATATGCCAGGCACTGTGTTCAGTATTTTACAAATATTATCTTAATTTGATCCTCACAACAACCCAAAGGTGAGGAGGTAGGTGCTGTCATTATACCCACTGTACATTTGAGTAAACTAATGGGTACAGAGGTTAAGTGATTGGCTAAGAATCACAAAGCTAGGAAGTATCTCAGGTAGGGCTGAACACCCTTCCTGACTCAAGGCTCAATACTTTAGGGAACCAACTACTCAAGATCCCTCCACCTTTTTTTTTTTTTTTTTTTTTTCACTTCTAGGGAAAGTATACTGTTGTTGTCTACAGCTGAGAAGACCAAGCCATTAAGGCCTGAGAATTTTATACTGGGACGAAATAACACCAAGGGTACCAGCATATTCTTCTCCTATTCCTGCCTGAGATCCATATCCTAATAATAGGACTACATTCACCAGGATAAAAACTTAAGAGATACAAACTCAATCAGTACTCTAAGACCATCAAAAACAAAATCCTCTGTGATTAGATTTGGTTATTTTAAAAGAATAATACTTGGGAGGACATAAAAAAAATTGGAAGACCCTTACCCCTATCTACCTCAGCATCCAACGGGTGCTGAACTGCCTTGATTGCCTCAGTTACTAAATGCAGCTCGGTGCTCCCGCTGGAACCTTTGGAGGAGAGCCCTGGCTAACACTAATAGAAGCCATAAGTTGAGCAGCGGGTGATTCCGCTAATCCTTCCTTTTCCTGAAGTTAGTTCTCCCACCTGCTTCTTTGGAAGTAGCGGGGAAAGGGAGAGAGAACACGCTGTTTCCAGGATGCCCTTCCTTCTACTCCTGCTGACATAGACGATGGAGATCCTCAGTTCCAGGCAAAAAGTGCCGTGTTGCTGGGGAGGACTGCTATTTCTGACCTTGTCATCTTCCTTTCTGTTTGGGGCTTCAAATTTCACATGCTGGCACAATGACCACACTTAGGTGACTCTGGGTAACTTGCTTCTTTTTTTCCAGATTGGAACTGGATGTCTGAATCATTACTGAGAGCTTGACTCTGGACATTTCCAATGAGTGAGAGTAAATAGAACCTGAAGTCTAAAAGAACAGGGTCCAAAAGCCCTACCCTATAACTTGGAAAATTTGTGACTAAAGGGACAGGTTATTTTCCCTTTTTTCTAAGGCTCAGTTTCCTCACTTGTAAAAATGAGGGATGATGAATGTACCAACTCTCCCCCAAGAGTGCTGTTGTGAGGCTAAGTAAGTACTTTGTCAGCCTTAAAGTGTCACAGAGAGATGAACTATAATTAATACATGATAAGACTTTACAGGTGATATAAATGAGTAATGGTGATTTGGTCTCTTCTGACTTCCTAATTCTTCAGTTGGGGTTAAGGATAATTCACATCCTGCCAGAAAAGCATAGCAGATCTCAAACCTTGAAGATAGTACCTCTAATCTTTTGAAAAATTCTTCTGTTTCAGCATTTCTCAAACTAATTTGACCACAGGATAGCACAGGTCTTGAAAAATAATAGCAGAACCCTTAAATTCAGGACTGGAGCACTCTGGAAATGTGGAATATCTCTGTCTGCTTAGGAGAGGGAAGAACAACATAGGAAAAAAACAAAACACTGGGATTGACTTCAGAGGAGCTAGTTTGGTGCGTTAGCTCCACCCCTACTTCTGTGACCACAGGCAGATCACTTCCTTTCAATTAGGACTTAGTCTCCTCATTTTTAACATGAGAAGGGGAGACCAGATCATATCTAAGGTTCTTTCATGATTCTAAAATGTTATGTTTCTGTTAATGCTCATGTCAAGAGAATATGGGGGCAAAAGGAGGAAAATTGAATGTAAGTTGAAAATCTGATATCTGAACAGATGCACTGTTCATACATATAAAACTGAATTTAATATGTTGGAGGGGAAAATATCAATAACCTTAAAATATTCTCACAATTTTCATTTACAGCACTTCTGATATCATAATAGGCTTTGGTATAACTGGGTTTGGAGAATGTAGCGATGGACTACAAATTTAACCACAAGTCCTAGAGATTATTCAGACAGCAACTCTCTTTAAAAGTACATTTGTACATACAGAAATCCTCAAAGCAGTAGAGGCTGCTTTGTAGATCAGATTCTGTACCTCTGGTTTGTCTCAATCTTTAAATGAGCAAAACCTGAGGTCACTAGTATATTATGCACTTGAAAAATTGATGATCATTCTTAGATTTCCATATATACCTACTGCTGACACATAGGGTAGATTCCTTCTTTGGTGAATTTATGGGAGAAAATGGTTAAGAGGTACACAAGATAAGCAAACATGGATGTGTTTGCAACTTGCCTCCCTGTAAGGACTGGTGATAATCACAGGAGGCCCCTGAAATACTGATGAAAAGTAATCAGAAACTCTTTAGCAACTCAGGCAGCAGCCCAGTAACAATGCACCAGCAGGCAAAGAAACCAGGATACTCCTCAGGATGGCAAAAAAACAAAAAACATAAAACATCTGACCACACAGGAAGTTTTCCAGATTAATGGGATCCCATAAAACAGTGGTAACCTTCTAACCTCCACGATAACTATGCCTCTTGACTGACTGCATATAGACTTCCTACCTAGCTTCAAGAAGTCCTGCTAATAGCCCCTTCTTGAGGTCTACACAACTTCAAATGGTTAAGACTGGCTCCCTGACAGAGCCCTGGAACTCTGCCAAGTTCACTGCTACTGAAGCTTTGCTTGCGACAGCCAGCTCAATGGAGCCAAGTTACATGGCAGGTGTGGATGGGGGAAGAGATCTAAAGAACTGCAGCATGGGAGAGCTCAAGTGGGGTGACTGGCACAAATGGCCTACAAAAAGGCCTTTCAGGCAATTCATGGCAGCCATTAATTGCTAGGAAACAGAGGACGCGATAGCGGCAGATCAGGTTAGGGGGATGTGATTTGAGTAAGAACAGTTCAAGAAAGCAGTTGTACAATACCACCAAAGGTATTGTACTTGTAAACAGTAGCCTGGCCACAGCTGTGAACCGGAGGAGAGGATCCAGATCTACTCAATATGTCAAGAGGTTCTAGCTTCTTTGCTTTTTCCTAGTCACACTCAACCCACAAGAATAGTACCACCGTAAGTAGCAAGGTCTTCCAACAATGAAATGCATCTGTCTACAGAGAAACATTTCACATACCTGCTTATATTTACACACCTATATCTACAGTCACCGATTGCTTTTCCCAGTGTGTGGCTGTCATCTGGACCAATCAATTACTACTAAAGTATTATCTTTCAATTGATTTTGCATGGATAACTGGGTACACACACACCTCATTGGGAAAACTGAAGGCTGAGAGTTTTTGAGTTATTACTCGGAACAGTACAATTCCATTTTGCAGGTCACATCTCTGAATTTTGAAACCTGAAAATAACATGTTTAAGATATCTAGTAGCTTCCTTAGAGAAGCACATCCTTTTAAAAAAAAATTCTTAGATTCTACATTCTTAGCCTTTCTTTCTTTCAAGAGAAAAACAGGAAAAACACCTCAAGGTTTCCTGCCTCTGTACCTTTGCTCACATCATGTTCCATACACCTGAAATTTACCCCCCAACTTCCCTCAATCAGTACTCTACTTATTGAAATCCTCTCTCTCTCAAGGCCTATCTCAAATGCTATTTCCTATATGAAATAATATCCTTTATCAAATGAAAATGATCTTTTCTCCTTGGAACTCTCCTAACATTAGCTTGTACTACTTCAATCCATTAATCATGTTCTCTTTTGTAATTTATCTTGATGTCATTTTGCCTACTAGACTTGCTTCTTGAGAACAAGAAGTATGCACTACTTTTCCTTCTCTCTTTCTATTATAAAACCTGCACCCATAAATACTTGTGGATTGGTTGATATAAGTCACTGACAGGTTAGTCTGTATTGTTATTATTTACTAATCACACTTTTATAATGCTTCCTCTTCGGATTGATTCAGGGCTTTACAATAATGAGTGTTGTAATATTTAGAATGGAGGGATGCAATGGAAAAACAAAGGGAGGAGCAATTAACAAATAGCCAATTAAGGCCAGCTGCCATCTCTAAGTTTTGCTGGGGCTTTTCCCATTTAGCTGAAGATAGGTGACAAAAGATCTAGTGACTAGATAGCTCTTTGCTTGACTAACTTCTGGTTCTGAAGTGTTAAGCTGCTTACAAGCTGAAGTTTGGGCCACCCCTGTTTCTAATCTGAGGAATATTACTTGTGAAGGGAGGCAGGGAAGACAACTGATAACAGAAGGCTAACTAACTTTTGATGCTGCTTATATCAGTAGCTGACAGTTTTTGCTAGCACCTGAAGGTTTTCAAAGAACTTTTGACAACGTGTGGGGTATGTTTTACTATTATCTCCATTCTATGGATAAGGAATGTTGAAGCCCAGAGAGATTAAGTGTCTTGCTATGATCATATTATTATTAAGCAGTTACTATTATATGTTACTATTAAAAGCAATACTCCTAATTCTTGTTTCTATACAATGGAAAGCTAGAGAGAGAAGTGATTCATTATCTGGAAAGATGGAACTAGAGATACCTTAGTGGGGGCAGCTAGGTGGCCCAGCGGATAGAGCACAAGCCCTTTAGTCAGGAGGACCTGAGTTCAAATCTGGTCTTAGACACTTGACACTTCCTAGCTGTGTGACCCTGGGCAAGTCACTTGACCCCAAATGACTCAGGGGGGAAAAAAAGAGATACTTTAGTGATGAATCAGTGGGTCTTCCTAACTAACTAACTCTTGTCCCACATGCTTTCCACAAGGAAGATAGGTAGAGCAGTGGACAGAGAGCTTAGCCTGGCATCAGGAAGACTTGAGTCCAAAACTAGCAGAAGACACCTACTAGCTGTGTGATCCTGAACAAATCATTTAATTTGTTTGTCTCAAGTTTCCTCCACTGTTAAATAAGAATAGCCCTACTTCCTAGAGTTGTTGCAAAGATCAAAGAAAAATATATTTGCAGGGGCAGCTAGTTGGTACTATAGGTAGAGCACCAGCCCGGTAGTCAGAAGAACCATCAAATCTGGCCTCAGTCACTTAAAAAAAGTGTCCTGAATGTGTGACTTTGGGCATGTCACTTAATACCAATTGAAGAAGAAAGAAGAATAAAAATATATTCACCAAGTGCTTAACCTGGCACGTAGTAGGCATTATAGTGATCATTTTATGAGCTCTGTGTTTATCACCCTCCTGTTGCCCAGGGCCCTTTCCTAGGACTCAACCTCCAAAGACCTGCTGATTCACTCCAGGAAATGGTTCAGTTTTTTCCCCAGTCTTCCAACATCTAGGAAATGTGGGAATGAAAGAAGATGTGTACTGAAATGAAAAGCAGTAATGAGGAGTGAAGTAGTAAGTTAATACAGTTTTGAAAGGAACATGAGATTTTTTTTTAATTTGTTTAGTCTTAAATGCTTACCGTTTTGCTACAAACAAGGCCAAGGAGACCATATAAAAGCACTTTCTTCACAGTCCACAGCTTTCTGGGCAATGGTAGTGAAACAGGAAGAGCCAATAGTCAGGAGAATTGAGCCTCATTTAGCTATTTTGATGTGGATGTTTGAAAACAACCAACAAGTCACATGATTATCCTTGAGAAATCAAAATCCTTCTTTCTACTTTCTATTTTTTTTAAAGTAGCTGCCACAGATGCAATAATTAAGGTTTATGAACAAAGTCACCAAGTTGATAGTTACAGATTAATAACCCAATAACAATCCCCACTTTTAAAAACTATTCCATAACAACTTGATGCTCAAAATGAATTTTGCTTCTGTGATCACAAGCAAGCATGGACAAGTCATGGAGAAAGTTTTTTTTTTTTTTTTTTTTTTTTTTTTAAATGTGGCTATGATCAAGTCCTTCTGGTTAGCATGTGCTAAGTTGGGCGACTGGATTTATAAGCCTATATAGTATCTATAACTTGGAACTGCACCAACCAACCTTGAGATTTATTTTCTTGAACCATCATCTTTAGATGGAGAATTTCTATTTCTCCAAAATTTCAAATGTAAGTTGAAAGATTGGTTAGTGAATATTTCCTTGTGAGTCTATCTGCTTATTGGATGTGTTTATATGTTGTCAGTAACTGGATACAATCTAGTATCAGCACAATGCATATAGAGAAGAAAAATTAAAAGTATCTTTAGAAGAATACAAAAGAAGGACAAGATTAACTCCAAGATATAGTAACAATTCTTGAGTAAATTTTGAAATTCCTATGTTCATTTCAAAAGCAATGGAGAGAAATGATTGAGTCCAGTTTCTTGAGACTGCAAAAGAGTTAAGTCCTAAGAGAGGTAACTGAGGAAAGGAAAGTTGCAAACGAATACATCTCCATTAACAATATGCACTACACTTGGGGTGTTTCCCAGAATGAAGACTTGTTTGCAACCAGTCTCCATATTCTCCAGACCAGTGGACCACTGAAACTTTCAAGACCCACTCTCTCCTAATGAGTTGTGCAGGAAGGTTGCAATGTACTCTGACATTCTTTAAATCGGGCTCTAGTTTTGAATTTTTTTTTAAAATGAGATTTGTATATTTGATTGTACTACTTGTACAGAGCTTGGGATGAGGAAAAAAATGACTGCCACCTATCCCTAGAAGTTCTAAAATTGGCAAGCAGATAGAGAGGGACCAGACTCATGAAGATGATTTTTTTCCCCCAGGATCCAATGAAGCTTTGTTTAATGAACTCAATTCTTCCCTCAAAGGTCAGAAGGTCTTCCTGAGGCCACAAATCTGATCCATAGAGATCCCTCTTCTCATGCCTGATGAGCAAGATCTATCAGAGACCCATTAGATAGTGCCAGAAAAATTGGAAAAGGGTATCAGGAAAAAACATTCATTAGAAAGAAAGGAGTGTTCCCCAAGACCTTGTATTTCTAAAGAGTCAAACTGATTGAACAAAGGAATAGTATTACTGGGAGATGTCTCCAATGTCCCAATTTTTCACAATGAGGAAGGAGGGGATGGAGAGGGGATGAACTTGGCAACTCCCAATTGCCAGGAAGAGTATTCTAGGGAGTCTATTTCAAGATTCTTTATTGACCCCTGTGGTTGCAGCCACAAGACTATTTACTGGAATGCTCCCTGCCTCACCCCCAAAACCTGCTGCTAGAAGAAAATGAGGGTCACACTGGTCCTGGTAAGAAGAAGACTTCTAAGAACATGGGTACTGCGTAGGGCTCATATCCATTATTACTGTCATCCACCCCCAGGTAGTCTCTAGGATCAAAGGATTTTTCTTTCAAGAGTAAGAAATACTCACAATAGGTCATTGAGGATGGTCTATTCACTTTGCCCCACACTGACTGCTAAGTATGGAGCTCTTCTTTAAGCCTTAATGCATACGTACATGTACATGAAAGCAAATACATATGCCTATGCATTTTAGAATAGTCTTCATGGGAAGTTTTGTTTGTTGGTCTATTTTTTTAGCATTAGTTTTTCCTAGGGTCTGGCACATAAATGAGAAGGTTAAGTTGACAAGTCTATGGTGCTGTATGCTATAGAAATATCTACTCACAACCTGCTTGTATCTCAGGGGGAGTATTCAAAAGCATCATGGCAGTGGCAGCATCAATGTCAGGATCTGGAAAAATCAACCAATAAATACATTATTTACAACGGGGCCAATTTGTGTGTGTGTTTATCCCCCTGTAAGTTATCATTTACTGAATGCAACAGTGAAAAGAACTAGGAAATAGAGGAGATATCCCAAGGGTGTCCTCCTTCTCCCTTTTTTTTTTCCTTTGCTTTTGGGATGAAAAAAGGCTATTCTTGACTTAGAGAATGTGTTCCTAGACTTTAACTAAAAAGATATTTTAAAAAGTGAGACCTCTGCTTTGGCAAAGAGGGCTCCTTTTCACAGCATTCATTTCATAGCTTACATTGTATTTTCCTGAGAAGTAATCTGTGCCACTTTCTTGGCACCCCTCTTTCCCCCTGAAAAAACAAGAAACAAAAACATGGAAAGGTCTAGCCACTTTCTTGTAGCTCAGGGGAAAAAATTAAGCACACCTGCAACTGGAGAGATACAAACATGACATTTAGTCATTTCTATTCATCAGCAGAATTTAAATGGTCACTTCTGAGGCCATATGTGCATAGTGGTGACAGAGCCTCAAATATTTTTGGGAAATATAAAGTTCCCTTCTGGAGGGCACCATCCTTGGTTTGAAAATCTATTGCTGCTCTTTAATAAGAGAAAAAAAAAAGTCATCACATCACCGCCGTTATTCTTAATAGGTTTCTGAATCCATACTGATCCGCCAGTTGACAGATGGCAGGTTATAGAGACAGAGAAAAATATTATCCTTTTATAACTAAATTCACTTTCCTCTGAGAAGCAGCAGAGGCCGCTGCTATGGAAATAAAGGTCACCATGGCAACAGTAAACAACCTTCAAGAATGGCCACTGAATACACTGAAAAGAACATCTGCCCCAGCACAGTGTCCCAGCTGCCCTGGGGCGAAACTTGCTAATAGTGCAGTGATGCCCCGTGACAGGAGCCGCTGCCTGTACCCTGTCCAAATAAATGAAGTGTGCAATTGAAGCCGACATCAAAATGCCTGCCCTTGCAGATTACTGCCTCTGTGCCTCCAAACTGAATGACTAATGATTTGGGGGGTGGTGGGAGGGGGGGGTGTTATTTGTCAGTTTTTGTACTAGATTACATACCAAAAAATTCAATTTACTGTGAATAGCTCCATGGTACTTTATTTGGAGTATTATGTTGGAAAATTACTTTTTACTGTTTAAAAAAAAGTACATTTTTCATGCTTTAGATGTGCCGTTTAATTTCCAAGGGGATAATGTGATCTAGTAGAAAACTCCACAAGCTATTAATAATGTGCATTACTTGGGCTATATAGGATATAGTCCTCACACCTCCTCCCTCCCTCCAAGGTAAACTAGCTATACTTTAAAGTACTTTTTGCCTATGGGAGGCCAGATGCATACAATCCCTAATAGAGTGAGAGCTTACTTTAATGAATACATCCTTCAAGAAACAGGTTATAACAACTTGTACAGAAACCTATAATACTGAATTCCTGAAATAGCCATTTCAGGGTGCTAAGAACCTGGTAGAAGCTCAACAAATAATTCTTAATTGATTAATTAAAAACTGATCTGAAACATCGGTCCCAGGATCCTTGCCATTACTAACATAGTTGCTACTTGCACAGGTGCTCAACATAGAGATCAACAAGTGTTGATTTGCAGATTTCACAAAGTCTTATTGTCTAGATTTGCTAAAGTACTCCTGAAGAAGTAGGATTTTGTAAACTCGAGTTCATATTGGCATTTTGGTAGGTGTGAGGAATGATCCATAGGCATATTAGCAAGGATTTTTTCCTTCTTCTCACATACCAAATAGCCTAAAATTACTTTTCCTTATTTGTTCCTTTTTATGGCAGCAATACTAAAACTTCTCTTTTCTTCAAGTTCTTGTGTCATCATTGGAGAATGATAAAGGTTAAATGCAAATTTGTGATTGCCCAGCCAGGTGGTTTCAAGTTAGTTATCCAGAATGCTCAATTTTAGGAGTCATTACAAGAAGATTTTCAGGAAACGGAATCCAATAAAGTGGCTAAAGATATTTTTTAAAAATGGAGTTGAAATATATAGTTGAAAAATGTAGTTGAAATGTTTCTCTTTTTGTTCAGAAGAAAAATGCATACTTGGACATTGGAGAGCATTGGGAAAATAAATATTTTAATATGAAAAAAAGAAGAAAAACTAACGAAAGGAGAATATGCAACATCCACACTTGAAAGGACACATAACAAATAAAACAGAATTCCCTTCCATTTTTAGTCTGAGTATAGATAATTAATTTTTTGTTATCTCATTCACATGATTTCCATGAGTCCCATTTCTCTACTCTCTGCAAACTGAAAGATGGGGCAACATAAACCCAGATGAACAAGCAGTTTGTAATTTTATAAGGTGAGGAAATTCGGGGGACTTGATAACAATAGTGGAAGTGATGCAGGATTTTGCTGTTTGGCTTTGGAGGTGATGCCTTTATGCCTTGAAAAACTGAACTTGGAAAACTGAATTGTATATTTTACTATATTTAAGTCAATCCACACAGAGTAGTAAATGAAAATGGAAACAGCAAATGACGATCCTTTTCTCAGATGAGGTCAGTGGTATTTTTCTAACTAATTAGTGCAATAATTATAAGGCCCACCCTTGACTTAACAAAAGACAAGAAAGAGAAGTTTAAATTCATAAACCAAATGTTTTTCTACATCTAATATGTTAAAAGTTGTCTTACAATTATGTATTTTTTTTTTTTTTAGTAACATCCTATAAAATGGTGACACAGTAAGAACATCTCGAAGAGTTGTCAGGATAAAATGAAATATCTGTAAAGCATTTTGAAAACCTTTAAGTGCTATATAAATACTAGCTGCTGCTACTGATGCTACTACTACTATTACTGCTGCTACTGCTACTGTTAACTAATATTACTATTACCATCACTAGCACTAGATAATTATACCACAGACTTCAATGGGTCACGGTTCTTAAATCTAACCTAAGGCCTATCACTTAGTTAGGCCTTCTAACATACTTAACTCATTGGCCACTTTTCATATTCTGTCCACCCTATTTAAATCCTATTGGTTCGTCAAATCCCTTTCATCTCTCCGCCCTTCTAAGCTAGCAAAACATCTGCTTTTTTCCATCTCTACCTGCAGTTTGCTAAAACTATCCTTTGTATATTTATGATTATTCCTATCTGCCTTAGTTCCCAAAGAACAGAAACAAAAAATGTCCCCCTTTATATTCCAATTTT
This sequence comes from Antechinus flavipes, assembly GCF_016432865.1. Classification (NCBI taxonomy): domain Eukaryota; kingdom Metazoa; phylum Chordata; class Mammalia; order Dasyuromorphia; family Dasyuridae; genus Antechinus; species Antechinus flavipes. The sequence continues at coordinate 299,374,474 of NC_067399.1, read as the reverse complement.
ATCACTGATCAAATCTTAAACTTTGATTAAATGAATCTACTTGTCCCTACCACAGAATACAGCATATGAATAAGTAATTAAGTAAGAATCATTCTCTTCTGAATCTCTCCCATCCTTCCAATATCCACTGTTAGGAAACACCTCCTGAATGAATCCTGTCATGATGTATACTCACAATGCTCTCTGCTTCCTCTGAACTCAGGAACACTTAACTATACTACTATTCATCTGACCTGTCACACAATGCTTTGTATTGTTACTTACTAATACTTAACAACTTGAATCACATTTACTGAGTATTTAAGGTTTTGCAAAGTCTTTAACACTCTCTGTGATAACCCTTATATAAAAGATGAAGAGTAGGGAAGCTCAAAAGTTTAAATAATTTGCCCATGGTCACACAACTGGCAGGTTATCAGAGTAGAGTTTGAATTTAGATGGCATTACTTTTGACATCAGTCCAAGACAGCAAGACTGAAACAGCCAGATATGAAGTCTTAAATTGACATGAAAGATAAAGGGATAAGTTGAACTAAAATGACACATTACTATCCTTGAGTTCTACTTTCACCCTTTCAGTAGTAGTTGACAGTTCATTAAAAGAGAAAGAGAGACTAAATATAGATCAACAAATAGTATTTTCACCTTTTTTTCTTCTTTTTTTTTTTTGTTGTTGTTTGTGATTTTTCCCTTTTGTTCTGATTTTTCTCTCCTAACAAGATCCAAATGGAAATATGTAAAAAATGAATGTACATGTACAACCAAAAAATTTTTTTTGTTTTTATTGCACATAGCTGGGGAAAATAAAAATAAAAATAAAAATGACTTTAAGCTAGAACACTGATCAGAGAAGAAATAAAATATTAAAAGTTTGGTGGAGGAAGGGAGGGACAGAGAGAGAGAGAGAAGATGATTAGCAGAGGGAATTAAATAGGAAATGGAAGATAGGATTTACCACAGGACATGATTATCCTTTACAAGGCAAAAATTGGAGATGTTCTCACATTCATGGAGACTAGAAAGAAAACGACTTTGCTAAAGTCAGTAGCTAAGTATTTTGATTTGGTCATAAATGATGTGGTTAAAGAAGTTTTGTTTTTGATTTTTGTGAGTAATTGGAGTTAAGTGACTTATCAGAGGTTACACAGCTAGGAAATTTTAAGTGAATAAGGATGTTTTTGAAAGTCCTCCTGACTTCAGAACTGGTGCTCTATTCACTGCATCATCTAGCTGCTCCATAATATGATTAAAGAAGTTAAAGAAAACCACAAACTGGGTTCTGATTTGTGAAATAAAAAAATCTATCATATGGGACATGGAGAAAGAGAGATCCAAGACAGAGTAGGTGCTTTAATAAAGTGACCTTTCATCTCTAAAATGTGTGTGTGCGTGCATTATGGGGTAGCTAGCTAGCAAGTGGATTGTGTACCAGTCCTGGAATAAGGAGGACTGAATTCAAATATGGCCTCAGACATAACATTTCCCAGCTGTGTGATCCTGGGCAAGGAACTTAAGCCCAACCACCTCCTCTAACAATAATAGCACCTGTTTTACAGAGTTGTTGGGGAGATCAAATGAGAACATATGTAAAAGAATTTTCAAACTCTAAATGCTAGCTATTATTATTGTGGTTATTCTTATTATCCTTTAATTTCCTAGGCCTTTTTTTCCCCTCATCTGCAAAAAAACAGAGATTGGATCAGATGACAGGTAGTGTTGCACAATGATAGATTCAAGAACGCAGAGTGTGACATAATTTTGGACATGTGAAAATTTGTTTTGCTTGATTATGCCATCTTTGGTGAGAAGAGAAAATTTTAAAAATAAAATGAAATTTTAAAAAAAGAACACGGCTTTAAATTGATAAAATGCTAAGTAAAGTATTTGGGGGAAAAGACTAATTTTAAGTCTCTCAATTGTGGGTATCAGTATGAAGTAGAAGAAGTGGTATCTGAAACAAATACTGATTAAACTGAAATCTTGCCAATATGAGAAAAGTCTAGGGTGGTACTTGAATGTAAGGTTAGTCATGTGATGTGGACAAGTCATTTTTTAACTTCTCTAGTTAACAGCTTTTTATGCAATATAAGAATAGTTGGAATACTGCTTTCCTCCAGAGCAGACAAGATCCCAATGACTTGGATACATTTCGAGCACTTTGTAACCATATAGTAACAAACAGAGAAACGTGAACTTATTATCCCTATTTTTAGATGTATCACAACATAATATATATGTAATGATATGCATAATTACAGTACTACAAATAATATTTGCAAAATATCATCCATTTTTCTGCTTTACATAAGTATACAGAGAGGTGGTCAGTTAAATAGCTGTATGAATAGGTTTTTTCTAATTTCAGTCAAATTGAAATAGACAACTACAAATCAGAATGTAATACATATAAAGGATACTGAGTTCTAGGACCTAAGTCAATCATTTGTTAGGGACAGTTTCCTACTCTGCTTCCATACTCCCAACATTTGTGTGTTGAATATCCTACTATGATCTTTTTGGTTTTCCCCCATTCTATCAATTTTGACATAGTACAAGCTTTTTTTTTTTTTTTTTTTTTTGAGTTAGAAAGTACCCTACAGTAGCTTTTCAGTTGAACTGTATGACCTTTCTCATCTTGTATATGCTGACCATTCTCTATTGCCTCATGCCCAATTTCCTTCAAAACTCATCTCAAACACCACCTTGTATATGAAACTTTTCGTGATAATGCCCTCCCCTCTCAAAACTAACCTATATTCATTTTGTATATACATTCTATATTTATATGTATATATGTATATGTATATATACACACACACACACACACACACACAGTATTTTAAACTTCTTGATAACAAGGATTGTTTCGTTTTTACCTCCCTTCCCCAGTCCTTAGTACAGTGCCTGGCATATGGGAAGCCTCTGATAAATACTTGTTGACTCACTGACTGATCAATGCACAATAACTCTGTAAGGTGGGTTTAGCAAATATTGTTATCTCTAGTTAACAGATGAGGACACAGCCTCAGAAAGACAAACTGAATTGGCAATGCTAATGCTAGAGAGCAAATTTGGACTTCTATCTTTCATTTCCTCAAAGTTCAGCCTTCTTTCCATCATACCATTGCTCATGTAACAGAGAAGCTTTACAGACAACAAAAAACTTACTCAGCTTTTCCCTTGTAAGCATACTGAAGCAAAAATAATACACATGTGCTAAAAAAAAAAAAGTCATTCTGTTCATTAAGTTAAAAAAAAAAAAGCATCCACAATTATTAGTCAATCAATCAACAAGTTTTTATTAAGTACTTATGTGGGAGGCACTTAAGCTACGTGTTAAGGTGAAACTGTCCCCACTCAAAATTAGCTTGCTTGTCAAAAAAGCTTTTCCTATGTCAAAATTTAGAGGATAGGGGAAAGGCAAAAAGAAATGGATGGAATGGCTTTTTTTAAAAAAAAGTCTCTTAGAAAGTTACATACCTGCCAAAAAGCTGGGAAAATGTTGTAATAATTTTTGAAATACAAATATTTTAACATCAATTTTTAACTATAAAGTTCTGAGATGTTAGCAAGAGATTGAAAGACAGGCACGTGCACACACACACACACACACACACACACACACACACGCCTACAAATGAAAGGATATTTTTTGACTGAATTGACAAAGAGAAATACCTATACCATGATCCTTTTGATGAAGTCTATCAATCCCTTTTCAGAATAATGTTTTTAAATGCACAAAATAAATGACATAGGATTACAAAGAAAATCAATTATATTGAAATTCAATGATCAAAAAAAATTTCAAATAAGTTCACAAACTCCAGCTTTATACTCCCTGGTCTACATCAAAGCAAAGGTTTTTGTTTTGTTTTTTAACCTGTCTTTAGGGCAAACATACTACACACTCTAAAGAAAAACCATTGTTGAGAACTCAAAAGAATCAAATTTGGATGCTCCTCCCTTACCCTGTTCCTGGTTAAGAAGATTAAAAACCACAAAAGACTGGAAGAATTTAGTGCTACTCAATGAGTTAGATATCGCTTGGGGCCTCTTAGGAAAAAAAACTCAAAAAGGAAGGGGTAAGGGGGAAAGGAGGAAAGGCAGCAACAGGCTATTGCCCTCCTCTCCCACCCCACCCCCAACAAACACTAATACTCTTCCTTTCTCTAGGGCATCCTTTGAAAGCACATCCCCATTTCCCTTAGAGACTAAAGGATCAGATAGAGTTTTCTCTGAAAATGAACCAAAAGAGATTAAAGCATATTTCCACCTAGAATATTAGAAAATCCTGATTTTAACCTCAATCTGTATGGGTGTGTACATGTGCGCACGCGCACACATACATATACACACACACACACAAATTAAAGCCCTTACATTGCTCTAGGGACCACTGTTGAACACTCTCCACAGGGAGTAATGTTGAATGCTGCTGGGAGGAGATTCCTTTCTATTCTTCTGAAGCAGTTTCAAGGCCCAGGGCTGCCAGTCCTAGCAACAGTATCACTGTCTAACAGAACTCTGTCTGGGACCAGGTTTTAATACTTAACCTTTTTTACTCTTTCTGGGCTAATCCTTTCTCCCAAATCTTTGATATGAAAAAAAGAAGAAGATAAAAGGAAGGCGGGTATTTTCTTTTTTAGCTAGTGGAATCACACTGCTGCATAATGTTTATTCAAAAACACTTCTGGCACTTTGTCAGTTGGGGAGGTTGGGGGGAGGGTATGAAAACAAGGCTCCAATAAAGCATTTCACAGAATCAGAGAGTTGGAAGGAACATCGGGGACCATCTAGACAAATCCATACCTGAGAAAGGAATCCTTTTTAAGGTCTCCTTCTGGCTCTGAATCTGTGATTCTATGAATCCTGATAAGTGGCCATCTAGTCTTTGAAGATTTCTAAGAATGGAGAACTTAGTACCTCTGGAGAAAGTCCACTTCACTTCTGGGGGGCTCTGTTAGGTTAAGGCTGCTTTAAATTGAACCAGAATCTACCCATCTATAACTTCCCACATACCTCTGGTTTTACCTTTTGGCTTCAACTCTAACCTCTATCTTCTATAAGATGAACACTTAGGGCCCAATCATAATTACTCTATCACTGGCCCTTCTATTTTTTGTTTTGATAGCCATTAACATCCTTGATGATATATAAGATACTACCTATCATCCTCAGTAACAGTGCAGTTTACTTTGGCCAGTATTACATATTTAACCATTGCCTTCCTCCCTGCAATTCTGAGAAAACAGTGTTTCATGACTTGTTCAAAATGATTTGCATCTTTATCCACTGAGTATGTTCTAGTATTTAGAATCAGGTAAAGGTGAGTGTAAGACAAATCTGGTGAATAATCTAAGTCAGTTCAATTTGACATTTATTAGCTAGGTGGCTTAGTGTGCCAGCCCTGAAATCTGGCCTCAGACACTTTCTAGTTCTGTGATCCTGAGCAAGCCATTTGACCTTGTTTGTCTCAGTTTCCTCATCTGTAAAATGAGCTAGGAGAGGAATAGCAAAGCTCTCTACTATCTTTGTCAAGAAACCCTAAGTGGGGTCATGAAGAGTCAGACACCACTTAAGGGACTGCACATCAACAATGTAGATAAGGGAATTGAGGCAAACAGAGGCTATGTGAGTTGCCCAGGATCACATGGCTAGTTAAGTGCCAGAAGTCTTATTTCAACTTCTTGGGTCTTATCAACTCCAGGTCTGGCATTCTTTTCATTATGACACTTAATTATATAAAATTAAAAATATGTAAAAATATGAAAGAAACCAGTAACAATGAAATGTTGTTATCAAAACATCTTTTTAAAGAATTACCTTAATAAATGACAAGTTAATATTTGGATCAGCTGATCCCATTCCTAAGATCTGTTCTAGTTCTAATATTTGACATATCTTCCATCTACTCACCTGGTGCTTATAAAATCATAAACAGAAATTTGTGTTTTGTGAGGAAGTTTTTTGTTTTTAGAAAAATATGAAAAAAAGTACCCAGGTAATTTCCAGATGACATTCACATTTAACTAATCCACAAAAAGCTCTAATGTACATTAAGGGGACTGAAGTGGGGAAAGACCAAGTTCCCATCTCTGTTACCACAGTAGAGGCAGCAGCTGGAGACAGCATTCAAGTTAGAAAATCAGGTTGTTATAAGAGCAACTGTGTTCAGTCTTAACAAGTAAGTCATATTTCATTTTTGAAGTAGAAGAAAAGAATCACACATAGTATCAGAAGAGAAGGGAAGAGCAGTAGAATAAGGGTTGACAATTAAGCATCTTTAAATTGCTCTCATTTTACCAGGACAGTTAAAAACTCTTTGTCTATTTTTTAATCAATGAAATTTGTAATGGCCTGAGCTTAATAGGGTATGACCCTGTTTCAGGGATAGCAAGGGAATTCTTTTTTACTTCTGAGGTAAGGACCTTGGGGAAGAGCTGGGAAATAATAAAGTAGAAATTAAAATCCATTAAAAACAATATTCTTTCTTTCCTTGGTTATTAATAATACTATTAATTATACAATAATACCAACAAAGAGTTATGTAGCACTTATACATTTACAAGGTCCTTTCTTCTTAACAGCCTTGTGAGTCAGTCAACAAGAGTTATTTTTACAGATGAGGAATGGAGCTTCTGGCCACTCAACTCTTTAAAGTGCTGTAATATTACTCAAACCATGCCCTTTTGATCACAACTTCCTGTCTCAGTATTTCTCTGTATCTCATACCTTGCCTAAAAACTACGCTTTATTCCAACCAAACATTTCCTATCCCTGATTCCTTGATCCCTCGATTTTCTCTTATTTCATCATCTCAATTGCAGCTCTCTGCTGTGTATACCCAGGTTAAACATCAGTTCTAGGAAAGGTCTTTATCCTTCCCCTTCCCAAGCACTATTACAAAAACACAAAAATAGGTCTATCAAAAAATTCATCATATTTAATTTCACATGAACTTTCCTTAGGATAGTAGAGCAATCCATATTCAACTTGGATTACCAACTATACCCTCCACAAATCTCCTCAAGCTCTAGATTCCACTATACTCCCATCCTATGCCCTTCATCTAATGATGTCCTATTCCTCCATAGTTGCTATAACTGGGGTAATCAAGAAAGAATTCTTTTTTTTTTTTTAATAATTTTTTATTTACAAGTTATATGTAATTTTATAGCATTGACAAATGCCAAACCTTTCGTTTCAATTTTTCCCCTCCTTCCCCCTAACTTCTCTCGTAGATGGCAGGATGACCAGTACATGTTAAATATAATAAAGTATAAATTAGATACACAATAAGTATACATGACCAAACTGTTATTTTGCTGTACAAATAGAATCGGACTCTGAAATATTGTACAATTAGCCTGTGAAGGAAATCCAAAGTGCAGGCGCAGGCAAAAATATAGGGATTGGGAATTCAATGTAATGGTTCTTAGTCATCTCCCAGAGTTCTTTCGCTGGGCATGGCTGGTTCAGTTCATTACTGCTCCATTGGAACTGATTTGGTTCATCTCACTGTTGAAGATGGCATCATCCATCAGAACTGATCATCATATAGTATTGTTGTTGAAGTATATAATGATCTCCTGGCCTTGCTCATTTCACTCAGCATCAGTTCTTGTAAGTCTCTCCAGGCCTAAGAAAGAATTCTTAAAAGAAATGACACTTTATTCCTTAAAATACTCCTGGTACAACTGCTGAAGACAGGTATTCATCATACTATAATTAAGAGAAAGACTGCATATGGTAATGGATAGAGATCTAAATTCCAGGCCTGCCACTGACCAATGATGGCTCTATGACACCGATCAAATGACAATTTCCAGAGAATATATAAATCAATAAGGGTAGAGCAAGTTCTTTACCAGGAACTCCCTAGTGGGATGAAATCACAGGTAGGATTTTTTTTAAGCATATAAAAATTACTTTCACGAACCAAAATGTCTTATTTGTTTTGCTCTTTGCTCTCAAGACTGGCAGAATCAACAACAAAATAAAATATATTAACCCTGATTGCCACATTTTTCAGAATTATGTTTTCTAGAAATTACTTTGCAAAACATATTGAAACTCAAACAAACTTGTCTATCTTCTCTTGCAAAAGAGTAACCCAGAGTGATCTCATCACTTTCTTGGAGCCAAGAACAGTTCTAGAATGGCACCTTCAGCGATCATCAGGTGCCATCACGGCCAAGAAAATCATCTCTAGGTGCTGCCAGCCTCAGGGATGGTATGTTACTCTGCAGCACTGAGGCAAACAATTCTGAGAATTGCTACTAATCCCTATCCTGACCTCTAGCCCTCTTTTGACCTCTGAATTCCTATTCATCCAGCAAAGAAGGCTGGAAATATGTCACCTTTTACTTTTCCTACAATTCCCATTAACTTCCCTGGGTACCTTACTCAGCACTGAAGTTCTACATCTGCTGGATGCACATATATTATTACGTATTACAGTTTATCTGTGTGTCTAATCCAAAAAGGAGATCATTTCTGGTCTGGAGCCAGGGAGGGAATAAAGAACATTGAGAAAGAATAGACTGCAGAACTGTGAATATTTCCAAGTCTCCAGGTTTAGCTATCCCAGTCTTCAGTGATCCAGATGCTAGAGATTCTATTGCTGGAATGTGGAAGATGACGCATGGTTAAGCAAGGAGACTGTTAAATTCCATGAGAACAGGGACTGTGTCTTATGTAGATTTCATCTCCCCCAAGACATATCACAGTGTCTGAAAGTAAATAGTTTAATAAACATTTCCTTACCTCTTCCTTTAGAATCTGAAAGAATCCACTTTCTACTTGTGCCATGCAATGCTGCACATCATTTTCAAAATGTTACCTGGGTTTCAGTCTCATTTCTCCAACTAAATGGGGAGGGCTTAATTGGGAGCAGCCTTGCTTATGAGAAAACTATCCTTGGAGCCTAATCTATGACCTAACAGAAATGAAATCAGATACTGGGGGTATGAGGGTGGACTCATCATAAAGAAAAGGGAGACAAAAAGGCAAGGATCTCCTTGTACTTGAACTGATATTTGGAGGTGCTAAACTATAAATGTGATTAACAATGAGCATGTTATTAAGGCCTGGAGTCAATGAACTTCTATACAGGCAAGAAAAGGGATTGTATCAAAGGACTATTTTGTTCTAATTGGACTCTAGTTGCTTAAGATTCTCTTGGCCATTTCAAAGACTATTCAACCACAAGAGGTTACTCAGGACCAGAGGCATTTGGAAGACCAGTGTGGGCTTCATTTCTCCAATCCCTAGCCTTCATTTTCTTAACTAAGTCCCTGGTTAAAATAAAGTAGTTTGGTGGCTCTGGACACCAGTATCTTCTTTTTATTCCCAAAAAAGAAATTGTCCAGGATTAGCAGACAAATTTCCTTCTGGAGCCTAGTTTATCACCAAAAAAGCTCAGTTGCTTCTTTTGTTTTTAAGAAGGCCAACAGGAAAGACAGTAGGGGTTTAGCAAGTCACTAAAGCTTTTCCCCATGAACACCTGACCTTTCAGCTGTAATAAGAGTTAAGCAGTGGTCAATACCTGGTGCTTCCCAGCATGATGAGTCACTGCAAGCCCAGTTTAGTCAATCTGATGGGGTTATGCATGGCTGGAGGTGGGATGGAAGATGTTTCTGACCCTTGAAGGCAATTAACTTATACTCCCAAGCAGGAGGTGTCATTATCTTTATCTCAGCAGGCATTACTGTACATAATTAGAAGTTATAATTATGGTCCTCTTTTTAAAAAATGCAACCATAGTATCCAAATTGACCTCCTGTGGCAATGTTGCCTCCATGCTGTGAAACAGAATAAAAGAGACAATTCAGGTCCTATACCTCAGTTTAATAGTAGTGATGATGCAAGACATACAATTTCACTTTGGGGCTCAGACTTCTAGATATCTTCCCTTTTGAGTGTTCTGCAAACTATTCTAGGCCTCTGTATGACCATTTTTATCTTGAGTGGCCACTTAATTCTTCTGGGGGAGTAACTTTAAAGTGTCAATACTTTGGAGCATGGGGGGAAATTATAAAAGAGAAATCTACAACTACAAATAACTATAATTTATAATTTGTTCACTTCATGGCAAAATAAAAAGGTATAACATAGATTGTTTTAATTCTTTAAAAATGTGAAATTTTCTTACTGCTCCAATATTCTGCCCATCACATCATTAGCTTATGTGAATCATTTTTGGCTATTTTTTTTTTTTTTCCATCAGGATTGAAATGTAGAGAATGGGACAGGGAACACTCTGAAAAATCCTGTACTATGTGAATTTTCCTACAGACAAAATAATAAATAATTAAAAGTATCAAGTAAATACTGTTATTCCTTCTACATCTTGGGGGTTGTGGGGTGGTGCCTCGATGATGTGGAAAAACCAAATGAAAATTTTCGACCCTATCTTTACACCAGAAGTCTCAGTTATTATTTATTAGAAGATAAAATATGTTAATATTATACAATACTACACATTTCTGAGTTCCTAATCATTTTCTGTGTTGTCTGCTGGCCCTCACATGGTGTCTGTGGCTTCTACAAAACTCCCCTCAAATTACCATATGGAATTTCCATATGTACATTCACTTGAGAGTTTAGGGACAAGACATAGACAGTTGAAAGGTTAACAGTTTTTAAAAGGTAGCCATTTATATTTTAACAACATACATATTCAACTAAATTTGACAAACATTCATTAAGAGGCTGCTACACATAAGGCATTGTTGAGTTAGATTCTAAGGAAACAAAGTCAAAACCTAGAGTACCTTGTTCTACACAAGAAACAATATATTTACAGAATTTTAATTGCAACGTATATTGTTTCTCTATACCAAGTAAAAATAATACCAAGTGACATTTATATATTTTTTCACAGTTTGTGAAATGCTTCACATACATGATGCCATTTGACTCCCACCATGACCTTGTAAATTGACAGACACTATTATCATTATCATCTCTATTTTGAGAAAAGAAAAAAAAAAAGTCAAGCTCAAAGGAGATAAAGATCCTTACCTGGGAATCACACCACTGTTAAGTGCCAGGGACAAGATTTAAACTTAGATTTTCCTAACTTCAAGTTCAATAATCTAACTTTATCATTATTATAACAGCTACTATAAAATAAAATGACCTCCATATTGAGGTTATGAAAAACAAAAACAATTAGTTCTACTCTATAATGTACTATAAAGCATTTTAAAGGAAAAAGATCATCACTTAAGCACACTGTAAATTACTATGTGTTAGGTATTATGTAAAACTAGATAAGAAAAGTCAAAGAAAAGAAATTACAACAAGTAACGATGCTATTTTGGAGAATGGATGTGAGAAATGACAAGCTATGGCTATGACTATTTAGTGATTGATCCCTTCCATTTGAGTACTTATTTCTAATTCCTTACTGCTCTTCTATTTCTCTCATTTTCTTCTACAGCAGCATCTGCTCCTATTATCTTTCTCTACACAGTCATTAAATAATCCTAACAAAAAGCCAACTTCTTGTCAAGCAAAGTATCTTAAATCTTCACCCAACACTTGAAAAACCAGAGCGCAAAAGAACAAGACAGAGAAATTTCAGCACCAGTCAATCTCCTCCTATTTGTAAAGAGGATTGAAAACACCAAAGACCGACAAAAATACTTTCAAATGGACAACGGCCGATATGAATTCAAAACATTCGCAGAGCTGCATGTTGATTTCAGCTACAAAGCAAGGGCTTAGATTAAATAGCCCTGGGAAATACAGTTTTATCAATATGCTTTAAGTTTTCTGGAAGAGAACACTCATAGAATGTGATCTCCGCAAATAGAAAAGCCTCCTTCTTCAGAAACAAAAACTTTATTATTACTACAATTTCAATAAAAGAACCACTGCTCCATTGTTCTTATAGGCCCTTTACTATTAAGAAAGTAAGCTATTTTATACTATTTTCCTTTTGGTTCAGTCATACAAGTCAAAGAAACCCGCCTCAATAGATCACAACAAAGGTATTCAATGGGGACCAGTTCATTTGCATCTCAATGTAGCTAGTGCATGATATACCAATGTAAATGAATTGATAAAATTTCATTCTATTACAGTATTAGATTTGCCATCCTAGGGATAATTTGTTAGTTTATATTTTGTATTTTGGCACTGCATGTGAATACACACTTAGGAAATCTGGCAATATCACTGCAATCCAACTATTTTGAGAAAGGTTGTTGAAAACTTCATAGGTCCAGCAGCACTGTGGTCGATGTGTTCAACAGGTCACCTAGGCTACTGCTGGCAGTCAGGTCTATGATTAAAATAAAAAGCCGGATTCCCAGAGCTTTGTCTTATGGCACAGTGAATCCTGAGTCTGCCTTGCACGCACTGGCTCATCACTCCTGTGTGGTGCATTAATTTACACAAACAAGCCACAAATTAAACACCATCATTTTCTATTTCAATTAAATTTGGATTCTGAACTGCACACTTCATTTAATTATGTGTTCACCAAAGCATAGCTAGACAAATGAGTTGTGTCTGCGTGAAGTACCCAGTCTTCTGACATGGGACTGAGAGGGGTTAAAAACAAGGGCATTGTTAGGTCAGCACTTTTTTTTTTTTAATTTCATTGGCTTGAAAAAATTGAAACATAAAAAATTCCTTCCACATCATATAATCCTGGCATCTGCTGTACAGAAAATCAAGCTCACTCAGTGTTGCTTTAGTTTATTCCCCAAAGAAACTATACTTTTGTCCACACAATCATTTTCCTTTGCTTGATGTTCTCTAGTTACCTGGTTTCCCTATTTTATCACTGGGGGGAGATGGCTGAGCAGCAGACTTACCAATGTCTTCAAAGTAAATTTAATGTTAGTAGCATTCCCATTTGCACAGAAAATGTTAATTTATCCAATTCTTTTCTTTTTAATACCTCTTATCCCAAACACTCAGCACTGTACTAAGCTAGTTCATGCCATTCTATCAGACTCTATCTCCTCAGATCCCCAGTGGCCTAGCCTGCGATATGTTAGCCCAAATGCAAAGTCATTATGGAGATTAAGCTATCCATGTAACTCATTTTATCACTATGCCCATGCTACAAAAAATGGTTATTTCACATTACTCATGCCCCAAAACTAAAGGCAATGAGGAAAAATTTCTGATCAGATCTACCAATGTGTGTGGCAGCACAAAGCAATTGCAATTCAGAGCTAACTCTGGGGCGGGCAGGGCTCCAGCCATTTTGGAATCTCTACCTACCAAGGGCAGTGCCAGATTAATGTGACCAGACTGGCTGCAGAACAGCTTCCCGGACAACCACTCAAACAAAAGAGGAGTTTTAGAGGTAAATAATTGACTGAAAAGGAAGTTAAAGTTCTTAAAAAAAAAAAAAAAAGTGCCAACAGCTGTATTCTTACTCTAAGAGCTGCTTCTTACCCTGATGATATGCAGAACTGAGAATCTTGCACCAGAAACTCTTCATACTATAAAATATATGTTGATCAAGGTTTTGCATTATCGTAACTCAGACTCAGTACTGTCAAAATGGCCACTGAGGAAATTGAAAGAGAATTTCTTGGCTATAGTTAAATTGTGGCTAGTTGGCCTTAGTTGATTAAACAAGTAGTCTGGGAAGGATTCAGCCCAGAAAGACATCTCATCCTAGATCTGTTTCCTGGGTCACCAGTTCCTCCTCAGAACCAATCAACATGGGCTTTTTTCTTTTGCTCCAGGATATTCATCTTTTAAAACTTTTTAAACCTTCAATTAATAAGAGAATACTAATTAAATAAGAACTGCACATTCTGTATATTCCTAAACTCTCATTCTGCTTGATTATTTATGAGGATTTGGGGTTCCCTTCTCCTCTGCTCTCATTTCCTCTTTTAAAATAAGTAAATTAAAATATACTATATTCACAATTCTAAATGAAATACAACTTCAAGACATTCTACCTGATTCTGCAGTCCAACAGCTGTGGACCTAGACATGCGCCACAGCTTACATAAGCAGAAGGTAGTGAATATCTTAGCCTCATTTCCTTCCATCATATTTTCTATTGTAGTACTAGAGTGAAGACATTTTTTCTTGTGACCCATCTGTTCTTTGCTTTGCTAAGAGTCTAGGAGTCTCTTCGGTACTTCCTGGCACAAAAACAATGGCTGTTTTGCACCTGCTTACACACGTTCTCTTCCTGGCTCTCAAAAGCTCATCAGCAAATGTTAAAGCAGCCACTTTGGGGAAGGGAGATAGGTGGCAAGCTAGGATACTAAGAGTACTTGAGTACTCAATTCAAGAAAGGCAATGAGATATCAGAATGGCACCATAGATAGACAACTTGCCAGAGTACAGATAACTTGGATTTAGTTCCATCTCTGACACAGACCTGCTATGTCTGATCCTGAGCAAGTCATCTACCTTTAGACAGGACTATAAGTTGTACAGCACTTCCTGAAATGCATGTATAGAGGGAGATCCCTCACCTGGAGTTTTCCTACATTAAGAAAACCACAGGCCAACACAAATCATATATGTGCTAAGGTATTATTTTAGGTGATGACTACCAAGATGAAAAAAAAAAACCCAAGACAATCTTAATTATCAAGAGACTTAGGGTGTAATCAGGAAGCAAAGATCTTCAAGAGTTTTATGATGTAAGGAGTGATAAGTTTGATAGCCCAGTGTGTTTGTATGTTCTTGTTAGGGAAGGAACGATTTTCACATCAAAGTAGGGTAGGAATCTGAGAGATGGGCAGATTTGATCTAAAGGATATCTGAGAAAAGAGTAGTTGCAAAAAATTAGTTCATGGGAATCATAGATTTAGAGTTGGAAGGGATTTTAGAGGCTATCCAGTTCAACCTCTTTGACTTTACAAATAAGAAAATGTTGACACTACAACTTTTAAGTGACTTGTTATCTCCTAAGTTATAAATCAGGAATAGAATTCAAGTACAGAGCTATACTTTGTTACCTCTGGATCAAAAGTACAACTTTAAAAATTTGAATAAAATAGTACATTTGAATAAAAAAAATAAAAACCATTAGACTAAAAATAATTATTTGAGATGAACACAATGCTGATTTTTAAAATACCATAGGATATGAATGCAAATGTAAGGACTTAAAACAATAGGCATTATTTCATGTGATCCTAAACAATAGCCCTGTGGCATTAATACTTATAGATATCATTGTTTTGTTCAATTGTTTCAGTCACACCTGTCTCTTTCTGACCTCATCTGAGATTTTCTTATGAAAACAACTGGAGGGGCTTACCATTTCATTTATGTGGAAAGTGAGGCAAATAGGGTTAAGTGACTTGCCCAGGATAACACGGCTAGTTAGTAGATAGAGGGAGACCCCTCACCTGGAATTCTTAACATTAAGAAAATCAACACAAACAATAAATGTGCTAAGGTACTATTTTAGGTGACAAGACTAAGATGAAAATTTGAACTTGTCTGAATTTGAACTCATTTTCTTGACTCCAGATGTGGCATTCTATCCACTGTACCCCCTATTTACTTATCTGTAGTCATACAGCTAATAAGTGCTAGGGACTAGGTTTGAATACAACTACTGACTCAAAGGTTGAACCACTATACCAGATGCCTCTAAATTAAAATCTACAAAATGTCATAGTGACAGGGGTGAACCATGAAACTAAATCTGGGGTCTCAGACTCTGAAAAGTCTGGGAAAAAGCATACTTTCCCAGACAAGCTCTTCCCAAGTTAAATGGTGTCATTCAATTGGAGATCTTGGTCAAATCACCCTCCATTGATGTTTTGGGGGTGGCCCAGATCCCCTTCAGGAACTTCCAGACTCTGGAAAAAAAGCCTTCAAAATGATTTCATTCAGTTGGAGATCTTGGTCTGATAATCAGCTCAAACTGCCCCCGATCTCCAGGCCAAGACTTACCCATAAAACAGGAGTCTGTTAACACACTCTTTGCAAAATTCCTCATTCGGAATTTGCCCGCTAAGAGGGCTCCTTCTTAGTGAACAATAAAACTTCCTTTTTGCAACAGATTTCGGGGTTCACGAATTCTTTCGCATTTGGACCTGCATCTCCAAGCAAGGGGATCTCTTCCCCTATTCCCATACCTCAAACAACAGGAAAGTAACTTAGATTTTCAAAATCTTAAGGGAAAACTGAGAGAAACAAAATTGATTTCTTAGTATCTACCCTGTACAAATTAATCAGTTCTTTAAAAAATAAAATTCAAGGCAATCTATAATATGGTATTAAATGATTGGATGTTATTCATTCTCTATCATTTTTCTTTTTTTGTTTGTGTGGGTTTTTTTCTTCTGAGATACAATCGGAGTTAAGTGATTTGCCCAGGGTCACATAACTAGTAAGTGTTAAGTGTATGAAGCCAGATTTGAACTCAAGTCCTCCTAACTTCTAATCATTGTGCCATCTACCTGCCCCCACTGTCATTTTTCTATAACAAAACATGAACTATTCACATTACTGTATACAAGGAGGCTTTGCTTTCTTTTGTGTTTGGGAAAGATACAGAGAAGTAGATTTAAAGCCTAAAGTAGAGATTTGGCAACTGCATTTCAAGAAAGAGTTAAGATTACCTAAGATTCAAAAGGCTGTTTTCTACTCTGTATTATCCTCAAGAGGAATAATGATTAACTTATACTTTCTGAAGTACGGAAGAAAAACAATCAAAATGATAAAAATAAGTAAGACTGCATGGGATCGAGGAGAAAGAATCAGAAGGGGCTGGGTTTGGTCCCACCTCACACACAAATTAGTCTTGAGACTCTGGGCTAGTTCCTTATTGTCTCAGTTTCCCAGGTGACTCCAAGACAATAAAGCTATAGGAAAAAAAAAGTTCAGTACAGGGAGAAATCGTTTGCTCATCAGGAGTTCACTGCACCAGGGTAACCACAGGTCTGGACTAAGTATAAATGATGATAATACTCACATGGATTTGTGATTTCATCAATTTTTAAGTTCTTGACAATTATGGAGAACATAAACCATCACTTTTTATTTACAATATTAAAACCTTTTTCCCTAAGAGGTTACATGAGATGATCTAATTTTTATAGATGACCATAATAAAGAACATTACATGAAAACACCAGGGAAGTATAAAAGAAAAAAAAAAATGAGTCAGCTAGCTTGTCTAGGAGCAGGGAAAAAGTACTGAGTTAGATTCAAGTAAGCATTACTGAAACAGCTAGTGCTTAACTGGCACTGGCCTGCCTAATTTGTTCATACCATCTTTTGGGAGGAGGAAAAGGCAGGAGGAGAGAGAGAAGCAGAGTCTAAGCAGTCTTTAGAGCACAGGAGGTGCTTTAAAGTCAGAAGGACTCTACTTGCATTCAAATCTGGCTCCAGACTTGTATGTGACTCTGGGCAAGCCACTTTATCTTGTTTAACTCAGTTTCCACATCTGTAAAATGAGTTGGAGAAAAAAAAAGTTAATTAAAAAAAAAAAAAGAGCTGGAGAAGGGAATGACAAACTCCTTCAATATCTTTGTGAAGAAAGCTCCAAATGGGATCATGGAGGGTCTTTTCTAACTTCCACAGAAAATTAGTTAGGCTTACTTGCATATGCTGGATTATATCCTATTATTTTAGATTGGCTTTGACACTGTGACCATGGACAAGTAACTTGACATCTCTCAGCCTCAGTTTCCTCATTTGTAAAAAAAAAAAAAAAAAAAAAAGCTAACAATGATATCGCATACAAAGTGATTTTCAAATATCATTCCATTTGATCCTCACAGCAAACTATTTTCCTTATTTTATTTATCCATGAGGTATTACTTATCTAATCTTAAAGCCTTCGAGCCTGAAGAGATTAAATAGCTTGTCCATGGACATACAATGATTATCAGAGGTTGGATTCAAACTCAGATCTCTATTGATTCTATAATTCCTTCAACTATAGCCCACAAGACATCTGAGGGGGACTGAGACTCAGACTTGAAGGAATCAGAGAATCCCAAAAGGTTAAAATTGGAAAGGATCTCATAGATCACCGAGCCTGCACCTTTACAGATGTGGACATAGTAGCCTTTGGAGATTAAGTGATTTCATGAAGGTCAAGGAGCTAGTAAATAATAGAGCCAGGATTAAAACCTAAGCCTTTTAATGCCTTTTAGAATTATTTCCATTTATATCTCCAATTCGCTTAACTTACATCCATGATAGCTTAAGACATTCATTATTCTAAATCCTGAGGAAAAAAATTTTTTTTTGTTAATGACTCATTGCAGGGATCTGACAGGATTAGAATGGGCATAGCTCATATCAATACAGATTTCAACCTGCCCTCACCCTTATCTTATTGTCTTTTTGTCTCAATTGTTTCATAAATCTATTCCTCAGTAGATCTCCATCAGGTATAAATAAGATCAGCCAATAAGTGTTAAAGAAGAGGCTATAACATTGCAGACAAAAAGTTAAGTGACAGTTGTTTTCCCTCCTTTAATTATTTATTACCTAATTTGCTTTGTATATATTTGTTTGAATGTTATCTCCCTCTTTAGATCAGAAGCTTCTTGAGGACAAGGACTTTATTGATTCTTTTTATATCCCTAGTACTTAGCACAATGCCAGACACATAGTAGGGAGTTAATAAATGTTTACCGATTGACTGAATGAAATATATATAAAAAATGAAATTATCTCCACTTTTAAGAAGCTTACATAAGTCTTTAACATTTCCTATATTGCCAAATCCCATGGATCTTGGGAGTGACATCTTTGGGCAAATTCTTGAAATTCAGGTGTTATCTGATGAGTTGCAACTTATTATATAGACTTATGATCTCAAAATAGAAAGTGATTCCTTCTTCATATTTCTTGATTCTCTTTCGACTTTTTCTTTGCACATCATTGGTTTTATTTTTTAATATAGGTATCTGTGTACATGGCAGAGCCCCTCCAAGACTATGAGCAGGGACAAGATTCTCTTAGAAAGGGAATTGGGGGGGGGGGTAGAAATCCCAAACCAAAAAACTTTTATCCTCACTGACACACAGTGGGCACATGGGAAATATCAGCTGAACTAAATTAACTGTATTTCCAAGGCTAGACAAAAGCAAGTGGGCACAGGCTTTTTGTCAGGCTAATCTCTCTACATCTATTTGCCTTGCTACCAAGACAACTCAACTACAAACAAGAGCCATAGTTTCATTAAGCAGCCTCCAAATTGGGAACCTGCCTATTTTGTTTGCTTTAGGTCAAAAGAGATGGCCATGGCAGCTTTGGTTAGTTAGTGAAGTTAGTGATATTCTTCTCTCAATTATAATTGTGAAAAGATATAGTGATGCAAAGTACTCTTTATAGATCAGTCACTTCCATTTGGATCTAACTTGTTTCACTTGACTTTAATTTAATTCTGCCCCTAGAAACGGTTTAACTTTGATGTGAACTAAGCCATGTTTTCTGCAGTTGGAGAGATAGTTTTCAACTCAGCAGGGACAAAGTAATATTAACTCCTTCTGCTTAAGCAAAGTATTTACCTAAAAAAAAAAAAGAAAAACATAGACTATAATCAGTTTTCCCAGAGTTTATCTCCATTATCTGATTCAGATCCTAAGATTGGTCCCTGCTGCTGACTCCTCCAAGTGTTGTCTGGCAAGGTAAGACAAAGCCAACATTTTTCAAAGGAAACAAATTTTAAAAAGCCAAATCAAACCAAAAATCAACCCACCTACAAATATCTCTGTTGAACAATTAACAAAAAAGGAAAAGGGAGAGCGTTTAATGTAGCAAGAATGGAGTTAATATTATATGGAAAATAATTTTGCAAGGTGTCTATGTAACAGATAAGAATCAGGACTGGTGTGTTTATATTGCAATTAAGCTGCAGTCAGCACCTGGCAGGGGCTGCATTCTTTGAAAAGCCAAACCAGCAATTCCAGTTTGCATAGGCACAATTTGAAGATTCCATTTGGGGCTGTCACACAAATACCCCACCCCCCTCTTCTCCCTCCCTCCCCCCCTTCTCTCCTTCCTTCTCTCTCCCTTTCCTCCCTGTAATATATATTTTAACATGTTTATATAACATACAAAAAATTTATACAATACACATATATGGATATATATGTAGTATGTACTATACAACATGTAAACATGATTTAATAGAAATAGAATAGAAATTTAATAGAATAGAAATAGAAAGGCAGGTTGCAAACCTGCCTTTTAAAAACTAGGAAAATCAACTGTCCTCTTCCCAAATTTGTCTTTGTTGTTATTTCTTACCACCCAAGGCGGGGGGAAATCTGGATTTTTTTTCTTTCCTCCTCTGGCAAAAGGCCAAAGTAATAACCCAGCAAGACATCTGACTTCTTGACAAAAACATACACTGTTACAAGTTTGATTTTGATTTTCAAAACCAGAACAGTTTTGCATCATAAAAGAAAAACTTCCATTATTTAAAATGTTGTTCATAAATTAATTTTACAGTCTCTCCAGAGCACCACACTCAGTGATCCTATTAAAAAGGAGGGGGGAGAGGAGTAGGGGTTGGAGACAACCCTTGGACTGCTTAGTAAAAAGAGCAGGCAAAACTTATGGGCCCTAAGTCAGCTAATTTTTGTCAGCAGTGTTTTCATTCTTACTCAGTGTCTCATGCTTATTTAACCCCAAAAACCTGAATGCGGAAGAAAGCTGGGAGACTTTTTAAAGCATGCATGCGTGGTTCCTCCACACTGCTCCTCCCTCTGCCTTGGGACTTATGGGAGTGTAGCAGTCAGGGAATCTGCTGGATTCAAAAAGCCAATGGCAGCTGTGATGAACAAGGCACTTGGTGTATCCTGGGTGGGAGGGGGAGGGTTACGGAAGGCAAACAGCTGTGCAGATGCTGACAGGAATGCAGCGCACAACACTTAAAAAATAAGGCCCTTTACTTGGTCATGGAGAAAGGCCAGAGTCTTGGGGGAAGAGGGGAACAAATCTCTCCAAATTAATGCTCTCCTTGGCATAGTCTACGTAGTTCTGCTGAGAGTCTCTCCTGAGGTCTATCCATCTACCCTTTCTTTCTGGACAATTTCAAAAGCATGGCATTTCTCCCGAGGATCTGAAAGTGGGCCGAGAGCCAGCCACATGCTTTAAAAAATCCACGAGAAAGAAGTCCGAGTAGGGCTTAGTGGGCCAGGGCATTTTGTTTATGCGACATCTAGTTAGTGAGCAAGCACTGACTGTGTATAGAGCACCATATGACACATTAGGAAGAGGAAGGAGGGAGATAGACATCCAAAGTAAAAAGCCGTGACCGCTGCCCTCGAGGAGCAAGCTCACAATCTGGTAGGAGAGATACAATGAGAGCACATGAATTGCCATGAGACTGGCACACAACCTATTTGCAGCATGACTGATAGACAAGTGAATTGTGCTTCACCCAGGAGTGATGTTCTTGAAAAGCAGTTTGCAAATAAAGTCTTTGCAACAACTTTTTTCTTTCTTTTTCTTTTTTTTTTAGGCATGGCCAATATCCTAATTCAGACATCATTTCTGGTCACCTCAGTAGCTGACAATTATACAGTGCAACCCAATTGACAGGCATTTTAAGCATAAGCTGTGTATAGAGAGAGATTTTATGACATAGTAGAAAGCATTGGGCTTGAGAATCAGAAGGGAAGAGGGAACAGGAAAGGAAGGAAATGAGCATTTACTTAGCACTCAATGGATAGAGTACAAGGTCTGGAGTTAGAAAGACTCATTACAAGCTATGTGACTGGACAAATCACAATTGTTTGCCTCAGTTTCTTCACCTATAAAATAAGTTGGAGAAGGAAATGGCAAACACTCCATCATCTTTGCCAAGGAAACCCCAAACAGAGTCATGAAGAGTTGAAAACTCTTGACTGAAAAACTACCCAACACTCTGTGCTCTGGCACTGGGCTAAATGTTTTACAAATTTCTCATTTGACAGAACCCAACTGGTTTGCAATCCCACTCTATGAGCAAGTCACTCAGTCTTTCTGCTTCTCATTTTCCACATCCTCAAAATGTAGTATGGAGGACGGGGAGTTATGCTTATATGATAAAACATATTAAAACATTTGGCAAACTTTAAAGCAATATCTATCAATCACCCAACATTTATTACGTGTCCACAATGTGACAGGCACTGTGCTAAGCAATGGGGATGTAAAAAGAAGCAAAAGACTGTCTTTGGTCCAAGGAGCTCTCAATCTAACAAATATATTCAAACAAGCTACATACAGATTTAAAAGGAAATAACAGAGGGAAATTAAAAATTAAAAGGGGTTGGGAGCTTGCTGGGTGAGATAAGAAGCTTAGAGAAAACTTAGTATTATCACCATTCTAGAGTTTGTAGGTCTAGAAATTATAACAGACAAATACAGACAATTCTATTAGAGAAGTGAAGAACAAGGGTTTTATTTGGTAGGAAGGTCAAGGTATTCAAGAGATAGTCCCTACACCCATCTCCTTTCCTACCTTCTTTTATTCCCCTTCTAACCTCTCAGATGATCTGGTCACTTTTTCTGGAATATGCCTTGAATTTCCTAGGAATTCCATATGATCAGCAGATATGCTCCTCACCCTATTCATCCTCCACTCTTCAAGTCCCAAGTAGAACACCTCATCTTTTTAAAGCTTCCTCAACCTGTTGTTCTCTTCTTCCTATGAATTTATTACTATAATTGCATATGGTAAAAGAAGTGTCAAGTATAGTGCAATCTTGAAGTGTCACTAAATTCAACTTCTGGAGGTCAAGAATAGTATCTTGTGCCAAAGAAAGCATTGTGCCAAATACAATAGAAAGAATGATGGGAGTCTGAAAGCCAGGTTCGAGTCCCAGCAAGGATCTTTAGCTAGGATTTGGACAAAGTCAAGATTCAAAATTAGATCTTCAAGCTTTTAGTCCATTATTTTTCACAGAATACCCTTATTGATCAAATGAGATAAAGTGCTTACGTACCTGTCCCTGAGTTGATTCAGCAAATATTTATTTATTAAGTATCTACTCTGTGCCATTTACTCTGCTAGACTCTTACATTTTGTTCTCTTTCCTGCAAATTCCTACAACCAACCAAGATCTGAGATTAGAAAAATAAATGCTAATTATCACCACATGGTATCAAAATTCTTTCCATGTACATTCCTCTTTCTATCTTCCTTAACAATGAAAAAAATTAAGGGGGGGGGCAGATTTATTACTCAACTATCTGAGAACCTGGAAATGCATGCCTTTTTATCCATTTCCAAAGCTGCACTGAACTTATGCTGCCAACCCCAAAGTGAAATGCTATCAAGTTCAGTACTTGGTGCCAGTTACTCCCCAAGGTGTTTATGTGAAGCACTCAGGCAAAAT
The DNA here is from genome assembly GCF_016432865.1 of Antechinus flavipes. Lineage (NCBI taxonomy): Eukaryota > Metazoa > Chordata > Mammalia > Dasyuromorphia > Dasyuridae > Antechinus > Antechinus flavipes. Next base: position 299,351,165 of record NC_067399.1, on the reverse strand, counting down.
GAACATAACATCTGTATTCTAATTGCTAATGAGCAATCATCATTTCTACAATTCTCCTGCCTGGGATTTAGCTGCTTGGAATACTAATGTCATTAAAAGTTTTAGAGAGCTTTTTTTTTCCCTATTCAAAAAAAAAAAAAATCTCTCCCTCACATAATTTTCTTTTTTTTCCCCTTTCCAAATTAAAAAAAAAAAATTAAAACAAAATCTATCTTCTCACCCTCTCACCTCCCCATTATAAATGTATATAAATTTAAATATATATAATATATATACACACATTATATTTTTAAAATATAAAAACAAAACAAATTGCTGAGTTAGTCCTGTCCAAAAATAAAGTCGCAATTTTGCACCATTAGGAAATAGGCAGCATGTTTCATCACAAGTCTTCTGGAATTGTAATTAGTCATAATGTTTTTGGTCAGTGTTCCCAAGTCTTTCAAAGCTGTTTATCGTTATAATATTGCTATTACTGTATAAATTGTTTTCCTGGTTTTGATAACTTCACTTTGCATCAGTTCATAAAAATCTTCTTAGGTTTCTGTGAAACCATCATATCATCATGTCTTAAAAGCACAACAGTATATACAATCAATAGCACAATCGTATATCATTTTTCATATATCGTATCTTGTTTAGCTATTGTTCAACTGGTAGATATCCTTTTGTCTCTGATTTTTTGTCATCATAAAAAGTATTTTCATAAATACTTTTCTCTATATAGATCTTTTCCCTCTTTCTTTGATCTCTTTGAGGGATTGACCAAGTAGTGCTACCATAGGTTCAAAGGGCATGAACCATATATCTTTGGGGTTATAGTTCTAAATTGTCTTTCAGAACATCTGGACCAATTTACAGCTCTACTATCAGTGCATTAATACACTTGTTTTCCCAGAACCCCTCCAACATTTATCATTTCCCCTTTTTATCAATTTTGACAATTCAATGATGGTAATGTGGCATCTTAGCTGTTTTATTTTGCATTTCTCTAATTATTAGTGATTTAGAACCTTTCTCCTGTAGCTATTAAGAACTTGGATTTCTTCCTTTGAAAATTGCCTATTCACATACTTTGACTATTTACCAATTGGAGAGTACTTTTTATTCTTATCAATCAGGCTCCATTCCTTATATATCTTAGAAATGAGACATCACATTTGATGCAAAGATTTCCCTCTCCCCCTTCACCTCCCATTTATCTGCTCTTCTTATACTTTCACCTGCATTGGTTTTGTGTGCAAAACTTGTTATATTTTATTTTAACTAAAATTGTCCATTTTATTACTTGTTATTCTCTCTCTTGTTTTGCCATATACTCTTTCCTTATCTATAAATTTAACAGGTAATTTTCTTCCTTGCTCCTCAAATTTATGTCACCCTTTACCTTCTAATCATGTAATCATTTGGAGATTATATTACTTTATTATTATTATACCATACTATATTATATTATATATGTATAATACTATATATTATACTATACTATATATTATTATAATTATACTATAATTACATTTGGAGGTAATCTTGCTGTGTGGTGTACAATGTTGGTCTGCCCCTAGTTTCTACCATTCTGCTTTCTAGTTTTCCCAACAATTTCGGTTGAATAGTGAGCTCTTGCTGTAATAGTTGGAATCTTGTTTTTATCAAATACTAGGCTATCATACTTTTTGCTTCTATGATATTGTGTAGCTGATGTGTTCCACAGATTCACTATATTTCTTAGCCAGTCCCAAATTGTTTTGATGATTACTGCTTTGATGAAACCTCAAACTCTATAGTATGGTTTGAGAATGAGTACTGCCAAGCTCCCTTTCTTCCCTTTTAAAAAAAAAATTTTTTATTATTTCCTTTCAGATTTTTGATCCTTGTTTCTCCAGATGAATTCTGTTATGATTTTTTCTCTCTCTCATAAATAACCCTTTCATATTTTGATTGGTTAATTGATCGGTTGATTGGATAAATTAATTTTGGTTGTATTATCGTTTTTGTTATATTAGTTCAGGTGACCCACAAACAATATTTTTCTAATTATTTAGATCTGTCTTTATTTGTGTAAAAAAGTGTTTTTATCATCATGTCCTCATAGGCTCTGTATGTTTTGGCAGGAAGATGCCTAGAGACTTTATGCTTTATGTAATTATTTTAAATGAAAATTTTAAAAATATGTTCTTGCTGAATTTTGTTGATAACATATAGAAATTCTGATGTTTTATGTGGGTTTATTTTATATCCTGCAACTTTGCTGAAGTTGTTGTTTCAATTAGTTTGTCAGTTGACTCTGGGTTCCTCTGAATTCACATACACTTTCTAAAACTTTGTTTAGCTTGTGAAGAGTTCTCTTCTTCCTGAAATATCTGAGTACTATTAGTAGGATAATCAACCTTTTCTCTTTTGCTAGGGTTTTAATTTGTGTATAATATATGAGAAGCAGTGTAGTGTAATAGATGGGCAATTCAGAAGACCTAGGTTTTTGTCATCAAGAGGCTGTCACCTCTCATCTCTGGACCTTAATCCTTTTTTCATAAAATGAGAATCAAGTCTCTTGTAGATCTAATTTTTCTCCTCTTTTTCCAGTAGCTACCATACCTATTTGAGGCAGGTTTAAAACTCTCCTGTTGCCTAAATGAAATACTCTATATTAAAAACATTTGGTAACAAGCCTAAATTGGCTTTTAAAAGTCTTCTTGTAATGGGGCTCCATTCATCCTACTTTTCTTAGCTTTAATCAAGAAATCAAGAACTCACTGTCTAAAGCACAGGTCATGCTCACTCTCACTTCTCCACCCCAAGCTTTTAACTATCAGTACATCCATTTCCCCCTTCATCTTCTTCTACACCTTTCTCCTCCTTTGTCAAAAACATCGTCAATCACTCCTCTGATAATGTATTCCTTTTCCTCAAACTATAAATATGCCAGGCTTAGCCCCTTATCCTAAAAAAACCAATATATTGGTGTGACTATTATAAATAATTGCTGTAGTTTGAGTCTCTAAGACCCATAGGGGGTTTTCTTGACAAAGTAACAGGAGTGGTTTGCCATTTCCTTGTCCAGATCATTTTATGAGTAAACAAATTAAGGGAAATGAGGTGAAATGACTTGCTCAGGATCACACAGCTAGTGTCTGAGACCATATATGAACTCAGGTGTTTAGGACTCTAGGTCCTGTACTCTATTCACTATAATACCTAGCTGCTCCAGGCACTATGCTAAGTATTTTACAATTATCTTTTTTGATTCTTAAAACACTGGGAGACAGGTGTCACAATATCCTTATTAATCAATGAGTTACATAGCCAATAATGTCTAAGGCAGGATTTTAACTGAGGCCTGAATCAGACCCAGAGCTCTTATCTGCTACACCACCTGGCTGCTCTAGATCAAGGGAAAAGATGAGGGGAGAAGAATAGAAAAGGATTCTGGATCTAGTGTCTGAAGATATGGATTTAAATTTTAGCTCTACAATTTACTGTTTTTATGATCTGAGACACTGGTTTTGTCCAGAATGTCCTTCTGGTATTTTATGATCCTACATTCCAGTTTTTCTTCTCATTAACTGTTCAGCATTTCAAATACAGTCTACATACTTTTTCTGAGGGAGAAAATAATCAGGATCATTATTTTATATATATATATATATATATATATATATATATATATATATATATATATATATATATATATATATAGAAGGGAAATCCTGTGATGGAAAGCCAGATGAGACCTCCTCCTAATCAATAATCTATTCACTGTGCCACCTAGCTCCACCATTATACATAATACCCGTATCATAAACTCCTATACTCTTTTTTTCCTCCTTAACCTTTTTTTTTCCCTCCCTCCAGCTAAGTTGGAAATTTCTTTGCTCTCTTCCATAAGCATGACAGTTTCTCAGGTTATCCTCTATAACTAGAATGATCTTCCAATTCACCTCCATTCCCATTCTGATTTCTGGCCAATGAAACCTTTCCTCTTTTTCACATACCAAGGTCAATTATTGTGTCATTCATAATCTGTTATGCCACAGTTTTCTTTAACTGTCCTGACTCAGTTTCCTTGTACAAGTTTCCCTTGTCTCAGTCTCCCTAATTACTCCCCTAAGCTGTAAATCTCCCTCTGGTCCATGAAGGCTGAGGACCAATTAGTCTAAGGTTATAAATTGTTAGCCCAAGTAAGATGAACAAGAGAGTAGACTTCCTGATTATCTTCTGTCCTTGAGAAATTTACAACATCCCTTAAAATATTCCAAGATATTTCACTGACATCTTTATCTCTGGGTTCCTTTTTTTTTTTCATAGCCTTTTCCAGCTGGGCTTTTCCCGCTCTTTTTCCCTCTTCTTTGTCTCTAAAAGGTATATAAAGGTTAGAGATTCTCCATTCATTGCTGGAGAATGGCGGCTGGCTGTGGATGCTGGACGCTGGATTCTTTTAGATGATAGTCTCCTCCAGACCTGGGACCAACATGAATTCCTTGGTCCCAGTATATCTTTATCTCTGTCTGACTGGATAATTTGAGACGAGAGTCCTGTCCAGTCAATCTTACTCTCCCATTAATAAAATATTAAAAACTCTCTAATCTCTCTCCTGCCTCAGTTTCTCTGGCATTACAATCTTCTGTTTTTTTTCTATTCAAGTAATCTATTCCTCCTCAATTTTCATTTTGGCTTGACTTCTTCCTTGCTCTTATGCTATCTTCTTTTATTATCAATTATTTGTGTATATCTCTGCTGCTTCCCTCCAATCCTACCTTAAATTGTAAGCTTCTAGAGAGATGTCCAAAGTAGCTATCTTTATACTGCCAGATCCTAACACAGAATCTGGCATATTTATAAAAGTCTATGGAACTGAATCCTATTGGAAGTACAGAATCACTGACTGTTAGAGCTGGAAAGGACCTTGGAGATCATCTAGTCTAGGGCTCATTATACTAATTGTTTTCTAATTGTTTCATGTGGGCTAATCTAATCTTGTTTCATGAACTAGATATAACTTGCAACTCTTATAGTGACTATCATTAGGCAATGTGAAGCTTGAGAGTAAACTAAGTAAAAATTTTAATTGCAGGAATTTTCCTTTTTAAAAACATGTTTTATTTCAAAATAAATTTTATTGCTGCTGTTTGTCCTCACATCACAATCATTCTAATACTTCTTTTCCTGGGTAGTTTCTCTCATGACAAAGAAAAACAATTAAGCAAAAACATTACTATAGTGTTAGTATCAGACAATGTATACAATAATCTGGTAGTCCCCTCACCTCTTTCATGAAGGGGAAGATGACTTTCCTTATCTGTTCCCTAAGACTTCCTTGGTTTTTTGACTTTTAGTGTTTGCTTTTTATTTATACATTGTTATAGTAACAGTGAATATTGTTCTCTTAGTTTTGTTTATTTTGCTGGGTCAGTTCATTGAAATCTTCCCATGTTTTCCCAAGTTTCTTTCAAATTCTCGTTTCTAAATAGAATATTCAATTATCTGTTATTTTGTCCCCCAGCTATTATCCAGTTGGAACTTCCTGAATACAGGAGGAGAGGAAGCTAACCCACTGTCTTTAGAGCTCTCACCCTAGGGCCTAATCCAGTTGACTGGTGATCAAATTAGCCCACTTAGCTCACTTGATCTATTGACTGACTCTAGATACCAGATCATGTTATAGCTTTATTTTCTGTCTAATCATCCAGCTCTGGCCACTCCATCTGCCTGCCCTGTTCATTTCTCCCCAATACATGTTTATCTTTCTCTATTAGAACATAAGCACCTTGAGAATAAGGTCTGTTTCCATCTTTCCTTTAGTATTTGCATCACCAGCATTAAACATAATGCCTGGCATGGCTATTCAGGCAACTGAGAAGCACCCACATTTTCAATTCTTTGTTATGATAAACAGTGCTCCTATGAAAATTTCAGTATATAGTATACCCTTGCGCCAGTCTGTCTCTTACTAGTGAGATCATTAGATAAGAGAATAAGGACAGTCTGGTCACTTCTCTTCCATAATTCCAAATTTATATTCAGAACAGGGAGATTACTTCTCAACTCCAACAATAATGTACTGTTGTGCTTATTTTCCTACAGTCCCTCCCATAATTCCCATTTTTTTTTTTTTTTTTTGGGTCTTCTTTCCAATTTTCACATGGCATGAGGTTAGATTCTCAGAGTTGCTTAAATTTGCATTGGTTATTAGTGATTTGGTGAATATCTTCATATGGTTATTTATAGTTCTCTGTTCCTCTGAAAACCTCATATATTTCAACAACTTAAGTACTGGGGAATGGTTAAGTAATGCTACTGATGCATTAATGTTCAGTTCCAATTGTTACTGTGGCTATCAGATCTCACTGGTGATATTTGATGACAAGTATTTTTCCTATTTTACCATTTCTCTTCTAATTTTATCTTCATTGATTTTATTCATACAAAAACTTTTCAATTTCCTGTACTTTAAATCATCTATTTTACTTTTTAATGATCTCTTCTATTTCTCAATTAACTAAGAGAGCTCCCTGGACTGTTCCCTGCCCAATAATAACAAAAGCTACAACAACATATTCCTCTGTTTCTCCTCTAATTTTTTTTTTCCTTTTTGATCCTGTGAGCCTTCACATTTTTAGTAACCACATAGAGATGCTACGAAGGGACTTCTGCAAAAGAGACTTAATGTATATACTGGCATTTCTTTGAAAAGGTCATATTCTAGTAAAGAGACATTCTAGATACCTCTAATTGAGAATTTTTCAAAATCTTAAGGAGAAAGTCATGATAAATGATAAAAATTAATATTCTGTTATATAACCATCTTTACTGCAGTGGCGAAAAACTCAAATATAAAGGGAGAGGATACTAAATCAAACATAAGGATCCCTGTAGGCCATATAAGGACTTGAAAAAAGTATATGACTAATATCCAAATTCTATTGTGGTTTTTAAAACTATTTTGTCAAATGTTTTCCATTTACACTCTCATCTGGTCCTTGCCACATTCAAGAGTATTGTAGGTGCTGACATCTCTGTTTTACAGGATCTGTGTTTTGAGTAGTTTCTATCACCAATATTGGTGTCAGATGACTTAGTTTAGAGCTAGATGACACAAAAGTAAGGGGAAAATGCCTGGTGGGTGTAAATAGTAGCACATTACCAATGATAACTAATGCAAGAAAGGTGACATTAAAAATGTCACTGGAAAAAAGCAGCAGTGCCATGTCAGTAATGTATTAAAAAGGAGAGAAAATAAGAGCCTTAGTACTGTATTCATTAAATACTAAAAGAGTTAGAGGAAAGCTTCCAGAATTTTGGAATGATCTCTGTAGCATATGGTATTCCTCTGAGACTATCTCCAATTTATCCTATATATCTTGTTTGTACATGGTTGTTTGTATGTTCTCTCTCCCATTAGATTTCATTAGTTCCTTGAGAGTAGGAACTATTTTATTCCCCTTTCTTTGTATGCTCAAACACAGTGACATATAGTAGGTGCTTAATAAATACATTTGAGTTGACTAAGTATACTGAAAATAATAGGAAAGGATGTAAATCCAATTCCTACCCCATCATTCCCTCCACCCCAGGAAGGGAAAGGCTACAGTGTCTTGAGAAAATGGCATGGAGCCCTTAGTTGAATTGGTGGGATTTAACCCAATAGGCCAGTAGGTAGTTTCTTACTGTAACTAATTATTCTTGCTCACTAGGTGTTAAGCTCTAGTGTTGCTAGGCTGTTCAAGGACTCCCAAGTGCTGAAAGTATCCTCTAAATTTGGCATCCAGGACAAAGATTCAGTCATCCTGCCCTAGTTAAAAGTCTTTGTGGAGGGGCTTGGGATCAACTCCAGTTAAGGAAGTACCTGCATGAATGACATCAAGCATCAGTCATTCAGAGACCTTAATCTGTTCCCTCCCTTGTTATAAACATTTGGAAACATTGTCAAAAGAGTGGGTCAGAATTTCAGATTCAATCCATGACAAATGAAAGCACACTGTGCTGAACAGAGTCTGAATTCCTTCAAAATGGCTTCAGTAATAGTCAATATAAAAGTAAAATAAATCATTCAAAACAAATTATCATTTGCTATTGGATCAGAGCACACATTATGAAAGACAGGTTGAGCTGGGGATTATTGTTGGATGGCAAGAAATATCATGGGAACAATTATGAACAAAAGACAAAGTACCATGTGGGTTGTTCTATTAGAAGTACTATGCTTTAAACGTCTAAACATTTTATTAACACCACTCAAAAGTGAGTGAGTAGAGGCTTAATTTGACAAGGGAATGAAAAAAAAGGCAGCAGCAAGATTTATTATGGGATTGTGTGCCGATTGGGTTCAAATCTTTGCTGGACAAGGTAGATAAAAGTTAGTTAAGAGGTGCAATTTTTTTCTTCTTTTAAAAAAAAAAAGCCATTTTCATTCTGAAAACTTATTATAGCCGGGGCAAGATAAACAAAATTTTGAAACTTAAATGGATCATACCTATATGGAATAAAGAAATTCATGCCCTTCAATGTTTCTGTCAATAAAAATGAAGTTTGGAATTTCTTACCACAAATCAAGTTCTAATGATCGTTTTCTTACAACTGTAGTTTTATTCTAGCAAAGGCATCCTGACGGTAGCATTTTCCTTCCTTGGTCTTGTGCTAGCTTTTTGTTGCCAAGGTAACCAGTAACATTTCACATACCACAGAGTAGTATATCATGTATCACTATGGCAGAAAAGGAAATGCCATACTATACTTAAAAGCCACTTTTAAAAAAAAATCTTTTACCACTCAGTGCATTATTCTGAATATCATATTCTAACCTTTAGGTATGGAATGTTTTATGATGTAGATATCAAAGGGTAGTACCCTTTCAAAAATCTATACTAAACAAAGTAAGACAAGCCTGTCTTAAAGGAATAAATGCTTTGTTTATCAACTTTTCTGAAATGAAAAAGAGGCCCTTCATTCTATTTCTTATTTTTATCTGCAAAAGTTTCATCCCAAGAAGAGTGACAACAAGTTAATAACAGATATAGCTAGCATTTATGTGGTACCCACTATGTTCCGGGCACTGTGCTGAGTGCTTTACAAATGTTATGAAATTTGTTCTTCACAAAACCCTGGGGTGGTATTATTTTCCTTATTTTATAGATGAGGAAAGGGAAGCATATAGAATAGACAGCAGAGCATAAATAGAAGTTACATGACTTACTCAAGATTATAAAGTGTCTGAGGTGAAATTTGAACTCAGATCCTCCTGATTCCAGGCCCAGTGCTCTATCTGCTGCACCACTTAGCTGCCTATCTAGAATGAAAAGGTTCACAAGTCAACAATTTAGATCCCCGCTTCTTAAACTTTGGTTTGCAACCCTTCATAACTGAATGTGGTGGTCACAAAATTATGACTTATTAGTAAATGTTTGATATGTATACCTATTTCATATAGCTATATACACTCAGGATCATGTAAAACTTTCTTGGGTGACAAGTAGTTATGGGTAAAAAAACTGTTGGAAACCTTAATCTAAATCACTTAAGCTTTTACACCTTTACAGATCTAAAAGGCTTATTGTTATATAAGACATTTCATATAGAAATTTTGTAGGGTATGAGGGAAAGCATGATACAGTTTCTTTCTTAGGGATAAAATAAAGGCTACTTCAGTCTCAAGGAGCAAAAAATTTTGAGTTGATTCCCATGAAGATGCTTTTATGGGTGGTGATTTTTCAGCAATATAGATGCTCCCTCCAGAGTCTTCTTTCGTTAAGCATCTTATTGTTATAAATAGTCCATCTACTCCAGGATTTCCTTAAGTGAAGTTTACATGCAAACATCAGCTAGAAAAATGGGATTTTGAATTAACAGTCAAGTAAAATTGCTGACACACAGCTACAGAAATGATCAGTGATTAAGACATTTCAGGATTTTTGATGGTTTTTCTTGATTTTGTTTCTTAAGGAATAGTAAAGACACTAGGGATAATTTTGGAGGAAAAAATAATGCATATTAATACTTTTTTGCTCTCTCATCCAACAAATGCTTATTGAAAATCCACTATATGCCTACACTCTAGGAAGTACTGAATGTTGGGAAAAAGGAAAAAAAAGATAATTGGCTTGTATATAGTGACATACAGCTTACACAAAGCCTTCTCCTTGCATCAATATAGTACATATATTCCTAATTTACAAATGAAGACACTGAGGTGCAAAAGTTAAATACATAATAACAAGTTTGTATAAGAGCTAGGATTTGAACTGAAATCTTCTGAGTTTAAGCTGTGATACCATTTCTATTCCAGAAAAATAACAGTTCACATTTATATAGTGATGATGATGATAGTGAACATTTATGTAGTACTTTGTTTCTGTTCGGTCATGAATCCTTCATGACCCCATTTGGGGATTTCTTGGCAAAAATACTGGAGTGGTTTACCATTTCCTTCTCCAATTCATTTTACAAATGAATAAATTGAGGCAAACAGCATTAAGTGATTTGCCCACAGTAACACAGTGTTTGAGGTTGGATTTAAACTCAGACCTGCCAGATTCTAACCTAGCATTCTAATTTCTGTGTAACCTAGCTGCTCAAGAGTGCTTATTATATGCCAAATACTATGTGCTAAGCTCTTTTTTTTTTTTTTTTTAAATAAATATCTCATTCAATCTACCCAACAACCCGGGGTGGAGATGGGTGGGGGAAGAGAACAACCCTGCTACTATTGTCCCCATTTTACAGATAAGGAAATTGAAGCAAGTAGAGGATTAATTCTTCTGCTTCTTGTGGAAAGTTCAGATTCCTTTTACCTCAATACTCCAACATCTCCAAAATCTCATTACCTTAATTTTTCTCTCCTATATTACTCAGTTTAAATCTAAGCAGTACTGAAGGTAATTCAGATTTATTCAGTGATGTTAGTGGATAAGAAAGGAAGAAGAATTTTAAACAATTCAAAGTAAATTGTGCCTAGGAATTATTGTTATTATTATTTTTTAATCACTGCTCTTCCTTGAACAAGAGTATCGGGATCATTTTCCAGCTCCTGCTATTTATCTTCCTACACCTGTGCATTTCAAGCAAGCTGTACTCTATGTCTGGAATGTCATCTCTCCACCTGTGGAACGCTATATTCTCAAATCATCCTTGAGCCCCTGTCACGACTCCTGTCTACAACCTTATATAGCACTTGACTTTACACCTCTCTGATGCATTCATTATGATATAATGCTTCAACAGTGTTTTATTTACTTATTAGATTATAATCTGCAGGAAGAGCAAGAACCCTGTGTCTTTTAAACTTTGTCTCCCTGCCTTATGGTAGTCTCTGCCCCAGCAGCACCTGACAAGTTCTCTGTAGACAATAAATGTGTGATGAATGAATAAATTAAAATGTTTTATGTACATGAACAGCAATTAAAAAAGTTTATGGACATGGCATTGACATGTTAAATATCATTATGTCAAATAATATCTTAGAAAATGAAAAAGGTTACAGGAAATAATGAAAAGGATGAGCACAACATTTTTACGTATATTTCATCACCTTAACTAATAAAAGGCCATCTAAGTGGCAGAGCAGATAGAATGTAAGGTCTGAAATAAAAAAGAATCAATCATCTTCATGACTTCAAATCCAGCCTCAGACATTTTAAAAGTATGCTTCCATACCAGTATAGAACAGATAGAAAAATATAATGCTAACATAGTTAATAAATTTCTTAATTCATGAGGAAAAAAATGCTTACTCTTCTTTAACCAAAGCAAAATAATAATAATAATAATTAGATGTTATGCAATAAAAGAACAGCTTTTTTTCCCAACGAGGGAAAAATTGTTCAGAATGTTGTAAAAAAACATTAGCATTCTTCCACCCCACCATCCTATCTCCAAAAGAGAGAAGGAATAAAGAATATAATAAAATGTTCAAAATAATACTCAACAGCTATATTGATCTGTGTTAAGAAGAAAACAAAAATTCCTCCATTCACATTTCAGATAGGGAATAAAACAGATGTCTGATCTATCTTGAGATTGCATTACTCAGTTTAAACCTAAATGGTACTGAAGATAATTCAGATTTACTCAGTGAAGGTAGTAGATAAGAAAGGAAAGAAAAATCCTAAAATTAAATAAAAGTAAAAAACACTGCACTAGGAACTGCCTGGCCCAAGATGATTTAACATGAGATCTGAGGTTCTGACACCTGTATAAAAGTAGTCTAACCCAACAAGACAAAAATGTCATTCCATTCTGGTAGCAACTCACGAAGAAGAAAAAAAGTAGAGTTGTTAGATCATGGCTTGTTCATTTTTCTTATGTCATGAATTCCCCTCCCTCCCCCTTAGACAGCTCAGTGAAGTCTGTGGACTCTTATTCAGAATAATGTTTTAAAATATATACAGGATTACAAAGGAAACTTACTATATTGAAATATATATATATATAAAACAAAATATTAAAAACAAATATGGTCATAGACGTACACTAGAAGACTTGGTGGATTCACCATTAGCTAAATGAATATCACCAATGACATTTTAAATTTCATAAGGAAAATTAATTGAATGAATAAATCTTCTGTCTTTAGAATAGGAGGTAAACATTATTGACCCGCAGTTAATAGGAAAGGTATTTCAAGTTCTTTCTTCAATCACAGCCATCTGTTTGAACTAATCTATCTCTATTCTTTCCCCTCCTTACTCTCTCTTTGTAAGGTTCACATTTGCAAAATGCATTCAAATTAAAGAGTTGTGGACCAAGAATAGAGTTTTTTACTATACAAAAACTATATATGTCATACAGGACTGGAGCCTATGACCTTGGTCTCATTAACCCTATACTCTAAACAAATGAGCTAATGATGAAATGGGCCTTTTTATTGTAGAAGCAATCTCTTGAGAAGATGATTGATACTATATCAATAACCTTGGGGACAGAGGTCATCAATCCTCCCAAAGTCCCTCAAAGCAAGACATTTGTAAGAGAAAGACAATAAAGGGTAAAAAAATAGCTTTAACAAAAAGAGTTAAATGTAATATCCATTCTACTGAATAGACTAGAATACCAAGTCAACCTTGATCAATTAACTGAGCACTTATGTGTGTTTACTAATGTTTGTTAAGTACTAGGGAATCAAAGACAGAGGGTAGAGATGGGGAGGGAACAGATAAGTCTTTAAGGAGTTTAGATTATATTCAAGGGTGCCAAGTAAAAATAACCAATTAAATAAAAGGATCTGGGGTAGAGAGAGAGGAGAGGTGTGTTTGCCTAAAGGTTAGTGGCAGGATTATGGTACCCCAGAGGAGCTCTGAAAGAATTTAGGGAATGCTAAAAAGTGCAGATGAAGGGGAGGGGGAAAGGAGGAGAACCGAGGGAGGGAGGGAAAGAAGTAAAGAAGGGAGAGAAGAAGGGAGGGAGGGAGGGAGGAGGAGAGGAAGAGGGAACAAGGGAGCAACCGAGGGAGGGAGAGAGGCAGAGAGGGAGAACATTGTAGGCCTGGGGATAGGCAAGGTGACAAGAGATGGATTGTTGTAGAAAAGGAATATATATTAAGTCAGTCAGTTTGGCTGGACCTTAGAGTGTGTAAAGGATAGAAAGGAGCTAGATTATGAAGGGCTTTTAAATACCAAAAAGAGCTTTTTGTGTTGTTCAGTCATTTTTCAGTCATATCTGACTCTTTGTGATCCCATCGGGGTTTTCTTGACAAAGACACTGAAGTGGTTTGCTATTTTCTTCTCTCTAGAGTACTTGCATTTTATCCTAGAGGCAATAGAGAGTTATTAGAGTTTATCTGCAGGGAAAGACAAAGTAGTATTATGCCTTAGTAAAATCTCACCTCCTTCCACCCCTCACCTTCCTCTGCACTGCCTCTGACCTTTGACTTTATAGGTATAGGGAATCCATAGGGAGGTACTTCCTTTAGTGATGCAGAATAACATCATCCCTTTCACCTTATTTGGGCAATTTATAATATTAGAATGGTGGAATTTGTACTAAGTTCTTTCAGACCTGGTGGCCAGCTTTCTAAGATGTTCTATCAAACTATCTCTCACCTTGGGAATGTCACTTTTATGTTTTTCATTCATATTTACAGTTTTTAAGAGGCAACTAGGTGGCACAGTGGATACAGTATTGGGCTTGGAGTCAGGAAGATGTGAGTTTAAATTTAACCTCAGACACTTTCAAGTTGTGTGACCCTGGGTAAATCATTTATTTAACTGTTTATCTCAGTTTCCTCATCTATAAAAGAGTTGGAGAAGGAAACTGCAAACCACTCTAGTATCTTTGCCAAGAAAACCCCATGCAAAGTCATGAAGTCAAAAACAATTGAAGAATGACTAAACTAAAAACTTTTTCAACAGATCACTGCTAGATTGTAATGATACCACTCTACTTGTAACAATAACTTCTATCTGTACAAGCACTTTTGCATTTTATTTTGTCATTTACTCTAATTATCAGTAACCAAAAGATTGTAGAGCTACCGTTGGGTCATCTTGTCCAAGGTTTTCAATATGCCTTTAAAGAAACTGAAGCCCAGTAGGGTTTCAAGGACACGGTTAGAAGTGGATGAACCAGGATATAGACCCAAGTTTTATGTCTCCAAACCCAGGGCTGCCTCCGACACCAATGGGTTAGCAGAAAATATTTAAGTTTATGAAAGTCCCTCTGACAGTAAGGAGATCAAAGCAGTCAATACTTAAAGAAATCAGGGGCTTTTCACTGGAAGATGACATACTGAAACTGAAACCTAAATACTTTGGCCACATAGTAAGAAGACAAGACTCATTGGAAAAGTTCCAGATGTTGAGAAAGACCCAAGTCCAAAAAAAAAAAAAAAAAAAAGGGAACAGTTGAGGATGAAATGCATAGAAAAAATGAAATGGAAACAATGAATGTAAACTTGGACTTTTTTGAAAAATAGTAAAGGATAGAAGAACTGGTGTGCTATGGTCCATCAGTCACAAAGAGTAAGACACAATTAAATGATTAAATAACAACTATTTAAGTCTATATCTAAACTCTCTGTTCTTCAATGTCCTTAGCCTTTAAAATGGGATAATGTTACTTGTACTATCTACACTGTATGACTCTTGTGGGGAAAGTAGCATATAAACTCACTCAAATATAAATTATTATTAGTGGTAGATAAAAGCACTAAATATGAAGTTAGGAAGATCTTGTTCAAATTTGGTTCAAATAGTTAAGTGTTTCAATAATGTCACAATATCTTATAGACTTACTAGATGTGTGACCTTAGGCAAGAGTCACTTGACCTCTGTCTGCTACAGTTCCCTCATATGTAAAATGGGGATAACAAGAACATATAATTCCCAAGGTTGTTGTAAGAATCAAATAAATATTATTTGTGAAGCACTTTGCAAAAACTCTTAAAATGCTTTATAAATATTAGCTATTTATTATCTGTGAATGGATGTGTGCACAAATTACTCAACCCCCTAAGTATATGTTCTATATCCCAGTCAAATAATTACAACCACTTTCTCCAAAATTTGTACTATTCTTTCTTGTCCAGCTCAAAGCTTTTTCCGATTTCTCCCTATTAAAACCCTAGTCATCCTTCAAGGCCCATATCAAATATTACTACCTCAAGAAAGTCTTTCTGGATTCTCACTCACCTACATACAAATAGTGCAGATTTCTCCCTTCTGTGAATCCAAAGTGTTTTGACAGTAATTATACTATGCAAATTATTGTTATTTATATTCTTGTCTTATAGGTTCTACAAGATGGTAAATTCCTTGAAGACAGGTACAATGTCTTATTCTCCCTTCTTGGCCTCTCTAGTTCAATATGTCTAGCCCATAGTAAACACTTAACAAATTATTTGCTGAACTGGGGGAAGAAGGGGAAAAGAGGAAAGAAATTAAAATACTGTCTCATGCACTGCCCCCTTGTGAAAAACTATTTAGTTTTTGACAATGATAAAGAACCTGCTTGGGTTTATTAAAATTTGTTTTTGTTTTCTTTGGCAGTAACTTAATTTAGGAAATACTTTATCCTTTCAGTAACCCAAGGGCAGGGTCTGTTTTGTTTTTGTCTATGTTAGCCAAGACACTAGCAAAACACCCTGTGTAATAGCTGGCATTTATAAAAGCTTGCTTCATTAACTGAATTATTTCAGAAGACATGTTCTTTTATGTAAAACTGACTAAAACATTAAGTGATATAGTTAAGTGTTCCAATAATGTCACAATATCTTCTATGTTGCCTCTCAGACCCATGGGCGCTTTGCCTATAGATTTCAGAGAACTGGGTTTTTCCAACACTGGATAAAAGATGGCTTTGAAAAGGATACTAACAAAGAAATCTAAACTACCTTATTATATTATTATAACTAGTGCTTCCTTATCTATTTAGGTGGCACAGTGGATAAGAGTAATTAATTTGGGGTCAAGAAGACCAGGGTTCAAATCTGATTTAGATGCATGACTTTGATGCAGTTATATAACTTCTTGGTTGCTTTAGTTTTCTCATTTTTAAAAATGTGAATAATAATAGCATTTACTTTCCAGTGGGTCAAATGAAATATTTGCAAAGTGCTTTGCAAACCTTGAAAGTGATATACAAATACTAGCTATTGTTATTATTGAAAAATTCTCTTATTCGTTATTAATGACTATTATCACCAAATCCACCTTCATCTCCCCATTTTGGGAGTCCTTTTTTTCCTTAGGGCCTCACTATGATATTCAGTACTACCAAACAATGATGATATTGTATGCTCATAAGGTGGCTAGACAGCACAGTGGAAGAACACATGTCTCTGAGTCAGGAAGTTCTGAGAACAAATCCAGTCTCAAAAACTCATTAGCAGTGTAATCTTGGACAAGTCACTTAATCTGTTTGCCTCAGTTTTCTAAGTTTTCTAAAATATAAAATGAGGATAATCTTTACTTTTGCAGGGATTCTATGAAAATAAAATGGGATAATATCTATAAAGCCCCTTAAGCATAGTGGCTGTCTTATGGTGCGTGTTACAGAAATATTTATCTTTCTCCCTCCCTTCATGAGCTACCTCCTACTTCTCTGATAGTTTTAGCTCAGTCTCCTTTTCTGCCTGCCTCCTCATCCTTCTTCTCCATCTAAAATAAGGTTGTCCATTCTGAAGAGCAATTTGGAACTAAGTTATCAAACTGTGCTCCCTTTGACCAAACAGTGTTTCTACTGAGCTTATATCCCAAAGAGATCCTAAAGGAGGGAAAGGGATCCACATGTGCCAAAATGTTTGTAGCAGCCCTTTTTGTAGTGGCAAGAAACTGGACATTGAAGGGATGTCCATCAATTGGAGAATGGCTGAATAAATTGTTGTATATGAATGTTACAAAATATTATTGTTCTGTAAGAAATGACCAGCAGAATGATTTCAGAGAGACCTGGAGGAACCTGAATGAACTGATTCTAAGTGAAATGAGCAGAACCAGGAGAATATTGTACAACAACAAGATTATATGATGATCAATTCTGATAGACATAACTCTCTTCAATAATGAGGTGATTCAAACCAGTTCCAGTTGTTCAGTGATAAAGAAAGCCATCTACACCCAGAGAGAAGACTGTGGGAACTGAGTGTGGACCACAATATAGCATTTACATTCTTTTTGTTCTTATTTGCTTGTATTTTTTTTTTCATTTTTTCCTGTTTGATGTCATTTTTCTTGTGCAGTAAGATAATTTTATAAATATGTATGTATATATTACATTTAACATATATTTCTACCAAGTTTAACATATACTGGGTTACTTGCCATCTAGGGAAGGGAGTGAGGGAAGGAGAGGGAAAATTGAAACAAAAGGTTTTGCAAGGATTAATGTTGAAAAATTATCCATGCATATGTTTTGAAAATAAAAAGCTTTAATAAAAAAAGAAAGTAATCATAAAAAAAACTATCATAAAAACAAAAAACAAAACAAAATAAATATGGCTGTCTTCTACAGTTTTATCTTTGGCTCTCTTCTCTCTAAAAACATTCTTTTCAATGAAAATCATATCAATTTTCATCTTTGAGCAGATTAATCCCAAATAAATACTATCTATATCTTATCTTTCCCTTAATCTCTGTTCCTATATTTTCAACTATCTGCTGTCTCTCTACCAAGATGTCTGACCAACAGTTCCAATCAACATGTTTAAAAGAAATTTTATCATTTACTATTGATTGAATCAAATGAGCATAATCAGTTTTTCTTCCCAACTTCCTTATTTCTATGGATGGTGCTTCCACCTTCAGAGGCACCCGAGTTGATAACCTCAGGGTCACCTTTGAGGATTTCCTCTGTCTCATCTCCAAATTCAAATTAGTTGACAATTCCTGCAGATTTCTATTTCCACATAATTTGTATCCTGTATCTTTCTCTAGGCCCTCATTCCCTCTTGAACAAACTACTGGAAAAGTCTGTTAAATGGTCTCACTGCCACTTGTATTATGCTGCTGTTAATTCATCCTTTCCACCACTACCAATCTTTCTAATGCATGCAAGAGTCCATACACATCATTCCTCAGCTTAAAAACTATTATCAGCACCCTGCCACAGAAATGATCAATTCTTACTCGAGACATCTAAGGCATTTTAGTTTGTCTCCAGCTTAGCTTTTTTCTTACATTGCTTTCTCTTTGAGGCAGATAAGTACATGATAGATTAAAAAAAAATATGGAGTCAGCATGATCTGAGTTCAAATTCTGCCTTAGACACTAACTGTGGCAACCTCATGCATCTCATTTAAGCACTTTCAGTCTCAGTTTTTTCACCTGTGAAAATGGGAATAATAATAGTGGCTGAGAACTTTCAGGATTACTGTATATATTTGCAAACTTCAAAGTACTCTATTTCATTAGTTATAAACCATTATTATGCAATGACTGCATTCTAGGTAAGTTGCAATACTCTTTTGCTTTCTCTTCATACCATTCATTCCCCTTCAATTTTTTCTTGTGCTACCATTTTTCTGAGACTTTGCTCATAACATCCTCCATGTCTGAAATGATCTCTTCCTTTTTTACTTTCCCACATTCTTCCTGATCCCTACCTCAATTTTGCAAGCCTCAACTTAGATACCTTTCTTTCAATAAAGCTTCCCCTGATCCTCCTTTTCCTCCTCAAATTTGTCCCTTTAATTGGCCTGTAACTCTTTCCTTTGTACTTTTCCTAGCACTTACTAATCTTCTTTAATCTGAGTTATTTATGGACATAATTTTTTTTTAGTACTAGATTTGTAAGCCCCTTGATAAGAAAACCTAGATTGTTGCTATATTTGCATCTCCAGAAACTTGCGTGGTGAATGGTACATAAGAGTTTGTTGTTACTGTTGTTTTTAACCAAATCTGTTATTTCATGTATATAGGGAGCTCCTCACCAAAACCTTTTCTACCGATGCACATTCCTCTCAAATTTATAGTCTTAGACAACTGTCTGGGGGTGTTAAGAAGTTATGTAAATTTGATGCCAGTAGCTAGATTTCATTTCAGGTCTTCCTGCTTGAGACCAGCTTGGTATTCTAGCCATTGTGCCAGAGGCTTAATTAACATTTTTGTTTTAAATTTAATCTACCAATGTTTACCAACCTTTACACTAGATAGACCTTATTTTGTGCCATGGTCTACTTTGGCAATCTGGTGAAGCTTGTAGACTCCTTTTTAGAATCATGCTGTCAAAAAAAACCCCATAAAACACAGTTATCCCTTCCACATTGTGGATGGGGTGGCGGGGACATAGCAGTACCACAATCTGGAAAATCTGTATAAAATTTTTTGGTCTTCCCTTTGTACCAGAAAAGAAATCTGAATTATTATGGCATTAAAAGATAAAATGATTTGACATTATATAATACTATACATGTGTTTTATGTATTTCTGAGTTTCTAAAATTTTTTTCTTTCATTTGAGACTTCTGGAAAACTACCTGAAAATTCATATTTCTTATGTCAATTTGTGGTATATTGAAACCAAGATGGGAAGATCATAATATGGAAGGATAACTGTATTTAGGATTACAAAGGAATCCAATTATATTGAAATACACCATCAAGATACATTTTTTAAGAGTCTACTCACCCTATGTTAAGAACCCTGGGTTAAGGTAAAATGGATATAAAATCAGAGAACATTTCATAAACAGCAATCTGAAGTTCAGTCCTTTCAAACATCTCAATAGTTTATATATGCCTGCAATTCTTCATTTTCTCTTCATTCCCAATATGTACATTTTTAGTATTTAACCAATGTATGGCATATTGTCAATTTGCTTCATTTGATTAAATCAATAGATTACTGTCTCACATTTATGAAGAGATTATGATCTATTGCTATCTTTCATCATATTTCAATAGACCTAAATCCAGAAAAGAAAAAATGGGACTACATCATAGTGCCTGTGAGGTTTTTTTTAATGACTGTAACTCTGTTCCTAACTTTAACTGTATCACTACCAGTGGAAAATACACTAGCAAGATTTCTTTGGCATGGTCTTCCTACATCTGGTACAAATTATGAAAGAGTCATTTAAATCATTTTTTTCAAAGTTATTTAAAAAAAAAAAACCCAACCAACTAATCCCAACTGCTTCCCAATCTACAAAAGTCTCCTGCTCTTCTAACCTCATTCTTTAACTGCATCCCAGGAAACAGTCCCATCTCAGGGAGACTGTTTGTTAAAGTGACAGTACGTCAGCAATTACAAGACATATGTGGAGATTGAAAACAACAGCTACAATTTCTCTGAGAGCCTGGTCTCTAGCTTCAAGCATGGGATGATAATTTTAAAACGCTGCTGTAGCCACTTCTGTCATTTCAAGATGGCAGAACACTGATCACTTGTGACAGGAGGCATTTTCACTAAGAGATTTTTGAAAGCCATACAGTGTTTCTTTGTGTGAGAGAGCTAAGAAATAATAATAACAATGATGAGGATTTTTTTAAAAAAGCTAACAGCAACAACAACAACAACAACAAAAATTCTTTCCTTTAAATGTGCACTGTCAAGAAAAACAATCTCAAGCCCGTGTTTTCTTTTTTTCTCTTGCTGATGGATATTACATTAGAGGGGCACCCAGCACAAAAGATGTTCTTGGCAGGCAATGTGCCTTTTATATGACATTCTATAGAAACATTTGAGAGATATATTGATTTAAGGCTGCAAGGATGCCCTGTATGCATCACTTTTGCCACAAGCCAACCTACCCAGCATTCCACATTCATGATTTAAAACAGGTCCAAAAAACTGAAATCTATTGAAACGACATTAGTTCCTCCACTTCGACCTGTAGAAGGACAGGAGAGTCAAAGCAAGGCAGACTACAAAACACATTTCTGTTGTGCCTAGAGGAATCAGAGCAGCTTTTGATTTTATGAGTTCTAAAACCCTGCAAAACCAAGGTACCATGGTCAAACCAATGTCTGCAACAAGCCTGAAATTTCTAGGCTTTTAGTAATTTTAGCAATGATACATTGTATTACTGTACTTTCACAGTATTTTTTTTCTTACCACTTACAGTTAATCATCCTTTCAAATCCTTTTTCTGAAGGTCAATATAATGTTTAACTCTACCTGGACTTCTTCCCCCTGTGAAGATCTAGTGTTTTAAGTTAAATATCCAAATTCTGAAGGAAAAATTTGCCAAAGGATGCAGCGACATTTGTAGAATCACAACTAGTAGTTACAACATCTTAAACATCACCTAGCATATTAAGATTGGAAAACTAAGGCACAGGGAGAAGCAGAATATGAGATTCCTGGTGTCAGGGATGTTTCCTTTTTTATCTCTATACCTCACAGAGCCAACTACATAGTATATGTTTAATGAATATTTGCTGAAATCATATGAATTGAATTGAATTAAACTGAAACAAAATAAGTAGTGCAAGGTCAAATATCTAGTTAGTGATGAGTCAACAGTAGGGGGCTGTTTCTGTGTTCCCTGTATTAAGAAACAGGGTACAGATGGGCTTTCTGCTGTGCCTGACTTACAATTTGTGTCATTCCCCACCAAGAATATCTAGATAACTGTGGCCTGAAACTCCAGCCAGAACTAGTTAGTTGCTACCTCAGCAAACTACTTGAAGTATCCCACCCAACTATAGGAAAGGATCACACACCTTTGTACTATCTAAGAACTCAAGTATCAACTAAGTTCCTGGAGTTTCCCCTGGGGATCAGCGGATTGCATTTAACACTTGTGGTTTATAACTGCTTATTCTCTCCCACCTCTACCTCTAAGAGTTTGGGTCTCACTTGGCCCTCAAGGAATTAGACTTTACTATATTTTAGGGTAAATTTATGACTTTCAACAAGGTACTTCATTTCCCTAAATTTAAATCAAATAGAGTAAAATGTTTGATAATATGAGGAAAATGTATCAACCATTTTACTCTATTTGATTCAAACAGTAGATTACTGCTTCACATTTAAGAAGAGATTATGACCTAAGACAATCTTTTATCATATTTCATATACCTAATTTAAAAAAAAAAAAAGAAAAAAGAAAAACAGTTCTCTACATTGATGGACCTGTAAGATTTTTCTAAGATTCTAACTCTGGTTCTAAAAAAATATGGATTGAATTAGAAGGCCTGTGGGTCCCTAGATCTTTAGTTCTATATTTTGTCTTTATCATGGTGAAGGAGTGTGAGTCAGGGAGCTGGGGAAGTAAAGATTCTGTCTAGCAACTGCCTGGGAAGGACCTGGGTACCCCTGGCACCACCCAGCATGGCAGTATGAGATGAGAAAGCCAGTCAGTTTTTGCACTTGGTAAGCCCACCATTCTCTGTTTCAGTTGTGGAAATGTATTAGCTGTGTAATTTATGGCAAATTATTTTATCTCTGCCCAGTTTTCTGTTTGTAAAAAGAAAAAATAGGGGCAGCTAGTGGTGCAGTGTATATCCACTGCTAGCCTCAGCTAGCCTCAGCACAAAAGAAAAAAAAAAGAAATAATAGTTGTGAAAATCACATGATTGCAAAAGTGTTTAGCATAAAACATGCTATGTGAAAATTAACTGCTTTATTGGCTATAATTGCTTCATATTTGATAACTTTATGGGTTTTTTTAAGATGTGACCAACAGATAAATGATTTCTACATCTGTGTAAAGTAATTTGGGGGATGACTAAGAGGGGAAAATGATGTAATATAGCTTCCAGAGTAGACAACAATGATTTTGTGGTCCCCTGATTTTAGGGTGGGGGGGGCTTTTGTTCTAACAATGTCAGTAATCCTAAACCTTCTGGCTTTGGAGTCTTCCTCAGGGACTTCCCACACTCCCAATCTAAGAACAACAATCTGTCTGATTCTGAATAGAACACTCCTCAATTCACTGCTGACTGATAATGTGGTCAGCAAGAAACAAATTCTGGAGCCTACTCCCTGGCCCTACCTATGGGACATAGAATTAGCATGTCGATGGAAAGCTGGATAAAGGGATCTCCTCTTTCTTAGCACTTTGCTAATTTCTTTCGGAATTTAGCCCACTTGTGGCATTACAATTATAATAAAACTTTGCCCCTTGTTTAGGAAATGGATTCACTCCTGCAAATTCTTTTAAGACACCTTGTGACACTGGTCTTTGATCCCAGACTTTTGGAGTCCTCCTCCCCAACCTCAACAATGGAAGGAAATAAAAGGACTCCTAAAAGGACTAGGCAGGCTAGTAAGTGTCTGTTTAATAGATCTTGATTCCCATCTCTTCTGGAAAAACATAAGAACTAAGCTAGTGTCAATATCATTCCCCAAAGGAACTTCAAGACAGAGACTGCTATCTACTCAGGTAGAGTTATCCTATTCTGTACAGAACAGAAACTCAAACCTACCATGAAAAGGAACAAAAGAATTTGCAATTAAATTCACAAAGTGTCACGTTGGGAAACCTGGTACACAGTTTTAACCATTTCTGAAATGTAGTACAAAACAGTTGTGAAAGATTTTATTGGCTATTTTACATCTCTGTTTTTCTCTCTCTCTGTCACACACACACACACACACACACACACACACACACACACCCACACCCACCTATGTTGGGAAATTCTAAGATATTTTGAAAGAAGGTAAGTAATATAGAGAAGCCCCTCCCAAAAGCTTTTTTTCTTTTAATGTGGATTATGTAGGTATTTATATTTAGTGTTTGCAATTAAAATATCTGAGTATTATTATGAAAATAGTTTGGACCTCATGAGAATCTCTAAAAGGCTGTTGAGAACTCCCAGGGGTCCCTAGATCCCATTTTGATAATTTGTGGATAAATTGTGTGATAAATTGTGGATAAAGACTAAATAATTGGGGCAGTTAGATGGCACAATGAATAGAGTGATGTGTCTAAAGTCAGGAAGACTCATCTTCTTAAATTCAAAAGTCTTAAGACACTAGCAAGTGACTTAATCCTGTTTGCCTCAGTTTTGTATAAAATGAATTTAAGAAGGAAATGGCAAACCACTCCAGAGTCTGCCAAGAAAATCCCAAATGAGGTCAAGAAAAGTCAGATACCAGTGGAAAGACTGAGCATCTAGTCTGCTATGTATTTTGAGGAGAACTAGGCAGGGAGAAAGATTTGAGAATAACAAGTAGCGAGTATTCCAGAGTAAATTTAATTTGAGGAAAATCAAGGATGAGAACCAGACTGCTTTGTACTGGTTATTTTCTTTCAGGCCTTCCCAGTATAGCCTCATATATTTGGCCTGAAAATACGTTATCTACTAGTCTCAAAAAAACCTTTCTCCCAGCTAGTTCTACTATCAACACAAAGCAGAATGTGAATGAAATATATCTATTTACAACACAGGAAAGGAGAGGTGATCTGGTGTTACCCTCAGCACAATCCTGTCTTACCACATTCGCTTATATGTAAACCATAGACATTCTAATTATAGTCTGCAGGTAATTAACAGACACTCGCTGTAGCAAACCTGAAAATTTAACATGAACAATTAGATACTATATGAATTGAGGAATAATCAAGTGGAGATAGGGGGTGGGGAAAGAGAAGCACAGATCCATGAATGAAAATGGTATTAAAATAGTCAGATATAATTCTGTCCTCTTTCAGCTTCACTAAGAGCTTTTCCAGCAAAGTGCAATGGAATGTATCTTGTCAAACAAGTGGAACCAAGGACAAAATTGGTATCTCCAAGCAGGCAATCTTCCTAGTTGTAAATAACTAGCAGCTTTGTGGCAATCAATTAGGTTCCCTTTCTTTTCTCCAGAAGTCTTATTCCGGTGCATCCATCTTCTTTCATTGACTTCAGAAGCTGTGCTTAAGAATCTGGAGAGAAGGATCTATTTTTCCCTCCCTCAGTACTTATTGGTGAATTTCAGATTCTTTCACTTAGAATTCAAAGAGAGTACTTTCAAGTCACTCTCCCTTTTCAAGAAGTGAAAGCTGGGTGAGAATTATGTACTATATTTGGCAACAGGGGCACAAATCTTAAAGAAAATTGTAATTGTATCTTTAGAAAAAAAAAAAAGTCAAACTCCAGGCCAATAAATACAGCATAGCAGAGTCCCATTAAAAACGATTTATTATTCACAGCTTCAGATAAAACATGGGTCAAATCACGCCAACTGAAATTTACAAACCCGATGTAATAACTGTCTGCTATAACATGGGTAAGTTCCGATGGAAATGTCAGTAGGCCCCCCTATACCATTGTGGAAAAGGCATTTTACTTAAATAACTATTAAATAGCTAACAGTGGGCACTTGCAGTGTATTTCTTAAAGCTCCCCATGCATGCAATTCTTCAGGTGTTAAGGGCACTATTCCTGGTGCAGGAAAGGCAAGGCTGTAGAAAGTTGACATCTATATTGCTTTTATAACAGTTTGCTATAGAAGCTTTAAATAAATGCCTTATCACATTTGAGACTCAAAAACAAACCTCTGAGATTGCTGTATTTGTGGTTCAGTAATTTTCTATGCCTCTATAAGGAATTTTCTTGGTAAAGATACTGCCATGGTTTGCCATTTTCCGCTCCAGCTCATTTTACAGATGAGGAAACTGAGGCAAACAAGGTTAAGTGACTTGCCCAGGGTCACACAGCTAGTAAGTCTCTGAAGCTGAATGTGTATCAGGAAGATGAGTCTTCAGGTGGATGCTCTGTGCACTATGGTGCCACCTAGCTGCCTCACCCTCTGAGAAAAAGAGGTATCTCCATTTTACAGACAAGGAGGATCAGAGGGACCAAAGGCTTGAGATAGAATTTGAACAATAAAGAAGATAAGATATATCTTATATAATATATATATTTACATCTCTGTCTGTCTCTGTCTCTCTCTCTGTCTTCTCTCTCTCTCTCTCTCTTTCACACACACACACACACACACACACACACATACCCCCTATGTTGGGAAACCCTAAGATATTTTGAAAGAAGGTAAGTAATATAGAGAAGCCCCTCCCAAAAGTTTTTTTCTTTTAATGTGGATTATGTAGGTATTTATATATACCTACATAAATATTTATATATTATTATATATATATATATAAAATATACATTATATATAATAAAGATAAGAATCTTCTTAGCTCTAAGAACAGTGTTTATATCTACTACTCCAGGACAATCAAATTTGGCCCCATTTTGCCTCCCAACAATTATTTCATAATTTAATGAAGTTTTTTACAACAAAGCAGGTTGGTCAGTGAAGATGGCCTAGACCTAAAACTATATTATAAAGCAGCAGTCACCCAAACCATTTGGTACTGGCCAAGAAAGAGAGTGGTCAATCAGTGGAATAGGTTAGGTTCACAGGACAAAATAGTCAATGACTATAATAATCTAGTGTTTGACAAACCCAAAGACCCCAGCTTTTGGGATAAGAATTCATTATTTGACAAAAACTGCTGGGAAAATGGGAAATTAGCATGGTGGCAAAAAGTAGGTGTCAATCCACACCTAACACTATATACTAAGATAAGGGGAAATGGATTCATGATTTAGACAAAAAGAGTGATATTATAAGCAAATTAGAAGAACATAGGATAGTTTAGTTCTCAGATCTGGGGAGAAAAAAGGAATCTGTGACCAAAGCCCATTACTGAACACCAAATAGATAATTTTAATTATATTAAGTTAAAAAGTTTTTGTACAAACAAAACTAATGCAGACAAGATCAGAAGGGAAGCAATAAACTGGGAAAACATTTTTACATTTAAGGGTTCTGATAAAGGTCTCATTCTAAAATATGTAGAGAATTGACTCAAATTTATAAGAATTCAAGCCATTCTTCAATTGACAAATGGTCAAAAGATATGAACAGACAATTTTCAGATGAAGAAATTAAAACCATTTCTACTCATATGAAAAGATGCTCTAAATCACTGTTGATCAGAGAAATGCAAACTAAGACAATTGAGATACCATTACACACCTTTCAGATTGGCTAAAATGACAGGAAAAGACAATGACAAATGTTGGAGGGGATGAGAAAAAACTAGACACTGACACATTATTGGTGGAATTGTGAATGATTCCAGCCATTCTGGAGAACAATTTGGAACTATGCTCAAAAAGTTATCAACCTGTGCATTCTCTTTGATCCAGCAGTGCTACTACTAGGTTTATATCCCAGAGAGATCTTAAAGGAGGGAAAACATATGCAAAAATGTTTGTGGCAGGTCTCTTTGTAGGGGCCAGAAACCGGAAATTGAATAGATGCCCATCAGTTGGAGAATGGCTGAACAAATTGTGGTAAATGAATGTTATGGAATATTATTGTTCGGTAAGAAAGGATCAGCAGAATGATTTTAAAGAAGCCTAGAGAGATTTACATGAACTAATGCTAAGTGAAGTGAGTAGAACCAGGAGAACATTGTAGATAGCAACAAGAAGATTATACGATGATCAATTTTGATGCACATGGCTCTTTCCAACAATGAGATGATTCAGGTCAGTTCTAATGATCTTTAGATGAAGAGAACCATCTACACTCAGAGAGAGGATTATGGGAACAGAATGTGGATCACAACATAGCATTATCATACTTTTTGTTGTTTGCTTGTATTTTCTTTCTCATTTTTTTTCCTTTTTGATCTGATTTTTCTTGTGTAGCAAGATAATTGTATAACTATGTATACATATTTATGTATGTGTATATATACATATACATATGTGTGTGTATGTATATATATATATATATATATATATATATAAATATGGATTTAACATATATTTTAACTTGTTTAACATATATTGTATTACTTGCCATCTAGGGAAGGGGGTGAGGGGAAGGAGGGGAAAATTTGGAACACAAGGTTTTACAAGGGTGAATGTTGAAAAATTATTCAGGCATATGTTTTGAAAATAAAAAGCTTTAATTAAAAAAAAAGTAAGCTAATTTCCTTAATATAAGTTGACAAATTTACTCTCTTAGGCTTTTCTCCATTATTCAGTGCTTGTGGTCTACAACCAACATACTTAGGAGAAAGAAAGGATTGTTTTTTTATGTTCTATGATTCTGTTAATTCTTTTGATTTGGTAAGTCACAATTTTAAAAATTAACACCATATTAATACATGTATCTCTGCCTTCATATGTTCACAGGAAGGACAGCCAAGAAGAATGGCAAAATTTCTAGTTCAGGGATAGTCTTTCTTCCCTTTATTTAAGCATACTGAGCAGGGAGTCTTCTCAAATGACTGAGAGAACCACTGGGCGACCCAACTAAGTAGGTCTTATCTCCAATTTTTGGATTCCACAAGAAAATTTAACAACATTTTTTTTCGAGCACTTTAGAATTAATTATAGGACTGCCTTCACTTCTATTCACTGAAACAGGAAACGCTAGCATTATTATCATCATTATATGATCACCAGAAAGTTGAAAATCAAAAAGTAGATGGCATGCTGACATAACTAGCAAAGGATTGGGGCTTTGTACCCAGGTGTTGGGACTGCAGACAGCTAGATTGTGCACTGGACAGAGCCCTGGCCCCAAAATCAGGAAGGCTCAACTTTCTGATTTCAAATCTGGCATCAGCCTATATCCCAAAGAGATCTTAAAGAAAGGAAAGGGACCCACATGTGCAAAAATGTTTGTGGCAGCCCTTTTTGTAGTGGTTAGAAATTGGAAACTGAGTGGATGCCCGTCAGTTGGAGAATGGCTGAATAAATTGTATATACGAATGTTATGGAATATTATTGTTTGGTAAGAGATGACCAGCAGGATGAATACAGAGAGGTTTGGAGAGACCAACATGAACTGATGCTGAGTGAAATGAGCAGAACGGGGAGATCATTGTACATGGCAACATCAATGTTATATGATGATCAATTCTGATGAATGTGAGTCTTTCCAACAATAAGATGATTGATGCCAGTTCCAATGATCTTGTGATGAAGAGAGCTATCTATACCCAGAGAGAGGATTGTAGGAACTGAATGTGATCACAACATAACATCTCACTCTTTTTGTTGTTGTTTGTTTGCATTTTGTTTTCTTACTTTTACTTTTTTTTGGTCTGATTTTTTTTTTTTTTTGGTGCAGTGAGAGAATTGTATAAATATGTTTATACACATTGGATTTATCATATATTTTTACATGTTTAACATATATTGGATTGCTTGCCATCTAGGGGAGGGGATGGGGGGGAA
Source organism: Antechinus flavipes (assembly GCF_016432865.1). Lineage (NCBI taxonomy): Eukaryota > Metazoa > Chordata > Mammalia > Dasyuromorphia > Dasyuridae > Antechinus > Antechinus flavipes. Next base: position 299,321,596 of record NC_067399.1, on the reverse strand, counting down.
GGAGGAGAAAATCTGAAACACAAGGCTATGCAATGATCAGTGTCAAATTATCCATGCATGTGTTTTTTTGGGGAAAAAAAAAGCTTTATTAAAAAAAAAAAACAGATACTTACTAGCTGTGTGATCTTAGACAAATCACTTAACCCTATATAAAATCAGGAAGAAATGGCAAAGCAATTCAGAATCTTTGCTAAGAAAATCCCAAATAGAGTCCCAAAAGGTCAGACATAAGTTAAATGACCAAACAACAACAAAATGATTCTGAGTCTTCTTTTCATGTACAAAGTTCATGTTAAAGGAGATTAGATCATTAACTTACAATTATACCCCAATAAAAACCTTCTGGACAGTGGATAGAGTACTGGTTTATAATCAGGAAAATCCCTGTTTTTGAGTTCAAATTCAGCATCAGATACTGCCTAGCTGTGTGTTCCTAGCTGTTTGGGTAAGTCACTTACCCTGTTTGCCTCAGTTTCCTTATCTGTAAAATGAGCTGCAGAAGGAAATGACAAACCACTCTAGTGTCTTTGCCAAAATAACCCCAAAAGGAGTCATGATAAATTGCACATAAGTGAAAAACAAATGAGCAACAAGCCTCTAGTTTGCAGATTAATTCATGACAATTTTACTCCCAGGAAACCTCATACCCCCACTCCCTCCTACTCTTACTCCTTACACACAGGAAGTTAGAGGCGTGGGTGCTCCTTGAATCACAAATCAACTTTAATATCAGTCAAAGAAAAACATGATGAAGATGTAAACCTCCTGCAGAAGTATCGAATCTGAAAAACAAAGGAGAGTAATGGCTACCCTTCCCCTTTATTAAATAGATGAGAAACTGGTTAGTTTTTTGAAATCTCCTTTAGTTTATCAATTTGAAAACATGATTTTTTTTAATAATTCTCTGTTGTCTTCGGCATGTTGTATTTTTGACTTCTGGAAGAAAATGTGAAAAGATCAATAAAAGCCAAGCTATAGGCTAGAGGCAGGCATTAGCTCTTTTGCCATGGTGTATCTAAGTAGCTCCCAATCCTATCTTTGTGAGTCACCCCGGGCAGATGAGAGAATAGCATGCTGAGGGAATCACATGTGGAGACTGCATTTTTCACCCCGAGACAAAGGAGTGCCATAAAAAATGCTGAATTTGTTTTATTATTCCATTATATTCTACCTGATTACATTAATCAAACTGGTAAATGCTCCTATGGAGGAAAAAGATCGCCTAAAGGTAAAATATTTGAGGTTTGATACTTGCAAGATTAAAGCTGAATACAGTAATTTTCGCATAATCATAACGATATATGCACCACTTAATCAACAGGAACACTAGGAAAATTCCAGCGACTTGGTGTTAAAGTAATTGGAGGGTTGAGTGGTGGAATCAATCTACAGAGAAAGAAAATCGTATCTGGTATTAAATACCTTACACTATCATGATTTTACATTTTCCTTATTTCCAATCTTTGCATCACCCCACAGTAAGATAAATAAAATCCAAGTAAACATCTTCTCATATCCCAAACATATATGTGCATGAAAGGGCTATTTAAAAAATGTAAAAAAACAACAGAAAAATCCCAGACTATCATAAGGACATAGCTAATTACTAGGTTGCTTTACTTGGGAGTCTCTTCACTCTACCACATTTCCCATTACCGTAGGGACCTAGTGCTGGGAGAAAGGGGACTGAATGACTAAGTGTCATCTTCCCTTCCAAGCCTGGATTCTCCTTAGAATACAAAAATTTTGGGTGTAGGAGCTTTCAAAATGTCAAATGGATAAGAACAGTAGAAACTTACGATTCCATAGGAAGTTTGCTTATCTACCAGGAAGCCCCCAGTGAGGATAGTGATGGTTTTTTGTTTTTTAAATGTACGTCATGGACAGCAGTTCAAATTAACCTACATCCCAAAGAGTGCCCTTCAGAAAAGAAGATGAGCCTCTATATAAAATATATATGTGATATTTTTTTGTTTGTTTTTAAACATGGGTTTATTTTTCATCATAGTTTATGAGGGACCCAGTCCCTCAGAGGCAAGCCACACAGAAATACAAGTTGCCCAGTTATCTGCAGTGGATTATCAATTGCCTGTTACAAATAGGACAAAAGAATGTGGCGTAATTTTTAAAACCTGGACAGGGTTTTGACAAGTGTTCTTTTGTAATATTTAAAACATCTGCCTTATCTTGTTTTTCTAGAAAAGGGCACATATTAAATGGGTAAAATGATAGGCAATGAGATTTTTATTCTGATTTCATAACCCAATGCTGGCTATCCCCCTCCCCCCCAGGAGCATTTATTTTTCCCTTTTAATTCTTGCATTTGGGCATAAACTAAATATAGTAAGCAGGTAAATATAGTAAATTTGACATCACAAAAAAAACAAAAAAACACTGCAGCCCCAAATGAGTGATGTCATCTTCAGTAACACGGCTTTCAAATTTCTATCTAAAAACTTCTATTATTAATGCTTTCCATGACCTATGGAGGTAAGTGAAAGAGAGCTATCAATGGTGCATTTGCCACAGAGCAAATCTGATAGAAGAATCTAAACATAGCAACGAGGACTAGCTTGCATGCTAAATGGAATCTCATCACGTGACCACTTTCATTGTGATGCATGAGTTCATATAAGGACTCCCCTAAGCTACATTATGCAGCCGAATGAAAACAATTAGAAGCTATATTCAGCTCTTCCAACACAAGAAGAGACACTATTTCCTGGTAGAGATGCTCAAGGAAAATTGGTCTTATGCTTTTTTCTCCCCCTTTTAAACTCTTTTGTCAACAGGTTAAAATATTCAGTGAATCTAACTAAAAATGTCCAAGAATTTTTTCCCCCCATTGAGCCTCAACAACACACAAATCCCAGAACGCTGAAACAAATGAGACCTAACACTGCAAAAGACACAAAGGTTCATGTTCTCTTAGGATAGGAATATAAATGACTTGAGTTATCTTACGTGCCCCCTACATATGTTCCTGTATTAGACAGACACACACATGCAGATAAATGATAGCAAAATTTTTATGCCGGGAGAATATGTCTCCTTCATTTTAACAGAAGAGAAAAGTGAGATTTAAAGAGGTAAAATTATTTACATAGTGTTTGGCTATTTGAAAGCCCTTCAGAGCCTGGCTCCAATGTAAGCTTTCCAGCTTCAGACATCTCCTGCCTTGGTTCTAGGGGCTATTCATCCCCATCATTGCACTGGGTGATGAAACCTAACCTTCTCTCAGTTCCTCACAAAGAGAATACTAATCTCCCATTTCCGACCTTCGCATCTTGGGACATCCTTTTGCAGACAGTCAATGCTAAAAAACACAGAGAATGGTGAATTCAAAAGGCCTTTCTTTTAAAACAGACTTTTGTGACCCGCTAATTGTAAGGTAATGCAAGGACATTCTGCATGTGTTATAAAGTGGATTTCCTTATTGGTTGAAGGTCACAAAAATAGTGGTTTGTATTTGATGGAAACAGCTCCATCTGTGACCCTTCTTGCTTTTTTACTTTTTCTCAGAAGATATCTACACCATTTCTTAGGCACAAAGATCTCTTCTGTTTATCCTGAACATTTTTTTAAATGCAGGATTTTATGTGATGGCTTTTTTCTCCCTCACAACTTACTTAACAATTTTACAAAAAAATTATTTTATTTTGATCATTTATTGTCAAAACCCCACTTTTTCTTTCAAGATATTGCTCAAATACTACCTTCCATAGGAAGCTTCCCTGATTCCTTCTCCCCTGCTGGGGGAACAGCGGATAGATTGCTGGGCTTGGAGCCGAAGAGGGCCTCACCTTAGAGACTTCCTAGCTCACTTAACTGCTTGTTTGCCTCAGTTTTCTCAATTTTAAAATGAGAATAAAAACAGCACCTGCCATTTGGTTGCTATAAAGATCAAATTAGATAATATCTGCACAGTTTTACATTTCAGTCAAACTGAACTACTTGCTGTTTACCATTAGTGCTGGAGACTTTCCTACCTCATTGTTTTGTTTACATTATACAGCTTTCTGGAATGCCTTCCCTCATTTCTTTCATGACAACCTTGCCTTTCAAAATTCTCCCTCTCCTTCAAGGTCTAGCTCAATTACCACCTCCGCTACGAAGCCTTCCCTGTTTCTGTTGACAAGATATCCCTATCTTTGCATTCACACAGATTTACAAGCTCAGCTGTCCTTAATTCTTCAGTCTTAGCCTATTTATCCAGTCTGTTGCCAAACCTCTCCAGTTCTAGCTCCAAAACGTCTTTCTTCTCCATCCTCTTCTGGCCACTCAAAAAACCATCAACTTTTTGCCTGGACTATTGCAATGGCCTTTCTAATTGGTCTCCTTACCTTGAATCTCTTTTCTTTTCAGGCTAACCTCCAAGGGGCTGCTAGAGTGATAGTCCTAAAGCACAGATCTGACTGTCTCACTCCCCTACTCAAAAAGTCTGGCCAACTCCTTATTGCCAATCTAGCCATTCAATTGACAAATCTCGTCAATACTATTTCTATGATAATGCTGCAATCATTTCATTTTCTCTATTCAGCCAGCCACCACTGTAGTCCTCATCACCTCTCACCGAGACAATCCCCAAAGCCTCCAGTACATCACCTCTCCCTATTCTGATAATATCTACACAGTGCCTAGCACTAGTAGCACTATTCCCTTCTCTGACCCTGCCCTCCTCACCCACCTCCTCCAATCTGGTAGTTAAAAAATAAACATTTATTAAGTGCTTACTATTGCCAGACATTCTATTAAACTCTAGTGATATAAGAAAGATAAAAACATAGTCCCTGCTCTCAAGATTCTTACAAGTTATGAAGAAAGACAATAACATTGTTACATAACACAATTTGATATAATAGAATTAATATAATATATATTATATACTGATATTGTTATATAAATATTTTAGATAAATATAGATTATAATAATAAATACAATATATAAAAAAGGAAAAGGGGAGGAAGGGGAAGGGAGGGAAGTTCTGCAGCCAGGTGGGAAATTATGAGGTGTAAATTTACCCTGGATTCATTACACTTTCCACTCTCTAGAGGAGGGGTTCAAAGGAGTGGGATTACTAAAGAGTGGGAGCTTTAGAGTAAATCTGATCTTTCAGGAAGATGATTTTCTGGAGATAATAGTGGAGTCCAATGGAGCAGGCTGATAGCAAATATTAAATTACTTGATATTAATTTTTATTTATTTATTTTCTTTAAATTTATTTTGGACATGTACTTAAATATTCATGTCCTTGATATCTTACATTTGTGTGCTTGTGGGGTCTAGGGCATAGATCTAATCCTAGGCCAATATTTTCTTCCCTAAAACACTACTTTGAAAGATCTACCAATATTTTCACCAGTTCAATTAATTCATAAAGGCCACCCCTTAATCGCTACTATGCTATTATACTTGAGTTCAATAAGGATAGATAAAACAATCTATTATTGGGTAAATGTGCCCAGAGTTTCCATGGAAACCTTTGAAAATTTTAAGTCATTCTGAGTCAAGGTCAAGTTAGAAGAATTTCTCTTTTGGGTGTCTGATTTCCTGAAAGCCTTGTGAATATGATAGTCAGGATGATTAGGATGGTGATGATGGTGATGGCATTTATGTGATGCTCTGAGATTTGCAAAGCACTATATATACATATGTACACATACACCTCTATCAGGCATCTGAGAAAGACTTAACTGAATAGAGATTGCTATACTATACAGTAAAACTGCTTCTATCTCCCTTGTGTTGTGGGCTATATATGGACTTGGTGAGAGTCCCAGGTCACACCTGAGGCAAAATAATAGTTTAAATAAAGCACAGTGATTCCAGTCCTTCATTTTATAAACCTACAAAGAGAAAATGTGTCACTTAACAGGTAACCATTGAGGAAGTGCCATTTGTGATTTTGCCAATCAATCAGATGGTGTTCTGCTTTAGTCCACAGCTCAGTGAGTCTATCAACACCTAGCCTTTATTAAGTGCCTCCTATGTTCCAAAGAAAGGCAAAGATCAAACTGATCTTGAGAAGCTCACAATCTAATGATGACAAAGAGAATCTACTGACCTGTGCAAGAAGTCCAATTCTGTCAAATCTTGGCTTGAAAAAGACCAGGAAGCAAAGACTACTGAAACTGGGCTCTTCAAGATTCTAAGATATGAAAGAAATGTTTGCTTGGGACTATTAAAAAAAAAACCAGACAATTTATAGAACTCTAGGCTAGAGTCACTCTCCCTGCTGTGTGGGAAATTTCTGAGCTCTCTCTCAACCCTCTATGTTGATATTACACAGGCAATCAACTTTCCTGTGGCCACATGGTTTATTAAACATAGCAAAATTGCAAGCAAAACTATCAAGTACTCCACTCTCTTGGAGTAATTTGCCTGATCATCTCTATACCTCCCCCCATATCACATGCTCCTGCAGGTCATAAAAGGGATTAAAGAAATGGCGTACTTGGGAACCATCTCAGTGTTAGGGATTATATGCTTTGGAAATCAAGGAAAGAGGCAGAAGATGTACCAAGAATTTGAGACTCATACACACAATAGTGAGGATTCCTTGGCTTTTGTTTTTCTATAACCTTTAAAAAAAAAGAACTGTTAAAATCAAGAAATGTCAAAATATTTCACAGAGAAGTGATCGCTAAAATACAAATTTCCAAAGAATTTCTGTCACAAAAATCAGTGGATTTTAGAGATGGGAGGAACCTTAGATATTATGTAGCTTGAGTACTTCATTTTTACACAGTGCCAAGTACAGCAGTAGGCACTCAAATATTTGTTAAAATAATGAATCATACTGAAGTCGAGAGAGTGGGTGGCTTGTAAAACCATGTCTTCTGCTGCTTGATCCACTAACTATACCACCCTACTTTCCTGGCCTTGTTATTTAATTTTGATTCTCCTGCTTCCTCCAACCTCCCAAATAGAACATCAACTCTGCTCACCCACAGGGCTCAAGCTCAGCAAACTCAACCAACTCAGTAACTTATCAGAGGATAGATATGTGTAGCATTGTGCTCTTAGAGTCTGACCCCCACCCCTACACTCTCATTACCAAGAAGAAGGAAGTGAGTTTCACCATTTATTTTCTAGGAGAAAGATAGGTCTTTGAATTAGACTGCTTTCCAGGATTGTTTTCCTGGCTGTTACTGTAGTCACTGTGTATTTTGTTCTCTGCTTACTTCAGTCTGCAACAATTCTAACAAGCCTTCCATGTTTCCTTTAATTCCATATACAGTATTGGTTTTCACAGCATAGCACTATTTCATTATAATCCTGTACCATTTTGTTTAACTATTCCCCCAATTGATGTGTACCCACTTTATTTCCAGTTTGCCAAAGGCTGCCGAAACAAATATTTTGGTATATATGGTATCCTTCTCACTAAGTCTTATACAATTTAAGAAAACATTTTTTCCCTAAATCCTGGAATTTAGAATTTAAAGAGATTACTTAAGCTCCTGACTTAACTCTGAACTTTACCTAGGCAAAGTGCAGACAAAGAAGGTATAGGCTTGACATCCATCTAGCTGCCCTCCGCAAAAAAGATAAAAGCACTACAAAATTTTTTAAAATAATAAAAAAGAGATATTCTTAACAACTCAAATCACCCACAATTATAATTCAGATTGTGGCCATTTATAACAAATAAAAGAAATTGTAGGTTATCAAAGGATAAAATTCTGTAGTTCACTGAAACATTTCATGTCAAAGAAAATATCATATAATCAGCCCAACTTATTTAAGCATGGCAAAGAAACACGTGGTGTGAGATTGGTTATATTTTTCTTTTAACTTCCCGTATTGCATTGATCCATTGACCAAAGGCTGAAAATGCTCACTCTGAAGCTTGAAACATGTCAAGAAAGTGTTTCAGAGCACAAAAGACATGCAATTTAAAAGGGCAAGAAATGTTTTCTTTGGTCGAAAGTGAGAGACTACATTTCTCTGTAGGTTTCTCATCTTGAATTTTCTTGGCCTTTTAGCACTTCAAAAGAGATAGAGGAAAAAAGTAACAGGAGGGTTGCTTTCTCTAGTTTCTAGTTCTCTGAATGGAGCTTTCCTGTTATGTGGGTGTTATATTTTCCTCCTCATTTAGTATCTAGTTATCTAGCTTCATATGTGGCTTATAGACCCAAGTAAAAGAATTATGTGTCAGCGTCAGCCAATGGCAAAAAGAATATTATAATGGGTTAGAAGCACTATAATTATCAATACAATAGCTTGACGTTGATCAGAGTAGGGGATATACCTCAGTCTCTAATAATTACATTTAACTTGGTGACCCAATTGGTGAAGATCTGATTAAATCATACAAACACAGGTTGAAAGAACTAGAGAAACTTAGTCCAAAGAAGAAACGATTTAGAGAGAGAGAGAGCTATTCTTAACTTATATAAATGTCTCTAATTGAGTCATGGATGATGTTGTATTCAATATATCTATCAACATCTTGGACAAACAAAAAACACTTATTAAATTTGTAAAAGGCACAAAATTGGAATAAATAGGGGCAATTAAGTAAAGAGACCACCAGGCCTAAGGAAAGGAAAACCAGAGTTTAAATCTAGCTAGCCCCAGACATTTACTAGTTGTAAGAACCTGGGAAAGTCAACTTTGCCTCATTTTCCTCATCTGTAAAATGAGCTGAAGGAAACAGCAAACCATTTCAGTATCTTTGGAAAAAAAAAAAAACTCACAATGGAACAAACAACTAAACAAATGTAACTGAAAAATGACTAAACAACAACAAAATGCAATGGATAGCTAATATGGTAGATGACATTTAGGATCTAAATTAAAAGCTTATATAATGAGATGAATCCAATAAAATATTATTTAATGGAATAAATTTAATGTCCCACATATATTTTAAAAAATTAACCAAGTATAAGATATGGGAAACAATGCTCAAAAATATAACTTGAAACAAACATTCTGGGTTCTTCTAAATGAAATTTTTTATGTGTATTATGAGCTGGACTACATAATCTCTGGAATCCCTTTCTATCTTAGGACTATAGAGTTTTCTAAATTCTGACAATAATTTGGGCAAAGGCAGTTTCTTTAACTGTAAAATAACTTGTTTATGCTACATTTTCTCTGAAATCTCCTCCGGCTCTAGACTTATATTAATTTATAGGGTCTTTATTCGAGACCACTTTCCCTGCATTGCCCTTTCCCCTTCTCCCCCCAGTCTAACAGTCAAATATGCAGTGTGGATTAGGAGAGCAAACACCAACACTTTATTAGACAGTATCACAGGCAAAGCATACAGTTCTGCTAAGTCACAGATGGATATAGCGTAGAGTGCCCTGGCATTCAGACTACAAGGATTCAGCCAAGTTCAACATTTTGTACCGGACTGCTAACCATTCGCAGAGAACACAACAATGACACCAAAATCTGTCTTGACTCAATAATCCTGTTTTACTAGACTTGGTGAATTTCAGTGACTGAAGGTTAACTAGACACCTGAACTCAATCCTATCAATCAGACTTTGATTAGTAGGGAAAAAACAAAACAAAACAAACAGTGTAGTGGATGAGGCAGCATTGTCGAAGTCAGGAGAGTCTAGGTTCAAATCCTGTTGTGTACACTTGTTGGGTAACCATGGACAAACCATTTATCTTTCCTGGGTCTCAGTTACCTCTCCTGTAAAATGAAGGGGCTCAGATCCTAAAGTTCCTTCTAAATCCTGTGATCACTTTTAAAAATAACCATCTAATCGAAAGGGGAAGGAAAGAAGTTTTTATATAAACCCTACAATTTGCTAGACATTGTGTTAAGTGCTTTACAAATATTTTCTTGTTCTTGTCATGATCCTCATGACAATTTTTCAAGGCTGCTATTATTCCCATTTTACAGATAAAATACTGAGAACAGAAGTTAAATGACTTGCCATACTTGTCATACTACTGCTAGTAAATGTCTGTACATTTAAACTCAAGTATTCTTGACTCTAGACCAAGTATTTGGTCTACTGTACCCCTTAGCTGCCTCCAGCTATGTTTTCCAAGTTACTAGTTTTAGTCCAAGGCACTGAGAGGCTGGGGAAGGGGCAAGGAGAGTAGGACAGTGATATGAGCCAAAGACTTGGGGCATTCTGTATTCATGGAATCAGCGATTTAGAAATATACCTTCTAAAAAGATCAAGAATGGGAGAGGGGAAGGGGAAAAAAAAAGAGGAAAGAATGGTTCCCCATTATTCTAAGAAATGGTGGGGGAAGAAGAAAGAGGAAATATAGAGGTAAAGCCTGCACCTGCATATTACATTTCTCATATAAGGTAAGTGGTACATTTTCAATAGTCTAAGAATAAACAAGAGAGAGAGGAAATACAATCCATTCCTAGGAACAAAATGAAAATTTCCCTAACATAGAAAATAATTTTGATTTGAAGTTAAAAAGAGGAGGGGGCCAGTGCAAAATTCTTCAATTAAATAATTCCCAAGAGCAAGCTGTTGAAGAAATGGGTAAAATTTTTAAAAATCATTCTAATAGTTTAAAGAGCTTATTCAAGTGTCACACTAAAAATGCTAGGAATTCAACTGCTTAATTTGAGAGCTCTGTAATTCAAACGTTCAAAATTGAGAAAAGAACACACAAGTAAATGCTTATGATTTTTTTCTATGCACAAAGAGGTATTAATATTTACCATCTTTGACTATCTCTCCAGTTAAAGCTACTTAGGGTTTCTATTTCTATCATGGCAGGAGGAGGTGCGATACAAGCACACATTATTTGAATGCTGAACATTATTCCCACTTGAAATTATACCAATTGAAATTAAAATCAATTGGGGGGTGGGGTGGGAGGACAGACAGGGATCTGGATTTTTTTAAACAAATCCTTTGAGAAACAACACAGCAGTTACTATGTAGTAAGGAGAACTTGTTAGCAATGAATGCAAAATCCCTCAGATTCTAGTATGTCGCTTCACCTATTTAGAGAACACCTTTATGATGAAAAGGGCTTTTCTACTGTCTTACCTGTCCCTTCCTCATCTGATTTTTCAAAGCCCATTCCCTTTTGATGTGGCATATTCTTTCTTCACCTATCAGCACTCAGGCTGGGTCCTCTTCAGCTAGGAACAGTGGCTGGCAGGAACAGAAACTTTACAAGGACCTACTTTCTGAAGCAGCCATGGGGCAAATCAGTCATTGAGAAATCCGGATGCTAATAAGTACCTTTGCGTGTATTATCTATAAAAGCAGATGTTGCATCACAGGGGTGGGGAGCCATTTCAGAGCTACTCATGCAAGTTTTACAAAGCATTGCTATTATTTTTACTGTACGCTGGTTTTTCTTGTTGTTTTAAGTTTCTTCCTGACATTCTACTCAAGAATTTTGGATGGGGGAAAAAAATCTGCCAAAGCACTTTTCTGTCACTCCAGGCCCAAAACATCTGTTTCAATTCAGTGACTAAAATAAATATTTTTACGTGGGAAATGTTTGAAGAAACAATGAGTGGTGGCATGTGAAGGAGCCAAGAATATGGTGGTATATTTGATTTAAATTAAAATTTAATGGATATTTACTGGGGAGCTATTATGTGAACAACACGGTGAGGACACAAAAAAGTATATGACATCTCTGACCCCTGATCTTAAAGGCATCTCTTACTGTCAAGATGAAATTTATTCAGGTGAAAAGTTAAATCAAGAGTTAAACAAGACAAGTAATAATACAAGTCCCATTACTTGGCAGACCTACAATATAAACAGAAGTGTGAAGAAATGAATGGAAGGACTCAGGGTCAGCACCTGAAGAATGTGAAGGATTTTAAGAGAGAAGAGGAGGGGAAAACATGGAAGACTTGTTCAAGACTAGTAGGTGGCAGGAGTTAACCTTCTGAAAGTAACGTGGGGCCAGTTTGTTCGGAGTGAGAATGTATTTTTCCATACAAGCTTGTCAAAGAATAACCACATTGGTCTTAACAGACTTTGATGTTGCTAAATAAAAGAATGAAGCATGTATGGGCCAGGTCTAGTATGATGCCTCCCACACTCTGTAGGTGCTTAAGAAACGTTCACTGAATTGAAACTATTGTTGAATCAGTCTTCTGTTCCTGCAGTTGAGCTATGAGTCAGGTATGTCTCTAGTATAATTCTGAGATGACGTGGGCCTAGGGCACCTTAGGTAGTACTGTACTGTTACGTGTCAAGAAGCCATCTCATATTTCCAGATAGTGAAGGCTCACTGAGACTGTGGGAATTCATTTAACAGAGAAGCTAGCATTTGTTCTAGCACAGTATCTGGACTAGAGAAGGTTCTTAATAATTGCTTATTGACTGGCTGAACTGATTTATCTAAGACAAGATTTTCTTTTTTTCTTTTTTTCCCAATGAGAACTATTACATTTAAAATAAAAAAAAAAAAATTAAGACACTATAGCTATTGTACATAATGACAGAAACTATCTTATTCAGTAGTTTTGGAAAATAAATGTGCATTATCTTAATCACAACAACATCTCTATATTTTGTAAAATAGTAATATGTATATGGATAAGACTGATTATTTATTCAGTCTACAGATGATATGTTTGCTCATTTATTGTAACAAACCATTTAATGAGAGAGTGGCTGCTGGTGTTTTGCAGTTTTTAGAGATGATAAGTCTGGTTGAAGTGATGACAGTTTCAACATTAGATCTGGCTTTATATTCCGCTTGTTTTAGTATTTAGTTTTCAATATAACAAGTCCAGATTTTGCAACAAATGTTTTTTGTTTAATTTTGTTTGGTTGTGGTCTGGATCTGTGCCTTAATGATGTGGAGAGGCCTTAGGGTGGACACTCACACCATGGACACAGAGTTGCAACTCAGCTGTACTTTATAATTCTACAGAGTTCCTCTTTGGTAACATGGAAATGATCCTAGTTTGCGGAGACTGTGTGAATAAAGAATAAATTCTGATAGGTTCATTTATGCTGGAAAGGCATAGGAAGCAAAAGAATGAATCTTCTTTTTGAGGATCAGGCTAGCTGAGCAAAAACTCATCTCCAGCAGGCTGGCTACTTGGTGATGAATTTCTTTGGTCATACAACAAGGTAAAATACAAAATGGTCCTCAATCCTACATAGCCCCTTTCCACTTCTGCAATGATGATAGCAGAGTAGCAGGGAAAAAAAAAAAAAAAGTAGAGGTGATCTGAATCACTTGGTTATTGGACCATCTATAATCTTTAACAAGCTGTTGGCAGTCTAAATGTGCAATCCTTGTCCAATATCCAATGAATGGACATACTACAGGAGGAAATGAATCATAGCTATCTTACCACTCTCAAGATAAATTAAACCAGAAGGAAAAAAGGGATGGTAAAATGGAAGGACTGCCTCTCCTTGGAGAGGGAGGAGGTGGAGAAGAATTACTGGATATAGTTTTATCATGTACCTAAAAGCAATAAGAAATTGTTATTTCCTACTCTGGTCACTGGTATTGTAGAACTCAGGGTACATTTTTGCAAAAGATCATCAGGAAAATAACTACAGGTTATGTATTAACATCAATAACAGAGGATGAAGAAAAGATGTTCTAGGAAGAACTTGAAAAATCTTCAGATTAAATCAATACACCTTGACACTTGGAAATGTCACTGCAAAGATGAGATCTGGTAAGGAGAGTGAGAAACACCTTGGAAATTATGGATTAGAAATAAGGAATAAGAGGAAAGAGAGATCTAAGAATTTTAAGCTCACCCATGCTGATGACGACTTCAACTCTGTGAATATTTTCTCCAAGAAAATAACTATCAGGTGCTACTTATGGTGAGAATAAAATCACCTTACCTCAAAGGAAAATCATTATACTTTAATAAGCAGAAAAATACTTATTATTGATGTGGCAGTTATTCATGAAATAGCTGTCTAGCAAAGTATATATATATATATATATATATATATATGAAAAAAGGTTAATGAGATAAAGACATAATACGCAATTTAACTAAGTCAATCCTAATCTTTTCTAACAAATTATTGGTAATAAAAAGTGACTACTAGACAAAAGTTATTGACATGTCAATTTCTATGATATGATTGTTGAGTTGTTTTGTGTGGTCCCTCGTGGGATTTGATGGCAGAGGTACTGGGGTAGTTTGCCATTTCCTTCTTCAGCTCATTTTGCAGATGAGAAAGTGAGGCAGAGTTAAGAGACTTGTTCAGGATCACACAGCTAGTGGCCTAGGCCAGATTTGAACTCAGGAAAAAGAGTCTTCCTGATTCCAGGTGTTGCACTCTGTCTACTAAATCACCTGGCTGTTGTAATTTCCTTATCAGGGAGAGCAAAAAAGGCTTAAAAAGTATCTTAATTTACAAAATAAACTTATTTGTAAAGTCCTATGGAGAAAGGGCAGAAAGAATGAGCAGTATATAACACTGAAAAACATGGAGGATAAAATCAGTTTTTAAGAAGTTTGGCAAGAGTTCCAAAATAAGCCAAATTATTATAAGAACATTTGAAGATGAAAATGAAGGAGAACAATATAAGAAGAATGGAAAAAGATAGGCAAAGATTTGTTGGACAAACATTTTTTATCATAATTTTTAACAAGAACAGTAGAAGCACCCCATTTGGAAATCTAATATCATGGTCTGAGATGAGTCTATTGAAGAGACAAGGCACTAAAGAGAATTTAGGCAGGAAATGTTATTGGATTAGACCAAATATATACACAAAAAGTTTATGATGGAGGCAACATTACTTTGAGTAGACTCTTTGATAAATTCACAGATCATTTGATGGAGGGAAAAATGTTAAGGGCATGGAAAAAGTCTTGGATCAAAAAGGGCAATGAGGAAAATATCAAGAACATATGTTTAATTTCCCATTTATATAATTTTTTTTTGTGAAAACCACTTACATACACATTAGAGATGTCCTTGATGAAAGTATTAAAAAGAAAGAGAAAGGCTTTCACAACAAATAGTCTATGTTTTTTATTCTACAGTATTTATTATTATATAATTAACAAAAAGATATAGAAAATAACAATCCTATAACATTTATTTGTTAATTAGTAAAAAGGTTTTTAATCTGATAGAGTAAAATGCTGTCTTAAAGGCTCTATTTTGAGAATATAGCTCACCCACATAGGAAAAACACTTAAGATTCTTTGAAAAATAGAACAGCAGATATTGCTTTATTCAAGTTTCCTTCTGACCATAAACACCAGAAGTAAAACAGAGAATATGCTTGCCAAAACAACTGATGTCATGGAGATTCAGTGCAGAGTTCAAGCTGAAGAGGGATTTCCTGAGGGCTGCGAAGTCCCCTAGACATTCTTGTTTGTGTTTGATATTATTGCTGGTTGTATCAAGCCTTGGAACAATTGCAAATCCTCTTAGCAAAAATGCACATCCTCAAAAGAGTTTGGCTTGACCATTCACTCAAGTGAGATGGACAATCTATAATGAGTTTTTGTGTGTGTATATATTGATAGTAGGTAGATAGAAAGATAGCAAGATCACATACCTATTTATTTTATTATGTCTATGTCTACACACATACACATACACACATATACACATATATACACACACATATACACATATACACACACACATATATGTATATATATATATAGTTTCTATCTGGGCAGAAAGTACAGATGGACACCAATGTGTACTGAATGGCCCCAGAATTAAACAAGAAGAGGAGAATTAGAGGCAGCTAGGTGGCACAGTGGTTAGAGCACCGGCCCTGAAATCAGGAGGACCTGAATTCAAATCTGGCCTCAGACACTTAACATGTCCCAGTTGTATTACCCTGGGCAAGTCACTTAACCCCAATTGCAGAAGGAGGAGGAGGAGGAGAAGAAAAGGAAGAGGAGGAGATGGAGAAGGAGGAAAAGAAGGAAAAAGAAGAAGAGGAGGAAGAGGAGGAGAAGTGGACTAACTGACTTCAGGAAATTACAAGGCTCCTTTTTATGTTCCCAAACTTCTCTCTAAAACAAAGGTCCATCTCTTTAATATTAACATTCTCTTGGCTTGTCATATTGTTGTGGAGCATGGAATATAACAGTCACCGAAGAAATGAGGAGTGTTACCCAGAGGGCAATGAAGAGCCACAAATAAGAATCAAAGGAAGTCATCAGAGAAATGTAGAAAAGAGAAGGTGATTAGTCATATGGCAAGGGATAAATTAGTGGACAACTACACTTCTCTACTAGTCTCCTTATAATGAATGTCAAAGGAAGGAAAGAAGGCTTCAAAACACACTGGATAGCAAATAATGGAGAATATGGTTATGAGCTTCATGGAGGTGTGTAGACATGGATGGGTGACAATCATCACTGAAAGAACATACAGATCAAAGAGGACACAGAGTAGGGAGAGAGCCTGGGGAGACTGCAAGTTTAAATACATACACTTACACTCATGCACATACAGCTTGTAGGTAAACAGAAGCAGTATTTGAATATAGGTCTTTCTGGCTCCAACACAAGCCACTACACAGCCTCTTGGTCATAGAAATATAATGGAGGAAAAGGCAATAAATGCTTTTCAGGTGCTTTGAAGTTTTATCGGACTATTCTGGGTACTCCAAATGTCAAGTCAAAACCAAATAATGTTAGCTATGAGAAAGCACATTTGATACCTTGGAGTAAACAAGGCAGATGGTCCACTGCAAGAAAAGCTATCTCATCAATATAAGCTCATTCTAAACGTCCAGGAAAAATACTTTTTATTGGCACAAATAAAGCGGTGAGAGCAGGCATAAAACTGGTCATTTATGTTGCTCATTTTGTTGGGGGTTAAATAAAAACAGCAATATGTGGTATCTATAGGGATTCAGAGACTCCTTATAGTAATGCTGGGGCCCCTGTCCATGTCATAGGCTTGGCTACCACTGTTTTAAGGTTCTAGAACTCTAAATCTGAACTCTCTAATAAGAAAGCATGATTGAAGATGGATAGGGTAACTATTATCAGTTTGAGATTTTTAGCAGGTCCCTACCCCTCTAAAATGTGATTTCCCACTTTCTCTCCCTCTCTGAACATATATTCTACAAGGTCAGCAAAGGGGAAATCATGAAATACCTTCCTATGAAACAGGTTGGTGTGGCAAAAAACTGGGCAGAGAAGAGATAAAAAGCAGATAATATTTTATAAGTACCATCAATTCCATTTATCTTCTTATAATTCTAGCTGGTTATATGTCTGAATGTTTATAAAAATCCATACTGTTCAATTCCAAAACATGCTATTATTTACAGACCCTTGAACCACTCTCTCTCATTTAATTTTACAGTACTTTGCACTACAATTATGTACTTACATAAGGGGTACTGAGGGAGGACTAGCATCAGTGCTATAAGGGATTGCCAAGCTCTTTTCGGGGTTGCTTATACACCATTGATATCTATCTGTCACCCAACTCTCACTTGTGGCTCTAAGAAGCTGTAGCATGAGCAATGGCCATGCCCTGGCAAACCACAGAGGTAGGCAGGTGAGAATAAACACCAGGATGCCTTCCTCAAGCATGTGAGAACTTATCTGGAATGAGTGGATGAGAATAATTTGTTCCAAACAGCCAAGAAGGCAGCTATGGTATGTTTAGGTATTGGTCAGACATAGAAAATGCCAACACATACACACACACAAACTATATTATATATAAATTTGTGTACGTGTATGTGTATGTTTGTGTTCAATGGCAAATGAATAAATGGTTTGATTTCTAAAGTTTGTCAGAATCACTGAATAATTTCATTTAAGAACAAGGGCAAACCAATAGGCAAATTACCACAACAAAATGCAAACCTGTTTCAGAAAAACATATGCAGTGGCCAATGTTTATGTTACATTAATGGCAGAACTAATAAAATTATAATTACCTCATTCATTCAAAACTCCTTGGCCTTGGTCAATGTTGATGAAAGGCCAAGTCAGCAATCTGCTTTGACTATGATACTACCTTCTACCTCCCAAAGCTCTAGAGTATTTTTCTTATCTTTCTCATCAAGTACAAGATCTTCCCTTCTTTCTCTTTTCATATATCAAGCTTTCTGCCTTTAATTCAGTACAGATAAAGTATGCTCCCTTCACTTGATTCATCTCATACTTACTTCTGGGTCTTTTCAACTAAAAAAGTTTAATTTCATGTGCTTGGATCTTAACTGACCTGCCTCTTTAAGATCCTGTAAGCAGCACCTGAAAATTCTACTAGTGCGTGTATAGGAGTAATATCTTTTGTTCAAACATAAGAACTCCCACAGCTATTTTCTTAGATCTCCTGACCAAGAATACAGGGACTTCACCTTATCTCCTCAATCATTAAATGCATCTAATTGCATTACAATCCATATAAGCTGTATACCCTTTATTATTTATTTGGTATAATGGCAGAATGCTTTTATCTCTATGTTCATGCTTCTGATGAGAGCATAACGGTACGTAAACTTCTTTCTCTAAGACTAAATTCCCTGAGGGAAGAGGCTGTTCTCCTGGTGCCATAAGAATCTCTACTAATTCCTAGTTCTTTGCTTCATCCTTGAACAGAGGTGACCTTGCTATTCCCTGCATTAGCCTAAAACAATCTAATGCCAGGTTATCTATTGTTCAAGGACTAGTCTGACTGTGTGTGGAGAGGTTCAGCCGCCAGAACGTTGACCACCAAGGGACTTTTTCTCTTAGCCACAGCTAAGGTTGTAATGTGAATGGGTAGGGATGGGGTTAAAGAAGAGACCCATATAGCAAAATCCTAAAGCCCTAAAGTTTCTTTGTATAGAAGTCACACCATACCAAATTTAGATCTTCTAAATTTGTACAATACGGTAGCTGAAAGGTCTCTAAGAGACCTTGTTGTATAGATGAAAGGCAATGGTGGGGTAGCAATGAGAAGATGGATGACTAATCAAGGAGACCAGTTAGGAAGCTACTACAATATTCTAGAAGCAAGTAGAGGGCCTGAGCACAGGGCAAACTAATAAGGATATGTGAGATATTTTGGAGGTAGAATCCATAGCACCTGAACACAGATTTAGAGTACAAAGTTCTTTCTCCATAGGTCTAGTGAAATTTAAGTTTCCAGATTTCTCTTTCTGTATATTTGAAAACTGACTTCTTATCTGGCAAAAAAACAAAAACAAAAACAAAACAAAAATGTTCATTTGAAACCCAGCCTCTTAAATTATGGGTCACAACCTCATAGGGGGTCTCATAACTGAATGTAGGGGCCACAAAATTATGATTTCTTATCAGTAAATGTTTGATTTTTATACCAATTTTATATACCTGGAGTGACATAAAAATTTCTCAGATGAAATGGGAGCATGAGTAGAAGTTGTTTAAGAAGTCTTAACTAGAGTGCAGTATTTTGAAAACCAGAACCTGGGATTAGATCGATCAATAATAATCAAGAATATTCTGGTGTAATTCTTAAGAAGTGCTCACATATACGTGTATGCACATGTGTCTGTGTGTATGAGAAAATTAGCACACAGCATTTCCAAGTGAATAAGCTACGTTCTGGTCACTGTAGAGGGGAGAAAAATCTTTGTAGATTTGCAAAAACTTATTTAGGGTGTGTGGGAACTCTGTTGAGTTCAGCTGGTTGAAACAGGGTACCAGTGAATTCAGGGCCACAGATTTGTTCAAAGAAAAGCTGTCCTTCAGCTGCAGATTGAACTCTTGACTCCTGGCAGTAATCTTGCAAATGTACACTCCAGGAAAGGACTGTGCGTGGATTAGGTCAAAGTCATTTTTTAAACCGTAGGAACAATCCAAAATATACATACATATTTCTTTGATAGGTCAAGAGCATCATTTTTTATCAAGACAGCAGAGGCTGGTTTTAATGTTGTTGGGCTCTGAGAACAGCCAACAAAAACACCATAGAGTAGAGGAAATATATCCCATGAACCGTGTGTGGCACCGGGAACAAGAGTCAGTCCCTAGTTTCAAGTATATGATGGCATAGTGGAGTTGGGAATCTTGTCTTTTTCACAATCTAGTTGAATGAATCTAAATAATCATTTAGCCTTTTTTTCCTTCAGTCTCAGTTTCTTCTTCTGTAAAATGGAGATGATGCAATCATCTGTCTCTTAGGGTTGTTAGAGGATCAAATAAAAGAATAAATGCTAGTTATTATTTTTATTGTTGCTATCACCATCATTATTAAAATTGTAATTGATGTTTTTGTTACAGAGAGGGGACCACAGGAATTATAGACAGTTTTCCTACCTAGGCCCTTTCCTTCGCATTTTGTCACTTTAGGTTTGTAGTGTTATTATTTCTTGGATGGCAGGGATTGGGTCCTTTCTTTCTCAGGACCTGGCACAGAGTAGCATGGGTGAATTAAAACCAACAAGCAGCTGTGACTTCAAAACAGACCTTTAAGTTGTATCATTTCATTGGAATATACTGGCAAGAACCCTGCCTGTTGATGCTTTTTATTTTCTATGATTTGCAAAGTAAATAAGATTCTGGAAAGAATGAAATAAGTGGTAACTCTAAATCTCTTGATGAAAATCCTAGTACATTTATACACACACACACACACACACACACACACACACACACACACATAAGATGAGTGCTAGAGAAATTCTACTACTTAATTCCATGAAATGACTCCATCTTAACTGCAATGGTCTGCTGACATGTGATGCCGTGGGCAATGCCACTGGAGTGTTGTCTTAATTTTAAGCTCTCAATTTCTGTCAAAACATATTTTTCCTAATTTAAAGAGCTGTTGTGTTCCACAAATAACTAGAGCTAATATTTTGAGTTAATTCAAGTGATACATATAATTTTTTATCTGCAATACATTTATAAAATATGTACACATCCCCCCACATTTATCAATCTGCCTCTGTCTCTTCTTCACTGTATATGTGAGAGGAGAAGGAAGAGGAAGAAAAGAAGAAATGCAGAATTCTATCACTTAACCTTTGAGGCTTCAGTTTACTCAACTGCAAAATGAGGGATTTGAACTAGATTACCTAGTTCAATTTTCCAGTTCTAAAATCTAGGATCTTATAATTATCCCAGACAGGAATGTGCAAATGAATTCACAGACATTAAATTGGTCCAACTTTTTTTTTTTTTTAAATCTATTCCTGATTCTTCTTCACAGCAGAGCACAGCAATTCTAAAGTTATATCAATATTATTTAGTAGAACTAGTAGTGGCTATGGTGGTGCAGGTATTATTACTCTCACTTTACAGATAATGAAATTGAGGCTCACAAAGGTAAGTGACTAACTTTATGAATGAGACTGAGTAAAGGCTCAAGAGGCCGGGGTTCTTTCTATTATACAAAATTATCTGACATTTATTATGAGCTTTGCCTTCATATTCTCCCTAATCCCCTTTCAGATATTTATCAGTTTAGGCCCTGTGCATTTCTCACTTGACATTCACTTTACTCCTTTGGGAAGCTTGTTGGTTCCCATAGTATTTATTGCCAAACGTACACAGACAATTCTCAAATCAACATTTCTAGCTCTTGCCATTTCTAGTATTGAACTTCTCATTGCACTGAGGACAAATCCCTTAGAGGGCCTGCCATCACCAGAACATCATCACATTCAGTAGGAAAATCTTCTAAATTCTCCCCTCTGATTTATACAAAGGCCATTGGAGGCATCATGTTTCCCTTAATCCCCTGGTCTGAGAAACTTCTTCAACTTTTACCTCCTTTGCCCTCTTTATCCAATCTGTCACCAAGTCTCACCAAGTTTTTCTTCACCTTCCTTTTTATTTCCATAACCACAATGTTATCCAAGTCATGATCAAGTACCGACTTGTGTCACTATCTCCTTACTAGTCTCTGTAATTACCCATAGCTTCATTCCAACTTGTTGTCACTACTAAGAATTATTTTCTTTAACATTTAGGCAGATATGGATTCCATGAAAAATACTGAGTAGGCTCCTAGAAAAAAAGAGATCCAAAAGATGCCTTACTTAACTTTATGCTGAAGAGACACAGAGAGGCTCATGGTGGTATACTGGGACAACAGGACACTCCAGTATCAAATATGGAAGTATTGCCAAACCAATCAGCCAAACATTGGAAGTTAGCTACCAGTACCATCTGACGGGTTACAAAGAACTCTAACAACCACAATCAGGGAAGAAAAGAGTCAGAGAAATCATATAATGATGTGTTTAATTTCTAGACAAAAACCCTAGCAAAAAAAAATACTAGAGATACCTGTCTCCTCTCTCCCTCCCTCCTCCAAGGGCAACCCCTTTCACAATCCTTGTCAAGAAAACCCCATATAATTATGGCCCCACAAGATCACAAAGAGTTGGATACAACAGAACGACACTATATAGAATACCACGTTTTCTTCTTTAACTCAGATTCAAAGAGATCTTAGATAATATATCATTAAAAAAAAAAAAAGCCTAAAACCCATGTGACCATGCAATTCAAATTCTTTTATAACATTATTTCTTTCTTTTTAGAAACACAAAATACCCCAAATTTCTTAATTTTCTACCTGTTCCCAAATCTGATCAAAGAGATCTTTATCTTTAATTACAATGCCCCTTCTATCTGTTGCTAAGATCTGACACTCTAGTCACAAAACCAGCTGCCATTGCTTTACCTTTGACTCTGGGAAGATGCTCCACTGACTATATCCAATGCTGTAAGTCACATGACTTAAGTGCTTATGAGTATGTGTCTATATATACACAGTTCCAAAAATAACAATAATAACTAGCATTTCTATATTGCTTTAAGGCACATAGAGCTCTTTGTAAATATTATCTCATTTGATTCTCATAAGACCCTTGGGAGATAGGTGATATTATTAATTATAAATTTTAAAATAAGCATATATAATACCCACTTATATAGAAAGGAAGGAACCAAGCACTTACTATGTGTCAGGCACAATGCTAAATGCTTTACAAATATTATCTCATTTGGTCCTTCTAACAACCCCGAGAGCTAAAATACTATTGTTAATCCCATTTTACAGTCGAGGAAATTGAGGCAGACAGAAATTTGTAAATAGTCTAGGGTCAAGCAACAAATAACTGTCTGAAACTGCTTCTAAACTCACATCTCCCTAACTTCAGGTATAGCATTCTATCCACCCCTATACCTTTAATAGAACAAGGAAGTGTGAAAAGGACGTTAAAAAATAATCTACTGGTAAGATTATGAAGTATAGGTATTATACCCATTTTTTAGTTGAAGAAACTGAAACATTAAGATTAGGTGACTATCCAGAACTACAGATAGACTATGGAGGTCCTTTGGTTTTAAGTTTCAAGTCTAAAATGTTTTCTATTATGCCAAGCTACTTATCAATAATGAGCAGCTAAGTAATGCAATAGACAGAGCAAGTCAAGAAGACATCTTCCTGGGTTCAAATCTATCCTTAGACACTTAAAAGCTATGAGACTTTGGACAATTCGTTTAACCCTGTTTGCCTCCATTTCCTCAAGTATGAAAGGAGTGGAGAAGGAAATGGTATACTACTCCAATATCTTTACCAAGAAAATCCCAAATGAGATATATATACATATGTACATATACAGCAGTGATAATGTACATAATAGAAAAAATTATGAAGGACGTGAATTTGTAAAAAAGACAGGCAACTTCTGTAGGCAAGAGGAAGGGATAACAGACAGTACAGGCCAAGCACTAAAATGTGCACCTCAAAATACTAACAGCCCTAGAAAATAGCCCACAGCACACTAAATGTATCTGCCAGGGACGACCTCACAAAAAAGATGGGGTTAGAAACTGCACGGGATGAGAAGGCGTCAGATGATTCCATCAGCAGAGGAGGGACACCAACAGAGGCATTATGGGTCTGCTGAAGGATTATGTATGCATCTATTTCATGTCATCAAATATCATATACTAAAAATCTAAATATATATTTCAGATATACATAAAGACACAAATTTATTCTCTACAGATTCCTGTATGTACTCATCTCTTCCATTAGAACATAAATCTCTTGAGAGCAGAGATTGCTCATTCTTTGTATTTGTGTCCCCAGATCATAGCAGAGTCTGACAAATGGTAGACATCTGGTAAATGCTTCCTGAATGACATATAAAAGTTTACATGTCATATATGCACTTTGTAAAATGGCAAAATAAAATAGTCTGTTTTCTCTTACCTCTCTCAGCCCCTTCCATAGCAAGCAAATTAGTGGTTCCTATTCAGTTCTCCAGACTTAGCTACTGCATCAAGTTTTACTTATTTTAGAATTCTGCCGCTAACAACTGGATTTGCTCATATAAAAGATAAATATTCTAGGATAGTTAAACCAGGTGCCATAAAATTTAAAATGTTGACCCTCAAAGCATTTAAATAGCCAAATTACTTCAAGCTTTCTTGATATCTAATATCTAAAAAGATTATTTGCTTGGAGAGAAAAATAAGTTTTTAGAGGCTTGAGTACATTAACACTTAACACTATCCTTCCTCTAAAGTCTCACTCTCATGTCTCATCATGGCATGGGAGTGACTGTGGGTCACTGGAAGCTAAAACTAGCAGACTGTAAAATCTTGAGGGTCCTGACAAGTTGGAAAGGTTTCCTTATTTCAAATCCAGGGCTGTGTATCAGTTGCCTGAGGATTATACATACTTAATTACAAGGTTGGCCACAGGGTGCTGGATTTTTCTGCCATAGCAACTTCCCCAAATCATCTACTAAGTTATTAAAAGACTGGGCTTTGTGTCAAGGGAAGGAGTACCCAAATCAATGAAATTACAGAGCCCTGAAGTGCTTACATACCCACGAATAGAGCTGGAAATGTAGAGTCTTCGTTATTCAGACCTTTAAGTAACGTCCAACTCTTTGTGATTTGGAGTTTGCTCGGTAAAGATAGTGGAGTAGTGTGCCATTCCCTTCTCCAGCTCATTGTACAGATGAGGAACCTGAAGGAAGCAGGGTTAAGTGACTTGTCCAGGTTCACATAACTACTATCTGGATCCAAGTTTGAACCCAGGTTTTGATGACTCCAGGCAGATTGCCACCTAGCCATCTCTCATAAAGTCACTAGATGATTGCAAACTTCAGAATGACAGCTGGCTACATTCAGTTCTATCGATAGCCCCTCAAGTCAGAAAACAGTTCAATGTGCTTGAAACTCTGTAACAAGGTACATTTATCTTTCTGATGCACAGGGTTAGATCATGTCATTCTTACGATCAAAAGTCTCTCATGACTATATAAATTCATTACTTTGTCATTCAAGACCCATCACAATTACAGAATCATCGAAACTGAACTCAGGGTTATCTACTTCAATTGAGCACATCCCCAACAAGTGCTTCCTTACTATCACCTATTTCTACATCCCAGTCAAACTGGACTATTGTTCACTGTCCTCTTTTTCACATCACCATACCCTAATTCTCTTTGGACTACCTCCTCATTTCCACTTATTGAACCTATTCTGCAGGGACTAACTCACATGCTACATTTTCCATGAAGTCTTCCCTAGAAGTCAACAATGTTCTTTATTTAATTTATACCTTTCTTATCTCTTTAGAACATTCTATTTTATGAGATAAGTGTCTTCCTTTCCATCTATTCTCTTTTATGAGAATATAAGCTTGTCAAGGACAGGAATCATTTTTTTATTCATTTCTGTCATTCCTTCAGTTCTCAGCATAATGTTTATTTTATTTTATTTTATTTGTTTTTGTTTTGTGCTGAAGCAATTGGGGTTAAGTGACTTGCCCTGAGTCACACAGCTAGGACCAGATTTGAACTCAGGTCCTCCTGACTTCAGGACTAGTGCTGTATCCACTGGGCTACCTAGTTGCCCCCCTCAGCATAATGTTTTAAACAAAAGAAAAGCTGAATGAATATTTGTTGAAATGGACCTCAAAAAGTCCACTGAAGAGCTCCCTGTTCTGGAGCTATGAAATATTTGTACATTCTTAATATTTTGTCATAATGAACAGGCAAAAAGTTTATACATTAAGCTATTTTAAAGTGTACTATGAATCTGATGATGATATAGACATAAATAAGCTAAGAATTTACCTTCTGTTATCTATATTTATTCTAATGTTGGTTATTAAAAGGAGATGAGTTCTTCCAAAATTCAGTTAAAGTACTAGCATTTTAGAGAAAAGGGTGAATGTGAAGACCTATAGTTCATTTCAGTATAATGACAGACTCAGTGTGATCTGACAAGTTTTACTGAACACTTTAATCATCTCAACAAAAGTCTGCAGGGGAATAAAGTATTTCCCCCATACTATTTAAATTAAGGCAAAATTAAAATGAAAAGTGCTTTCGGTTGAAAAAAAAAAGATGCTGGTTATTTAAAATATTAACCATACTAAAAATACAGAAGTGATAACACAAATGAATGACAGACACTTCAGTAAATCTTAGGGGCTGTTAAAATGATTCCTTAACATACTCCTGAGCAACTTTCTTCCTGCACCTCCCATAGCTCTTTGCTATGAACTTCTCTAATGAATTTAACTGCAATATATACTATATCAAATCTATGAATGAATCAAATCTCCTTACATACAGGGAGGGTTTTAAGCTTTCTGAATGCAGATAGTTGTACTTCCCAATGGACTTGTCACAGTGCTTTACAAACAGAGACATTAAGACCAAAAGAATATACTTGAAAGGACCAAGCTGCATCAACTGATGGTGCATCCAAAAAAAAAAAAAAAATCCATGTTAAAGAAATTAGACATAGTTTGAAAGTTTTCATTTCAAAGTAAAATTTTAAAATGAACAAAACATTGGTTCAATATTAAACTTTTGGGGTTTTAATGATGTAGATGAATGCATGACTTCATCAGTCCATGTGCCCTTTAAGATTCTGGGATAGAATATTTTAAGTCATATAAATGAATGGGAACTTAAGAAATTTTAAAAAAAACTATATTTGTATGCAGATCAATTTCAAACTAGTGTTTGCCTCATTAAAATATAGTAGATATAAATTTTATACTAATTATACAAATACAGGCTCATTTTAACCTACATTTATAGCAAAATTTGGTAAGAATGAATTTCATGCAAATATAGCATGGTGGATGACATCTCAATAACAGTACCAAATGGCACTGTTTTGATTAGTGGAGAATACTAGACTTGGGAATTGGAATTCAGTTCAAATCCTAATGTTGACATAACCTTGTCATGCAACTCAGACAAGTCACTTTATTTTTTCTGTACCTCAGTTTTCTTATTTATATGAGAAAGATAATATTAGTTGATCTCTAATTTCTCTTAAGTCCAAATACTGTAACCCTGTGGCTCTTAATACTATGTGAAGAAATATTATTAATATTAAACAGGTTTAAGAGACTCAGTGAAATATATTTAACTTGTGATTGAAATTGTTATTATGATATTACTTTAATTGGCCTAAAAACAGCCACATTGATTTTACAAAATTCACTATAATACTACAGCCTTACATAATGATTTTGAATTCTATTACACAAAATGCAGCACACATTCATTTCTCATCAAATATCTGTAAAGACACATAACTTTGCTTGTTCTTTGCTTTCCTTAAACCCTTGTTTTTACTGTAGGAGGCATATCAGTCTCCATAGACAAGAACTGCTTTGCAAAGATCGACCAAGGCGATGCTAATTTGTGAGGCCTCCTGGTTTGAATGATTGCCACCTGTTCAGTCTTTTTTAAAAAGCATTTTTCAATAACTTCCAGGGCCATGGAACAATGTAACACTGAAAAATTTAATCTCTTAAGAATTTACTGTCTAAATATACATACACAGAGTCAAGGGGGTTGAATTTCAAAAGTTCCCATCTTAAGTCACTTGTTTGGAATTTGATTAGGTTTATCCATAGAAATAATATATGCCACTAAGGTTTGCAAAATACTTTAGATATATTAACTAATTTAATCTTCACAACAACCCAGAAAGGTAGTACTATTATTATCCCCATTTTATAGATAATAAAACTGAGGCACTGAAAGATTAAATGATTGGCCCAGGATTACATAGCTAGTAACTTAAGTCTTCCTAATTATGAGTATTTCATGTTAGCCACTACTCTGTCTAGCTGCCTCTAGCTTAACTGGCTTTCCAGGACAAGCAACAAAAAACCTAATTAATCTGACCAACTAACATTCATTAAACACTGTCTAAATGCAAGGCACCAAAAATAAAGACAAAATGAAAAAAAAAAAAAAAAAAACCCAGCTCCTGACCTCAAGGACCTCGTTTTATGGCAGGATAGAAGCTACTCTTGGAAGGATCTTTGCTTCCTTTCTAGAGCATCTGAAATTTTAAACATGATGTTTCAGTGTCTGCACAAACTATCCCTCCATACTTCAAATATTCTTTCTTCTCCACCCATTCCTTGGAATCCTCCACCATTTTAGAAATCAGCCAAGCTATGTCCTTCTTAACATATAGTTTGTTCCTCCTTTATTAAAAGTCCTTTCTAAGCTTTGAAAATAATTAAATAAGACAAGATGTCAAGTATCACTGTACATGTTTCTCCACTCAGTACTAGGAAAGCTACTTGAGAGAAGGAATTTCTTTTTTTAATATATATTCCCAAAATGTCTTGAGTGACCATAAATGTTAGCTGAATGAATGAATTAAACAATCATATACTATACATGATGATTTAAGGAGGAGGAGTAATAATTGCTAGAGGGAATAAGAAAAGGTCTCTCAAAGGAAAAGACACATGAATGAAAAAAATGAAGAAACATAGGAATTCTAAGAAGTGGGGGTTAGAACTTCATTCCACCCATAGGGTACATGCCTCATTCAAAGGCATGGAGGAGGATATGGAATGTTCAGTTCAGAAACACCAACTATGTATGCCATTTTGGCTAACATACAAAGTGTGAAAGTATGAGAGAGAAGAGAGGGAGGGAGGGAGAGAGGGAGAGAAAAAAAGAGGAGGGAGAGAGAGAGAGAGAGAGAGAGAAAGACAAAGAGAAGGAGGGAGAGAGAGAGAGAGAGAGAGGGAGGGAGAGAGAGAGAGAGAGAGAGAATGTGTGTGTGTCTGTGTGTGAAGGAGAATAATATGAAACAAAGCTTGGAAAGGCAGACTGGAGCTCAATTGTGAATTAAAAGCTCAACTGAGGAGTTTGTATTTTACGATGGCAGCAATGGGAAGCCACTGAATACTTAAGTCAATGAGAAAGAAGACATGGTCAGACCATACTTCAGATTCAACGACTACTCTATAAAAATGCTTCCTTGGGAAAATGTGTTTAGAAAAAATAGTAGACTTTAGAGAAGTTACAACAATCAGAAGGCCTAGTTTAGAGATCCAATTTTGACACAGGCCTGGGTGCTTGGGCAAATCACAATCTCTCCCAGTCTCAGTTAGTGATTTGTAAAATAAGATGATTTTATCGACCTCTCAAACACCTTCCATTTTTAAAGTTTTGATCTTGAACAAACTCGGGATTGTTGTGATTTGAGTATTTTAGTCATGTTCAACTCTGCATCACTCCATTAGGAATTTTCTTAGCAGAAGTTGGTTTGGATTGATTTGCCATTTCCTTCTCTAATTCATTTTGCATTTTGTTTACCAAGGTAAACAGGTTTAAGTGACTTGATCAGAATCACATAGCTAGTAAATGTCTGAGGTCAGATTTGAACTCTGGAAGATTAGTCTTTCTGACTTTCAGCCCATTTTACTACCTAGCTGCTCAAAACTTGGGGTCTGACTCCTAGAAAACACCAAACATTAACAATGGTCCTTGAATACATTAAGACCTGAAGATTCACTGATCTATTAAAAAAAGAAATCAGACTATTCCTCAAACACTTTCCTACCAGGATTTTTAAGGCCTTTTTTCATTATATGAAATGCACTGTTCTCTCTTTCTCTCTCTGCTTGTTAAAATCCTTTTCTTCTTTCAAGGTTTGATTAAAGCACTATATTTTCCATGAAGTTCTCTTTAATTTTTGCAGCTAAACAGATTAGTCTCTCTTCAAACTTTCCGAAAGTCTTGGCATAGACTATGCTCTATCTTATATCATTCTTATCTAGAAACATGGTGCTTTCCCACTTCCCTTACATATAATGGAAGCTGCCTTTAATATTTGTGAAAATTACTGAAATTCAATAGCTATTAAGTGTGTACTCAATGCAGGGCAATGGTGGATGTTATAGAGAGGAATTCAGAGATGAATCTACCTAGAAGAAATAATGGACTTAAAAACTGGAAAGAAACAATTCAGATCCTGCCTCTGAAACTCCATAGCTGGCCCTGGGACAGTCAGGTAACCTCTAAAAATCTGGTAGCCAAAATCACTGATGTAGATCGGCAGAGTATTAGTTATTGAAATAGGAAAGATGTCTTTGTGAAGCTTAGAACCTATTAAAAGAGATATGATACATAAATACACATCTATAATACAACACAAACATGCTAGATGTATATGAAAGGCATAGAATATTATGTGGGGCTTAAAGAAGGAAGACCATTTCTGACTGGGACAACTGGAAATGCTCCATGGTACTATGGGAGGAGGTGTCACTGGAGATGGAATTTGCAGGATGT
The DNA here is from genome assembly GCF_016432865.1 of Antechinus flavipes. Taxonomy (NCBI): domain Eukaryota; kingdom Metazoa; phylum Chordata; class Mammalia; order Dasyuromorphia; family Dasyuridae; genus Antechinus; species Antechinus flavipes. The sequence goes on along the minus strand of NC_067399.1, from coordinate 299,291,112 downwards.
GTACAGTTCTGAACAGGCACAATTGGAAAGCATTCCAAACGGTGGGCATCTGCACAATTCCTAATATGGAGGTAGGAAAAAATGTTTTATTGTTGGAGAGCAACAGTTATTCCAGTTTCAGGAAAACATAAAATAGGTAGTGGATCACAGAATATGATGAGATTGGAAAGACAAAATGGTGCCAGATTGTGGGAGGGATTTGAATGTTATGTAAGCTCCTTTTCAGGAGGGACTGTTTTTATCTACATGTACTGCCAATGGCTAGGAAAGTGTGGGATACATGATACAAGCTTGTTGGTTGAGTTTGTTTTCTTGTCCTTAACTAATATTTCTATAAATAAAGCTTTAAGATCATCAAAACATTTTATATAAATTATCACATCCAATTCTCACAATCCTGTGATTTAAGGAAAGAAGCAAGTTAAGTACCTACTACATGTCAAGAACTATACCAAGAACATTTCAAATATTCTATCATTTGACTATCAAAAAACCCTGCAAGGATTGTGCTGTATTATAGAGAAAACTGGACATTGAGTTGCACAGCTACTAAGTATTTGAGGCTGGATTTGAATTCAGTTCTGACTCCAAACCAGAACTCTATCCACCAAGTTACCTGCCGCCTAAGCAACATCATCATCAGATAAAGAAAGTGATTCAAAGAAGTTCAGTTACTGACCCATAATAAGACAGCTGTTGACTTTTCAGAAGCAGGATTTAAGCCCAAGTGTCCCTGTGATCTTTCCAGTAGGCCATCAAGATGAAAGTGTGAATCTAAAGCTTATGAAAAAGTGTTCATGGTTAGAGATTAACAGAAAGACCTGGTAATGATGCACTTGGGAATGACAACTCAAAATGCAAATGAATTTTTTTTATTTTATTGCACAGAAAATGCATTTTGATAATATAATGATTTAAAAACACAAATAATAACCACTTTGAATCCTATATGCTTAATATTTCCCCATATTCTCCATTTGATTTAGAACAACAGTAACATCAACAACAGTCCTATTAAGGCAATGCATTAAATTGTTTGGGGGGCATGAGGAGAGGGGGAGGAGAGAAAGATGATGCAGTCTTACCATTCCTCTTTTTTTTTTTTAATTTTTATTTAATAATTACTTTATATTGACACTCGTTTCTGTTCCAATTTTTTTTCCCTCCCTCCCTCCACCCCCTCCCCTAGATGGCAAGCAGTCCTTTATATGTTGGATATGTTGCAGTATATCCTAGATACAATATATGTTTGCAGAACCGAACAGTTCTCTTGTTGCATAGGGAGAATTGGATTCAGAAGGTATAAATAACCCGGGAAGAAAAACAAAAATGCAGATAGTTCACATTCGTTTCCCAGTGTTCTTTCTTTGGGTGTAGCTGCTTTTGTCCGTCATTTATCAAGTGAAACTCAGTTAGGTCTCTTTGTCAAAGAAATCCCCTTCCATCAAAATATGTCCTCATACAATATCGTTGTCGAAGTGTATAATGATCTCCTGGTTCTGCTCATTTCACTTAGCATCAGTTCATGTAAGTCTCGCCAGTCCTCTCTGTATTCATCCTGCTGGTCATTTCTTACAGAACAATAATATTCCATAACATTCATATACCATAATTTACCCAGTCATTCTCCAATTGATGGGCATCCATTCATTTTCCAGTTTCTAGCCACTACAAACAGGGCTGCTACAAACATTTTGGCACATACAGGTCCCTTTCCCTTCTTTAGTATTTCTTTTTACCATTCCTCTTTAGACAATTATTTTTGGAAGTGGAACCGGACTTTTCTATCATATGACTAGTTCCATCTTAGCCTAGCTTTGCTTTCAAGGAATAAATTAATTAATCTAGAGAATGTAAAGAACAAAGCCAAGGATAAGACCTTGGGTGACAAAGAAGGGATGCCTTAAGGATTGCAAAGAAGAGGAGTCAAGTGAAGACATTAGAACACATGCTGTCAGATAAAAACAGAATCCACAGAATGTAAGCCAAAAGAAAACAAGAAGAGAAAAGTTTAAAAGCAGAAGGAGTGTCAAATACTACAGGGCAGTCAAATAACATGAGAATTGCAAAAAAGGTACTTGTAAATACAGTTTTAACTGAGATTAAGAATAGATGAAAATCAGATTGTCAGGTATTCTAAAGTGAATGGGGAGTAAAATAGTATAGGCAAGGGCCCAATGGTTACACTTGCAAGAAATGTGGATAACACTGTAAACAAGACAGGATAGAAGGGTCAAAGAATTAAAAAAAAAAAAATTGGGAGAACTTGGGAACAGAAATATTAAAAGATTCCAAAGGAGCACTAAGTGGGCATTTAATAATTTGTGTTGAGAAGAGAAGATCAGGGTGGGGGCAAAGGAGAGGGAAATCCAATAAAATTGATAGAGGAGGAGAGGCAGTAAATTGAAATTACTTCATTCTCTGTCTTCTGCTTTTTGGTTACTATGCATCCTACTAACAAAGGCCCCAATCTGGGCTAGTGTTAGAACAAAATGAGGAATGCAAAGGGAATAAGGGAAAGGAAACCTCAGGCAGTAATAGGATCTGCAATGCCAAAAGGGAAGGGGATGAGGAAGGCATTCCTAAAGGTGAGAGCTGGAAGGAAAAGGGGAGTTTCTGTGGCTACTCAGCTGAAATGGATGTACACATATAAGTCAAAGACTGCTTGCTGTGAAGAAATCTTCCCAATTTAAAAAATTAGTCTCTGCCCAAATTTGGAGAACCACTTAGGGCCATTCAAAACTACTAGGGATGTTAACTCTGACCTGCACAATGTATAATCCCAAGCTGTTTAGTTAGTTAATCAAGGTTCCTGGAGTTTACCAGTCTCACAAAAACTTCCTAATAGGTTTGTGTTTAGTTTGATTTGTTTAGCTTGGGCCCAAGGTAACTCGTTATTTGTATTAGACTGAGCCCTCTTCTAAATGGGGTTAGTGGTTCATTTGGTTTTTAATGTTCCTGAAATCAGTCTTTAAAGGCTACAACATTGGATGTTTATCCAATTATATTTGTATTGGGAAAAGACACTTGTTAATGGAGGTATGACAACTGGCCAAAGACATTCCCTCTGCTTATACCTTACATCATACTTAGCTTTGCATCTCCCTAAATGCACTTTGGTAATATTGTCTATTATGTTTGCCTGCTATCATATCTTATCCCTCTCCTGGAATGAAGGCACAGATCTTGCTTACCTATATTTTATATCCTTCTTGTCCCCTGTAAAAGTGCTTTGCAAACAAATGTTTGTTCAATTAAATTCATTTGAGATTTCTGCTGTCAGTGGACCTCAAAGTTCTTGAACAGGGTCAAAATCTAGATAGGCTCAAGACAGGTGGTCAGGTTAAAGCCACATGGGAAACTATCCCAGTTTTAAGGTTTCATTTGGGACTAATCTTATTGGGGAACACATCTTTGCACTAATCCCCCACTACCTTGAATGACTTAAAGACTTTCTGAATTTGGTTCTCATTTATCACAGTTCAATGCATTGTACAGGTTTCAGTGACAACTTCTTGTTCTGTGTTACCAGTAGCCATCTTTTAGCTATATTTATTTGAGTTAATCCAACAAACATTTAAGTGGCCACTATTTTCAAGACATAAGAAATACAAAGTATATGTGTGGGGGGCTGGAGGGGAAAGAAGATGATTCCTTAAACATATCTTATCTCCTGTACTTTCTCATGATGGCTTTTCCCCAAACCATCTCCTCCTTCTCCCAATTATTATTACTTCTGTCTTTTAGTTTTTCCTGGCTTTTTCTGAGACAAAGTTCAAAGAACATTTTCCATAGAATACTTCTCCTACCTCTCTCATGCTAATGTCTCTCCTTTCATTCCATTTATTACACATACTCACAAACACATCTATATTTTGTATTCCCAGTTACATACATGTCTACCCCACTATAACATATTTCGTGAGAGCAGGGTAGGGCATGCTAATAAATATTTAACAATTGACATTTTTATACTCAGTATACACTTTTGTTTTAATCTGCATTATTAACATTTTCTCTATCACTTTTTAAAGTCTAGATCATCAATAAAACAAATCAAGCACTGATATGCAGAGTTTGTAGATTTCCCAGTTCAGAATAAAATTTATTGGAACTATTTGGACATGGATAGCATATACCTGGGGCAAATTGGGTTTTGAGGGCAGGGTTTTTTTGGGGGGAAGAATCTTTCTTAGACTCTTCAGCATTTAGCACAGTACTGGGCATATAGTAAGCACTTAACAAATGCTTGTTGATGGATTTCCCTCAAGGACCATATTTACCTCTTTACAGAGGTAAATCCATTATCTCAGACTTTTTTCAAGTATGTTATGTTGTTTTAAGAATAAACAATCTCTTGCATGCCCTCTCATAGAGGTGTAATCATAAAAATATTCCTAAACAATTCATGTAGGGTTACTTGGTGATACTTGCTGTCTACCAAGTTAGATTAACTTCCATCAAGAAGGCTGGGAGGAAAATGATGGAGCATAGGTTTGAGATACAGATTTGTAAAAAGAACATCATAAGATGACCCCTTCATTATTACAGGTTGGGAAACTGAGGCTCAGCAAGATTTCATGACCTGCCCAACATTGCACAGACAGTAGCTTCAGAGGTGGGGGGAGGGAGGAGGAAGAAGGGGGGGATTGGAACCTACATCCTTTCCCCAAAGCCAGTTTTCTTTTCACAGTATCACATTTGTTTTCACTACTTTTGCCTGCCTCCTGAGACTCCTCAGGTTTAGCCTCCATCAGTCAGCCATGCACTCCCCAAACCACATGGTTTCAGGGCTGAAAACAAAAGTTACCAGGCTCTCTTCAGCCTTATCTATCAAAATATCAATATAGAAAAGCACGTGCACAGAAGGCTACACAAACACTGACTAGATACATAAACAAGATATTTAGCATTTGAGCAAATGGGACCACAAATAAAAGGGAAAAGCAAAGCCAGGCATATGGGAACTATTTAAGATTTGGAAGGAGAAAAATCATCTTTCATCGAGTCAGTCTACCTAAACTTTCTAAAGAAGATCAGAACATCCATGTTCTTTGAACCCTGGGAAGGGAACAAACTAAGAGAGGAGCAAAGGGCTCTGGGAGAGAAGGCAGGGGATGGTAATTTGAGCAGATCATAGCTAATGTTTATATAGTGATTAAGGTTTTCTAAGTGTTTTACAAAAGTAGTTTCATTTTATCCCAATAAAGGAAGGTATGGGCTATGATTATCCTCACCAAACAGAAAAGGAAACTGAAGCAGGTAGAGGTTAAGTGACTTATCCAGATTCTCTAAAAAGTATCAGAATCAATATTCAAATTTTGTGACTCTAGGTCTGGGAGTCTATCCAATGCCCTGTCTACCCTGCCTGTAATGATGAAAATTAGAAATGAGTAACTTTCACTTTGAGAAAAATAAATTGAGAAAGTCATAATTAGAGTCAATCAATAAACATTTAAGGTCTAAATATGTGACAAGCACTGTGCTAAGCACTAAGAATATAGAGATAGACCAACAAACAAACATGAAAACAAGCAAAAAAATCCCTGTTCTCAAGGAGCTTACAGTCAAATGTGGGAAATAATGTATAAACAACCATGAACAAACAAGCCACATACAAGATAAACTGAAGATAATCAATAGCAGGAAGGTACTGGCCTGTAAAGAGGGTGGGAATGGCTTCCTATAAAAGATGAGATTCAAGCTAGAAGGAAGTCAGGGAAATCAGGATGAAGAGATGAGGGGTGGGTGGGTGGGAAGAGTTTGAATCTAAAGGCAGAAGAAGATGTGGGTTTGAATCACAGGACAGCAGATACAGAGATTTGGGACTCTCTTCATTTTAATAGAAAAAGAAACTGAAGCCTGGGAAGGCTGTGATTTATTTCCTAAGATTACAAAAAGGTGATCTGAAGCCAGTCTTCTGCATGCAAATCCAAGTGCTTATCACTGTATCCCTGTCTCCTTGGCTTCATCATTCACTTTGTGACCCTGGGCAGGTCAATCTGTAGTAGAGGATAGTGTATGGGATTTGTAGTTTCTGGATTCTACTTGGGATTTTCATACTAATATTTTTCAAAAGTTGAATGGCTTTGGACAAGTTACTTTGTTTCTGGCATTGAATAGTTCTCTTATCTGCACAATAAGGGATTTGGCCTAGATCAAAGTTTTTTAAATTGGAATCTATGAATAGATATCAAAAGATCCAGGAACTTGGAAGAGAAAAAAAAAGACAACTTTATTTATACTAACCTCTAAATGAGATTTCAGGTTGCTTTCAATTATGAATATAGAACACAAACACTGTTTTGAAAAGGGATGTTTAGGCTTCCCTAGATGGCCAAAGGGGTTCATGCTATCAAAAATAGTTTAGAATTTTTGGATAAGAGATGAAAACCAGTATCTCTAACAGCTTTAAATCCTATAATCTGAAATCACATTTTACCCAGACTCCTTTTCTAAATCTGTAAAATGGGGATTAGGTCATCCTTCACAGAGTTGTTGAGAGGACTAAATGAAATGTGAAAATAGTTTGTATACAAGCTCTAATCTTTCCCTCAGCACCTAGCACTGTGCTCTGGACAGAGCAGCTGCTTTAAAAAAATCTCTGTTGAATGATGGAATGAGATCAGTATGTTGAAAGGGCTTAGAGCAGAGAGTGGGAATCTTACACCTGCTCTATAAGAATACAGAAAACAGGCTGCAGGCTGTTTGGGAGTTATATGATCTGGTCAAAGCAAAAAAAGAAAATTGCTAAGATACTGGTGTACCTATCTAAAATGACGACAGGGACACGTACGCCTTTGAGGATGCAGAGGTGAAAGCAAAGAGGTTGTAATGACTTTCTAGGTGTGTGTGTAAGAAGGAGTGTAACTGGTCCTATTGTTAGGAGGAAAAAAAGGGGCAGATGAAAGAGGTATATTATAGGTCACTTGGCCCACAAATTACCATTAGATTGTGTTGCCTTTTCATTTTTCTCATTATCTAATCTATTTAGAGGGAAAAAATAATCAGATCTTAAATCGATGTAATTTACAGAATAATTGAGTAATGGAAATCCAATTCAGAACCAAAGATGCATCAGTTTCAGATTCAATCTCACTCCTAAGATCACAACTTAATTTTTAAAATTAACATGTCTAATGAGACTTAAAAATATCAACAAAATCTTAAAATATTCACATTAAATACAAAATGAAAATAACCATCCTATAAATTGTCATTCACTTTGAGTGACAAACCAGAATGAGTCACTACACAAACTTAGAAAGCACTACCATATATACATGGATTAATATACAAACACACACACACACACACATATATATATATAGATTAATGTATATACATACACATATTCAGCTATCAAAGATTAAGATTGCACTAAGATTTTTTTGGAAACTATTTCAACATCACATATTAGATATCTAATAGATATTAGACTTTGAGTTACTTTAGTATATGTAACTTTAGATATAAAGTAACTCAGAGTTACTTTAAATGGTCTAAATATTCATCTGTATTAAAATATGGTTTATATTTTTAAATCTTTACTTGCTTACAAGGAAATGAAGCTATCTATGAGAGGAGACCCACAATGCAGGTAAGATTGCTAACAAAAGTGAGTTGGAATGAAATTTCTAAGCGTAGGGGAAAGGATATTCAGAGAACTGAGGGCATCTGAGTTCCAGTTTCAACTCTGCCATTGTGAGATCCTGGGCTAACCACTCCACTTTCTAGGCTTCAATTACCTCCATGGTAAAATGAGAAGGCTGAAAGAGATTATCTCTTATGTTCCTTCCAGCTCTGACCCCTGGGGCCACACCTTTTATGCTTTTCCCATGTGCCTGCCACACCATTTAGGGATTTGGCATAACAGGGAAACCAGAACTTTGACGACACGGAACACATATGAGACAAATCACCTATGCAATTAAGTGGAGCAATGGACAGGATGCTGGATCTGCAGTAGAGATGTCCTAAGTTCAAATATGTCTTCGAGACGCTAAGCTGTATAACTCTAGGCAAGCCACTTGCTCTGTTTGACTCAGTTTCCTCATTTATAAAATGGGAATATTAAAAACCTACCATGCCTACCATGGTTGTTATGAGGGCAAAAATGAATCAATATTTGTAAAGCACTTTGCAAATCTTAAAACACTATGTAAATGCAAGCTATTATTACTATTTCTATGTATCTGAACTGTAGAGATATGAAAGGTTTTTGGAAATAAACATTTCTTTTCTCAATGTTTTATCTCCAAATTTTGATGTATTTTGTAGTTTGAAGTACCTTATAGTCTGAGATATATGGCACATAAATGATATAGTCTGAGAAATATGTCAAACAAACTTTTTGGACTTTGAATCAGACTAGATAGCTATTTTGAGATTTTTCAAACATCAGAAAATACTTTTTGTACCTGAAATCAGAGAAGCAATAACCTATGATATAGAGAATACTGTCTCAAGAATCCAAGGATTTGGGTTCAAATTCTATTTCTGAAAGCTTATTATCTGAGTGAAAGTTCCTCAAGTCTCTCCCCACTCCAGTCCTCTCTCTTTATTTGGTCTCAAGCAGTCCTTCCTAAATCGCTTCCTTTGACTTCCAGGATCAAACCTCTTCTAATTACTGTTCCAAGTCTTACATAATTGGGTCTCCTACTTTTCCAACTTTTCTTAACCCTACTCCTTTGTGATCTAGTAACAATGGCCACCCTGAAGCTTCTAGGATAAAACACTTGCAACTCTGGGCATTTCCAGTTCCTGGAATTCTACCCCCTCTCATCTCTCTACCATCATTGCTTCCTTCAAGTCCCAGCTAAACTTCCATGTTCTACAAGAAGCCCTTTTCTCCTCTTCTTAATTCTAATGCTTTCCTTTTGTTGATTATCTGTGTGTATGGGTATATCTTGTTCTTTGTTCAGCTGCATCTGATTCTTCATGATCCCCTTTGGGGTTAAGGGACTAGCCAAGGGTCACACAGCTAAAAAGCATCTGAAGTCAGATTTCAACTCAGAAAGATGAATCTTCCTAACTCCAGGCTCCTCATGCTAGTCACTGTGCTATCATAGATCTTATTTGTACATAGCTGCTTGCATGTTGTTTCTTCCATTAGCTATTAAGTTCCTTGAGAGAATGATTTTTTTCCCCTTTCTTTGTATCCTCAATAGCTACAGAGTCTCTGGCACATATTAGGCACTTAATAAATACTTGTTAACTGACTGGCTGACCCTCAGGCAAATAATTTAATCATCTTCAGCTTCAGTTTCCTCCTTTGTACAATTAAGGAGTTGGACTGAACACCCTCTGAAGTCACTTCTAGTTCTTGATTTATGATCTTATGAAATGAGTTATTCTACCAAACTCTGAGATTATTCTACCTTTACCACCAGATATGATCATGAAACAACACAGGCCTCTAGCTTCCAGCCACAATTTATATCAAGTAAACAGAATCAGATCATCACGGTAACGCCCCATAACAAAATCAGTTCCCTGAGAAAGACTGGCTAGGTCCTATTTGCTTAGTCAGTCATCAGGCATTTATTAAGTCCTTACTATGTGCCAGGCACTGTGCCAAACATTAGTAATAACCAAGAAAGGCAAAAAACATCATCCTTGCCCTCCAGGAGATCAAGTTTAATGAGGATCACAATATATAAATAACTAGGTAAATACATATGTATACCAATATAAACACATGCTGTCCATGGAAGGGAATCTTAACCTCATAGAAAGCAAGGACTTGTAATTAAATCTTGTAACTGTTTTAAATCAGTTAGGTGGCATGGTGGATAGTGCTGGACTTAGAGTAATTCAGACCTGAATTTAAATCTTGCCTCACAACTTACTAGCTGTGTGATTTAGGCAAGTCATTTAATCTGTCAACCTCAGTTTCTTGATTTATAAAATGAGGATAATATAGCATCTACTTCACAAAGTTACTGTGAGGCTCAAATGAGGTAACACATATGTAAAAAGAACTTTTCAAATCTTAAATTAAATGCTAGTAGTAGTAATAGCTATAGTCATAGTAACAGTTATAGTTGTAGTAGCTGTAGTCATAGTAGTATGTCTGCTAAGTTCCAAATATAATACCTCTTGGTAGCATGGAAGGAGCTATAGAGAGCTTCTTGAAGTTCTGGCAGGTCCTAGTCAAGCTGGAACATGCTTTAAATATTGATTCTCATTGATATATGTCTCTTATTTGAAGACCCAACTGAGTCAAAAAGATCAATCAATTACTGGAGGACCAGACTTATTGCTATACCCTAGATGGTCAATAGGAAATGAACCAATTTTCCAGCTATAATTCATGACAACCTATGTTTAAGACAAAAGGGCTAAAATCTTCATAGATGGTAGCAGTAATACTTGGATAAAAATTTGGATCCTTGAAGTAAGTATACACACATATATCACCACCAATAACATTATATTAGGACTACAAACAAATTTTACATGCAATTTTTCTCTTGACCCTCAAAATATCTCTTTGAGAAAACTGCTATATTATTACTTCTTGCTGCCTTTTTTCAAGAGTAGCTCTCCAGAACCAGGAGATCATTATACACTTCGACAACGATATTGTATGAGGACATATTTTGATGGAAGTGGATTTCTTTGACAAAGAGACCTAACTGAGTTTCAATTGATAAATGACGGACAAAAGCAGCTACACCCAAAGAAAGAACACTGGGAAACGAATGTGAACTATCTGCATTTTTGTTTTTCTTCCCGGGTTATTTATACCTTCTGAATCCAATTCTCCCTGTGCAACAAGAGAACTGTTCGGTTCTGCAAACATATATTGTATCTAGGATATACTGCAACATATCCAACTTATAAAGGACTGCTTGCCATCTAGGGGAGGGGGTGGAGGGAGGGAGGGGGAAAAAATTGGAACAGAAACGAGTGCAAAGAATAATGTTGTAAAAAAAAAAAAAATTACCCTGGCATGGATTCTGTCAATATAAAGTAATTATTAAATAAAAATTTTTTTAAAAAAAAGAGTAGCTTTCCCTAGCTTGCTCATGCTGGATATGCAAAGATATGGGGTGGATTCATCTCACTACTGAAATCACATGGAAACTTTGTTTTGTTTCATTTGGGAACTGGCCCAATTTGTCCCTTCCTTAGGTAACCTGGTGGCACCCTCTTTTCCTGTCCCCTCCCTTATTAAAATGCTGAAATTACTTAAAACAAGGGACTAGTATTAGCCATAGAAGCTCAGAACTCCTAAGTGTAAGGGGTCTGCCAGCCTCAGCCTTCCTGATAGTTGGGATTATACATAAGTCCTACTATACCTGGCACTATCTCCATTATTACAGATATAGACACAGAGAAGTTCCCATAAGAAACATTAAGTGTCTTGCTTAAAGTAAAAGGCAGAACTTGGTCTTAAATCCAAATTTTCTGACTCAAAGTCCAGTGCTTTTTCCATAAACCATCCCACCATGCCAAAATCCCGGTGAAAGGAAAAAGAAATTAGGGATGTACCAAAGGAGCAAAAAAGAAGGATGAAGGAAGGTGATGGAAGGCAAAAGGATCTGTAAAAAACCAATATAATTTTTTTTTGAGAACTAAAAGTCAAACAAACTGCAAGCAAAATTGTAGTACACACCCCTTCATTTGTACTATAACATGACCTATCATGAAGTAATCGACCACACCTTTCAGTTGTCTAGGTAACTAAATAATCACAGCAAACTTTACCCAGAGTCCTTTACAGGTAGCTACTGAAATACTCTCCTATAACACTCCAATGTGAACAATCCACTTAAAAAGTCTTCTAAAATGATTTATCTTTCTAATAAATCTCATAACTCTCTTAGGAATTATCTAAAAACATCTCTGTCCACACAGACACATAAAGACAAATCTCCTCCTCCCAAATTTGAAATGCCTTAAGTTTTTTCCCTTGCATTTGAAAAATTAAAAGTACTGTGCAAAAAACAGGGTCTGAGTTCTCCAGTCTGTTTCATAAACAAAGAAAACTTGAAATAAGAGTTAAATTATAAATATACATTCTTTTGAGTTAAGTTGAATTTTTAAAAATGTGTATAAAGAAGAGAGATAGGAAGTAGATTTGTAATTTTATGGTTTAGGGAACTCCCAAGTGAAGAAACTCCCCTACCAAAATAGGTCAGGACTTTTTATGTAATTTATAATCTTAGAGAAATTCTTAGACCTTCTTCTTGTTGTTGCTTGTCCTTTATTATCAAAAGGGATGACATGCAAGTGAATTGGATTTGAGTAAGGAAAGGCTGTACAAAGTCACCATCCTCACTTTCTCCTCTGGAGCCATCTGGGTCCAGTGGCCAGATACAGATCAGGACAATTGGGGATGACCCTGGATGCAATGGGAGACCTTGGCCCTTTTAAATTAAGGTATTTAATAGGTCTCAGTTTGACTGAGGCAATGCCCATTCAGTGATTAAGACGAGGATAAGAAATGAGGTAAAGAATACTTTCTCTTTTCCTCTCCCTCCCCTTTCCTTCCCCCTATCTCCCCACACCCCTCCACCCCACCGTGTGTGTGTGTGTGTGTGTGTGTGTGTGTGTGTGTGTCTGTCTGTCTGTCTGTCTTTTGGTTTCTAGAACAGAGAGAGGTTAAATAACCCAGGCTATATAGTCAGTTCCCAGGTCTTCCTGGCTCCAAGGTAAGCTCTCCATCCATCCATACCACAGGTATCAAAAATGTAGTCTAGCTCAGTGTTTCTTAAAACAGATTAAAATGTAAGTGCGAAACAGCTTTTTTTAAAAAATGAAAATAGAACAGAATATAGATAATATTAATATGCATTTTTCAAAGTTAATAAGTAGTCTACAGGAATCCTGATATATAATAATTTTTAAATTATTTTTCCTTTTGCTGAGGCAACTGGCGTTAAATGACTTGTCCAAGGTCACACAGCTAGGACATGTTAAGTGTCTGAGACCAAATTTGAACTCAGGTCCTCCTGACTTCAGGTCTGGTGCTCTATCTACTGTACCCTCCGATGTACAGTAATTTGAACTTGACACCATTGGTCTAAACTTTCCTGCCTATGTGTTACTTAATATATATATGATGGTTACTTTATTTCTTCCCCTGTCTTTTCACAACCTTTTAAAGATTTTAGTCATATTGTTAAAAAGTCTTTTAATTTCATTTCCACTAAAACACAAAAGAGAAAGGAGAAAAAAATATCCTTAATTACCAAAAGAAGGAAGATTTTAAAAAGCAAGATTAAATATTTTTTCAACTATATAAAAAAGGGGAGATAATTCAATGAGATAACACATGTAAAGCAAATTACAAACTTCTCTATAAATGCCAGCTTAACTGGACCGAAACTTAGCCTTAGAGACAGGAATATGCTGTCTTTGATAGTGGACAAAGTTACTTAACTTCCCAAGCAATTCTCTCTTATAAGTGAATTGCCAATTTACATTGTAAAAGGGAATTTCCATACCAATAGTTCTTTACAGCAATAAAATTACAGGTCCAAATACCAACCCCCAAATATATTTTAAATTAATGATTCATTTTTAAGAAGATTAGACAAAATTCAATTCATATCTACTATGTTATATGGGAATCATTGTGCTAAGACTTTAGAAGAACATGTACAAGGGTCCTACAAGAAAGCAAATACAGGCTGCAATCTGAATCAAACAGCCAGAACTGCATTAGGATATTTTTCAACTGAAAGCATACAAAAGACATATCAAGTCCCAATCATTCCCTATTCCCTAATAACTTTTGCCTTCAAAGTCACAGACTATCAATCCCATCATTTAGACTTAAAGATTAGTCTAATCTCCTTATTTTTCAGGTCTGGAAACTGAGGCTACTAGGTTAAGTGACTTCTTCGAGGGCACACAGGTGGAGGAGCAGAGATGGGAGCTCTCTTCACTGACATGTGATCTTCCCAGAGCTGTGCAAAGGGCTCTTTCCTGAATTTCTGTTTACTAACTTTAACACTAAAAGAGCACCAATTAAATATTACCTTATACTTATATATTTTCCCAATTAGACTGTTAATTCCCAAGAATAGGAAAGAAGGAAGGAAAGAAGGGAGAAAGGGAGGGAAGGAGGGAAGAAGGAAGAAAGGAAGGGAGGGAGAAGGAAGAAGCATTTATTAAATACTATGTATTAAGGAGCAGGAATTCAAAGTGAGAAAGTTAGTCTTTGCTTTCAAGGAGTTCACATTGTAAGAGAGGCAGACAACACATGAAAGAAATTCATCTGTGGGACACAGGAAAATCTCTGGCAGTCTTGACTATGTAGCAGCAGGGAGGATGGCAAGGCCCAGGGGTCCTTAGACTTTTATATTCTCCATAATGCCTTTCAGACAGTAGATAATCAATAAAAATATGCTGAACTAATTAATGAAAGGTTTAATTGACTTTAAATTGATCAAGAGTTGACACCACCTCAACATACTTGCCAAAGAACTACCTTATGGAGCAGAGTTTGAAAACAAGATTAAGAACCACAACTGTGTATCTGAGCTGTGTCAATGACCAAGTGTCATTGTTCACAAGAACAGGATTGTGTTGAACTTGTACTCTGATCTATTATCTTCCCGTGGAGATGGCAAGCAGAGTACATAGTGATTTGGCAAAGGTCAGACTCCCAACTGGTTAAAGAGCTAGGAACAGAATTGAAAGTCCCCTGTTTCCCCACCCCTCTAAGCTTTTTACTCTAGTGTAAATGCATTTCTTTATTGTATTTATTTGTTTGTTTTTAAATGAACTCACTCGGTGATTGCATGAAACTTTAATAGGCTAAACGGTAGGGAGAATGCCCCCTTTCAATTTATAACAAGTTCAACAAGATGAATGAGTTGTGTTCTTCCTGAGATTACACATACAACCTTACAAATGTCCCACAATAGGAGAAATCCGATTTAAGAGTGGCTCCTAATTTGAAGGGTTTTTAGAAATCTAAACTTGTGACCAAACAGGGTGTGGTGTGTGCAAATAGGTCTTGTATAAATAATGCATTCTGCAACTAGCAGAAACAGTGGCATGGTGGCAGAAAATTCTGTATTAGGCAGTTATGCTCAAAAGCAAAACAGTTCAAAAGCTTGTCACCCTCATTATACCCAGGACAATTCTAATAGCCTATAGCTAATTTGCCACAAGTTTCTCCCCTTTTCAGGCCATCCCCTGACCCTGTTGTCAAAGTGATCTTGCGAAAGTGGAGATCTGACTGTGTCATCTCTCCTATCTCCTGGGACTTCAACTCAGGTCTTCACTGTTCTTAGACTCAACACTAATCAATGTGCTTTTCGTTAAAATATGTGACCAGGAATGACTATAGCAGCATTATTACTCTTCAAGACTTCTACAATCATCATAATTCTATTAACACCACTTAAATATGACTTTTTAAATTACTCTAATGCCCTAATGACTCACTTAAAACTCCAGACTGCTTGTTGCTAGGCCAGATCATCCCCATTCCATATTGGCACAAATAATTTTTTGAACCTGTAAAATAGGACTTTACATTCAACCCTGTTAAAATGTAATCTTGCTGGTTTAAGTCCCATCATTTCAACCTGTCAAGATCAGTTTGAATCCTGATTCAGTTGTCTTTTGTTTGAATTACCACTCCCAGCTTTGTGTCTCTGGTAGAGCTGGTTCAGCCAACTCTTGTTTATTCAGGCGGCATTTCAAACACTAAGCCAGATTTACTAAGCAACTATTATGTTCACAGTAAGAGGCACCAGGCATGGGTGGACTAGTGAGTGTGGAGAAGAAATAAACACGATCTTTGCCATGAAAGTACAACTCCTGCTTGGGGGTGGGGGAGAAGAATAAAAAAATGTAACTGTTATAAAAATTTAGTTACATAATTAACTTAAAAAGTAACACCACAGAGAATCTGACTTCTTAAAGAAGGAAGAGACTAAGTACAGGAGAGAAGCAAAATGATCCACGGATATACTGACAACCAAACTTGTCAGTAACAGAGAAAGTATTAAAACCCAGTTTTAATTTTCTCTCCTTTATCCAGTGTTCTAGCTATGACATGAAGAAGCCTTATTAATATCCCCCAAGTAGGAAAGAATAACAATTCACACACTGTCCAAATACATTCGTGAATGTGGGTTCTAATTCCACTTCTGACACAACTTTGTGTGAAACCTTCAATTCAACTTAATAGACACTTACTATATCCCTACCAAATGAAAGATATGAGCCAGGAGTTGGAGATATAGAAAAAAAAGGCGAAACACATCCTGCCCTCAAGAAGCTTCCTTTTTCCTGGAAGAAAGGGGACAGTCCTTTCCTCTTCTACCTTCAGTTGGTTGTTGGGTGTTCTTGGCAAAGATACTGAAGTAGTTTACCATTTTCTTCTCCATCTCACTTTACAAATGAAGAAACTGAGGCAACTAGGATTAAGTGACTTACTCAAGGTCATATAATTAGTAAGTACCTGAGTCCAGATTTGAACTCAAGAAGATGAGTCTTCTTGATTCCAGGCCTGGTACTCCATCCACTGCACTTACCTAGCTGTATATATTAAGTACAACATATATGGTGTATTCCTTTTAGCCTACCCTATTTTGTCCATTTGCATGCACTTTTCTACTATGCAGTAAATGTATTGCTGGCTATTATCCTGACATTAAGAAGCTTAAGAAGAATTAAAAATGCTTTAATTGCCTAATTTGCTAATTCTGTCAATCATCTGTGCCTTGAAAGTCAGTACAGTAGATAGAGGGCTGCTCTTAGAGTTCAAAACTAATCAACAAGTATTTATGAAGCATTTACTAGGTGTTCAGCATTGTGCTAAACTCTGAAAGTACAAACAAGGGTAAAAACCAAACCCTTTCATCCAGAGGCTTGTATTTTGATGGTAGAGTTATTGTTTAGCTGATGGTTAGTTCTGTCCAATTGTTTATTTCCCTGATTGGAATTTTGTTGACAAAGATATTAAGAGTGGCTTGCCACTTCCTTCTCCAGCTTATTTTACAGATGAGGAAACTGAGGCAAACAAGTTTAAGTGATTTACTCAGGGTCACATAGCTATTAAGTGTCTGAGCCCACAACTGAACTCTGGGCCCAACACTGAGCCACCTAAGCTGCCCTAATGGAAGAGAAAATATGTAAATAAATGATTATATTAAAAGGTAACTCCAAAGTAATATGTGACTTTGGGCAAGCTATCAGCAACTTTTCAAGACTAAGGTACCAAACAACATCAGTGAATTTTCTCTCTGGAAATTCCCTGTACTGGTGACATCATATGTCTGGTTCTGTGCCTTGAATTATCCAAATCAAGTCTCTTCCTAATGTTGATGATTTCTTCCCTTAATTTTTGGCTTAAATAGTAAATTAATTAAATTAAATTAAGTAGAGACAGCTAGGAAGCATAGTAAATAAAGCACTGGGCCAGAAGTTACCAAGAACTGAGTTCAAGTCCACTTTCAGACACATAGTAGATATGTGATACTGAGTTTAGCCACTTAATCTGTTTGCCTGTTTCTTCATTTGAAAAATGAGAATAATACCAATACCTACCCCCACAGAGTTGTTGTGAGCAAAAAATGAAAAAGGATTTGTAAAACATTTAGCACAACGCCTGTCACATATTATGTGCCCTAAAAATGCTCATTTTCTTTCCTTCCCCATCTGAAAAGGAAATTCCCATCTACATACATGGTGTGGCAGATGAAGAATGTATATATAACTACAGATATCTAGTATGTATAATTTGCTTTTCTTTTAAATGTATAGGTCTAACATGTAATCTTAGTGGATTCTGGGGAATATGTGTGAGGCCATCAGGGTTAAGGGTCACACAGCTACTAAGCGTCAAGTGTTTGAGGCAGAATTTGAACTACATTGATAACTGCTATAAAGTCTTTTAAAATTGTTTATCTTAAATAATATTATTTATTATTATTGAATAAATTGTTTTCCCAATTCTTATCAACTCACTCTGCACACAGATAGTTAATAAGTGGGTGATCCCTTTTGCATCAGGGAACCAGGCATCTTTGTTAGATTTCAGTTTAATGTTTTAATTAACAAAATAAAAATTGGAAAAAAAAAAGTCCAGGGGCAGCTAGGTGGAGCAGTGGATAGAGCACCAGCCCTGAAGTCAGGTAAGTTCAAATCTGGCTTCAGACACTTAACACTTCCTAGCTGTGTGACCCTGGGCAAATCACTTAACCCCAATTGCCTCAGCAAACAAACAAAGAAACAAAAAGTCCAGGATTCATAAAACACGATATACTTTATTTTGTTAGGAAGGTCTGTTACTATTATGTACTGTGCTTTATTTGGATGTACCAAAAAAAACCCAGATTGACCAAAATATTCACGACATGTGATACTCAGGTTCACTTAGGGTTAATACTTCAACCATATTATTACAGTTTTCTACTTTGGTAAGTACCACATACAGGATATAACTTAATCTTTCCTTGATGACTCAGCATCTCGTAGTACATTAGGGGCATTGTCCTGAACATCAATTTTCACTGAAAGCTGATTCAACTACTTCATGAAATGAAGATGCTCAATTGACTCTCTTTTCCTCATTCCTTTACTCCTTCCTTTTCGGTCTTTTCTTCTGTCACTTTTCCATTCAAATACACCTCACTAGGAAAAAAAAAAACTATCTAACAAATATGAAAAACAAATGAGGTTGAATTGGATATATTACCAAATCCTCCTTCAATGAACACTTGAGCACAGGAAGTAGCGTGAAAAACGAGGAAGAGACATATCACTAGCCTCCCTCCTCCAATTGGTACTAATGGAGGATGTCACCCAAGATTGGTGCACAAGAGTCCCAAGAAGCAGCAGTCCCCCAGACAACTGTCTCCGACTGTCCCCTTATTCCTCTCCAACCTCCTTCTCCCCATTCTCCTCTTCTATTGTCCAGAGGACCAGCTCCAGTGGAGACACAGCTGGCATTGTTCCTCTTCCTATCCACTTCTAGATAGCTACTTGAAGAACTTTCTGGTTCTTATCATTTAAATTCCTAGGCACTGCAAAAATAATTTAATATAAAAATTGGATATGACTCACGACAACTGTAGTCTTTTGTCCTTTTTATACTGCAGTCAAAGTTGTCATCTGAACCACTGGGCTTTACGATTTGTTCTTCTATAGCACCTGAAGAATGACTGGGCCTTTCAATTTGCCCTGGACCTGAACCCTCTTCTACAAGTTAGTTCCCCTTATTAGAAAGTGACTTCCTCAGAGCTGTGAATTGCCCTGCTTTTCTATTTGTATCCCCAGAACTTCGCATAGTTCTTTGTACAATAAGCAAGCCTTTAATTAGAACTTTTTTGTTCATTAATTCATGAGTAAATGAGAATTTATCTTGTTTTTAAACATTTATTCCCTCATCAAGAAGGTTCTTTAATTTCTCAGGTAACAATTGCAGATGTTTAATAACAAGCACATCACTGTCAGAAAATTCTTCCTTATGTCTAACTAAAATTTCTCAAGGTGCAGATCAAAACCTCTTTCCTTCTTTTCTTCCAAAGACAGATGGAAAACATTTGCACTCTATTCATATTTTTGCTACTATCACAAGTCTTTTTTATCTTAAACTAAAATAATTACTATCCTTTGGTGCACTCTCTTATTCAATTCCCATACAACTTGAATTCAACTTGGGTTTACTTGATTTAAAATATATATATATTGTTTATATAATACTGAATTTGTCATGAAACTTCTTGGTAGGAAGTGAAAAGAGAAAGACAGAGATTGGAGAATTTCCCACTTCCTGAATTTACTATTGGCACAATTCCAACACTTCTATGTTTCCTTTTCTCAAGTCTTCATTTATAATATATGGGTAGTGATATTATCATCATAAGACTATTGTAAAGAGACTATCTTTTAAAGCATTATGTGAAATGAATATTACATAAATTAAAGTTAACAAGTATCCCCTGATTTTAACCTACTAACCCCACCCAAAATCTGTCCAATTTTCAAATGTAACTCCCTCCTCCCCCAAAAAAGGATGATGCCTACAGCATTTAGGGCTGAAATAAAAGTCCTTAAGTCAGAGAACTGGTTCATGTCCAGGGCCTCTGATGCTTAATTCCTCTGCATGGCCTTACACAGATTGCTTAACCTGCCTGGATTTCTGTTTCCTCGTCAGATAAATGAGGGTGTTAGCCAAAATAGCTTCCAAGGCCTTTCCAACTCTAGCTCTATCTACCCCATCTTCTTCATTGTACGAAGAAGTCCAAGGTCACAAGGTTGGGGAGGGGCACAGAAATTATTTGAACCCAAGTCTTTTGTTAAAACTAAGGGTTTTATACCACACTGTATTCATTTAATGACTTTAAATTCAATGAGTAACTAAAGAGATTTGCTTCTCCACGGCTAAGAGGATGGAAAGAGACAAAAAAAAAGGAAGGGGAGCTAGGTGTTTAGGGGAAAAACTATATCATCATGATGATAGGATTTCATAGAACAGACCTTCAAGGGAAGGTCAACAGCCTGGATGACAATCAAAATAAAATTTGATGATGTTTAGAGCAATGACATCTAAAGAAGAAATGTGAATGGTCTGGAGCTATGATTTTATCACATATGAAACCATAGGTATCACTGCATATCTGCCTGAAGTACTGAGAGGGTAAGTAATTTGCTCATGGTCACATGATAGCTGTCAGAGGGGGTTTGAACTCCGAACTTCCAAATTCAGAACCTCATCTACTTTGCCAGGCTATCCTCTTAATGAATTAAATATTAATAAAAACCCAAGTTAATAAAAATCCATCCACTAGATATAGGACAAAATGATCCTTGAGGATTGACCATTCTAGAAATTCTATGAAAATTACTTTCATCAGAAGAATCAAATATTGGAGTAAAACTTTTAATAATCCCTTGAAATTAACAAGAAAGACTAAAGCTTATTTCTTATTGTTTTCTATTTAGATTGGCTGTATAAAACATAGACCTTAAAAAAATTGTGTTCACTGATTGCAGATAGAATTCTACCTATAAGCTATTAACAAAGGCTTTCCTTCTCCTGCCAACATTTTGGAGACATAATATGGTAATTAAGATTAGTGTTAATGGAACCTACCTGCCGAAAGCCAGCTGGTATAGAGAAGAAAAGCAAAGGAACTCCAAAGTTCACTGATTTCATAGTCTCCTGATAATGCAAACACCAAATTATTCAGCCTATAGCACAACAACAAGGTCATTCAATTGCACATACTGTGTGAGCTACTTGAATCTTAAGGTAAAATGTATTTCTGGAAGTCTTTCTATTACCTTCCCCACACAGAAAGCTGGTGTTAAGTCTACACATTTTAGGGAAAAGCAACTCAAAAGTATGACAACTCAAATTCTTCATCTTCTACTCAGAAGAGCTATCAATCAAAAATTCTGGCAGAAGAAAAGTCATTCATTTTTGATAGATGCACAATTCTGAATCCCGACCAATGAAGAGCTGTTAGAAAGAAGACCAAGTTTATTCTTGGTACAAAACCAACTCCCAACTGTCCACACAAATGGTACAGATGACCCTAAATATGGAGTAATGCTCTCCAACTTATTCCATTTGGGCTGTAGGTAATATTTACCCATACAGTTTAGTTTCCTTTAAACAGATGGTAAAGGCAGTTTATATTCCCTGAAGAAGTGAGCAAGGCTCTGGGGAAAAACAGCTGAAGAATGAGGTTCCATATTCTAGAAAAAGGGGGGAACAATTAAAGCAAACAGTTTACCTTTTCAAAATTAACTTTGCCAAGTCTAAGGATAAACCAAACATTGTTAAACTATACCAAGAAGACCTAAATGCCAACACAGCTTGCTAAATAGCAAACACACAAAATAAGGAAAAAGAGGGGCCTTCTTAAAGGAGCCGACTTTATCAATCTCATTTCTGCTGCTATCATACCATGAAGACCACATAATCCCAATTTGACCAAGAATGCCAAACACAGCTGGAACTTATAGCTAGCAAGGCACCAGCCCAAGAAATGACAAAATGGAGACATGTATTTCTATCATCTCAAACTAGTAATTCACCATTTCCAAGAATCTAGAGGGGGGAAACAAATAGAAGGAAACAAATCAATCCAACCCTCAGAATTCCTCATTTTCCAGAATGAGGACATTCATTGTGAACTATGAAAATAACTCATCTTTGCTACAATTAAAGAACATGATGGGTAAAACAAATGATAGCTGGGGACCTACCTTGCAGAAGGGCTCCATTTCTCTTGAAAAAGGTGCTTCCCGGCCAGATAGGTGGACCTGATGTGCTAAAAAAGAATAAGAAATGAGCATCAAGTCCATTTCATTTGCACTCAGTCACTTACTAACACTGCTACTTGCACACAAAAATCCTAAAGAAGCACAAGAAGTCTTTCAAAACTCTGCATTATTACCCTAAGTAGTACACCCATCTCTCATTAAAACTAACTTCTGCCATTTACTAACCTCAGTTTTGGGTTTGTGTGTAGTCTCTTGCCCCTTTCTCTGAATTACAATATTTTACACTCGTGGAGCCTTATTACTACTTTCTTTAAATCTATTTTTCCTTTTATGTCAACTATTGAATTTTGGGGGTTTCATGGATTTTTTCCAGCCTCTTCTATGGGTTGTCCCATAAGTCTTAGTGCAGTCCCAATCTTTAATGGTTTATATTATTTAATAATATTATTAATATAACCAAGACTTTTGGGACAGTATACCTTGTCAATTTTATTCATTAAAGTACTATCTTCTTCACATAATTTAAAAGATGTGCATACAGCCATACTTTCAGAAGAAAGATTTTATAGAAGCTCCAGCCACTTTTAATAGTTGAAAATTTGCCTTGTTTTAAAATAAGTAATGAAATGAAATATATTGGATGGAATTGATGGTGTCTGAGTCAGGAAGACTGAGATTCAAGTCACTCAATCCCTGAGTATTATAAGCACTCACAACCATAAGCTCAGTAGCTGACCTGTATGGATAAAGGAAGTTTCCTCACTGAGAACTTCCTGACCTAACATGGGGGAACAGACTTGCTGGCCTGGGTATCAGAAGACCTGAGTCTCAGGTCTGCTACTTACTATGTTGCTGAGCTTGGACATGATCCCCATTTTCCTTATGTGTTTTAACTAAATACCAAAGAACTCTTCCATTTTAACCCTCCTACATTAAATCCATGAAAGGTCATAGAAGTATATGCTCAGAGTTAAAGGGGTACTTAATATACAAAAAAATCCTGTTGTTAAAATGTTAAGATGTTAAAATGTTAAAATTATATAAAACATTCCAGCAAACAAAACCTGTCTCAATATGAATTTTTAAAATAAGGAGCATATTTTTAAAAAACCAGATGAAATGAAAACAATGCCAGTTTTTGTCATATTTTAGAGAATTAGAAAGATAGTATAAAATAGATTCTTATTTTACTATTAGCTAGACAATAAATATTTATGAAACACTAACTATATGTCAGTCATTGTTTTAAGCACCAGGGATACAAAGAAAGGCAAAAGACATTGTCTGCCCTCAAGGAGGTCACAATCTAATGGGAGAGACAACAAAACAACTATGTGCAAACAAGCTATAGAGAAGATAAATCATGAAATAAATAAAAGAAGGAAGGCACTATAATTAACAGGTTCAAAAAGAATTCCTGTAGAAGATGGGGAAAGAGTGAGCAAAGTCACTTGTCCAACATCACACAAGTAATAAGAACTGGAGCCATGTGACCTGACTTTCAATGAAGCATTGTTTCCACTATTGGTACACTGCAGTGCAGATAAAAATCACATCGAAATACTGCGCAGTGCTTTTACTGCCTTCTCTGCCTTTACTGCTTCCTTCTCTCCACAAACAGGCCTGCAAGCCAAAGAAGGGGGCCAAGCATTGTGCTGACAACAGATGGACCTACTGTGGCTCTTATGGCTTAGGGCTGGGAATCAGTAAACACATTTCTTTTCTACCTGACTCCAGTTCTCCAAGCACCTAAAGTTCAAAGAAAAAAAATTAAAAGGCATAAAATTGCTTTAAATTATTTAAATTATCTCAGCCAAATCTTACCCATCTGCAAGAAGTCTTTTACCAGTCCTTTCTTAATCTAAGCGCCTTCCTGTAGAGACTACCCCCAATTTATCCTGTCTATATCTTGTTTGTTTGTAGTTGTTTCTATATTCTCTCCCCCAACAGACTGTGAAATCCTTAACAGCAAGGAGCAAGTTGTTGTCTTTCTTTGGATCCCTAACACTTATCACAATGGCTGGCAGTAGAAGCTTAGTGAATTCTTCTTTGATGTTTAACTACGGTTCTAGATAATTGGTAGTTTTACAAACCGTCTTCTTTTTCTTTTTCTTCTTCTTTTTTTGCTACAAACAACTTCTAAAAAAAAATTGTAAATAGTCATTTCTCTACTATCAACATTGCTTCTCATGATTTATGACTATCATTTGAGCTGCATGTGTTTTCTTAAACATTGCTGTCTCTAAGTTAATTAGGGTATTAATTGGTTAACTGAGGTGTTAATTGAATTATCACCTCAAATTTCCTCAGAATATAGAAAGATCACCTCACTTCCCTATTAGACCATTCAGAATGCTGCTTTATTCTGATTTTTCCAAAAAGGAAGTGGCACCAGAGGGACAGAAAAGATAAAGAAAGAAGGCAAATTCTGTTCATTCATTTCTTTGTTCACAACATGTTTAACGAGTTAGCATAGGTACTTCAGTTAAGTAGTAAGTCCCTACTATGTGCAGGATTCTTTCTACATCCTGGAGAAGAAAAGAGGACAAATCAATAAGTTTTAGTTTTAGATTTTATTAATTTGTAAACATCAAGAGAATTTCTGAGTAATTCAGATACAAGTAAGAATGCGTACAGCAGAAATTATTTAAGGATGCCACTATTTTTTAGAAGCCATTGCTGTGCCAGGTATAGCAGCCCAGGTGCCAAGCACAGCAGAATATGCCAACAGAAGTTGGAGGATCGCTGAATTTTTGGGTTTTGAGCCATAGTTGGGCTAAAACCAACTGAGTGTCTATACAAAGTTTGACACTATTATAATGAAGCCTGGGGAGCAGAGGGATACCAGGTTGCCTATGGAGGGGCAAGGCAGAACAGCTCAGGTTAGAAAAAGGGAGCAGATTAAAGTTTCAGTACTTTTGAGTATTAGGATTGGCCACTGAACTTCTAAGCCTTAATGAGACAAAGCAAGCAAGTCTTTTAAAAAATAAAAAAAGTCATTTTTCTGTTTTGTTTTATATATACAATTCTGGTAACTCTTAATTCCTTGTAATTTGGGGGTACTACCTCTTCATGTTAAAAAAAAAAAAGTCATCTATCAGGTATACAATGTAAGCTACTTCATCAATAGGAGAGATAAACTTGCCCCAAAGCGTTAATTCAATTCAACAAACATGTATTATATATGTCAGTTTCTGTGCTAGATGGTAGAAAGTACTAAGGTACAACTAAAACAGTTCTTGACCTCAGGTGGCTTACATTTTACTGAGTAAGTACAAATAATATGCATATTTGTAAATATATTGTTTTTTCAAACTAGTTTCAAAGAGAAAGTACTAAAAACTGGGGTTTAAGGATTCAAAACAAGAGGTCACACAGGAGGTAGTATATAAGCTAAGCACTGAAGGAAGCTATCAAATCACTCTGACTGGAATAAATATATAAAGGGATTGATATGAAATAAATATGTAACCCAAGGAAAACCCACAGGTCAGAGAATCCAATTGAAGCATTTCAATTCCAAATGGATGGGAAACAGGAAGGAATGGAAACAGGTGATGATGGCCTGATCTATGATGGAGATTGTATGAATGGAGAGAAGGACATAAAGGAGAGATATAGATGAGACATAGTAGAGATAGAAATAAAAACATATAGTCACTGATTTGACCAGAGGGTAGAGGGCAAGAACAAGGGAAGAATTAAATAAGAATCCAAAGTAAAGGCAGCAAAAATAGGGAAATTTAGAAGATAAATGATTTTGGTGGAAAATATGAGTTTAATATTGGATGTGTTAATTTGTGAAGACTATTGGATACCCAGAAGAGATACCTAACATGCAACTGGTAATATCAGACTGGAATTTAGGAGAGATCAGGGCTCTAAATTTATACAGTTATCCCCTCCACAATGTGATTTTCCCCATTATAGTTTCAATATATCATGAGAGCATAAGTTAAATGGAAATTTTTAAAAAGTTTTGTGGAAACTGCAGATGATACACAAAAGCCAGCAGATAAAAAAGTTTAGAAATTCAAAAATGCATAAAATATATGTATGGTATTATATAATATCAACATATTTTATGTTTTAATACCATGGTAATTCAGATTTCTTCTCTGGTACATAGGGAATGCCAAAAAATTTTATGTGGATATTCAAGATCTTGGGGTACAGATTTGGGAATCATCAGCTGGGAGATGACAATTATACTGATAGCAAATGATAAGGTCATTAAGAAAATAGAGAGAAGATCAAGGACAGGATCTTGGGGGATACCCACACTTAGTAAGTAGGGAAAAAAGATATGATTGAGCAAAAGAGACAGAATTATTTAACAGAAGGAAAACTAAGAGAAGATATCACAGAGACTAAGGGAGAAGGCTTTCCCTAAGAAAATAATTTGCAATGCCAAACATGGAAGAAAAATCAAACAGAGGACTAAGAAAAGACCACAGAATTTCAACAATAATAATATTCAATATTTACAGTGAACTTTCAGGTTTGCAAAGAACTTTTCACATATAACTTAAATTTAGCAGTCAAGAGATCATTGGAAACCTAGCAGAGAGTAGTTTCACTTGAGGGGGTGGGTCTGAAGCACACACTCAACAAGGTATACAACCCTGGGTAGTAGTGGAAAGGAAGAGATAGGGAACAATAGCCTGAGTAAGGAGCCATCCACATTCTTTCAATAAATCTCTATAAACAATGGAAAGTATTCCCATGAGAACTGTTTGGGGTGAAGGGTCTACAGCTTATATAATTTACAAACAGAACAAAGCTCCACTGGCTTCCAAGCCTGTTCAGATGAATGAGATCATCACCCACAATATTATACTTTTCTTTGATAAAAAGACCCTCAACATAACAACTCAGAAATGCCAAAACTATGTGATTAGAAAAGTGGTAGTATTATACAGCCAAAAGTAGCCAAGTTGAAAAAGAGAAGGCATGGAATCAGAGGACTTGGATTCAAAATTCAATCCAGTTATTAATTAGTAATTGGGCAAAGTACTTTTCTTCTCTGGATCTTAGTTTACTTTTCTGACTAATTTATGACTAGATAATCTTTAAAGTCCTAGATATATATGATTTAGAATTTAGATGAGGTATTTGGTATCTTCTCCCCACCCCACCTTTTTTCCTTCTTGGGAGAAGAATGGAGATCTAAAGAACCAAGTTTTTAATATTGTTAATATGAGATTACCAGCATGAATCAAAGGAGAGATGATAAACTCTTGTTAAATACAAGAATTTTCAAGATTCATGTCTATTAATGCAGAATGTTGGAGGGGATGTGGGAAAACAGGGACACTGATAGACTGTTGGTGGAATTGTGAACACATCCAGCCATTCTGGAGAGCAATTTGGAACTATGCTCAAAAAGTTATCAAACTGTGCATACCCTTTGATCCAGCAGTGTTTCTACTGGGCTTATACCCCAAAGAGATACTAAAGAAGGGAAAGGGACCTGCATATGCCAAAATGTTTGTGGCACCCTTTTTTGTAGTGGCCAGAAACTGGAAAATGAATGGATGCCCATCAATTGGAGAATGGTTGGGTAGATTGTGGTATTATGAATGTTATGGAATATTATTGCTCTGTAAGAAATAACCAGCAGGATGAATACAGAGAGGACTGCCGAGACTTACATGAATTGATGCTAAGTGAAATGAGCAGAACCAGGAGATCATTATATACCTCAACAACGATACTGTTTGAGGATGTATTCTGATGGAAGTGGATCTCTTTGATAAAGAGAGCTAATTCAGTTTCAATTGATCAAGGATGTACAAAAGCAGCTACACTCAAAGAAAGAACACTGGGAAATGAATATAAACTGCTTGCATTTCTGTTTTTCTTCTCGGGTTATTTATACCTTCTGAATCCAATCCTCCCTGTGCAACAAGAGAACTGTTCGGTTCTGCACACATATATTGTATTTAGGATATACTGTAACCTATTTAACATATAAAGGACTGCTTGCCTTCTGGGGGAGGGGGTAGAGGGAGGGAAGGGGTAGGGGGAGGGAGGGGAAAAATCGGAACAGAAGTGAGTGCAAGGGATAATGCTGTAAAAAATTACCCTGGCATGGGTTCTGTCAATAAAAAGTTATTAAAAAAATAATAAAATTAAAAAAAAAGATTCATGTCTATTTGTGGGTAACACTTCTAGCCAAAGAGACTCCAAAGAAGAAGTAAGTAGGGATAGGGAAAGGGAAGAAGCTCCTGCTAGTCCTCTCTCCCAAATTGTAGGATGGTTGTTGGCGTACAGAAAGTGGAGAAGGCAGTTCATTCCTATCATAGCCTGATGAGCAGAAATCAAAGCTGCTCCTGGTTTGAAATTCAAAACACACTCTACACATGAAAAGACAACTATCCTGAAAAGAACTATATCAGGAAGTACAGAATCACAGAGCACAAACAGAATAGATACAAAACAAGAGGTTTGCTCTAAGATTGTAACAGTCCAAGATCACTTTCAGGACTGAGAGGATGACCGTCCCTCTGAATTACAAATCTTTTGATGCCAGTCACATCCCATGTGATATGAGAGCTAGAAATACTAATGCCATCTTGTTGTTGTTTAATTATTTTGATTGGGTTTTCTTAGCAAAGATGTTGCAGTGTAGAGGCTACATAATTCAACATTTGAATAAGAATCCTTTCTACACTAGAGATAGGAACATAGAATCAATAAACCATCATGCTAGAGGGAAGATACAATTGTGATGACAGGAGGTGAAGTACAGAGGACCTGGGTTCAAATTTCACATTGGATAACACTAGCTGAATGACTATGAATATGTCACTTTACTTCTTTGGGTTTCAATTTTCTTATTGGCAAAAAGAAGGGCTTGAACTTTAAAGATCTCTAACAGTTTCTTCCAGTTATAAAAATTTATAATCCTATGATGTTCCCATTCCACCATAGCATGGCACTATTCTAACTTTCCATGAATTAATCTGCCATTCTCCCCACTACTCACACATCTACTCTGTGAAGCTACTTATCCTTCTTAATCCCAATGGCTTCCTTCTTTTGATTATTTCCAGTTTCTCCTATATAGATCTTTAATGTATATAGCTGTTTGCATGTTATCTCCCATTAGATTATGAGCTATTCAAGAGCAGGGACTATATCTTTTACTTTTTTTTTTTTTTAAATCCCCAATGCTTAGCATAGTACCTGGAATAGAGGAAACCCTTAAAAAAATGTTTATTGATTGAATGAAGCCAAATAGAATAGTTCTAATCCCTTCTTCCACAAAATAGTTGAATAACTCAGTCTTCTCTCCTCCAATCCCCAGTCCTTAGATGATCTTAATGTCCTTGAGCTTTTCCTGGTAATTTCCCTCAGGACTTTATCCAGCTAATCAATGTCCTTCTTACAAGGTAGCACTGAAAAAAACCCAAACATAATACTCTAGATGTGGTCTGACCAGGACAAGCAAATTCAAAATATCACTTCCATCTTCTTGAAAGTCAAGCTGGGGAGCAGCTAGGTGGCCCAGTGGATAGAGCACCAGCTCTGAAATCAGAAGGGCCTGAGTTCAAATCTGATCTCAGATTTAACATTTCCTAGCGGTGTGACCTTGGGCAAGTCATTAACCCCAATTATCTCAGGGAGTAAAAAAAAAAGAAAGTCAAGCCTGCCTAAAATGACACTTGGGCAGTTAGGTGACACAGTAGATAGAACACTGGACTTAGAATTAGGATGACTCACCTTTCAGAGTTCAAATCTGGCTGTAGACACTAGCTATGTAACTCTGAACAAGTCACTTCACCCTATTTATCTCAGTTTCCTCATCTGTAAAATGAGCTGAAGAAGGACATGTCAAACCACTCCAGTGTCTTTGCCAAGAAAACCCTACTGAAACAACTGAATGATAATAACATGGCATTAGTATTTCTGGCTCTCATATCATATGGGATTTGACTGACATCATGAGATTTGTAGTTCAGAGAGACAATCTTCTCAGTCCTAAAAGTGATCTTGGACTACCACAACCTTTGACTTGTGAGATAAGTTTTAGGGGGAGTTATGAAAGAGAGAGATTCAGATAGAAAGACACAGGTAGACAGAAATAAATCATACATGCATACCTATATAGGCACACAAATATCTACAAACACACGCATGTGAGTCAATAACATTGATTAAACAGTTACTATGTGCCAGGCACTGCGCTAAGCATTGGAGATGCAACAAGAGGCAAAAAGATATTGCTGCTCTCAAAGAGCACATTTTTGCCCCCACTCATCCATGCAAAACTCACATACATACATTTATGTGTGTGTGTGTGTATGTGTGTGTGTATGTATAAAATGTACAGGAACAAATATAAGTGCTTTGCAAATGTTAAAATACTATATAAATGCTAGCCATTAATCTTTTCCTTGTTGTTGTTATTAACAGCTAAAGTCAAGCAGCGATTTCAGTTAAGGGATACAACATTCTCAGCTCCTACTCAGAACTTAAATTAAGAATCCCAAGGACAACAGGAGAAAAAGAAAAGAGAGCTGAAGTGTAGCAGGATCAAGGTGAACCTCTGGGGCCCCTGCAGGCGTTTTGGAACAGAAAACTAGGACTAAAGCTACGGATTATGAGCACCTTTTCAAATACAGGAGGAGGTTTCAAATCTCTATCTTCAGTTTTCCTTTCTCATCCTTGTCTACTAACGGGCACCATATTATAATCAACTCACTTCTTTTGACTAACTGTTTCTAGCATCCCGATTTGCCTCAAATATAGGGTAGTCCAAAAGTCTTATTGAAATTTTAGGCTATTAAAGCTTAATAGTCAAACAAAGTGATGAGGATTTAGTCTGACTGATAAGAGAAGGCTTCCCTAAAAGAAATGAATTGGGAGACAAGTATTTGGACAGTTATAATAACTTATATCAGAACTGGAGGGAAAAATTTGCAGAAACTGACATTCCTAAAGGGACATAATTTAAGAGAGTGCTCCAAAGCAAAAATATGTACTTTTGAAATTTGATTTTATAGAAATCTCACAAGGGTAAAGAGGAAACAACCTATTATACTTTAAATAGTTCTCTGCAGAAACTATTAGACATAAATCTACCTTTCACACAATTATGACAGAGTAAATCCACAAAAACATAAAAGATTTATTGAATGACATTTCAATGCAATATCAAAATACAAGAATAAGTATTCCTCAA
Source organism: Antechinus flavipes (assembly GCF_016432865.1). NCBI lineage: Eukaryota > Metazoa > Chordata > Mammalia > Dasyuromorphia > Dasyuridae > Antechinus > Antechinus flavipes. The sequence goes on along the minus strand of NC_067399.1, from coordinate 299,259,710 downwards.
CTGTCTCTTATGTGAAGAACACTATACTCAGTAGTAGGTTCTACCTATTGGGCTTTCATAAGTCACAGTTCCTATCCTTGTGGAGTGTGTACAGTCTAGGAAGGAGACATTAACATGATGATTCTAATTTTCATCTACAATCTTACATGATAAATGCTTAGGGAAACAATAAAATAAGAAACCAACCTAGTAAACATGGTAGAAAAAACACCAAAGTTAGCATCGTAGGAACTGGGTTTAAATCCAGAGTTTTTTTTTAAAAGACAGTACCTTGCTGACTTCAGAGAGGTCCCAGTATTTTCATTTGTATCAAAGAATTGAAATGGATTGTTTCCTTTTTAAAAAAATTTCAATAGTATTTTATTTTTCCAAGTAAACATATTTCAACATTCATTTTTGCAAGACTTTGTGTTCCAAAGTTTCATCCTTCTCTTCTTTACTCCCCCACCCACAAGATAGAAAGCAATCTCATATAGGTTAAATATGTACAATTCTTTTAAACAATATTTCCATATTTGTTTTGATGTCCAAAAAAAAAAAAAACATACCAAAAAGGAAAAAAATGATGAGAAAGAAAAAATAAATTCATAAGCAAACAAGAAAAAAAAAGTGAAAATACTATGCGTCAATCTACATTCAGTCTCTCTCTGGATGTGGATGGCATTCTCCATCTCAAATGGAATAGATTATTTTGAAGATCTACTCTAAATCTAAATTATTCAGTTTATGATCTTGAAATGTGAGAGGGATGACCAATATTTATCCTAACATTATCCCTGTAAAAGAGACTACCATTATTCACAAAAAGTGAGGTGATGGCAGCATCACTGTCTAATTACAAGGACTTAATTTTTCTCCTACTCTTTGTCTCAGAGTGAGTAGGGGATGAGGAAGGGTTATTAATACACTGAAAATCAACAAAAAAGAAAGAGTTAAGGTTCTCTTATGCTTCATCAGTATTTCAAATAAAAGAGTTCAACAGCACAAGAAGTGTCTCAGAAACACTGATTTAGAAGTGAAAATGACCTTACAGGTCAAGTCACTTAATCCACTCTAATTTGTAGATGAGAAACTGAGTCCCCAATGAAGTAAAATCACATATTCACCACACATACAGCAGTAGAACTGGATAAGCAGAAGGATGGCTATCCATGGGGTGGGTATTAGTTTGTAAATGAGACAAAATTATCTGAATTGGTATAAAATCACCTTATCTAAATAAATCAATAACTCCCCATTTAATTTCTAATCTTTCAGAATTGCCTTTTATACTGTTCCAAGTCTCTAGATCCTTAGCTATCTACATACTTATGAGGAAAAAGCTGGAAATGATATATCTGGCTAGGAAACTATCCAAGGAAGGCATAGTCCCAGGATAGAAAAAACTACCAAGCTTACCATATGCAAGAGACAGATTAGAGAGCACATATTAGTAGAAACAATACCATATTGGTGGAGCAAATGTATCAAAAACTTTATTTCTTTAGTATTCTAACAAGATGATGTGCCCTTTAGCAGGATAATACCCTCCCTCCCCTCTTTTTAAAAAAGAAAACCCATAGGTTAAAAGGTTCTTACTTACCAGAAAGGCAATTTGAGAACTGGTATTTCAGTATATTGATCTGGTTGATCATTAAGAGCCAGTCTAAGCCAGCAAGACCCAAGGGATCTGTGACGCAAACTTGAACAACAAGTTCTATTTCCAAGACAGATTTAGTGTCCTAAATGATTCCACCATACTCCCACTTTCCAGTGGGCATCAAGCCAAATACACAAGGAAACACAATGTACCCAATGAAAACATGTCCAAGGCAGCAGTGGACACAAAGTATTTCTAAAGTATTTTCTACATGAATAGGACTATCGATTTAGCATTAGAAGGGATCTTATAAAATCACTTAGTCAACTAGTCACTTTATCAGTCACAAATGTACAGGTGACATTTAGTAAGTAGAATGGGAATCAAGAAAAAGTGATTGATATGACTGCAGTGTTTGTTATTAACTAAGACCAACAGCTGTATCTCATCCAAACTCAGTGGTGTGCTAGAGTGAGTTCAAACTGTTAAATTTTCAGTATGAGCACTTATACCTCAGAAATAGGTAAATGCTACAAAGAAGAGCTTGATTTATTGCTCTGATGTTTGAAGAGATTTAAGAAACTAATGGAGAAAATATTAATAATGCAGGCTGAATTCAAAAGTGTACCAGATATATCTTTTGTTTCAGCACACTATTTCCTTGACACTTTGCAACACTGCTTGGGAAGACTGGGCCCAATTCTAACAACAACAACAATAAAAACATATTGGGCTTATTATATAGCAAATACTTTGCTAAGCACTTTATAATTATTTAATCCTCATGACAACCTTGAGAGACAAGTGCTACTATTCTGTTTATTTTACAGATGAGGAACCTGAGACAAACATATTAGGTGAGTTGTCCAGAGTAACATATCCTATAAGTATTTAAGATGGGATCTGAATTCAAATCTTCCTGATTCCAGGAACCATACTCTATCCACTGTTATAATAAGTCTTAAATGGATAATACCGAGCATTTGGAATCCAATGAGAGGTGTGATGGATATGGAATACCATATACACTTAATAAAATGAAATAATAAATGTAAACATGCTTCTCAAATCTTAAACCACTGTATAAATGTGAACTATCATACTATAATTATTATTGTCAGACTTAATACATGTTGTTTATGAATTACTTCTCATCCCACCTCTTTCTTTTTACATTTTATTACAAGAGATGGCTCTTCTAGGAAATGGGGGTGGAAAGACGCATTTTGGAAATGAAAGTGATATAACAAAAAAGAAAAAGAAAAAGAGGTTCACTGTGAACTGGAGCAAAAGGATAAGAGGTGTGGCATAATGGCATCCTGATTTAACCTCAGGGCTATGAGAAAAGAACTTCTTGTCCCCTCTGCCCTGAAGTCAATGCAGAAGTAAATTCTTGTAATTTTAGATCTGGGAAGTGAAATCTGGGGGGCACTTCCTGAATGGGTAATTTGTGTTCTTATGAAGATAAAACAGAATCAAAGCAGGATGCTTAAAACAACAACATCAACACTCCACAAAGCATTACATGCAATTACCTAGAATTTTTTTTCTCACCACTACTGAATTATCAGGAAATAATAGGAAAGCAAATATTTTCTATGCTTCACATCAAGATGGATCTCTTGTATAAAAAAAAATCTAATTTCTTAGAAAATAAATTTTTACTGCAGCAGGCCTAGTCCTCTAGACAGATCAGGTTTCTATAGCAAGCCTTACATCTAGCAGAAAGTTGCTTATGCTTCAAGAAGAAAGGCTATCTAAAGGTTCAAAAGGGAACAATCTTGGAGCTAAGATACCTATAGGAATCATAGAATATCAGAGGTACAAGAGGCCTCAGAGTTCAAAACCAACCACTTTGTTTATAGGTCAGGAAATTAAGACCCAACCGTATATTCTACTCATCCAGGTTCATCACTTTATGTGCTCATTTTTTTCTCAGTCTCTTTTATCCAATAAATTGCCAAGTTTTGTCAATTGTGCTAGTTCTAATACATCAGGCCCCCTTTTCATCCCACAGTCACCACACTTGTCTAGGTCTTTCTATGTCTTGCTCAACCTATTACAAAAGTCTTTATTTTGGGTTCCTGAATTTTAGTCTCTCTCCTCTTCAAACTATCCCACATACAAATGTCAAAATCATCTTTCTAAAACACATTTCTAATTTCTAAAAGAAATTTCAAAGGCTTTTCACAATTTGGTTTTAGGCTACCTTTCTAAGTTTATTGAAAATTATTTCCTTTTACATACTCTCCTTCTAGAAAAATTCTAAAACTCAATATTCCATCTCCCAACTCTATATTTTTGCACAGGCTTCTCCCTAATACCAAATGCTAGGAATATACATTCCTCCTATCTTCTGCCTATTAGAATTTTCCCAAATCTTTCAAGAACTGCCCAGTATGGACTCAGGAAGCCTTCTCTTCATGAGTTCAATTCCCACTTCAGACACTTACTAGCTGTATAAACCTGAGAACTCTGCTTGCCTTGGTTTCCTCACTTATAAAATGAAATGGAGAAAGAAATTGCTTTAGTACCTTTGCCAAGAAAACCTCAAATAGGTAATGAATAGATAATAAAGAGTCAACTACAACTATAAAACAAATGAACAAAGACAACCATTTCATATTGGAAGATGTTCCTTTTTCTCTTCCCCTTCAATAAGTACATGGGCACATAGCAGCACATACATATATTTGTTTCATGTATCTTCCCAGCAGAATATCTCTTCCTTGAGGTGGTAGACTTTCCATTTTGTCTTTGTATACACAGGCACTTGTGAATACTATGTGTTTTTAAAAGTCTCACTGGATTAGATTGGGAAGTGACACCCACAGTCAATGGTAAAACAAGGACTAAAATAAAACTCACAAGAATAGCAGCTTAAATGTATATAGCACTTTACTGTTATAAAACACTTTATATAAATTATCTCATTTGTTCTCCGAGGATGAATCCATGACACAGAGGCAGCTAGCTGATTGAGCATTAGAACTGGAGACTGGAAGTTTATTGTGATTATTCGTCCTTTTCGGCATGACCAACTCCTTGTAATCCCTTTTTGGGAGTTTTCTTGGCAAAGATCCTGGGCTGGTTTGTCATTTTTCTTCTCCTTTTTATAGATGAGGAAACTGAGGGCTAAGTGACTTGCCCAGGGTCACACAGTTAGGAAGTGTTTGAGACCAGATCTGAACTCAGAAAGGTGAGTCTTTTTTATTTCAGGTCCAGAACAGAACCCATCTCCCAGAATTGTGGTGAGGAGCAAACCAGATATTTGTAAAGCACTAAGCATAGCTTAGCCCATATAACAGGCACTAATTAAATATCAGCAATTATTATTACTACTACTTTTGTTCCTTTGTGAGAAACCAGGTAATAGCATTTCTCCCTTTTTCTCCCTGTCTCAATAGGAATGTGTTAGAGGCAATATGGTACAGTGGGAAAAGTATTGAATTTTGAGTAATTGGAGTCAGGCTGAAGTCTCAGGATGGCCAAAGAATTATATAAACCTGTGTGACTGTTCCATTCACCCAAGTTCTTTGATACTCAGATTTCTGATCAGTAACATGAAGGGGTTGAATTACATGATCTCTCATGTCTTTCCCACAGCTAATTTCTATGATCCAATATATATATATTTAATATTTTATTTTATTTATTGACAGAACCCAACATTATCCCTTGCACTCGCTTCTGTTCTGATTTTTCCCCTCCCTCCCTCCATCCTCTCCCCTAGATGGCAAGCAGTCCTATATATGTTAGATATGTTGCAGTATATCCTAGATATAATATATGTTTGCAGAACTGAACAGTTCTCTTGTTGAACAGGGAGAATTGGATTCAGAAGGTAAAAATAACCCAAGAAGAAAAACAAAAATGCAAATAGTTCACATTCCTTTCCCAGTGTTCTTTCTTTGGATGTAGCTGCTTCTGTCTATCATTGATCAATTGAAACTGAGTTAGGTCTCTCTGTCAAAGAAATCCACTTCCATCAGAATACATCCTCATACAATATCGTTGTCGAAGTATATAATGATCTCCTGGTTCTGCTCATTTCACTTAGCATCAGTTCATGTAAGTCTCTCCAAGCCTTACTGTATTCATCCTGCTGGTCATTTCTTACAGAACATTAATATTCCATAACATTCATACACCAAAATTTACCCAGCCATTCTCCAATTGATGGGCATCCATTCAATTTCCAGTTTCTAGCCATTACAAACAGGGCTGCCACAAACATTTTGGCACATACAGGTCCCTTTCCCTTCTTTAGTATTTCTTTGGGATATAAGCCCAATAGAAACACTGCTGGATATGATCCAATATTTTCAAAAAAATAATATTTGATTTCCCTACCAATTTTTAATATTCATTTTCATTTTTAAATAAATTTAGAGTTCCAAATTCTCTCCTTCCCTCCCTGAGATGCTAAACAACCTGTTATGAATTATACATAGGAAGATATGTAAAACATTTCCACGTTAGTCATTTTGAAGAAATATAGAGGTCATTTTGAAAAAGAAATATAGAAGGGAGAGGAAGAGGGAGAGGAAGAAGGAAAAGCAGAGGGAGAAGGAAAGGGAAAAGAAGAGGGAGGGGAAAAGGAAGAGGGAAGGAGAGAAAATGAGAATAGTTTGGTCTGTATCAGACTCCGTTTTTCACCCTAAGTCTTTTAGAACTGTCTCGGATCATCATCTTGCTGAGAATAGCTAAGTCATTCACAGTTGTTCATCATACACTATTGCTGTTACTAGATACAATGTTCTCCGAATTCTGCTTGCATCACTCTGCATTAGTTCATGTAAGTTTTACCAGGTTTTTCTGAAATCATTCCTGCTTATCATTTCTTATGCCACAATAATATTCCATTATAATCATATATCACAACTTGTTTAACCATTCCCCAATTGAAAGACATTTCCTTAATTTCCAATTCTTAGTCACCAAAAAATAGCTGTTATAAATTTTTTTTGTACAAATAGCTCCTCTCCCACACCCTTTTTCAAAACTTCTCTGGGCTATAGACCATAATTTTTGTAAGGTACTTTTCACCACATAAAGGGGGTTCAAAAGAACTCTACACTGATCTAATGTATAGATGAACTACTTCATTTAAATCAATAGATTAGAATTGGAATAGATGACTTCACAAATATCATTCTTTTTAAGTTTCCACAGATCAAAACAGACAAAACTTTTCAAAGACATTTCAGACTCATCTAAAGTAGTCAGAGAGGAAAATGAGTCAAGACATATTAAGAATGGTCTTACCTCAGAATATGGCTACAGATGGAAACACATTATTGAAATGGTCATCATAATTACTGACAAATGCCTCAAAAACCACAAGCAAAAGAATTGTATAGCTATTCCCAATAGGAAAACAGTGATTTGTTTTAAAAAATGGAATCAGTTTTGGGAGATGAGTCAAATTTTTTTTTTTTAAGTTAGGGATTTGCACTAGCTTCCCTAATTGTCAAAGGCTACTTAGAAGCAACAAACTAACAGCTACTCATTGACAAAGACTTCTTTCTTTAAAAACCAACTTGGATGCTACTTTCAAGTTCCCCCCAACCTTCTTATCCTAATCCCAGTGAAATGAACTTCTTGCATTAGATGCAGCATGAGTGTATGTGCATGAATGGATGGATAGATGGATAGATAGATAGAAGGCTAAATAGACAGACAAGAGATAAAGATAATAGATTAGAGACAGAGAGGGGAGAGCTAAAGATGATAGATAGATAGATAGATAGATAGATAGATAGATAGATAGATAGATAAATAGATGAGAGATAAAGATGTTTGACAGATTAGATAGATGAGAGATAAAGATGATAGATAGATGAGAGATAAAGATGATAGATAGACTGGAGTTAGGAAGACCCAATTTCAAAACCATTTTCAAGAAGTCACTAGCTGTGTGATTAAAAACAAATTCCAGGAATCTCTAAACTTATGTTTCCTCATCTGGAAAATGGGCATAATAAACTTATGGCCTTTGCCTCTCAGGTGTGGGGGTGATAGGCAAGTGAAAAAGAAGAGCATATATGTGCATACACTATAATCTGTCCCTTCCTGGATTTACGATCTTCTATTTCCCATTCTTTCTCTGAGGATTTTCTTCACTGTTCCTTTTCATAAATATATTCTATGACTTCCTTCAAGTAGCAATGGCTTGCTATTTTCACTTTATTTTTTTCAGAGTTTTTTTTTTCCTTTTGCTCTGTTTCTTCTTTCATAATATGACTATTAGAAATACTTTATATGATTGTACATCTGATCTATATAAAAAACACCACCATTTATTATAAAACCTTTATTAGGAAAAAGAGAGTATAAGAAAGGGCAAAAAAATGGAACTCAAGATTTTATTTAAAATGAATGTTAAAAATTATCTTTACATGTCATTGAAAAAAAATAATATTATTAAAAAAGAAGTAATGCATAATACTTTAGGCTATCTGCCACCATTCAAAATCTACCTAACCATTAAAAAAAAAAAATACATCCTGTATTGCACAGCTCAAGTTATTAGCAATTGTAATGCCAAAGTCTCCTTGAATTGTCCTGCCTCAGTCATTCTGCCCCAAACCTCAGGCTATCATACCACCCTACCCTCTTGATCATCAGAATAATTGATAAGGATAAAAGATCTTATATTTTAGAATATCAGATGCTGCTCCTCCCATCTATTAGAATATCAGATACTCTTCCCCATCAGAATATCAGAATATCATAATCTTCCCATCTCCAGTGCCTTCCTATCATGTCACCCCACCCGCTTCCCATTATATTATTGTTTCTGACTCCCTATAAAGAATCTCTATACCCCACATTCAATACTGGATACTTGGAGACAATAGTCTGATCCAGCCATTTGACTTACTTTCCAATAAATTAAACAATTATAACTCTCTAACTTCTATCTCGCCTCAGTTTCTCTAGCATTACAGAATCTACCTTTTATTCCTGATCTTAAGGGAATGTGGCAGTGATAGATGGCGAGCCAACCTTGGAGCTTGCAAGATCGTGGTTCAAGTCTTGCTTTTGACAGGCAGTTTCCATATTATCATGGGTAAATGGCTTCATTTCCTTGTGCTCCCAAAGCAAATTTCTAAAACCATAAATTATAGTTAAATTGCTAATCTATATAAGTAAGAGGCATTTCCAAGCTGAACTAATATTGAAAGTAAGTCTAGTCATTTCAAAATTCCTCCCCATTCTCTCCCATTCTCTACATAGTTTTTCATTTTAAAATGGTAACATATAACATGACCAAGAGATATTTATTTCTTCCCCTATTGTCTCCTATTGCAACTCAATATTACATTTATTTTCCCAATCAAACTATGATCCTCAAAGTATCTTTGTATCTCAGAGACCTTTATATCCATAAGTCTTTGTATCCTAGAATGAGAATTATGAGGACCAAATGAAATAACCCATCAATAGTTGACATTACAAAGTGCCATAAAACATAAGCTAGCAGTATTAGTACTGAATAGTGTTCAAAAAAATCTTAAATAACAGTGAAAAAGAAAATACTATTCACTACTACAGGACTATGATCCTTTATGCTCCAAATAACACCAAATTAGATTAAAGTGCCACAAAAAAAAAAAAAAAAAAAAAAGGAAGGAAAATGTATACAGGCCTAAATCTAATACTACAGGAAAAAACACCACAAATTCATCCCCCCCCCAATCATATTATTTCTTCTTCTTTCCTGTGACAATCACATGCAAATCCAAAAATCTTTAAAATGGAAAGAAAAAAAATATCTAAATTGCATCATTGATGGCAAGTAATGGGCTAAGGCAATTTGGACTCCTCTTTTCAGTGATTTCTTGATTACTTGGGTATACATAAATAACCAGATAAGTACATATGTATTTTCCCCCCACAATATAAGATGTAGCTTTGGGTATACTGAAGCAACTCCACTTAAAAATCACTGCTACAATTCAGATGCCTACTGCTCCTTGGTGATGTATCTCATGAACAGATGCAAAGGTGTTTATCATCATCTTTGTGCAGCAGTTTCTAACTTTACATATGAAAACCATGGCATCATTCAGCATAAAATACATTATTTGCATGATATATTTGCATTTGTAAAACACCCACATCCACTTCCCCCCTCCTTTCTCCTCTGGTTTAATGGGACCTATTTTAAATGGGCCACTCTATATAAATTGAGCACCCTGGCACCAAACTCAATGGCGCTGATAAGAAAACTACCCTTTTCAGATGTAAATGAATTTACTAATCACAATTAAAATGGCAGGGCCTAAGAAGGCAGAACAGATGTTCCAAGAGCTGCCCTTCTGGGGCCAGTTCATATCCAGCTGAACTCCAGAGCAGCCTGAAACTACTCTCAGAGGGAATCTGTCCAGTGGCCTGGACTTGTCAGGGAGGAAGGGATGGAGAGGATCAACAGAAATTGAGGGTAGGGAAGATTTACTCATATTGACCCAGTGTAGTCCATGTTTCTAGAATCCTGGTCTGAAGCCAGGATAGCAAAGAGGGAGGTGATAATATGGAGATGATTCAGGGTGGGGGGGGAAGAGGGGTAATATTATTTAGATGTCTTTCCACCCTAGACTTCTAGATATCAATTGTAAAACTGTAGAGTAATGGATTAATCCAGGTCTTTTTTTCCTTGAGTGAATGATCCAATTCTTAAGTGATTTCTGCTAAATTACATCATTTATTTGGTAAGAGAAAGTTATTTCATTTCTCCAGGACTCATTTTCATCTGCAAAATGAGGATGGTTCATATAAATTGCAAATATATATATGTGTGTGTGTGTGTGTGTGTGTGTGTGTGTGTGTCTTTAGTTTCCTAAGATGAGGATTCTAAACTAGATGACATCTCAAGGTGCCTTCCAGCTCTCCATCTATGAATCTATGAGCTTTAGGCTACCTTCCAGTTTTCATAATCTAGGGCTTATTATGAACTAATCAAAATCCACCCCACCTTCATGTTAGAAATCTTTCTAATGAAGCCACCTCCTAGTTTTCATATTGTAAGACTTATTAGGAGTTGATCCAAAATCTACTCAATCCTCCAGTTAGAAACTTTATAAAACTTTCCCTAACTAGCTTGGATCATGTCTTTAGCTATGCTTCTTACAGCATCTATAAGAATCGAAAGGGTCCTGAGAGGTTAAAAGCAATCTCATCTAAAATAGTACTAAGAAGTCAATATTTCTTGATATCTCCCAAGGAAGCTGAAACACATCAATTATTATCAGTTTAAATACTACTTAGATTTATATACCACTTTGTTCACCTAAACTCAGCAAAGTAGGTGATGCAAAATGTTGCCATCGTTTTTGTGATGAGGAAACTGAGGCTGAGAAAAATTAAATGATCATAGAGTTAATTTCAGAGAAAGGATTCAAACCCAGGTCTTCTGAACCCAAATCCAGTTTTCTTTTTAACTATATTATAATTGGAATGTCATCTGATTTTGAATCTACAAATTAGAGATAATCTAGTCCAATCCACTAATTTTACAAATGAAGAAAATCAACACAATTACATACTACCTTGCTGTAATGGGCTGAGGCTTAAGTTGATGCACTGAGGTCCCAAGCACATGAGGCAAAATAGTAATTGGACCATACTCTATTAATATATAAGCTTGGAGAAAGAATGGCCCCCACCCCTCTTTGTGCAAGTCCTGATGTGTTGTATAGGAAATGACGATTTTGGTGGGTGGAGGCAGGAGAGTGGAAAAGGAAGGGGAGGAGAGGCTTTTGGGATTGCCATTGCCATGACCTTTCTGTTTGTTTTCTCTTCTTCTTTTTGCTTTTTGCTGAGGCAGTTGGGGTTAAGTGACTTGCCCATGGTCACACAACCAGGAATTGTTAAGTGTCTGAGGCTGGATTTGAACTCAGGTCCTCCTGACTTCAGGGCTGGTGCTCTACCCACTAAGCCATCTCCTCCCCTCCCTAGGCAACCTGGTGGTCCCCCGTTCCCAGGGGGTCACCATATTGATGCCGAACTTAGTGCGGACACCCGATCGGCATAGCACACGGCAGCCCAGAACTCCTGGGCTCAAGCGATCCTCCATTGTACAAAACAGTGTCCATCCACACACTGATGTGGGAAACTGGGGAATGTGTAGATAATATCCCAGTCACTAATACAGGTAGACAATGTGTGACTTATCACCCAGGAGACGTAGTAGCATCAGGTTTACTCATGCAGAATCCTAATAAGCAGCCTCGTGATAGTCACCCAGGTTCTGACTCCAGACCACAAAATCCAGGAATTTACTGGACAGCAGCTGTAACAGCTGACCGACCTATGCTCATGATCTATATAAATGGCCTACCATTGGAAGGTTTGGTAGACACAGGTGTGGATCGTACAGTCATTAGAGGTGCCAATTGGCCCAGTCACTGGCCAAAGATTAAAGCAGACACCTATATGTCTGGAATAGGAGGATCAATAGCAGCTGAAGTTAGTGCTGCCCCTATGAGATGGACTTTTGAAGGCAAAACAGGAGTTTTTACTCCTTTTATAGTTGAAAAACTCCCCATCAATCTGTGGGGAAGAGATGTTTTACAACAATTAGGGTTAAAAATGAGTACTTCGGTTTTTTAAGCAGGGCTGCTATTGAAGGCCTGCCAACACTTTCACCTATTCCTATCCAATGGAAAACTGATACACCAGTGTGGATAGAACAGTGGCCCTTAGGTAGCGATAAAATTCAGGCCTTATTAGATATAGTACAGGAGCAGCTTGAACAAGGACATTTACAACCTTCTCTAAGTCCTTGGAATTCCCCAGTGTTTATTGTAAAAAAGAAATCGGGGAAATGGAGGATCGCTTGAGCCCAGAAGTTCTGGGCTGCCGTGTGCTATGCCGATCGGGTGTCCGCACTAAGTTCGGCATCAATATGGTGACCCCCTGGGAACGGGGGACCACCAGGTTGCCTAGGGAGGGGAGGAGATGGCTCAGTGGGTAGAGCACCAGCCCTGAAGTCAGGAGGACCTGAGTTCAAATCCAGCCTCAGACACTTAACAATTCCTGGTTGTGTGACCATGGGCAAGTCACTTAACCCCAACTGCCTCAGCAAAAAGCAAAAAGAAGAGAAAACAAACAGAAAGGTCGTGGCAATGGCAATCCCAAAAGTCTCTCCTTCCCTTCCTTTTCCACTCCCCTGCCTCCACCCACCAAAATCGTCATTTCCTATACAACACATCAGGACTTGCACAAAGAGTGGGTGGGGGCCATTCTTTCTCCAAGCTTATATATTAATAGAGTATGGTCCAATTACTATTTTGCCTCATGTGCTTGGGACCTCAGTGCATCAACTCAAGCCTCAGCCCATTACACCTTGCCTATTCATAATTGTTTCATGTAAATTAATTATATCTTACCCAACAAGAATATAAGGTATTGAAAAGGAAGAAGCCATATAAAGATAGGGATTATATAATATTTTATTAATACAATATTCATGTATTAATGAATCAAACAGTCCTTGGTCTCAAGATCACAATCTAAAAGTGGGAGAGACTACCAATGACTATATATATTTATACTTAAGAAAATATATTTAGAATAAATTGGAAGTAGTCTCAGAAAAAAGCTATTAAGTTTGGTCAGGTTTTTTTTTCCTTCTTAAGGTATTAGAATTAAAGAGGGATAGTAAAGACTTCTTACACAAAAGGCAGACTTTAAGTGAGACAAACAAGAACACCTGGGAAGCCAAGAGGTAGAGATGAAAGGTGGAGTTCCAAGCAGTAGGGGACAGGCAGTGAAAATAACTGGTGTTGGAGGGACAAATGAGGATCAAATGGCAAAGAGGCCAGTGATAATTATCATTGGATCACAGAGTATTTGGAAAGGTATAAAATATAAGAGGACTGGAAAGTTAGGAATGGACTCCTACTTGGAAAAACTGCTCCCTTCCCTCTTCTCCCCAATGTAGATTGATTGACTTAGACTTCAGCCTAACTTGCTCAAAATAAGATGCTCTGAGAGTTGGGACTTGAACCAGGCCCACCTGGCTACAATTACAATGCATTATACCCAATGCCTTTCATCTCTCCTATGTTATTGTAATAGTAGCAATAACAATAACAGGTAGCATAGAAATGATGTTGTATGATTTGCAAAGTGCTTCATGCACAGAGCTAATACATATGTATGTAATACTATGTATTAATATGTAATATGTGATAATATATAACAATGTAAGACTGCATAATAATATAAGTAATACAATGTTGTAACAATGTAAATAAGTAATAATATATAATAACATATTGGATATACACACAAATATTTAATGATATATAGGAGGTTCAAAAGAGCTGTGTGTTTTACTTAAGGATACTTAGCTCAAGAAGCCTCATTAGAACATATGAATGGTCTCAGTAACATTATTTAGGCCCCCAATAATGTGTGACCAACATTAGCTATGAGGGTTTGGACCAAATTCCTATAAAACTAAGATTTCCCCAACTTTGGATAAAGAAAGCAATACTCCTTATTTCTCTGAAAAACACCTGGGATTATTGGTTATGCCAAAAGATCACAAAAAAAAAAAATGTGAGTGAGCTAGCGATCAATCAACAAGCTTTAGCCAAGTTTGTATGTCAAGAACTGAGTAAAGAAATTCAAAGATTGAAATAATTCCTGCTTTTTAGGAGTTTGCATTTTGCTGGGGATAAGTTTTGATGAGGAAAATATGCATGAAGATGGGGGAAAAAACCACAAAGGGAACAAATACGAATAAATACTAGGTACATATCCCAAGGTAGTTAGGGAAAGGAGAGGATAATAACTATAGAATTCTACTAGGTAAGGTTTCTATAACTAGCAGGTGATTCCTATCTACAGATTAGGAACTTCTGGAGTAGAAAATCTTCCCTGCCCTTTTCTTTCTTTAGGACTTGTCATGATAGGGCAGAAGTATTGGTGGAGGTGGTACTGGCTCCTCTGTTTGACAGAGAGGCATGAGAGGATCAGATTCTCCCAAGAGACACCTGACATGTTGGGAATCTTTGAAGCAAATGACAGTCTAGTTTTAAAAACAGACATTACTCTACAAGAAAAGAACTCTTGGCGTAAAAAAGCATCATGCTGAGCTAAACGACAGGTTCTGTGAATCGCGAGGCCGCCTTCATTCACAGTTTGGAAAGGGCGGGTAGCTACACATCAGCTCAGCGACCCACAGATTATTAGACTTGGAAGGGATTTAAGAATCCTAACCACACATAAGGATGGAAAGCTTCACCAAGTGTACAATGTTCAGATATGAAGGACATCTGCAAACTACCCTAATTTGGCAATAATTAACATTATGCACTGACATACCAACTCCTTTAAGAAATGTCTCATTAGCACAGACATGTCTTTAGAATAATTTCTTTTTAGCTTTTTACTGATGTATCTAAGTCTGATCCAATCCTGCACTTTTCCCTAATGTGTCTTGTATTCATTCATTCATTCATTCAACACATATTGTATATTAAGTGCTTACTAGGTGCTTTATATTTAGGCCATTGAAGAGATACAAAAATAAGTAAGATATTCTTCTGGCGCAACAGCTTACTTACAATGATTAGGGGAGCATGACAGATACTCAAACCTGTTATATTTACAACAATAAGAGAATAGAATAAAATAGCATAGTACTGAAGTCTGTGGTACTATATGAAATATGGTACATGGTGTACCATATGGTACAACAGTACTGTGGCACTATGTGAAATAGGAAGAAGTAAAGATGATTTCTGACTTAGGAGGGAAGGGAAAGAGACTAAGACAAATAAGGAGGAATATCTGAAGGAAGTAGCATTGGAACAGGAAAAACTAGGTAGCAAAATGGATAGAGTGCCAGACCTGAAATTAGGAAGATTCTTCTTCCTGAGTTCAAAACTAGCCTCAGACACTTAGCAGCTGTGTAACCCTGGGCAAGTCACTTTATCCTGTTTGCTTCAGTTTCCTCATTTTTAAGATGAGTTGGAGAAAGAAATGACAAACTACTCCAGTATTTTTGCTAAGAAAAACCCAAACTGAGTGACAGAATCAGACACAAACAACTACACAACAACAAAGCACTGAAACTGGCTTAAGAATTGGAAGAACCTTTGAGAGATAAGAGATAGTAGAGGATAGTGATATTAGCAAAAATGAAGACACTATGGGAAGAAAACTTCTATATTGTTGAGAGAACTTGTCAGACAAAACAAAATATTTAAGTTTAAAAAGATAATTTTATCACCATGAAGAATTTAAATTCCTTCACTTAAGAAAACAGTAGGAATGTCAATGAGATACACAATTATATACTATTAGGACAAACGTCCAGTTATGCAAGTACAGCTGCCATAAGCATACCAAAATATTGTGGCTGGTTTTGCAAAATACATGCCAATGTTCAGCTAGCTGCATCATTCTCTAAATGGTGATTCAAAAACTCAGAACCCAAGCTTTCAAACTGCTGCTCAGTTTTATATAACACAGTGAAAGGTTTCCATTTTAAACTAGTATCTTTTTCTAGTTTATAAGAACTCTATAAGGTTGGTTGGCTTCAATCATCCCTCTAAAGATTAAATTTCAATAAATGTAACTCCTTAAGTTAATATTCTGCAACAGATCCTCCTTCATGTCTTTTTGTAGTATTGTACTGAACTGGTCATTGTATTTGACCAGTTTAGTTACCACTAATTCCTTGAATTCACCTTGCTTCAGTCATTATGTTCTAACTTTCACTGTGTATTATTTTATACAAGTTTTCCTATTTTCCTTTGAATTATTTATATTTGTCATGCTTTATAATATGGGAATAGCCCAAAACATTCAGAGACCATAATTTATTCAACCATTCCTTTTCCCCAAATGATGGAGACATGTTTTGTTTCAAGCTTTTTATCACCTCAAATAATATTGCTATATACATTGTTGTAATTCCCCTCACCCCTTTAATAACTTTCTTGATATATTACTAATAGTGCTATCTCCAGCTGGGTCAAAGAAAATGAGAATTTAACATTTGTTGCATTATTTCCAAATTGTTGTTAAACCAATTTGCCACTTTATCACTGATGAATCTGTATGTCTGTCACTCCATAGAAACTCCAATCACCAGTTTTTCCAGGCCAGAGTCAATCTTCATTGAAGCCACTCCATTATATTGATCTCTGTTTCCAGCCCTTGTCCCAGCTCTTCATCCTAAATTGTGCCTCACTGATAATACCAGTCCCAAAGGCTAATTTCATCAACTACATTACTGCCACTAATTTGTTTAATATTGGAGGGGACAAGGCCTCGGTGTTACATTACTCCATATTCACTTTATGTATATTTTGTATTTACTGTTATATGTCATAGAATTTGGCAAGAGAAGGGAATTTAGAAATCATCTAGCCTAAATACTTAATTTCACAAATGAGGAAACTCCCCCAGGAAGGGGGAAGAGAGGTAAGGAAGGTGGCACAGGTAATAATTCAGAAAAAGGAGGCAGTATAGTACATTAGAAAGAGCACTGAAGTTTTAAAATCTGTTTCTGATACTATCTTATAAGTAACTTTTAGCAAGTCACTTAAACCATGGCTTTAGTTGTAAAATTAAAAATTTGGAATACATGACCCCTGGAATTCCTTACACTGATAGATTTACAATCCTAGATAGAAGCAAGTTTTCCATTTCCAAATCCAGCCCTTTCCCTCTAAGATAAAGAAGCCATCTAATCTAGAACTACCTAAGTTTTAACCATCCTGATCAATCTCAATCTGTTGATCAGAATGAAGGATATCTTGAATATACGTCACTTATCCTTAGGAAATCCTCACATAGAATTCTCACAGCTAGAATGCTGCTGCTTGTTCCTTGTTTTGCATCCCTGACCCTTCTGAAGAGCTAAAATAAAATCCCAGGAAACGAAATCATTTCACTTTAAAGATAAACAAATTTGTTGGGGTCTCTATGTTATGTCTTTTTTAGAATGGAGGTCCTGGAGAAGAGAGATCAAGCCTATATTCCAATCTATCATGGCATCTCAGAACCCAGTGCCTCTTGGGCATCCAAGCGCTAAATTAACATCATTTTGACTCTGAAGAGGTGATGGGGCTCTGAAAAGGGACAAGTTGCCTGCATAACTTTGAAGGGGAGATTTACACAGGCCTTTTGTCTCTCATAAAAATGGACTTAGGAGTAGCAGCAGTGCATAAATGATCCTTTCTTTCCACAGCTTTGCAGCTGAAAGCACACTTCTGAGAGCCTTTCCTGGTGATCCCTCCCCAGCTAAAAATAGCTGATGCTGTCAGATCCAAACCTGAACTGAACCTGCAAGCAGTTCCACTGGAGTCTAGGCTGATTCAACCTTAAAAGACAGGCAGCTGCGCCCGTATTTGACCATGTTTATATCTCGTTAAAGTTACTCTAGTCATGGAAACACTACCCAAAAAGGGTCAGAAACTGGTTTGCTGCAGGGCTTGCCAAATGGCCTGCCAAATGGTCCATATATGACTGGTGTGGTCCATCCTGGGAGCATTCTTACTGATGACATGCTATGACCAGCAATGTTTTCATTTTGCACTATGTAACAAAGGAAGATTTTTCTGCTGAATTGGAGCAGGGACATGAAAAGAATTACTAGTATTTATAAGAAAATAATCTAAAATGTTGGAAGAATTTTGGAAGAAAGGAAATAAGCATTTATCAAGTACCTTTTGTGTGCCAGGTATTGTGCTAAGTATTCTTTCATTCAGTTCTCACAACAAACAATAGTTACTGTTATTATTTTCGATTTTACAGTTGAAGAAACTGAGGCAGACAGATTAAATGACTTGTCTAGAATTCACACAACTAGTCAATGTTTCAGAACACATTTGAACTCAGTTCTTCCTGATTCTGGGTGCTGCATTCACTGTACCACCCAGCTATCTTTCATAAATACAATTTACAATGCATACAAGACATTGAGAGGGATTCTAGAAATTTAGAGACATCATCTGGACCAACCAGGCCCATGAGTAGGAAATGATATATTCTTATAGAGATAAGGAGTATCAGAGCTGGGATATCAAGGCAAGTAATTTTACTCTAAATCAAAAATTGTTAACTTGGGGCATATGCAGGGGTACATATCCACATGTACTCATACAAGTGAATACACACACATATGCATACCTATACTTGTATGTACATATATATTTACTGTACTATATATGTGTGTGTGTGTGTGTACATATATGTATCTTTCAAAATAAGAGGTTTCTTTTATAATTTTATGCATTTTATCTTAAGCATTTCAGAAGGGTTCATTATCCAAACTTTACTGGATTGCAAAGAGGACCCAGCACAAAACGAAATTTAACAAATTCTGCTGAAGATGAAGTTCTCTTAGCATTCATCACCACCCTTCATGTGCAGGCTGCCCTCCAAAACCTTCCCATCAATATGAGTGACTCTTCCATCTGTAAATCTGTGATTCTATGATATTCTAGAGTGTGGGAACAGAGAAGTAAAGAAAGGATAATGAGAGATGGTAATTTACAAAGGGAAAATATTAGAGGCTAAAATTGTATTTGCCATTTTAAAAAAAGCATAGGAGATGTAGTTGAACCAGACCTAGACATCAGAGAAAAAACAGGAATAAAGTCATCTAACAATTTTTCTTTCTTTTTCTACTTAATACCTACAACATGTCCTCCTGGGCATGTAGCCCTCTATAGATTCCTTGTGAAAACTGTGCCCAATGGAAAGATGCTTTGGTCTCTCTTTTGAGATCCAAAGTTCTCAGATCAACCAACTCTGCTAGTTCCATGCTGAAATGATTTGGGGGGCAAGTCAGGGGCCTAGTCCAATCAAGTGAAAAATTCACTGACCAAACAAACTGGGTTTTTTCCTTTCCTAATTTCATGTTTCCACAGCATGACTCACTGTAAGTTCCCCTGTGAAATGAGAATAGCTTTCATGTCTAGAAAACAACATAGTTTCTCTGAGACAACCAGAGTAAGGCCTTGGTCTACTGTCTCATAGGGTTGAGGAGAGTAAAAGGTTGTGTCAACCTCGAAGCACTAGGTAAATGGCAGCTATTTTCACTCTGGCAGAAGTCTTACAACTGGGCTATGCATATTTGGATTTTTATTAATGATTTGACCCTGAGAGGCAGCAAATGACATTTGAAACTGAGAAAGTGTGTTTCTGAACTAGTCTTCTTTGGGGATAATTTGTCTTTCATTTCAAGTCTTCCAGATACACATATACACAGATGTGCATCCAACCCTCCCCCCCTCCTCATCCATAATTTGACCAATAAAAACTTTCAGACTTTTTTTCAGAAAGACTTTGGGAAAGCAACCTCACTATTACAACACCATTTCCTTTTGTTTTTTTTTTTTCCCCAGTGCCATTATTAAGCTCAGTACTAAGAACACAAAAACTCACTGCAAACAAGTTATCTAAATATGCTATAAATTCAGCAGTACATCAAGGTTATATTAGTGGAGGAATTTATCAACCAAAGTTATATTTTTTGAACAGTGCAGGCTTTATACACTGCTGTACCTTTAACACACATTTTTTGTTAACAAGACAAAAGAATTTACAGTTACTGCCAACAGCTTGCTGGCAGTTAATATCACAATTAGCTGTTGCCTAGTAACAGTCAAGCATGCTTCCTCCCAAATCAGGAAAAGCCATTACTAAATCAGTATTAATTATAAAATGGAACAAATATTTGGAAGTATATATGTATTAAGTTCCCCCCCCCATTCCAATAAAAAAGTGATGCTTTTAAAATAGATTTCAAATCAAATACAAACCACAAACATTTTTATCTTTGTTTTTACTGCAATGTAAAAGATCAATTACTTTGGGAAAATGAGATGTTTTAACAATTATTCCAATTTCAGGGTGTTACATGAACTTCCTGAATGATGTAAACTCTTGGGTTCTATTTAGTCCTATGAATAGGATGGTGTCTTTTACCTGCCACCAGAGAGCTAAGCTGTACTAATACAAACCACATAGCTGGAAGGAAAATACCATCAATTAAAGTGCATGCAGCTCTTCCAAGTACTAGCTCTTCTTTCCAGTACCCTCCTCCCTTCCACTTAACCCTGAGGGGCTCCTTTAACTTTCAAAAATTTCCCTCTTAGCCTCCTCCTCTGAGACTTATCCCCAAGTTATTATTGAGGTCACAGTAATCTCTTCTCTAAATAGGGTTACTGCTGCAAATGAACTATAAAGTGGGATCCCTTTCCCTGTGAGCAGGATACCTGACCTCTCCACGATTATAAAAGTCTTTGTTTCAGCTAAAAACAAAATAGAGTGGACCTAGGTGGCAAAGAAATGCAGTTTTCTTTTGGTGTAGTGGATAAAGAGCTAGACAAGATGCTAAGAAGACTCAGGTAAAAGGCATACTTAAGCAACATACCAGTCACTGAGTGGTCCAGGTACCTTTGTAAGATAAAAAGCTTCTAGGTAGTGCAGTGGAGAGAGCCCCAGCCTTGGAATCAGGAGGATTGGAGTTAAAATTCAGCCTCAGACATTTATGAGGTATGACTCTGGTAAGTCACTTAACCCTGATTGGAGGAAGGAAGGGAGAAGGAAAGGGAGAGAGAGAAGCTGCAAATAGGTATCAATCTACATTTTTAGAGGACATTTCCTCACTCAGAAGTCACTGTACCTGTGAAATCACACATCTGGTTCTTATCCTTAAGAAAGAAGAAAACTAGCTTGATTTTGCTTTCTAAGAACAACACTCTTCCCCTTCCTTCAAACAAAAGACCAATTTTCAAGACACAAATAATTGAAATTTATATAGAGCGTCATACAAAAAAGCATCCCTCAAAACAGCCTATGATACAATGATAGAAATGTTACTGTCCTCATTTCTCAGAGGTATAAAATGGAGCCTTATTGGACATTACTCTCTAGCACTCTATAGCCAAACTAGTTTTTCTGTTCTTCACATAAGACATTTTAATTCCTACTCCTTGCTTTTATAATGACCATCTTTGGAGTTCCTGGAATGTAGGTCCCCTCCTTACTTTCTTCTCAGAGTACAGTCCCTCTTTCCCTATTTTCCTGGAATGCACTCTCCTCCTCCCTATCCTCTTACATCTTTCTAGAGTCTTTCTCTTCTTTAAGACAAAGCTTAACTATCATCTTTCTTCATGAAGCCTTCCCTCTGAATCTCTTCAACTGCTTAAGCTCTCTTCCAAATTATTTTGGCATATATTTATGTAAGTAATGTGTACATAAATTTATGTTGAATATATTTTTACATGTAAGTGTCCCAATAGAATATAAGCATCTTGTGAGTAGGAATTATTTCATTCTTGTATTCATATTTCCAGAGCCCAGCACATCAACAGGTACATAGTAAGAATTTAATAGATGTTTGTTGATTGAAGAGGGGTGAAGTGCTTGCATGCAATAAAAATAGTCAAAACTCAAAATGATAAATACCAGAGGGTCTATGGAAAAACAGACACACTAATAATGCACTGCTCTGCATTAGTTCAAATATTCTAGAAAGCATTTTAGAAAGTATTAAAAAGTCCCTGAATCATACATAACCTCCAATCCAGAGACACTTATTCTAGGCATAAATCCTCCCACAGAAAATAAGGAGAGAAGAAAACATGAAATAGAGAGACATATAGTTGTTCTTGTTTGCTTGTTATTGCAAAATTTTGCAGTAAAAAATAAATGGAGAGAAAATGAATATCCAATGATTGATTGGGAATGGATGAACAAAATGTAACATATAAGGCAAGCAAGGTGGTACAAAAGTAGGTAAGACTGGTGAACTTAAGGTCAAGAAAACATGAGTTCAAATCCCACCTCAGGCAATGACTAACTATATGATCCTAGGCAAGGCTTTTAACCTTTGATTCTGTTTCTCTATTAAATGGGGATGACAACAACTTTACAGAGCTGTAGATGAAATGAGAAAATGATTGTAAAGTGCTTAGCATAGTGTTTGGCACATTGTAAACACTACATAAATAATAGCTATCATTATTGTTATATAATTAAATGAGATCGATTTCTAAGTGGTTTGCAAATCATTTTAAAGTTCTAGAGAGACAAAAACTACTAAAAGAAACAGAATATCATTACACCAAAGATAATGTAATGCTGGAGAAACTGAGGCAAGATAGAGATTAAAGAGTATTTAATAATTTATTTAAAAGGGAGAGATTTACTGGGACCAAATGGATCAATGGTTTGGTCCCAGGGCTGAATGAGACTATCATCTCCAAGAATCCAACAAACAATGTGAGTTTTCAATGACCTATATACACTGTGGCTCAGACTCAGGGGGTAGACTGAGGCAGGGTCAGGGTGCTAAGAGCTGGACCGGGACTCTGACAGGATACTATGAGTCACCAGAGAGAAGGATGACATAATAGGGGGAGGCACCCCGAAGACGGGGAGAGGCATTTTGGTAAGACTGTATGTGATATTCTGATAGCTTGGGATAAAGAGAGGCGATCTAATATTCTGAAATATAAGATCTTTTATCCTTATCAAATATTCTGATTAAGAGGGAGGGGTGGTTTTGCAGGATTGAGCAGAACAATTATAAACTGAGGCAGAACAATTAGGGAAACTGAGGCAGGACAATAAAAGAGAACTGTGATATAATAACATGACAAATATGAGTTCAGAGAAACATGAAAGCCTTGCATGAATGGATGCGAAGTAAGTATAATTTAAGAGAAAATAAAATCACAGAATGTCTACAATAACATAAGCAAAACAACATTGAAAGCTTCTGTACTGATGAAAGTAGCAATCAATTGTGACTTGAAAGGACTCACAGATAGAGAAAGGTGGTGGGCTATAAATGTGTAATGAGGCATATATTTTCAAATGTGACCAATATGTGTTTATTTGTTTTGCTTAACTGTATGTATGTTACAAAAAAGTGATGATAATTATTATTAGAAACAAAAGGACCAAGTCTTCAGGTGGCACTAACTGCTTTTTATGTTTAAACTAGCAACAAGATTGTGTTTACATGAATGTAATTCTCCTATGGTCAGTGAACTTCATAGGAAAACTACCAAGTCACATGAGAACTTGGGGGAAATTTTTGCTTAAGTTCCAATTCTGAACATGTCCAAAAAGGGCCTTTTACTTCTGTGATAATATCCTAAGGGTTCTCAGTTTATCATTTCCATTGGTTGACACTTTAGAAGACACATGTTTCATGTTTCATGTTTCAGCCAGGAGTTTTTCATAACTATAGGAACCAGTAAGTTAAGAGGGTAGCCAATCTTCTATTTCCCAACCCTTCTCTCAACCAGTCAAAAAAGATGGTCACTTGTTAAGCCTTTCAATCTCACTCATTGACAACTGCCCAAATACCTAAATCTATTTCCATTAGCAAAACTTCAGCCCTTCATTAGACCCTGTAGGTCTTCCAGAGGAATTGGGAGGAGAGGGGAGAGGAGGAAGAAATAAACATTTATATAACACCTATGTGCCAGATACTGTGCTTTTTATATAAATATTATCTCATGAGAGCACATGGCAATAGTCCTATTATTTTTTTTTTGGGGGGGGGGGTTATTTGCTTTTTCAAATATGCAAAGATCTGCCAAAGTTCTTAAGAAAATTTCAGGTTCTCAAAATAATTTTCTTGATCTGCTACCCCTAAAGTATCCTTTTTCATTTCATCTTTATTTAGTGCTTTTTGTTTTTACATCAGTCATTTCAAGATATAAACAAGTCCTCCACTCCAATCCTAGTGAGATTTTCTTCTGACATTAATAAATAAATAGAAATAAGAAGGATGTGGCTGATTTGACACTGATAATCTACATACACACACACACAAACTCACTCACTCTCTCTCTCTCTCTCTCTCCCTCCCTCCCTTCTTCTCTTCCTCTCTTTCTCTCCCTCCTTCCCTCCCTCCCTCTCTCCAAGGAAAGGAGAAATGCCTATAGGCATAATGGAAATGATTTTTTACATTGCCATATACAGAAAGAAGCACAAAATCCCAGAAAATGAAGAATCATGGAATTGGAAGACCTAGATTCTTAGAGTGCCATATAAATATGAGTTACTACTAAGAGGATCATAAAGCTAAAAGAATAGCAAACCTTATGGACAGTAGTATGATATATTGGAAGGAAGCCTTACATTCCTTGCCTTCTTGTCTCCCTCCCCCCTCCCCCCACTGCAGTTTAAAAAAAACAAAAACAATTCAAATTTTCTTGCAAATTTCAAAATTGTGCTACCAATAAGTATACCTTGGTTTCAGGGGCAGCTGTGCCAACTAACAATAATATCTTAGCACAGAATCATTTTGTTTTGGAGCTGGAAAGAATCTAAGAAGTCACTTAACGTACTACTCTTATATTAAGAAAACTGAAAATCTATGTGAAAAGCACACAGAATCATACAATTCTTCAAGCTGAAAGGGACCTTGATGGCCATCTAGGTCAATACATATCCCCAAAGAATTCTCATTGTAGTATAACCAACAAGTTGGCATCCAACTTCTAAATGAAAAATCTAAGGAGGGAGAACCCAACATCATTTTAGACAACCCATTTCACTTTTGAACCCTTCTGTTAAGGAAGTTTCTCCAAAATTGGCTTTTTGGTAGAAAAAGTTTAATCCTTCAATATAAGAGCCCTTGAAATTATTATGTCTCTCCAGGGTCTTCCTCTCCTCAAAATAAATGTCTATCCACTGAGCTTATGATAATGGACCCAGTGGACTTTGCCATCCAGGTTACCTTCTTTCCTGATTCCTTTGCTTATCAATTTCCTTCTTAAATTGTGATGTTCACCCTTGAAAACAATACCCCTACATAAGATTTAACAAGAGCAGATTACAGAGGGACTATCACCTTCTTAATTCTGGAGGTTATACTGCTCATGAAAGTATTATCTTTTTTGTCTGACACATCATTTTTGACTTATATCATACCAGCTAATTGTCACTTGCAAATTTGAATGCATTTAATTAATTGTATTTTTGTCTATCTAGTCCACATTTATGGTTATCTATGTATATACACAGACATGGAACTGGAAGAAGCTTTTGTTAAGCATTTACTATGGCCAGGCACTGTGTTAAGGGCTTCATAAATATTATCTCATCTGATACTTCATGAAAGACCTTACTAAGATCTGAGTACATTCTATTTACCTCAACCCCTCAATCTACCAGTTTGGAAAAAGGAAGGAAGAAGAGAGAGAGAGAAAGGAAGGAGGGAAGAAGAAAAAGAAGGAAAGGAAAGAGAAGAGACCAAGGAAGGGGAGGGAGAGAGAGAGGAAGCTAAGGAGAAAGGGAATATGGAAAATCCAGGTCTTGTAATTCGAGGCATAGTGCTCTTTACTGCTTATAATTTAATAGCATCAGAACTTTTTTTCCTTAATGGAAAAAAAAAAAATCTTGAAACATTTTCTACTTTAAATAAAATTGAATGCTAATTCACTGGACATAGCCAATCAGTTAAGGACATAGCTAAAATGAAAATATGGGCGACCAATTTATGAGTACACATGGATTTCATGTCCCTGTTAAAGATAACACATTTTATTTATTACTTTTATCACCTCATTGTCTTTATATAGCTTCTTCACTATGGATCATGATTTGGGATTTTGGTATTCCACTTGATGCTCCAACCAGAAGATTGCCAATTTTTTTTTTTTCTTTTTAGAATCATTCTATACTAGAACTGGAAGGGATCTTCAATAATTAAATCTAACTTCCTCTTTTTAGAGATGAGGAATCTAAGGCCCAAGTCTCTTGCTTGAGTTACACAGCAACATGGCAGAAGGGCTAGGGCAGAAGTCAGATTTTAAACTCATGATCATGTGTTCTTTAAACTACACTCACTCTCTACACAATGACATCCTAAATGAAAGGCATAAACTTTATAGAGTTTAATACTATATAGAATCGACCTAAGATTTCTACAGAGAGGGCAATATCCTTCTTTTGATTCAGTTCTTCAGATGGCTATATCACAAAATACATAATAATTCTGAAAAGAAAACTCACATTTCCTCAATTCATTAGAATTCAAATGAGAATAGTCTCTTTTGAATAGGTTCTTCATCTAGACCTAGTTTTTTTTTTTTTTTTTTTTGTTGTTGTTGTTGTTGTTGTTGTTGTTTTTTTTTTAATATAGAGCTTGTTAAATCAGACCATTATCAAATATGTGATAATGGCCAAGGCTATTTTTAAGTTGTCCAAGAGGAAAGGAGGGGAATGAATGCTAAATAAATAAATAACAAGGAAGCAAAGGGAAGAATTGAACCATGTTTTTAAAGTACTTTCGAAGTACTATTGGTATGCAATTGTTGCACATGCTGTCAATGTTGCTTTATTTAATTAAAGCACAAATGGGATAGAAGCTTAGCTCAGAAACTCTTAAATATTTAGTTGAAGGAACTGTACATATTAGAAATTTAATAAGATTCAATAACTCTGAAAATGGGTTACAAGTCAGAATTTCTCCACTTCATTTTGAGTTCACATTTCTTGTCCTTCCCTATATATGCTCTCGGGCCTTTGATTTTCTTGGCAACTTCCCTGATCACTCTTTTTAATACTCACATAGATTGACAGTTTCTTCCTTTTTTAAGATTTGATACATATGGGATATTGTTTTTTCCAACTCTTTGTATTTCTACATCACTCAGCCTTGTTCCACACTTATACAGTCAAGTCAGCAAGGATTTACTAAATGCCTACTATGTGGCAGACACTGTGATAATTATTGGGGATACATATACACACAGAAATAGCTTTCATTTGCAAGGATTCTGCTACTATCAACTCTGTTACTTACACATAAAAAAAGAATCTATAATTTTCTCTATAATGATTGTAATCTGTCTCCCAGTAAGTCCCTGAAGATAGTACCTTACAATCAAAATGACTCAAATTGAGTCCCCTCAATTTTTTGTTTGTAGCCATTCATGCGGTTGATTCACAGAATTTACTATTCTAGTAGTAATATAACAACTCAACCAACATTTATCAATGATCAGCTGGGCATAAAATATACACCAAGTAAGGGAAAAAATATAAAAGTTAGACGATATCCTCCTCGTCCTCAAAGAACTTACAATCTAGTAACAAAGAAGATTTATGCAATGCTGTTCCAAGTCATAAACTTTGGCTCTATTCTTCAAATATCTCCCCCCCCCCCAAACTTGCCTCACCAGGCAGCAGCTGTTTAGCTATCCTATCCTCATCCATCATCCTCACCTGTCTGAGCCAGACAGTTTTAGTTGTAATGAGTCTGTCTATGATGCCTACGGCTCAACTGCACTCCAGGACCCCCAATACTGGTTGTCTAGCTATTTGATGTTAAGTATGGCTCCTGCTTGTTACTGCTGTATCTTATCCAGATGCTGTATGTGATTTCTAACAACTTTAAATCATCTCTTTCCTGTATAGAGGATTTAGTTTATGAATGCTGGTTAAAATAAGGGAATGGCAGTCTATCCTTCCTCTTTTCCTGTATTCTCTTCTGACCATGGGTACCCTAAAATCTATTTGATCTTAAAACACTTTTATTTTTAATTAATTTTAACTTTTTAATTCATTGTCCAAATTAGTGCAAAATTATAAAAATGAAATTAACTGGCAATGTCAACCCCACAACCCAACAAATTTACTTGAAATTTATAGCTCTGTGGGAACAGCAATATAGTAAAAAGTGATTGAGATTTGCAACCTGAGAGTCTGAATGTTTACTTTTTTTTTTTTTAATGTAGAAAGAGAAATCATTTTGTTCTGGGAAAAGGGATTATCCATCATGAAAGGATGACTTCATGGGGAAAAAAATATCACAGATAAGATTTGAAGAGGAGGACTTCTATAAACAAACATGGTAGATTGTGAAAAAGAGTCCATGGAAGATATAATCCATTCACATTTTCTTGTAAGGCCCAGAGACATACTAGGTGGAAAAGGGTAGAAAGGAAATAAATATATAATCCCTGAAATTAAGGAAACTGATATAATAGGAGACTTAAAAGGTATGCAGATACATATAATATGAAATTGAATTTCAAAAGCCAACTTACTAAGTCTTAGGTATGATTCAGGGTATAGGTAGTACTGTGAATTAATGGCATATTTGCTTTATTGCATATTGCTATATATTGCATCACGTAACATATATTAAGAACTAGAAGCCACCAAGCTTTAAAGGCCATCTAGTTTCACAGATGAGGAAATTAAATCTCACAGACTTTCCCATGGTCATATACTGTTAGTATCAGAGGCAGAATTTGAACCTAGATCTCCTGACTTTAAGCCTAGTATTCTATCCATTGCCATCTTACAAACAAAAGAAAAACAATTCCACAAGAGACAAAATGAACACTTTTGACTACATAAAATTTAAAAAGTTTTGCATAACAAAACCAATGCAGCCAAAATGAGAAGCAGGAAAAAGAAAAAAAAATATTTTGCAGCAAGTTTCTCTGATAAAAATCTTATTTTTAAAGTAGAAAACGGAGTTAAATTTATAAGAATAAGAGTAATTCTCAAACTGGGAAATGATCAAAGATTTTAAGTACTTTTCACAGGAAGAAATCTAAGCTCTCAAAATTTATATGAAAGTATGTTCTAAAGACTAACAATTAAAATATAAATTGCAAATTGAAGCAACTCTGAAGTAACATCCTATATCCATGAAATTAGCTAAGTTGACAAAAAAGACAAATGCTGAGGAAGGGGCAGTGAGAAAATAGGTACACTAATCAACCACTGATGGAACAGAATTGGTCCAACTCTTTTATTATATTGTGCATATCCTTCATCTCAGTGATACCACTACTAGATATCTTCAGAGAAAGTAAAGAAGAAAAGGACTCATTTGCACAAAAATATTTATAGCAGCTTATTTTGTAATAGTAAAGAATGGGAAACTAAGTGTATGCCCATCAATTAGAGAATGGCAGAACAAGTTATGGTATATGCACATGATAGAATACTTATTGTAATGTAAGAAATGATGGAAGAAGATGGTTCCAGAGAAATCTGGGCACTTATATGAGCTAAGGCAATGTAAAGTAAACAGAACCATGACAAGTTATACAATAACAATATTATAAGGAAAAGCAACTCTGATTAACATAACATCAATCCCATCTGCAAAGGACTCATATTAAAGCATTCTTTCTACTTTTAGATAGAGAAGTAGTGGACTCATAGCATATTGTCTTTTCTTTCTTTTTCTCTATGGGTGTGGGAGTGGGAGGGAAAGCATAATCAATACAGAAATTTATTTTGCATAATTATACAAATTTGTACTTTTTTCCCTTCTCAATGGGTGAGAAAGCGAGAGGAAGAGAATTTAGAATTGAAAATGAAATTAAAATTTTTTTAAACTTGCTGCTACTGAAAATTCATAACTTTGTGGTCAATCTCGTGGTCAATTTCATTGTAGGGGCAATGGAAAACTGCTCCTTTGGATCTCCCATGAGTTGTGTCCTTTTGAGTCTGAATAAACCTAATCTCTTTTCTGTCTAACCCCTTTAAATCTTTGAAGATAAATAAAAGTAATATCACACTAATTCCACCCCTGCCTTCTCTGGTTCTTTCAAATGAACTGCCTTCGGAGTCTTCTCATTCTCCTTTTCTTTAGAAAACCTCTGGCTTGTCAAAGTTGCTGCTAAAATGTGCCCCAGAAGACTGAGAACAATGTTCCATATTCAGTCTAAATAGAGGAGAGTACTATGCAACCAATATCTCCTTTCCTCTGAACATCAGATTCATATAAATGCAGTTTAAGATTACATCCTTGTTTCTTTGGCTGCCCCCTTATACTGTGATTTCATATTACACAAGGTCTGCTAAAAACTCATGTCCTCTCTCTTCTGTATTTGCATAGCTGGGATTTTTCAGTCAGGATCTAGCATCTAATATTTGTCCCCCTCCCCATATTATATTATGCAGATCATGGCAATTTTCAAAATATTTTCGAATCTGATAAGCTTAGTATGCTTATCAAATTGGTCTGTGACATGTCTTCATCCAAGTTACAGATAAAAATGTTAAGCAGAATGGGATTATAGGCTAACCTCCCTCCCTCTTTGTATCTGGTCTTTTTACTAGTTCCAAATTCACCTCACTGCACTATCACATCACATCTCCCTGTCTTGTACAAGAAAGTATATTATGATTTTGTCAAATGTTTTGTTAGAACCTGGGTTTGCCTTCGGTTTTTTTTATTCTATTCCACTGATCCTTCTCTTTGTCTAAACTCATACCCATGACCAATCATGTGGATAACAAGCATATATTATCTTATACTTTAAAATTATCTCTTTCACCCAACCCTAGCTCCTTTGTAGAGTGTCATAAACTGTTCACACTGTATTAGTTCACATATTGTCCTGTACATAAAGGTACTCCAGAAAGTAATTACTCTTCAATGTCAAGGAACTCTAGCACTTCAAGGGATCTACCACCCCTAGGACCTTCTGTTCCTAGCTACTTTTCTGCTCTATAACCTTGGGATCCATGTAACTGGTCTGCTGTGAGCAATAATCTTGAGTCAACTATGTGGCAAGTAAAACTAGGGAACAATTTGGAGAAAAAGACTCTTTTATCTTTTACCACTCAGCCCTCAGAAGGGAAAGAGCTACCTGTATTCAGAAGAATACCATAGCTAATAAATTATCAGATTGATTCTTGGGACTATCCACTGTTGTCTGAATTATACATCTTATAAACCAAATATTTTCTTCCCAATTTTATAACAACATTAATCATATAATATGAATCATTGATGTGTATGGTCAGTTTTTTATCCTCAAGCTGGCTTTTTTCCCCAATGTCCAGAATGTTTCTAGGCTACCTCCTTACAAACTGCCAAGCCAGAGTATGCACAGGGAATACAAACTCATTTTATTATTAACATAAGTAAACATAATTAGGAAGGTAAGTCTGCTGCAAAAAGAACCATGTTGTATATTATGAGTCAAATGCAATTAAAACTTCAATTAACTAGAGCCCAAGCAACCTCTATCTTGGATGAAATGCTTTTGCTTTTGTTTACTGCATTCAAGAGAAATTGTGAATTACCAAAAAAACACACACAAGCAAGGATTTGCTCAAAATAATTTTCAAATGATGTCCTGGGATGTGTTTTCCTTCTTTACTGTGCAAAGAGGAATGCTTCTTATTACAGTGCAAGAGACCTGAATTCTGCAGCACTGAGTTTTAGTTATAACTACCATTTACAGGTAGTATAACTTTGAAGAGCTCATTTTACTCCTTCTAGCCTCAATTTCCTTATCTGTCAAATGATACTTGTATTTACTAGCTCATAAAGGGGCTTGAAATGAAAATATTATGTAAAGCACAAGGCACTGGAGAAGCAAAGTATTTCATAGTGGCAATAAAACTAGACTTAATATCTACACCTGGGTTCAAATACCTGAATCTGAAGCAACTAGCTCTGTGGTCACAGGTAAAGTATTTTACTTTTCTGAGCCTTAAGAGTCCTCATCTGTCAAATCAAGTTGGATAAAGAAGCATTTATTTATTAAGTGTTTACTATATGCCAAGCATTAATGATATAAAAATGAGCAGGACAAAAGATTTGGGCAGATTGAGAAGTTGTTGATATCCATCTAGGGTGCTGGGTAAAAGAAATCTATAAAAATGGGATTAATAATGTGCTACTTGGGAAAGTTATAATAAAGAAAATAATTTATTTATTTTTTAAAAATAACTTTTTATTGACAGAACCCATTCCAGGGTAATTTTTTTTACAAAATTATCCCTTGCACTCACTTCTGTTCCGATTTTTCCCCTCCCTCCTTCCATCCCCTTCCCCAGATGGCAAGCAGTCCTATACATGTTAAATAGGTTATAGTATATCCTAGATACAATATATGTGTGCAGAACCGAACAGTTTTCTTGTTGCACAGGGAGAATTGGATTCAGAAGGTATAAATAACCTGGGAAGAAAAACAAAAATGCAAGCAGTTTATATTCATTTCCCAGTGTTCTTTCTTTGGGTGTAGCTGCTTCTGTCCATCCTTGATCAAATGAAACTGAGTTAGATCTCTTTGTCTAAGAAATCCACTTCCATCAGAAAGAAAATAATTTATAAGCCATATAGTCCTATATAAATTGTGGAGATACCACATATAACAATAAATGGGAGTTTTTACTCTTGATGCCCACAAGAATGTGTCGTCATGTCATAGAAAGATCCCCATCACCTAAGACCGAATGCAACTGAGTATACTCTACCCAGGCAGGATTATACAAGTACATTTTTGAAAAGTCTTTGACCACAACCAAGCCCCTAAATTCTAGTGGAATTCCCTATATTGATTACTTCAGTTTATCAAGGATATGACTTGTTTATACATGCAGTTAATTCTCACTTTTCACAGGGATAATGTTCCCAGAAAATGGGGCAGAAGTTAAAAATGATAACATTGATCCTATGGGAAATAGAGGGTTAGGTTCCTGTGACCCACAAAAACTAATCTTTCTCTAGAGATTGCTGAAAATACACTTTTCTGCATACAAATCTTTATAGTAAAGCATCAATCTTGATAATAAGCACTTTTCCTAATACAGTAACCATGAAATAACTCATAAAACGAA
Organism: Antechinus flavipes; assembly: GCF_016432865.1. Classification (NCBI taxonomy): domain Eukaryota; kingdom Metazoa; phylum Chordata; class Mammalia; order Dasyuromorphia; family Dasyuridae; genus Antechinus; species Antechinus flavipes. Next base: position 299,226,523 of record NC_067399.1, on the reverse strand, counting down.
GGGGAAAGAAGAGGCAATGGAGGATGGGAATGGGAAGAGAAGAGGAAGAAGTGCTTGTCAGAAGAACTCCCTACTATCAGGAATAACCCTCTGGAATCCCAAAAAATGTCCCCTGATAAAAAGTACATGTCTGGAAAGAGTCCCCAGCACCCTTTTTGAGCTTGGAACTCTCACCTGAGGCTAGCTTTACTGCCTTTGGCCCAGACTATGGGAATTCCTGCCACCAGCAGCAGGAGAGACTGGATACTTGTTCCCCTCTCATTTTTTCTCTTCTGCACATAATCATGAATGTACTTGGTAGCCAATGTGAAAGTGAAAATGAGATAATTAATAAAATCACAGAAATACTTGAAGATAAGAAACTAAAATACACAAATATTGAGGATTGGCTGAAGTAAGTTCATACACTGTCTTCCCCAGTTGATTATGAGCTCCCCAAGAGCTGGGACTGTGTTTTGCATCTTTCTTTGCATCCCCAGCATTTGACAGAGTGTCTGGAATGCAATAGGTGCTTAATAAATATCCTTTAATATCCATGCAATTATAGACAAGCCATTGAACCTATTTGAGGTTATTTTTCAAAGTGTGGTTCACGCACTAACTATCTTATAGGACTGGAGTAAGGATCAAATGAGAGAAGATCAGTAACAGTTATTTATGTGGTGTTTTAAGGTTTCCAAAGAGTTTTATAAATGTTATCGCTATTTGACCCTCACAACAACCCTGTGCATTAAATGTCTTTATCATCTCTCATTTTGTTGTTGATTAAACTGAGGCCCTTTCTCAAGGTTATGCAACTATGTGTCAGAGGCAAGATTTGAACTTGCATTTTCCTGACTCAATCTGGCACTACCCATTGAGCCCCAAGCTGCCTCCTAACTTATGCAAACACATTTTGTTATTTTAAAAGGTTACTATTTTAAATATCAGCTTTGATGAATACATTTGTATGAACTGAATCGAACTGAAGAAAAAGCTGATCTTCCACTTCTGTTTCAAAATGAACATGAATGCTTGGCAAGAAAACATCTACCAAGATGTGGTACAACATCTACCTTCTTAAAGACAGTCCATGTAAAATTTCCTTTGAAGAGAACGTAACACTTCTGATACCATGACAGCTTTTCTTCCTGTTTGTCTGTTTAGAGAACATTGGGGTTTTGTTGCTGTTTGAGTGAGAAGCTTGACAAGTACAACAGGAGTTCAACTTATTTTTAAGTACTTAAGAAGCCCTAGGACATCAATCCAGCACTTCAGACCCTAAACTGGATTGTCTCACTGGCTTGAACAAAACTGTGGAATTATTCCCTGAACAAAAGCAAGGAGCATTTAGGTCCCATAATCTCATTTCAAATCCTTTTACCCACTCCCTACCCTTTTTTTGGCCTTGAAATTGCAATCCTCTTTTAGTAATCTCATGTCTAATTGGAGCCAACACTCTGGTATTCCTTGCCACCATCACCCCCCACCCCAACACACATTTTGCATTGTTTGGGTGGTGAAAGGGGGCAGCATGCCAAAGTTCACTGCCCCTATAATGGCTCTGTTCTTGCAGGGTAACTGTTAATAATTAGCAGGAAGCATTTTGTCTTTAAGTCTCACAGCTTGAACAGTTAAGATTCTGTAGAGCCAGAGAAACACTTTAAGTCTACAGAAAGGATATTTCCAAAAAAAATTTTTTCTTCCAGTTTTGGACCACATGGGCAATACAGAGAACTAAACCGCCTTTGAGAAATCCCTTGCAATTATGAAAGAAACTATTTAGGTTTTTTGTGATATCATATAGAAACATATTTCATTTCAATTATAGGGTGAGCCTCGTTATTCATTCTTGGTCTGAAGAAAGTCTACAGAGAAAGGAAGAGAACAGGAAGTCTACAGTGAAATCTTAAAACCTACACTTTAGCTAATGTCAATATTATACAGCCAATATTCACATTTGCCAGAGTACTCTGTTCACAATCCTAGAAGAAAACATATGAGATGTGTGGCTATAATTAAATTAATATCATTAAAAAATGTGGAGATATGTTATCCTTAAGCTCAAATAGTCAACAATTTTTTTCTCTGAAAGATTTAATAGAAGTTTGACCCTAGTGCTTGTGTTAAGACTATCACTATAAGCGTAAATAAACAACCTTGCATGTTTACTGCAAGGGTGTCTAAAGTGGGGGAGTAAGGTGAAGGGTATGTCAACAAGACCACCCTTTAAAAAAAACCTATAGTAGACCTCAAATTCTTCAGCAATCATCTTATATCTATCTAGCATATCTGCGATGAGGGCTTTTAAACCCCTTTCAGGGCTGCTTACCCACCTTTGGTATCTACTATTACCCAACACTCACTTGTGACTCCAAAAAGCAATAACATACACAGTGTCCACATCCTGGTAAAATCGTTTGGGCAGATGAGTCAAACTAGGCTAAGTATAACCAACAGATGTCAAAACTTTCAGTGAGTTAGGGGGATGTCTACTCTATGCATGTGAAGACTTCTGTCTGAGGAATGGGTAGATGTGAACAATTTTATTCCAACAGCCATGAAAGCTCTATAGGACTAAAAAACAGGCCCTGAGGAGAGTTTAGAGATTAATTAGACATCAAAGACACCAAGGTCATTTGCTGCATCCCAGGCCACCACCAGTCACCTTGACTTTTGTCTCACTAATGCAGTCTGATGACTCAATAAGGCTAACAGCTTTGAGTAACTTAAATCCAATTCAGAACAAGTCAAGATATCATGTTGGTCTTTGAAAATGAAGGACAAACAACATTAAATGTTTACTATATGCCAAGAACTATATTAAGTGCTGGTGACACAAAGTCCCTACTGTCAAGGAGCTCACAGTCTAATGAGAGGGACAACATGCAAACAACTATGTATAATTAAGATACAGAAAAGATAAGCTGGAGAGAATAAACATTAAGGAAAATCAGGAAAACCTTCTTATAGAAGGTAAGATTATAACTGAATTTAAAGAAAGTCAAGGAAGCCCTAAACCATGTCACCAGCAGAACCCATGGGAATAAAGAGGTTAATGATACTGTTGGAAATCAGGATGCAGAAAATGCACAAAAAGGTTCCTGATGGTCTCTGGGCACGTTAGTGCCCTTGCTCTACACATCTATCTCTAGGAAGCTGAATGAAAATTATATCCATTCAGTAACTGATTCTTTTCCTCCTTCAACTGTCTACTCCCAGACTCTGGTATTCTGGCATATATGAAGATGACCATGAAACCAAGAATCCTTCCAAACAATAGCTGATCACACCAGGGGCAGGAGACCTCGAAGATGTGGTCAAAGAAGACGTTCCCACTTAGATTCTATTAAATTTTCTTTTTTTTAAAGATTAGATTTACATTTTTTAATAATGTTTAAAATTTAGATATTATTTCCACCTTCTCATAGAATTCTATTGTAATGTGATATTTCATTACACAGATTCCCACACACCAAAAATCTTATCTAAGGAAAAAGTTCATTCCATCATATTTACCTCCTAATGATATACTCATCTAAAAGTGAACCATTTTTAAAGGAAAGTAAGTTCCAGGGGGAAACAAACATGTTGTATGCAGTTTTTGGATTCCTTGGAGGTTTAAAGAATCAGAGTAATGATGAATAAAGAAGACACAAACATATAACTTAATTCTTCAAAGTTTCTCCTATTGTCAGATCAAGTTTCCAGTATATCCAAACTTCAACCAATGTTTTTAAAAACAAAACAAGAACCACCTCTTGAGATTGATAGAATACCTACCAAGGCTTTATCCCAAAATTTCCCAAGTATTGAAAAAGAAACTTGAAGTAATGAACCTTTGTAGTTACATATTTATTGAATATCAGAGCAGAAAGAAAGTTTGATCTAGTCCAAATCCCTCATTTTATAGAAGAAGAAATAAAGACTAAACTTGATTTAATCCCCCAAGGAAGCAGTGTCAGAACCCAGAAGCTGGGATTTCAGACTCCAGTCTTTGTACTCTCTGCAGGTCATCACCGGCCTTTAGTCAAAAGTAATGAATTTTATGACAAAATTGATCTTGCTTATTCTCATTATGTAGGTTATGTTGATAGAGCAAACAAAGAGAACTGTAATAAGGGAGAACCTAATTAAATTTTTATATTAGATCACATAATGGCCAGAAATAGTAAACATTGCTGTAAGGAAGGGAGAGACACTGGGCTACAAAGCAGATAAAAGCTTTGTGGCTATCCAGATAAGAAGGTAATATCACTTAGAAAGCTCTACTGCACATACATGTCTTAAGAACCTTAGTAAACCAACACAAAGTGGGCAAATTTTAAAAATGAAGCAATATTCATCCACTTTCACTGTTACTTTTGATTTCAATAAATACTAATGTGTGCAATCTACTATAGAAGTTTATTGCACAAGCCTCTGTCACAGAGAACAAAATTTGCCCCTAGGAGAGATGGTCCCTGGAACTCAGGCTAATTGGGAACATGTACACTTTTAACTACCACTTCATCAATGTTTTTTATCATTTCACCTAAGATCAAAATTTTTGATTTCAGGACTCCCTTTATACTCTTAAAAATTGAGATAGTCTCCCAAGAGTTTTGTTAACCCATACCACATATAATATTTAATTTTATATTACATATAAAAAAATTCATGTTGTGCAATATTTTTATATATTTGATCTCAGAATCCCCTTTAAACTCTTAAAATTATTGAGGTTCCTCCCAAAAGTTTTTGTCTATGTGGGTTATATCTATTGATATTACAACATTATATATAATAATGTATATTTTTTATATTTGATCTCAGAACCTCTTTAAAACTATTAAAAATTACTGACAATCTCCCTTTTTTATGTGTTTTTTGTTTTTTTTTGTTTTTATGTGAGTTATGATTATTCATATATTATATGTAATAATTATTGGATTAGAAGTTTAAATATATTATTATGATGATGAAAATAGTTTTGATTTCATGGACCCCCTATAAGGATGTCCAAAACCTCCAGGACTCTTTAGTACCATACTTAGAGAAGTGCTACATTATACCATGTCACCTCCCACCAATGAAAAGGAACAAAAGCATGCCATATTTGTTGAATTACCTTTTGAAGAGCTAAAAAGAACAGGCAAACTCTAGAATTGGTCTAGAGAAATTAGGGAGTGGATCATTTTGCATGCTGGAATTCTGGCAGTGTGTGGTAGTTATGGAAGAGGTTGGACAAAGAGTCTCATGACCTAAAACAGTTGATACTGCCCTACATGATAAGGTGAAAAGTTAGTATTTACCTACACAAACTACTGACCTGACCTTCATGACAACTTAATAAGATGAGAGAGTGGGTATCATCCTTCTTTTTAATAGACCGGGAAATCCACTCAAAGAAAGGGCTTGAATTAAACTCATCAATGCCAATCAATCAAATAATTGCTGAAGTCAAGAAGAAAATCTCATGAACTACACAAGCTATTATGAATAATAGTCTTCACACATCTAAATCTGTCCTGCTATTCTCAATTCTGTACTTCGACCAAGAAGGATGAAATATTATTCTACAGCTGGATATATTTCATCTCAGGCAAGAAACTCATAATAAGATGATACATTAAAAAACAAACAAACAAAAAAAGAATTAGAAAAAGTCACAACTCACACCTCCCAAAAGCATAATTAAATACAAGAAATGCTTCAAAATAAGCAGAGATGTGGGGAAGTTTTGCCTATTCCTAAGGAACTTACACTTAAGCTCATACTGTTAATCACCTAGCTGTCTCTGACGCCATTTTCACTTTCAACCTGTACTTTCTATATTTTTGCTTGCATTATGACAGGATAGGAGATGGCATACATTAGGAAATGTAGGTGATTAAAAAAAAAAGACTTTAGTAAAAAAAAATTTTTTTTTAAACATGCCTTATAAATGTGAGTCGGCAGCTAAATTTCTTCTAGATACAGTGGGGAATTGCACAATTATTATCATACCCAATCCTCTACATAAGTTTTGGCTAGTGGATGGGACTAGCATATTCTTACACAATATGAACTTATATACATAACATAAAATTTAATGATATTATTGTATGTGGTATATAGGTTAACAAAAACTTTGGGGAAGACAATTTCAATAATTTTAAGAGTGCAGTGCTCCATACCCACAGTTGTTCACTTCTGCAATAAAGGCAGAATGGAGGTATCTTCTAAAATCTCTGGGGTCAAAATTGGTCACAATAACTTCACAGATACTGGCTTCAATTGTGTTTCTGTGGACCTCCTTTCTGTTTATATTGTTGTTCTGGTTCCGCTTAATTTTAAATCAGTTCATAGAAGTTTTCCCATGTTTCTTTGTATCATTATATTATTGTTGCTTATTACAACCAATTAATTTTCCATTATATTCATATGTCACAACTTGTTTAGCCACCATTGCTCAATTTCCAACCATCTACTTTTGTTTCCAATTCTTTTTTGTTTTCTTTTGTTTTGTTTTGTTTTTGCTGAGGTAATTGGGGTTAAGTGATTTGCTCAGGGTCACACAGCTAGGAAGTGTTAACTCGCTGAGGACAAATTTGAACTCTGGTCCTCCTGAATTCAGGGCTGGTGCTCTATCTACTGCACCATCTAACTGCCCCAATTGTTTCCAATTTTTTGTTACCGCAAAAAAAGACTGCTATAAAAACTTTGGTGTATATGGAGCCTTTTTTCTTTTTATCACTGATCTCCTGGGAGTATATGCCTAGCAGAAAGATTTGGAACAAATGTAGACAATTCCTATTAAAATAAACTCTATTTAAATAAGCCAAGTATTATTAGTCCATCAAGCATTTATTAAGTGACTATTATGTGTGAGGCAACATGCCGTGAACTTATTCTTTTTTTTTTCCCCCCTTTTGGAGGAAATGGAAATTTAGAAAGGTTAAATGACTTGCGTAAATGATTATACAGCTAATTAAGCATCAGGATTTCAGCCTGGGCCTGTTGATTCAAAATTGAAGGGTCTCCTGCATATCATGCTAATTCTCATCTTTATTCCAGTCTACCATACCCATGATGGTGATTACCAAAGGGAATCTTGCTAAAAAGAAAGACAAAATGGAAAGAGTTTTCAAAATCTAGCTCAATCCTCTTACAAAGAGAAAAGTAACTTATAATATGTTATCCAAAACACTATCAAAATATGTGTTTCATTCATTGTGTTTCTGTGTAGGGCCTGGTTCACAACACTTCTATGACTACTGATTAACTGTTTATGTAGTCAGGAAACACAGTCAATATTCAAAACCACCAACTAAAAACTTAAAAAGTAATTCTCTTAACTGTTCGGTTCTACATACATATATTGTATCTAGGATATACTGTGACATATTTAACATATATAGGACTGCTTGCTATCTAGGGGAAGGGGTGGAGGGGAAAAATTGGAACAGAAGTGAATGCAAGGGATAATGTTGTAAAAAATTACCCTGGCATGGATTCTGTCAATAAAAAGTTATTATAAAATAAATTAAAAAAAAAAAGTAATTTTCTTAAATCAGCCTCCTTGCTCTTCAGTAAGCACCTTCTAAATCCTGAAACATGTAGAATGGCCAATATCAAACAAACAAGTTTCTTCTATCACCAATGCCAGGGGTGATATAAATATGTCTATGAATAGTCTGACAACTAATCTAAGCATCATAGTACAATCTGTCAATACCAGGGGAAGAGTCAGAAGAAAAAGGGTGATCATTTGGCAGAGAGAAGTCACCAAGTCCAACCTCAATCACTGCCTACTCTGCTTCTACTTTTTCCAAGCAGAAACTTCCCAGCTCTAAGGGTTTTTCTATGAGTTATCCGCTCGGAGGAATTGACACTGGAACTCTATAGTGGAGATCCATGTTTCCATGACTTCAATCCCTCTACCCTTCTAATGCCCCTTCAACCAACTTCCTTTTTCACCAGATGCATTCTTAGCTCTCAATATAGAGGGGCAACAGAAGTGGGATTTCACCATTATAAACTTTTTTATAATGGCAAATTCACCTTTGTAAATATGGAGAGTGGAGTTTCCAGCTCTTCACACTTCTATGAAGGGGCAGCAGAATATAGGAATGAATCATATTAAGCCACGGCAGAATCTATTTCCTAAGGGAAGAATAAGGGGCAAACAAATTCATAAGATGTGTTTCTGTTTAGCCTTAGAAGGCTAATTATTTGTTAGTTTAAGTAAAGGCCCCATCTTAATCAAAGGTATTTAGCATATGAAAGTGTATTTGCTAAGCAAAGGTTCCCTGCTGAGAAATGCTTATACTTCTTGTAACTCAAACAAACTTTCATTTACTAAAGATTACAAGATCAAGGCCTGACAGGAATTGCGACTCAGATACAAGGTCAACTCAAATGTAAGATTGTCTTCCTTGAGACAAAAACATTTAGGGGCTACTTGAAGCTTTGTCCTTTAATAATTTTTTGTTTTTTGTTTTTGTGAGTTTGTTTAAATACTCATGTTTCCTACAGCTTTAATGTCAAACATGGACAGCCCTCCAACTTTATTAGTCACTTATTTGTTCTACACACAGGAACAATTAAGTGACTAATGAAGTTGGAGACCTGGATTCAAATCCTAATTGCTGCCACTTGCTAGTTATGTGACTTTTAAAAAGTTCAAGAGATAATTTCTGGGTAATTAATCATTTTGTTAATTATGGCTAAGTGAATAATTAATAAAAGAAATGATCATTTGGCTGTCTTTCAAGAACCAAAGATGGATTAAGGCGGTTTCTTGGCCCTTATATGCCCTTGGAAAAGTGCTCCCAACAATCAACCATCAAGTGACTGGTTAACAATTAATAATAACAAATAATGAACATTATAATGAAAGATGGACCTATTTGAATGTGAGGCTACCAGACAAGACTTTGATTACTTTTACTCTTAGATTACCTTCACAGGGCATCTAAACAAAGAAACAGATTTCTGAATGAGGAAATAGAAAGTGGAGAAATTTCAATTCTAATTCAATAATTACTTTCATTTCCATATGTAAATCCATCTTTTCCCCTTCAACTCCAGAAGAACAAATGTTTACATTTTGACTGAGAATATACTATTATAGCTTTTGTCAATCCTATTATGAAAAGGAAACACAAAACAAGTCATTAAAGGCTTCAACAATATCTGATACCTTGGTCTTCATGTGGAATAACAAAAAACAAAAAACAACAACAACAAAAAAAGGGAATGTAGAGTCTGACTGAGGGGACTGGAAGAAATAAAGCATTTAATTTTACAGTGCCTATTAATACAGTGCTAAATGTTTTACAAACAATATCTCATTTGATCTGACCTGCCAGAAAGGTGCTATGAGTATTCCCACTTGACAGTGTAGGAAATTGAGGCAATTGTTGGTTAAGTGATTTGTCCAAGATGGAAGAGCTGGTCAGTGCCTGTTGTTGGTTGCATTTGAACCAGCATCTTAATGACTGGAGGTCAAGCTTTCTATCACTGCACACACTAGTTGCCTCCAGGTATAAAAGTAACTCTACTTTGGTTCGAACCTCTTTGTACTCATCCATTCTCTAGGAGATTTGCTTTTATTTTTGTAGGACTTCTTTTTTAAGAGAAAGAACTAAGATGAGGTTGAGTAACTGGGGTGGCTAGTTAATAAATAAGATCTCTGCTGAGTTTAAGTCCTTTCCAACTCTAAAATTAAGTCTGTGAATCAAGAATACATAATTAGGTAAGATATAAAGAAGAACTTCCTAACAATTAGAACTAATATATACTGGATTGAATTCCAAAGAGAAGCTATTAAAGGAATTATTAAAAAAGAGAGATGGCAATCTACCCACAAAAGATTAGAAAGTCCCAATATAGAAACAAGAGAAGGGTGATTAGTTAAACTCTTAGAGTCTCTTCCAATGCTATAAAGCATCAGTTTAATAGTTCACTTCTTAAAGAGGAGCAGTATGGTGAAATACAAAGTTATTCTCAAAGCCATGAAGAGTCAAGCTCAAGTTCTGTCTGCAACACATACTGACCACGTGACCCTAAAGAAGATGCTTAATTTCTCAGTGTTGTAGGCAGCTCTCTAAAATTCAGGTGGCTGACCTACACTAGTAGGTCTAAGTTCCTTATAATAATGATATCATAGATCCAGATACTATCTCTAGTCTCTTTTAAAAAAGTGTAGGATACTAGACCTGCATATTTTGTTTTGAACTTTGATTAAAGGGTTATGTTAAAGAGAACTGAGCTTGGTTTTTAGTAACTTTGGACTCCAATATCTCTTATGACAAGGAAATACCATAACTGAATATCAAAATAAAATTGAGTCCCTCCAAGAAAATTCCAAAATTATAATCGTATAGTAGATAAGCTCTTCTATTAAAAGGGAAGTTTATAAAAGAGGGAATGGAAGGGAAATGGAAGGCTGGGAATGGCTGATGAAGTTAGGAACCCACTATTAGTCATTTATCAATTTATCCTTCACTCATATACATTTGCAGATTCAACATATATTTTAAAGTATAACTACTCTAAAAGGCCCATATTTCTTCAAAGGTAGGAAAGGGTAAACACCTAAATGGCTTTCTTTTTCCAGGAATGAAAGAGCAACAGACTTCCTTTGAGAAGGAAGTAAAATTTGGAGCAGGGAGGAGAGACTGGCTTTGTTCTCATCAAAAAACAAAAAGAAGATAGGAAAAAGTAATGAATTACTACCAGGGGATTATGTATCTGTGAGAGAAAAAATACAACAGAATGTTTTGGCCAGCCTTTCCCCATTATGATTAGGGGAACAAGGCTCCCCACTCACCTATCTTTCAGGTTCCATGTTCTGTACTTGAGAAAAGCAAAAGGAAAGACTCTTTTCAGAGAAACAATGCTGGAATAATTACTGGACTGTATCAACTTAAACAACATTTGCATTTTCTATTGTAGTTGTATAATGCTTACTACACTAGAAATATTTTGTGTCAAAGTGAACTGTTGGAATTTATCACCTTTCTACCCTGGAGTAGCTTGATGGGCCTCCAAGGCTTATAAGAGAGATTAAGTCTAAAATGTCAGACCACAGGCATACCCAGAAGGGTATCTATACTTGGGTAGACAGATGGTAAAGAGGGGATAAGGCCATGATAATGATAAAGCATTATGTTTAAATTATCTTGTCCACAAGCAAAAGGATATTTACTCTTCTCTCATCTATTAAACAGCCCTTTCTGATGATTGCAAAGACTGGAGTCACTCTGAACTAAAGATAAACTTATACTATTTTCTGTTTTCACAAAACCAAAAAAACAATTTTCAAAAATTGTCAAAGCCAACACCTCTGCTTGTATGCTTAATCCCCAAACTCCCACAATCTCCAAAAAAATTGCAAATGTGGTCATCCTTTCTCTTTCTACTATTCAAACTCTTTTTACTTACTGGTGCTTTCCCTATTGCTTTCAATACTGCTCAAATCTTCTCCACCCTTAAAACAAAACAAAACAAAACAAAAAACTTTCACTAGAGCCTACTTATCACTGCTCCCTTTCTCAAACTCTAAGAAAAAGTAGTATACAATCCCTGTCTACTTCTTTCACTCATTTCTGAGTCCTGATTTCAGACTGAAATTGCTCCCTTAAAAGTTACCATTGATTTCTTAACTGACAAATAATAGTCTTTTCTTGGTTTTATTTTCTTTATCTCTCTTATGCTTTTTGAGAGCATTGACTACCCTTCTCCTCCTAGATTCTTTTCCCTATCTGTCTAACTGCTTCTTTTTAGTATCCTTTGCTGGTTCATCAACTCCTTGATTTTTTTTTAGCCTTAAGTATTCCCCAAGGCCCCTTACTTTTTTTTTCTCTCCCCTCTCAGTGATTTTATCAGTTTCCATGAATTCAATTATCACCTCTAAGCTAATGATTCACAAAACTATACCTCACCTTTGAACTTGAAGTGGAATCATCAATTGCCTATTCATATTACAAAAATGATTCAAAGAGATTTCAAAGTTAACATGTCCAAGAACCCATTATTTTTCTTTTCAAACTCACTACCCTTTCAAACTTTTTTATTTCTGTTGAAATCAACACAATTCTTCCAATGTCCCAGGTTTGCAACTTTAGTATCATTCTCTACTCTTCATTCTCCTTTTCTCCACATAACCAATTAGTTGTCAGATACTAGTATTTCTGTCTCTATAGCACTCCCATCACACCCCTTCTGACTACTCATACAGTTACCATATCAGTTTAAGGCCCTTATCACCTCTCACCTACATTATCATAAGAGTCTCCTAATTGGTCTCCTTGGTTTCTTTTCCTCTACTCCACACAGATGCCCAAGTGATTTTGTTTAACTACAGATTTGAACCATATCACTCTACTCAAACTCCCAGGCTCCTTCTGAAATGAAATATAATAAATACCTCTGTTTAGCTTTTTAAAATCCTATATAATTTGGCCCCAAGCTATCTTTTTAGCTTTAATGGATATTATTTTCTTATCCAGCACCTTGCCATCCAGTCAAATGGGTTTATTCCTCACACAAGATATTCAATTTTCCATTTTATGTCTTTTCATTGGCTATACTGTATTCCTTGAATGCTTCGCTGAATGTTTGTCTTCTTTCAAAATGCAGCTCAAGTATCCCCTTCTACATGAAGGCTTTCTCATCAAATGTTGCTGTTTTTAGCTATGTTATATTTGTCTGTATTTATTCTCTTTATTTTTATTCTGTATAACAGTTGCTTCCCCAATTAGAAAAGAATTTCCTTATCAAGAGGAATTGTTCCTCTTGTTGTATTTATTTACATTCCCATCATTAGGACAGTAGTTGGCACACAGTAGGTCTTCCAATAAATTATGACTGATTTTGGGGGGGAGGAAATCAATAAAGTATTTTGAGTTCTTCTAAAATACTGTGCTAGATCCTGTGGGTAATATATCAAGAGGAATAAGAGACAAAATTCTTACCCTAAAAAAACTTACAATCTAATTGTGAAGGTACAAAGAGAGACACACATGCATGCGCGCGCACATGCACACACACATAATGTATACTTCTATTGTTGGTATTTTGATGTTTCAGTCATGTCTGACTCTTTGTGAGTCCATGTGGGGTATTCTTGGCAAAGTTACTGAAGTGGTTTACTATTTCCTTCTACCTTTAGGAGACGAATAAATGACCTAGCTAGTAGACAGAAAAGATCAGAGGAGTAAAACTATAGTTTCCTGAAGACCAAAGGATGACAGTGTCCAAAAAATGTATATATATCATTAATTAGTTGAATTTCTGAAGTCAAAAGGGCTCAAAAATATGTTACTCTTTAACTACATATCATTTCACTTAAGTATAGCATCTTCCTTCTAAAATAAAGGGCTTTGGTTATAATGGCAGCAAATAGCATCTTTCATTAAGAAGTAATAAATGCTGGATATTCTTTGAATGAGAAAAATAATACTAGACAACAAAATCAACAACAACAACAGAAAATCACTCTCCTTCCCCATCCCCATCTTCATCTCAGGGTGGGGATAATAAGATAATTGGATAGTAGTCAATTTAAATGAGAAGGGGTGACCAAAAAAAAAAAAAGTCAAAAGTAGTTGGAGAGCTAAAGAGTTAACAAATCATTACTCGACAAAAGATAAAAACTTTCCATTATATGATATTCAAGACAGAACTTGCCTATGTCAATTTAGACCATCTCAACAGATTAGGACAAAAGAGGCCTAAAAGAAACTACTGGAAAATACCTCCAGATGATTCACAGGCAAATTGTTAATTAATGTGGATTTTCAGGATGGATCACCCCACTCCAGCTCATCTTTTCTTGACACCTTAAGAATCTTTGAAAGACATCTTAAGCACTCCTGAACAAATAATCAAAACTGAACTTATCCACTGATAACTGAACTACACTGCCTAGTTTAGAAGAACAAGAAGAGTAAATGGAAATTAGGATCTTATCCTGGTATTCTGTTATTCAGTTGTGTGATTCTTCATGACACCATGAACCATAACACATCAGGACATTCTGTCTTCAATAATTTCTCCACGTCTCCAAATTCATGTTTGTTATTTCTATGACACTATTTATCCACCTCATCTTCTGCCATCTCCTTTTCCTTTTACCTTCAATCTTTCCCAACATCAGAGTCTTTACCAAGGAGTCCTGTCTTCTCTTTAAGTGACCAAAGTATTTAAGCTTCAGTGTCAGCATATGACTTTCCAATGAATTAATTTCCCTAAATACTAACCTCCTTGCAGTCTAAAGCACTCTCAAGTCTTCTTTAACAGCACAATTTGAAAGTGTTGATTCCACAGTGCTCAGCTTTCCTTAGAGTCCAACTCTTACAACTTTGACTATACAGATCTTGGTAGGCAAAGTTATGTCTCTGCTTTTTAGTATGCTAACCAGATTTCCTTTTAAGGGATAGGCATTTTTTCATTTCATGGGTGCAGTAACTGTACCCATGATTTACATTGACTTGTGAGTCCAAAAATATAAAATCTGACACTGCTTTCATTTCCTTTCCCTTGATTTTGCCAGGAAGTGATAGGATCAGTTGTCAATATGTTAGGTGGTTTTTTGTTTGTTTTTATGTTAAGCTTCAACACAGCTTTTACACTGTTCTCTTCCATCCTCATCAAGAAGCTTTTATTTTTTTTTCACTTTCTGCCATCAGAGTGATATCAACAACATATCAGATTGCTGACATTTCTCCCAGCAACTTTAATCAGAGTTTTTGATTTGTCTGGCCTGGCATTTCACATGATGTACTCTGCATATAAGTTAAATAAGGTGACAATACTTAGCCTTATTGTACTTATTGTACTTCTTTTCTGATCTTAAACCAACTGGTTGTTCCAGGTTCAATTTTAAGTGTTGCTTCTTGGCCTGAAGACAGGTTCCTCAGGAGACAAAATGATCTGCTATTCTAGATTTCTTTGGATTTGACACATTCTGTGGTGATCCACATAGTCAAAAGCTTTAGTGTAGTCAATGAAGCAGAAGCAGAAGTTTGTTTTTTTTTTGTTTTTGTTTTTTTTTTTTTCCTGGAACTCCTTTCCTTTCTCCATAATTCAGCAAATGTTGGCAATATGGGCTCTAATTCCTCTACCTCTTCAAAAACTAACCTGTTCTTCTGCTAAGGCTTAGTTCACATATTGTTGAAGCCCAGTTTGCAGAATTATAAGTATAACCTGATTGGTGTGGGAAATGAGCACAATAGTTAAGCAATCTGAACATTCTTTGTCATTGATCTTCTTTAGGACTGGAATATATAAGCTGGTCTTTTCCAATCCAGTGGTCACTACTGAGTTTTCCAAATTTACTGGCATAGTGAGTGGAGCACTGTAACAGTGTCATCTTCTAGGATTTTAAATAGCTCAGCTGGAATTCCATCATCTGCACTGGCCTTATTATTAGCAATGCTTCTCCAGGATGTCTGGTTTTATGTCAGTAACCATACCATTGTGATTTTCAATGATATTAAGATCTTTCTTCCATAGTTCTTTTGTGTATTATTGGACCTCTTCTTAATCTCCTGTTTCTGTGAAGTGCCTACCATTTCTCTCATTTATCAAGCTCATTTTCATATGACATATTCCCTTGATATCTCTAATTTTCTTGAACAGATCTCTTTTCTTTCCCCATTCTATTGTTTCTTCTACGTCTTTGCATTGCTTATTTAAGAAAACTTTATCTTGCTATTCTTTGGAATTCTGCATTCAGTTGAAAATATCTTTCCCTTTCTCCTTTACCTCTAGCTTTTGTTCTTTCAGGTATTTTTAAAGCCTTATCAGACAGCCATTTTGCTTTCTTACTCTTCTTGTTCTTTGGGATGTTTTTTATTGCTGCCTTCCAATCAATACTGCAAACCTCTGGTTATAGTCCTTCAGTTACTCTATCCACCAGATCTAATCCCTTAAATCTATTCATCACTTCCACTTCATATTCATAAAGAATGTTATTCCTTACGTCATATTTGTTTTCTCTTCTTCCCTAATAAGTCCTAGGAAAAAAATTAAATTTACCTAGGAATAAAATTATAAAAATCTAGCTTTAAAAATTACTTTACACATACCCACATGTATTGTGTATAGTATGTGCTGGAGTTATAGGGAGAAGAAGGGGTAAAAGTAATTTGAGGGGCAAATTTAACTCCTTCATATTATAAATGAGAAAAATTAGTCCCAGAGAAAGTTTACAAAGGTATAAGAGCCAAGATTTAAATGTAGGTCCTCTGACATAAAACCTAACATTCCTTCCACTTTATGAAGCCACCTCTAGAGGAAAAATGTTATTTAAATTTGATAATTCCCTAAATCCTTAGTTCAACACAGTAGCACTTATATTTCTTAATCTGTAAAATGAAGATAATATTGTTTTTCCCCCAAGAGAATGTATAGATTTTTTAAAGTCCAAATATTTTAACAAAATAAAATTCATATTTGGGGTAATTTCTATGTTAAAAAAAACCAACACTTTAGTAATTTAAACATAAATCCATTTCATTTGCATTCATTTAGCACACTCTCCTACAGGGAAAGCTTCATATTTGATGAAGCTATTTTAATGTCCTTGTAAAATCATGCCTGGCAAAAATGCATATTTTGTGCTTAATCAGACACAGATACAGACACAGACACACATACACACTCCATGGTTGCACCTCACCCTATTAAAAAGTATAACTAACATCTATGTTGAAATGAAAGGGAACATTTACAGAAAACTACTTATGCTTTCCATTAAAATCTTTACTAACAAGCAGGTACCAGGAAATATGATAATGATTCATTGAGCCTGGATCCTGGCACTCTCTCCATGCCTGACTGCAATGAAACTCTTGCAATGATGCGCAAAATCAAACAATTAAACCACTTCAAGGCAAACTGATTTTATTGTGGTTCCACAGTACTTGGACTGCTGTAAAATGCAGAGCACTTGAGTAACTGGAATGAAATATGTTTTATACATTTAAATGATCAGGGCCCATCCCAGCTGAGAGTCAATTATTCGTTGATGTCAATTCAGCACTTTTACAAGTGTATTAACTCATTCGGTGTTAACTGGATTAACATTTGGTGAATTACTGCTCCAGTGGACTACCTAATACCCTAATTACTATACCTAAATGAGTGACCTCCCAAGGGGCCTAATTTGATCTCCTTGGATTTCTGCTACTTAATAGCATGGGCTCAGTTTTGAATATTCCTAGCTGTAGAGTTATCCTGGACTCAGTTTTTTTCATCTGTAAAATGGGGAGAATTGATCTCAAAGGGTTTTGGTAATGAAAGTGCTTAACATACCTCAAATCACAATGTATAAATGAATTTTCATTAGTATTAAATAAATGTGAGGCAAGTCCAGCCATAATTTTATAATGGGCTACCTGCTCTTCACTATTTGGGGAATAGGACAGGAACTGTTTTCATTCCTGTCTGTATAATATTCTCTGATCTAGCATCAAAGACAGGTATATAGTAGGCACTTCATAAATGTCTCATGAATGGAAATGAAGTGAACATACTCACACAGACATAGGTCAACCTTCTACAGAAGTACACTAGCTTATAAGCTAGGAGTGTAGTAGGAAAGAAGAGCAGAAGAGAGTACAATTCCCACAAAGAAAGAATGCTCAAAAACTACCAAATAAATAGAAATAATATCAGCTAAATATCATTGTTTTCTATTCATCACAAGGTTTTAAGTAGATTAATTATGCTTTTGTTCAGTAGGTGATCTATCCATCAAAGATCTAAAACTGGTGCCTAAGGTTTTCTCAGAAGGAAAAAGCCTCAATAACCACTACTTCCATTTTACAGAAGAGGAAAATTAAGTCTATAGAGGTAAGTCAGTCACTTGCCAGATTTCAGATAAATTTAAGGTTAGAACCAGGTCTAAACAGAGCATTCAATCTCATGCTTTTTTTCACCAAGCCATGTGAAAATTGTACAAGCTCAATGCAAGCATTTCCTACCAACTCACAGGATTAAACATTTACAGCTAAACATTTATTTAATCCAAACTTATTTTTCATGTGAAAAAACCAGGAAACAGAGAAATTAAGTGACTTGTCCAATGGCACACAGCTTATGAGGAGGCAGCAGACAATAGTGGAGAGAGCACTAAATTTGGAATCAGAAGGGCCCTGATTAAAGTTCCATCTCAGATTCTTACTAGTTATGTGACCAGGAGAAGTGATCTTGTACCTCAGCCACTTCAACTCTAAAATGAGGACATGGCATGTGACGATGACCTCTAAAATCCCTGAAATATGTGATCCAATTATCCTAGGTTAAATGGGAGAGACGGGATCCAAAGTCAAGTTATCTGCTACTTTTTACATTGCGGCCTCCCTTTTGGTTAAATGAACCCATCCCCTTAAGTGAAGCAACATTCCATGGGGCAGTTGGTTCCATAGAAGCCATGTTATAAATGAGAAATGAATTCTTATGTAGCCAAAATTCACTCCATAAAAGCTTTAAATAGATCTTTACAGAGATATTTGACTACAATAAAGAATCAAAATAGTAAGCTGAGATCAAGAAGTGCCATAGTGGTGTTCTATTTAACCTTAAAGGACTCATAGGGGATTCATGTGATGGGAAAAAGTCAAAGAGGTGGTTGCAATTTGGGGAAAGGGTCTCTTCCCTCTGTTTTGATTTGTCAAGGCAGTGATGCCTGTGCCTAAAGTCAAGTAATTGCAGGAGCAGCTAAGGCCAGCATCTTTGATTTGCCCTATGAGGTGACTTTTAAGAGAAGAGGCCAGGGAAGGAGCTATTACAAAGTACTGTGCAACAGGGGAAGTTATCAAGATGCTCATACTCTGGGTAGGACACATTAAGGAATACAGGTATACTAGAGGGATCCATTTGACGTGCCAAGGTGCATTCTCAAGTCTTTCTTAACTTTCTAAAAGGTAAACTTCCATTAGTTTTAATTGGTTAACATATGTCTTAGGCAACTGGCTCAAAATATATTACAGCAGAGTTTCAAAATATTACTGTAGGACTTTTTAATGATTTAATATTGCTGTAAATTATGACTTAAAAATTATGAGAAAATAGGCAATGCTATATATATATATACATAGTGGACCTGTGTATTGTAACCCATACTGAAAGAAGAAAATGAGCTGTGAAAAACCAAAAGACTTAGTTAAGCTCTGCTCTGTCCCTTACTAGCTAGGAAACCTTAGGGCAAATTATTTTAACCTTTGTTGGCATGGATTTCCTTATTTGTAAAATGGAAAGAAAAAAAATTTTTGTATCATACTAATCTGTAAAATATAGAGGGAGAAAAAGAGATCATGATAAAGAGAAAGAGGAGAGAACAGCAAGGATGAGAGACAGACACAGAGAGAATTACAATAGTACTGAAATAAAATTAAACTCAGAGGCTGAGAGGACAGAACCTCTCAGTTACTAAGAAAGCTAGGCATTTGGCAAACTGATGAATCTTCAAGACAAAAATCAACACATTCCTTGTAGACTCTACCATGACTGAATTTAGGATTGATCTGATTTTCAGGTTCTTGGAAAGATGACCTTCCTTCCACATAGGCATTGTAAGAAATTAAGAATAAGCATAGTGCACATGTGCATGACAGCTGACAGGCTGAAATAAAAATATTTGCTGAGTTTGCATAAAAATAAGCCATTTTCACAAAGATCATCAATATCTGTAAGCCCCAAATAACTGGAGGAGCCATTACATATTTTTAGCGGCTCATTAAATTACTCTAGAGAACCAAATAAAAACAAGGAGTGATAAATAGTAAGCTAAAATGATGAGGTTTTCCTTTTTTAAAATAAGGACAAAAATTTTGATTTTTCCCTTAAATTTTCTGAATATACAAGCTTTGGCCAAATTCATCCTTGGAAGAACATTAGCAATGGAAAGTTTCAAGTTTTCTTTTTAGAACTGCAGATGCCAAATAACACTTCAAAAAGCAAAAAGTATATGCAAGACAAAGTACAATTAAATCATTCAAGACATCTGGTATTCACCATTCCAGTTGTTCTTTGACCAACTGAGCCAGTTCAACTCCCAAGCAAAATAGCTTTGTTTTCTCCTTGTTAAGTAATAGTCTTAGAAAACATTGTTTAGAAATATCTATTATGGATACTAGCTTACTTTTTTTTGGTAAATAGTATTTTATTTTTTTCCAATTACATGTAAAAATAGTTTTCAACATTTATTTTTTATAAGATTTTGAGTTCAATTTTTTCCCTATCCTTTCTTCCCTTCTCTCCTCCCCAACACAGCAAGCAGGCTGTTATAGGTTATACATGTGTAATTATGTTAAACATATGTCCACATTAGTCATGCTGTGAAAAAAAAAAAAAAAAGAATCAGTTCGGGGCAGCTAGATGGCACAATGGATAAGCCCTGCAATCAGGAGGACCTGAGTTCAAATCCAGCCTTAAACACTTAACACGTCCTAGTTGTGTGACCCTGAGCAAGTCACTTAACTCCCATTGCAGAGGAGAGAGAAGAAGAAAGAAGCAGCTTTGATCTGCATTCAGATTCCAGAAGTCTCTTTCTAGATGTGGATAACAGGGGAAAAAAAAAAAAAGAAGAAAAAAAAGCAACTTTAATTTTCCATCATGAATCATTTGGAATTGTTGTGGATTGTTGTATTGTTGAGAAGAGCTAAATCTATCATAGTTGATCATCACAAACTGTTGTTGTTCCTATGTACAATGTTTTCTTGGTTCTGCTCGCTTAACTCAGCATCAGTTTGTGTAAGTCTTCACAAGTTTTTCTGAAATCCACCTGCTCATCATTTTCTGTAATACAATAATATTCCATTGCACTCTTATACCACAACTTATTCAGCCATTCCCCAAATAATGGGCATTCCCTCAATTTCCAGTTCTTTGCTGCCACAAAAAGAAATGCTACACACATATGGATCCTTTCTCCACTTTTATAACTTCTTTGAGATCACAACCAGGTAGTGATCCTGCTGGATCAAAGCTATACACAGTTCCAAATTACCAGCTCACATTTCAACAAGACAAGCATTATTATCTCCATTTTTACAGATGAGTAACCTGGGATTCATTAGAATTATGGTGACATAGGAATGTTTTCCTCACCACAACTCCACTGGGTAGATAGTATAAATATTACCATGACTTTACAGAGCTGGGACTCAAAGCCAGGTCCTCTGAATCTAAATCCTATGTTTTTCCATACTATTTGCATCTAAATTTAACTTAAACTTTTAAAGCTAAAAGGTTATAAGGAATCCTTTTACAAATGCGGAAACTGATACTTGGAAAGGGGAAGTAACTCGTCTATAGTCACACAACTAATTCAAAGCAAAGAAGAGTTGGCAAGAAAGTCCTACTACATATATAGATCAGTGGTTTTCAGTCGTTTCCAATCCTGGTACCCTGTATGGATTTTTATTTGTTCAAGGATTTGTTTTTTGGTTTGTTTTTGGCAAAGATACTAAAGTGATTTGCCATTTTCTTTTCTAGCTCATTTTACAAAGGAGGATAAATGGGATTAAGTGACTTGCCCAGGTTCACAAAGATAGTGTCTGAGGTCAATTTTGAATTTAAAAAACTCAGTCTGTCTCAGTCTCAGGCCTAGTGCTCTATCCATTGCACCATGTAGCTTCTCTCTTTCCCCCTTTCTCCCCCCCAGCCCTACTATACAATTCCTCAAGGCCCAGTGTAAAGTGATGGATCTTTAATCCTTCAATTAAACAAATGTTTACTGATATTTTTTGTTAACAAGGGTACAATGTTAAGCATGTAACAATTATATACTTATTCTTTGAAAATTGGTATTTCAAGTTCACATGACTTTCCTTCAGGCTACCACTCCCCTATGCCTTTCCCATACTCTAAGATAAAATAGAAAATCTCTATGTGGCTCTCAAAACATAGCTGCTAGTTATCTTTCCAGAACACATTATGATTCCTTCCACTTTCTACAATCCAGCCAAATAGGACTTCTCTGTTCCCTCACATGGCAGGCTTCCTTTCCCATCTCCTTCATTTCACAGAAATCAAAATCCAACCATCTTCCGATATGATGCTTATTTTAAACACACCTTCTTTGTTAGCATCCTCTCTTCTTAACAACCTCGTATTTGGCTTGTCTGTTCAGTATATACTTATAACATGTTCTGAAGATCAACTAGCAAGATAAATTACCACATCCTGAAGTCCTTTCTCAAGCTGAACTGCCAAGCATTTCAAGTCTACTGCAAAGGCTCGACTTCAATGGGCTGACCCCATTGTTCAAATCTCAAATGTACATTTGCCTAAAAAACTATTTTACAGAGAACTCACACAAGGCAAGTACTCACACAGAGGTCAGAAGAAGAAGAGATAGAAGGACCCTTTCAAGGTCTCTTTACAGAACTTTGAAATTGATTGTGAGACATGGGAGACGCTGACACAGAACCACACCCCTCCCACCTCCCCCCGCATGGAAGGTGTTGTACTCTATAAGCAAAGCAGACTTGCTTGTAGCCCAAAACAAGAGATACACAAATTTAGGGACATCTCCAGTCCAAATGTGGACTATATGCACCTGACTTGTGGTAAAGCATTCCGAGCTCATATCAGTCTGATCAGCCACAGCTGGACACACTGCATGTGATACCAACATAGAAATGTCATTTTGGTCCTCTTCAAATATGAAGGACAACAATAATATGTGCCGGTTGTCTCCCTCAATAGGATGTAGTTAAATTAGTCTAAGAACAGCTTTATGCTTATTTCTGCACCCCTAGTGCCAAGTTCAGAGTCTGGCATATTGTATTCATTTAAGAAATGCTTATTAATGATCTCAAATGATAGAAGCCCTTATACCCCACTCCCAACCACATTGAAAAAAGAGGTTAGTGTACTATATTTAGCACAGTGCATGCATGGCACATAGTAGGTGTTTAATAAATAATGTGAATGTTTTTTTCATAAAGACAATTTTGTAGGCATAATCTATATCAGCTATATCATTTCCATATGGTACCTATATCATATATAAATATCATGGTAGTATAGAAACATTAAATTTTGTACATATGTCCTTTTCTAAAATTTCCACATTTCTCTACAGATGTTCATTTATAAATATTTCATTGTACAGACGACAGTGAGGGGGTTTGGGTGGGAGGAGAGAGAGAATAAGAGAGAACGAGAATACCCCTGGCAAAATGACAAATACCATTCCCCACAAATTTTTAACCTTAGAACAGAACACACAATCAATAAGAATTTATTAAGTGACTATTGGGTGCCAAGTGTTGTTGTACAAAAGATGAAAATGTATTCTTTATAAACTTTCCCTTTGTACAATACACTATTTCCACTACCATTAAAACTAGAACTCCAAAAGAGAAGCCTCACTACTACTATTTGCAAGTTAATTCAGTCAGCTGATTTCCAGGCAAACATGGTAGCAGTAAGTAAATTTATTTGCTAGGGATCCACTGAGTGGAAAGCATCAAAACAGGCATTAACTTGAGCAAAATCTCAGACTTGTAAAGGATTTCAGTGGTCATCCCACTATCTGAAATACAAATCCTCTCTACATTGTCCCTGTGGAATAGTTACCCAGCCTCTGAGGCTTGTAGATGATCAGCAATGAGGCACTCACTAACTCTGGAGGCAGCCTATTATTTTCTTAAAGGACAGCTAGAATTGTTAGTAAGTTAGTCTTAAGATTGAGTCAAAATTTACTTTCCTATATTTTCTATTCACTGGTCCCTGTTGTTTTTTCTGGGACCATGCCAAATAGGTCTAATTATTCTTCCTTGTTATTCTACTGAAAGGGCAGCTAGGTTGTATAATAGATAAGAGTACATAACCTAGAATTAGGAAAACTGAGCTTCCTAAGCTCAAATCTGGCCCCAGACATTTACTAGCAGTGTTACCCTAGGCAAGTCACTTAACTTTGCCTCAGTTTGAGCATCTGAAAATTGAGTATCTTTGCGAAGAAAATCCCAAATGGGATCAGAAAGAGTTAGATATGACTGAACAACAAGTTATCTTGCTGAGAATGGGACAAAAGGCTGACATGGAAAAGTTAGCTAACTATATCACAATTTTGCTAAATCTGTACAATTCAGTAACAAAACATAAAAGCACAACAGTGTTCAAATTAGAATCAAGAGTTTTAAAGAGAACTTGGAAAGTATCTGCTTCAGTATCACCCCCCCCCATATGTCAATCTATCTTTTCTACAAATATTGCTAATTGGAATCATTCAGACTCTGCTAAAATATTTCTAATAATAGGGATGTCACTAATTTTCCCTTAAAAGAAAATTTCAGTAGTACTTTTTATTTTTATAACACCTACATTTTTCAAAGCAAACACACAAAAAACAATTTAGCATAACTAGCCCACATGATGAAAATCAGACAATACTTCCAACACTGTATACCAGTTTTCCCCAACATTGCAAAGAAATTGAGAAGGGAGTCTTTTCTCGTAGAATTTAGTTTTCACTGTATTTGTTATTGATGCTCTTTCCATTTGCATTGTAGCAGTTACTGTACACGTATATTTTCTAGTTCTGCTTATTTTACTTTGCATTAGCTTATTTAAGTCTTCCCATACCTTTTAGTATTACCACATTGTTTCTTATTGCACAGAAATATTAAATTAAATTTATTTTCCATTATTTGTTAAAATTACATATAGTTCACATGGCAAAGGAAAGGCATATAGTAGACTTAAGCACTTTGAGCCAGAGAAACCATTGTTAGATATGTGTTTGTGTGGACTTGGTCTAATATCACTCAGGTAATAAATGGCAAAGATGGGATTCAAACCCTAGTCCTGACTCCAAACCCAGCACTCTTGTCACTTTGCCACGAAGCTCCAAGCCTAAGTGAAATAAGTAAATGTGTTCCTTCAGTTAATAGATTACAATAGCAGCTGCATGTAAAAAAGGGCTTCATATATCCAAGTCTTTTCTTAGTCCTGGGGATCCTACAGAAAACACTTTAAATAGAGCCTGCTCCAGAATATTGAGCTATATGAGGAATCAGGAAATGATTATTTCTAAAAATGTTAAAGAGTCTCGACAGGGAAAAAAAAAAAAAAAAGAACATCAATCCTCTCTCATAAACAGGTTTCCTTTTTTCATACCACAACTACTATTCATGCACATCATAGACCCAACATGATACCACTTTATTACTAAAGGTTCAGTCTGAGAACAATGAACTGTTCATCATGAAATAACCCTTCTATCTTCAAGTCTTTATACTTACAGCCCCCAATCCCCTTAGTCTACTAATTTATTCTTCTTTTACAACTACTATAAACTACTACTACCACTCACCACCATCACTACTACTATTACTTCTCTACTAATATCATATCACTACAACACTCCCATTATATTACCAGCACCAACATCACTATGCCACTACTAGCACTAGCACTAGCACCACAATTACTGCTCTATGTTTACCACCCCCAGTCTCCTTCGTTTACTAATTTAATTCTATTACTATTATCACCACCACAGCTATTACCACTATAACACTACCATATCACTATAACACTACTATCACTATATTATCACCACTCCCACCATCATTACTACTTCTACTAATAAAAACAACCTGCAAAATTTATAAAACATTTTAAGGTTTGCAAAGCACTTTGCAAATATCTCATTTCATCCTAAGGACAACTCTGTAAGATAGGTACTATTATTATCCCTATTTTACAGAAGAGGAAACTAAGGCAAACAGATTAACTGACTTGCCCAGGACTACCACAGTTAATAAGTGTCCAGGGCAAGATTTGAACTCAGTTCTTCCCAACTCCAATTCAATGGTTGCTTACTTAGCTGACTTTAAAGATCAACATTCCATAATATTAAATCCATTCATTTCACTACAAACCCACATGATCCTCTTTTGAAATGATGGCGTCTCCATGATAAAACACTGCAGTTCTGCTGAACTTTTAAACTCCCTATTGCATCTAGCCTTACTTATTCTGTACCTACAGAAAATCAAAGAGGGTGTTTATGATTTGTTTACAGACTTTTACTATTCTGAATGCTCAGATCAAAAAGTAAATCCCATCTCTTGTCCTCTAAGGTCAGTTTTTCTTCCCTAAGCTAGTCAAACACATTGCTTCAAGTCAACCAAAAAGATGGGGTGTACAATACTGAAGAAGCACTACATTTGGAACCAGAAGACCAAAATTTGTAGTCTGGTTCTGCTGCCCGTGAATCTGAGTGAATTGGTCTCTTCATCCTTAATGGGTCTCAGTTTCTTCATCTGTAAAATATTGGAATTGAATTAATGAATCTTTAATGTTATGCAGCTCCTCAAGCTAGGAGAGGGTCTAGGCAGAAAAGGAACTCATATATTACTCCCAGGAAAGGAAACGTCCACTACCAATGGCACCTTGTCTATAGCAACCTTCAAACTTTGAGCAAGACTTTCTCAAAGTATGGTCTGAGGACTCCTATAGGTGCCCAAAACCCTTTTAAGGGGTCAAAACTAATTTCATATTAATATTAATTATTTGCCTATTAAAATGGTCTTCCCAGGGGTAACTAGGTGGCACAATAGATAGAGCACCAACCCTGAAGGCAAGAGGATCTGAATTCATATCTAGTCTCAGGCCACTTAACACTTCCTAGCTGTGTGACCCTGGACAAATCACTTAACCCCAATTGCCTCCACAAAATAATAATAATAATAAAATGGTCTTCCCTTTTCTAATTTGTGTAAGCCCAGACTTTTTCCATATACGTCACAGTGTAACAGACAATGCAGAAGCAGATAAAATTAGCCAGCTGTTTTCTATTAAAAATAGACATTGAAGAGATTTATAAAATTTATAAAAACTTGTTTAAAATATCTATCTTTTCTGTTTTGGAAAATATATTTTTATTAAAAATGTTAGTTATATTAACATAATAGGTTTATTATTATTTTAAATGAATTAATAAATATCCCTAATTTGTTTTATCTTTGCCAAGAAAACCCCAAAAGAGTCATAGTTGAATACAACTGAAAAGAAAGAATAACAAAAACTACTTCATTTTAATTTCTAATACAGTAAATATCAAAAGTTCTTTGTAGTAATCAATGATTTTTAAGAGTGTGAAGGAATTCTGAGATCAAAAATCTGAGAACTGCTAACCAAGATCACAGAAAGGTTGAGTGATTTGATTGAGTTTCACACAGATGGGATTCATCAGGGCCAGTGGGTTTCCACATCTTTCTTTCTGCTCCCAGGACTGTTTCTCTATGTACTATTACGGTAACTTAAGAGTTACAAACAACAATGTATGAAAATACTTTATTGCTAGAAAAGACTTCTCATTTAATCCCTACTTCCAACACCCATATAAGATAAGCAGCACAACTATTATTTATCAACATTTTACAAAGGAGGAAACTGAGGCTGAATCACATAATAAGGAAAATAATAGAGCTGTGAGTTGAACTAGATCTTCTGACTACCAAATCTTTCAAGTGCTTTTCCATCATATAACACTGAACCCTAACATGAAATTAAATTGAGAATATTGCAAAGAATTTGGTGATAAAGAATGTACCTTGAAATAGCATAAAACTGGCAAACCCACTCTGTGAAATTCGTTTGGAGGCCTCAGGTCAGAACACATTCCACTCTCTACTTTCATCCCTTCCCATACAACAGGTCACAGAAGGCTGCAAACATGATATTCCTTCCAGATGTAAATGGTCATGAAGGACTCCAAATATAAACTTTAGAACAATTTCATCAGCATCTTAAAACTCAATGCTGAAACTTCTCTAGCTATCTGGATTAACTCAGTTCATTATCACAGTGTATTAGCTAAGGTAAAAAACACACACACACACACACACACACACACAATGAAGTTTAATCTTAGGGAAAGTTACAAACTAGTCCAATGATGTAATTTAAATAGGAAATCAACAAAGGCCATGATGAAAATATAGCTTTAAAGACATCTAAACCCATTACTAAGTCTTTGGAGATGGAAAGAAACAATTACTGACCAAAATAAAAGAAATAATATCTTTGCAAGGAGGGAGATCTTTGGTCTCTGGATAGATCAAATATACTATAGAATACCATTCATTTTTGCAGGTCTTTTCCATATTGAGATTTTATCACTCCATAGCCCAGGTCTCTTTTTGGCAAAGGTTCATGCACCTTTAAGCAACTTGACTGAGTCTAACCTGCTAGAGTTGGAAGATCAGGCCATTGGGAATGAGCAACATGATCTTCAGCATTATTTTTTACAAAATAAATAAATAAGGGTAATCTCAAGACTAATGGTTTTGAAATTAAACCAAGAAGCAGCTGATAACCTCTCCCTTACCCTCTTTCAAATTCATTTTTAACAGTGATTAGAAAGTAACTGAGTCAGTCCTACTGAAGTAATCATTTTCTCAAAATGTATTTTACAACTATAGAGACAGATATTAAGACAAGACAAGCACTGGCAACAAGATATAGCAATTTTGCTTTCAATTAACCAATAATTATTTTGGTGTGTAAGATTTTTAAAAATCTGTCTGCTTGAATTTCTAAGAATAATTATTCACATTTTAACAGCAAAATGCCTAATTTGAGAAAAGGCTTTATGTCACTTAGCATCACATTTTCATTTTTAAAAATTAGCACATGTGCTATAAAAATGAGGAAGCACAGAAGAATCCTATTATGTACCTTAGAAAGTATATGAAGAAAACAGAATAATAAAACTGTGGTCATATTTTGGCAGCACCTTCTAAGCTAAACATTCAACAAACTTTTATTAAGAATATATAAAACATAAATGGAACAATCCCTGCCCTCAAGCAACTTGCAATTCAGAGAGAAAGAGGTAACACAACATGTGCTCAAATAAGACGTTCTTAACTTAACCTGGGGTCTATGAAGTTATTTTTAATATTTTGATAATATTTTGATAATAAATTTTTGATAAATGCAATTGCTTTCCTTGGTTATCTTAAGTATTTTATTTTATGCATTTAAAAACACCATTGTGAGAAGGGGACCAGAGACCTCAAAGAGGTGGAAAATGATGGTCCAGACCTGATTCTAGGGAAGTTTTTCATAGTGCTTCTCCTTCTACCCTAGAACTACATACAGAGCAAACTGCTAGATGCAATTATAAAATAGTTGCAAAGACAACACAACATGGAGTATCCTGCATCATCTTCTTCACCATCCTCTTGTAGTTACCATCTTCAAGCAACTCAAAACACTTTTCTGGATTTTTACAACAGTTGCCATAAGAGAGATGATACAAGTTAAATTAGTTAATAAAATCATGCTGGGTTTTCCCCAAGTGACTATTGTCTGATAGGGTCTTTTTCATTCCTGTTTAATGAATAACCCACTTGATGCCCATACACAATCCACCAGGACACTATTCAGTGGCTTAGAAGTGACTTCTAAACTTTACAACTGAAGCATATAAATTTTTAAGCCACTGTTTTTATGATCTTTGTCAAATCTTCTATTTTCTGCACACCAAAATGTACAGGAGCTAAAATACTGAATGGAAGGAAGAGAAAAAGAGAATTCCTGATTTTTCAAAGCTGAGATGAAAGTTACAGAGACCATTTTCTATCCCAGTAACAGCAGGGAATTAAAGAAATAGGGCTGGCATCTGATGATCTACATAAGTGCAGATGGTGGTTGAATGGAGGTGGACAGTGGCAGTAATGGGGATGGTAGATAATAAATGGTGATGTTGATGGAGGACAGAGATTGGACCTATGATTTCAATGACATGGGGATAAGATGAAAAAAACAACTATCAATGCAGCTTAACATTTTCTTTGCAATTTATAGACTTTCTTAGGCAAGATCTGAACCAGTGTCTTCCTGCCTCTTGGCCAGCTCCTATCCACTACACCATGACTGCCTGATAATAATAATGTTAAAAATTATTATTACCAGCATTATACAATGTTTTAAGGTTTGCAAAACTAACTATATAATAGCTTTAGCAATGGAAGGGAGTTTAGAAGTCAATTAATCCAAACATCTCCACTTACTATATGAGAAAACTGAGAGTCAAAAAGGTTAAAACTTACTCAAGGTCACACAGAGAGAAGGTGCCAAAAGGCAGGACTGGAAACAAGGTTTTCTGACACCAAATGTACTGTATTTTTACCAACAATGTAACAATAGTTTATAAAATCCTTAATGGATTATATACAAAGGGCTTTCTTAAAAACTCCTGGAAGTAAGACTGGTACTATAACTTCCATTTTAGAGAACACTAAAGAAGAGAGGGGGTTATATCACCTACCACAATTATATGGCTAGTAACTCCCAAAGATGGGCCTTAAATAGGCTTTTGACTCTGATTCCACTGTTTTCTTCTATAACATGATCCTTCATAGACATACTCTTAGGCTTTCACATCTGGAAGCTTCTTGTAAATTTTTTTTTAAAGATGGAAAAGAGTAGAAGAAAAAGATAAAGTATCCCCTCAACTAGCCCAGGTGAGAAATAACTCAGAAGTTACCTTTTGTAATTCATTTTTTATTACACAAACTTTTCTTTACCCATGTATTTATGCTCATATTATGCCCAGTATAACAATGGCTCCCTAAAAAAATTTAGCCCATTATGTGCTATTTCCAGAGTTTACAAGTACATTAATGATCAAATAAAGCCATTAGGCTTATACCAGCTTAGAGAGAGACTCATCTAAATATCTGCTCTGCTCTTGCAATCCCAGAGCTGCACCATAATCTTTCAATTTATTGAATAATTACTGAGTTCCCCTTGGGGCCGCTGTTGGCAACAGAATCCTGGGCTAAATGGACCATGGCTCTAACCCTGTGTGGCAATTCTTATGTTCCTAATAACTTTCTAGGAGCAGACAGAATGGTAACCGCCTCTCAGGGGTAAACTGGGGAGAGAAAGTGGGGGGTTGGGGAGGAACACCTAGAGAGTGGTAAGCAGAGGAAAGATATATGCTGACAGCCCAGAATCAACTAAAAGATTCCAATAACCTTAACTTGTCATTTCCTATAAGGTGTGCTTCTGCTGATTTTTATGAAAACAGACAAAAGCAGGTACAACCTTTTTTTTTACCCTTCAAGCCAACTGTAGTTGCTATGTAGGGTTATTTGTTACCAAGGCAACAGCGTATATCTGAGTACTAATGGCCTGTCCTTTTGCCAGGCAACAAACAGTCTTGTGATGCAACTGCACCTGTCTCAGCTATGTGTTGCTATGGAGACGCTCTAGTTACTATGGTTACCATCACGCTAATCGTCTAGCAAGGGCAGACGTACAGCAGTCTTCCCCGAAAGCCCAGCTGTTCTTCCCAGTCTCTTGCTAAAGATTGATTGTCTAGGCATGTGATGGAATGCTTCTCAACTGAGATGCCCAAGAACTTCATTAATGTTATTTGAAAAGCTCACTTTGTGCTTCCTTCTTGCTAAATATTAGACTTGTGAAAGAATTTGGTAAACAAATACATTATTAAAAAAAAAATCAACTACTGAAAGTGATTTATTAATCTACACAGTTCATGACTGACATAAAGTAGCCATCAAAAGATCATTTCTCTTAATTGTAACATAGCTTTGGTACAAACATTTTAGTAGACACAGGAGACAAAAAAACATTTCAAACCCTAACACCTTTTTTTTTACAATGAAGTATTTTTTAATTGCCTTGTTTTTCAAACCTGTTAATTCAGTTTTTTAAAAGGACAAAATACTTCTACTTCCCTCAAATTATATCTTTTAAAAAAATGACTTCCTTGCTCTAATAGTCCTATAACAAATAGGTATGTGAGAAAGAAAATAATAGTATTCATTGTTCTCTGCCATTCACCTTGAAGAGACAAACACACACAATGAGTAACCACAACAAAATTATCTCTCAAGACTACGGTTAACATGGAGACTGGATTTAAAGACAATAGCGTGAAGTCTTGCAGTTCATAATTGAGAAAACTACAGCCAGGACAAATTAAGCTGAATTCACCTTCTCTCAATCCTGTTCTTTCAACTTAACAAAATCTGACAAATCAATCTAATAAGGTATTTCTTTTCAAGTAACTTTTACTATGTGGAAAGATTTGCTTCACCAATTATGCAGCTGCTATTTGGATAAACCTGCCTCCACCCCCAGAAGAGATGGAAGGGGTAAGATTTACTCAATAAGGCAACGGTAGATATGACCAATAATTGAGATTTATTAGCTGTTTTGCTTATCTGTAATTATACTTTTTAAATAGCCATAATATTTTGATAATTGTAGCAGTTTTTAAGTAGAAAAGCAAAAGCAAAAACAATAGCAAATTATAAGATTAAAAAAAGTTTTATTTTTCTTACCTTTGATATGCCTGAGGAGATGTGGGAGGTGTATTAAACACATGTGAATATGGGTGATAGGGTGTCTTTTTCAAGGCCTGTATGAGATTTTGTCTATATTCTGGGTCTATACACCACAAGGACCCTTTTCCAATACTCTGCAAAGAGAATTGAAAGAAAAGGTAAATTGGCTGAAATATGTGAAGTTAGAACAACATTTATTTTTAAAGGCACCAGCTTTTTGTTTGTTGACTATTTGACAGCATTACTTCATTAGAATTTAGTTCAATCTTGTTATTTAAAATTGATTGAGGAAAACGAATAGCTATTGTTGCCACATTATATTATTAGAACAGAATTATTGTAATCTTCATACCTCGCCCACCAAAAGAAAATATCAAGGGGCTTTGCTATATTTCACTGTCAACTTTGAAGACCAATACATTCTCTTTGAAAGTAACTTAAATGTGATGTATTTCCACAGAAGGAAAAGAAAACAGGAAAAAGAAATAGGCTAGAACATTTTAGCAACTGCTTTCCTTCTTTTAAAATGAAAGGATTTAGCCCTTTGGCCACATGACATCAGTACCATTTTGCTGCAAAAGAAAATTAATCAGTTTGTCTTTTTCAGTTTGTTCATAAGAGAACAAAAGTTTCAGCTTTGAGTGTAATTCTGATTCCTTAACCAACAGTCTCTGGAAATACCCTTCCCTCACAAATATAAGAACGTAGGCAGGCAGTTTGAGCCTAACCAAAATTCAATATTTATTCTTCAGTACACAGCAATGTTCCCTTAAGAATTGTATCTTCAGAGGCCAATCTAAAAATGTAGATTTTTCTCATCTGTTCTATCAAAGCTCAGTGATTTACTTTCAAGTCCAACATGAATTACTTACTGAGAAATTTGTGTGAACAATTTGAAAAAGGATTTTTTTTCCCTCCTAAAGTTCTTAGACACACAGGAAACCTGGCAGCAGCCCTGTTGAGTGGTCACTGCATTAACTGCAATGCTTCCAAATGACCCAAAGTACCCAAGACATTCAGATAAGGTCATTTGTAAATATTTACTGATTTAGCAAGAGAAAAAAAAAAAAGCTAAATTACATAACCTTTGCTCTTCCTCAAGTACTTTAAGCCAGAAAATTCACTCCATTAAAAAAACAAAAACAAAAACTATTGTAATAAGATTAACATTTGTCTTAGAACACTTGTAAAGAAAACAAAAACTATGAAAAAAAATTAAGTACTTTGGGAAGAAACTATGCCCAAGAAAGACTCAATGTACCAAATTTTTTTATAAATCTCTAACTTTATTATTTCGAATCTTAAAAATTTGTGCTGCTCACATAATTTTCACAGTACATATAACTTAGAATTTCACTAATAAAGCATATAAAAATTGTTTTTCAATGAACAGCATGAACTACATTACAAGGGTGGGATTAAATTTTTCTGGATGAACCTTTTTGGTTAAATACAGAATGTCCCCAAAGTCTTAGTGCAGTATTTAAGCTTCTGTAGTTTAATATTTAAGCTAAGACTTTAATGACGCTGTATAGAGGATGATCAGACAATATAAGGTGAGGGAAAGAAAAATGGGCTTGGGCAACAGACCTGAGCTGGAGGCTCAGTCACTTTTACCTACTTGTCCCATGACCTAGGGAATTCCCAACTTTTGAGTCCTAGGTTTCCAAATCTCTAAAATAAGAATAATGATGATAATGATAGCAGCGAATATTTATGAAGTGCTTCAAGGTTTGCAAAGAACTTTATAAATGTTATCTAACTAGATTCTTACAACAACCATGGGGAGTAAGAGAGGGGAAGGAGATGCAGTTAAGTGCCATTATTATCATCCCCACTTTACGGCTTTGGAAAATGAGACAGAGTTTGAGTGACCTACCTAGATAAGAAGTGTCCAGCACTAGAACTGAACTTATACCTCCCAAAGCCCCATACTCAGGACTCTAGCCCTCATATCATTTAGTTGCCTCCATAACAATGATTAACTACTTCACATAGCGATTTAAAAAAAAAAAAAAAAAGTAGCACTATGGAAATGTACCACCATCATTAACATCAGAATCCCCAGAATCCCCAGGACTGTTTAACTCTTTCAATAATGTCTCAGAGGGACCATCAAAGCTTAATAGAGACGTATTATACTAAAATATGCCCAACTACAGTCATAAGACTAAAGCAAGTTGCTGTTTCTATTCTAAATACCAAATTTCCCAATGTAACTGTTTGCTTTCCTTTTTTTTGTTTGTTTCTGTTTAAAAACATAACAGATTTCAATTTGATTTATTGTGGTCTTAACTGTTTGGAAACTTTCAATTTATACATTAATCTTCAAAACTAAAATGGTTTAGGGAGCCATGATCATACTTTCCAAATATTGGGTGAACCACATACATATAACCTACATTAAAAGTTTCCAGCCTTGGCCCTCTTCAACAATGAGATGAACCCAGAGAAAGAACTCTGGGAGATGACTATGAACCACTACATAGAATTCCCAATCTCTCTATTTTTGTCCGCCTGCATTTTTGATTTCCTTCACAGGCTAATTACACAGTATTTCAAAGTCCAATTCTTTTTGTACAGCAAAATAATTGTATGGATATGTATACATATATTGTATTTGACTTATACTTTAACATATTTAACATGTATTGGTCAACCTGCCATCTGGGGGAGGCAGTGGGGGAAAGGAGGGGAAAAGTTGGAGCAAAGGTTTTGCAATTGTCAATGCTGAAAAATTACCCATGCATATATCTTGCAAATTTAAAGCTATATAATTAAAAAAAAAAAAAAAAAAAAAAAAAAGGTTTCCAGCCTTCTCCCATGACGTCAGAATGAGTATTAAATAAGGAAGGAGTTTTTAAAAAATTAAACAAACAAACAAAAAAAAGCACCAAACTAAAGGCAATAAGAACTCTCTTCCAAAGTGACAAATCAGCATTTGTGAAAATGAGGCAAGTTTAAAAATTACATCTCTGCTTTCCCCACATCCCTCCCCTCAAATCTAGTACTTTGGTTACGACAGGATTTGGGCATTCACATGCAATCTGAATTATAAATATGTGAATATTTATATAGCACTTTAAAATTTTCAAAACACTTCACAAATATTTCCTCATTTATACCATAACAAACCTGAGATGTAGGTTTAATTATTATGGTTAACTTACAGATAAAGGAAGTGAGATGGGCAGAAATTAAGTGATTTATTCAGTCTTCTGAATTCAGATCTTTCTGATTCTAGATCTAGTCCTATCCACAGCAATACAAATAAATACTATGCAAAATGTCTGGGGATTTTTCTGGCATCAGATCATGTACATTTATAAAATTAATGATCCAGTCCTCCTTTGCTGCCTCATTGTGACATGAAGGTAATGCTAGGTTCTTGATGGCCAGGTTCTTCTGGTCCTATCAATTTGGAAAGGCTCGTTAAGTGAGAGTCTGTGACCCAAAGACAATTCTAGTTAAGTTTTAAGTAACACAATCATAAAAATGTTGGTTATAAACTAACAATTTGGTTTTGGGGGGGTCTCGGTAATTCATGAAGACAGTCTACTGATGCACAGAAGATACATCCATACTGATAAAATTATGGCTGAGAACTAGAAGCATACCTCAAGTCTATCAACAGTGTTTTGTAACCTAAAAGGCTAGCCATCAGGCCAAAACAGAGTCTCAGTTTTCTGACATTCACATTATCAATGAAATGAATCATTCAGATGCATTAATTAAGTACTCTCAATATTTCAGTCTGGAGGGCACAAATTCTAAAGTCAAACCATCCTTCCCCAAAGGAGTTACCATTTTCTTGGAAAAACAACACAGGCATTAATAGATAGATAAACACAAAACACAACCAAAACAGACAGGAGGTTAAGACACTAGCAGCTGGGGTGGGGGGGGTTAAGGTAACAAGTAGAAAGCAGTCCTCTAAATTGAATCCTGAAAGAAATCAAAGAAGGAAGGGAAAAGAGAAAGTTGGGACATAAGAGTATGTGGTATGAGGAACAGCAAAAAGACCAGCATGGTGGGAGTGAATACTAATAAGATTGAAAGAGTGGGTTGGGGCTATGTTTTTATTTAATCCTAAATGTCAAGCAGAAATGTTTTTATATAAACCTAAAGATAATAGGGAGCTACTCTAGTTTGTTAAAATAAGGAGGATGAAAAGATCAAACTTGTGTTTTAGAAAAATTACTGGCAATTGGCATGAAAAGAAACCACTTAGGAGGTTTTTAGAAATGTCCAGGTCAAAGGGATGCTGGCCTAAAGTAGAATGATGGCTGTGTAAGTAGTAAAGGTAACTTGAAAGACACTTTGGAGGTAGAAATAAACCTCCCTCTTTGCAACTCATCTTTTGAATGTAATCTTCTCCCATTAGACTATATATTCCTAGAAGGCAGGGATTGCATTTTGCCTCTATTTGTATCCTTAAAGCTTAGCACAATGCATGACACACAGTTGGTACTGAATATCAAAAAGTGAGGAGTCAAGGATGACCCTGAGGTTCAAAGTCTGGATAGCTAGAAGGACAGTAGTACCCTTGACATATTTAGAGAAGTTCAAAAAAGTGTAGGTATCAAGGATAAAGAGAATGAGGTTTTTGTTTTTGTTTTTTTTGAAAATACATTGCATTTGAGATGTATATGGGATATACAATTTGAAATATGGGGGCACTGGATCTCTGAAGAATGGAAAGGTTTGGATATATAAATGCAGCACTCATTTAAGACAGAGATGATAATAAACAGCTTAAGCATGGGAAGTCACCTACCAAGCACCTTGCCCATTGCACAGAAAACAAAACTAAGTGGATCTGAAGCAACTTAATCATTCAATCAATCAACAAGTATCTACTAAATACTTATCTGCTAAGTACTATTACTAAGGCTTCTTATAAATAAATGGTGGTGATGAAAATAGGTATCACTTGGAGAGCAAGGGAGAGGCATATGGTAGGTGTGGATGGGACCAAAACAAATAAGAAACTGTGAGGAGCAACCAGAATAAAAAATATCATCCAATAAATATGTGAAGAAGACAGCTAGGGATTATGGTAGATAGAGAACCAGCACTAAAGTCAAAAAGAGCTCAGTTCAAATCTGATTTCAGATACCTTTTAGTCTTGTAATCCTGAGAAAGTCACTTAACCCTATTTACCTCAGTTTCCTCATTTGTAAAATGAGCTGGAGAAGGAAGTAAAATATCACTCCAGTATTTTTGCCAAGAAAACCCCAAATGGGGTCACAAAGAATCAGACATGACTAAAATGACTATAAGACAACAACAAATATGTGAAAAAAAAAAAAAAAAGAAGATGGATTGGTCTTGTGGTAAGAAAAGAAAATATATCTAGATGGCTGGCCCATGTATTTCATGGATCCCAGGATGAAATCAAAATAAAGGAGATTCCCAATATGTTGGGTAGAGCCTTTGTGGTTATCTTACCAGAGA
Organism: Antechinus flavipes; assembly: GCF_016432865.1. Taxonomy (NCBI): domain Eukaryota; kingdom Metazoa; phylum Chordata; class Mammalia; order Dasyuromorphia; family Dasyuridae; genus Antechinus; species Antechinus flavipes. The sequence continues at coordinate 299,188,763 of NC_067399.1, read as the reverse complement.
CCATGGATGAGATGCTCAGGATGGACAGACCTATCATATGGACAGACATTTCAATATGGCATAGATTCAATTTCAATTATATGATAAGAGCCATTAGCGTATTTGAAAATATAAATTATACAGAGAAGCAGTGGAGAGAGGGCCAGCCAGAGTCAGAAAAGCTAGGTTCAGATTAGCTGTCCCTGAGCAAGTCACTTTTAATATCTCATTGCCACTGGGAACACTAAGGCTGTAAGTTACTGAGATGGTCCAAATGAAAGACAGAGTTTCTACTAAACAGATGAAATGTAGTTCCAGCCCAAATCAATAAGTAAAATTACCATTTAAAGATAAACAAAATCTTAGAAATGTGGCATATTCCCACATTCTCTCAATCTAAACAGGTGAAACTCTCAGTAGGGCAGAAGTTCTGATACAAAGCTAACTATAAAATGAATTTTAATCAATCAAATCCTGTCATTCAAACATCCATTATTAAATATGGACTACACTACAAAGATTCTAGATGAACTGAGATGGTGAGTAAGCAGTTAAAATAGGACAGGCTCTTTTTCCTTTGTAACAGGTTCAACCTATTCAAATAACTCACATACATTATATGCAAACTCATTTGAGCACCATACCAACCTTCAAGATAGATGTATGAGGCACTGGGATACAGAGGGAAAAAGAAAAATGCTGTGCCTTTTTTCCAGGGGCAAAAGGGAGGAGAGGAATAGATTTTGTGATATAAACACAGATAAGAAATGTAATGTGCTGAGTGAAATAGTAAATGAATGATAGAAGGAAAGTGCTCTAGGATAATTAGAAGTAGAAAAGAACATTTTGAGCTGAGGAAAAGAAGCTGTCACAGGAAACTTTATGAAAGCATGTCATTCAACCTTTGTGCCTCAGTTTCCCCATTTTTAAAATGAGACTGTTTAAACTTTCACTACTTGTCAGGTTTGGATTGTCATGAGAAAAGTACTCTGGAAATCTTGCAGTGCCAGAAATAAATGTAATTATTATAATGACATTTCCTCAGGAGTTCTTGGATTGGGGTATAATTTTAAAAATTCTTAATTTGAAGCCTTCAAGTTAAAAAAAAAATCACCCAAACTCTCAAAAACCTTAACTCCTCAGTTTATCAATTCAGTTTACTTGAAATTGCATGTTTATTTGACTTACAATGAGAGCAGCCAGTAATTGCTAAGTAGCTTAGCAAACAGATACTACCCTCCAAACATTTCACACTTCAAATTACTGAGATTCCAAAAGGGAAAATACTGACGCTGTCCATTATTCCAATGAGTTTGTAAAAGGGGGAGAGAAGAAGATGTCTATGTGTGAATATAGAAATTGCTGATGTTTGCAATCCCATCTTCAAATATTACATTTGGTTTCATGTATCAGCTCAGAAGAGTAAATGCTGGCTTTAAAAACTTTTAACACAGAATTGGACAGGAAAATGTAAAGCTCAAGTGTCTTAGGTCAGGAAAAATTACATTTAATGCACCTAAAAGGGACATCAGGGGAAGCCTAATCTGATTTTAGTTTTGCTATGAGTTGGGGGAAATCAGAGCTTTTACAGTAATATAAGCACCTCCCCCCAAGATTATAATGTGGATGCTTTGGATTTCTATCAGAAATGATTATTAGTATCAGTCAACATCAAATTTTAAAGAGCTACAAAACCATAGGGAAACAGAATATTATACATGGGGCTAAATATAAAAGTCTGACAAGTTCAAAAACTAAAGAGAAATTTTAAGAAATTTATGGAGGAAAAGATATGGATGAGGACATATAAATATAAATATACATAAACTCTCACTATACATGCATGTGTACAAAAATATGAATATGAATTTATATATATATATATATATATATATATATATATACCATCTCTCTATATGTATATATTTTACACAGAGACGCATAAAATGAGAGACCTGAAAATGATTTCAAAGAACACTTAATCCAACTATCTTATTTTACAAATGAAGAAAGTATGACACAGAAAGAGGAAATGATTTGTTATGTTACACCTCATGGTCAAGGAAGATGTAGAAAAATCCAGCTCTTTAACTAGGAAGACATTGAAGGGAATCCAGAAAAAAACAAAAACTTACAAAATGAGAAATAAATACAGAAGAATGGGCATTTTAGCAAAAAAAAAAAAAAAAAAAGTTTCAGCTCTGAAAATCCCCTTGCTAATTCTACCAAGAATGGGCATACTTTTCCTGTCTGACATGAGGGTACCAAACACAATCTCCAAAGATCAACAAGATTAGAAAAGAAAAATGATTCTGGGCATCCAGAGACATGCTCTAATATTCTCGTTCCCAGGAGTTTGAACTATATTCCCAAATCACCTAAAGCCTTAGAGCCTGTCTCCAAGATTTAGTTAGTTTTGGAAACCAATGGAATTGGCCTGAGGTTCTGCAGTAATTCTGGGATCTGATCAGAATATTATCAATGCTTAGAAAGCAAAGGGTAAGAGAGAATTTGGGGTTGAAAAATGATTTTGGGGAAATCTTCTACTTCATTAATTAAATGATAATAGATTTAAAGTTGAAAGGGATCTGAGAGGTCATGTCTAAACCTTGCATTTGTTGAGAGGTTAAATGTCTACCTAGTCCAGGATCACCCAGCTAGTAAATGCTGAGTGTGAGTAAATGAAGATCCACCTGACTCTAAACCCACCGTATCATTAAATTGTGCTCTCCACTGGTAAGGTGAGTGTTCTCACCAATGAGATCTAAGACTCACTGATCACAGAAGCATGGAAGAAAGAAAATTACTTTTGGGAATTCCTAGGGTTATGAAGGAAGGGAGAATGGTGAAGAGGCACAAGGAGTGAGAAAAAAAAAAAAAGACTCATAAAACAAAGGCTCAATGATCAATTACAAAGAATTTTGTTTTCCAAAGCTCCTCTTTGTTCATTTTTCATTGGATAATAGACAATTACTCCAGAAAGGGAAAAAAAAAAAAGAAGAAGAGGGTTTGAAGCAAAAGATTTATGAGTAGCCAATAAAAACATCTACATGTTCCTCCTATTTCCAGGTTCAGAATGTTCTAATGTATGTTAAGTGCAGACTTAGGTAAGGAGAAATTTCTTCACAAGCTTCTTCCATGCTACTGGTTGATATCATCACCAATCAAATGCAATAATATCAATATTATAAAAATGAACAATTTTGAAGGTTTTTTAATAAACTGAGGAAGAATGAAATGAGCAGAACCAGGAAATTTATAATAGCCACACAGTGAGAACAAATAATTTTGAAAGCTGTAAGAGCTATGATAAGTAGTGACCATTTGTGAATCTAGAATATCAAGGATGAAATAAGCTTTCTTATGAGAGAAATAATGGACTTTGAGGGTGTAAAATGAAACAAATATATTTTTGTGTGCAGTCTTTGAGGGGATTTATTTTGTTTAGCTATGCATATTTATTACAAGGGATTTCTTTTTTTTTTTTAATGAGGCAGAAGATGGGAGGGAAGTAAAAATAGAGTTCTATAATTTTTTTTTTTTAAATAAAAGAGATTGAGGAAGGGTAGAAATGTGGAACACTGCATGCCATTACCTTCAGGTAAAGTCACACACATTACTAATAGATTTATTTAATTGCTGTACTTTTTTACAAAAGACCTCATAGCATGAGAATAATCGGTAACTTATGTAAAAAGTAGATACATCAATAAAAATTTAAAAGTGAGGGAGGGAAAATCTTCCATTTAGATTAAACTGGTCTCCTGGGGGACTGGTTTCCTAGGCAACAGAAGCTGTATAGGAGTGGTAAGGATGGATATAGGATGTCTCTAAAATCTTAGTGCAGTTTTAAGCTTTATTAATTTAAAATAATTTATTTTAAAATACCTTGAAAATCATCTATTAATGTTTAAAACTGCACTAAGACTTTGGGGATACCCTATTTTTAAAAATCCCAATAAAAGCCAAGGAATATTTCAAACTCACTAACAATATGTTTTCTGAATGTCAAATGTAGAAATTCATACTTTTACAATACACATTATTTTACAGAAGTATTTTAAAGATGGCAATCATTGTTTCTATAGCTATAAAGATACATAATCTATCTCTGCCACATATAGGCTACGCCACTCAGAGCAAGAATTTCACCTCCCAATGTTCAAGATCAGGGGTGGGAAACCTTTTTTCCTGCCAAAGGTCATTTGAGTATTTATAACATCATTCATGGGCCATATAAAATTATCAATTTAAAACCTCAAGCAGTGAAAGGTGGTTGTATCTAGCTATCAGCTCATTCTCATCTGGGGTTATCTTGGCAGGGTCAGACCAAATGATTTCTCCGGCCTTATGCATGCTGGATATTCCCCATCTTTGTTCTAGATGGTAGTATATAATTCAAAGTAAGAAGTCACTTATAGACCATATAATGATTTAGAAAAACCACTAATTAACATTATGTTGTATTGTATTTTTTTATTATTTTGTTAAATGTTAAACATTTCCCAATTATGTTTTAATCTGATTACAGCATAATGTTTTTGACACATCTTTTCCAACTAACTCAAAAGGACTATAAATTGATTCTACAATGGTAGGAGGATATTTACTCACTAGGAACTTTTCCATAACAGTGAAATCATAGGTCCATTCCCTATCACTTTCCTTAAAGACAAATTATTTGTAATGTTCGGTATGTACACTGTGCAACAAGTGATTCTTTTGACACTTTAATATAATTTTTTTTTTCCTAACATATGTTTCCGATGTTTCTAAGGAACTTAGTAATAACAAAGGATATTACGCCTTGGGCACAATTCTCCAGCTACTACCAAAAAAAAAAATTGGAACTTTTGGTAGTTTCCTGAAACATGTAATCTCTAAGATCATGACAGTTCATTTTGTAACCCTTGTGGGACAGACATTATTTTTTTCCTATGAACAACAACAAAACCACAGAATCTCAGCAATGGAAATGGCTTTCAGAGATGATCCCCTAAGATCAGTACTTGAGCAGAAATGCCCTCCAGTCTCCACTTAAAAGAGAATCATACTATTTGTCCATATAAACTATTCTACCTTGGGGCTATAATCCTAAAATACTGTCTAAAATCCAAAAGCCTCCATAGCAGGTACCCCAAACTACTCACATTTCTTTACTGCTTTTAGGATTTAAAGACAGATAGACAAATAGACATATGGGTGGATAATTTTTGTTTTATAGCATCTGAATTTTTTATTATCTCTTTCCCCTTTCCTGTCATCCCTTGTCTAGTCTCTTCCCATAGGTTCCCTTCCCCATAACTCCCACATTCTTATGTCCCTATTTTACCCCAATTTCTTGGAATTTATTTAAAATCAATTTTGCTCTCCCTTCTATTTCTTTCTTTCTTTTTTGCTGAGGCAATTGGGGTTAAGTGCTTTGCCTAGGGTCACACAGCTAGGAAGTGTAAAGTTTCTGAGACCAGATTTGAACTCAGGTTCTCTTGACTTCAGAGTTGGTGCTCTAACCACTTTGCCACCTAGCTGCCCCTCCCTTCTATTTTTTTTTAAAGAAAATCAGCTTAAAAGTGTGATCCAAAAACCTCTCCTCCTACCCTTTGATTTCTTGTTTTAAGGGATTCTCCTTTGCTCTAGTCATCTCCAAGAAGTTTTGCTTTGTACTCTCCTTATTATCTCTCTTCCCTCTCAGTCTATTCCAAATTTTATTTCTTGATTCAAAGACTATACTTTGACTTGTTCCTTCTGAATTTTCTCTACATGTTTCATGGGGATAAAGTTTTTAAAGGATTAAGTTTGAGTTTCTTCTTCGAGCCAATAACTATGTAATTTCTATTGTACTAGATGTACCCATTCTTTTGGGGGGAGAGGGGAGAGGATTCTTGCTGAGCCTTGATCTTAAAAATTTCCATTTGTAAGAGAAGCCATATCAGAAAGAAGCATTCTTATATGGCAGGAATAACTTCTATGTCACCAATAGAGAGGTCAAGCCTCTTTCTCACTCCAAACACTGGCATTTCCTTTCAAAGGCTGAGAAAAAGTAAAGTTTGCTCCATCTTGTGGGAATTGGGAGGATTAAGATTTATGGGGGATGTTAATTTCTCGTACTCATTGTGATATATACATGGTTAGCTCTACAGAGGGATGAGTGGTTAATTCACAGGATTTTACCTTATACAGGAATCGCCTTTTTTGTTTTATTAAATACATATTAAACGTCAGGCATTGTGCTAAGTTCTGGGGATACAAAAAAGGGATGAAACAGTTTTTACTTTCAAGGAGCTTTTAATTTAATGGAGATCTTGTTATTGTAACTGATGTATCTATATCTATCTATCTAATTCCCTCTGCTTGAGATTTGAGGGTTGAAAAAGTTTGTGGAAAGCAACTTTATTTCACCATGTTGCTGGTCTCATGACATCTTTTTCAGGGGCAGACCAACTATTATCTTCATTGTAAAAAATGAGAAAATTGACACGGGGAACTTAGCTAGTACATTCAGTGTCAAAGAGTTAGTAAGTACTAGATCCAGGACGCAAACTTGAGGCAGAAAACTCAGGTGTTAATTCTCTTAACAGTGCTATTCCTACCATACCAAGCTGTCACTACACCTTACAGAAGAAATCTCTTCTCCATAACTCAGTTGCTTGGTGAATATAGCCTGTAAATTATTATGACTCCTTATTCTTTCTCTTCTCTTCAGCTGCTTACCCCCTTTTGAGGCCTCATTTCTTCTCTGGCATCTTCAAAAGAGGAAAAAAAAGGAAAGAAAAATGAAGGGAAAGGCTGAGAAATAGTTTGCAGAAGCTGGAACAATTATCCACTGGATTAAAATCTCTTTGGGGACAGGAACTGCCTTTTATTTCTGTATTTCTAGCAGTTAAAGTGTCTGGAACATAGTAGGTACTTAATAAATGCTTTCTGATTGACTGAACTATTCTACTTGTATTCAGACCCCTAAAAGATTTTTTACTTTTTACACTTCTTTTACACACACACACACACACACACACACACACACACACACACAGACTTCAATGTGAAATTCAGAACAAAAATTAAATAAGGACTTTTGAGATACTGGCTCATTCAATGGGTTTTTGTGATTACCCACAGTTTGTTTCAAGATTTTGCTCCCAGTAGATCTCCCTACTCTTAACTTCTTCCCAGTAAGGAATGCAGAAATGTAACCAATTCTGAATTCATCTGAAACCCTATCTGGGCAATCTGGGCAGAGAGGCAAATTATGCTGATATACTAAGCTGTGAAAAAGTCCTTTCAAAAGTCTTCTGTAGCTGAGAAGCAAAAAGACTAAATATTTTATATACTTTAAAGGAAGATTTCTCAAATGTTGAAATTACAAAAGCATCAAAGACTGCAAGTACTTGGATAAGGATGTACTATTTAACTAAAAAATTCCTAAGAAAATTGAAAAACAATCTCATAGAAATCAGGTTTAGATCAGCTTCTTAAACCATATATTCCCATAAATTCCAACTGGATACATAAATTAAACATAAAAAGTTCACATTATGAACAAATAAATTCGAGGAGCAAAGAAGAAAGTACTTTTCAAATATATAAAGAGGGAAAAGTTAATGACTAGAAAAAGATTAGAGAGGTACTACAAAAGATAAAATAAACACTTTCAATTACAAAAAACTTTAAAAGTTTTAGACAAATAAAACCAATACAGATGAGATTCAAAGGGAATCTTATGTTTCCCTTTGGAGTACAGAATCATTTCTTTGATAAAGGTGTCTCTTCCAAAATATATATGGAAGAAGTGATGCAATTTTACAAGAAAAAGAACCATCCCTCAATTAGAAAATAATCTAGGGCTATGAAGAGGCAATTCTCAATGGAGAAATCCAAGCTACCAATAATCACATAAAATTGCTTCAAATCATTAACAATTATAGAAATGAAAATTAAAGCAACTCTATCTCACACCCATCCAATTGCCAAAGTTGAGATGAATGTTAGAGGAACTGAAAGAAAATTGGCACATTAATGCACTTTTAGTGGAGGTATATGAATTGAATCTAATCATTGTCAAAAGCAATTTGGAACTGTCTCCAAAATTACTGAGTTGTACATATTCACTTGACACAGTGGTAACACTTCTAAGTCTATGCCCCAAATAAATAAAAGAAAAATACACAGTTTATAATACAATACAAAGTTTATACTAATTTTTTTTTTTTGTGATGGTAAAGAATTAGTAACTAAGAGATTCTTGTTAATTGGGAAATGGTTAAACAGTAAGGAAAGTATGGTGTGTGTGCAGTAATGATGAAGGGGGTAGTTTCAAAGAAATTTGGAAGATTTCTATGAAATGATGTGGAATGAAGTGAGCACAACCTGGAGAAGAATTTTTATAGTTAAAACCCAAATTAAGTAAAGGGTTAGTTTTTTTATAAATGACTATTTTGAGTACAAAAAATGGCACAAAATTATGATATCTAATCATTACGCAGGATCTTTGGATAGCACTTATATAATTTTACACTTTTAATGAACTTGAATAACTTTAAAGTTGTTTGGTCACCACACCTGAAATAACACTCAATAGAATGTAATGCAGGTCTGCTAACCTTGGATAAAACCTTTTTAAAAATGTCATCCCTATATATTTTTTTCTATTATCTCCCATTACACAAAAATGATCTTATATAGAAATTCTAAAAGCAGAGCAAGCAGAGTTGATCCTGGAGTAAGAAGTCCTGGATTCAAGCCTAACCCCTGTCACATACTACATGTGACTTTGGGCATATCAAATTGCAGAAAAGGGTCAGATCTACATTGGTAGCAACAGTTTTGTTATTTAAAGCTTCCTATGCCTGTGTTAAAACAGGTTCAGTTGAGCCTTTTACCACATTAGCTTCTGTCTTCCCACAAATAAGAAGGTAAACTATAGATTCTACAATTCTTATAACTTAAGGCTATCATATTTAAGGAAAAATCTACTGCTTATCACCAAGAAAATGTTAGATTGTTTCTACTCTGTTTACAATTAAATGAGTTATGGTTAAAAAATTCTGAATTACAAAAAGGAGGCTGTAAGAGCAAAAAACATGTAATAGAAAGATTAAGAGACCTGAAATCATGAGATCTGGCCGGGCTCAAATAACAGTTCAAGAAAACAAGGATGATATTAGGGACAGTGCTTGGCACACAGTGAGCACCTGATACATGGTTGTCGAAGGAATGAATCTATCATTAGATTATTGTGAGACTTAAAGATGGGAAAGTAAAAGCATGTCACTGTGAATTTTTAATCATTATGCAAATGTAATCCTTCAGGGAAGAACACAGGACTTAAAAATCAACTCCTATATTACTACTATTACTTAATCAATGAATCACAGATGCATCATCTTTTTTACAAAGGTGACCATCATACCTCAGAGGATCCTTGGAATGAAAGCTCTCTGCAAACATTAAAGTGTTATTATCAAACATGAGCTTATAATAATTATTAAGACACTACACACAGGGAGTCCCTAGGAAGAAGGACTAATGGATTCATTGACGAGTTATCAAGAAAAAAAGAAGAATGAATTTGTCATTAGAGCACTTAGGTTCAAAATGCCAACTCTTCTAACTTTTTGTGAATTATTACACCTATATGATCTTGAGCAAATTGCTTAATATCTCTGAACCTCAGTTTCTTCAGCTGTAAAATTAGGGGGTTTAGACGGGAATATCTCAAAATCTGTAATCCTATAATCTAATACATCTCCTTATCTTTCATTTATTGGCATGTAGCCAGTTATTTAGATGGAGGAAAGGGGAAAAGATTCAGTATTATGATCTCATATGTTCTAAGACTAACATGAAAGGAAAGATAGGGACAGGTATATCTAGATGAAAGGGGCAGCTATATGGCACAATGGATAGAGTGCCAGCCCTATACTCAAACTCCAAATGGGGTCATTAAAAGTGAGATAATAGTTGAAAGCTGTCTTTCTGTGTATTTGGAAAAATAAAATACTACCTAAAATTTTAAAAGTGAGATACAATTAATTAACCAAAATTATGTGTGTATATATATATGTACACACATACATATAAGTATACACATATATGATAACATATATAATAGATAAAAATAGAACCACTTTATCATTTGCCTGACTTATGACTAATAACAATTTTTCATTCTACTTGTCACACATTAATTATCTATAAATGACCTGAAATGATCCTACACATTTGGCACATTTGATTTTGATGTGCTAATCATTTCTGAGGTAAAACAATGTTAAAAGTCCATGAAGGCATACAGAAATGGCCACATAAGTATGCCAAAAGGTCTTTAATCTACCTGCACAAAACTTATTTGAGAGCTATTCTCTGGGATTTAAAGTTTAACTTATATGCCGTCTTTCATGTATAAATAGATAATACTACTAACACAAAGTACACATTCTCCTTTAAAGAAGGGGTCATTTCCCCAAAATTAAAGATCAAGCACATCCCTATTATCTCTTCCTATTTCCAGGACCAATGGAGAACCACTGAAGGACAGGAAACAGGAGGGGAGGAAACCCCCAAGGTTTATCAGAAAAAGGACTTAAAACCAGATCTTCCTGACTAACATCAACTTTCCGTTCATTATCATGGTTAGCATCAGAAATCTCTTTCCACACAGATCCTCTTATAGATTATTTTGGTAAGAAATTGGGATAATTTGTCCCCTTATCACATTTTCCCTTAGAAACCACATGTAGTCTGAGAGTAGGAGTGGGAAGAGGGAAGTCAACAAAGCATATTAGCTTTCAAGTTCTAAATAGTTGTGTGTAAATCAATTTACAATGAGGGAGGATTTCAGAAAACCATAACAATGATGAAGCTCAGTACTTCTGGAGTAATAGAAAATACCTTCCCTCTCCCGGATCGCCTACCTCTCAGAATTATCATGTTTTCAGAGTAAAAATGTAATAAAAGGACAAATTATTACTGAATTTACCAAGTTCTTTCTTAAAGAGTTAGTCACTAGACCACACAAGACCACCTAAATTTTGCTGTTTGTTTGCTTTTTTTTTTAATTTTTAAATGAACAAGAAACTACAAATTGAAGGCCCCACTTAGAGGCATCCTGGATGCTTCTCAATTTATCTGCATTGAGGTGATAACCAAGAGGAAGTAAAAAGCAAAGAAAGACTTGTGCTTGACTATTCAAAGAGGTTCAGTCAAGTTTACTCCAAACTCGATTAATAACTGACAGGCAGACAGAACACTATACTAATGAATGAAAGAGAGCTGCCCAGGAAGCACTCTGCCAAGGGTTAAGAGTTACCTTATTATAATGCATAGAAAAGAAATCCCTGGATTAACTAACACTTTACACAGCCCATTTCATCTGACAGTCTGAAAGCACTTTATAAATACCATCTCATTAATCCTCAACTACATCCCTGGGAAGGAACAGGCAGCCAATAGTATCCCCTTTTCTCCACCAGAGGAAATATGGCAAAGAGAGTTAAATAAGTTGCCTCTGAACACCCAGTGATTCAGGGGCCATATCACTATTGTTTCCCCAAAACTCTAAATTCTTGATTATCCATAGATGGATTTACCCACATCAAATTTTTATTCCTTGACTGTCTTTTCCCCATTATTTAATACATTCCTTAGTCATTTATCCCTATCCTTCCCTATCTTTGACTCTTAGATGCTTAGGCTTCACAACCTCTCTGAATAAATCTAAGTTAAACATAACTGGAAAGGTAAATCTGTTGCAATAAAATCACATAACACATTCTCCAGCAAAATTTAAATTAAATTGGATAACCCACTATATTGGGCAATTGGCTCCATTATATACTTGCTTCCACTGGTGAAAAGTAGGGAGTTGAGCATAAAAATATTTTGTTTCAGAAATGAATTCCAATCCACATACTTATTTCTGGTGAAAATCTTGACCAAATAGAAACCTTTCACTTTAAAAAACTTATTCACATCATGTTGGAAAAAGTAGCACCTGTATTTGGGTTGCTGAAACTTCAAACCTATCTAAAAAGATGTCTGCCGCAGCTTCAATGGGAAAGCAAGGCTTTGCTGGAAATGTTTGCAAATAAACTTCTGGATGATCTGGATAGCTCAGACAGATGTCAAAAGCACTGGATAAAAATAGAGACCAGACAACCTGCAAATGTCCTTTTCAGAGCCTGCATCCTCCTCACTCTTAAATGTTGGGCTACTGCTTCTGAATGCAATCAGTCCCAAGTCAATGAACGTTTCATTCTCTCACTTATCATTTAAGTGAGGTAGCACAGTGAATAGTGCATTTGTGCCTGAAATCAATAAAACATAAGTTCAGATACAGCATCAGGTATTTCCTAGTTGTAACATTCTGGACAAGTCACTTTAAAAAAAGCTGCCTCAGTTTCCCCATTCATAAAATGGAAGCCATAAGAGCACCTACTTCCCAGAGTTACAGTAAGGATGTAAGAAGATATTTGTAAAGTGCTTAACAATGTCTGGCACATAATAAGTGCTTAATAAATGTTTATTTCATCTCCCATTTAAAAACAAAAACAAAATAATTCTGAAAAGGAATAGAGAAATAAAAGTTTCTGGCTTAGAAGTCATTTTCTAACAAAGCCAATTCATCCTCTAAAAGGGATGAAGTAGCTTAATTAGTTGTTTCTTTGCTCATGAAACATACACAATCCTAATCTTAGGACTGAGGTCACTCCAGAAACACTTTAACAATTGCTGGGAAAAAAAATCTTGCAGGTTGTGTTGTTCTCATAGCTGATGTAGAAAGTGATTTACCTTTCTAAAGAGTTACAGACCCTATTTCCAGCCTCCTAAAAGACCAGTCTCCTGATAGATCCAGAAGGCCAACTTTGCAACTGTTTCACAAACAATGACTGTATAATGGAAGTTCCACTTAACATTTCCTTTCCTGAGTGCTGGCCCTTTTTGGTAGCTTACATAGTCAGTCTTCAATGATAGTGGAGGCAAATGGCTCAGTCACAGTGTCCAAAACCAAAAGAAAAAAAAAAGCAAGAAAGAGAAGAAAAGAAACCCAAACGCACAGGGACCATTGGAGTCTTGTTGACTCAGCAGTGCAGCACCCAGGGGTCACCAAGGGCAGGGAGCTTTTCAGAGATACAAAGACGACTTGTGCTATGATGAACACTGCTCTGAAAGGCAAGCTCTGTTCTATTCATTCTCAAAGATAGCACAGCAAAGAAAGCCTCACTTTCCCTTTTGGAAAAATCTCTCTCTCTCTCTCTCTCTCTCTCTCTCTCTCTCTCTCTCTCTCTCTCTCTCTCTCTCTCTCTTTCCTCCCTCCCTCCCTCCCTCCCTCTTTCTCTCTGTCTCCATATCTGTCTCTTGCACCATCTACCACTGATGGAAAAGCAATTGTCCAAAAGCTTGGCAACAAAGAAAACTTTGGTTGTTGAGTTTAGTTGGGTTTTTGTCTTGTGTTTTTGTTTTTGTTTTTAAATTCCAGCCGAAAAAGGCTACCCAGATATCAATATCAAAAACTCACATGTTAGCTTAAAATACTCATCCTTGTTTAATAAGAGAAAAGATTCTCAGCCTTTCAGTTCTCCCAGTCAGAAACCATCTAGTTACTGGCATTGGCCAAAAGAGAATGTTTCCTCCAACTAAATCTTCAAAGCCCGTGGCAATCACTGCAAAAGCTTTTGCATTCTGCATTGTATGAAGAAACTGAGTTGATTACTCTAAGAATTTCATTTGTTTGTTCCATGGTAGTCGGAGAATTTAAAAGATTCAATAACATAAGCAAATCAATTTCTCTACAATTACTGTACTTCAGAATGGGAAGGCTGTGGGATGGACTGGGGGGCTATTTAGGGAGAGGTGCTCAGATAGAGAAGAAAAAGACACAATCAGTATATATGCATACCTGGAAAAAAGAAAAAAAATATATTGAAAAAGGGAGATAGATGTCGTATAAAATGCAATAGAAGAAGCACAAAGGCACTTAAATGCTTGTAAAATCTAGAATACTGTATTAGAAAGCATAAATGTTGCAGTATCAAAGGGACCCCTCAAAGATCATCTAGTTTAACCCTGAAATTTTACCAATGGAGAAACTAAGGCTTTAAGGGAGCAATGACTTGCCCAGGATCACAGTGAATTAATGACAAAGCCATGAGTTTAAGGGATCAAACTCTATCTAATATGAGAAGACATTACGTTTCTTGTATACAACTGAGAATAGATTGCCAATAATTGCTATTTTAAGATTCCTTTCTTAGAAGCACTAGAAGAATGTATGAACATTGCTAGTGGACCTTTAGTAATTTAGATGGAGCTTCCAAACTTTTAAAAACAGCTTTCAACATCATGAATTGAAACTTTATGCTTTATTCAAAACAATTCCATATGTAGTTAATGATACTGATGTTATAAGAATTTAGCTATGATGACCTTAACATAATAAATAAAATTTTCATGAATTCAAGACCTAACAGTTACTTCCATCCTGAGAACCATTATTTACTATAGTATTTTTTTTAAAACCAGGTCAGAGAGACCTTCGTATTCTAGAGCTGAAAGTTAAAAGCCTAAAAAGCTATGGAATGTTCACAGAGAAAAATTGTCTTCAACAAACTAAATCCAAAAATTGGAATGAAGATTTCCCCTTTGCCTCCCCCCCAAAAAAAAGTCAAATGCAAAGCCTGGAAGAGAGGACAAAAAATCAAGTGAAGCTTCTAATATGGTGATTTGGGGCCAGTCTCCTAATGTGAGTGAACTAGGCTAGAATCTTAATTATAGAAGAGGTGCTTTTATGCATTATTATAGAGAATATTCATACCAGGAATTCTTCATATCATTTAATGACAGGTCTAAACCAAATATATATGTGTATGTATAAAGATATGTTATGTATATATATACATGCATGTTATGTGTTAAAAAATGTTTTAAGATAAACCCAATGGATGTAGAGCACAACATAGTATTTTTACCTTTTTAGCTGTTTGCTTGTTTTTTCATTCTCTTTTTTTTCCCCTTTTGATCTAATTTTTCTTGTGTAGCATGTTAAACGTGGAAATATGTTTAGAAGGATTGCACATGTTTTAAAACCTATACTGGATTACTTGAAGGGGAAGGGAAAAATGGGAAGGGAAGAAGAAAAATTTGGAACAAAATTTTGCAAGGGTGAATGTTGAAAACTATTTTTGCATGTATTTTTTTGGGGGGGAAAGTTATTATCGTTAAAAAAATTATTCACACTGAAAAAAAATAAAATATGCCCAAAATAAATCCTAGGTCACAGAGGAAATGGAAGGAAATAACATGGTTCATTTTGGTTTTTTTACTAACAAGTTTAGGATTCATAAAATTCAAAAAAGGGAAAGAGCATGAATTTAGAAAGAGTCCTAGGATTCTAACACCTGCTCAGAGACTTGGTGTCCCTGAACACATCACTTAAATGTCTGTGACCTCTGTTTCTTTATCTGTAAAACAAGGGGGGTTGGACTAGATGGACTCTGGCATCCTTTTCAGCTTTTAAGCTATGAATGTAGCATTGTGCTTTGCCTATAACATAAATACAACACATAATATAAATATATAAAATTTACTCTAACAAGTTAAATTGAAACCCTGGATTAATAATTTTTTTTTTTTGCCAAATAATAATAGCTAACATTATATAGCACTTTTTAAGCTTTACAGAGAACATCTATTTTCTCATTTGATGCTCAAAAGAACCTGCTGAAGTAGGTGGTAACAATATCCCCATTTACAGAAGAGGAAATTGAGGCAGAAAAGAAGTTTAAATGAAGTACCCAGGTTCAGACAGAGAAATGAGGCAGGATTCAAAACTGGGTCTTCTTGATTCCAACTAAAATACCCTAAGTAAACTTCAATCAAAATTCCTTCAGGGATATCTCAACAAATTTTAATCTTAACAACCCAAAGACTGATCATAGATTCAATGAAGGTTTAACAGAAGGAAAATGAAGTGGGGGAGTTTCCCAGGTTTGGGGCTGTTTTTAAATTCTGAAAATTGTGCATCAAGTGTTAGCGCAAAAGGAGAAAAGGTACTATATGTTAAAAGACCCTTTTCCTTAGGAAGCTATCAATAGATTCAGTTCAACTATCTGTGAGCCATTATTTTGTGTGCCAATTTATATAAATCAGCTCCTTAATAGAAAATTTTAAAATGGACAAAGGCCAGAAGGTTAGAATACTTTTACTGAAGCCAAATCCAAGACTCAGATTTGTAAGTAAAAGGAAATTATGTCAGAGATCCCTTTTACACAATGGAGGATGGGCTTTAACTCCTCAACCCCAACACTGTCTTATAACAAGATGCTCCCATAAAGGAGGCAATGCTATACTCCTCAACCAATCAAATAAAGAGTTTTCTGTTATCTATACCTGAGCACTTTTTTGCTGGACAGGATAGATAGGAATCTCCTACATACTAAAGTCTTAACTCTACAGAGGGAAGCTCTGTAGTTGGTCCTGGTCATTTCGAACTTTTAGATAAAAGTAAACTGAAAGGCCTTTTGGTGGAGGTGGGGAGAAAACGGACTGCAATAATAGCACTGACTTAATGGTTAGAGTATCGGCTGGGGAATACCCAGACAGCTTGGAATCGAAGCTGCCAATCCAATCAGGAGTCCTCATCTCTGGCCCAGAGATGTATGGGTAGTTCACAGTGATGGTAGTATCTTGGGAGATAACATTAAAAACTCAAATGTCTGTCAGTTGTAAGTGAATATGGATATCCACTTTATGGTTGCATTTTCCTCCCTGGATAGGAATACATTAGTATATTTTTAAAAAGCATTTCACCTTAAGATAAAACAAATTAGTGTACTTATTAACAATACAACTCAATTTAAAAAATGTTTCTATATTTATCAAATGCTGTTCGAGTTTTAGGGGATGAAGGCATTATCCAGAGATCTGCTAATATAAAGAAAAAATAAGCTTCCTTCCTGCTTATTTGAGATGGTTTGAAATGAGAAATAAAAATTAGATATTACTTAATTAGCAATATCTAAAAGAAAACTTACAAACCAATCCCTTTAATTTATAAAATGAGCCCAGAAGAAGTTAAATGACTTAAGCCACAGAACAAACTAAACCTATCCATTTTGTCATTTTGTGCTTGTAGCTCTTCCACAATCATAATGTAAACTCCAAAAAGTTCCCATGGCAGAGTGTAATGTATACAAGAGGGTCTAATAATTTGTTGTGTTGAATCCCCAAATTTAACTTAAAGGTCATCATACTTTCTTCCCATATGGTTTTCTTGCTACTTAAAAGATTATTATGTCCCACTACTTCATTTTCTCACTTTCTTTAAGACAATCTTTTTTCCCTTTTAAAAAATTTATTGTTTTCAACATTTATTTTTTAAAATGTTTTTGATTTTCCCCCCTCTGTCCCTTACCCTCTCACCAAGATTGTACTCAATCTGATAAAGGTTATACATGTACAATCATATTAAATCTATTTCCATGTTACTGACAATCTATTTCCCATAACTCTTGAAAGATCCAAATGAAAAACTTTTAATTCATACAGAAACTTTAAAACAAAAGCTCAATTTCTCTGTCCTGCAACTATGTAGAAAAGACAACCCCAGACAACAAATCAATCAATAAAAATTTATTAAGTGCCTATTACATGCCAGCTGGAACAGCTAGATGGCATAGTGACTGCTACTATGCCAGGCCTGGAATCAGGATTACTCCAGACTCAGACATTAGCTGTGAGACCCTGGGCAAGACACTTGTCCCAGTTTACCTCAGTTTCCTCCCCTGTTCTGGAGAAGAAAATGTCACACCACTTCAGTATCTCTGCCAAGAAAAACCCAAATAAGATCACAAAAAGTTAGATACTAATAGATATGTACTAAGTACTGTTCTAGGCAGCTTGAAAAGATACTTCCTCCAGAGTACACCTACAAAACTAACTTGGCCTTCTAAAAGAAACATAAGACCTCTCTATAAGAAATTCTGTTTAAGATGGGGCTTTATTACATACGTCTTCAAAAGGAAGGTGAGACTGTGCTGTCTTTTTTAAATAGTATTTTCTTTTTTCAAATACATGTAAAGATAGTTTTCAACATTAATTTTTATAAAACTTTATGGTCTAAAATTTTCCCCATCCCTCCCCAAGACAGCAAATAATCCGATAGAAGTTATGTGCAATCTTTTTAAACATATTTCCATATTTTTCATGTTGTGCAAGAAAAATCAGACTAAAAGAAAAAAACAAACAAAAAAGTGAAAATACTATGCTTCAATCCACAATCAATCTCCATAATTCTCTCTCTGGATGTACTAGCATTCCATCCCAGAGATTATATAATCTTGAATAGTAGTCCCCTAACTTTTTAGATTACATATCCCTATCAGGAAAAAAAATAAAACAACCACAAAAACAAACAGAACTCTGAGCATACACCTCCAATGGGGACGTTGACATATTTTATAATAATAACATTTAAATTTGTAAATATTTAAGGTTTGCAAAGTGCTTTACATGCATGTGGGCAGGGCAGGTGCATGTGCACATACACACAATTTGATAGTCACAAAAATCTTATGAGAGTAGTTACTATTTCCCATTTTACAAAATAAGAAACTGAGGTTGAGTCTCAAAGATTAGGTTCCTTGTCCAGAGTTACACAACAATTAAATATCTGAGGGTGGATTTGAACTGACTTCCTCACTCCAAGTCCACTACTCTGCCAACAATAACATCTGATTGACCAAGTGCTATTGTATCAATAATTATATACACTGTAAAACAAAATGAGAAACTTTATAAGGATGTAATGAGAAGAGATACATTATCCTAAAGTCAGTAGGGAAAGGTACCATCAAGAAGACTCATCTTTCTAAATTTTAATCTGATCTTAAATATTCCCCATCTGTGTGACCTTGGGTAAATTACTTCCTCACTTTCTTCATCTGTAAAAAGAACTGGAGAAAAAACTGGAAAACCATTCTAGTATCTTTGCCAAGATACTAGGGTCATGAAAGTAGAATGCAACTGAAAATGATTCAACAAAAAGTTTACTGAGTAGAAGAATGATACAGTCCAAACTCCACTTGAGGAAAATAAGTTTGATAGTTATGTGAAGGATGAACTGGAGAAGGAAAAGACTTGAGGCAGAGGGAATCTATTAAGAAGCTACAGAAGGAGTCCAGGCAAGAATTGATGAGGGACTGAATATTAGTATAGTGGTGGCTGTGTGTTCAAATAGAAAGGGAAGTACTTTATGTCCCAGGACATTGGCTCCCTGCTGTTCTTCAAACAAAATCCTCTTATCTCCCAACGCTGAGCATTCTCTCTGGCTGTCCTTCATGCACAAAATGTTCTTTCTCTTCCTCTCCACCTCCTGCCTCCTGTGGTTGCCTTCAAGGCCCAGCTAAAATCTCACCTTTCAAAGGAACTTTTTCTGATCCCTTTCTATTCTAGTGCCTTCCCTTTTGATTATTTCCAATTTATTCTGGATACAGTTGTTTGCAGTTTGTCTCCTTCATCACATTCTAAGCTCTTATAGAGCAGGATCTGCTTGTGCCTTTCTTTCCACTAAATGGCAATGGCAGAAGGAATTTTCTCACCAGGAGTTCCTTAAAGCAATGAAATCTCAGGTCCAGACCCTCCCCACCTACCTTCAAAAGTTAAGCAAGGTTCTTGCTTAAAAAAAAAAAAAAGGTAGCAGTAATATCACAAGGCTGAAGAATGATGGTTCTCTGACAATCCTGAGAGTTACTATTTTCTTGTTGTCCAGTAGTTTCAGTTGTGCCCAATTCTGGTGACTCCATTTGGGGTTTTCTTGGCAAAGGTACTAGAATGGTTTGCCATTTTCTTTTCTAGCTCTTTTCACAGATGAGGAAACTGAGATAAACAGGGTTTATCTGAGGCCAGATTTGAACTCAGAAAGATGTGTTTTCCTCACACTAGGTCTGATACTGTATTCCCTATACCATCTAGTTGGTCCATATCACTATCATGCTTGATAACAAATCACCTCTGAAATACTCAAAAACTTTTTCAAGATTTGAAGACATGCCCAAAGTCAAAGGAAAAAAAAACTCATTTTCTGAATGACCTGCCAATAACTTATCTGTGTTCCGTAGACATCTCAAAATTACTCATATTAATAGAAAAAAAATATTCTTCCATGTTATAGACTATCATTAGTGTTACCAAAACAAGTTCCTAGAAGTTTATACTTACTATAACTCTTACTGAGAACACAAAACCCAAAACCCATAGATTTAGAATTTTGAGGTCTTTTTTTTTTTGTCTTACAAGGTTTTTCCAACATCAGGTGACATTACTCTGACAACTGCTCCCAGAGTTCTTCCACTACCCTCATGAATCTAACTTCTTCATTCAACCATTGCCAATCAGCAATTCTTCTGTAGCTCAAGATGCCATAATGGCAATGTGAGATTAAGTGACTTGCCTATGGTCACATCACCAATATGTGTGAGAGGAGGCCACTTGTACCCTGGGTGTTCCCAACTCTCAGACAGTCTCTCTAGACCAGTGTGAAAGGAAAGGGAATAATAGTCTGATAATAATTTAATACAGAATAATAGTTCTGTAATTCTATTAAAAATATAGATTTTATTGAATTCCTGATTTACTGAACAGGAAACTAAGACTTTGAGAGGGGAAATCACTTGCCCAAAGACACAGAATAGCAAAAACCAGAAAAGAACCCTGATCTCCTGCTTTCCAAGGCAGAATACTTTGTTATACTGTGTTGCTTTTTCTTTACTCATAAGAATATGATTGAGCCTCCATTATATGTGAATAATCAAAAACTGATATTTATTTGAAGCCTGACATCTCCATTGTGCTGAACACTCCTAGGTTCATCTCTCCTTGATGCCCCCAGTTTCAATCCATGATGATTCCTACATTTCCATTTTTATAGTATTCACTGTCTACTTTTCATCTGACATGACTGCCTTATATCATTAGTTATTTTGATTCATGCTATTTGATCATGGAACTCTAACATCCTTGATGACAGGATCTCTCTATTTATTTCTTTGTATCCCTCCTAAGCATTCTGTGCTTTGTAAACAACAGGTCAGTTAGTAAATTACTGAATTTTAAGATCAGGGTATTGAAACTTCTACCAAACAAACATCCATAATTTGTAAATTATCATGAAGAAGTTTCCTCTCATGAGGAAATATAAACACATTAAAATAGCAGAAAGGGAACCAATCAATCCTCAACAGGTATTTATTAAGAGCCTGAGATAAGCATATGTTTACACACAAACACACAATTAATTCATGTGCTTAAGTCTATAAATTGGGAAAAAATTATGACTCTCCTCTCTTATAAGGTCTCAGGTATGCAGAAGCATGTCTAGGTAGTTAAATAAAATACATGTTAAGCTGCCCAAACAATTAGAAAAGCAGAAGAGAGCAGGTAAACTGTGATAAAGTGACTCATTTTACAGTACATGACAGCCAAGTAAGGCATAGTCTGATACATCTTAGACTTATAAGAAAGCAGATTTCAAAGAATTTTAAAAGCATCATCACATGACTGAGTCTAAAAATGAAGATAGTTGAAGAGATTTAGGAAAGCCTCAAAAATAATAATTCTAATAACTAAGAAAACGAGAAGGTATCAAAAGAAGTTAGCTCCATAAGGAGCTCTTTGTAGAAATTTAGATTTTTAAAAAATAAAAATCCAGGACAGAAAAAAGAGTATATAACTAGCATGAATATAAATAGGTAACAAGGACCTCTTAGAATAGGATCAGTAAAGTTAACTCCTAAAGTTAACTCCCAAAATGTGCTGAAGTTTGTGAAAAAATTCTAAGAACAAACAAAAAGCAGGGAAATAGGAGAGCAAAAAGAATTTATTGGGCAAAATAAAGTTTTCTTTCCTTTTTTGTGGTGTAGAGTTGATCACAGTCCCTAAGAGTTATGCCAAGAAAATCTAAGTTCTGATAGGTCCTGGAAAGGCCTCAAATATGTGCCTAATAGACACAGATAGATGTGTGCTATCTGAGGGAGGCCCAGGCCAAACAAGTTCATCACTGAAATAATCACCATATTATGAATTATTTAGTCAGCTAACTCACAAAGATAGCCTCCTAAAACATATAAGATCAGTGGTTGGAATATGCACACAGACAGCATCAAGGATCTACTGAATTTTATTACAAAGAAGGAATAAAATCAAATAAACTAAATCCCTGCAATTAGCGTATCATTTACACAAAACCGAAAGAAAGCTATACTTTTCAACTTCTATTTTGCTTCTGTCTCTCTCCTCAATCAAAGAAAATGATCTACAAACTGGAAATGGAAGAACAAATGTGGTTAAGGAGGAAATTAATGACAAAGATATGTAACAAGATAATAAGAAAATATTCAGCTTTTTAAAATGAACTGAGATCACCTGGCTCAAATACATTTTAAATCAAGGTATGGAAATAATTTGCAGATGTTCCCCAAACCCTTATCTATAATCTGTAAGATATCTTGAAAAAAATAGTAAGAGAAGCTAACCTTTATAAAATTCTTTGGGATTTATAAAACACTTTACAACTATTATTTTATTTTATTGTCACAATAATCCTGGGAGAGGCTGGCTATTACAGTTCTCATATTACATATGAGGAAATTGAGGAAGAGAAGATGTTAAATGACTTGTCTAGGATCACATAGGTCAACTCTGAACTTAGGATTTCCTGAATTAAATTACAGTGCTCTGTCCACTATGCAACCCAGAGATAGATTCTAGAAAGACCAGACCAGTGAGTTTTAGATTCATCTCCCACAAAATTCTCAAACAAATTATTATACAAAGTGGCATGAGAAGACCCTAAAAGGTGGCATAGAGTAAACTAAGAAAAAAAGTTATTATTTTCAGCATTTTCAGCAATTCCAAAAGGCAAAGACCACAGTGCTAAGCACTGATGAAAAGCATTAAAAAGAAATTTTATTAACATACGTGAATAGAAATTTTGTAAGAATTTCAGAGTTTGAAAGGACTTGGAAGATCATCTAGTCCCCAGCTTCTTAAAGTATAGTTCATGACCCCATATGAGGTTTTGCAATTGAATGTGGGGGTTAAAAAATCAGGACTTATTACCAACAAATGTTTTACTTGTATACTATTATATATACCTATATACCCAGAGCCACTTAAAAGTTTTTTGGGAGAAAAGGGGTCACAAATGCAAAGGATTTAAGAAGCCCTAATATAGTCTGAGCCCTTCCTTTTCAGGTGAGAAAACTGAGCATCACGGAGTCAGAGTGACTTTCAAAGGTCATATGCCAATTAAGTGACAAAGCTGGAATTTAACCACATGTCCTGCTATACTCATTTCATTTCCTATTTTCATCAGGTTATTAGATTAATAAATCAAAGAAATGCTAGGTGGCTAGAATTCAGCAAAGCATGTGAAAAAACCTCTCCCAGTATACTTGCAGACAGGGAAGAATCAGTGAAAGCTAGGTAAGAAAGAGCTCTGAGTAAAATCAAGAGGATCTGGTTTCCAATTCTGGTTCTGGTGCTTACCTCTTCTGTGTCCTTATGCGGCTCACTTAATCCTATATTCCCTTGTCTATAAAATGACTAGAGAGGGCCATCTCCAATTGTCCTGATCTACATCTGGCCACTGGTCCCAGATGGCTCTAGAGGGGAAAGTGAGATAGGTGACCTTGCACAGCCCTCTCTCATTCCAATTCACCTGCATGTCATAGCATCATCTCCCTGATGTCAAGGTCCTCTTTAAGAGTGAAGGACAAACAACAGAATGACTAGATGACTCCTGGAGTTCCCACTCAAGTCTAGATCAACAAGCCTATTATCATCCTAAGACTTAAGAGATCTTATTGAATTCCTTCACTTTACAGATGAAGAAAATGAAATGGAGAAAGAGAAAAACTGCACCAAATCAAGAAACTAGTTAGTGAGAGAAGTGACACAAGAATCCAGGTCTCCTGACTTTTAAGTCTTATACACTTTCACTACCAGTACTTAACAATATATATAAGCTCTACACAGAGCACACTCACTACCTTACTTTATTATCAAACACCATTAGTAAAAAGCACCAGATGATAGGCAATTCTTGCTGACAAAGTCTGGCTTCTCCCACATTGAAAAGATACACTCTCTTTTAACCCCAGCTTTCCTGACATCCTTTCCTAAATTCAGATTAATGCTTCTACTCGGAGTCTAGAAGTTAGCAGTCAATAAACCACACTGTAGCTATGTTTGAAATTAGGCTCAAAACAGCTAATCTCTTTGAAACAGCCCAAACTCAAAAGAATGACACAAAGACTTTCAAAGGGAAAGGGGTTAATTAATCACCATCATGGAAGTCTGTGATCCGAAGAAGGTGAAGCCCATTTCACTGTAAATGCCAGAGGCAGCCACGAAGAAGAGCCGGTCAATGCTAATAAGTCTTTACCCTTTTTCTTTGGTCTCTTAAATTCTGCTTCCCAAAGATATGCAAGGGGGAGAGAACAAGGTAAATACTACTTACATGACCTATACTCATATCAGCCAATCACAAGAAATGTTTCTTCCATTAAAAGTTTCCAAATGAAAAGATCCAGCATAAATCTAGCACACAAACTCTATGACTAATAAAAAATTGTTTTAATATTCAACAAATAATGTGACGACCGCGCTAGCACCCCAGACACCCCAGAATCAGCCGGATTCAGGATAAGCAAAAGTCCTTAGTCTTTATTCTTGGTCTTTAGACGCAGGATTGAACAGGATGAAAGCAGAATCTCCATGACCGCCTTCTCCCTCTTCTACCTGCAAAGAGTGACTCTGGCCAGCCCTATTCCATCCCCTAGTCCCCCCCCACCCCCACAACCCTCTGTATACAACAATCATTGAGCCAGCACAGGATAGTGGGAAGGACCATTTTCCAAGCATATGTCCACAGAGTATTGTCCAATCAGTAATTAGCCTTAAGTGCTTGAATAGACCTCAGAGCAACGACTCAAGAGTTTCAGCCCTCTATAAAATAGAAATCACTGCTTAAATAAAACCTAAAGGTTTATACTTTACCTGGAACTAAGGAAAGTTATAACTGAGTTATAACAGCTGTGGGGATCCAGGAATAGAGAGCAAAGAAACTAAACTGTCTCACCCTGGTGAGAGAGATTTTGTATCCTACAGTTACATGGAAATTAAAGAGATACACACAAGTTACCACATAGAACTGAAGAACATAAGCCTTACCCGCAAGTAGTTTATGATCTCTCAAAAGATATAAAACTAACACATATATGAAACAAAAAAGGAATCTGATATGTAACCATATACAATGAAATGCATCATGTGTGTATGGACTATAAATATCCTAAGAATTCAATACAGTTATTAAGTACCTACTATGTGTCAAACATTGAGTCAAACACAGTCAGAGGATACAAAAAGAATCAAAAGACAGTTCTGCTCTCAAGGAGCTTACAGTCTATGGGGGAAGGGAAGGAAAGGAAGAGGGGAGAAAACATACAAACCAAATATATGCAAATCAGGCTATAAAGAGGATAAACAGAAAATAAGAAAGAAAAAAAACTGGAATTAAAAGGTATTTGGGGAAAAGAGAGAAAAATCATAGAGAATTTCATGAAGAAGAAGAGATCTGAAATGAACCCTGAAGAACATTGGACTGAACAGCCAATGAGAAAGATGAAATGACAGGTTTATAGAATCACAGGATCATAGAATTGGGAATTCAAGAGTACTTTAGAGGTCATCTAGGCTAAAAGTGTCAAGCATGGGGCCCATAACACTCTTAAGTGCAACCAAAATAAATAAAAATATAATAATTAAGAATATTTTAGAAAATTAGTAAAAAATACAACAAAGTATAGACAATATTATATTTTAAAACTAAATCAATATATAGCCCATGGTAAAGTACAGTTGTTCTTAACCTGGGGTCCACAGAGAGGTCTGTGAACTTGGAATGAGGAGGGAGGAAATCCTATCTTTATTTTCACTAATCTCTGGCTGAGATTTAGTATCTGGTTCAGTTAGTTAAAAATGTTATTCTGAGAAGAGGTCCACAGACTTCAGTAGGCTACCAAAGGGATCCATGACACACACAAAAAAAGGTTAAGAACTGCTAAAATGGAAAGGCCCTCATTTTACTGATGAGGACATTGAAATTCAGAGGTCATTTGCCAAGGAATTTGTATACAAATAAGCAAATGGCAGAAACAAGAACTGCATCAAGTCCTCTAATTCCTAATCTTTTCCTCTTTCCCTTTCACCACACTGCACCTCCCCGGCTTTATTCCAATCCCAACTCCATCCCTATCAGGGCCAGAGAGGGAAGATATATTGGAGTCCCCATGATTAAAAGCAAAGAGGCCAGTTAAAATGAGCATAGCTGTATTTATGAGGTCATGAAGACAAGAGATTAATAAAAGTGGATGGTACTATATTGAAATTTACTAAGTGAACAAAGTCAGGAATACGTGAATTCAAATGCTGGGCAAATCACTTAACCCCTTCATACTTCCCTTTGCTTACCTATAAAATGAGGGGGTTTGTTCTTAAGATTCTTTTTGACTCTAAATCTATGATCCTATATAGTTTGGGCATATGGGAAAGGGATGGAAAATGACTATCTCGGTACTTAAAAACCCTTCTAGACAAAGGCATTCCAACTGGACAGAATAAATAGCATCACTGAAGTATTCTTTGAGTTGATTTATGCAATGAAAATGATTTTTATAAGGATTAATTTTCTGGAAGTGGCAAATCTAGGAGACCAACTGGGAAACAGTTAATAGTCAATGGTCAATAAACATTTAATAAAATTCTACTAGATTCCAGACATTTTGCTAAGTGACAAAGATACAAATAAGACAGGCAGTCCTTGACCTCAAAAAGCTTATAATCTGATGGTGTATTACAGGAAACTACACACAAAATTATATAAAGGCTTGTATTAGGAGACAGTTTAATACCAAGATGGAATGCTAGCCTTGGGGTCAGAAAAACCTCAGCATGAATTCTGCCTCAGAAACTAGCTGTGTCACCCTCAATCTAAGTTTCCTCATCTGCAAGCTGAGGATAGTAATAGTACCTCAGTGTTGTAGTGAAAATTTATTGAGAATATATGTAAGGCTCTTTGCAAACTTTAAAATGTCAAACAAATGTTTTTGTTATTATTATATTGGTTACTGTTGTTATCATGATCATCATTATTATTATATCAACAAGGAAAGGAAGGAAAAAATAGGAGGAAAAATTCTAAAAGGGACACAAATTGACACAAGTGGGTAACTAACTTAATACACATATTACAGATTTTTAGATCTCATACAGTATCTTATGTAGAGCTATGAACTTAACTCAGACTCCCCTCTAGAAAAAAGTGGTGGATTCTATAGGTACCAAGTATAGGCAATGTTTTGGTGGTTTTCCTTAAAACTCTTCCTTGTTATGAGGCAAAGTTCTTTTGAAGGTAACAGGGAATTATGGCAAAATTTCACTTGCTACCAGAGGAAATTCAACTAAACTGCTCAATTGGTTAAAAAATTTTAAATTTTCTTAAGATTACTAGTGTGGTTCCATTCACTTTAAACATTCTACTCCCAGTAATCATCTTCATTTCTCAAAAACTTGATCATTCTTCAAATTCTTCAAATCCCCAAATAACTCTCCTTTCATTCTCCCAATCAGATGTGAACTCTTTCTCCTATGAATCTTCTTGTACTTTCTGGTATTAAGAATATTTTAGCTATAAAAAAGTTACTTGTATCCTATCTTATGCTCTTTACTAGATTATAAACTTGTCAAAGGCAGTTGCTCTTCATTTGAAGCACTTACGGACAACACATAAATAGAGAGCAATTTATAATTGTTAAACATAATAATAAAATATCAAACAGAAGAACTAGAAGGCACACAGAATCAGGATTTACCTTGATAAAAACAGATTTTTGAATCAGGATTGTACAAAATGGTAATGGACTGCCATATATATAGTAGTGTCCATTATTGGAAATATTAGTAGATGGCAAATAAACAACTATCAGGGATGCTATACAAGAAAGGATTCCAACTTTAGTGGAAGGTTGGAATATATGATCTCAAAGTTCATTTCCTAGGAGTCTGTGATAATCAATATGCTTTAAAAAACCATTCTGAGTTATGCTGAGTGGAAATATTTCAAAATTAAATCACAAATTTAATATTTAAAATAACACATTCTGGTTATAATCATCTCTTATAAAAAGAAAAACTGTAACTTTAAGAAAATAACATAGCAGTGGGATCCTCTAATGCATTTTTCAATCAGGATGTTATGTCTAGGGATTTGCTCTAAGCTGATTTTAAAGAGAGGAAATCCCAATTCACAGAACAAGCAATTTGTTTTCTCCCCAAACCGACAAGCAGTATCATTTTACATTGGATACTAGAGAATTGTATTTATTGAGTATGCCTTTATTTTTGAAAAAGGTGGGGAAAAAAGAACATTAGTATTGTGAATTGTATGAAATGTTAAATAATGAAACTACCAACTCCATAAAGAAACTTAGTAAAAAACAGAATTCAGTTCCAGAATTAAATCATCAGAAAAAAGCTTCCAGGTTACCAATGACTCTCAATTCCATTTCTAACACTGGGAAGGCCTTTTACGACAGTCAAGAAGGGGGACCATTAAGAACCTGTTCATGTGTTCTTTTCCCTCAACTTCCAAAGACAATGGAATTCTTCCCATCTCATTTAGAAAGGGGAGTTCATTGTCCTTCCATTACATTTTAAAAGGATAGGCATGTTCAGCCATCAGTCCTCTCAAGAAGATGCGAAGGCAGTTTTGAATCCAATATTAGTTACTACTGTGTATTTTAGGAGAAGTTACTGAAAGTTTCAGTAACTTTTTTTTTGGGGGGGGGGGGAGGAGAGGGGATAAATGTTCTTGAAATCAAATGAACACTGGAGTAATCCTCTTCAGGGTGGAGGTGAGGAGATAAAAGGATCTCAGGAAAATCTCCTGTAAGACAATCAACTGACTAATTTCACTATTTACTTTGGGTGCCTATTATTCAGACCATTCTCAGTATGAGTGGAGAGATCCCATCATCAAAAGTCAATCTAGCTTGAAAGCTGAATTTCTTTTTTCACAATAACAAATGTGAAATTTTACAACCCAAAGGAAAGGCTTCAATAAGGACTTCATTGTCATTTTTTTTTTAAACAAGTCTCATTCTAAAAAACAACTCACATTTCTGTACCAGCTTAGGATCTAAAAAGCTGCTTCTTCACAATCAAAGTGTCATGTAACATACCCATTTCACAGAGATGCTAAGTGGTTTGCCCAAGGTGATACAACTAGTAAGTAGCAAAGCCAATATTCAAACTCTTATCTTATAACTCCAAATCCCACAATCTTTCATTATACCACAGTTATCTTTCATGCCTCAAAATGAATAAATTCTTGGAATACTCTTAATAAAGGTGCTTGAAGATTCAGCACCAAGGACAGCCCACACCTCATTAATGGACATTTTAACCAGGTGTTTTTTCCTATGGAGGGTGTGTTAGACACAACCACTTCTGTTTAATCAGCCACCTAAGGGGGATTAATCTTTGTCCAGTTTATGACATGACACAATTAATGTCATGGATGTCTAAGGAGAATGCCAGAGAAGAGAACCTGTCTAGAACTGAGACAATGTTATATACTTTGTGAAAGACATTCCTTTCCCTCAAATTTTTATAAATTTTACTCAAATTAAAATGAACATTAAATATCCATAAGTGAGAAAAGTCATTTGGGGTATTATAATATGTTGGGCCTGATTCAGGTAGGCCCCCAGCAATTTAGGTCCAATATTGGAATAAAATTAGACACTTGTAATCCAATTGTCAGTTAACAAAAGGAGGTTTACCTAGCTATAGTAGGGTAACAATGTTCAAGGCAAGGAAAGGATATTCAATAGGATAAACCCTAATTTAGCTGACCACATCTTTCCAGTTTATTCTGCTGGTCAAAAAAAATAAAGCCTCATGACAGAATTCTAGACCATCGTATCCTGTTATTTTATACCCAGGTGATAAGGTGCTAAAACAGTGGCCAAAATCTTAGTCTCTTGAGCTAATCAAATCTCAAGGATAATTTCAATACCTTTTAAGGAAAATGCGCTTAACTTGTAAAATGTGATTTTGAGTGGGAAGGGGGGAGGGAAGGGGAGGAGAGCGAAATCAGGATATTGCTCTCAACATAGGTGCCTAGAAAAGAGCAATACCTAGTTTGTTTTGATGATATGAGATAGGATGGAGAAAAAAAATTATAAATCGGGTTCTATGAAAAGTAATTAGTCCTTCCTGTTTGCTTTGTTGTTTGGTTTTTAATTTCATTCAACAAGCACTTATTGAGTTGACTATGCACAAAATGCAAGGTACAACCACTAAATGAAAAAGTTTCCCTATATTTTGGCCTATTACATTCTACTGGGGGAGCCAATGTGTAAACATGTGTATGTGTTTTTCTACATACGTGTGCCTATATATACATATGTAAACCATATACCCATATACACACATGCATACATATGCAAACATGTGTGTGTGTATGTTTAATTTGATGAGAGAGAGTATTCAAGACCATATCCATGTAGAATCACAGATCTTAAGGACCTTTTAGTTCAACTCCTTCACTTTGAAAAGACTCAGGAAAAAAAATAAAAATAAAAAGGCCCAGGAAAAAATAATGAGTTAAAAATAAAAATGCCTAGGTAGGTTAAATGACTTTGCCTACATTACAAAAAATCATTTCTCTATGGAATATCTCTATATTAACAAGTTGCTGTGGCCAGGAAATAGAATGAAATGATAGCTTAAATACTAATTAGTAGTTAATAAAAATTAATTCTTAAAACAATATATATATATATATGGCTACTATAATATAAACATAAGTACCATCTAAAATTTTTTTTAAAAAGTGAATGTTACACAATTATAAAGAACAGAAATGAGACTTCCCCACCTTGCCAACCCCACCCATGTAGAGGTAGAAGAATCCTAACTTTTGTACACTGTATGAATTTTTAGACTTTTTCAATATATTGATCAGTTATGTTCTTCTTTCTCTCTTTTTCTGTTTTTAAAAATATACTATTGTTATATAGGATAATTCTTTGGAAGAGGGAGGGATGGCGGGAAAATTTATGGTGATATTTTTTAAAAGGCATCAGTAAAAACTAATTTTAAAAAATATAAGTAAAAATAAACTTTTGAAAAGATGAGTTAGAAGGCCTTCAAATAGCTGTGGGTAATAAGCAGGGTACTGAATATGTAATTGGACTGCTCTTTGCTCAAATTTCTTTCGTCTTCTACACAAAACAAGTCAGGAGTTCAAAGACCACAAACATTCTCTGGAATGGTGGTATCCATGGCCTGCCCCAATAGTTGCAAGAAAAACATAATAAACTGAGTAATACATTTTCTGGAATTACATGTCATTACCCTTGCCCACCATTAATAGTCACTTCAAAGCAATCATTGCCCAAAAGAGCAAAACCACACTCTAAAGCTGTTCATCAAAACATTTAAATCCTTTTTCTTAAGCTAAAAAAGAAGTCAGGAGGTTAAATCCACTGGAGAATAACTATCTTTTTCACATGATATCAGGCATAAAGTACCTTCTAACGCTAACATTCTGTGATTACATGATTATATATTATCAAAACATATTTAATGAGCAAAGCACAGGCTGTGGCAAAGATTTGAAGTTGCTTGATCTGGGTTAGACTTCTTGTTCTGTCATTTAAAAGATATGTGATCTTGGACAAGTCACTTAACCTCAGTGAAACTTAAGTTTCCTTGTTTCTAAAATGGAGGTCATGGTTTTTACAGCTGAAAGGGGATTATTTTTTAAAAATTATCTAGTTCAAGGTTTCTTAATCTATTTTGTGGCACAGACTCCTTAGAGATTTGCTGAAGGCCATGGATACCTTCTCAAAATAATGCTTTTCAATGACTACAGTAAAATATACAAGATTACAAAGGAAACTAATTATATTGACATAAGGATGTATTTTTTTCTCATTCAAGTTCATAGACCTTTTGGAGGGTGTGAACTCCAAGTTAAGAACCTTGCTTTGAGAAACCAAAAACCAAAAAACCCTGTTCTAGTACAACCCCATATTTTAAGAAGGAAGAACTGAGGCCCAAAATCAAATGATTTATTTGGTTAAATTCAATAGATAACAAATAGAAGAGCCAAGAATTAAATCCAGGTCTTCAATAGCAACATTATGTCTAAGTGCCTCAAAAGGTTATTGTGAAGCCAAAAGGAGATGGAAGCATATATATAAAGTGCTTTAAAAAGCATAAAATGATAGACAAATGTCTGCTATTAACATTGCTGTTATTGCTGCTATTGATAAGGATTTGGCCATAAAAACCTATTCTTCAAAGGCCCAATACAGGACTAATTTTAAAGGAAAAAAATGCCTTTTATCAAGCTCCTTTTCTTACTTCAGCTATCAAATTTCTTTGAGGAAAACACAAGGAGGATTCTGCTTTTTATAACATAAAAGTTAAGCAAGAGACTAGTCTCAGCATTGGAGGAAAATTTAAGATCAAATGAGAGTAAAACAAAAGAAAAACTGACAAGACACCTAGGCAAAATTGAGAGAGACAGAGATTACAATAGTTACTTAGAGGGGTATGTTTGCATAACTGTCAAGAATTAGGCAGGGAAGAAGAGAAATGAAGAATCAACACTTGTAGGTGGTACAAGCATACTCTGAGTAGTTAGGTGGTACAGAGGATTGAGTCCCATAGGCCTGGAGTCAGGAAGACCCAAATCTGGTCTCAGACTAGCTGTGTTACCCTTGCCAAATCACTTAATCCTGTTTACCTCAGTTTCTTCATCTAAAATTCTTCATATTAATCTGAAAAAGGAAATGACAAACAACCCCAGTATCTTTGCCAAGAACAATTCAACAACAAACAAGAATATATACTAGGACCTATCTGGCTACTTATTATTCTCTTTCTTTCTTTTGAGAATAGTAAATCTGGGGATTGGACTTTTTTGGGTTGTTGTTTTGGGGAATGGGGCAAGTTGGATTAAGTGATTTGCCTAGGGTCACACAACTAGTTAAGTGCCTGAGGCTGGATTTGAATTCAGTATCTCTTGACTTCCACTGTGTGATTCTATTTGCCCCAATTATTGCTTGCTTTCTAATTAAGAAGACAGTTTAAGTAAATTGTATAATACACAGAACATTGGAAATATATACCATTATAAGACTAGTATGCCTGGAAGATTCCCAATGAAGAAGGCAATTCTAGAATGATGACTAGAACAGGAATACCCTCAAGTTTCCTGAGCAGTTGTCACACAAAAAAGAAAAGCCAAAAGCCAACTGATTAAGAGATTTTTTTTATTTCATATTTAATAGTCATGAACATAAACAATAGTTTAAATATGGGAAATCAAAACCTCCAAATTATTTACAATGTTAAAAAGGTGATTTGCATGAACCAAAAAAAAAAAAAAAGTTCCTGTTTGTTTCTCTATCCTCCTCCAATCTTATTTTTCTTTCACAGAGATATTTATAAAAGGGGAAAAGAGTTTTTTTTACTCACATCTCAAAAGTGCCCTCTACCTCTAAATCTATTAATCCTGACCTGTCACTCAAGAGGCTGCATAATATGATAGAAACTCTGGGACTCTAGTGGTCCCTTACAATAAAGCTCTTTGAATCACTGATGGAACATTGATACCAGGGAGCAAATGTTCTTTGAGTTTCTCTGAAATTTAGAAATTCAGCAAGTAGAAACAACTAAGTTTAGAACATAGTCAAGATAATTAGTTAAGATAGAAAGCTACCAAACAGCCTGATTCTTTTTTCCTCAATTCACTGAAAATGAAAGGCTCTAAATCCTAGGTCAGTTTCTTTCTCAAGACAGTTCTACCCTATTTCCTATAGAAGATTATGCCCAAATGAAATTATGTCCTTGGGCCTCTAGTCTCCTCCTGTATACAAGGTGTGATAGGGCTCTCTCCCTCCCCTCTCTACTGCCCCACAGGTAATTATGTCTTTTAAAATTATTCTGAAATCTCCATTTTTGTTGCTCATCCCTAGGCATATATTAAGGTCAAGAAATCAAGCTCCCAGGGTTTGGTCAAGTTTTACAGAAAGAGTAGAACTCTGTTCTCTTGTTATCAATGATCTTCCTAGGACAACATCACTGTTTCAGAATGAACTTCTTCAGGATCTTTACTCATCAGTCCAAAAAAGATAATAAACACGTAAAAATGAAGTCGATGGAAAAGTGACTTGAGAAAGTAAAGAATGCCATACAACGGCAGTCCAGAAAACAAAACTTCCCAGAATGAACCCATGACTTATAAGGCAGAAGAAAATACCTTCAAAACCATCTTATGATCCAAAGATAATGAATCTAGCGTTAATCAGGGTAGGCACTTAGTTAAGTAAAAAATCCTTTTAAGTGTCCTCAAGATATACTTATCTCTGCTTCTGGGACAAGTTAAGTTTTCTCCATATCTCATCTCTACCAACAAGCAGATTCTCTGCTAGGGTCATGAAAAAATTGAGTGGTTATTTTGTTTGTTTGTTTGTTTGTTTTTTTAGGGTTGAAATGTTAATTAGTTAAGACACAGTAGCTGTACTACTAAGCACACTAAGTAATAGCATAGAGACCTTAACAAGGTTAATCATGTATCAAATAAATTTCATGGGTGTATTATGTTTTTGAAAAATCACAAAAATCACAGATTTTTCACACTACATGATTCATTAACAAAAAGTCAGTACAATCAATGATTCAAAAAAGGAACATAAAAATACCAAAGAAAAGTTTTTGTAAACTACTCAAATTTAAGTCACATCTAATCTAGGCCCATGAAAGATCCCAAGGAAAGGTTGAATGAAGGTATGGTGTCACCTGGCTAGGAGTCTTGATCGAGTTACATTATGGACCCCTATCAAGAAATTGAGCAAAGAATTTCATAATGGCCTCAGCTTCCTCTTGCAAAATGAGGGAGGCAGGCTAAGTTTTATGGAAATTGATTCCTTCTCTAATTATCTATGATTCTGTGATAAGATATCCTTATGGTAAAAGACAAAAGGTACCAAGAAGAGTAAGGCACTGAGAAAACAATTATTTCTAAGTGATTAAAACAGTTCTGTAATTAGACTGACATACCATAATAATCTTCACTAAGCAAAGAACATAGGGTAATTTGAAAAATGGGGCCTGGACCTCATCCATAGTCTGCCTTCTAACTGTAGTTGCATGCTCTTGACACAGTTCTGAGTCTTCTTTTCTTTCTATTGTCTATGATCTTATCTGTTCCCAGGGGCTCAGTTAGCAGTTGTAGACAGATGACCCCCAATTCAACATTCTCTGCCCCTAAGCCCAGTTCTATACCTTCAATTTCCTGCTTAGCATCTCAACCTATATATCTATGGACATCTCAGACTCAACATATCCAAAACAGAGCTCATTATTTTTTCCCCCAAATCCACTTTTCTTCCTATTTTCACTGTTTTTGTTAGGGGCATCTCCCTCCTTCCAGTCACCCAGAGTTCTCTTTCCTCCTCTTTATTCATATGGGATCACTCTTTTTCAGGCCCTCATCACCTCTCTCTTCTAAATGCTCTTACCTCAAGTTTCTCTGATCTCCAATCTATGCTCCATAGCTGCCAAATAATTCTTGAAACAAAAGTCTATGGTACCCCCTTGCTCAAAAAGTTCTAGTAACTCATCCTATAGAATGAAATACAAATATCTCTGTTTGGCATTAAAAACACCTCACAATCTGGCTCCAACCTCTTTTAACACTTCTTATATATATTAATTCCCTTCACATAATTCTACCTTCCAGTGTCTTTGTCATATTTGCCTTTCCTCAAACACAACATTCCAAACCTATGATAAAACACAGAAAAGAAGCTCTCTCATTCCTGAAATGCCCCCTCCCTTTCCTTTCCTATCAGCACTTAGGATCCCTAGCTTCTTTCAAAACTCAGCTAAACTGTTCTGACAGTCTCAGAGACCTTGGAAAAGTGCCTCAATCTCTCAATGCCCTAGGCAATTCTAAAATAAAGAATTGCAAAGAGGGTGCCTATCAGAAATCAAAGAGGGATTACCTTACCTAGGAGTTCACAAGTGCAGTTTCAATCCTAAGAATCCATACTCAAAAATTAAAACTCTTGTTGCCTATTTTTGCCCTATGTTGCTAAGGCCATTACAATGAATTAATGTGCAATGAGTTAACCTCTGACAGGTGCTGCTGATGGATCCAGAAATGATTCAGCCAAGTAAACTGAACTGAATTGAATCTGGCAAACTACAGAAAATTTAGTTTCATGCAACCTCCAAAGCCCTTTTTCTGTCCCATATTTTTTAATTTAAATTTTTTTCTGTAAACAATAATCTATTTTTCTTTCCCTTCCATCTTCCCTATTAAAAAAAAAAAGCAAAAACAAAAACAAACAAAAACTCTTATTAACAAATAAAACAAGTTCTCTAATTGGTAATATCTAAAAAAAAAAAAAAAAAGTTTGATTTTGCACCCTAGGTCCAGGAGCACAAAGCCCAAAATCCCAATAGTCATCTGGCAACACTGGACACTGACAATCACAAAAAACCCAAATTCAGATTAGTCCAAATCACAGGTGATTCAAAGGACAAGACCATTGTTGGAGATAAGTCGGCCAAAGCATGTGGCTTGGCAGGGAGAAATAACATAAAAACCAACATCAAGGACTCTTAGCTCTTTACAGTTGAATGGAACTGATTGGATGAAGCTTTCTCAAGTTTGAGTCACATGATCCCTATACCCAGTTGAGCCTTGAGTTTCAGGAAGTCACATGATCCCTGTTCTCATGGGTTTTGAACCTTGGGTCCCTCAGGGACTGGGGGGTGAAGGGGTCACATAATCTCTAGAGGGATGAAATTTGAACCCTGGGATATAGGAAGTTAGTAAAGTTACAGGAAGTGATGTGACCCATAGGAAGCAGACAACATTGGTGACCATTAGTCAAGGATGGTTACAGACTTTTAATCTATCCAATGAGAAGGCTCATGTCTTTTGCTTTTAAGTTCTGGACAAACTGGAAACTGGCCAGGTTCCAGGAGCACATGGCTGGAGTTGGGATGGCTCCCAGGTGTGTCTGGGCCTCTCCCTCTCTTGTATCTGAAGATGTCTCTGATTAGTTAATTTGGGAAAAGGTGTCTTGCATCTGTCCCACCCACAATTACCTGCACAGACTAACGGATATCAGAAATATTGAACAAAATATAAAAAAGATCTAGAAGAAGCATCATAGTACTTGCGTTGGACAAGATTTTCTTTAGAAAATTTATGGGAAGACATGAAGAAGAAACAAACAAAAAAAAATGATATAAAGTTGGGGGAGGGATTCTGTCTTTATCAAGGAAAGGAGAATCCACACTGATGAAATAATGGCAGGTATTTGTAGCAGTGCAGAGAGAGGGTGAAAGAAATGGCATGTTCATAAGAAATTAAGACACATGCCTACTACAGGGCTATCTACTTTATGAATACTCAAACTTTACTCACAGTGATGGATGTCCCAGATACGACAGAGACAAGAAGATCAGAGTAATATAGTCTAGTCTATTTTATGTCTGACTTTTACCAGCCCAAAGAGAGTAGCCATAAGTCAATTAGAAGAGACTATCCCAATCAGTGATATAGATGAGAGAATAAAAATCATGATCTTCAATCAAACTTATTAGAAGAAAAAAAAACATTCACTTCTGCGCTCCTGAACTCACTTACTTGGTTCTAAAACCTAAAGCAATAAAAAACCATCTGTTAATGTAAGCACTGGCCTGTTTCATAATTCTGAAGCAATGCAAACATTGGTGGTGCAGTGTAAACATAGGTGACATAGCAGATAAAGAACTGGGTCTGGAGTCAGGAAGACCCAAGTTCAAATCCATCCTGACAGTTAATAACCATCTGATTCTGAGCAGGTAATTTAAACTTATTTGCCTCAGTTTCCTCATCTGTAAAATGAGGTAAATAATACCACCCACTTGGGTTATCAAATAAGATAATACTAAAACACTTAGCAGAGTGCCTGGCACAAAGTAAGCACTATATAAATAGTTTTATTTGAGAAAAAACTCTAGTCCAGGGGTCCTC
Source organism: Antechinus flavipes (assembly GCF_016432865.1). Taxonomy (NCBI): domain Eukaryota; kingdom Metazoa; phylum Chordata; class Mammalia; order Dasyuromorphia; family Dasyuridae; genus Antechinus; species Antechinus flavipes. Next base: position 299,150,617 of record NC_067399.1, on the reverse strand, counting down.
AAACTATGGCCCATGAGCCAGATGCTTCAGCTGATGATGATTATCCTCCTTACCCAGGGCTACAAAGTTTTTTTATTTAAAGGCCCACAAAATAAAGTTTTTGTTTTTACTATAGTCTGGCCCTCCAATAGTCTGAGGGACTGTTGAAGTGAACTGGCCCCCTATTTAAAAAGTTCCCTGCTCTAGTCTATCATTTAAAATTGACATTAAACTAAATAAGGCCTATACTATATAGAAAAGATAAAAGATCACTTCACAAATTTCAAAATATTCAAATTAACACTAAATAGGCTTTCTAAAAAATCTTTATCGGTAATTCCATTCATATGGAGAATACTTGATAGAATAGATAGTATAGAGTAAAATCCAAAGACTGGAATCAATAGGTCTGCCTCAGATACATAACTATAAAACCTTGGTTTTAACCAGTGGACCTCAATTTCCTCCTCAATAAAACAAGGCAGTTGGGATTGATGGTTTTTTAAGGCTTTTCCAACTCTCTATCTACATTTTAAGGAATTCCCTCTACCAATCAGCAACTTAGCTTCAATTTAAGAGTCTTTTAGGTCATATGTAGGTGAACTGAGATGTTAAGTGACTTGTCTATAATTACAGAGCTCTTAAGTGTGAAAGACAAGACTTGTGCCAAGATTCTCCTGACTCCAAAGCCCAGCCTGCTTTCTACTGTAATATGTCCCAATAGTGTCTGAACAAAAGAAGAAAATGTTTTTTGTTTTGTTTTTTGCTGAGACAATTGGGGTTAAGTGACTTGCTCAGGCACACAGCTAGGAAGTGTTAAGTATCTGAGGGCAGAGAGAGAGAGAGAGAAGAGAGAGAAAAAAGAGGAGAGAGAGAGAGAGAAGAAAGAGAGGAGAGAGAGAGAAAAAAGAGGAGAAAGAGAGAGAGAAAGAGAGAGAAAGAGAGGGGAGAGAGAGAGAGAGAGAGAGAGAGAGAGAAAGAGAGAAAGAGAGGGAGAGAGAGAGAGAGAGAGAGAGAGAGAGAGAGGGAGAGAGAGAGAGAGAGAGAGAGAGAGAGAGAGAGAGAGAAAGAGAGAGAGAGAGAGAGAGAGAGAGAGAGAGAGAGAGAGAGAGAGAGAGAGAGAAAGAGAGGGGAGAGAGAGAAAAGAAAGAGAGGGGAGAAAGAGAAAAAGAGTGAGAGAGAGAAAGAGAGTGAGTGAGAGAGAGAGAGAGAGAGAAAGAGAGAGAAAGAGAGAGAGAGAAAGGAAGGAAGAAGAAAACTATTAACAACCATGGGGGAAAATGCTCCAAAATCACTAATCATAAGGGAACAACAAACCAAAACAACTCTGAGATTTCATTTCACAGTTAGAGAACTGGCAAAAGATGGGAATAGTCAGTGTTGGAAGGGGTGTGGAAGAACAGACACACCAATGCATTGTTCCTGGAACTGTGAATTGGTATAACCATTCTAGAAAGCAATTGGAACTCCGGAAACTCTGGAAATTTTGAAACTGTACAAAGAAAGTGACAAAAATGCTCAAACCTATTGGCCCAGAAACTCCACTCCTAGTTATAGATCTTCAAGAAGGTCAATGAAAAGGAAAAAATGAAAATATTTACAGCAGAATTTTGTGTAGAGGCAAAGAACCAGAAGCAAAGTAGACAATCATTAACTGAAGATGGTTAAGTAAATTATGGCATAAGAATGTAATGGAATTTGATTGCTGTGCTCTAAAAACTGATTATAATCATGGAAAACATGGGAATGATGAACATATAGAAGACTCACATGAATAGGTATAAAATGAAGGAAGCAGAATTAGAGAATACAAAACACACACACACACACACACACTCAAAAACAATTAAAACTGAAGGATACAAAATTAGACTGACCAAAATTGACCCCAAAGTAGAAATAAAAGAAGGATTTCTTTTACCTGCTTCTCGACAAAGACGGGAAACTAGCAGTGGAGAACACTGCTAAAAAATGTCAGACTTGTTCAATCTTTTTGTTAGTTTTGAAGTACTTTTCCCCCCTCCTTTTTAATATTTGCTGTAAGAGATTGTTCTCTGGGAGGTAGAAGGATGACAATTACATTGGGGAATGCAGGTGATACAAAGACAAAAGTCAGTGACTGAGGGGTAGAAGTTTAAACTGAAAAGAAAGTAAAGTGAAATAATCACTAGATTCGAATTAAAGAGACTGAAGTTCTATAATTCTACCTCTATCATCTGAATATTATCTAAAACATTTTATTTCTCTTTCTGGATCGTAGTTTTATCCTCTGATAAAGGAAAGATTTGGCCTAGGTGATATATAAAATCCTTTACAACTTGAAGTTCCTTTAATTCTGAAGATGGAAAGTGCACTTACAATAAACTAGAGTATAATTTTTATTTCTCTTCTAAAGGAAAAAGAATATTGGCTCAACCTACCTAAAGTGCCAAAACTTCATTCAAGAGTTATGTCCAATTCTGTGGGTCATGAAGAACAAAAAACCTTGCTACAGGAATTGAGACTACCAAAAAAAGTCTTAAGATAAACTTAGAGGATTTCTTGATACCTCTTTGTACACATATATCTCCTACTCAAATACCTTCCATGAATCACCACGGTTTATAAGACAACAGCCAAAATCCTTAGCATGATGCTCAAGACCCTCTACCATCTGGCATTAACTTTGCCAACCTCATTTCTCACTGTTACCTTAAATTAAATGAAATGGCCAGTAAGATACATCATGAACATTCTCATCTTCCATTAAGCTGCTCCCTCTGTCTGAAATTTCTTTCTTCTTCCTACTTACCTAAGTCTTAGCCTTTTTTCAAAATATATATCTCAGCACCTACCTCCTGCATGGATTCTCATGCTGAATTCATGTGTTACTTAGTATATACCATCTTGAGTTATCTTTCCTATGTATATTCCCTGTCTCCCTAACCGGACTGGAAGCACCTTGAGAATAAGGACTATATGTATTCCCAACACTAAAATGGACCTTTATAGAAGTAGGAGCTCCATAATATGCATTGATTATAATGACAATATCAAGATTTATAGCAAGGAAGGTCACAAAATTTCCAGGTCTAGAAATTTATAAGACTGGGGCAGACCCCAATGTATATTGCATTATCTTGCATTGATTCTTTCTTTATGCAGGGTAGAAGCTGAACCTCATGACCTTGAAAGGTCATTCCAGTTCTGCAATTGCACACAATTTGAGGGCCACTGGCAGGAAGAGGTTATCACTAATGAACAGTTTCACTAGCTTGGCAACAATCAACAAACTCCATGGAGATAAAGACAACAGAAAGGCAGTGAAATAATATGAAACACTGAAGGGGGGAAGGAGGGAGGGAGAGGAACCTTCTTCCAAGAGACACAATATGGCAACAAATTGGAGGGAGTGGGTGTGCACACAAAGATCTACAACTTAGAAACAAGGGCGTAACCAAAACTAAGGGTCAGAGTATAATAGCAGATAAGGTACAGTCTCAAAGTTCCTACCCCACCATGATAAAAATAATGGTTACACTGAATGTTTAATTTTCTTGTTCAATACCTATGCCCTTCAGGAAAAGGGCAACAAGGACAATGTAGTATAATGATCAGAGCACTGGATGTGGAGCAAGGAAAACCCAAGCTGAAACTCTGATTCAGATACTTGCTAGCCTCGTGATCCAGAACAAGTCACTTAACCTCCAGCCATAGCATCCTTTTGTGTTAAAATAAGAGGGCTGAGCACAGTGACTTCTAGGATCTCTTCCAGCTCTTAAATCTACGATCCTCTGATTCCATCCTGAGGGAATACAGCATAATGACAGTTGTAGAGAAGAAGACGGAACACTTGGCTTAAAAAAAAGTCTCAATCATAAGTAATAACTATTATTGTTGAGAAACTACTGAGGTTTTAATAAGTTTCCTAGAAATGCTTTCTTAACATTAAGGGGGAAAAATCAATTCCACAGAGTATCTCTCATGATCTACTTTACCTGAGAGCAACTACTTCTGTCTGAACCCTACAGCCCTCCCTTCCAAAGGCAAAAAAGACTGATCTTAACACAAGCAGGGCTAGCAACTCTGACTATCATTACAAGAATCCTACATAATGCATCTAAACTAGTTTGGTCAGTTTATCCCTTTCCCTGCAAGCAGGAAAGCCGCCACATCAGTAACTCTGTTGCTACGGCAACTGCTTACTTTCCATATCAACCGCAAACTGGTTGCCATGGAGACACATATACAAGAAAAATTCTTCTCTCCAGCCAGGGACCAGATGGCAGCTAACTCGGGAAAGTCATGGGCTAAAGGGAGCGGGAGGGGAGGAAGGGGGGGGTGAGAGAAAAAGGGGAGGTTAGGTTCTGCTAAATGAGATATTCACTGTAACACATTTCAGTTTCCCCATCAGCAAGGAGACTGAGCCCTTGACCATGCTTACAGGTTTAGCTTCCCTAACAAGAAGCAAAGGCTCCCACTTTATTGTGGGATTCTCTGAAATCCTACACTGTCAAATATTCAATTATCCTTGAGACAACAATTCAATAACAGCCTCTTACCTCATACTCCCCATTGCTCTCTTTCATTGTAACACTCAATACCAGTTACATTGCTTCAATTTTCCCTATCATGTGCTTTTGGGAATATAATTTACAGCAATAGTTCATTAATCAAAACAACAATTTTTGGTTAGTTGAAGTTCATCCTAAAAAGTCTTTCTGAATTAACAAATGCTAAAAAAAAAAAAAAAAAATCCCAAATGGGAAAAAAAAAAAAAGGCTACTTTTCCAACACAGGAAAATCTTTAGTTGAAGTTTACAGTTTAGATAACAACCTGAAAGCAGCCTTGAGGAATAAAGAGTATCACACCTCCATTTTACAGATGGAGAAACTGACAGGATATGTCAATTGTCTCAGATAAGATATTAAGGGGCAGAAATAGAGCTTTAAATCCCAGTATTCTAACTCCAGATTTAAAGTTCTTTGACTTGTATCACTAAAATAAACGTTATCTTTTTCTTTAGATCTAGATTCTCCAGATGATCAAATCTCAGCAAACAATAGCAATGTAGCAAAGAAAAGATGGAGGAATTCCATGCCTAATATATCAGCATTAAGGCTTAAAGTCTGGTTCTGTTCTATTTTTACTGAATCCCTGATGTCCCTAAATTGGGGTGAAAGGGTAGGCTTTTTTTTTTAATTTTCAAATTTCTATTCTAACTAAAGAACACACAAAAATTTTGATTACTCAAGTTCTTAGAGTATGATATTATTAAATTATATCTTTCTTTTTTGGTTCCCTCTTGAGGGCAGAACAATCAAAGTAACTGATAGGACATGTGATGGATTTTAGTTAAATGGAAGAACATGCTGGATTTGACTCAGAAGGCTCTGTGTAACTCTAGAGTGCTGGGGAGCACTCTCAAGGGCCCTAAAGAAGAGTATGACATAGAGTTTTGTCCCCTGGAATAGAGAAGAGTCTGTATTCATGAGGGTCCCAACAGCATACCAGATACCCAAATAAGGAAAACACAAAAAGTCTATTCCTTATCTACAAGATTTAGCTACAATTTTATGTGGCCACTATCCAATCACTCTTGAAATTACTGTAGGGAAGGTAAAGGGAATAGAAGAAACATTTTATGCCTCTGAAAGCTACCTTCTTCATTTCTTTCATCTAATCTCTAACAATTTTTTTTAAAAGAAAATAACAATGCTTAGAGAATAGGAGAAAAGGAGAAAGAGAATTGGATCAAGTCTAGATTCCTCAATTGAACATCCCAAGCTTTTCACAAACTCTTTGTTTCTACCCCTAATATGCCTTCTTCAGCCTTATCTCTCCTGATATCTTCATCACATCCTCTTCATTATTATCCCATTCATTATTATCCCTTCACTGTCCCCTAAAACCCATCTTTCTCTCCATTACCATGCCTATGTATATTTGGTTTCCTATTTTTATGTCCCAAACCTGACCATTCCAGAGTTTTAGAGACAAAAAGGACCTTAGAAATCATTTAGTTCAAATCCTTCATATTTCAAATTAATTAACGAATATCCTATGTGGTGAAATAAGTATAGTTAAAAGGTAGCAGAACTGGTATTTAGACCCATGGATCTTTTCATTAACTTCAGTTTTTTAAAGAACCAGTTCATGACAATTTGGAATTATGTCCAAAATCTAACCAAACCATGCCCTTTGATCCAACAACACCACTACTAGATCTGTATCACAAACTGATCATAAAAAAGGGGGAAAGACCCACATGTGCAAAACAATTTGTAACAGCTCTTTTTCAAGTGACAAGGAAATGGAAATTGAGGGGATGCCCATCAAATGGGGAGGATGCCCATCAAATGAGGAGTTGGTAAACAAGCTGTGGTATATGAACGTAATGGAATACTACTGTTCTAGAAGAAATGATAAGCAGACATATTTCTAAAATATCTGGAAAGATTTACATGAACAGATGCTGAGTGAAGAAAAAAGAACTGGGAAAATACTATATACAGCATCAGCAATATTGTTCAATATTATCAGCTATAATCGACTTAGCTCTTCTCAGTAAAACAATGATCCAAGACAATTCCAGATGGAAAATGCTATCCACATCCAGAGAAAGATCTGAAGGAGTCTGAATATAGACTGAAGTATACAATTTTCTCTTTTATTTTTTTCATAGTTCTTTTCTTTTGGCCTGTTTCTTCTTGTACAACATGACTAATATGTAACTAACTATTTTTTAAATGATTGCACATATATAACATATTAAATTGCTTATCATCTTAGGGAGGAGATAATAAGGGAGGGAGGAAGAAAATTTGGAACTCAAAAAAAATTTTAAATGAATGTTAAAAATTGCCTCTACATGTAATTGGGAAAAAATACTATTGAAAAAAAATAACCATCTCATAACATTACTTTTTTAGGAAGTCCAGAGAAGCATAGCAGAAAGACTAGAATGAATCAAATGTATTGGCCATAATGACCTTGAGCAAAAGCATTGCACTTCAGAATCTTCATTTGTAGAACTGGGGGGCAGGGGTAGGGAGAGAAAAGGGAGAAGTAGTATTTATTGCAAGGTTATTTGTGAGGAAAAGGCTTTGCAAAAATTGCAAAAATATTATATACTTGAAAGGCAGCATAGTATGGTGAATAGAATCAAGAGTTCTTTAAAGAAGTGGGTTCAAGTTCTGTCTCATATAAATTGAATGACCCTGGGCAAATCATTTAACTTCTCACAGTCCCAGGAAACTCTTTAAGATTATAAATTGCAGAGCAGATGCTGATTTCCATTATTAAGAAGAATTCCTTAAAGAGATTTGACCATATGGATGAAATCACATTTGTGATTAATAGAGATAACATTTACACTTATTATTAACCTTAATCTATAAAATAGACAACCCTTTGCTTTATATCCTTCAGTACTTGTGACAATCTGTGTATTATTACTTAAAACTATTTTCTAGATTTTCATTTTTTTTTCTTATATATCTTATCTTGTCTTCCCATCTAGAAGAGCTTCCAATAGAGACCAGAGCATCCAATTCTTTTGTATATTCTACAACCTGTAAAGAGGATTATAATTTTAAAACCAAGACTTGAATTCAGATCTTGACATATAAATTTGGTGTTCTATCCCATAAGTCACCTGTCCATTTCTAATACTTGTTCATTAAACTATCAAGATATCTACAAATATGAAATCTAGGGAATATCCACTAAGAAGATGTTTTTCAGTGGAACTCTGAATCATTTGGAAAGCAATTTGAAATTACACAAATGAAGTGACTAAAATTGCTATACTCTTTAACCCAGAGATTCCATTAGTAGCCCTATGCCTTAAGGAGGTCATTGATGAGAAAGTGCCTATATATATATATATATACACATACACAAACATACATACACACACACACACACACACACACACACACACACACATTTATAGTAGCATTTTTTCCTGACAGCAAAAAACTGAAAATAGAGCACATGCCCATCAAATAGAAAACAAATTGTAGTACATGTATAAAATAGACTATTATGCTGTTTTTTTTAAAAAAAAATGATTGCAATGGCTACAGAGAAGCATGAGAAAATATAAAAATTGTTACAGAATGAAGTAAGCAGGGCTACTAAACAATATACACAATGACTACAACAATGTAAATAAAACAATACTCCCACACACAAACATTAAAAGTGAAATGTTGCAAAATTACAAAGAACAAAGCTGTCTCAGCAGAAGAGATGTGAAAAGACACTCTCATCCTTCACTCTTTTGAAGAGGTACACATATACTACACATTTTTTCAGAACTTTTTAAATGTATGAATCAATTATGCTGACTTTTTTCTTTTTATGTCTTTAAAAATGCTATTTGCCATATAGAATAGCTTTCTGGGAGCAAAGGAGGAAAGATACTAGTAGAAATTATGAAAATATTTTTAAATGATCAACAAAAGCTTATTTTTTAAAAATAAAAGAATTTTTTAAAAGAATATGCTTTAATAGTAATAGCTAATAGTTAATATTTAGATAAGTTACTATTTTTTAGACACTGTGCTAATGAGCATTATCTCATTTGAGCCTAACAGCAGAGAGGGGACCTCGAAGTACTGTTGTTTCCCTATTTTATAGATGAGAAAACTAAGGCAAATACTTGCCCAAGATCATACAGCTAATAAGCCTCGGAATCCAGATTTGTATTCAGGAACTCAGGTCTTCCTGCCTCCAAGCCCAACATTCTATTCAATGAGTTAATTCATTGTAAAGCAAGAAAAATATATGTGAAGCAATTATATCTGACACTTCATGAACCTACTTAGGATTTTCACGGAAAAGAGAGTAGTTAGTCATTTCTTTCCCAGCTTATTTTATTGATGAGAAAACTGAGGCAAAGAGGTAACTTGCCCAGGGTCACACAACTATTTTTGCTGCATTTGCTTTCCTTCCCTTTAATGTCTGAGACCAGATTTGAATTCAAGAAGATGAGTCTTCTTGACTTAGACCTTCTAAGGACTTCTCTATCTGTTGCCCCACTTTACACATACCATATACATATACTACATTCTCCGCCCCGCCCTCCCCCCCCCCCCCACACACACACTTACAGTGAAGCTTTCTTATATTCCTACAAACTGAAAACAGTGAACTTTTGAATTGGACCAGAAACAGAAAGTTTTGGAGGTACAAAAAGGCAACCCATTTCACTTGGGCCAAGAATTTGGAAATGAACACCACAAAAACTTGAATATCAAGGACACTAAGACAGATATACTACTAAGCTTCTGTATTTATAACACAAGTTCCCACTAAATAAGACCACCCACCCTTTACTCCCAAATCTTTAAATTCAAAAACTTCCTATGATTTTCTCCAGAACACACCATCACATCAGAGTTCAGAACATAGGATAACTCATTTCTGGAAGATAAGGGAGTGAACAGGAAAAGTTGACTGACTCCTGATCGACTCATTTTTATTACTACTAGAAAAAAATAAACCTGAAGGGCATAACATGACTGACATCAGATCAGCAGTGTGTTCTACCAATTAAAAAGAGAGATGGCCCCTAACCATCCTCTATCCTTTATTCTAACCTGTCACAGAGTTTACCTGAAGAAACATTCCTGATAACTACAAGTTAAATAATGAACTTCATGGACACTGTCAGCAACAGCATCTGCCAGAAAAAGGTAAGCTCTAAAAGATACTAGATAAGCATTGGGAAAATATGCTGGGAATTATATCACCACAGCTGGGTCCAGAGCAATGTCTAGCTGGACCTTCTAAAGAGAGTTTCTCAACAAACTGAAGGTAGACATCCTGGCCAATTCTCACATATTCTCAGAATAAAAAAAGAATCTTTGATGAATGCTCCCTGAAATATGAATTCCAAAATCACATATCTGCCTGGAAAGATCCCGTGATGGGGATAGCATTATCTCATTTCATTTTTGGACAGTACTTATTGTTTGAAACGTATCTTCCTCTAACTCCCATTCACTGCTGCTTCTGGTCTTCCCTTTGGAGTCATCTCTCATTAGCTGCGTATGTCTTGTTGAGTTGTGAGATGTAAATTCCAGGAAATGGGCTGAAGAGTCAGGACAAGAAAAGTACAGTACAAATAAGACATAAAGATTAGGGAAGCAACCACAGCAGAAATCAGGACAACCATCAGGTTAGAAACAAGGTAAACAAACAAATCAGAGGGCAGATACCCGAAGGTAGAGTAGGCGGGACAACCAAAGTCCATTCAAACAGTCAGAAAACCAGGTCTATAGGAGTTGAAGAAGCATCACAAGAGACCTGGTCAAAGGGCCTAGCAAATAACCAGCAAACAGGAATCCTTAAGAACTGTCAGATGAAAGGAGGTCCTAATACAAAGGCTGCCAGCTGCCTCAGCCTCCCTGTCTTTATTCTCCACTCATGCTGGTCAAAACAAATCTTTGCTGGGTCTACCCCTGAAAAAAGCCCTTACAGAAGACAACTAAAAATTACTTCTCTGGATAGTGAGAATGCAAGTGAGACACAAACCATTTTCTGACATAGTTTCCTGACACCACATTAGATGGCCTCTGTCTATAGTTCACATAAGGATATGACAAAATATTTTCTCCCCTCATACTAAAAAAAAAAAAAAAAAAAAAATTCTGTGAGCAATGCAAACCTAAGAAAGGTGGGGAAATAACATCCTACTAACTTTATGTCTTATCATCAAGTGGCATCTGTAAAATTATTCCCATTTTATACATGAGAAAATTAAAAACCTCAGAGAGGTTTTGTTTGACTTGACCAAATCAAAGTAAGTAGCTGGGCAAAAATTCTAAGGCAAGTCTGAAGCTAAGACCCATAATCCTAGCTGTGGCAGCCAAGAGAGAATTTCTAAAGACTTTGTCATAATTTTATCCAATTTGCAATCACTTATTAAGGGGTTTTAGTCTTTAGATCCAAAGGGCATTTTTCCACTAAAATTATCTCTCCCTCCTCCAAAAAAAAAAAAAAAAAAAAAAAAAAAAAAAAAAAAAAAAAAAGTCATACCAAGGACTCTGTGGCTAGTTTAGTGGGAGATGAAGCTTCAGAGGCCATAATATTTCATTTTATCAAGTAGCAGAGATTAAAAGCTATTATTGTATCATATTTTTGAGCATATGGGGGTGCTATCACATAAGAGACAAGCTCATCTGCCAAACCATTTTGCATTTAAAAAAAAAAGAAAGAAAGAAAAGAGAAAGATAACTGACCACAGAGATAGGGAAATGATACTTTGAAAGTCAGTAACAATGAGGTTTGAGAGATGGAATTGTGAGAACTTTTGCCTAATCACAGGGAAAAGCAACAAGACAGATTGGGAAAGACTTGGGAACCAAGTAAGTAAAGAGCCTAGCAATAGTAAGTTATCTGGGCCAAGTTTAATGCAAACAGAATGACTTTATCATCTATAAACAACAGGATTTTGCCATATCTGAAAAGCCGCAAACCCCTGGAGATTTACCACTGTCTGAAAGGGTATACATTGGAAGGCACATTTCCCCCCCAAAAAAGTTTTCATAATTTTTTTTAGGGCTAGAAGAAGAGATCATATTGCCTCACCACTTTTATTTCTACCACCAAGAAGACAGAATTTGAAATTATTAGCAAAGGATCACACAGAGTCAGTGGCAGTGCTGAAACTAAAACTCAAATCTATTAAGTTGCTTTGTTTTCTGCCTGACCCCAATGTTTCCTTATACCCAAAAATGTAAAAGTTCTTAAACTTCTTTATGCCTTGGACCTCATATGCAATCCAAGGACACCTTCAGAGAACAATGATTTTTAAATTCATAATATAAAACACATTACAAAGGAAAAGAATTATGTTGAAATAAAGATACATATTTTTCCCCAAGCAAGTTCATAAACCCTCTCAAATCTATCCACGAACCCCCTGAAGAGTAATTCTAGGTTAAGAATCTCTGCCTTAAAGAAATAATGGCTTTCATAATCTCAAAAGACATTGTTTTCTGACCAAGGTCTCAGTAGTCTCTAAGACAAACTTATTGTTTACAAATAAGTATTTTGAACAACATTCTGTTTAAAAATAACAGGAACAGATGATGAAGAAGAGGATGAATGTATGTTCTAGTCTTCAAGACTGGCTTTTATTTCTTTTCTAGAAGTACTAACAGATTCACAGGATAGCTGGAAGCTAGAAAGATACTTTAAAAGATCATTTAGTCTAAACAACCCCCTTGCTAAAGCCATACAGCTAGTAATATTGATGGGTTTAGAATCCCTATTTTCTGGTCCCGATACCTTGTCTCTCCTACCACACCACACAGTGTCAAGAATCTTTGAAACTTTAATATTTAAAGCTTTGTCTCAAGAATAACTTTTTTATGAAGTAAAAAGCAGAAGTTTCTATACCTCTCAGAGCAATACACACATGAAATTAAATTCATTTAGAGAGGGCTAAATCAATGTATCAATCAACAAGCATTTATTAAACACTTACAGGAAAGAAGGAAACAAGCACTTATTAAATGCCTACTATGATGTGCCAAGCACTTTGCAAATATTATCTCATTCAATCCTCACAACAATAGTAGGGAGAGTAGGTATTAGTACAACACCCATTTTATAGATAAGGAAACTGAAGTAAACAGAGATTAAGTAACTCAAACAGGACCACCCAGCTAATATGTCTGACACTCGATTTTAACTTAGGTTTTATTGACTCCAGGTCCAGCACTATATGTATCTACATTATCATCTAATCGCCTTATTACCAGGAGCACTAAGAATATATCAAATAATCAGAGTCCTCGATTTCAAAGAGCTTGGATAAGTATTTTCAAAATATATACAAAATGTACACAAGGTAATTTTCATAGAGTAGGAACTGACAATTGAGGGAAAGGAGAAAGCAGGTAAATCCCTATGTGTCCAGGCCACAAAGCACTAACTTCCACTTAGAAACCTAACTGCTGTTAGACAAACAACAAAGGGGAAGGAGGATAGAAATGTCTACTAGGTCTTTGAGGCAGCATTCATGGCTTCATTCAAGGTACCAAACAAATACAAAGCTTCATTTCCTGTCATCCAACACACATTTCAAATACTATCCCAATGCTAAATTTCAGTACTATGTAAGGAAGATAGCCAAGTAAAAATCTCCAGATGTTAAAAAAAAAAAAAAAAAAAAAAAAAAAAGGGTTTACATGAAGAGCAAGTCTTTTAACTAGTCAAAGAAATATGGGCCCCTGGTCTATTTTTCCTATGCTACCCAGACTGAAATTTTGTATACTTGAAAATGGTTCCAAGCAGATCCCAAGATAATCAAGAAAAAAATAAAAAAGAGGAAAGCCTCCAAAAGCCCTTGCTTTCTTCTTATGGGATCACACATGTTGGCCACAGACCTAAACCAAAAAGCTTCCTGGAAGCCCATCAAAAACATGTCAATACAGGTCAGAATGGACAAGAAGGCAAAAACTTAAAGGCATCGAAGGATTAATCTTTTCAAGTCTTTAAAACAAACACTTGTTCACTGGTAGGTATCTGAACTTGTTCTGAAAAGGACACCAAGGTAAATATGACTGAGAAATTGAGGAGGGTGGGAGGAGAAGGGAGCCGAATATAGCTTCTCCCAGTGTGGGGTGTATATTGACACAACACCAACTAGCTGTTACCTTCAATTCCCAAAACTAATAAGTAATCCTCCAAAACTTTCTCATGCTTTGGAATTAATTTTGTTTTAAATTTCAGAACAGGTTGCTTACTGAGTTACTTTTGTGCACATGTATAGAATGTCAAACATGAAGATACATACATGTTGCAACCTGCAAAAACATTTCCCAACAGGCTGAAAATCTTGGTGAAAGTTGCTTAATTAATAATATGATGCATCTTTTTTGAATGAGGTGGGAGAGAGGGGAGTTTCCTTTTAAGTGATTCTGCTTTTAGAAGGGTAATACATGACTTTTTCTTTTTTCCAGGGAACCTGCCTTTAAACAATCCTAGGACTGCTAGTATTGAAGCTTAAAATGGGTAAGGTCTTTTTTGCTAATGAAAACCATACTTAAATCCTAGTGCACTTGCTGAAGTTAACAACTTCCCAACTTTCAGGCATCCAAATGCCACAATTCCTCAGAACAATTGTATGACAGTGACCAAGTGCAACAAGCAGACCAAACAAAAGCATAATCGTCAAAAACTGAAGGAGTAATGAGACGTGTCACTGATTGTTCTGGGCAGTGCAAATCCAGACTTTAAGCCTTCATTAAAAGAAGGAATTAAAATAGGGAAGCTAATGAATAAAGTGCCAACCTTAGAGGCAAGAAGACCTGAATTCATATGTGACCTCAGATACTTACAAGCTATGTGACCCTGGGCAAATCACTTAACCTGTTTGCCTCAGTTTGCCTGTAAAATGAGCTGGAGAAAGAAATGGCAATCTACTTAAGCCTCTTAGCCAAGAGAATCCCAAATGGGATCATGAATAGTGTGACACACAACTAAAACAACAAAACAGGGAACTCCAGAAAGAAGGACCTGAAGGAGGAAAGTAGATCACTTATGAATATACAAATCTATCCACTTTAGATAGGCTTCTTCTGCCAGAGATCAAAGGCTTAGTCCCTCAATGTCTAAATCCTCCTCCTCTTCCCTTGTGTTCAACTTTTCAAAATCTTGAATATGAACTCTGGTTTTATAAATCCAAGAAGCAAATGTAAAACCATTGCACTTTACATTTCTCCATGAAGTTTTCTTCCACTCAGGGCATAAGTAGTTTCCTAGCTTCCCAATTCTATTTTAAACCAGAACTCTCTCTCAGATAGAGCCTAAAGCCCAAATTCTGCATAGCAGCTAACCCCACACAATAGCTATCCCTGATACCAAACTGACTTCAAAAAGAAAGTGGGTTAGAGGTAAGGAGAGAAGGAAAAGGGAGAAAAGGAGGAAGAAATGAAGGCAAGAAGGAAGGGAGGAAAGAAGGGAAGAAGGAAGAAAGGGAAGGCAGGAAGGAAAAAAGAAGAGAGGAAGAAGGAAGAAAGAGGGAAAGAGGAAAAGGAAGAGGGAAAGAATGGAATGAAGGGGTAATTTATTGTAAATAGTGATGACATTCAACTTCAGATCCCAACTCATTATTATAAGTCAACTGATACTGCAAATAGTCTACCTATCATCCCTGAGAACCCACATAAATGATGAAAAAACAAGTCACTTGTCTCTGTACAACTTAAAAAAAAAACCTTTATATTTCAGATGAGAGTTACCCTAGAATACAATTCTGCCAGTAGTTTCACACAAAGTAGCCACAACTTATCAACCACTTATTACATAAGTAGTTAAAGAAAATAATTTTTGCAGTTTGATGCTATCTATTTTTGACTTTATACCAGAGGCACTCTGAAATCTTCAAGGAAGGTCTATATAATACTCATTTACATCACAGAATTCAGGCAGCTCTCTCTTTCTCCAGGTTAACAATACAGACAAGATATAGGCAACAGCTTTCTTCTATATATACACCTTTAAAGATCAACATGCTTAGGTACATGAAAACTTCAGCATTTAGTGACTACACAGGGAACTTGAACTCTAAAACCCAAGCATTCCTAATCTAAAAAGACTGAAGAGTAATAATAACATGCATTTCATTCATATAATGGTAGTGTGAAAATACAAGCAGTCGTCTCAGCAATAGTATCTTAAAACTATGTTAGACTAAATATGCATAAGGACGCCAGCTTTGGGGGGGTGGGGGCGGGAGGAGGGGAGGAGCAAAGGAGGAAGAATTCTTTTGGATGTCTAGACAATGAGTTAAATAAGTCATAATCGGCCATCCTAAAGACTGTGCTGGTTTTTTCAGCATGGTGAACTTGCACTCCCTTAAAAGGAGATCTTTAAAAGAATGTGGGTTTTTTTTTTTTCCTTTAACAGAGAAGATTAAAACAAAATTAGCAGAAGCAGCAATAGAATTATATGCATCATTTCCAGACCTTGAAAGGCTTACCTGGCTTCGGTCTTTATCCACTTTCTTAAAACACTTATTCAATGACAAATTATGTCTCACTGAGTTTTTCCACCCCGTGGGTGCATTTGCAAAATATGGAAAATGTTCCAAGATCCAGTTGTATATATCCTTTACTGGTAGTCGCTTAGTTGGAGAGTCTTCAATGGCCATAAATATGAGGCAGCTAAAAGAATAAGGAGGTTTACAGTTGGGGTTCTGCCTGGCATCATAGGGCATATCAGAATGAGCAGGAGATGGGGGAGTGTCATCATCAATGTCCTGAACAGGGCTGACACTTCTGAGGACTGAATCCCCGAAGCTTTTTAGCAAGTTCTTACTCTCATGCAACCAGTTCAAGTTAGTGAGCTCTTCATCTTCCATCGCCCCCTTTTCTAATCGGATGGCAGGCAAGGCAAAGTCGAGGTCATCGTCATCATGAAGGGACTTGGACAAATCACTACTTCTGTAACACTGGCTCAGGCCACTGGAAACACTAATTCCTGAGCCCTCTGGCTTCTTACTGGGAGGCATGACTGGACCCATTTAGGTGGAGGTTCCTAGCAAAGTAAATTTGAGAGAGAAAAAAATAGCTGGTAAATATTAGAAAGTATATAAAACTAACTTCCTCCCTCCCTCCTTTCTTCCTCATCTCCACCCACATACTCCCCCTACATGGACATATTTCTTTAAGCAATGTTCACATTATTTTTCACATAAAAAAGCTAATAAATGGACGCCTTTGCAATCCAGAAGAGGCAGTGATTTTAAACAGGATAGCAACAATGACAATGACATAGGAAACAGTAGAATATTTACGATATTACATCATACACATAAACCATTAATGATAAAGCATAAATAAATAAAAAAATGAAAAATTTCACTCTAATCAAAGAAGAATCTCAACATGTTTCTGGTTCTATACTAAAATTCAAGTGACTTCCTCTCTTCCCCATGTAAGTTATTATTTTTTAATACCAAGATTTCACCATCACCAGGAACTAGGAAGAGCAAAAATTTATATTTCTATCACATGTTAGATTTTACAATACAATTTTCTCATGATCCTATAAGGTGTAAAGTTAGATTATCTGCATTTTACAGATGAGAAAACTAAGGTGAACATGATTTGCCAGATGACCATGTAATAATTATCAGAACAAGGGCTGAGGTCCATAAATCCTGAAAGTCAGGAGGCTCAATCATGTTGCTTTCCTGTGTTTCTCTGGTATCAATACTTACTTGATTCTACATTCCTCCAAATCCACAATAAATATTACTGAGGAAAGCAAAATAATATTTAACTATTTTATGTATTGCATTGTATATACATCACTGTACTTTCACATATGTATAGGCATATTAATACATACACATGTATACATATATACACATGTGTAAATGTAATACATATATATGTATTTATTTCCATTTCTGTGGACGTGTGTACATGTGTTATAGCTTAAGGCAATTATTCCAGATTAAGTTCAACTGTTCCCATTTTGAATATATCCCAATAATATTGTGATTAAACTGTAGTGCCAAGAGGGTACATCATTTGTAGTGCTTTCTTGGGTTTTTCTCCCATTCATAAACATGAAAATCTTAGATTTTAAGTATAGCTGCACAGTCTGAAGAAAAATGAGGAAGAACTACTTATCTGGACTGAAACAAGAGACAGATTTATTTCCTTAGGCAAGAAGCCCTACAAATGAAAAGGCAGTAACTTCAGGCATGTATGAAAGGAATTCAGAATCCATGGATTGAAATTAAAAGCACTAAGAAGGAGAGAGAGCAGAAGGACTACTAGTGACTTTAGAAGCCAGGAAGATGGATACATGTATTGCTACACAATTATATTTCCCTGGTTTTATCAGTGACCTAGAACAAGAAGAGTATAGTAAAATGGCAACTAAAAAAATATATGAAGGAGTGATAATTAGTTTCCAAAAGAATGACGTCCACAGATATGAAGTTTCTAAAATCGGACATTAGTTTAGAAACACAGCAGAAATGATGCACATGGACATTTGGATTGCTGTTTTACAGCTGAAAGACAGTTTGTTTTTTGTGGATGTGATTACTTTTTTAGTATGTTGTTTAAAAGGGCAAGGGGGAAACTCAAGCTATACATTTTGGACACACAAAATGCCAAAGCCTATTAAAAAAAAACCCAAAAAACAAAACAAAGCACCAAGAAATAGAAAGACTATCTGCAAGAGTTCTGACACTCAAAAGATCATCATAGGATTTGGATCTCAAGAGAGATCTTAGCAGTCATAGAGTACAACCTCCTCACTGAGGAAACCCAGAAAGGGGGAGGTCAAATTACAAAAGTAAGTAAATAGCAAAGTCAGGCCATAAACCAAGGTCATCTGACTCCCAAACTTGACCCAAGGATCTCTCCACTGTAGCAACATGTATTCATTGACTTTCCAAACCTAAAAGAGATCTCTTCCTCATCTCTTAACCCTTGGGATTTCTCCTATGGGTTTATTATAATTTAATTTGTATTAGAATTTATCTGTAGACAAATCTTATTCCTTTAACTAGCTCCCAGAGGCCATGTGGCTCTGTCTTATTTATATTTGTATCTCTTCCAGTATATTACATACACTGGGATTGGACTTTTGGCTTTGATGGAAGGAAACTCCCTGGATGAGGAAACTAACCAAAATGAGTCCACACCTTTTTCTGCAAGTCTACTCTCAGAGCTATTTAAAGCAAATGAGCATTTCAGTGACTTGACCAAGGTCACATACAAAGTCTGTATGTGACCACAGTAAAGCACATGGTAAGTGATTAACAGTTGGTTAGTTGGTTGTTGTCCTTTGTATTTGAAGAGGACCAAAATGATATCACTATGTTAGAATCAAGTTAGTGTATCTTAACTTGTGGCTGATCACACCAATTTGAGCTAGGAATGCTCTGCCACAGGTAGACACAAATAGTCCCTATGAACATTTGAAGTAAAAATGTTTACTGAATGACAAACCTCTTCCTGGCTTCAAGTTCTGCTCTCAAAGTACTACAACAGACTGCCTACCCACCTGCTACCCTTACCACACAGAGACACACATACAGGAAAAAGAAAGGAATCATAGTTTTATAGAGCACCTACAATGTGCCAGGCACTGTGCTCAGTGCTTTTCAAGTATGTTTTGACTTGATACTTAGAACAACCCTTTTACAGTTGAAAAAACTGCGGTTAAGTGACTTACCCACAAGGGTCACATAACTAGCAAGTGTTTAAGGACATTTATAAACTAAGATCTTCCTTACTCTAGGATAGGTTATCTATCCACTGTACCACCTAGCTGCCTACACTCAAAGAAGAGGCTTAATAACCATTATTTTGAATGAATGGGGGGCGGGGGGAAGGGGGGGAGGAGGAAGTAGTTATGGAAATACTTTTTTCTTCTTCAAAAAGTTTAACATCAGTTAAAACCTCAACTCTCCCTGTGATTTCAACAGTCTCTTCGCCCTCTTTGGATCTCAGTTTTCTTATCTGTAAAATGGGAGGAGGGATGGGAAGGGAACATAGTACCTAAAACCTCTACTATTCCTTCAAAAGGATAAGAAAGCTATGAGTTTCATCTGCTATTTTGAAAGGAAAAGGATAACACTAATGTGAAGTTCCCTAAATCAGGAAACAAGAATGAAATTTTTGTCTACAAAAGATACATTTTATTCCTGCTAAACAGAAACAACTAGAGTGGGCAAGGAAGGACTTCTACAATAACCTGGATTTTTTTTTCTTTATAATTAGATCAAATGTGGGTTTTCTCAGAGATCCTAGAGTTCTCAACAAATATCTGAATTTCTGATGAACAAATGTAACTTCCTATTCATCAAAGGGGAAAAAGCTAGATCAACTATTCTAGTTCAAGTCAACTTGAGTTCCAAATGAAAGTTTTATGTCTCATGAGCTTCTAAACAGGAAAATTATATCATGGCTGACAGTAAAGTAATTTAATTGCACTGTTGCTATGACAACATGCTGCTCTCTTTCTGTTTAATTTGCTTATTTGTCAGTAGCTTCCCAAAGGAATGAACAAGCTATTCTCCATGTTTTCTTTTGTTTTAAACAAACATTTTCAGAGGCCAGCAATAATAGTTTCTTTCTTTAAATGATACTTCAAAAATAAGTTTACAAAAATAAAGAGCAAGGAAGCAGGGTCCAATAACCTTGTATTTCTTTGCTTTGTCTATATTTCCACAGCCTTCCTTTTAGCTCCCCCCCAACCATTCAATCCACTACATATCTACAAATCATGCATTTTATAGCAACTGTGTGCAAGGCCCTTGACCTCTAAGATTGGTTTAAAACACATTTTCCAGAAACCACAGCTGAGGATTTTTCCATTATTCTATTCTAACTACAGCATTAACCAAATCTTTTCCCCTCCCTATTCTAGAGAAATGGGGGGGGGGGGGGGGAGGAGACAGAAGAAATAAGGAGTATGCAGTTAAGCAAACATTTTAAAATCTGCTGCCAATTAAGCTGTTCCACAAGATAAGTCAATAGTTATTCAATGGTGATCCCTTTAAAACTTTTTTTTGAATTATCTGTGTTATACCCTCCTTATTTTTTTATGCCTTGTTTAAAAAAAAAAAAGTAAACTGCTTTAGAAAAGCTTGTTTCTTGCCCACTTCTAAAATTTTTTCACAATAACTGACAGGCACATTAAAATGTTGAGCCCTCAACAGGTGTTCACTATGGGATTTAGAAAGGGGAGGTGGGAGGGAGGGAGAGGGGGACAGATATTTCAATAGCAAAGCTAACGGAGTCAGAGAGTTTGTGGGGCCAGGGGCAACTTCATTCCCACCCCTCCCTTCCTGCGCGCGCGCACACTCTGGATTCCCTTCTACTGTACTTGTCAAAAACATTTGAAGGGGAACAATGAAGGCAGCGATTGGCTGGGCTTAGAGTCAATCAGTCGTGTTGCTAGGAAACGGGGAAACTGCTCTTATTCCCCACACATAGGGCAGTTGCGAGCTCACATACCTTCACTGCTGGTCAGATGTCATAAACATTTTATTGGCCTTAAGGGTTGCATGTCATAAAAATAAATACAGCCCCCAACTTAACATGCACCCAAGGAAATCTGATAGAAAAGGGGGTACTTGGGCCTGGGTAAGTGAGTAACGTTTCAGGAGACTTATTCCCTTTTGCCTATGCCAAGGCTGGACAGTTTTGGTTTTGTTTATTTGTTTTTGTTTTTTTAAAGAGACAGAAAAAAAGCAATAATCTTTGTTAGGCGCATTTCTTGCTATCTTGAGGTCCGTTTTCTCCACCCCTATGCACCCCAGACTCCAGTGTGAATGACTGAGATCCCAGTCCTCGTCACACAATGCCAATTCTTGTCTGTTTCTGAAGGGGACTCTTTCTTTTTCTTTTCTTTCTTTCTTTCTTTTTTTTTTTTTTTCGGAAATCGAAGCAATAGGAAAACATCCTGTACGTCGGGTCAGGAAACTCTCTAGACCAACCAACTTAGCTCTGCTGGGGTTCTCTTCCTCACTTGGGCCAACCCAGCCGCATTCCGCACCCCAGAGAAAACATCCTTCCCTACCCCACCCCGATGCCCAGCTGCAGAGGAGTGAGGACCACCTTCAGACACTAAAACATTCGAGTTGGTCCTTCACCACCTTCCGCCCATCCCTCTGGGCCCCAGCTTCACTTTCCTTCCCTCTCCCCCCCCCCCACCCCGATCTACCTCCCACCCTGGAAGCCTGTAAAAGCTTGAAATAAACTTACCTGGCTCCAGCTGGGGGTAGGGTCAGGGTGGGGTGGGGAGGGGGAAGGGGATGGAAGGTGGGATTAGATTCCACCGCTGCCCTTGGGCGTGAGGTTACAAACTTTCATCTGATGGAAGTGCACATCGCTTCCTCCCCGGGCTAACAATGTGCAGCAGGCAGTAGCGAGGGAGGAGGTGGTCGTGAGGAACAGAAGCGGGAAGAGAAGGAGGAGGAAGGGGAGAGAAGGGTAAGAGAGAGACATGGGACCTGCTGCAGTCGGCCTCCTTTCTTTCCTCTCCCCCGCCCCCTCCCCGGCCCGTCCGATCTCCCCACTCGAGATCGGCCGCGTTTGGGGGCCAAGGCTCGCAGAAGAGCGATAAATTGTTTCCACTGCAAACAAAAAAAGGCGACACATGACCAGGAAAGAGGAGGGGGGAAGAAAGGGGAGGGGAGGGGAGGGGAAAGCAAAGGGGGGGGGGGGAGGGAGTCGGAGAGAGAGAAAACGTGGGCTGGGCCGCCGGCAGGCAGCCGCGACTAGAGCTGCAGTGAGACTAACTGGGGAAGAGGAGCACAGGGCTCGCTGTTCTTGTCTGGGGCGGCAAGCTGGGAGGAGGAGTAAGGGGCTGCCCTGCGGAAGAAGAAGGCTGTCACCCTCCGGCCCCCTTTCTCTCTTGCTTCGGTTACCTCAGCTCCACGTCCTAGCCCAGTTCCACTTTGGGATCACGCAAAGGAGATTTCCCCAGCCGGCTCCGGCTCCTCTCCTCCTTCACTTCTCCCTATGCCCCTTGGGCTGGCGGGGGTGGGGACCTGGAAGGGGGGTGACGCGGTTCCCGAAGAGCCACAGCACTTTCCCTTTTTACTGTGGGGGTCGGGGCGGGAGACTCGGAAAGAAAAGAGAAAAAGGAACGAACCTATACCGACCCTCAAAGGGTCCTCAAAGCTCCCTTCTTCCTACCCTCTACCCTCCCCCAGTGTCGAGGTGGGTGCACGCATACTAGAGAGCTTCCCTGTACCGTGAGATGATTCCAGATCCTGCAGAAGTTTGTCTCCTCGCTTCTCTTTTAAAAGCTGCAGAGGGGGTGCCGGAAAGCCCAAATTCAGAGGCAGAGTAGTACCCCCTTTCTAACTCGGCTGGTACCTCCATTCTCTGAGAGCCACCTAAGCTCCAACGTGTCACCCAGTCTGATCTTACCCAATCATGCCATACATGGTACAAAGTAAAAATTTAAAAAGGAATTACGATGCGGTCGAGTCTTCAGTGCAGAAAAAAAATATATATATTCCACTCCTCCCAAACTACAAATTCCTATCATAACTCCCAAAACCTTTCCAATTTTTTCCCCCTACAGCCGTCCCCCCACCTCACCCCAGGAGAAAAGTCTTAGCTAAAATTACACTTTTCAGTCTCGCTTATCTAGCAGATGAAAGATAGCCTCCTGGCCGAGACGGAATTAAAGAAAAACAATGTCCGTTTTAAAGCAAACCGCGGATTTTAAAAGCCACTGAAGGGGAGTTGGCAATTGTTTGTTTTCCACACTCTGGCAGACTTCTAGGCCAGCCGCTAAAACAAATCTTATCTCCCAGCCCCTTCTAGGAGGTTCGTTCAAACCCAATTACCAATTCATGGTCCCACCCACACAAATGAGCACCAGCCCCAGAGGAGAGAGTCTCAGCAGCCTACGGAGAATTTGCCACCCACGGCTAGAACAGTCTTCCCATATTCCCGCTCCCCCCACTCCCCATCTTTTCATAGGATAATAGCGCTGGCCAACAGGACACCCTAGGGATTTTTTTTTTTTTTTTTTTTTTTTTTTTTAGCACAGAGGGGGAAAAAAAAATTAACAAAACCTAGCCACTGCACTGACAGGCAATCGATTCAAAGTTTGTCGGAGTCTTTAATGAGCAAAAGGTTCTGTTCCCCATCCCTACCCCAATCCAATGGTCCCGCAGAACTTTTGGAAGGAGCAGTCAAAACATTAATGATATACAGTACTGGAACAGAGTAACCTCTTAATAACCGCTAGTAGACTGGCTGGTTGATTGACAGACTTAGAGGGAAGGGCTAAGACTGACAGAAGGGAGAAGAAAGCAGAGGGTGTGGTGGAAAGAGCCGGGAAGGGGGGGGGGGGGGTGGGGGGAAGTGGGAAGGGTGTCCCAAGATCTGGGCCTCTTTGCCCCTCCCCCTTGTGACCTAGTTCAGTCTTTAGAGGTCTCAGTTTCCTCATCTGTAAAATGAAAGGCCGAATTAGACCATCTCTCTTGGATCCTAAGAAAATGTTGAGCCTGTTTACATGTGTTCTGGGTTGAAGCAAGATTTAGCCAAGTTGGATGAAGTAGAAAGATATGATCTTACTTGCTTTTCGATTATTTTTTTTTCATTCCTGAAAAGAAGAAAATCAACCTGGAAATTATTCAGTACAAGACCAGCTTCTTCTCACTAGGAAAAAGGGAATCCTCTACCATTCATCAATCTCAGAAAATGGTAGGATATTGAAGGTATCCTCATCTTCACTACAAACTAAAGGAGAACAGATGCAACAGCAATGTCCATCCAAAAAATCAGCTAAAAAAAAGACCACGGGTGGTTGGGGGGAGAGAAGGGAGGAAATTTTAACACTAATCTCAACTGTAATATAAAAATTTTGATTTTCTCAGGATCTGGTGAACAATAAGGGCAGCAAAGAAACAAATTCTATTTGCCTGTCATTACCTTTCAAGTCTCTTTAGACAAGCTCCTTCAGTGCTCCTATTGTTACAAGTCAGGAGTATATCAGCAATCCCTCCTTTCCATATCCTCAACCTATTGACTAGCTCACTCAAACCAG
Source organism: Antechinus flavipes (assembly GCF_016432865.1). Lineage (NCBI taxonomy): Eukaryota > Metazoa > Chordata > Mammalia > Dasyuromorphia > Dasyuridae > Antechinus > Antechinus flavipes. The sequence continues at coordinate 299,126,091 of NC_067399.1, read as the reverse complement.
AATTTAACATTCTTTTTAATAATTCAAAAGATCAATGACTTCATCAATGTGGGTATTCCCTCCCCAGAGAAAGAACATAACCCCATGAAGGTATATGAATTGATATGTATGGTTATTCTTTTCATGATAGCTTCCCTGTAGTTGGTTATCTTAATCACTGGCCCAGTCTTTATAACTCACCAACCTGATAGGGTTTTCAATTAAATTCAAATATTAAGCACCTACCATATCTGAGGATTCTGAGTAAAAAAGACACTTGACTCTTCACTCAAGGATCTTTTGTTCTAAAGGAAAGTAGTCTTCAGAATCCAGGATTGCCTCATGCTACAAGGAGGCATCAGAGTAGGACTTAAATAGAAGTACTCTAAGTCTCTATTGAAATATGGTATATTACTCTCTTATTTTCTATATTCATTGGAATAAGAAGTGGAGTAATGTAGTAGAATGAGCTTTTGGGCAAAGAGTCAAGAAATACCTTAGTTTGAAACCATGCCTATAACACTTATTGTGAAGCCATGGGAGAGTCGTTTTGCCTCTCTAAATCTCAGGTTCTTATAAAATAGGAAAAATAATACCACCTTTTTCTCAGCACAGTGCCTGGCACGTAGTAGGTGTTTAATATGTTTATTAATTGATTGTAACTATAAAGCATTACAAAAATGCTAGCTAGCTATTATATTTTAAAATACTAACTATTCTAATTTTAAAATAAAGTACTGAGAAACTTAAGATCTGTTCAAATTCTGCCAGATAAGTATGAACAAGGGCAAGTTATATCACCTCTCTTTGATCATTAATAATACCTCTAACACCTATCTCACAAATGAAACAACATGCAAAATGTTTGCAAATCTTTAAGTACCTTACATCTTGTACCATTCTTTAAAATCCCACTACCTCTTCCTCAGTGATTTGCTTTAAGGTTCTCAACAAGTCAGAATACTTTCACCTATAATAAAAACACAAGTTAATTTAGGGTCAGGAAAATTCTGACCCTAGAAATGTAGAAGGTGCAGTAAGGAGCTTTTTGAATCATACAAATTTAGGAACTATATTAAGCACCTAGTAAGCATAGGGTACTGTGTAAAATACTAAGAAGAATACTTTCTTGGACCACCCTGCTGGTAGTTTCCATCAGTCTTCCCTTTCTACTATAACAAGAGAAATTGAAGTTTAAATCTTCAGAAGAGTTTCAAGAGCTAAAACAAAAAAGAAAAAAATGATGAGAGTATAATCTTGAAAGACTCAGAATACATATTCAGCAACAAGCCACTCTCAAATAAAGAGAAGGTCAACAACATAATATTGGTCAACAGATGATGTTATAGATTACAAGCTATAAAATTGCTCTAGTAAATTGTGGAGGGGCTGTGATCTGGATTAATGGAGTAGAGCAGGGATTGACCCCCAACAGATTTCAACAGGTATGAAAATTAAGTTATCTGGGGGTGGGGAAAGTACCTTTCTGCATCAAATTTCTCAGATAAAGGTTTTCCTACCAAAGTATATATGGAAGTGATTTAAATTTCTAAGAGCCACTCCCCAAATAATGAATGGTCAAAAGATGTGAGTTTTCAAAGGAAGAAATCTTAATTCTCAATAACCAAGCAGAAAAAAATGCTCCAAATCACTAAGTATTAGAAAAATGTATGTTTAAAGCAACCCTGAGGTTACAATACACTGGCAAAAATGATAAATGTTGGAGAGGTTGAAGGAAAACAAGCAGATTAAAGCTCTGTTGGTGGAGTTGGGAAATGGTCTACTTGTTTTGGAAAGCAATGTTAAATTTAATGTTCAAAAAGTCCCTAGATGATGCACACATTTTGTCCTCATGATATCATTATTAGGCCTAAGCTCTAGTGAGATCAAAGAAAGAAGTAAAGAACTCATAAGTACAAAAATTATTTGTAAGATCTCTCTTTTTTTTTTTTGTGGTGGCAAAGAACTAGAAACTGTAGGGGAAAACTGTTGAAGAAGCTTTGAAAAAAATTATAGTTTAATATATACGAGAATCATGCTATAAGAAAAGGTGAAAAGGGCAATTTCAGAGAGCAAAAAAAGAGACCTGTATATACTGCTGCAGAGTAAAGTGAACAGAATCAGATGAGCATTTTATACAATGACCACATTGTAAATACAACGACTTTGAAAGACTTAAGAACTCTGATGAGCACTATGACTAACCACAATTCCAGAGGGTCAACAATGATAAACCATACTATCTGCCTCCTGACCAATAGCAAACTCAGTATGCAGAATGAGAAACAAATTTAGACATGCTTGATGAAGAATTTATTTTGCTTGACAACATATATGTATTACAAGAATTTTGTTTTGTTTTGTTTTTTCCCATTGAGGGAGAAAAATGATAAGGAAAGAAAATAAATGCTTATTACTTGAAAAAAAAGTTGAAAAATAATTTCTTGGGTAAAATTTATTAGATCCTGCAACAGGAGTTCATGGAATCTCCTCTGACTCAATGAATAGATTTATTAAATATCGTAAGTTATTTTCCTAAAATACATCCTCTAACTCATTAAATGCCAGTGGCTCCCTATTACCTTGAGAATCAAGTTTAAACTCCTGTTTGGTATTTAAAAAAACTTTACAACCTTGTTTCAACTGATCTTTCCAGCCTTTTACATATACTATTCTTTACATACACTACAACCTTCCTTACTTTTCTTTAATTAAGTAGAGCATTCCATCTCCCCTTTCCAGATCTTAGCATTAACAATTCTCCTATACCTAGATTCAGTTCAAGCATTCCCTCTATAAAGAAAGAACCTTGTCTGATTATCCTATTACCAATACCATTCTTCACAGGAGTTCTTTTTATATATTCATATATCTACGTGTTACCTCCCTTGATTTCTCTCTTAACCATACTGCAAAAGCTCCTAGATGAGAACTTGTAGGTTTTTCGTTTGTATTTCCAGCACCTAACAGGGGGCCTGGCACATAATAGGCACTTATTAAATCCTTGTTTATATCTATTAAGTATAAGACATTGTGCTAGGCAGGAGGGCTACAAAGAAGAAGAAAACCCCCCAGACAATCCCTATTCACAACAAGCTTTCTACTAAGATAATATATGTGTATTCATAGGTAAAGTAATTTAAGAAGGGAAAAGAGCCCTAACAAATTGGGGTGGGGAGGGGGTAATCAGAAAACACTTCTCAGATGAGGTAGCCCTTAAATGGATCTTCAGATAGGATCAGAATTGTGATGAACAGAAATGAGGAGAAAGGACATTCTAGACTTGGAGGATGGTCTCTTCTTCTAGCTCTAATTCTTTGACATTTTCCATCTCTTACACAAATATGATGTTTCAATACTCCATTCCCTATTTTACTCTTCTTTATTTTCTCATTCATTATTTACTGAATGCCTGCCAAGTAATTCTTCAAGACTATAAGATGCAGAGGAGGTGCAAACTCCTTTAGCAAAAAGAAATTTCTTTTCTTTTCTTTTCTTTTTTGCTGAGGCAACTTAAATGACTCACCCAGGGTTACACAGCTAGAAAGTGTTACATATCTGAAGTAGGATTTGAAATCAGACCTGAGTCAGGACTGGTGCTCTATCCATTGTACCATCTAGCTGCCCCCCAAATTTCCTCAAGTACTTCATTATAATCAGTAAAATCACAGGGCCAGAAATAGATAAGATAAGGGTTAGCTAGTTCAAGTTCAAATCTAATTAAGTTAGACACTTTAACAAGCTATATGTAAATCTGGACAAGTCACAAACTTTGTGTGCCTTGGTTTTCTTAACTGTAAAAAGGGATAACATTAGTATCTACTTTTTAGGGTTGTTGTAAGGATCAATTGAGAGAAATTTGCAAAGCATTTGGCATAGTGCCTGGCATACAGTAGACACAAATAAATGCTTATTTCTTTTCCTTATCTCTATGCCTACTACTTAATAAATACAAGGTAGACTGTGCTGGAGAAATAAAAATAAATAACATCCATTTAATAAGGGCTTATTTACCTCATACCAGATGATGGAAGATATAAAAACAAAAAAATGATACAATCCTTCCTCTTAAAGAACTTAGATTCTATTGAGGGCGGGGAGGAGCAGGAGAGAAATATGCTCACAAATACAGGAAAGCCTGGAAGTGAAGTATGAAACACCAATACTGGAAGAACAAGGACAAGTCTCTTCCATGAGCAACAGGGAGTTATTGAATGTTTTTGAACAGGTAAGTAACATGCTCAGAGCTTTTTCATCAGGAAGATTAATCTGTAAAAAATCATAGAATGAACTGGAAGATCTGAAGATACTAGAGACAAAGAGACTCATTTGGAGATAATGAAGGTTTAAAGTAAATGGTAGCTTTGCGAGAATTACCTTAGGAAAGAACCAATTTAGGATTTACTTTGAGATTGATTATTAATGCCTGCTGGAGTTTGGAAACTGGTTTTGTGTAGTATAGGAAGAGTAATGGAAACTCTATAATGTTGTATAATTTGTAAAATTTAATATCATTGCTATAATACTATGTCTCAATGATAACCATTCTAGATATACTAGAGTAACTTCTGGTACACTTTTTTTTAAAGTTTCCCAGACTTTTCATTTTGGTGCATGATTTGCATAGGCAAGAGGAGGTTCTTGAGAAATGACTAGTTAGATATATTCCCTTGGTGGTAAGGAAGCCACATAAGAGTTATATATGAGAAAGTAGGGTCATGACTGGTAGAGTGTGAGAAAGAGAGGCTTCCTTTTCCTTCCTTAGCTTAAGACTAACACATATCAAGAATGCTGGCTGGAGGCAAAATGGAAATTAACTTACAAACACTTTTTTAAAAAAAACTATAAACATAAAATTCTTGACTTTCTTCCACTATATTCAATGATCCAGTGCTATAGACCTACTTTTGTCTTCTTATTATTCAGTTGTTTCAATTATGTCTGATTCTTTATAACCCCATTTGGAGTTTTCTCAGTGAAGATACTGCAGTAGTTTGCATTTCCTTCTCCATTTTACAGATGAGAAACAGAGGCAAATAGGATAAGTGACTTACCAAGAGTCACAAAGCTAGTACATATCTGAGGGCCAGATTTGAACTCTTGAAAATGGATCTTCCTGTAAGTACAACTTCTCCATCTCCCAACTCTATATCTTTTCATGGGCTGTACAAAATGTCTAGAAAGCTCTTCCTCTTCATATTTCTCCTAGTTTCCATAGCTTCCTTTGAGACTCAGTTCAAACCCCACTCTCTGTCATTTCCCTCCTCTCTCCTTTCTCTACTGAATTATCTCCAATTTATTATCTCTTATATTTGTTGATTGACTTATTGAATCTGGATTTTAAATCCAGTCATTCCATTCTATTAATAATTAATTTAATTAATTAATGAATATCTACTGCGGGCCCAGCATGAGAAGGACACGTAAGACGGTGTCCTTTTCCTCAAGGATGGAATTATGATTTAGTTGGGGAAACAGGATTAATACAAATGAAATGCTTAGAAAACAATATGAACCAGTATTTAACCAGTTTTGCAAATGATGTGATCTAGAATGTAAGTGCAGTAGCACAGAGAGAGTAAAAAATCAAGGTGGAATAAGTAATTAGGATGCCTTCCCTGGCTAAATGGAAAAGAGAGTAACTAGAGGTACTGGTAAATATTACACAGTAATATTACAAAGTAAGCTCCCTGAGGACAAGACCTATTTTGACTTTTATCTTTATTTTGCTCAGTACCTAGCTCAGTGCCTAGCCTATAATTAGTACTTCATAAATGCTTAGTGAATTAAATGAATAAATGAGTTCATCAGACTACATTATGGTTCTATTCCACCTTAAAAATGGCAGACCTCCACTTGAATTTCCCAATCATCCCAAGGGAAGCTTATCCTTTCATTTTAAGCATTCCTCATATTCTCATGTACCGTACTCATGAAACAATTTATGAAAATTCCACAGAATCAGTGCAGACAGCTTATGGGAAAATAAGTATCCTTGCAGAGCTTTTTACAAAAGGCTTAAAAATCTTATCAATCAGTGGGGACAAAATTATACCTTTCTCAAAGTGTTGGTGTTTTGAGTAAACTAGAGAGCTGTTTAGTATAATAAACACTGTATTTCCCATTAGGGATTCTATTGTACTGATGTGAGCAGGCTTAGTGTATCTATGATATTACTACCAAACTTTTCATAAATTCCCATATGGGTCCAAATATAAGGCGAACTCTCCTTGAATTAAATGGATTTAAAAGTCTATCTCCAAACTAATTTATACATATCTGGTTTCCTTTACACTCAAACATAATGGAAATATTCTGTTAAGCTAATTGAACATTCTTCTGTCCCTGACTATTCTGGTTGCAATGGACCTGCAACTCAAAAATGAGGAGTACCCACTGGAATAACAACTAATATTTCTATAGCTCTTTCTGAGAGTTCCTCCTATTTCTATAAAGGTTTATGGTTTACAAAAGCTTTCTTTGCAACAAAATAATAATAACATTTAGTGTCAACTATGTGCCAGGACTTGGCTATGCAAACCATTTTTATAAGTATTACAACCATGGGAAGTAAATAGTCTAATAAATTCACATTTTAGAAATGAGGAAACTGAAGCAAACAAATTAAGTGGTTTGTCCAAGTTACAAACAGCTACTATGTAAATGAGCCTGGATTTGAACTCAGGTCTTCCTGACTATAAGCCCAGAACTCTATTCACTGATCCATCTACTTATCTAGTGTTAATAGGTAGTATAAATATTATTTCCATTTCCCAAAATTGGGAACTGAGTTCCAGACTCAGTGACTGACTATATAGACTGGATTATGAAACTACTCACAGGAGAGTAAAAACCCATTAAGGCTGGAAAAGCAGGAAAGCTATGGCCAGATTATGAAGGGCTTTAAATATCAAAGATGGAAGCCTGTAAATTATCTCAGGAGGAATGAGGAATCACTGAGATTTCTTAGGCAGTGAAGTAACATGGTCAGACCTATGCTTTAAGAATATCAATTTAGAAGCTGTGTGGAGAATGGATTGAGAAGGGGTAATTAGAAACAAGGGAACAATTAGAAGGCTAATTCTATAATATGTGTGATGAGGGCATGAACTAGGGCAATAGACATGAACCCTGAGAGATTCTGAGGAGGAAAACACTGAAGAGACTTGTCAAGGTACTAGATATATGGGATAAGTGAGAGTGAAGAGTCAACAGTGGCTGTTTGGAAATTGAATGCTTTTGAGAGATACAGAAAAGTTTGGAAGAGGGAAGGGTTAATGAGAAAAGGTAGAAGTTCAGTTTGGAAAATTCAGAGTATCAAATCATGGTACAGCTGATAGATTGCTGAGCCTGAAGCAGAAAAATATTTCTGAGTTCAAATCTGGCCTCAGACACTTATTAGCTGTGTGTGACCCTAGGCAAGTCCCTGTTTGCCTCAATTTCTCCATCTGTAAAGTGAACTGGAGAAGGAAATAGCAGTCACTCCCATCACCCCCAAATAGGGTCATGAAGAGTTCAATGCAATTAAAATGACTGAAGAATGACATGGCCATTCAGGTGAATGCATCCAGACGGCAATTGGAAATGCAAAACTGGAGCTCTGAAGAGATGAGGATTTGGTGTGAATATCTGACAGGCATCTGCATAGAGATGACCTCAGAACTTTGGTAAAATCACCAAGAGAAAAATGGAGGCATTAGAGTCTAATTAGATTGGTTCTCAAACTTTTGTTTTCAGTATCTTTATCCTATTAAAAATTATTGAGGATCTCTCCAAAGCATTTTTGTTTATCTAGGTTATATTTATAGACATTTACCATTTTGGAAATAAAAACTATTTTTGAAATTGTAGACTCTCTAAAAGGGTTTCAGAGATCCCCAGGATTCTCTAGACCATACTTCGAGAACCAATGCATTAGACAATCAAAGTTCTAGAGTGCTGAGTACTATCTACTCCAATCCATGATTTACAGATGAAGAAGTAAGTGCCTTCCTTGTCCAGCAACCAACAGATAATTACAAATCCAGGACTGAAAATCAGGTTCTGGAGAGCTCTAAATCTATGAACCTGAAGAAAATTAGTTATTTGAAAATAAATATCAGCATAATTTTTCTTCCAATTTGGTATTTTTAGTTTATCTTATGATCAGCAGTGGGAAGTTGTTTTCATTGCAATCAGACCTAATGGGAAAGAATGGAGGAATACATATGAAAATATAAGTGATATCAAGACATGGTAGTCAATGACTATAATAATCTACTTTGACACACTCAATGATTCCAGTTTCTACAATAAGAAGTCACTGTTTGACAAAACTTCTGGAAAAACTGGAAAATAGCATGATAGAAACTAGGCATAGATTAACATCTTACCCTGTATATCAAGATAAGCTTGAAATGGGTACATGATTTGGACATAAAGGATGATATTGTAAGCAAATTAGGAGAGCAAGAAATAGATTACCTGTCTGATCTATAGAGAAGGGAAGAATTTATAACCAAATGAGAGATAGATAGCATTATGAAATGCAAAATGGATAATTTTCATTAAATTAAAGGGTTTCCACAAACAAAATCAATACAACCAAGATTAGAAAGAAAACAGAAAAACTGGAAATAATTTTTACTGGCAGTGTTTCTGATAAAGATTTAATTTTTAATTTCTAGAATATAATTGTATCTAGGATATACTGCAACCCATTCAACATGTGAAGGACTCTTGCCATCTGGGGGAAGGGGTGGAGGGAGGGAGGGGAAAAATCGGAACAGAAGTGAATGCAAGGGATAATGCTGTAAAAAATTACCCTGGCATGCGTTCTATCAATAAAAAGTTATTAAAAAAATTAAAACAAAAAAAATTTCTAGAATATATAGAAAAATGAGTCAAATTTATAAGAATAAAAGTCTTTCCCCAATTGACAAATGGTCAAAAGATATGAACAGGCAGTTTTCAGATGAAGAAATTAAAAGTTATCAATAGTCATATAAAAAAAAGCTCATTATCAATTGGAGAAATACAAATTAAAACAACTCTGAGTTATCATCCATGCCTATCAGATTGGCTGATATGACAGAAAAGGAAAATGACAAATGTTGGAGATGTGGGAAAATTATAACAGTAATCATTGCTAGTAAAGCTGTGAGCTGATCCAACCATTCGGAAGAACAATTTGGAACTATGCTCAAAGGGCTATCAAACTGTGCATACTCTTTGATCCAGCAATACCACTAGTAGGTCTATATCCCAAAGAGATCACAAAAAAAGAGAAAAGGACCCATATGCATAAAAAATATTTATAGCAACTTTTTGTGGTGACAAGGAACTGGAATTTGAGGAGATGCCCATCAATTGGGGAATGGCTGAACAAGCTATGGTGTACGAATGTATGAATGTAATGAAATAGTATCATGCTATAAAAAATGATAAGCAGGTGATTTCAGAAAAACCTGGAAAGACATACATGAACTAATGTTGAGCAAAGAAAGTAGAATTAGGAAAACATTGTACACAGTAATAGCAACATTGTATGATAGACTTAGGATTTCTCAGCAACACAGTGATCTAAGACAATGTCAAAAGGCTTATGATGGAAAATGCCATACACATGCAGAGAAACAATTATGGAGTCTGAATGCAGAACAAAGCATACTGTTTTTATTTTGTTGTTATTATTTTTTCTTTCTCATGGTTTTTCCCTTTTGTTATGATTCTTCTCTTACAACATAACTAATGTGGAAATATATTTAATATGATTGAATATATATAACCTATAATCTATATCATTCTCTTGCTATCTTAGGGAAGGGAGGGAAAAGGGAGAGGGGAAAAAATCTGAAACTCAAAATCTTGCAAAAATGAATTCTGAAAATTATCTTTACATGTAATTAGAAAAAAATAAAATACTATTAAATGAAAAAATGAAAGAAAAAAGAAAACATAAATGATATAGGAACAAAATTGTTAACACAAATATTTTTCAAAGGAACAACAAAATAGAAAAGGGGAAAAATCAGATTCTAAATGTCCACCAATTTTTAGTTCCTTGATAGCAGGGACTCTCTATTTTATACTTCTCTTGTTCCCATTCTTTGCTTAGTGCAAAGTGGGTTATCAAAAAATATTTGTTGACTGTTCCACCCAAGAAGAATTATAACCCTCTTGGAAAAACTTTTTATCTATGTAAATCCATAGCTTTGCTATACGAAAGAAGCCACAACATTTTTTTTTTCCCTTTCCCAAGTTTGAGAGGTTTTATTGCCTTTTTCAGTGAGTACACCAAGTCCCCAAGGCTCCCGGGTCTCTGTAAGTGAGCCTGCCAAAGTGTTAACAATGCCAAAAAACAAACTTCTCTCACTTTATTTTCTTTGTAGGGAGTGAGAGAAACGAGTCAATCCTTACAAGCAAAACCTTCCCTCTAGAGCAAAGTAAAAGCTCTAACTTTGATGAACTTTCTGAAAAACAGTAACGAACTGAGCTCATTTGGTCTAGATTTGTCCCTGCTGGGTTGAAAGGCACAACAAATATCCACCTAAGAATCATTCCATCAGCAACTAGTGTTGAATTACAACTGAACTGATAGGACCTGATGCAGAAAAATTAAAGGCAAACTATCTATCCCCTTCCAGATTGGTGAAAGTTCATCAGGACATTTCTTTAGATTACATTTTTCCTAAGTGATAAATATTTCAGGGGAAAACCCACCAAATTTTCTCCCCTCATTTTTAAAAGAGTACTGCAATTCAGGTGTAAATCCCATGTACCCACAAGCATCAAAGTGTGGTTGCAAATGACTGGTCACTTGAATACTGTGTAAGATTCAAGTTACTACGGAAGGCGAAAGCTGGGTTACAATTCTGTCTCCAACACTTTCTAGTTGTGTTACTATGTTACAAAGAAGTACAAGCCAATTTGCCCTTCTGTGCCAAAGTTTCCTCATCTGTCAAATAAGGCTAATAATACTTTCATTACCTCCTAGAATAAAGCTTGGTGATTCTTAAACAGTACAGAAATGTTAACTAATATAATTCTAGAGGAGATAGCTAATAAAATTGCAAATTCTCTGTCAGTCAATAAACTTTTATGAAACACTATGTGCCAGACACCATGCTAAATTCTGGGGATGCAAAGAGTGTTTAACAACAAAAACAGTCTGAAGGAGCTTGAGGTCTAATAAGGAAGACAATATGTAAATAATTATGTACTAAAAAAAGTGATATACAGGATAAATTTGGTCACTGATAGTTTAATAATTGAATAATTCTTCCAGTAGGAATAGTTAAATACTACCTCATTTTTGTATCTAAAGAAACATGAATGTTCTTATTTTCAAAGTACTAGACCCAGGTCCTCCTACCCCACCCCCAATGCTTTTTAATATATCAGTTTTGTTCATTGTAGAGCATTAACTTATCTTTTATCTGCCACAGACATTTTTTAGACCAGCTATTTGACAATATGGAATTCAGAAAGGGGTGCTACCCATGTCAATGACAGAAGCCAGTAAGAAGTGCTTTTGCATACTGGAACATCCATGAGACTAAAACCTCCTCTCTCTTGGCTTCAGGACAAGATGTCTAGGGGCAGGCTGGGTCAATATTGGAGAACAGCTCCATCCACGATGTCAACATTATCGTTCCTTTGCCAGAAAGGTCTGGACTCTGGCCAATTGTGGGCATATGACATGACATTGAACTTACTGAGAGGAATTTAGTGTTTTGTTGTTGTTGTTTTTCTAGGCTAGTGTTTTATCACATCCATCTAGAGGCCTCCATGACCAGGTTCAAAAGGGATAAGGCATTAACCATATTGGCATTTCCCTCCATACAAATGTCATCTGCCTCCAATATGCCCAACAGTAGATACAGGGTTTGTCATTCTCTTACACTACTAGCCTCCAAATCTAAAGTGCTATAGGAATTTAATGTGATTACTAGTTTTTTTCTTGTAACTTGGGGGAGCAGGATCTGAAGATGAAATGGAGGGATGAAAATAATTTTCAAAATATATTTAGGAGGATAACACATATTTAATCTATTTTGTATTTTTTGCTGTCTTAGGGAGGGGAGAGGAAGGAGGGAGAAAAATTAGGAATATGAAGTCTTAACAAAAATGAAATTGAAAAATTGAAAATTTTCTTTGAAAATTATCTTTACATGTATTTGGAAAAATAGATTACTTTTGAGAAATTTTTTTTTTTAAAGAAAAGAATTTCCAAATCTTAGGGACAAACAGGGCCTTGGTCTGCTCCCATCTTTCCAATCTTGTTCTGAATTGCAATGATCCAAACTAACTAATTTGCTGCAGAGTATTAATCCAAACTCATACCAATTTTCAAAGTTTTAACAAAATTTCATCCAAGCACATTTAGGATCGTAATGCCCTTACCTGACAAAAAAAATCTGCGTACTCTATCAGGTCGAGTTGCTACCTAGTTTCTGTGTTTTCAAGTGACCTCAGGATATAATATCAAACATCATCAAAAGAAACTTATATTCTAGGGAAGGACAGCTAATGTTCATCTCATTCCACTTCATCTTGTCTAGCAAGGAAGGAAGGAACATTTTTTAAAAGATTTCCTTCAAAAACATGTCATCTGAACTTGGAGTAGCTAAGCCATCTGAAGCCTGAGACTTAGTGGACCAGCCCAGGGTCATGAGAGGAAGGTTTCAATAGTACACAAAAGGCAAAGCAGACCTGAAAGGAGGCAGCCTGCCCTAGGACAGGCAGCCAACTGCCAAACTGTCATTTTGTTCAGGGGCTGAACAGAAGGCTGGTGTAATGACAACCACGAAACTCAGTTAAAGTCTGAAAAGGTGACTAATGAGCTCATTCATGCTGGCTATAAATTATTCACTACAACACTGATCCCACTCAAGACAAACAGCAAAGTAAACTTTAAACACAGACATCTCAGGCCTCCTAAGTAGAGCAAGTTCTGTCTGTAAAACTTTTCACAATAAGAGATACTTGTCTTTCTCTATTGTCATTGTCTCCTCTGTACTTGTTTACTTTTTTTTAAACCGCCTTTAATCAAGTTTAAACAGACACAGCTGTTAGGCATTTATTTCTCAGTTGAGCCCCCCCTTCCCCCCTTCCCTCCCCATTAGTTATTAGGAGCAATCATGAAGCTCTATATATAGAGGCAAATTATATTCTTTGAAAATTGAAGGCTGACCTTAAAATGAATCTTAGGTCTTCTGAAAGAATATTTATGTGCATTTGGTGGGTGACTGGCAACATTGACACAAAGTGTGTGTGTGTGTGGGGGGGGTTTGAAAAAGCAAATCATTCTCAACCATTTATGAAGCTTTAGATGGCGCTTCAGCAATTAACTATTTGCTGCAAAATACCTCTTTCCAACCTGCCTATATGGGTCATGTTGTGGTTGAGACAGCCAGGAAAACTTATAATTTGCAAAGCAAATCTAAGAAAAAATTCTTCACTTAGACTTGGGGGGCAGTGATAAACAGTTGAGGGGGGGATTCCTGCCACTTGGCTGGAGATAACTTTCCATTTCCTGTTTGATATTAGAGACTTTAAACTCTTCTGTTTCTATAAAACATAATATTTGCTACTGATGTTGTTACTAAAAGCAGAAAAACTATTTGCATAAAAAGTCCATGTTTTTAAAAACCTAAGATTTAACTTTCTACCTACTTCCAGGCCAGAAAAAGTCAGAACACATGTAAAACAAATATCCCCCTCCCAACACAAGGTCAGGTCACATGTGCTTTTAACATGCTTATTCTTATTCACTGAATAAGCTACTGCTGGTTATTTTTTCTTAGCATGTCATGCTATATCCACATGTGTGACCTCAGCAAGTCACTTAAGTTGTCAGTTCTTTATCTGTAAAATTCAGAGGTTGGTTTAGATGGACTGGCCTCTGGGGACTCTTCCATATCTAAATCTACAGGTTCGTAATTTGAAGCTCGAAGGAGTATTAGAAAGCATCTAAACCGGTTTTCTTATTTTACAAGTGACAAAACTGAGGTCTCAAGAATTTATGTGAAATGTGTGAGATCGAAAATGTATTAAATAGCGGAGCCACAATTCATATCCAATTCATATTACATTGAACCGTATTGTTCTCCACAATACATTTCAAAGAACAATCTCAAGAAAAATCACATAATGCAATCAGAGTAATGGACAAAAGCACAAATAAGAAAATGAAAACAAATTTGACTATTGGGGATACCGCTCAAGACCATTACAAGTATGATAGCATTATCACAAATTCACAACTAGTGATATAGTTCAGAGATGTCAAATATGTATTGGCCTATATAGAGTCAACAACATGCCCAAGTGTGGCCCCAAACCAGATTAAAATGTAATTTAGAAATATGTAACAAAATAAATGTAAATATTACATTTTAAGATTGTCAATATGGGGATTGGAAGGATCCTTAGGTAGGGTTTAGTGGGTCCCATTTCTTTTGAGTTTGACACCACTGATTTAACCCAATCACCGATTTTTTTCTAATAAGGAAACTAAGACCTGTCTCTAAGTCACACAGATCTTAAGTGGCAGAATTGGTATCTGAAGGTAAATTCTCTGATGTCAAATCCAGTACTCTCTACACTATACAATGCAAACTGAATGGTCTCCAAGAACTTATATAACATGCATGCAATAATACCAAACAAGGGAATCAAGCCAAGATTGAGACTTTTACTTTAAATCTGATTCAGAGCCAAACTTTTTTTCCAAATAAGGACACCCCTTCCACTCTGTTTTCAAATTTGTAGCACATGAAGTGGAAGCTTCTTCAGTCATTTCAGTCATCTTGAAATGCAAAGTGAATTAAAAAAAAAAAAAAAACACACACACACACACACACAGGAAAGAAGCCTCTTGCAATATTTATAGTAAAGTACTTTGCCACCTACCGACAGCAATCTGGTTTGCCTTCATGTACTATGACTATTTTTTTCTTCCAAGTTCCTCAGTCTAGTAGGAAGTCACTTTTTCCTTTCTCTCTTCTGTGCAGCATTTCAGGGCCCTTTTGACCAGTTGGAAAGTAACTTTTTTTTTTTTAAATAAAGGCCCAAAATAATGGAAAAGCCTAAAACAACCTCACATACAAGTCTCAACTTCTCAAGATTTCTCCACCCGACCAGATTCCTGTACTTTCATAGCTAAGGGGTGTTGGCAAAATAGTCTTTGAAAAGACTGTCACATGTCCTGCCTCAATAACCTGTCTAACGAGTGAGTTCACCTCACAGTTCATTGGTGGGAAGCCACAGAGCTTCCTGCTGGCCCAGCTCCACACCCAGCTCCTGATTTTCCCAAGGAGGACCCAAAGTGACGTCAGATTTGCCCGGGGAGACTGATGGCATCTGATTCATTAGAAGCAAAACCAAAAAAGATTTAAGATTTCAAATCTTGAGACTTACACAATTCTGTTTCTAGAATGCCAGAGCTCAAATCAGAATGGCCATTAGATGTCATCTCACTGTCCAACCTTCTCAGATTACAGATGAGGAATATAAAGATCAAATAGGTAAATGATTTGACCTCAGATTTTCCTGGGACCTTCCACCTTGACCTATTTCTTTCCTTTAGAGGAAAGGGAGGAGAAGGAAGATGAAGAAGATATTTATATAGTGCTTTAAGGTCCCATATACATTATTTCATTTAAGCCCCCTATTAATAATAATAACCCCATTAAGAACAATGCTACAGATATTAGTAATATCACTTTACAGAAGAAGAAACTGAGGCTCACAGAGATTAAAACAACTTGTTAATGGTCACAAGAGTTACTGTCAGAAGCATTATTTAAACCCAGTCTCGCACTCATTTACATTAAGCAACATGGCTTCCTCCTATTACCTTCTACCTTGTACCACACCTATGAGGTAATGTTTGTAATGCATGTTGTAAATTTATACTGTGTGTCCCAAAGTTTTAGAATGGTTTTAAGTGATTAAAACTTGTAGGGTATCCCAAAAGTCTTATTGCAGTTTTATGCCATTAAAAATGCTTTAAAATGCCCAAAGAGTTTGGGGGCATTTTGCATAAACTTGAGTTTGAATAGTTAACATTACTAATATAAGAGCTAAATCTTTCCCAGTAGATTGTGAGTTCTTCGAAGGTAGGGGCTATGCTTTTCATCTTTCCACTTACATATAGTGGGCCCTTAATAGATGCTTAGATCTTGCAATTAGTCCATGGCCAAAGTCTCAATCCAGTGCTCTGTTGTATAGTCAAGATGACTGAAAATGACTTGTTGCTCACACTATTACTCAGTGTGTCTAGCTTGTAGCTCTGCAGCATATTTTCAGAAAAGGCTAAGAGTTGCTTTTCTATTCACTAGATTAACTCCTTATGCAAATGTGGAAATCCATAGCCATTAGTTAAATCCATAAACATTCAAAGTGCAAACATACACACACATAAGTGGCAGTGAAGCAATTATCTTAGTAGTACACCAGGGGGATGCTCCTATTTGAGTCAAATGGCAGAGTGTTTTTAAGAGCTTGTGACAGTGAAGAAAAAAACTTCAGGGTTGATGTGTATTTGTTATATTTCTAAAATGCATCCCAATTCTCTTTGCCAGGGCCTGTATGTGCTGTATCTCCCTAGAACTCATCTTCAGTTAGAACAAAATGCTGTTGAGTTACAAAGAAAAGATATTCCATCATGCTTCTTCTCCCTCTATCTTTGTCTCTTTGAAAGTGTGTCTGTCTTTTAAAAGATCTAACTTAAATGTATCTTGATCAATTCATTTTCCCTCTTTGAATTCTGATTTCTTCCTCTGTAAAATGGTGGAACAGAAATAAATGAACTGTAAGGCCTCTTCCAGTTCAAATGTTCTGATGTCATGTTTCAATATCCTTTCTGGTTCTGATGATTTATATTTTATGTTCTGATGTTCTGAGGTCTCTTCAGATCTAATATGATGTTCTAAGTTGTAACATTCTATGAGTTGAAGTCCCTTCTAGTTGTGACATTCTATTATTCTGTAGACAAAGCCAAAGACTTACTTTATAAAAGGCCAATAAACAAGTATATGTTAAACATTCATTCTGTGCAAAAGTGATAATAATAACAATAATAATATAAAAATAAGAAGAAAGAAAATGATCTTATAAATCTCCTTCCTGGAACAATGGGGAATGAGATTGTAAATAAAAAGAAGTTGAAGAAAGATTCAAATAAATTCTGGACAACATATCTATGATGGGTTATCAAGGAAAAAAAGGATCATGGTCCAGTAAAAAGCATAGTAGATGTGGACTTGAAGGGGCTGGGTTAAATTCTAGATTTGATTTTTGTTACTGTAACCTTGAACAACTTATTTAATATCAACTGTTTCTTCAATTGCAACATAACAGAGTTGGATTAGGCAATTTTAAAAGTTTTATCTCAGCTTTAATTCCTATGAAATTTAAGCTATATCCTTTAGGAAGGCTTCCCCACCAATACCTCTCACCAGATGAAAATGATCTTTTCCTTTAGACCTCAAATATTTATTTATATACTAATACCCAATTTTCCATTATGAATATTGAGGTATGTATGTGTCATACAGCTTTCCACACAGACACACACATAGACACACACAGTTTTAAATTCCACATAGCAAATGCCCTACATAATTTAATGTTTTTATATCCCCTTGTAGATCTGGATAGACAGTACAGAAAGATGAGTTGGGTCCAGAGTACAAAAGAAGGGGAAGAAAAGGCTGAATTGTCTTCAGGAAATTGCAAAGCTCCTCTAATGATCTCAAATTTTCTATGAAATCAAAAGCCTATTTTTTTTAATACTAACTACTGGCATTGCTATATGGCAGCAAGGCATGGAATAGTACTACTTCCAAAGTACTAAAAAATTATTATTATAAAACAGGACAATGGATAGACATATGGATGTGAGCTGACTGCAACATATAACCAAATATCATCTCATTGGATCTGTTAGAACAAGGTGAATAGCCAGAACACTACCGATATACTTGTTCAATGTCAAAAGAAAGCAACAGTAATAACAACTACTATAATAATAATAGTAGTAGTAATAACAACAACAACAACATTTATATAGCATTTCAAAGTTTACAAAGCTCCTCATAAATATCTTATTTCATCTTCATGTCAACTTTAAAAGATAGGGTGTTTTTTTTTTAAAGTAATTCCCACTTTATTGATAAAGAAACTGAGGCAAAGGTTAAACTACTTTCCAGGGATGACATCGAGACCAGTTTTGAATGGAGTTCCATACTACCTATGTTACCTCAAATCTCCAGGAACACTGGGTGAATTCCCTATGGAAAACAGGGGAGGATATGGACTGGAGATAGGTAAGTTGGAAGGTGAGGATGAGCAGGTAAGATTGGGTAGTAATTTGCATCCAATCATAAATCCATACATTTAATAATAGATCCCTCAAGGAACTTACATTCTACTGGGGATGACAACATAAACATAATCAGAGATAGAACTTAGTTATTGTTTTTTGTTCTTGAAGAGGACCAAAATGACATCACCATGTTAAGAGTCAAGTTAGTGTGTCCAACTGTGGCTAATCAGATCAATATGATGTTGGAGTGCTCTGCCACAGGTGGGGCACAAATAATCCCAATGAACATCTGGGGTGGATTCTCTAACTTTGCACACCTCACATTTCTTCTGGGTTAATTCAATTCTACTTTGCATATAGATATAGCATCTTTTTCTGATGAGGGCACGCCATGCTGGGCAGTCCTATGCCAGTGTCTCCCATGTCATACAATCAATTCTAAAATTCTTAGGAAAAAACCTTAAACATATCCTTATATCACTTTTTCTGACTACCTTTTGAGAGCTTTCCCTGTGAGAATTCTCCAAGAAAGGCAAAAAGGTGGGAGGCTAACTAGCTACTAGAGACAATCAAGAAAGGTTTTACATAGAAGATATCCTATCTTGAAGAGTGTTTTGAAAGAAACAAGGTAAAAATGCCTTCCAAGCCAGTGCAGTAGTTTAGAATTCATACCTGTAAAAGGCTGCCTCTCCATATTCACCTATTATAATGCCTCCTTTCCCCTTTCTCAAATTCTAACTCAAGTCTCTGATTCCTTCAAAAAACTATCCTTGAAGGAAAGGGACCCACACTCTACATAGACGTTGTAACACTTAGAACTAGGCTACCTACAGATAAGCTTTTGCCAGTCTTTAAACAAGCCTAAAATATTGGGAAATAGTTAACAAAATAAGTAAAAACATAATAGAGCATTGATAATATTAATATGTGATTTATATAGTCAATATGCACACAATATGTTTATATTTCTTTTTTAAATTTGCCACCCCTCATTTAAAGAATCTAAAGTTTCAAATAAAAACTTCAATCAATAATTTCAGTAAAGTAGCAAGATATAAAACATACCAACAAAACACATCAGCCTCTTTGTATATCACCAACAAAACCTAGTAGGGAGAGATAGAAAAAGAAATTACCTACAAAATAACTAGCAAATATAAAAATATGGGAATTCATATACTAAGACATAACAAAACTTATACAAGTAAATAAACTCTTTACTTATAGGAATAAAGATAAATAATTGGAGATAGATGGATTGTTCATAGTTGTGTCATGCCAATATTATAAAACATCAATACTATTTAAGTTAATTTAATATACTGCTTCATCAATCAAACTTCCTGAGTATTACTTTAAAGAATTAAAAAAAAATGACAAAGTTCATATGGAGTCTAAAAAAAAAGATCAAGAACCTTAAGGTTAATAATGATAAAAAAAAAAAAGTGGAAAAAGAAATGAGCCTAAAATAATCATCCAAATTATTTGCTGCTTGTTTTAAAAAAAATAACAGTTGATCAACAGAACAAATTATGTACTGAAAAATTTAAAAGCACCCACACATATTGTCAGGGTATTCAATAAAAACAAAGATTTATACTACTGGAGTAAGAATTTACTATTTAACAAAAACTTCAGGGAAAATTGGAAAACAGCCTATCAGAAATTAGGTAAAGACTAACATTTTATACCATATATCACAAAAAGCTTCAAAAGAATACAGGATCTAGATATAAAAGATCATTTTATAATTGAATAGGAGGAGCAGAAAAGAAGATATGTCTCAGTACTATCAATGAGAGAATTCGACTAATCAAGCTAAACTGTAGATAATAATATTGATGAGAACAAAAAAATCAATAATTTTCATTACATAAAATTGAAAAGCTTTCACATAAACAAAAGAAGCCAACAATTGGGGGGGAAATATTTGCAAATTTCTTTGGAATTTTTACAAATATATATTAACAGCAGTCATTTTCCAACAAATAAATGGTCAAAGAATATGAAATATAACCAATCAATAACCATAGGAAAAAAATTCTCTGGGTCAATAATGGCACTTTTGTTGGCACCCTAACTCACATGTTAATTGCAAAGGAAGTGGGTGAAAAAGAAAGTTCATGTCTGTGGTTTATTTGTTGAGAAATTCTCAGCTACCAACAAAGACCTTATTTCACAGCTATTATAAGAGTCTATCTTTGGTCTATGTTAAGGCTAGATCCCACCCAGAAAAAATTAAACCATGTTCCTCTTCAGATGGTCACAGCATTAGGATAGAATATCACCTTGACCTGGTGCCCTTAGAAAAACAAGTCTTTTCAGATCCACAATAGATGAAAAATAAAGATAAATTTTAGGTGGGGAAAGGAAGAGAATAAGCATTTATCAAACACTTATGTGCCCATCACTGTATGAAACAATTTACAGATACTATTTCATTTAATTAAAAAAAAACTGACTATTACTACAATTGAGGAAACTGAGGCAGAGAGTGAACTTGTTCAGGGTCACACAGCAAGTAAGTATTTGGGGCCTGATTTGAACTTAAGTTCTCCTTAATCCAGACCCAATTCTCTATGGCC
Organism: Antechinus flavipes; assembly: GCF_016432865.1. Classification (NCBI taxonomy): domain Eukaryota; kingdom Metazoa; phylum Chordata; class Mammalia; order Dasyuromorphia; family Dasyuridae; genus Antechinus; species Antechinus flavipes. The sequence goes on along the minus strand of NC_067399.1, from coordinate 299,105,214 downwards.
ATCTAGCCACGTTTCATCCAAGCTTTGGACTTGAAAAGTCCTTGTCTCATACTTCAGAGAAATAACAAGTCCAGAAATTTTCTAAGGCTTTGCCTCAGGAATTTTGCTATAAATTTCCCCCCTACCAAAATCATTCCCTTTCACTCTCTCCATCTTTAAATTCGGTGGAATTATTTGCCATTTCCAATATATCATTGCATCTCTGCTTTATAAATGCCAAACTCCCTTTATAAATTGCTTCAGAACAGGGACTATTCACTTATTCTTTTTTGGATTCCCAGGAGTCAGAACAGAATCTGAAACATAACAGACACTTAATAAATGAGTATTGAATAAATGACTTAAGAGAAAGTCAGCTTTAGTTCAAGATTTAATCTAAACAGGGAGGACGAATTATTGTTCAATATTTAACACCTACCAGGAAGAGTTTCTTGTAACACTAACCAACTAACCCCCCAATATCTGCAAAATCAAGTATCTAATAAGAGAAGATGTGTCTGAGTAAAACAATCTAGCAACTGACATAGAAAGTCTCCTATGGCAGCCTTGGGATTGCCACAGTTAATACTTTGGTAGACATCCAAGATGCTGCCCAATCAACTAATAGCTTTTCTTTCTTTTTTTAATAGTATTTTATTTTTCCAAATACAAACAAAGATAGTTTTAAACATTCACCTTTGCAAAAGCCTGGGTTCCAAATTTTTTCCCTCTCCCCCTCCTCCTCTAGACAGCAAGCAATCCAATATAGGTTAAACATGTGCAGTATTTCTAAAAATATTTCCATATTCATCATGGACAGCTTTTCTTTCTACCATACCTTTTTTCCCCTCCTTATGTAGGATTGAACTCAAACAAGAACTCACACATACAATCATTTCCCACACTCCCAACATAGATCTTAGTTCTCATTGATTATCTGTTGTTAGTCTTCATTTGGAAGGGCCAACTGCATTTCCCTTTGCTTCTTAACAAAGTTTTGTTGTAGAGCAGAGAAGAATCCTTACTACATGTGACCCTGGGCAAATCACGTAATTGGGGCTCATGTGTTGAATTAGGAGATTGGACTATATGAACATGGGAGTGCACTCCTGCTCAAAATCTATAATCCTATGAGTCTAGTGTCTTTTTATTCCTAATGCAACAGTTCCCAATTTCCATTTATACAAACTATAGGTATTTTTAAAGGTCTAACACATTTCCCATCCCCTCCTGAAGCCACACACAGAATAACTGAATTTAAGCCTTGGAAGGAAACTTAAAAATCATCCAGTTCAGATTTCATTTGACAGGCAAGAAAATAGGGGCCCAAAGAGATTAAGGAATTTATCCAAAGCTACATAATTAGGTACAGGATTAGTACTAAAAACCAAGTTACCTAACCTCAGATCAACACAGAGCGTCACAAAGGTCTTATCCCAGTTTTAAGCTATTAAAGCACACTTTTGAGTTTTAGTAGCTTAAAACTATAGTAAGATTTTTTTGTGTGTACTTTCCTATTCTCTGGATTCCTTTGGGGGCAGCCTAGGAGTACAGTGGCTAGAGAATTGTGCTTAGAGATAGGAAGGCTTGAGTTCAAATTCAGCCTCAGACACATTATTTCTATGAGCCTGAGCAAGTCCGTTAATTTGTCTGCCTCAGTTTACTCAAGTATAAAATGAGAATAATCCCAACACCTACTTCCCAAGGTTGTTAAATCTTTCAGCTGTGTCCTCATGACCCGTTTGGGATTTTCTTGGCAGAGATATTGGAGCAGTTTGCCTTTTCTTTCTATAGCTAATTTTACAGATGAGGAAACTGGGGTAGAGAGGGTTAAATGATTTGTCCAGGTTCACATGGCTAGGAAGCATTTAAAACTCAGGAAGATGAGTCTTCCTGACTCCAAGCCCAATGCTCTATCCCAGAGTTGTGAGAATTGGATGAGATAATTGTAAAGAATTTAGCATGATACCTAGCACAGAACAGGTGCTTTTAAAATGTTTGCTTCCTTCCTTTTGCAATTATTGCTATTATCACCAAATTTAGCATTAAATTCAAGTGATCTTTTTTTTTTTGTCTCCAATGATTCCTGCACTGGTCTTTCTTCATCAGAAAGTCCTAACTCTTTTCATGAGAGTTGATTTCTTCTTCCTAGGGCACCTGATAAAGTGCTGAATCAATGATAATTGCTGTCATGAACTAACAATAATAATGATTTATGCAATGTTTTAACATTTATAATGTACACTCCTAAATAATAACAATTGTTATTTCTGTTTTGTGTGACTCTTTAGGGACTCATTTGAGGTTTTCTTGGCAAAAAATACTAGTGGTTTATCATTTCCTTCTCCAGTTCATTTTACAGATGAGGAAATTGAGACAAATAAGGTTACATGATTTGCTCAGAATTTGTCTAAGGCTGGATTCGAACTCAAAACTTCCTACCTACAGAACCTGTACTCTATCTAGTGCCTCCTAGCTGTCCTTTCAATAATAGTTAACATTTATCTAGCATTTACTTTGTTCCAGGCAATGTGCTAAATACTTTATAAAAGTTATTTCCTTTGATCTTCACAACAACCCTCAGCTTAAAAAGGTCAAGGTCTCGCATTTTATCTAAGACCATATCCAGTCATCCAGATCTATATCTGGCCACTGGACCCAGATGGCCCTGGAGGGGAAAATGAGGCAACTGACCTTGCACTACTCTTCTTCACTTAAATCCAATTCACTTACATGTCATGACATCACCTCCTTGATGCCAATATCTTCTTGGCAAAACAACAATGGATAGCTAGGTAACAGTGAATAAAGCACTGGAGTCAGGAAGATTTGAGTTGAAATATGACTGTATGATCTTGGGCAAGTCACTTAAGCCTGTTTGCCTCAGTCTTCTCATCTGTAAAATGAGCTGGAGAAGAAAATAGCAAATAATTCCATTTTTTTTTTTGCCAGGAAAAGTTCAAATGGGGTCAGACACAACTGTGAGATATGACTGAACAATAACAAGAATGACAAATCAGTGTTTATACTGATACAGTAATACATTAATGTTTAATGTTTAATCACAATGTTCTAATCACAAGCCTAATTCAAATTTGGTTTAATGTAGGAAAAGAAGGTGCTTTTAGAAAACAGCACCAAGTAAATCTTAGTTAACAGAAAAGCAGTTTTTTTTTTAATTAAAGGTTTTTTTTTGTTCCCCCAGAATATATACATGGATAATTTTCAGCATTCGCCCTTACAAAATCTTGTGTTCTAAATTTTTTTCACTTCCTTCCCTTCATCCCCTCTCTTTATCCCCTCCTCTAGATGGCAAGTAATTCAAAATTTTAAACATGTACAATTCATCTATACATATTTGAACAAATATCATGCTGCCCAAGAAAAATCAGATCAAAAAGAAAAAAAAATGAGAAAGAAAACAAAATGCAAGCAAACAAAAAAAAGTGAAAATACTATGTTGTGATCCATACTCAATTTCCACTGTCCTCTTTTTCTGGGAGCAGCTGGCTCTCTCCATCACAAGACCATTGGAACTAGGCTGAATCATCTCTATGTTGAAGAGAGTCATATCCATCAGAATTGATCATTGTATAATCTTGCTGTTGCTGTGATTTCCTGATTCAAAGTAGGAGTTTTAATGTGGAGTTCACAAAAGAGGATTTGGGGGAGAGAGATTTCAAGAGGCCCATTAACTTAGGAGAGGGAAAATTACATCTTTATTTTCACTCATTTGCAATTGAATTTTAGCCTTTACTTTAATTATCCAATTAATTTTAAATAATTTAATTATTTAGTTAATACTGACTTGTGCCACAACAAATGATGAAAGGGACAATTTCAGAGAAACGTGGGAAGAATCTTCATCAGTTTATAGACTGAAACGGAGGATATCTAGGAGGACAATATTATATTAACAATATTGTAAAAGCAGACAACTTTGAAAGGCTTGGAAATTCTGATCAATGCAACAACTACCCATAATTTAGGAGGATTGATAATGAAATAAATTCTTCACCTCTTAACAAAGAGGCAATGGACTCAGGGTGCTGATCAAGACATAATTTTGAGACATGGCCTACGTTGGAATGTTTTGATGGACTATATCTATGTTATAACGATTTTGGTTTTCTTTCTCTTCAAGTTGAGGTGGGGGAAGAGAAATAAGAGAATATCGATTTTTGTTCCTTAAAAGAATAAGTTTAAAAGCATTATTCTTGGGAGTCCATGGGTTTTGTCCAAATACCAAAAAGACTCATGATACAGAAAAAAAAAAAAAAAAAGGCAAACTCCTAAAGTATCTCTAAGTAATTAAGTATTGTATGCAAATTTCATTATCTCAATCTCTAGCTAAAGGAGTTAAACATTACATGGAAAGGGAAAGCCAAGAGAGAATTAAATACAAAGTTGCTTCATTCCACTTCAGTGAAAATAATTAAAGAAGCTTTTATATTCTGAGCAGCATGACACTCAGGCATACAAAATACACATATATGCATATACATGCATGTTTGTATGTATATATTATATGTACAAAACACAGATATATATATATATACTTCATGCAGAACCCCAAAAGTTTTAGTGATGTTTAAAGCTATTTGAAGCTTAACCTATTAAAGCTTAAAAATCTATGTAAACCACAATAATAACAATTTTCCTTTTCTCTTTTTTCTTCTATAGAAAGGAATAAAAACATCTGAGAGCAGATAGATTGTAGAAAAAAAATAAAGCTGTGATTATGAAGGAATCATAGAAAGAGCTGAACCACTACTGGCTGCTGAGAGGAATGCAACTCTAGAAGAGACTGCCAAAACTGCAGGCTTTTTACAGATGCCCCAAGCAAAATTTGTTTTTGTTTGCTTTAATTTAATTAAAGTGAGGACAATTATAATAAAGAGCAGGGCTTCTTAAATTTTTTCCACGAGACACCTTTTCAGCAGCGTATAGGTATACAAAATAGGCATACAAATCAAACATTTACTTATAATAAATCATAATTTCACATCTCCCACATTCAGCTATGAGACCCCATTTAGGATTGTGGCCCACAGTTTAAATTAAGCATTAAGTTCCTAAAATGTATGCATTGGATATACAAAGACAAAAAGAAAAGTCTCTTCCCCAGCTTTTTTTTTTTTTAATCAAAGTTTTAGAGTTCATCTATTAAAATCATCTATTTAATAATAGAGCTTAGATTTATGCAAAAACCAAAGTAAGAATAAAATAATGAGTGAATTTGTGGGAAAAGCATCATATTATGCCTCTTATTATTTCTTTTTAAAAAAACATATTCCTTACAGAGAGGCTCGGAGAGACTTACATGAACTGATGCTAAGTGAAATGGGCAGAACCAGGAGATCATTATACACTTCAACAACAATGCTATATGAGGATCAGTTCTGATGGAAGTGGATATTTTTGACAAAAAGAAGATCTAATTCAGTTCCAATTGATCAATGATGCACAGAATCAGCTACACCCAGACAAGGAACACTGGGAAATGAATGTGAACTGCTTGCATTTTTGTTTTTCTTCCCAGGTTATTTTTACCTCTAAATCCGATTTTTCTTGTGCAACAAGAGAACTGTATAAACATGTACATATATATTGTATTTAAGCTATAATTTAACATGTTTAACATATATGAAACTGCCTGCCATCTAGGGGAGGGGGTAGAGGAAAGGAAGGGAAAAGTTGGAACAGAAGCGATTGCAAGGGACAATGTTAAAAAATTACCCATGCATATGATCTGTCAATAAAAAGCTATAATTATATATATATGAAATAAAGTACAACTTAAATAACTGGAAAAAACCATATTCCTTTAATGATTATTGTTTTGGTTCAGAGTGGTTTTTTAAGTAGTATTTTTTAATATAAAGGAGAATATGCAGATTATATTCTGTCTGTATTCCCTATATTCCCTATGGTATATAGCACAAAGCTCTGTACATGACAAATGCTTTGTAAATGTTCATTGAAAAACTCACACTAAGACACAATATATTTTATTGCTAGGCTTGGAACCAGGAAGATCTTGCTTCAAAATCACTACCTCTCATAAGTGTAGAGTCAAATTCTTTAACTTCTATGTATCCCAGAACCTATCTGGCGGAGGGAGTTCCCACAGAATAGAAAGGAGTCTTTACTCTATTTACCACACCAGGACTTCCCCATACCCAGGGAATCACTTAGCCCTTGTATTATCTCCAAGGACCCTAAGATGTCATATAGGGAAAATGTGTGTTTGGCATGCCAAGGCTCTAGAGATATGTAATATTCAGAAGAGGCATTATGGTAGTAGAAAAAAGTAGAAAAAGAATACAAAAAAAGATGGCACTTTGAATGCCAGCTCTTACTGGCAATGTTTCCTTACTTCTTAAAGCCTTAGTTGCTGTGTATGAAAAATAAAAGAAAATATTTGCATTGCCTAAAAGGATCATTACAAAGTTCAAAAGATATAATGTAAATAAGTTATTTTCTAAACCACAAAACACCGTAAAATACACATATAAATACATACACATACATCTCAGAAATTATAAGTACTTTGGTCCTTTACCTTCTAAACCTTTTTCTTAATCAATAACATTTATTTAGCATCCTGCAGTTCTTGGCAGTGTCCTACACAGTTTAGCTCTTCTCCAAGTTAAATAGACATTTTATGGTCTCTACTTCCTAATAACTAACATATTAAAATAATATAGTTCCCCAAAATCCAGTTAAAATATGTATGCTATAAAGAGAACAATAGAGCGAATTTACAGATCTCATTTTTAAGCATTTCCCTCCCAAGCCCTTCATTGGACATCACTAGTGTTCCTATTACCCCAGAGTTGAGTTTCTTCTTTCTCTCACATTTTGGCTTTGTAAAAACAAACAAATAAAAATAAATTCTTTTCTAACAGATAATTTTCTAGAATCCCTAAAAGATTATTCTGTTTGGATATGGAAAATTTGGCAAGCAAAAACAAAGTGGAAGCCAGGAGGTATAGTAGATGGGGCACCAGCCTTCTAGACAGGAAGTTAGTTCTGTGTTGAAATCAGGCCTCAGACACTTCCTTGTTGTGTCACATTGGGTAAGTCATTTAATCTGTTTGCCTGTTTTCTCAATTGTAAAATGGACATAATAATAGCATTTATCTATCTATACCCATCACTATAGATGCAGTAAAGTTAGAGCATGTGAAGAGACAATATTTATTAAAAAAAAAAATCACTTAGTATAGTTCCAGGTTCCAATACCTATATAGAAGGTGCTATATTCATTCTTATTCCCTTTACCCAAGCCACTTAACTGCTAAGTGGCCCCTGGCAGCTCTTATCAATCTCCCGTGATAAATGGAGATTCCTACAGCTTGATCAATGAAATCCCAAATATGGATCAAAAAAATAAAAAATCCTGTTCCAGGTACAGCTACTGATTTGGAGTTTTTGTTTATTTCTTTATTTTGGTTTTGTTTTTTAAATGCCTGGGACTAGGTTTAGGAGCACAGAAGTTCCATTGCATTTTCTTAAAGAGATAAGAAGGGGGCAGAGAAGTAAATAAAATTTTTATTTGCTTTTTATTACTATTTATATTATTATTTTGTTAATGAGAGACTTCAATTAAACAGTCTTTTTAAAGTGAACTTCAAAAAAAAAAAAAAAAAACAAATGCCAGTTGCTACTATTATTGTTGATGGTATTGTTAATACAATGAACCCATGTTTTTTTTCTTAAACTATTTTTCAGTTTATGATTTAACATATGGTTTCATTCTGGTTTTGTTGGTCTTTTGTAAACATCAAAATAGTTTGTTGTTTTTGTTTTAAAAGAATATATTTTCTTGCAAATTAAGACAATTCTGAGATACCACCATATACCTCTCAGATAGAATGTAAATATTATACAGGAATATGTATTCCTTTATAGGAATAAGACAAAAACGAATGTTAGAGGGGATGTGGGAAAACTGGGACACTGATACATTGTTGGTGGAATTGTGAACACATCCAACCATTTTGGAGAGCGATTTGGAACTATGTTCAAAAACTTATCAAACTGTGCATACCCTTTGACCCAGCAGTGTTTCTACTGGGCCTATATCCCAAAGAGATTTTAAAAGAAGGAAAGAGATCCTCATGTGCAAACATGTTTGTAGCAGCCCTCTTTGTAGTGGCAAAAAGCTGGAAACTGAGTGGATGCTCATCAGTTGGAAAATGGGTAAATAAGTTTATATTGGTATGTATAATAATAAATATATATAATATTATATGAATGTTATAGAATATTATTGTTCTGTAAGAAATAATCAGCAGGATGATTTCAGAGAGACCTGGAGAGACCTACATGAACTGATGCTGAGTGAAATGAGCAAAACCAGGAGAAAATTGTACACAGCAACAATAAGACTATATGATGATCAATTCTGATGAACATGACTCTTTCCAACAATAAGATGATTGATGTCACTTCCAATGATCTTGTGATGAAAAGAACTATCTACACCCAGAGAGAGAGGACTATGGGAACTGAATGTGGATCAAAATATAACATTCTTCTTCTTTTTGTTGTTGTTCATTTTCATTTTGTTTTCTTATTCATTTACTTTCTTTTTTTGATCTGATTTTTTATGTGCAGCAAGAGAATTGTATAAATATGTTTATACATACTGAATTTAACATATGTTTTTAACATGTTTAACATACATTGGATTGCTTGCCATCTAGGGGAAAGGGTGGGGGGAAGGAGGAGAAATTCTGAAACACAAGGCTATGCAGAGGTCAATGTTGTCAACTTATCCATGCATATGTTTTGAAAATAAAAAGCTTTATACAAAAAAAGCAATAATACTTCCTAAGGGTTCAGTTAACTGTGTGCTGGAAGTTGCCCTTGTAAAAATGTTCATTCCTATGTAGGAGTCAGGTGGGATATGCTAAATATATTGGCAATTAGTTTTTTAAGACATTTTATTTTTAAATCTACCTTTTCCTCTCAGGGGAAGAGTAGCTACCATTTCCAGCACCACTTCCGATAATATTAAAGTTACTTCAATGTTAATAGATTAGCACATCATTGGAGAGCTTCTCCAATAGCAGGTCATTATAAAGGAGAACAGATATATACAGAATTTGTTATTGTTCAATGTTGTCAGAGATAGATGATTTTTCATGACCCTACTTAGAGTTTTCTTGGCAAAGATTCTAGAGTGTTTTGCCATTTCTGGACTGAACATTTAGGACTGAACAACTATATTCATCTTACAACTAGCGAAACCAAAACTGATAAAAGTCTGTGATTTTTGCTCAAGATTATACAACTCCAAACAGGATGGTGGTGGGACTCAACTTCAGGTCTCTGAGTTCAGCATTCTATTTACTATACTCACCTCTCAATTAAAGAATATAACTGAAGTTCAGCAAGTTTGAAGGATTACCACAAATTGATCAATATATCACATCTTTTATAATAAAAAGCAAAAGTATTCCACATTAGTGGCCACGAACTGGGGTACAGGTCATGTCCAAAACACAGACGAAAACTGGTACTTTGATTCAATCAATAGTTTCCCCATCATGAATATAATTGACTTATAACATGCAAGACTCCAGTTTTCCAATTAAAATTTCATTATGTCTAACCTGATTTTCTATTTCTTTTCACCACTATTACTACCCAGGGCCTTCAGAAACAGAAAGGAGGAAGTACCCTGAAAGTCCAGAAGGATGATAAGGGAAAACCACCAGAAATCGTGTCTGTGCTTTTGAAACTCTGTAGGTCACTGCTTGAACTAATATTGACCTTACCAGTTATGAGTCATACTAACCATAGATTTAGAACTGGGAATGACCTTAAAAGTTATAGAGTTTTTAAAGTGGGGTCAGTGAATTTGTTTTCTTTTCTAAAAAAAATTTTGACAACTATTTCAATAAAATCTGCTTTCCTCAGAGATCCTACGTATTTTGTATTTTTAAAAATAATATTCTAAGAAGGGGTTCATAATTTACCAGACTGCCAAAGGGGTCCATGACATACAAAAAAGTTTAAGAAAAATTTAGAACTTTCTTTTTCTCTTTTCCTTTCTCCCTCCCTTCTTTCCTTCTTTCTTCTTTCCCTCCCCTCTTCCCCCCTTCCCCCCTCTCTTTTCCTTCTTTCCTTCTTTCCTTCCTTCCTTCCTTCCTCCCTCCCTTCTTTTCTCCTTCTCTTCTTCCCTCCCTCCCTCCCAGCTTCCCTTCCTCTGAGGCAATTGGAGTTAAGTGACTTGCCTGGGATCACACAGCTTGGAAGTATTAAGTTTGTCTGAGGCTGAATTTAAACTCAAGTCCTCCTGATTTCAGGAGCTCTATCCACTATGCCATCTAGCTGCCCCAAGAAATTTTCATAAATGAAAAAATTGAGGTCTAGAAAAGATAAATAACTTGCCTTGGGTTATATAAGATAGTAAGTGACAGTGCCAGAATTTGAACTTAGGTCCTCTGACTCCAAAGTCAGCTTTCTATCCTATATTAACCTTTTATTTGGATACAAAAGTTTGTGCATTTGAGTCTTATTCCTAGTAATGTTACATGATGTATGACCATGAAAATATTTTCATCTCTACCTCTATTTTTAAAATCTCAGCCCAGTCCAATCCAATCAGTTATTAGAAGTCTACTTTAGGTAAGGTAAGGTACTATATGCTAGTTGTATACGAGTTTGCAAAGGAAAAATTAAAAACGAACCTGTCCTCAAGAAACTTACATTCCACTCTAAAGATGCACCATGTAAGCATGTTAGTAACCATGACAATTTGAGGAGGAAGGAGACTGAAGTATGAACTAAAGGGATCAATGAGGTTTTTGAATAAGGAATGGAACACAACAAAAATGGGGCTAGACATCTCTTCCCATCTCAGTGATGGGAATAAATTGGATGGCAGCAATATGATAAAATTAGCTCAAGTCCAAATCAGCATTCTTTGAACTGACATCTGAACATGGGATTCTCCTCATTCACTAGCTCTCCCTATGTTAGTTATTGTTTCTTCCTTTACCCACAGAACAACACCCCCCCAACCCCCCACCCCTCCCCCACACATACCCTTCACTGTCTAGTTTCCGAATTTCTTGGGCTTTTTGGCCTTCAACTTTAAATATTTAATTCCTGCTGCTCCTTACGTTTCTTCTCTGGTGCCAGATGAAATGATTTTTGAAATATGGAACCATTAAAGTCCTCTAAAGTTGTCTTTTTGAATTGTACATGTTTAACCTATATTGGATTACTTGCTGTTTAGGGAGGGGAGAGCTAAGGAGGAAGGGAGAACAATCTGGAATATAAGATTTTGCAAGAATTGTATTTTGAAAGATATTTTGCATGTAATTTTGAAAGATAAAAAGCTCTTATTAAAAAAATAAAGTATTTTTTTTCCATCATCGATCTTCTGGAATCAAGATTGCATTCAAGCTGAATTCTAATGCTGTATATTGTCCTACTTCAGCTTTCTTTAGCAGGAATCTCCTCCTGAAAACTTTTTCACATTTCTCTGACTTTCTCATATTCCCAACCAATATTCCATTACATTCATATACGACCATTTTTCAACTGTTCTTCCACTGAATGGGCTCTCATTTTATTTATTTTTTGCTGCTACAAAAACGACTTTAAGTATTCTGGTACATATGGAAGTGTATTTGTTTTTGTTTTGTTTTTTGATCATTGACTTTTTTTGACCAGGTGGGTCAAAGGTTACAAATTGTTTGGCAACTTCTCTCATAATGCCAAATGGTGTATCAGAATAATCAGAACAATTCACAGTTCCAACAGTCTATTAGTATACCCAACTTCTCGCAGCCTCTCCACTACTGACTATTTCTATCTTTAATCATCTTTGCCACTTTAATAAAGTATGAAGTAAAACCTCACTCTATCGTGATTGGAAAAAGCATCCACTCCCTATAAGCCAAGTAAATAACATGCCAAGGAAATTTGCACACTTGCAAACCCTTAAATTCTAGATATTCCCCACAATGCCCAGCCCTTCTGAATAAATAGCATCCCCACAGAGATATGTACGTAGCATGCTGGCATCATCTATGCCTTATTCACCTTTTCTATAAATATCTGCAATTAAAACTGAATGGCCAAATCAGCAGAACTAGAACAGTGTACGTCACAGCTGGAGAAAAGGAAAGAAGACAACAAAAAATAGAAAAAAGAAAAGAAAAAGAACTTCAGACACTCCTAGAAGAGAACAGAGAGAAAAAAATTCATTTTTTTATTTGCTTGTTATTTATAATTCACTTGGTTCTATTTTGTTAAACTCAGGAAATTTATGGGAAATTTGTAATTTTTTTCAATCAAGGAAAATTTCCCCACTTTATCTCCTTACCTTCTCTTCTATCCCCTCATTATTGAGAAAGAAAAACAAAACTTTTATAAATATATATAGTGAAGCAAAACAAATTCCTGAAATTAGCTGTATGAAATTTTTAAAAAATGTGTCTCAGCCTTTATTCAAAGTCTATCACTTCTGTGTCAGGACATAAGTAGCCTGTTATCAGGAGTCCTCTGGTATCACAGATGGTCACTGTGTTGATCAGAGTTCTTAAGTTCTTCAACATTGTTTATTTTTATGAGGTTTCATGCCCTGTTTATCTGGATATTTATTTTTGTTGATAGTTATTAAATTAATAACTGACAAATTATTTCAACTTAGGAGAAAAACTGAAGAAGCAGCAGCAGAAGAAAAGAAAGAAAAAAGTAAATCAAAATGATTAAAGCAATGAGTTAAATAATATGATTTTAAATATAAAATGTAAATAAAATTAGCTATATAAAATATACTTTAATAATTTTATCCTTTTTCTTCTCATATAAAATGAATAAAATAAAGTCTAAATAATTTATGTATCACAAGCTTTTAAATCGACTGCCCACCACCACTACACCTGGGTTTTCTTTCTGGAAGGCTTTAGAAAGCCATTTGTTCAAATAGCTACTGAGCTTATTCCATCCCCAGGTTCTGGCAGGGATGTGATTGGCCCCTACCCTTTGTGCAGCTGGCCTTCATTATGAAACTAGAAGCTTCTCCAAAGTCAGAAATCTCAAATCTGTGCCTTCTCTTTTTCTTGATCTCTCTGAGGAAGTATGCTGATGAAACTGAACAGCTGCTACCTACAAAGACATTCCTGGTATTGATACCCATATTTAATCACCCTTATTCTTTCATTCCCTCTTGACCATTCTATAGACTTTTACTCTCCTCCCCTTCCCTTGTTCCCTCCACCATCTGCCTTTGACCAAGAAAATTAGCTTAAGAGAGAACTCTTAAATTTCTTTGAAGAAACAGAGAGAAGGAAAATAAAAGGAGGGAAATAGAAGTGGGGGGCAACGAGAAGGTTTCTCTCAATTTCAACAATAATGAGTTAAGAAAACAGGGTCAAATCCTACATTTCCTATAGAATAACTCCTGTTATATGTTTCCCTTTTACTTCTAAAATAGAGCTCTTTCCCCTTCCTTTTAGTGCAGAACAATAACTTAAAAACTTTGATATTTGGGTCAAGTGGGAGTGGAAGGAATATCAGATTTGAAATCATAAAACTTTAGTTCAAATCTTGGTTCTTCGATTCACTACCAGTGTAACAATGACCAAGTCACGTAACCACACTGGGCTTCAATTTACTCATCTCAAAAATGAAAAGATTGGATAAGATGATCTTCAAAGACTCTTCTATAGATCTTTGGAACAAAAAAATGAAGGAAGAAGAAAAACTCTGTCTTTTTCATACACACTTTCATATTTGATAGTTTTTGAAGGAAAAAAATCATATTAACATCCAAACTTTCTCTTGGTCACATTGCACAGAAACTGGAGTTTTGTGAACCACAAGGCAGGTAAATATTAATCAAGTCTCACTCTCAACCATCAAGAAATTTCACTATGTAACCTGTCACCAAGCATTTCCATGGCAGGTGAAAGTTTAAGAGAATTTAGGAGAAGTTCAGGGGGAAAAAAGTCCTGGTTTTACTATAATTTGAACAAAATAGAATTCAGTTAAGCCTGAAATGCCAAGATGTGAAACTGGCATTTGGAACCTATCCATTTGGGGCTGGGGGAAAGAGGAGGATATCTTTAACAGGATACTCTTCAACTTAAATTGAAGCAATGGAAGAATTGTCACATCTATCACATCAAACTCTCAGAATCTAGCCAACTAAATATGGGAATTTGATACCTTCAGCAAATATCCCTTATGTTCAGAATCATGGAGTAAACCTCCCACTGGATAAGCCTCCTGGGCGGGGAGGTATAACGTAATTGGACAGCAAATAAAGCCCATAGTAGCAGAGTATAATAAATACTTATTTATATATTTACATCTACTTTAAGATTTAGATTCCTCCCCCCCTTTCTCTCTTTCTGTGTGTATGTGTTTCTCTGTTTCTATCTCTGGAAGTATAATTATCCCCCATTTTACAAATGAGAAAATTGAGATCTAGAAAGGGGAACTTTCTTGTCCAGATTCACAAAAGCAAAAGGACTCGAAAATCATCAAGTTTAGTTTCTTCCTTATGTGCTAGGTGGCACAGTGCATAGAGCCTAGAGTCTTGAATCAGAAAGACCTATCATCAAATCAAGCCTGAGACCCTAACTAATTGCGTGACCCTGAGCAAGTCCCTTTACTTGTCTGCTTCAATTTTATCAATTGTGAAAAGAGAATAATTACAGCACCTACTTCCCAGGGCCAAATGAGATGATACTTATAAAGTGCCTGGCATATAATAAGTGTTTAATAAACATCTGTTTCCTTCCTTCCTTCTTCATGAGCTGTATTCAAGGGCTCCAAAGTATCATTCTGAATGTCATTTCCTGAGAAACATTCTGAAGATTAACCAATAATGATGTCGTTAGAAAAGACATAGAAAATACGGCTTCTGTTCCCAAAAGGCAAGTTGTAGTTAGCAGAAAAGTTCAGTGACTTCATTTTCCATCAGCAAGACCTGAAAACTAGAGAGTTGAACCCTAATCATGATTCTCTTAAAAATAATTCTTCAACCTACTGTTTTAAATAAGGGTCTCAGTTTCCTTTTCTCATAAGTGAAGGTGGTGAACCAGATGACGCCCAGTCTTTTTTATTTTTAAAATCATATCCTCTTTCAATGCCAGGAGATCTTTCAGAAGACTTCCCCCACCCTATCAAGAACTATTTTATCTTAAGAGTTCAAAAGGCTAAGAACTCAAGAACTGCCACAGCTGAAAACCGTTGGCAGGGACCATGGGAGCAACAAGGAAGAATGAGATTTTCATTCTCTTGGGTCAGGTGGCCATCTTGGTATGGAAGCATGGTCTAAATATTGCCCAAATATTGTTGTTGCATAAAGAACTTTCATTAAAGCTACAGTAGAAAATGACTTTTAATATACTACTTGAGCTTTCCCATTACTCCATCCCCTCCCACCACCCCATGAGCATATCAAGGGGCTTCAAAATTGTCTTCTGATTCATTTGGTCTGTAAAGATCAAATGAATCAGCAGTCCAGAGGTTATGGGCAGCTTTCCAGTAAACCAATCATCATGAACATGCAATGCTGGAGAAAAAATTATTGGGAAAGGCCCAGACTTGCGTTTCAGATTTCCAAAAGCTGAAATAAAAACCTATTAAGAAATACTTATCTAAAATGCACTGACTTTGCTTTTTAACTCTTTAGCATAATGGAGATACATTATTCCAGAGTGAAAGATAAAGATGCTAGCACATTTATGTTAAAATACATGGGATGAATGGTCTTACTCCTCCAGTCACCACAGTCTGGTTCCCCAGCCAGTTCTCTAGTGCCCTGATGCTTGCTACTCCAAAACACTGAATCTAGGACTGGCAGAAAGATCAAAGCCTAGAGCGCAGTTGGCACTTTAAAAGTAATCTAGTCCAATCCCTCTCTCTTATTTAACAAATAAGAAAACAGAAAGCCAGGAGGTTGGTTAAGCAATGGACCCAAGGTTATACAGGCTCTCATGTAGCAGAAGACACGAGATTTGTACAATCACTAGGATTCTCTGCAGAGTACCACATCACTACCTCTACAACTGTGGTTTCCAGTGTGATATAGGGATGGAGAAAGGGAATAATCATTTATAAATACCTGTTATATGTCTGGCACTGTGCCAAAGGTTTTGGTTTCTTTGATTTACAAAAATAAGACTTGTCAAACAGTTTGGATGGGGAAGGGGGGTGAGTAAGCAGGTAAGGATGAGACCTCCATTTCAAGTCCACACGATTGGAAGCACCACAATACTCTCCAAAATAATAAGAAACATAAGAAAGTTTGGATGGGGAGGGGGGGGAGGAAGAAAGATAATGAGTTTATCTGGGGTGTGTGGAGTTTAAGAAGTCAATAGGTTATCCAGTTCGAGACATTCAACAGGCAGTTGAAAATATAAAACTAGAGGTCAGGAGAGATTTTGATTCTGGACAAATAAATGTGAGAATCATCTGCATAGAAATGCTGATAAGATTGTTAAGTGAAAGAGCACAGGCAGAAATGAGAAGAGATGGAATATTGAAGGGAAACCCAAAGTTATTAGGTATGACCCAGATGAAAAATCAGCAAAGGTAACTCAGAAGGAATGACCAGTCAGAGAAGATAACCAGGAGAGAACAGAGTCTTACAAACCTAGAGAAAAGAGAGTATTCAAGGAGAAAGGGTAATAAATTTAACTACATTGTATATTTGTATTTTTGTTTCTATTTATGCTGCATATATTTTACATATATTTATTATAACCTCTATTAAAATTTGTGTCCATTGCAAAGAAAATTTGTTTCATTCTTTATATTTCTTTCCCCAATGCCTCAAACAGTACCTAGAGGTCAGGAGAGAGATTGATTCTGGACCATCAGTTAGTGTTTAGTACTTAATAAAATGCCTGATTGATTAACTGGATAAGTTGTTCAAACTCTGTCTGAGTTTCATTATCTGCTGTGGGGCAATACCTACCAATTCAGATAATTCTTATGAAATAAAATATTAAAAAAGCCTTTATAAAATAAAAACTGCCACAGAGAAGGGGAGAAGAGATGGGGGGGGGGGAAATAAGACTGGTGAAAAAGCAACATGGAAATTCATATGTTCAATAGGATAGTTTATCTCTCAGACTTGTGGAGGAGAAAGAAATTTGTGACCAAACATGAACTTAGAGACCATTACCGATCACAAAATAGAAAATTTTGATTATATCAAATTAAAAAGCCTTTGTACAAACAGAACGAATGCAAACAAGATTAGTAGGGAAGCAACAAACTGGGAAAACATCTTTACAATTAAAGGTTCTGATAAAGGCCTCATTTCCAAAATATATAGAGAACTGACTCAAATTTATAAAAAATCAAGCCATTCTCCAATTGATAAATGGTCAAAGGATATGAACAGACAATTTTCAGATGAAGAAATTGAAACTATTACCACTCACATGAAATAGTGTTCCAAATCACTATTGATCAGAGAAATGCAAATTAAGACAACTCTGAGATATCACTACACACCTGTCAGATTGGCTAAGATGACAGGAAAAAATAATGATGAATGTTGGAGGGGATGCGGGAAAACGGGGACACTGATGCATTGTTGGTGGAGTTGTGAACGAATCCAGCCATTCTGGAGAGCAATCTGGAATTATGCCCAAAAAGTTATCCAACTGTGCATACCCTTTGATCCAGCAGTGTTTCTATTGGGCTTATACCCCAAAGAGATACTAAAAAAGGGAAAGGGACCTGTATGTGCCAAAATGTTGGTAGCAGCCCTGTTTGTAGTGGCTAGAAACTGGAAAATGAATGGATGCCCATCAATTGGAGAATGGCTGGGTAAATTGTGGTATATGAATGTTATGGAATATTATTGCTCTGTAAGGAATGACCAGCAGGATGAATACAGAGAGGCTTGGAGAGACCTACATGGACTGATGCTAAGTGAGATGAGCAGAACCAGGAGATCATTATACACTTCAACAACGATACTGTTTGAGGATGTATTCTGATGGAAGTGGATTTCTCTGACAAAGAGACTTAACTGAGTTTCATTGGATAAATGATGGACAGAAACAGCTACACCCAAAGAAGGAATACTGGGAAATGAATGTGAACTATTTGATTTTTGATTTTCTTCCCGAGTTATTTTTACCTTCTGAATCCAATTCTCCCTGTGCAGCGGGAGAACTGTTCGGTTCTGCAAATATGTATTGTATCTAGGATATACTGCAACATATTTAACATATATAGGACTGCCTGCCATCTTGGGGGGGGGAGGGAGGGAGGGGAAAAAACGAAACATAAGTGATTGCAAGGGATAATGTTGTGTAAAAATTATCCTGGCATGGATTCTGTCAATACAAAGTTATTATTAAATAAAACTAAATTTAAAAAAAAAAAAGAAAAAGAAATTCATATGTTCAGATCTCAATCTGTGATTTAATCTCAAATCTACAAAATTCAAAGTTTGTAAATTATACAGCCTCAAGATTATACATTTCAGATTTATCCATTATGATAAATGCTTTAAAAACTAAATAATAAATAATAAAATTTCTTACCTGCCTACAAGTGGTTTCTAAACTTGCTGATAAAAATTTTAGGGTTAGGTCTTAATTGCCTTACATCTAAGTCTTTGTTTCAGGCCTACTGAATGCCCGAAACCCTAACTATACAAGTCATTTAAAAATATACCCCTGGACAAGCTATTTAATCACTATTTCCCTCAGTTTCCTCAACTACAAAATGGGAATAATAATAACGCTTGCCTCCCAAGGGTCCAAATGAGACAGTATCTCTAAAAAGCTAATGCCTGGCACCTAGTAAGTTATTATTATTATATTATTATATAATTCATCTGGGGAAGGAAAGAATAATATATATATAATATATTAATCCTTATTTTCTTTCCTTCCCCAGATGAATGTTTAACTTGCCCCATCCATTTTCTTACCCCAATTATATTTTCATTTTTCTATAATTATTTTTGGAGCCCTATTAGTAAAGTTGTGGTTCTAGCTTTTAATTAACTAGCATACACTTCAAGCCAAAATACAATGGAGACATTTCATTACTCCAATGTTAACAACCTTTCTCTTTCAGACCCATATACATTATAGTCTTTAATGTGCTTATACATCTTGTTTTTTAGAGTTATCTGGTTTGGTGTGTCAGGCCCCTGCTAGGTCATAATCTTTCTAAATTTGGTATTTCAGGTCTTTATTAGGTTATAAGTTTATCTAAATTTCTGGGTCTTGCCTGGCATCTAGAGTAGGCAAATGATGATCACTTGTACTGAATGTATTGAGGGAATCACAGAAGTAGAACTGGAAGGGAAAGGTCATCTAGTCCAAACTCTTCATTTTCAAGATAATGAAACTCAAGGAAAAGGAGTGTGATTTGCCTGAGGTCACAAGTGTCAAAAGCAGCATTTGAACCCACTTTTTCAAATTCTAGAACTAGAGGATGACAATTTACTGATCATGTCTTAGTGGAGATTTCTTCCCCAACACAAGTAGGACTATGTGACTGAGATTCCTTTCAATGTGGAGATCTTATGTTTCTTGAAAGATAATAGCTACTTATAACCAACACAGCAAGTGATAATGAGTAGGAAAGCAGACCTCAGAGTCAGAAAGATTTGAGTCAAAACTTCACTTGTGACATATTATCAGCTCTGAAACCTTCTAGAAACATAAAACATCACATTTCCAAGTCTTTGATTCTCTGCCCCTATTTAAAAAAAAAAAAAAAAAAAAAGCTTGAAAAATATTTTATGAATATAAACTGCTTGCATTTTTGTTTTTCTTCCTGGGTTATTTATACCTTCTGAATTCAATTCTCCCTGTGCAACAAGAAAACTGTTCGGTTCTGCACACATATATTATATCTAGGATATACTGTAACCTATTCAACATGTAAAGGACTGTTTGCCATCTGGGGGAGGGAGTGGAAGGAGGGAGGGGAAAAATCGGAACAGAAGTGAATGCAAGGGATAATGCTGTAAAAAATTACCCTGGCATGGGTTCTATCAATAAAAAGTTATTTTAAAAAAGTTTAAAAAATATTTTATATAAATTTGCATTGGATCTTCATAACAAGACTACATGGTAAATATTATTATTATCCTCCATTATTTTACAGATTAGGAAACTGAGACTAAGAAGGAAAGTGCCTCGGTTAGTATCCATCAGATATCCATTAAGTGTCAAAGGCAGGATTCAGCTCATTATTCAAGAGCAGAAAAACAATCCATTCACCTTGACCTCTCAATGATCACACAATTCACAACAAGCTAAATGTTGCCTTCTGCAAACTACTGCTCAAAAACAAAACATAGTAACAGTCTGTTCTTTGAACACTATCATTGGTGGTAGATGAGAATAACTAGGATTTGATATAGCATTGTAAGATAAATATACTATTTCATTTTGTCTTTACACCAACCCTTTGAAGTAGGTACTATTATTATCATGCCCATCTTACAGAAGAGAAAATTGAGGCTGAAAGAGGTCAAATGTCTTGCTCTGATCATACAGTTTATAAGTTTCTGAGGCAGGATTAGAACTTGGGCCTTCATGACTAAGTCCAGGGCTCCATCTATCATATACCATTAAGTTGCCTCTTTATTCTATTTTCTTCAGAAAATCACAACCCTCTGAGAAAGTTTCTAGGATATGACACACATAATAATCAACACTATGTCTAGTATCATAGATCTTATCTCAGGGAACTCTGAAGCCATCCATTCAAACCAGATAAGAAAACTGAAGTTTGCCTAAGGTCATATAGATAATATTGAACATGAGCCCACAATCCTTTCACTCCAGAGCCAATACGCCTTCCATTGTACCCACACTTCAGATGTTCTCCTGTGTTTTCAGAAGAAACACGTCAGAACAATGAGGATTGTAAACACACTTTTAGATGTGGGGGGAACCTCATAGATTATTAATTCCAAAAAGTTCAGAAAAATTGAGCCTCAAAGAGGTAACTTATTGGTCCAGATTCACCCAGTCTGTAAATGGAAAAACTGGGATTCAAATGCAGGTTTCTCTTATTACCAACTCTTTCACCTATCAACTCGTTAGGACAAACAGCCTGAAAGTTCAGCCCATCACAGGCTCCAGCCAAAATGGTTCCATTCTGGTTCTGGATCAGGCTAATGAGACCTCAACATGCTCAATTGGGAAAATCAAACAATTAAAGCGTGTGGAAAAACGCTGATTGCCAGAGAAGGTCTCCTAGTCTGCCAGAGAGAGAGCTTGGCGTGTGTGCGAAGACTACACTTTAAGAAGTCGGGCAGATCCACTTAAAGGAGCAACAGTTCTCAGCTGTGCAGTCAGCTGTGTGGTGTTCTCAGGAGACCGCCCGCCTGCTGTTCACATGGCAGACACTTCTCAGAGAGACCAATATTTACAGCAGCCTCGTGGGTAATTACAAAAATGGACCAGCCCACCCACCTAAAGAGACCTGGACACCCACACAAGACAAGACATTCCAGGCATATAAATTTTCTGTGTTTTGTCATCTTGGTGTAATTCAACTAATGCTGACTGTGGTTGGCAGTGAAGCTAAAAAAAAAAAAAAAAATGGAAAATGACACAATCATCACCCTCACTGAGTTTACCATCTAGTAAATTATGAATAAACTTGCTTTTAAACTTAATCTATCCCTTGAAGGGTAAATGGCTTGTTGGTTACAAGGTCATTCCTGAAAGAAAATTCCTAGGTTAGAAAATGAAAATGCTCAGGTTTTAATACTGGAATTCACTTTTTAAACATTTAAAATTTGTATTGCTATTTTTTGTTTTCATATCACCTTAATTTCCAGATGTAATCCTATCCAGAAAGCCATTTTTGTAACAAATAAAAAGAGAAAAAGATAGTTCTACAAAACTAAGCATCATATTAGCCAAGAAAAAAAAGTCCATAAAGCTAAGCAATATATCAAAATATAAAAAAATATTTCATACCATAATCCCTCACCCTCTCCAGTGAAGGGAGAAAGATAATATTTTCTTGCTCTTTTCTTTTTCTGGGCCTTATGTCTTCAACAAGCTATTTTAATTAGAAATCATTCAGTCATTCAGATTCACCTTCTTGTATTTCCACTTATGACGTTGTCATTCTTTATATTATTTTCCCAGCTCTGCTGGTTTCACTATGTATCAGTTCCCATAAGTCTTCCTGAGTCTCTGTATTCTTATTTGCGGTTTCTTGTGGTGCGATAATATTTCATTATATTCACATGTTTAGACATTCTCCGGTGGATGGGCATCTAATTCATTCCCAATTCTCAGTACCACAGAATGTTTTCTCACACACACACACACACACACACACACACACACACACACGGATAGCTATAGGACTTTCATCTCTTTTTTTTTTTTTTTCCCTCTTGGGTGTATATATGGAATAGTGAGATCTCTTGGTTAAAGGGCAAGGGCATCTTAGTCATATTCTTAAAATAATTCTCAATTACTTCCCAGAATGGGTACAGCAAAACCACTCATAATTTCTCTGAGTCTCAGTTTCCCTGTCTCTAAAATACTAGGATTCTCTGTGTTTAACTGTGTAACCCTTGATAAGCCACTGTCCAGGCTTTAGATTTCTCATCTGTAGAAATAAGCGGGGATGAAGGACCAAAAGATCTCTAAGGTCTGCTTCATATTATCTCTAAGATAATAATCCCTAGCAATTATATAACACTTACATACGCCTCACTCTCGGACTCTGGTTTCTCATCTGTAAAATGCAGATAGTAATAATACTTATATAGATTTGCAATGAACAGCGAGGTGGCAAAATGTATTAACCAGACCTGATATCAGAAAGACTCATTTTCCTAAGTTCAAATGTGGCCTCAGATACTTACTAGCAGTGTGAGCTTGGGCAAGTCACTTCACCCTGTTTGCCTCAGTTTCCTTAGTTGTAAAATGAGCTAGAGAAGGAAAATGGCAAACCATTCCAGTATCTTTGCCAAGAAAACTCCAAATGGGGTCATGGGAAGTCAGACATACCACAACAACAAAGTTTGCAAAACCCTTTACATGCTATCTCATTTTATTCTCACAACAATTCTAGGAGCTAAGTGCTATTATTATCTCTCTTTTACAGAAGAGAAAAATGAGCCTGAAAGCAATTAAGTGACTTGCCCAGGATTATACAATTGGCATATGTCAGAGACAGGATTTGATCTTGCATTTTCCTGATTCCCTTCTCCATTCCCTTTGATATTCAGCTACTAAAAATTGATGATCCTATAACCTGAATTTTACTCCTGCCTCTCTAACTATATAGTCAGCTGGTATGCTTAGATTAATCCTTCAATATTTCGAGGCTTGTTTCTGCCTCTGTAAAATAAGGCTGTTGGATGAGATCAGAGTTTTTGTTCTTGTTTTTTTTTTTTTTTTTTGGGGGGGGGAGTTAATCAGGGTTGACACAGGTCCTTTTAACTTGAGGGTCAGTGCTTGATCAAGGGATACATTTTGTTTGGTCACAGATCCCTTTGGTAATATAGTGATATCTGTGAATCCCTTCTTGATTAAATAAAAATTATAACTAAAGAATATGTTATATTTTAGTTAAAGATTAGCAAAAATAAAAATGTACTTTTTCCCATCCATGTATGTGTCCCTGAACTCTATGCATGGACCTCAGGTAAAGAACTCCTGGACTAGACACTCTGCTCTGTAAGGTCTTTTGGAAAAATTTCAATGATTTCTGTTAGAAGGAGAAGGTAGTCCAAAAAGAAGGTGGCAGGACAGGCAGAATGAGCTTAGAAGACAAGAACTATACAAAAGGGTTGAATTTGGAGGTGAAGGGGAAGGCAAAATATAGGAAGCTGATAGGAAGACAGGCAGAGAAAAAGAGATTAAGCCGATTTGGATGAACTGATAAAGGGTCACAAAGCCAAGAGTCAGGAGCTTAACTCTGATGTAGAGGATATTAGGAAGCTGTTAGAGGATTTGTGGGAGGGAGGTGGTATGGTCCAAGTGGCAGGTGAGAGAGATGATTGTGGCTGCAACGTTTCTATTGCTCCTAAAATCCAGGCTCAGCATTCACTTTTCCTCCTCCCCTTGTATTTTTTAATCCATGATTTACTTTCTTCACCTTCCTCCCCATCTGATTTCCCTCTTCATTGACAGGGGCTCTCTGAGGTTGGCAGGCTTGCTTTTATCACAGTTATGAGAGAAGGATACAAAAAGCAGGGCCTTTCTGACAGGCCAGCTTTCTTTTCCTGTGTAGTGTGCCCAGAAACTGGATGCTGAGGGACCGACAGCAAAATCTACCCTCCACAGGATTACTCGGTATCATTTCCATGGAAAACCCAGCAGGGGGAATTAGCTGTGGACACCAACTGCCTCGATTACACCATTTTACCAAATGCTTTCTAATGCAGCTCTCAGGAAAATTACCTTGTTCCTCTGGCCTCAGCAGGGTGGTACAATGTTAACTGTCAGCTGTGTTATTATCGCTCAGGATCGCTTAGTTTTCAAGTGTAGCCTAGACATGCCTTAAAATAAATAATAATAAAAAGTTACTTAGCTGCCTGATCAATGCAGGCTGGCACTTAGATACAGGTTGAGGAGTTCCTGTCTGCTGGCTTAGGTGCAGCTAGCTGCAGGGAGCAGCCAGGACTGGCCACCATTTTGGATTGGTCCCAGTCCCACCACTCCCCCCTAGCCCCCACTCCTCCCAAGTTGTTTTGACTGATTGGCGATAAAGCCTTTAAACAAAGATTAGCCAAGCTTGTTTCAGTTCCATTCAGGGCCAAGGGGGGCAAAGTCGATATTTGCTGAGTGGAAAAGGACAAAAGGAAACAAATTTTGTTTGCAAGCTCTCCAAATAGAAGGAGGTGGGGAGGGAAGAGAGGGGAGGGGGGGGAGCAGCAAGGAATCCCCTATTCCCTTTCCCTTATGTAGTCCTGTCTCATCTAGGAAACAGATTTAACTAATGGTCAGGCTTTGAGGGAATCCCTGACTCGCAAAGCACAGATCTGCTCCCGCATTGGGTTGCTGCTTAGCAGTCACAAAAAACAGGGTAAACACCTTTTTCCAAAACCCAGAACAATTCAACAAGCAGTTATTAAGTTCCTACTAAGTGTCAGGTGACAGAAGTTGGGAGGAGTAGACACAAGACCCTCACACTCCCGCTCAAAAAAAAAAAAGTCTGCCCTCATAGAGCTTATTGTCCACTAAACAGTAGGGATGGAGGAAGAGGAGGTCAATAAAGAGTGCTTTCAGTGAGATTGTGGTACTAACAACTGAAGAATCATGAAAGATCTCTTACAGGAGATGGTACTTAAACTGAGATTAGAAAGGCGGTAAGAGTAATTTCAAGAGATGCAAGTAAGAGGGGTAAGAGCCTAAACACCCCAGGGATGGGAAACAGATATCCAAGGAAGTAAAAGATGGAATTTCAGATACAGGAAAGATCAAGGAGATCAGTTTGGGTCAAGAGTATGTGGGAAATCACGTGAAATCGATCTAGAAAAACTAGATTGGAACCAGCTTGCAAAAAAAGGTTCTGAATCACTAACACAAGAGTTTGAATTTCTTCTCTGGACTTCAGGTTACTTATCTGTAAAATAAGGGGCTTGAACTAAATGACCTATAAATTCCTTTCTAGCTTCAAATCCTACTTTATTATAAAGTCAATGGGAGGCATTGAAGGTTCTTGAGCAACTCTGTGACATCAAGATCAGATGTGATTTAGGAATATTAATGGGCAATTGTGTAGAGAATGTATTGGAGAGGGAAGAGATAGGAAGTAATAATGTGAAAATTAAAAATATCATGCTCTAGATCCCAGGAATATTTTTTTTATGATATTGTTCTTTGAGGCTGATTAATGTTTTGAAATTTTTCTTAAATTGAGAGGGAAAGGATAAAAGGTCCTTCTCTTATAGGATGCAGTGAAGATTAAGAGGTATGGAAAAGTATGTGAGTTTGTATTTCTTTACCCAATCCACAATTATATGTGACTGCCATCTCCCCAGTTGACATTTTCATTTCTGAATTCAGATATCAAAACTGAAAGGGGATCTCATTTATCATTTCCAGGAAACTGAGGTCCAAAAAGATGAGATTTATTCACACAGGGAGTCACTTAGCATGCCTCTAGGTCCAGTCCTTGCTACCCTTATGGATGAATGTTTCACAACATTCAAGAAGTACATTCTCTAGTAATCAAAGTACATCTAAGGTAGGTTCTGCACTTTTTTTTTAAACTTCCATTTGACATATAGGGAAACTGAGTCAAGGAGCATTTAAAAAACTTTATTGTGATTACCCAGATGATGTGTAAGAGCCAAGATTCTAAACTGAGGTCTCTATTTTCCAAGCCCATTGTTTATCCACCACACTACTCCATCCAGTGCTGGCTCTCATTCAGGGGGTCCTCAATTTGCAAAGGAGAGAGAGTGTGTTTTTGTCCCTATAAGTCACAGTCCTCTCTGGCAGGGCTAGAGACTAACTCTTTATCCAGATCAGGTCTCAGGTAGCACAAGGATGTTTTGGTACCAGCATGTATAGCACTTCTCAATTATGTCTCTCACTGACTTGGCTGTCTATCAATCTTTACAGGCTGAAGGGCAACCTATCAGTTCAGACTTTTTACATGTGAGTGAACGATGTAACATTCTGATATTACAAAAATCCTATAAATTCTCCTCTCTCCACTTCTGAAGAGTTGCTTCAATTTAGGAAAAGCAGTCCCTCCCCTATGAATCATGACACCCAGAAACCTTGACTAATTAGAAACAGCAACTCTGGCTGGTGACTCTTCCTTTAGTCACTTAGTATAAGGAAAGGGCTTTCTAGCTCATGGTGCATGGGGCCTAACAGCTAAGAGGGATTTCTGATGAAAAGTGAGTGAGTAGCACATCTGTAGGAGCTGACATCTGGCTCAAAACTGTCAAAAAACATAACAGGGGAAAGAAAGGGATGGCACAAACCCTCCTGGACAGCTGCACAAGAGCACAGAGATAATGCACCAATGTCACGCCAAGTCTCTTTTGGAAGCCCCCCAAGAGATGTGAAGGAGGGCAAATTTTTTACTGAACTAGAATCAATTCATTTCCCCTTCCTCTAGAAATCCAGGCTGTGTTTCAATGCAAAAAAAAATAATAATAATAATGACCTCTCTTCTTTTCCATTTTAGGTTGAAAAAACAGCAACATTTCTAGTTCCTGCTTTTTGGTCCTTCTAGCATGAGGGTCTTAGCTATGTATAACAGGATTGCTCTTATGAAACGACAACCTCAAAAGGTTACAACCAAATCCTGATTCTGCAAATGCTGCCCTGAAAATGAAAGGAATAGGAAAACCCCCACTTTGAATTGGATTCTTCTGATGATCTATTCCTTTTAAATCAGCATATGTTATTATAGTCGACAGGGATTGCTATCCCTAATAAGGGGACTTGGAGGAAATATCTAAATAGCAGCGGGCACAAGATTTCTCCATATTTAATAAATGTCAGTGATATTTACGTACTGCACACTTAGGAATGAAGCATTTTATCTTGTCAGAGTAGACAGACATAAGGATGGGAAGATTTGGTTCCCTCCTTCAGTACATTGTATGCATGATAAACTCTCAACTCCCTGAGATATAATATCAATAACCCTATTTGGACCTGCCATCTTTCTCAGGCCCTGTATATTCAACCTTCATTCCACAAGCAGTTATTAAACCCCTATGGTATGCCACATATTAAGTTAAATTCAAGAAATATAAAGAGAAAAGCCCATAACATTGAACTGAGATAGTTTTCAGGGAGAAAAGCAGACTGTCCTATATTCTGTTAAGAAACCATCACTTTCTAGTTGCATATACATATCAGCTCTATAGCTCAACAAAAGAAATGGGGAACAATGTCACAGATAGGTATGCAGACTTCATCAGGGCACAGTGGAAAAGAATTAGTTGCTGTTTAGTTGTGTCTGACTCTTCGTGACTTTATTTGGGGTTTTCTTGGTAAAAATACTGAACTGGTTTGGCTTTCTTCTTCAGCTCATTTTACAGACAAGGGACTGAGTCAAAAAGGGTGAAGTGACTTATCCAGGATAACACAGCCAGCAAAAGTCTAAGGTCAGTTTTGAACTCAGGAAGATGAATATTCCTGATTTCAGGCTCGGCACTTTATTCACTGTGTAACCTTGCTGCCCTATGGGAGAAAAACTAGATGAAATCTAGTTAGAGTTCTTCCCTCCTTGACTAGCAATGCAATCATGGCCAAGAGATTTCACTTCTCTAATATCAGCTTTCCTCATCTATAAAGCTGGGATAGTTAGCTAGCTAGCATTTATGTAGGTCTTTCATATAGTGTTATACAATATTTAGTGTTATATCCAACACTGGCCTCCTGGCTGTTCCACCAATCACTATTCTATAACCAGCATTTTCTCTGGATGTCTCCCAACTCCGGATCACTTTGTATACTGACCTCTCTGATTTCCTTTAAAGTGCCAACTAAAATTCCACTTTTACAGAAAGTCCTTTCCAACTTCTCTTAATTCTAGGGCCTTCCCTCTCTAAGTTATTTTCTATTTATCCTGTATATTTGTATTTGTTTGCATATAGTCTCTTTAAATTGTAAACTCCTTGAAGACAGTGTCTTTTGCCTCTTTTTGTTCCCCTAGTGCTTGTATACAGCAGATGCTTAATAAAGTTAATTGATTGGTATTGGATTTATATAGCATTTGCATTTCACTTTATCTTGGCAATCATCTTGAGAATTAAGTACTTTTATTATCCTCATTTCACAGATGAGGAAACAGAGACAGGGATTAAATGACCTGACCAGGGTCACAAAGCTATTAAGTTTCTGAGGTACAATATGAATTTAGTTAACCCTCACTCCAAATCCAGTGCCTCAGATTCCCTTTAAGTAGAGGTGTCAAACATCTGGCCCACAATACTCTGAAGTGAAACCCAACAAGATTAAAATGTAATTGGAAAACAGTTAACAAAAAAAAAATTACAAATACAAAAAAACCCTAAGTAATATTACTGCGCAGTTTTCTAAGTCAATAGATGGCTTGGAGGGATCCTTACCACAGGTTATTGGTCCCATTTCTTTCTCTCTCTCTTTTTTTTTTTAAAGCTTGTTATTTTCAAAGCATATGCATAGACAGTTTTCAACATTCGCCCGTGTAAAACTGGTGTTCCAAATTGTTTTCTCCCTCCTTCCCCTCACCCCCCCCCCCATCCCAAGCTGGCAAGTAATCTAATATATGTTAAACATGTGTGGTTCTTCTATACATATTGCCATAATTATCTTGCTGCACAAGAAAAATCGGATCAAAAAGGAAAAAAAAAGAAAGAAAACAATAACATAAAAAGTGAAAATGCTATGTTGTAGTCCACACTCAGTCCCCACATTCCTTTCTCTGGGTGCAGATGGCTCTCTCCATCAGAAGACCATTGGAACTGGCCTGAATTGACTTAATGCTGAAAAGAGAGTGGTCCCATTTCTATTTGATTTTGACACTACTGACCTAGAACATCTCTCATAAGTAGTCATCCAACTCTCTGTTTGAAAACTCCTAGCAATGTGAGGTGGGTGTCTGCTTCTGAATAGGTCAGGAACTGAGTGGTTGTCTGTGGCTGCTGAGTGCTCAGCTGGCCAGTGGTTAAAAAGCACTTAGTCCTTTAGGTATTTGATGGTCAAAGATGCCCTGATGCTTGATGAAAAGCAATCTTGGTATCATGTACACTTGGCCATAGTATCAGACTTTTTTTCCATATGTTCTCGCCAAGTCAGTTTCCATTAAGAAACCTTCACCTGGCAGGTTGAGCTACTCCAGGCAACTGACATTCTCAGGCTCTTTCACTGAGGAGACGTCCATATTGGAAGATGTTTTCTCTTCTCCCAAACCTTCAACTGAGTCTGGCAACAGCTTTTCTAAGCTTTCCTGGTCTGGATCATGGCAAAAGGACGGGATTTCTTTCAACTTTTTTGTTCTTTTCAAAATTTTGGCAAGTGATACAGATCATTTCCTCCATTTTAATTTCTCTCTGCAATCACAGGATCTAGCTCCAGATTCTACTTCTCACTACTTATGTGAGCAAACAAGTCCTACTTGTGTGACTTTGAGCAAGTTCCTTAATCTCCCAAGGCTTCAGCTTCTTAATCAATAAAATGAAAGAGTTGGACTAAACAATCTTTGAGATCCCTTTCGGGCAATACTATCTCATAAGCCAAGGATTTCATATTTAACATGATGAGACCATACTACTCTCCATCCAGTAAGATTTTTCTGTTGTCACCACTGCAATCCTTAGACCCATAGAGATTTTTAACTTAGACACTGAGTCTTGCACTATTTACATGTAGATTGCACAAAGTTTCTCTGGATCATATTTTGGTAACAAATTTTAAATGCTTACAATCTTCTAGTTGTTGCAGAGGGTGTTTTGGTTATTCAGGGATTAGTCATTAGTTTTTCTGCTCCTCCCACAATTCCATGCTATTAGCTTTATTTACATTTATAAATTATGCACCAAACTCAAAAGCTTCAGCCATCTCGAGTCCAAATGAATCATAGGAAACAACATGGGCAGAGCAAGAATAAGACTTAGCTTCCCCTTCCTCCAGGAAGTTTTCTCAGACCATTCTAATGTTCACAGATATGCTTTAAGAGAACACTTTTTAGCACTTAGTCTTGTGCAAGAGATATTCAAGATACCTGAAAGCTATTTTCATGAGGATCCTCTTATTACGGAAATCCCCAAGTACCAAGAATAAAAATGAAGAAGGAATAGTGACTTTTTGCTTTTGTTTGAGGAAGGAGAGGGGAAATCTATGAAGAAGTAGATCATATAAGAGAGAGATTTCATTCTGTGTTAGTGCCTCATTCTTAAAATCTCAGATATTCCGAATTGAAAGAGAACTCAAAGATTATCAATTCCAACCTGTCAAATAGTATGTAGTACTAGTTTTGAAGCTGGAATATCAGTGTTTGAATCTAGGCTTCAGAACATACTATTTGTGTGACTGTGGACAAGGGATTTCATCTCTCAGCCTTCATCTCCTTGGAGGAGACTGCTCACCAGCAGTTGAATTAGGTTAACTTTCTCCATCGGTACATGATAACTTGGGGGTTCTATTTATTTTTATGACATGCAACCTTTAAGGTCAATAAAATGTTTATGACATCCAACCAGCAGTGAAGGCATGTGAGCTCGCAACTGTCCTATATGTAGGGAATAAAAGCAATTTAAGTTCATCACTGGTTAAGTGGAAAAAACAGGTCTTCCGGTCCTAAGCCAGTTCTCTTTCCACTACATTATACTTTCACTTTTCTTTTTTATCTTTGTGGTTTTTACCTCTACATCATCTCTTACATTGGGTTAGACAACACATGCATTCCTCCTCTTCATTCACACAGCCACCATTTTGGATCCAGTTCTCATTACCTCTCCCCTAAATCATTGCTGTCACCTCCTAATTGGTCTCCCTCCTCAATCCCCCTCCCCACTCCAATCCATCTTCCATACAGACTTCTCCCCAAACTTCTCTATCATGATCCTGCTGCCTTCATGCATGGAAGATCCTTGCACCCCCAAAAGCCCTTTCCTTCCATTGGGGATTCCCAGAATGCTCTATTTTGAGGCAAGTCCTACACCAACCATTTCCTCTCCTCCTAGCTCCACTTGTGATTCTCCAGACCATCTCCATTATGGACAGTTTCTCCTCCTCCTTCTTTTCATTTCCCTGGCATGTGTTGTCTTCCTCAAGTAGAATGTGAACTCCATGAGGACAAGACTATCTTGTTTGCATTTGTAATCCCAGCATGCAGTACAATGCTTGACCCATAGTAATAAGTGCTTAATAAATATTTATTGATTGCTGATCCAGCCATCAAAAAGATTTTCCAAAAATGTATCTCTCTACTCAAAAACTCTAGTGACTCCCTAACCTACCAAGGATCAATTATAAACTCTTCTATTTGACATTTAAAGCTCTTCACAAAATAGTCCCAACTTATATTTTTGATCTTATTATTTATAATTCCTTTCCGTGCAGTGGAAAGTACAATCCAACGGATCTTCTACCTACTCATATACAACACTCTGTCTCCTGTATTACTCATGACTGTCCCTTATGCCTAGAACGCATTCCCTCATCACTGCTTTTTGGGGTTCCAGGTTTCCACCAAAACTCAATTCATATATCAACAAAATTATGCATGAAATCTTTCCTGGTCCTCCCAGCTAATTAATGCCTGATTCCCTGCCACTCTCCAGTTACCTTTTATTTGATTTATATGTATTTTTATATATGTGCACATTTACATGGGCAGCTAGATGTCCCAGTGGGTAAAATACCAGGTCTAGAATGAGGAAAACTTCTCTTCTTGAGTGCAACTCTGGGCTCTCACTCTGTGACCCTGGATAAGTCACTTAATCCTGTTTGCCTCAGTTTCCTCATCAGAAGGAAATGCCAGACCATTCCAATATTTTTGCCAAGAAAATCCCAAAATGGAATCACAAGAGTCTGGTATAGTTGAAAAATGACTGAATAACATATCTACATGCTCTCTCCTCTCCTTAAGACTGAAACTCCCTAAAAGTAAGGAATTTCTTTTTTTATCTTTGCTTCTCCAGCACCTAACACAGTACATGGCACAAAGCAGGGTATAATAAATTCTTGCTGTTTGATCTTTTCTCTGCCTTTCCCTATTGTCTTCCTTCCTTTCAGAGAATAAAATTGCAGGAATCTTCAATAAGGAATGAATGATTAATAGAAATCCTTCCCAGGTAATAAATATGTGTACCCTCCAAGAAAAGCTTTTTAGCTGAAATTAATCTTCAGCTGACAAAGTGAAAGAGAGATTTTTTTGGAGCAGGAAACCTTCAGATACTCCTTGACCACTCTTGTATTTAGTGCTCCTTTCCCCCTAAACTACGAGTCGGAATCGACACTGTTTAGTCTACAGAGATCTGTATCATCCAACTATTCTTCCTTACTTTTGCAAACGGCAGCTAGGTGGCGCAATGGATAAAACAATGGAACTGAAATAAGGAAAAAACACAGTTCAAATCCAACCTCAGATACTTAAGATACTGGACAAATTACTTAATTTACCTCAATTTCCTCAAGAAATTTCCTCAAGAAAATGCAAGACGTGAAGTTTTTTTTTAAACTAAAGTTTTCCACAGGTCTCAGTTTGACTAAGGCTGCATCCATTAAAGCTGGGTAGCAATTGAAGCAAAGAATTTCCTCTTTCACCTAGTCAAAAAAAATCTAAATAAATAATCGAATGCATGAATGAATCTGGGAGGGAAAGACTCTCAGGCTTTCCGCCCAAAGCAGAAATGACTGCTATTTACATTCAATCAGGAACCAAACAATGACTAAATGGGGGTGGACCTAGGACCTACTGGTGACCAATGAGAATCAGATTGGATTTGGTTTAAGGTCTAGTCTTTAAAAAAGAAATCTAGCCAGTAAACCCCAAGATATCTTGGAAGGTGGTTCAGAGGTGTAAAAGAGGGAAAAATGCTTTGTAGAGTCTGTAGCTGAGAATATGCTACTCTATGAAGACAAGAGGGAGAAAAGGAGGGAAGAAAGAAGGGAAAGAGGAAGGGAGAGAAGGAAAGAGGGAGGGAGGGAAGGAAGTTCTCCTCCCAGAAAGCCCCATGTAGACCGGACTCAGACTCAGAAGGTTATTAGACCTGACAACCTCAAAAAGTTTTCTTTTCACTTTAAGTCTGACTTCATGATCTATTGAGCAGGAAATTGGAAAAAACTCATTTATTTGTTTCCAAGTGAATTAGGCTGCTGGAGTTTCTTCTGGAATTCTCAAGAACTAACTATGCAATAGTTTAACAACCATGCCTACTTCTCCCAGATTTGGGATTTACTTTCAATTATTCAATTCAATCTATTGTTTATTTATGGTTCCATTGTTTATTTATGTCTTCATACACCATGTTTATAGACTGGAGACCAAAGCGCCATATACCATGTAAATTCTAAAACTCCAACCAACCAACAGTCCCCACAGCCACTCCGGGAAGTTAATTTACCTCACATCAATTCACCAAGCACTAGCAAACAGATTCTCAAGTGCTAATGCCAGGCATTTAGAAGTTGCCCTTAATGCACCATGAGTCGAGGAAAAAGCAATCATTTCAGGAAACACTATAATTTCTGACAATAAAGATTTACTCTGTGCACTGGAATGTTTCCCCACGATGAATGAGACTCTTGACCAATAAACTACATTAGTTCTCATAAAAGTATGCTAGGGTCATAAAGAACCTGCCAAATAGAAATGATTGCTTTTGCCTGACTTTCCATTTTAAATCCAAAGTTTACAAATGTGACTCCTGAAGCTGTGCTCTGGACTGACGTGTAACTCAGAGTGCAAGCCATTTTCTCGTGTCTTCCAAAGTGCGCTTGAGAACATCCCTTTCATGGGATACAAAGGATAAATTAGGCAGAGACCAAATTTGACCTTAGAACACTTCCTGGGACTCAGAAGTCTCTTTTCCTGACATCAAGGTGGAGGACAATAGAAACAGAAATAAAGTACATATTGTTGCAGCAGCCAACTTTGTTTTGCTTAATTGTACCTCCTTGTTCTAAGGGAAAGTTCTTTTACGGGGAGAGAGGTGATATCATTGAGAAAGGATAATAATATTTTTTAAAAAGCATCAGTAAATTTTTTTTATTCCCTAAATGAATTTTAGGTAAATCCTGTTATCTGATATAATTTAAAATCTACAAGTCAGACAGCTGGTGAGTTATTTCTGTCGAGGACAAACACATCTTTTTTCTAAAGTTGCAATAGATTTACAGACCTGAGGGCTTGGAATCTGGGGCTGATGATATCATCATCATCATCATCATCAAAGTGTTTACAAATGTGTACATCTACAAACCAGGATCAATAGACACAGGCTGTGTCTCCATGAGGCCATTGATTCAATCATTTTCTGAACAAATTGGTTGTTGCAGTTGTCATCACTCTCTCAATCAATGGAGCTCTGCCAATTCTGACCACGTTCCATGGTCCATTCCTTAGGTCAGGGGTCCTCAAACTTTTTAATAGGGGGCCAGTTCACTGTCCCTCAGACTGTCAGAGGGCCAGACTATAATAAAAACAAAAACTTTGTTTTGTGGGCCTTTAAATAAAGAAACCTTCATAGCCCTGGGTGAGGGGGATAAACGTCCTCAGCTGTTGCATCTGGCCTGCGGGGTGTAATTTGAAGGTCTTACCTACCTTAGGTCATAAGAATAATCAGATTGTAGCCATAGGTAATCAAAGAACATTAAAGGTAGAAGAGACCTTATAGCCTATTTTCAACACTTCCCCTTTACAGAGCAGGAAATAAGAGGCCCAGAAAGGGGGAGGGACTTGATTACCATCACCCAGAGAACCTGTGGCAAAAATGGGATTAGAAACTAGGCTTCCTGTTGATTAGTGAAGTCCTCTTCCCATAAGCAATCCTCAGGGAGATGACCTGGCAAACAGCAGATTCAACCAGTCTCCAGCAGGTTCTTGGAGAGCTGATGTTCTCAACTGCATATTAAGGGATTGAACCAAATGGTGGTCTCTAGAGCTTTTTGTAGTATTTACTACTTCTTCCAACCAAAACGCATGTGGTTGCAAGAAATGAAACAGCAAATGCTCCAAACCATGAAAGATTCTGCAAATAAATTCCTGTTACATAGTGATGATGAGGAGGCTAAGCAATAAAAATAAACAGATAACAGACAC
Source organism: Antechinus flavipes (assembly GCF_016432865.1). Classification (NCBI taxonomy): domain Eukaryota; kingdom Metazoa; phylum Chordata; class Mammalia; order Dasyuromorphia; family Dasyuridae; genus Antechinus; species Antechinus flavipes. The sequence continues at coordinate 299,069,505 of NC_067399.1, read as the reverse complement.
ATACAGATTAACCGGCCAAATGTCCGCTAGAACAACTTGATATAGCACTCTGCCTTATTGGCATAATTATTGAGACACAAGGGAATGATTTGTTTGTGGCTCTGGTAGAGGAAGGGAAATGAACATGAAGATTTAAGGGTAAAGCTAGTTATCATGGCAACCAGTGTTTGTACATTGTAAGGAACTGGGAGGGAGGGTTAATTATACCAGGTTATTCATTCAGAAGGTAAGACTTTTTTGGCTAGCTCAACAAAATCAAGAGGGTTTAGTCCTGCACCTAGCAAGTGTATAATAGCTGTTTGCTAAATTAAATAGACAATATAGCTATAGATACACACACACACACACACACACACACAAATGTGTATCGTGTATGTATACGTAGATATACGTACATATATTTATTTAATAGGCAATATAGCATAATATATAGAGCTCTGGGTGTGGAGTTGAGGAGACTTTAAATCAACAACTATTTCTTCAGCATTTATGTGCTGAGATAATGGGGACACAAGAAAAAAGTGAAATAATTCCTACTAATGAGAAACCAGTATTCTAATGGAGGAGAGAACAAGGGAAGGGGGAAATAAGGTGGGGGAATCTCAAACAAGTATGTGTTTGTGTGTGGACACATGTGTCCACACATGTGTGGATATGTATATGTGTGTGCTCACATACATGCTTTTGGGCTATTAAAATTTAAAACAGCACTACGTCTTTTGGGACAGTCAGTCTATAGACATAGAATAAAATAAAATACAAAAAAAAAAAGAAATATTGTGAGGCTTTGGGCAGATCTCTGCCTAAATTGTTGGTGACTCAGGTTAACCCCTCCTCATTCAGTTAATATTTATTAAGAACCTCGCTGAGTGCCGGGCACATAAAAATAAGCTTTAAAGGGGGAGGGGGGAGGGACATGATAAAATCTAGAGGAATTGAAGGGCTTCAATGATGATGAGGTGGTTGTCCTGGGAAGTAACTGGAGGATCTAGGAGGAGCTCTCTAATATTTATTCCTTACCTTCTCTAATTGAAGATGGAAAGGAATCTCAAGGTGAGGGTTTATGATATAGCTGGGCTCAGCTTAAGTACTACTTCTTATCAGAAGCTTTTTCTTGACACTCAACCAATTTTTAGTACTTCCTCCTCTTATCATCATCATCATTAATAATAATAATAATAGTTGACATTATACAGTGCCTATTATGTTCTAAGCACAATGCTAAACACTTTTTATAAAAATCTCAACTGGTCCTCACAACAACCCCAAGATTAACTGTATTATTATTTCCATTTTACAGATGAGAAAATTGAGGCAAATAGTTGTTATGTGGCCTACCTGGGTCTGGAGCAAGTAGGTTTCAGAGGTCACATGTGAACTCAGGTCTTCCCATTTCCAGGCCTAAATTCTCCCTCCATTTTACCACCTAACTGCCTATAATTTAATGAATGTTTGGCCTTTACTTAACTTGGGTATATCTTGTCTTTACTTATTGTACTTTCTGTATAAATGTTGTTCCCCCAGCCCTCAGCAGAATCTAAGCTCCCTGAGGGCAGGAAATAATTTTAATTGTCTTTTTATTATCAGCACTGACTTAAAATAGTATTTGAGACCTAGTAGGCACTTAATAAATGCTTTTAAATCAAACTGAATCTATTGGTCATAAATATTGATGGGGAAAGTTTTCACAGCATCAGTTGAAGAAACCAAAGCTCATTTGTGCACTCACATACATATACTCATCAACAGTACTATTGTTATACTATATGTTACATCCAATTAAAATAGAAAACCAAAACCAAACTTAAACAGTACTACTACTAATGGTTATGTAAATAGATTATCACCAAACCTTCCCCCCAAATCCTCCTTCAATTCCAACTCATCTCCAGTGGTCTCCTTAAGCAGCAGCTGCCTAGTCCACATAATCATGATTCCACCCTAAGGCTTACTTGCTGAATGGTGAACCCCTGCCTCAGGTCACTCAGTCTAGAGAAGTCCCAGTCACATTGCTGCTCCCATTACTTCTACCACATTCTCACCTTTCCTCCATATGCCCCCATCAGCTATATATCCCCCCCTTCCCCCAATGTTCTGTCTTCCCACAATAGAATGTAAACTCCATCTCCCCCATCAGCTGATTATCTTCCCATATTAGAATATAAACTCCTTGAGAGTAGAAACTGTCATGCACTCTCATAAATGTTCAGTAAAAGCTCTACTTATTTATCTACCCAATTCTTTAGGCAAATGAAGTGACTGGATTTTCACAGTCTGGCTCCTTTGGTCATTAGAATAATCACATTAGAGTCAGAGGGAATTAAAGATCTGGAAGAGATTTTTCAGAATTTTCCCTCATTCCAATCCATTCAACAGAATAAGAAAACTGAGGTCCAAGAAAGGGAAGATCTGGTACCAAGAGAGTTGAAACTGAGGCAGGTTTTAACAATAGGTCCAGTGACCAAATAGGTGTCCATCATCCAAGAACCAGTTTAGCTAAGAGTCAAGACATTCAGTACCACAGGGGTACCACAACACTCATGTGCCTCACCTTCTAGAGAGCAGATTGCTATTTGAGCTACTCAGGGAGAATCCTATTGATGAGACTGCAGACTTCCTAAAAGCACTCTACTCTTCTACCCTCCCCATCAAAAAATAAAATAAAAAAACCATTGATCAAGCATCTGCTAGTGCCCTGCACCATCATCACAGACACTGATAAGCACAAGAGTGGTTACCCAACCATTTCTTCATTTACATTTGGAGGCCCTTGATGGGGTACTTGAAAAATCATTTGGTCCGCCAATGGAACTTAGCGTTTCCTGTCTCTTTGCTGGCCCACAAAAGATTGTGATTGAAGAGTCAGGGTGCACATTTACCACATCAAACTAATCACAAGAGAGTCTATTAGACCCTAATTGGCAAGTAATTCAGTCCTCCTGGTGGCTGGTGAAAACCAATTTCCTGGCTTTTTTTTTTTTTTTCACCTGGAAAATATGCATCACTGTGGTCATCAGTATCTTTGGGTATTCAGTAAAAATCAAGGGCAGTTCAGTCTCCCAGCTCTCAGAAGATACTACAGTTGTGACAAAGAATGGAGCTGCCAGATGTATTTACCTCAAAAGCCTGTATCTTTTCTACAGTGTTAAATACCAAGCAGAATCATAAGCCCCCTGTAGGACGATATAGATTTCCGGGTGAGAAATTGTAAGCCTTTGACAAAGGTTCTTCTCCTTCTTCATTACTAATGAAAACTATTTTCCAGGCCAATTTGGACTATATATTCCACAAAGATGCATAAGCTCTAAAATGTTTTGCCCTTCCTGAGGCTCCCAGCCTGAGGCTCCCAGCTTTCGATGACTCTGCTCTAAGTTTCTATTGTTCCTCTGAGCAAAATTATGTCCTGTTAAAGCCAGGAAGCTTACACTGGGCCCTTAAGTCCACCACTGATTGGGCCCTGAGCTTGTGGAACACTGTCATGAGACTGGCCATGATAATGAATCCAAACTCTTAATTTCATTTTTCAGTTTATTCTCATCCAACATAAGAATGAAATAAATATAATACAATTATCCTTTCCATTTTGCGACTTTCTCCATCATGGTTTTGATATGTCATAAGTCGGCATAAAAAATTAAATAGGAATTTGGGGGGAGGGAGGGATTTTGAAGAAGTCACAGACAAGAGACAAAACTTATGACCAAATACTTAACCCAAAGTTTACAATAAGGTACTGTAAATACCTCATAAAACAAAAAGAAAAAATGCAGACTTTTGAAGGGAAGGCCAAAAAATTTTATATGAATTTTTCAGGTCATGGGAGACACTGTGATGTAGAAGGGATAATTGTATAGCAGAAATATATAGGAAGACTTTTCAAAATTAATATATAAATTGAGTGGAACATAACATCTTCCACAAGAAAGAGCTAGATTATAACAGGCAGCATGATTTTCCTTGGTTTGAATCTCAGATTTGGAATTAGGAACCCTCTGAGATATTCCCTGGCTCTGAGACTAGAGGCAAATTATTTTCTCTCTGGTCTCAGTGTCTTCATCTATACAAAAGGAATAATTTGCCTTACAAGGTAGTTATATTATAAGGACAGTACTATGTAAAGCACAAAGTACTTTATAAAATGTAGGACAATGAGACAGGTAACCCCTGAATAAGCAATCTCCTTTTACCAAAGTAGGTCAACAGCTTCTCTTCAATTTACAATCTAAGAGGGTTTCTATAACACTACAAGGTTAAGTGACTTGTCTTGGGTGAGTTTGTCTTAGAACAAAGACAGTATGAGTCAGGAGTAGGATCTGAACTCAGCTCTTCTTGATTTTGAGATCAATTCTCTATCAATTATACCATGCTAATTCTATTGATGGAAACTTTTCTTTTTATTGTAAAATGAAAGAGTTGGTCTAGATGTCCTCTCTGGTCTCTTTAAGTTCAAATTCCTATTCCTCTCTAATGCAAGATACCCTTTCCAGATTGTAGAGAACAAATTCAAGAGATTCCTACAAAAAAAGACAAATCCACAGTATTTTTTTTTGTTCCAACAAAAATGCTTTACTGCAGTCTACTTTCTCTCCAAAGTTCTCCCTTTTTCAATGCTCTTTCAACTCTTCAGAGTATAAATCAGTAAGAATGCTTCAATTAAGTCCAAAGATAGCTTTAACACCTGCTAATAATTTTAACAAAGGAAAAAATATCCTGGACTAGAGTAAAGTCTAGTAAGGAAGGGATTGAGATGTGGGGGTGGGGAAGAGATTTTTGTTAAACATTTTTGTTCATAAAATAAAAACATAAAATCACTTTTTAAAGTACACATTCAACACCTGTCTTTCTACAGAGGATTCACTTCAAACTCCTCTTCAACAAATATGTTTCTACACATACTTCTAATGAATATTACATTAATTTGACAAAAGAATGGATTTGGGTTTTCTCCCTCCAAAGATTCACCCAAAATGACCTATATTAGTTTTGAAGAATACTTACTTTTCTTTGCCATGCAGAAGAAGAGGGAAAGCATGAGTATTGGGGTCCTATTCATTTGGCATGGTATAAGTCTACATTTAACCATTGGTACCACAACTCTAAAAAGTGAACTGCTTTTCCAGTATTTTGCTAGAAGGGACTTTCTAGACTGGGATTTTCAACAGCAAATAATTAATGATGGACCATTCTTTTTTACCTAGAGGACAGGGTTTGTATAACCCAATACTCACCATAGTGTCATGTGTAAATAAGCACTTGGTAAATTCTTTCTGATAATTGTAATGGTGGTGATGGTAGTGGTGAAAGGTTCAAGATAAGAGGAGACAAAGGGAGGAGAAAAGAGAAAGAAAAGGAAAAGGAAAGAGGAGAGAGCAGAAAGGGAAAGGAGAAATAAATAAATAATAAATAAAATAAAGAATAAAGAAAGGAGAAAAGAAAGAGAGAGGAGAGGGAAGAAAAAGAAGAAAGGAGATAGGAAAGAAAGAAGAAAGAAGAGCAAAAAAAAAAAAAAAAGAGGAGGGAGAGAAGAGAAAGAATAAAGAATGTTAAGCAAGAGAGAGAAAGGAGCCCTCCAGAACAGGGAGAATGAGAGCAAATGCTAACTTACTATGAAACAGGCACTCTGCTAAATGCCGGAGATAAAACAGATGAAAGCAAACATGGAGCTTCCATTCAGTTTGCTTGTTTGTCTTGTAAAGCAATTGGGGTTAAGTGTCCAAAGTCACACAGTTAGCAAGTGTTAAGTGTCTAAGAGCAAATTTGAACTCAGGCCTGACTCCAGGGCCAGTGTTTTATTCATTGTACCATCGAATTGCCCCAGGAGTTTCCATTCTAATAGAAAACACCTTGAAGGTGGTAGAAAAAGCAACTGCAGAGGAGAAGAAATCTGAAAAGTGAGTTAAGATCTGAGTGAGGAGAAACCCGGCTGAGACTTTCTTGAAATGTCAGTCCCAGTGTGGAAGTTACCCCTAGGAAGGTTCGGGTGGGTGGGTGGGTCAGGGCATAAAATATGCTCTACAATTGTCCCTTTGCTTCAAGAAAGCAGAGATAATGCATTAAAGTGGACAAACTTTATTTGCTGAATGAATGTTCACATACATCTTGCCATACACATTGGACATGTGAAAATAAATTATCTAGAAGCCCGCTGCGTGAATTCACATCTAAATGAAGAGTCAGTTTTAATCAGGTTTACAATCTTATCTCCCAGGGACATTTGGTGGACTTTCTTGTAAGATCAGAGTCAAAGATTTGTTGTTGGAAGTTTTAAGGACAACCTCAGTGACAGCCAGCAGCTCTATAGGCCATCTTTGTCTCATCTGACCTTCCACTGGAGATGCTGAAAACCTGGGGAAGCATTTCTTTTCTCTTAAGCCAATGTTATTTTGCATTCAGCTTAAAAGGTCCTGTTCATTATTCCTGTTTTCTCAGGAGTTCCAGCTATAGAACCCCTGTGTTCATGGGCCCTGGACACACTACCTTCTGACCAGATTTCAAAATTCTTTCCTCCCCAGTGAGGACATTTATTCCCTCCATATAGTTACAGTGACTCCAAAATTGCTAAAAACTGACCAAATCTCAGGCCTCTGTTTTACATTCAATCATTAAGGTCTTTTCCAGCTTTAAAGCTGTGGTTCTATAATTTTAAGTGAAGGCACTTTGCTAAAGATATGTGGAAAGTCATATTTTTATCCATTATACTTATAGGAAGCAGGAAAAACACTGGAAGGACAGTGAGTCCTTCATTTGGCCACTAACTGACTATATGGTTTTTGACAAGTCTCTTCTCTCTGAGCTTCTATTTCCTCCTCTGTAAATCGAGGGCTTAGATTAAAAATGTCTTATAGTTGAGAAGGAGCTAAAATCCTATGCTCTGAGTATCCTCTCCAGTTCTAACATCCAGAGCTCTGGGGTTCCTCCCAGCTTCAATATCCTGTGTTCTGGGATCCCTCATAATTCTGACATCTTATGCTTTAGGGTTCCTCCTAGCTCTAACATCCTATGCTCTGGAGGGTCCCTCCTAGCTTTATCACACAATGCTTTGGGGGCTCTCTCCCAATTCTAACATCCAGAATTCTGCAGTTCCTTCCAGCCCTAATACTCCATGCTCTGGAATCCCTCCTAGCTCTAACATCATATGCTTTGACCGAACTTCCTGTGCCCTGGGCCCCTCTCAGATTTAATATCCTATGTTCTGGGGTCCCTCCCAGCTCTAAACCTTCAGTGTCATAAATCATGGTCTCAACCCCTTCCTAACTTTAACCCTCTATGTTTTAAAGCTCCTTCTCAGAGCTAACTTTTTTTGTCTTAAGGTCTTTCATAGATCTGACAATCTGTGATGTGAAGTCCCTTTAAGATACAGCATTCTATGGTTCTATTCCAGATGATGTCGTAGTCAAGCTTCTCTAGGGTTCAGGTGCATCATTGATAAAATGAACAGACTGGATTAGATGGCCCCTGAAGTACCTCCCACTTCCACATCTATGTTCCGTGATCACTGACCTAAAAACACCAGACAGAACATACAAAAGATGTGCCTCTTGCCATCTGAGACAAGAATTTATACCTTTCTCTTAGAAATCAGTTTAAACAATGAAAATCGTGGATCAAAATGCACTGAACAGTTCAGTGGTTTTTGGTTTTTTTGTGGGACTTGTTTTTTAAAATATACATACTGCATACATTGGCTTTAACTTCACAGAATATGGCCTCGGACTCCATTTTGAATATGCATTTTTTTCTTCCAAGAATCTTTCATTTCCTTCATTGTATTCATATAAGAGGAAGAAAGGAAAGAGAGCGAAAGTGAGCTCATAAATGTCGTTTCATATTCTAGGCAATTTGCTATAGGCAACGACACCATTACTTTGTACAAATAAATTTACATAAATCATTATTAGAATGTTTTATCTTAGCAACATTATTTAGTTCCCAGAGCACAAATTAAATGCTTGCTTAAAGCAGAATATTTTAAAGTTAGTCCTATACTGTTTATGAGACAGGATTAGAAATTTCCATCTCATTTTTCATTCATAATGTAATTTCTTTAGTTTTCTTTGTACATTAAAAAAAAGACATGGATAATTTTCAAGGGGCTTACTTGAAGCGAGTCACAGAATAGATTACTATGCGGCATTCTGTTCATTCATCAGCTGAGATTCCGTTTGACTCTCCAAAGGGTCTGTTTAGAACACTGATTAGAAGAGGCCAGAGACATGGGGAAATGACAATGCAATCCACTGAGCATTCTGGCTCTTTTGCCTGACAGTATCATTTTTGCCAAACCAACTGTGTGTTGAACAGCATTTGCAAGTAAACTCGATTTCTATTAGGCTTCTCAGTTATTTGTGCTCATGTGTTTCCAATTTGGAATTCCAAAAAGGGTTATAAAACCACCATTTTGTTCCCCAATATGACAATCTTAAATACCTTAGGATCACAGGTGTGCAGCCAGAAGGGTCACCTAGATCAAATTTGTCATTTCACATTTCAGTAAACTGAGTCTCAGAGAAGAAAAGGGACTTGAAATACTCTCCCATCAGAAAACCTCCAACCATGTTTTTACTCCTCTTTCTCCATTTCTGGTTATTTAAGGTTTTCTTGGCAAAGATACTATAGTGTTTTGTCCTTTCTTTCTCCAGCTCATGTTTTTGGGTTTTTTTTTTTCCAGCTCATTTTTACAGATGAGAAAACTGAGGCAAGCAGGGTTAAGTGACTTGCCCAGGGTCATACAGTCACAACCTCCTGCCTATAATCTCCTTTTAGGGCACTTACCCTTTTTCTCCAACTTTTCAGTTCTGGAGCTTAAATACTTAGCAAAGTATCTAGTCCATAAAAGGCACTTAATGTTTATTGAATTGAATTGAAAAAATCATAACCAAATCAAGTGAGTCTTTGTTCCTGGATGGGAATATATCAACCCTTTGGTTACCACTTTTCTTTCAAAGTGCCCCTAGCACCCATCATTCCCCAAGTCTTTTCTCCCAGTTTATTAGATATGAGCCTCAAGGGCAGGAACAGTGTTGGCTTTTGTTTTTTATAATATTTTAATATCATTATTGGGAAATATTTGACAAAACAAATAAAAATACATTACAAGATTGGTAAAGTTATTTTGCAGTTTCAGGATCTGTTTCTAAGTTTTAATATCATTGTTACAGAGCAGGGCTTCTTTCACATAAAACCCCAAGCATGTAGATATACAAATTAAACACTGATAATAAATCATAATTTCACAATCCCTACATTCAGTTATACAACCCCTACATGCAGTTATACAATCCCATGCGAAGTACTGACCCACAGTTTGAGAAGCTTTGGGATAGGGAATACCCAGAGAGAAAAATCCCTCTTATCAATGCAAATGTGAGCACCTACAAGTTAACTTACAATTTTAGAAAGATGTCTGAGGGTTCAGCCATGATCTAGATCACAAAAATAACCCAAATCTACCCGACTAAGAGACTGGCTCTCTATACACTCCACTCCATGTCATAGGAGGGCAGCTGGATAGCGCCAAAGTGTTAAGTGTCTGAGGTCACATTTAAACTCAGGTCCTCCTGACTTCAGGGCTGGTGCTCTATCCACTACATCATCCAGCTGCCCCCACTTTCCTTAGTTTCAAAAGAAAAAACAGAAAATTTGTAATTATAAAGCACCCTACAAACATATGTTATACTACCAGGTAGAAAAGGGAGGAAAGAGGATCTCCAAGAAGCTCTAAAATTATAAAACTAACAAATCAGCAGGGCTACAGGCTGATTCACCTTTTTCTAACAAATTCCAATATTCATAATATAGACTATAACTCCCAGTGATTCCTAGAAGCAGATAGGTGATAGTGTTAGACCTGGAATTGGGAAAACTAGAATTCAGTTCCTAGTTCAATTAATTTATCCTGGTACATTGCACATTGTCTCCATCATTCAACTGTAAGCTCCCTGAAATATATTTCTGGTGCTTAGCATAGGATATTACAGGACATTCCTGAGAAAGCTAAAGGCTTGCAAGAAAAGTTTATCTCTTAGGACATATAGTAGGCATTTAATAAATGTTTATTGATTGACTGTCTCTGAAAAAGTCAAGTTCTCACAACTTCAGCTTTCTCTACTTACATGAACTGATGCTGAGTGAAGCAAGCAGAACCAAGAGAACATTATACATGGTAACAACAAAATTGTATGATGATCAGTTGTGATAGATTTGGCTCTTCTCAATAATGTGGTAATTCCAAAAGTCAAGGGATGGAAAATACCTTCACATGCAGAGAAAGAACTCTGGAGATTGAATATGGATTGAAGCACAGTATTTTCACTTTTAGTTTCTTTGTTTTTCTTTCTTACGATCTTTTCCCTTTTGGTCTGATTTGTCTTGTACAATATGACAAATAGGAATTGCACATATTTAACCTATATAAGATCACTTGCTGTCTTGGAAAGGGGAGAGGGAAGGAAAAAAATTTGGAACACAAAGTTTTACAAAAATTAAAAACTATATTTACATGTATTTTGAAAAATAAAATACTATTGAAACTTAAAAATCAGACCAAAAGGGAAAAGACCATAAGAAAGAAAAACAAAGAAACTAAAAGTGAAACTTAAAAATAAATAAATAGTTGGAAATGTGGAAAAAAAAAAAACACAAACTTTCTCATCTGTAAAGACAGGGAAGGAAGAATATATAATTGTGCCTACCCCTCAGACTATCTAATGAAACAAGATTTATAAAGTGCATTGTAAATCTTGAAAACATATATACATATATATATATATATATATATATAGTGGTAAATGACAGGACATTAGAACAACCTCCCCACCCTTCACCCCCAAGTTTAGCTTTTATTTCTTCTTCCTGTACTCAGGGCCCCTAGAGATACACAGTAATTTGACCACCCTATACCCTGGAAATTGGCTTAGCTTGGCTGATCCTCCCAGTGACCTATACCATTAAACTGGTCCCACAAGCACACTAGAAGCCTCATTCAGGGCTCATCTTCTTTCAGGTTCTATAACCTGCAGTCACGGAATCACACTGGTCCATTAACCTATGTCTCCCCACCTTCCCTTCACTCTTATGGAAATATCCCACTTTGGGGAAGTCCTTCAGTCAGTCGGTCCCCTTTGTCTCAGTTGGTACTTAAACTCTTGACTTCCTTAGGTGTCCCCAGAGATACATTTTCCCTGATAGCCTACAGCTTTTGGCCTAGACTATCTTTATTGATAGAATTCATTATACTTCCCACAGTGTGCCAATCCACCTTATGTGCCTGTGTGCCACCTGGGTGCCAATCCAACTTACAAAAGTCTGTAAGTCTCAACCCAGTGCATCAGTATTGGTGAGGATGTGACCTGGCAAGCTGGCCACAAAATTCTTCATTAACAAAAGTTGAGGAGGGGCTCTCCATTGGAAAACATTGGCTTAAGATGAGTAAGATCTTGTCCTCTGAAGACCAGACTAGCTAAGTACTGAAACGTTCATCACCATATGTCTGCTCCTGAAGTGATAGAGGGAGGTATGGGGCACAAAATCTAATGAAACCACATTCTAGGGCAAGAAAGAACTTGGATCTATATTTGTAGAAGAACTATACAAACTTCCTCTCTCTTTCTCTCTCTCTCTCTCTCTCCCTCCCTCTCCCTTTCTCCCCTCTCTCCCTTCCTTTTTCCCCCCTTCCCTTCTTTTCTCTCTCCCCCCTTCTCTCCCTCTCTCCCTCTCCCTCTCGTTCTTCCCCTTTCTCTCTCCCTGCCTCCTTCCTCCCTTTCCCTCTCTTCCTCCCTCTCCCTTTCCTCTCCTCTTCCCTTTCTCTGTCCCTCTCTGTCTCTCTCTGTGTGTGTCTCAGTCTCTGTTTCTCTCTGTATTTCTCTGTCTCTCTCTCTTTCTCTCTCATACATACACATACACTCATGAAAACATAGAGTTTTTGAAATACAGAAGAAGTGTAAAAAGAAAATGACATCTACTCTATCCTTGGGGAAGAAGATGGCTCCAAATTCAAGGTCAACCTCGGTAAATCAATTCAGTAAATGGAACTACAAGTTATTGGAGCAAAGTGATCTCAAGGAATTTTGCAAAACAGAAAAGCTGGTGCATCAGATTACATTACAATTTTCAATGGAATATTTCTGGTCTCAAAGAAGGAAAATGGACAGTCTTTAATGAAATGGGAGGGATCACTTTCCTAAGTGCTCATGTGGATGCTTCAAATATTCAATTATTTAGAACTTCCAGAAACATAAAGGATACAGAAGCTGCCATATCCCTTCTTTATAAAAATATTCTCTCTATATATTCTTCTCAAGTTAGAAATTTATACCTAATTGACCACCTGCATTTGGTAACAGTTTGGGGTTCAAAGGTTTCACATCTCTAATCCCAATTTACAATGATTCAGTCCTCCCTTGTTTCATTTTCCTTATGTATTAAATCAATAATAACAGGCCTTGCACTTTTTGTATAGCACCTTGCATAATTATGTGTTTAACATAGAAAGAAGCCACTTATCCAATATTCATTCATTTGCTCATTCAACAACCATTTATTCTGACAACCTCAGCCCTTTTGGAACACAGCCATGGTATTGGAAGTGATTTTTTAAAAGCTTTTGAGCAGAGGAAAAAGGTATCACACAGTCCACTGAAGGGACACCCAGGCTCATACTTAGAGACTTCTGATTCTTCTTTTGCACACATTTCTAACAAGCTTGTATATCTGGTTTCTCAGAGCAAACCAGGATTCAGGATATTTTTTTTTTTTTTTAAAGAAGTGACTCTTAGATGTAGGTACCATGACAACAAGAAGAAATTTTCAAGGTTGATAAAAGAAGAGATAGAAAGTATGAAGCAGACAGAAGAACCAAAAAATCTAGATTAATGAGTCTAGGATTGTTCCAAGTTGGTATAAATGATTAATCACATTTCAACAACCCCAGTTGTATCACTGATATTTGTAATAATAACCTTGAGTAATCATTTAAAAAGTTAAACTATTAAGAGACAACACCATGCTGTAAAAAGAGAGCTGAACCTAGAGTTGAGAAACTTGAGTTTAAGTTTGTAATTCGACCTCTCATGTGAGTTGGGAAACCTTTTGTTAAGTCTAACTACTCTGAACCTCAGTTTCCTCATTCTCAAAAGGAGGTCAATAATATTTATTCCCTTTACATTAAAAGGTGGTAGTGGGGGGAAAGCACCTAAAAGGGCTTTAAAGCCTTAAAATATATTTAGCATCGGATACTTTTAGTGTGGAAACTCCCTCCACTGATTTGAATGTGCAATCTCAGTATAATTTATTGCCTTTGAGAATTTCCTGAAAGATCACATGGGAGGATATTAAGTGTCAGAGCCAAAGCTTAAACTTCAAACTTCTGCTGACCTCCAATGTTTGTCTCATTGCAATGTTTTCAAGATGGTGCCGTGGGAAGAAGGTTGGAATCAGAGGACCTAGGTGCAAATCTGGACTCTGCCACTTGATACCTATATGACAATCAGCAAAACCTGAAAGCCAACTTAGGGCTGTTTTCCCATCTATAAAATGAGTAGATTGAGCTAAATACCTACTGTCTACAATCCTAAATCATTTGCTTTAGATATCAGTTTCTTCAACTGGGAAATGAAAAGTTATTTTAAATGGATTAAATGACTATGAAAGTCTTTTCCATTTCTGAATCTATGATCCTAAAATCCGCCTTTTAAGAATGTTTGTATTATCAGAGGTGTAAATGTGCTTAATATGGAAGTTAGGTGGTACAGTGGCTAGATCACAGGGTCTGAAGTCAAGAAGAACAGAGTTCAAATTCAGCCTCACACACCTATTGTGTGATCCTGAGAAAGTCACTTAACTACTTAAGCCTCAGTTTTTCATCTGTAACATGGGGTTAATAATAACACTCTCCCACAGTTGTTAAGAGGATCAAATGAAAGTCCAGCCTCCGATACTTACTAGCTATGTGACCCTGGTCCAATTATTTAACTCTGATTGTCTTATAAAAAAAAAAAATAAGATCAAATGAAATAATATTTATAAAACAGTACAGAAATGCTAGCTATTGTTATTGCTATTGTTAGCTCTCCTAAGAAGTTGTTGTGGCTTAAATTTTAAAATTTTTCTGGCTTTGATACAGTGAAGACTGGTAAAATAAGAGTGAACACAATTCAGTCTCTAGCAATATAGATACATACATAAGATCAATTCATCACTTCAGCAATCGTTCAGTTCCAAGTGGAGTATTTGTTAATTTTTTTCCATATGTATCTGGCAAATAGATTAATCAGGCTTCCAATTCTAAAAACTGTGTTTTATTTTCTTAATAAGCTAATCCGGGGTAAAAGTAAGCATACATTTATAGAGAAATACATGTGTTTGTCTTTAAGAAATAAACAACAATAACAAAAACCTCTATGTCAACCTCAGGGCCTGAGGAACATAAGATGTGGATCTTTACAATTAGCTAATTCAGTGTCATTTTATAGATGAGAAAACTGAGTCCAAGAGAGGAGAAAGGATTTGCTCACAGTCACACAGGAAGTAAATAACAGTCTGGATTCAACTAATTCCAGATACTCTGACTGCCCTTCACACTATATTGTGCCTGCCTCCAAAATTGTATGTCTGTCTGTCTGTCTCCCCGCCCCTATCTCTCTCTCTCTCTCTCTCTCTCTCTCTCTCCCCCTCCCTCCCTTTGTGTGTGTGTGTGTGTGTGTGTGTGTGTGTGTGTGTGTGTGTGTGTCTGTCTCTTTCTCCTTCTCTCTCTTTGCCTCTGTCTCTGTCTATCTCTTCTCTCTCTGTCTCTTCCTCCCTCCCACCTCACTTTCTCACACATATACACACAAGCAGACTTCTTTTAGCAATGTGGTACATGGGGAAGGATGGACAGAGCACCAGACTGACATAAGACTTATCTTTATGAGTTTAAAGCTGACCTCAAGCACTTCCTAGCAGTGTGACCTTGAGCAAGTCACTTAATCCTCTTTTGCCTCAATTTCCTAATCTGTAAAATAAGCTAAAGAAGGACATGACAAATCATTCCAGGAGCTCTGCCAAAATGACACCCAAATGGGGTCATGAAGAACCAGATATGACTGAAAAAAATGAACATAGTAGGAAAACTCTAGGATTTAAAATCAAGACAGACTTGGGAAAAGGTTAAATTATTGAGAGACAACATCAGATCATGAAAAGGACATGGAGAATTCTGTTCCAGTTTTTAACCGCACCATTTAGGAACTGTGTGACTTTAGATCACTTCACATCTCTAAATCTCAGTTTTTCATCTATAAAATGGGGAAGATATAGTACCTAGCTTCGTGACCTTATAAGATCTGGTGATAATTCTGCTTGCATTACAAACCACAAAAGGGTACAATTAGAATCAAATGAGATAATATTTGTAGAGCCATCTTTAAATCACAAAATTCTATGTAAATATGAATCAATATTATATTTCACTTGTTAGCTTTTTACTCATTTCAGATTAAGATGAGAGATTTATAGCTGGAGGTAGCCTTAGTGGTCTTCAAAGTGTGACGCTGGAGAAGACTTGTGAGAATCCCTTGGAAAGCAAGAATCAAACCAGTCAATACTTAAAGAAATTAATTTAGACTTATTTACTGGAAGGTCATACAATGAAGCTGAAGCTCCAAGATCTTGGGCAAATAATGAGAAAATAACTGGAAAAGACCCTAATGTTACGAAAAATTGAAAGGAAAAGGGGATAGCAGAAAATGAGAATGATCATGAGCATGAGCTTGGACAATCTTCAGGAGATAGAGGAGGACAGAAGAGCCTGGTTTATAACTGTTTTAAACTGTGGTTTATGGGGTCACAAAGAGTCAGACATGACAAAATAATAAAAAAGTCCAACCCACTCCCCCATTATGTGGGTGAGGATACTATTGAATAAGTTAAGTAACCTTGCTCTTAACCAAGATTATAGAAGTGCTAAGTGGCCAAGGAGAGATTCAGAGACAAAGTCAAGGCACATGACTTTTAGATTGTGACTTTGTCAAGGGAAGGACCTGGCTTTTGCCTTTCTTTTTATCTCCAGAGCTTAGCACTGTACCTGAGCACATAGTTAGTGTTTCATAAAAGTTTACTAAGTAGAAGTGAGGGCAGAATTTTATTCAGAATATAAAGAGTCGGGTCAGGCTGAATGTCACATTCCCTTCACTTTGTGGTGCAAGGTTGGGGGTCTAGAGTTTCTGAAACTGAAGAGATCTTATTGACATCTTGATGAAGCCAGCCAATCCACAGCTTACCCAGATATTCCTCAGCAAAGGATTTTGCTTCCCTCCCCCCCCCCCAACAAGAACTCCCCCTCCCTATCTCGTTAAGGGTTTGTACTTGACAATAGTAAGCAGCTTCAGTGTTTTTGGTGATGGGGTTGTTAATAAATTGTCAGCATTGCTCCTGGTACTCCCCAGGGTGGGTCCACTTTGGGTTTTAATTATGTGCTACTGATACCAGCAATAAGCATGAGTCTCACTAGATTATTTGGCGGTGAATGATTTACATGCAACACTCACTTCCCCGCCAATTCGGATAAATAAATAAAGCATAAGTCTCTCAAAAATGTAATAAATAGAATATAGACAAAGAGCATAGTGGAAGGGCCAGTGGGAAAGATATCCTTGGGGGAGGGGGGGGGGGAGTTATACAATTCTACCATGGCTAGGAGGTATATAAACAATTCTATCAGTCATTCAAAAGGAGAGCTGGTTTTGAGTTCTGGCTCCGTCCCATTCAAATTACATAACCTTGAAAAAAGTATTAAGGTCACACTCTGAGTTTCAGAAAGGACTTCACAGTACCAATCTATCCCCCCTTGTTTTTCATATGAAAAAAAAAAAACAGTCAAGAGAGTTAAGATGACTTGCCCAAGCTCACACAGAGAGTAAGCATCAAAACCAGAATCTAAAACCTCGCCTTCTTTACCCCAAATCCAGCATTCTTTCTCCTGACCACATGGGCTACCTCACCTATTAAATGATGAGGAAATAGGAGATGGTGGGAAAGATTATTTTGATTAGATGATCTCTCAGGTACTTTTTTATAAGGTTGTAACTTGTCAAGTGCATGTTACCAAATGCTGAGAAACCTGGAAACATCCAAATGATGAAATGAATTCATATGGATGTCTGACATTGTAGACGTAATCTTAAACATCTTGGTATCCAAGAGCGTTTGTTCTGATACAAAGACAAAGAACATAAATGCTTGACTAGACTATTGATTAGACCCTGGCTGAAAAGAGAGAAGGACTGATGGATTTCAGAGTCAGAAGACCTGGAGCTAGGTGGCACTAGGCTAGTCATTTAGTCTTCTGATCTATAGAATGGAAGTAATAATGCTTGTACCAGGATTATTGAGTTTCCAATGACAGCTTGGGAGTGCCTTTGGGATAGCTACTTAGCTCTATCTGAGCCTCAGTATCCTGATCTGTAAAATGGGGGCAATAATGTTTGTACTAATTTGCCTCCCAGGGTTATTTGGAGAATCAAACAAGACCATTACATAAATGTAATGCAACAGAGGTAGCTAAAAGTCAATTCTTCTACTGCTGTTACTATTTTCACTAGACCTTAAGAAGTTCTAGGAAAGCCGCTTTGTTACAATTTCATTTAGTAAAAGGATCAGTCAAATAGCATTTAGCTGTCATTTGTCCCATACTGCTGCCATTGAGAAATCCCTCAAGCTTATTTTTTTTTCTGACTATATATATATATATATATATATCTATTCATTCAAATAAAAGTTACAAGGTTTTTGGTTTATTCATTTATTATGAATACATTAGATATTAGGCATCCAAATCACAGGAAATAATCTCAGCTATACAAATTGATTTTTGAAATCTGAGTATGGCTTCCATACTATAAAGCATTAATAATATAAAATAATAAAAGACTACATATATGTATATTTACATGCATATAAACATACACATATGCACAAGCAGAGAGATTTAACTCTTTTACATAATAAAAGAATTTTAAAATAAGGCAAAGATTATCCAGAGAAAGAAATTTAACACTTTCATGCAATGTAAAGAATTTTAAAATTGGGTAAAAACTGTACATATGTATACATATTCACATTTGTATATATATAAAATTTTTTTCTTTTATTGAATCTGAGACATATCCTTCTGTGTGAAGAGGGACTGATGAAAGATACATATTCACATATGTACATATATATGTGGGTATGTCTATGTAGACAGACATATACACTCTAATTTTCAACAACTCTTAGAGCATCAAAAATTAAATTACATACACAAATCTATATTTTTTAACTATCCATCTTACTCTGACAGGAGCAGAATTTGTCACTCAAAATGGTTAATTTCACCATTGCTGATTTCCTGTTTCAGAACTCAAGGTTAATGGCTTTGCCCGCCCATGGCGCTTCAGATGCAAGAACCAACATTATGCAAACTCCAACTAACCAATGATGTGCAGTACATATGTAGAGTGCTTTCTACCCACCAATAAACTGCCTCGAGGGCAAAGCATGTATTGCTGTGGAGCAGCTGTTACAGGGCCAAGTAGCTCAAAGGGATGTGTAAACTACACAACAGGCAGAGAGGGCATTGGAGACCAGGACTAGGATGTCTTTGAAAGATGTCTTTTTTTTTTTTTTTTGGAAGAATGCCCACCCTTTCCTGAGAATCAGTGCAGGGTTGGAGATGGGGTAGAAAGTTAGGGGTGGAGGTGGAGAGGTATTATATTCAAGAAGAAAGAAGCTTGCTTTAGAACTTGAATTGCCTTTCCCTTTTCCCCTTTGAGGAAGACATAAGCTTTTCCATTTCTTCCTGTATTGCCCAGACTGCAGATCAGCATAAAAGGGAGGCTCCAGAAGAGTCTAATTTTGTCTCACCTTATTTATACAAGGTGAGCTACACCCACTGGCAAAGCTGGGAAACCCATGATTCAATTGGTCAAGTGACCCTCCAACTGGATCAAAATGCTCCCCAAACCTAGAGGACATTCAAATTGCCCCTGAACTTGATCACCAGAAGTCATAGTATCACATTATGTAGAAGTGCAAAGGATCACAGAGGTTTATCTCTTGCATTCCTTTCATTTTACTGAATTTTTCCCTTTCTAACCCAAACAGCCAGACAGGAACATGCTGAGCTGTAGGTGCTGGGCACAGCATCTTTTCATAAAAGTCTCCTAGACATGGAAAGAGGCACATGTAGCATGCCACTTTCCACAGAAGTCCACTTCTGGACAGATAATCCTCCTCAAATGAATAGATTAGCTTAAATTACCATCCTATTTGCCTCAGCTGATACATGAATAATAAAACTATAAGGTAAATGCATTTCTTAAATGGAATAATGGACATAAACAGAAATATTGTGACATAGAAACTCAATATAAATTGAACTACTACAGCCTTGAAAGCCCTCATAATCACGATGCAGAAGTTGAAACCCATTAACCTAATACCTAGGCTGCCATTCAAACGCAGAGGGCTGGCAAGCTCTTAAATAAATACTCATTTGTACATTTCTTCCCCCAAATTATTGTGCGATTGGACTGCAAAGTCACACACTTGCAAAGTCTTATCTACTCGGGTGTCCTCTAAGCAACACTAAGAGGAGATCAGTCTGTGCTATGGCAGAACAATATAAACAGAGATGCCACTAAAAAGTACTAATGTCAAAGACAAACCAGGGTCATCTAGGAGACAGAAGAGAGAGGGAGATTTACATAAGCGCTCAGAAAAGACAATGGAATCCCAATTTGGCATTAATTGCATCACAAAACAAACCTCCCCGCACTCCACCTCATCTCAGTGTTTTGTTTTTGTTTTTGTTTTTCCTTCAAAATTGAAAACAATCTCCTCCCCCCCTCCCCGCGCCTCCCTCCCCCCATTTAATACCATTAGTTCCCTTAAACTCTGCGGCAGTTAAAAAATTCAACCGCAAATTAGATTTGCTGTTAAGGCTCAGCTATTTTCTACCAAGCCTACCAGACCTGACTCCCCCACCCCACCAGTACCAGCCAACTCTCCCCTTGCCGCGCCGCCGTCTTCCCCCTCCCCTCCGCTCTCCCTGCAAACCCCAGCGACAAAATTCTTCTTCAAGGATCTCATCTGGAAAGACCATTTCCTTACCTTTATAACTCACACACATTGGCTACATTTGATGTTATTTCCCCAAGCAAGGACGATTGTTTGCACGGTACCCTGCAACTTCCAACTTTGCCCAGATGATTCTACAGCTGGGAGGAGGGATGCAGCAACACTTGGTACATTGCTCAGCCGAACTCGCATACATCTGAATCCAGAGCTATATTTTAAATTCTTTTACACTTACTTAATATAGTGCGTGCTGCCTGTCCACTGATGCGATATCAGAAACCTGCAAGCTACTATTTCTGCAACTGTGTCACTGTAGATAGTCTGAAACATGTACGTAGCTGTTGCCATGGAAACAAACACAGCTAGGGTAGAGTGCCAAGCTGTGTTAATTCCTTCACCCATGAACCCCAGGGGAACGCTAACATTCATCTTCATTCTCCTTTAGTCCCTTGCTGCTTTAATATTTCTTTTCCCACATTATCAAATGATGTACTAAATACATATGACACACATGAAAAATTCTGATGGCAGAAACTTGTGGTACCAACACACAAGCCTGCTGGGTGCTTGCGCAAGATGGCACAGCTATACTGAGATTTCTCCCCAATTCCCATGGGAAAAATAGGAAATCCAACTTACTTTATTTCTCTAATGGTTTTGGGAAGGTTAGAGAGGTAACCATCCTCCCCTGGCTTAACAAAACCCTTTTCTGGGTAACTGTCTGCAGGGGAGAAACGTGTCTCCAGACAGTTCTTATATCAGTTCTGTTCTGTGAAAGGCAGACGGAAAGGCCCTGCAAACTTTCTGAAGTGGATCCTTAAAAAGAGTTATGTTCCTTTCTTCCAAGGGATCTCGCATGAGGGAAGCTATCATTGAAATCAGGCGGAAGGGTTTAGTCAGGGCTTGATCTATCTACCATCCCTCGTTTTACTTTTTTCCAGACCAAGAATCAGAAATAATGAATAACTAAGTAATGAGATGGAAATCTAGTGCCACTCACAGAATAATATAATTTCCCTCAAACTAGGAAATTTCTTAATTTGCTCT
Source organism: Antechinus flavipes (assembly GCF_016432865.1). NCBI lineage: Eukaryota > Metazoa > Chordata > Mammalia > Dasyuromorphia > Dasyuridae > Antechinus > Antechinus flavipes. The sequence continues at coordinate 299,048,367 of NC_067399.1, read as the reverse complement.
GAGTTCAAATCACTGTCCTGGTTTATGCAAACAGCTTTCATTTAGATCTAGGGAGAGACCTTAAACTCGTTCATTAAAAACGACAAGCCAAAAACATGCAAACAAAACAAAACAAAAAACAAACAGCCCAACTTATTAGTTATTGTCTGCCAAAATAGTTATGCATTTTAAGATTTAGAAAAACCATTTTAAATATTTGAGGTTATTTATTGTCATTGACTAAAACAATCTGTTCAAATATTTAGTTACTTTCTACTCCCTTGGGCTAGTCAAAAATATACAGTCTAGGTGAAAATGGTTACATTTAAAATTCGGCCTAATGCCCAGCTTGAATTAAACTCATTCTCCTGACTAAACAATCAACTTTATGTTTTATAAATGCAGAGTTCTGAAAATTAACACACCCATGCTAGAAAAAACTAGTATCTGCTCTCAAAACTAATTACTTATGTAAAGAGGTGAAGAAGCCCTCTTGGCCTTAAGACAAGAGGAGATAGAAAGAGGTCATAGTGGTCACCCAGGACATGGAAGAAGAGGCTGGGAAAAGAAGTTGGAGGAGTTGTTGATGATGAAGAAAGAAGGAAGAAGAAGGAAGGAAGGAAGGAAGGAAGGAAGGAAGGAAGGAAGGAAGGAAGGAAGGAAGGAAGGAAGAAAGAAAGAAAGAAGGAAGGAAGGAAGGAAGAAGGAAGAAAGAAAGAAAGAAAGAAGAAAGAAAGAAAGAAAAAAGAAAGAAAGAAAGAAAGAAAGAAAGAAAGAAAGAAAGAAAGAAAGAAAGAAAGAAAGAAAGAAAGAAAGAAAGAAGACGATAACAACTGAGGATTCTGGCAGCTAGCATATTTATATAGCCTTGTAAAGTTAGTAAAGTGCTTTTCAAAAACTCAGTTGAGTTTTGCTATTCCTCACACATATTTTAAAGATTTTTTTCCACTGGTTTTCCGCCATTCTAGAATCACTTGCTTCCTCATCTTCTCATTTCCCAGACTTCCTTCAAACCTCAGCTCTTTCAGCAAGCCTTTCTCAATCCTTCTTACCTTCCCTCTGAGATTACCCCCAATTTACATTAGTTGTCTCCCTCATTATACTCTGAACTCCTTAAGCAGGACTGTTTTGCCTTTAACAAGTACTTGACATAATACCTGGCACATAGTAAACATTTAATAAAGGATTGTTAACTGATGACTTTGTGAAGTAGGTACTCTGTAGCATTATTATCTCCATTTTTCAGATGATAAAATAATTTGGGAGAAATTAAGTGACTTGCTTAGGGTTATACAAATAATATGTCAGAGGCAAGGTTTGAATCTAGATGTTAGTCTATCAAGCACTTATTAAGTACCTACTAAGTGCCAGGCACTATATTAAGCACTGAGGGCACAAACACAAAAAATTATATAACCCTTACTTATTAGAAAGAACTTACATGCCACTGCGGAAGACAACATGAACATGTTTCAGTCCACACAAAATGTAAGGAAACTCCAAATTCAGCATTCTTCTGTAGCTAGGGAAAGAAGAAGATATCAGCCCTGTGGTGCTGTTGAGGTTCAAAAAGTTGGGGTCATAGATTGGCGTTCTGAGGCATTTCAAAAAAATTTGCAGGCTTGAACCCCATCTCCAAGTCGAGGGGCAAAGTTTATTATAATTGCAATGCCAATTGAAGTGAGCTAAATTCCAAAGAGATTTAGCAAAGAATTAGGAGTGAAGAGATAAATTTATCCAGTTCTTCATGTCACTGATATGCTAATTTTATGGCCCAGAGATGGAACTGAGTCTATTCATTATTGTCTCAGGAATTTGGTTATAACAGACCAGCAGATTATCTGACAGTCAGCAATATTTATAGGACTACACTAAGGCCAGAAGACTAGAATTATTGACAGACAGATTGTTAGAACAAATGTACTTTAAGGTCAGTCTCATCACTGCAATGTTTCCCCTAGAAGCTGTACCCCATCAGTGCCACCAATCAAAGGAAAACATGGCAGCCTATGGTTTTCATGGGTCAAGGACTAGGATTGAGACTAAATGACTCTAAGGTTCAGTTTCCAAAGAATAAATGAGACTCAAGTCACAGATATTCAACAAAACTTGATCTCTTATAACTTGATGACTATAACCTTATAGTCAAAGTCCAACATTTAGCCTACAAATTCTATAAAGTATTCAGAGAGTCAGATGGGTTCTCTCTTCTGTTACTCCACACTACAGAAGAGTCCATGAAGAGAGGGTGGGGGAGCAATGCCAGGGAATGTTTCCTCCCTAAACCTTCACTGAAGTCCTATTCTGACACCTCATTGAAGCATAAAGACTCATGGAGGCTCCATCAGCATAGCAGAAACTCTGGCTGGTCCAATCCAATTGAGTTAGAAATTCAAGAACAAGACGGGCAAACAGATGGTATGTCTGTCTCCTAAGGGCCAGCTTAAAGTTGGGGAGGCTTTCCTGGAGAAAATTGGATATAATAGAATTTTTTTTTTTAAGTAGCTCCTTAGGAAGACCTTATACAAAAGTATGGAAGGGCTGAGATCTTGATGCTTGAAATAAGTCATCTTCAGTGATAAGCTCCCAGTTCTATCAAAGCATAGAAGTATTTCCCTAAACAGACTGTTTCTATTATAGCCTTCGTCAACCAGGGTTAGCAAAGCTAAAAATTGCATCTCAATGGAGATGAGTGGTATCACACTCTTTTAAAAAGACACTGTGCTGTCAGCCACCTAAATTGAGTCTTTGGGTCCTCCCAAAATAACTAGAAAATTACACTATCAATCAGTTTAAAAGAAAGTCAAGTAAATAATCATTACAGGGTCCACAAGGAAGGCAGAAACAGTTCGTGCCTTCAAGGTGCTAATGGGAAATTCTAAATGTCAATAGCTATATATATATATATATATATATAGAGAGAGAGAGAGAGAGAGAGAGAGAGAGAGAGAGAATGAATTATATAGATTATCTCCATTTTATCCTGTATGAGTATATGTGTATGTATATATGTATGTGTGTGTGTGTATATATATATATATATATATATATATATATATATATATATATAATATATATATATATATATAGTGGAGATAATCTCAGAAGGAAGACATCAATACTAAATAGGACTAGGAAAGCCTTCTTTCCTGGGAGAAAAGGTAAGATTTTTAGATGAGACCTTCAAGGAAGTCAAAAGTTTTCAAAAAGAGGTGAGGGGGAAAGTGGTTACTTGTGGTAGTAATGATTCTAAGATTCTAATTAGAATCTATTATTAAAATCTGTTAGGTTAGTCTACTAGACTAGTACAAGGTCTTTTTTATTTATGTCTCATTTCTATTATTAGATCTATTAGAAAAATACAAAGCCTTTTTAAAAATTTATGTCTCATTTACTCAATATCAAAAAACAAGGTATTATATGATTGAGCTATAAGAAATGACAAAGGGCAATGGGTTGAGGAGAACTTGGGAAGACTTAAATAAACTGATACAAAGTGAAATGAGCAGAATCAGGGGCATACAGTATACTGTAACAAAATATTATAATGATGATCAATGATGAAGAACTTAAAGAGTTTTTCAATCAATATAAAAATCCACAGGAATTTCAAAAGATTCATGATGAAAAAATGTTATCTACTGGGATGGGGGGGAGGAAGAGAGAGAAGGAGAGAGAAAGGAAGATTGGGAAGGAGAGAAAAAAGGAGGGATGGAGGGAGGAAAGGAGAGAGAGAACTGATAAACTCTGAGTGCAGAGTGAAGCATTTTTTTGTACTTCCTTTATTTTTCTTGGCTTTTTAAATCAACATTACTAATATGGAGATATGTTTTACATGATCACATGTACAATGAATATTATACTATTTATATTTTCAGTGGATGGGGAAGGGAGGAAAAGAATTTGGAACTCGAAATTTTAAAATTAATATTAAATTTTTAAAATTTAAATAAGAAATTCCCTTTCTGAAGTGAATTCTTCAGATATCTAAAACTCATTCCCTGAAATACCCAAACTTTTTCTTTTGTTTTAATCCTTTTGGAATAGAAATATATTGCATACTACTAGGAACTATACCCAAAGAATTATCAAACTGTGCATACCCTTTGATCCAGCAGTGTTTCTACTGGGCTTATATCTCAAAAAGATCTTAGAAGAAAAGAGACCCACATGTGCAAAAATGTTTGTCGCAGCCCTTTTTGTAGTGGCAAGAAATAGGAAACTGAATGGATGCCCGTCAGTTGAAGAATGGCTGAGTAAGTTATGATATATGAATGTTATGGAATATTATTGTTCTGAAAGAAACAATCAGCAGGATGATTTCAGAAAGGCCTGGAGAGACTTATATGAACTGATGCCGAGTGAAATGAGCAGAACCAGGAGATCATTGTACACGGCAATAACTAGATTATACGATAATCAGTTCTGATGGATGTGGCCCTCTTCAACAATGAGATCTTGTGATGCTGTACCCAGAGAGAGGACTGTGAGAACACAGCATTTTTACTCTTTTTTGTTGTTGTTTGCTTGCATTTTATTTTCTTTCTTATTTTTTCCTGTTTGATTTGATTTTTCTTGGGCAGCAATATAATTGTATAAATATGTATGCATATATTGGATTTCACATATATTTCTACCATACTTAACACATATTGGATTAGTTGCCATCTAGGGGAGAGGGAGGAGGTAGGGGGGAGAAATTGGAACACAAGGTTTTGCAAGGGTTAATGTTGAAAAATTTTCCATGCATATGTTTTGAAAATAAAAAAGCTTTAATAAAAGAAAAAGAAATATACTGCATACTGAGTCCCCTTAATTAGCCTTTTCCTGGCTAAGCATCTACCAACATATTGCAAAATGTTGATAATCTTGGAGACTACTTGCTCCCTACACACACACACACACACACACACACACACACACACACACACACACACATATAAATGTGTGTGTGTATATATATATATAACATATATAATATATATATATATATATATATATATAGATATGTGTAGTTTGCTATTAGCCTTAAAAAATTCTTCTCTTTGATTTTTATAGTTCTTTATCTTTATGGTATATCTTTATACATATATAAAATTGTTTATCTTTATAATATAGTTTATTTTTCCTTATGATTACTTTTTATTACTATGGATTTGCCTAAATTTAGCAGTTCCTTCTTCCCTGTTCTAATATACCATAGAATTCTACACTTGTTAGATATTCCAATACTTCAAGGATCTATAAATCTGCACAGTTTGATAATTCTTTGGGCATAGTTCCTACTAGTATGCAATATATTTCTATTCCAAAAGGATTAAAACAAAATAAATAATTCTATAAATGTCTGTCTGATATAATTATATTATGGTTAAAATTATGTGTAAAAGTAACTGGGTTCTAAGCAAGGGCCTTGAGAGGATTATCTATGAGTAGGTACATGAATATCAGTGCAGAAACTTTGTGGAGTCCATGGTACTATAGAAAAAGCACTAGATTTGACATTTTTGTGTGTGTGACAGTGGGGAAAAGTCACAACCTCTGAAGGCCTTAGTTTCCTCCCCTACAAAATCAGTAAGATGAAACAATCTCTAAAGTACTTGAGTTTTAAATTATGCTCCACTTGGCTATAAAGGGCTTTCTTCTGTTTGAGACTTCTTATGGCACTTTGAACTGACTGCCTCTTCATGCTTACTGTCTAATTTCTATTATAGTTATTTGTGTGTATGGCCTAATTCTCCAACTAGAATAAAAATCCTTGAAGATAGGAACTGCATCTTTTTTTTTAATAGCTTTTTATTTACAAGATATATACATGGGTAATTTTTCAGCATTGATAATTGCAAAATCTTTTGTTCCAAATTTCCCCCTTCTTCCCCTGACCCCTTCCCCCACATAGCAGGTTGACCAATACATGTTAAATATGTTAAAGTATAAGTTAATTACAATATATGTATATATGTCCATATAGTTATTTTGCTGTACAAAAAGAATCAGACTTTGAAATAGTATACAATTAGCCCATGAAGGAAATCAAAAATGTAGACAGACAAAAATAGAGGGATTGGGAATTCTATGTAGTGGTTCTTAGTCATCTCCCAGAGTTCTTTTGCTGGGTGTAGCTGGTTCAATTCATTACGGCTCTATTGGAACTGATTTGGTTCATCTCATTGCTGAAGAGGGCCATGTCCATCAGAATTGATCATCATATAGTACTGTTGTTGAAATATATAATGATCTCCTGGTCCTGCTCATTTCACTCAACATCCGATCATGTAAGTCTCTCCAAGCCTCTCTGTATTCATCCTGCTGGTCATTTCTTACAGAACAATAATATTCCATAATATTCATATGTCACAATTTATTCAGTCATTCTTCAATTGATGGGCATCAGGAATTGCATCTTAATTTTTTTTTCTTGTATTTGCAGCATCTTGTAGCTAGAGGTACTTTAATATTCCAAGTCAAACATTTAGTGAACTTCTATGATGGACAAGAAGTTGTAAGAAGTCCTGGAGTTACAAAAATGCCATCAGTGCTGTCCTCAAAGAGCATTCAATCAAATGGGGGTGGGGGAATGTTAAGACAAATGCATAAAAATATTACTGTATGATGCAAATTAGAACTTGTGAATTGCACAGGAAAAGTCAAATTGAGAAGAGAAAATTTACATCAAGTTGAGAGGCTGCAGTGGTTTCCTGGAAGTCTTGAAGGAATAGAAAGATGTAATCAGGTAGAAATGTGGAGGATGTCTCTTCAGGACATAAGTGATAGCCCATACCAATACACAAAGGAAGGGGAGGCAAGACAAAAATAGGAAAGAGCTATTAGTTCAAATTAGATGCAATGCAGAGAACCTTAAGGGAAGTACTATGAAATCAGGCTGAAAAGGTAGGCTGAAATAAGGATGAATGTCAGGTCAAGGAGTTTGGATTTTATCCCTATAGACAACAGAAAAGCAGCAAAGGTCATTGAGCAGATGAATTATATGACGAAAATGGCAAATGAAGGAATTAATGGAAAAGATCAAAACTTTTGTTTTATGAAGTGAAAGATAGGAACTGCATCTTTTTTTAATAGCTTTTTATTTACAAGATATATGCATGGGTAATTTTTCAGCATTGACAATTGCAAAACTTTTTGTTCCAACTTTCCCCTTCCTTCCCCCGATCCTTTCCCCCACATAGCAGGTTGACCAATACATGTTAAATATGTTAAAGTATAAGTTAATTAGAATTAATTAATTGTAATTGTTTAGTGAAATATAAAAAAGCATCCATAAAAATGTTTTTAAGAACAAAGTTATACATAGGAGTTCTATATGGACAACTGAATCTCGAATGGATTGAAATAAGGATAGACTGGAGGTAAGGAACCCAGTTGGGAGATTAATAAGTGATTGGTTTATCCAATTCTAGCTATTTGGAGAACTATTTTTCTTCTCTCCTAGTATCCCTATGCTATGCTGAATTGGTAGAGAATAATAAAGGATAAGTGTCACTATTATTGTTACTGGGATGAATTTAATTTACTGGTAGAACTCACTAGGTGACACTGTCCTGTATTTTCATGCAAAATAGAGCCAGTCCTTATATTCATTCCAAATGGTTTTAGTATTAGGTTGTGGACATTATTTTTAAGTGCATGGAAACTGGGTAAAGAATTCAAGATCTAACTCAGTTTCTTCTTTCAGGAAGACATTGCAAACTCCCAGCTAGAATGACTTCTCTCTCTGTGAAAATCTCATCTTTCCCTGTTTGACCTCTCCTATGTATTTAACACTTTTTCCCTCAATAGTATTTTATTTTTCCAATTACATGTAAAGATAGTTGTCAGTATTCATTTGTGTACAATTTTGAGTTTCAAATATTTTTTCTCTCCCTTTTCCCCAAGATAACAAGCAATCTGATAAAGGTTATACATGTACAATCAATTCAAACACATTTTCATATTAGTCATGTTGTGAAATGAAAATCAGAACAAAAGGGAAGAGAAGTATGAGAAAAAAAGGAAGCAAGCAAAAAAGTGAAAATAATATGCTTTGATCCATATTTAGTCTCCATAGTTCTTTCTCTGGATGTAGATGGCAATTTCCATACCAAGTTTAGTGGAATTGTCTTACATTCTTATATTGTCCAGAAGAGCTAAGTCTATCAGAATTGATTATCAGATAATCATGCTGTTATTGTATACAATCTTCTCCTGATTCTGCTCACTTTTCTCAGGATCAGTTCATGTAAGTCTTTCTGGGCTTTTCTGAAATCAGCCTGCTCACCATTTCTTATAGGACAATAACATTACATTACATTCTTTATTTAACATTTTCTAACTTTCTTTATGCAATTATCTGTGAAACACCTCTTAATCTCCCACTAGACTATAAGCTCCTTGAGGAAATGGAAAATATCATTTTTCCATTTTTATAAACCCAGAGTCTATTACAGTGCCCTGTACTTAGACATTGGTCCCAGTTAAGTTATCCAGCAAGGAAAACTTTCTGAAAATCCCTAATCAAAAATCCACTTTAAGATAAAGAAAATAATATTCCAAGATCTTAGGATATCAAACAAGACCAACAACTGGATGAACTGAGCTCTGTGAAAGAGGCACAACCAAAGTATTGTTGTTGTTGAAGCAGGTCCTTTAAAGTGAGAATATATTTTCCCCACCGTCAACAAAGAAACAAAAGACCAATTCTATCTTTGCTTTTGTATCTTTCTACCAAAATCAAAATCTAAGCTGAGTCACAGAGAAACTGGGCCAGCTGGAGGGTATGCTAGCGAGACTGTAATGGACTGAGAGAAAAAACATTGGCTACCCAGACCATCTATTGGTTGGTGGGTGCGCCCACAACCATATGGATGCTATAAGAGTAACTAAACCTTGGCTCTAGCAGCTAGAAGGAACCTTAGAGCTAAGATAGTTCTCTTAGGATCATCTTATTTAATTTTGATTCTAGAACTACATGGTTAACTCCATTTTGGAAAAATATTAAAATGAAACTCAAGAATTTCTTCAGGAGTTCTAGGAATGCTCCTTTTTACTTGACAAAGACACAACTAGTTTTTAATATCATTCTGCAGGTGCAAAGAGTTATGGGTCTGAGCCCCAGGCCCCTGCCAGCTGTTAGGGAAAGGGAAACATCAGGGAAGGTCTGTTGTGCCCTTATGTGCCCTATTGCACAGAGGCAGTTTAGATAGAAATTCATTTCTTTTTTTCCTATTTCAGATCACATCATCTTTGTTCTCAGATTAGCATCAAGAAGATGGCAAGTAGGCTTTAAAATCATTTTTCAAGGAAGGATAATTCACCTGCCTTTAGGAGTATAGGTCTGGGAGACAAGCTACTGTACTGTGTTCTCTAGCTCTTAAATTGGTCCTTTGCTAGTCACGTGACCTAGGGCAAGTACTTTCTTCCTGAGCCAGCTTCCTCTTTTGCAAAATGGGGATAATGCCTGTGATACCTAGGAAGAAAATATGTGTAAGGCAGCAGTCTGTCAACTTTTTAAGATGCTATGTGATAACAGTTTATTATTTTATTGTGCAATTTTATTTATTTATTGTTTGTAAAGTGTGATGGAATTCAGATATTAGTGTTCCTGGATAAATTTGACTTTCTTAAATGTTTTTATGCTTAATGTTCATTAGGCTATTCCTTCAGTAGAAAAAATTAACAATCTGTATGATCATATGGACATATTGGGATACAATCTCACTTTCTACAGACTCACAAAAACTCTTCAGGCTAACTTCAGGAGCAGCCTGGAAGACAGGGAAGATATATACTTCCTCCTGTTTGCATATGATTTTGATTTCTTTTTTCTAGGTCTATATATTTTTTAAGCTGTTCTCCATATAGTTAGGGGTTTTGAGTATTCAAGATGGGAAAATCTATTTTATGCTGCTCTTAAGTTTTTGTGAGTCAGTGTTATGTCCAGGTGATTTTTAAAATTCCATTTATTTTGTTTTAAATTTATGAATTAAAATAAGCATTTCCATAATATGATATAATTTTTTAAAAAAAGATGATTTCACATGAAGCTGCAAAGCTACTATATACAACTTGTTACTCCTTTTAAATACGTAATAAAGTTATTATGTAACTTTTTTTCTTTCCTTCCCCTCACTTACTATTAGACACAAATATGTAGATGTATGTATGTTTATCTGTATGTGTGTGTATATATGTGTAAAATCATTCTATGCATACTTTTATTTATTAGTTCTTTCTCTGGATGCAGGCTTCTTTCATAGGTCATCTCTAAGTTAATTTGTGTACTTAGAAGAGTAAAAATTATTTGGTCACAAGGTTATTCTTTTAAAAATATGCTATTATTGTATACAAAGTTCTCTTGGTTCTACTCATTTTGCTCAAGTCTATCCATGTTTTTCCTAGTTTGTAAAGCTCATCAGTTTTTTTTTTTTTTGTTTTGTTTTGTTTTGTTTTTTAACTGAGGCAATTGGGGTTAAGTACTTGCCCAGGGTCACACAGCTAAGAAGTGTTAAGTATCTGATGTCAGATTTGAACTTAGGACCTTCTGACTTCAAGGGTGGTGCTTTATCCACTGGACCATCTAGCTTCCCCCTAGTTCATCATTTCTAATAGCATAATAATATTCTATCACAATTATATACAACAACTTATTCAGCCATTCCCCAATTGACAGGTTGATATTTCAATATTTTGAGAGGTAGCTATGAAGTACAGGAATTTGCTGTCTATTAGTTTGTTTAAAAAATGAGCTTCAGGCATCTATTATGACTACTTGATCATGTCTCTCTAGATATTCAGTAGGTGCTATGTTTTTGCAACCTTCAGTAACACAATGAATAATTTCTTTTTATCACTGTCAAATGGATCAATATTGGAAACTCACCATTTTATCAGCAGAAATGACATTAAAGAAGAGGCAATTCCATCTCCTTTGCCACTGTAGCCTAAGGACCATGGGACTTTTTTTACTTGCAAGTGAAACATTCAACATGTGGTTTTGTGAATAGAAAGTTTACTTTTTTTGTACCTCTAATACTTAGCTCAGTGCTATGCACAAACAAAGTGCTTAATATATGCTTTATTCCTCCTCCTTCATAAAATCTAAGTCCTTTATATTTTATTTTTATTTATTTATTTGTTTGTTTTTGCTGGGGCAATTGAGGTTAAGTGACTTGCCCAGGGTCACACAACCAGGAAGTGTAAAGAGTGTCTGAGGCTGTTACTTGATCTCAGGCCCTCCTGACTTCAGGGCTTGTGCTCTCTCCACTGTGCCACCTAGCTGCTTCAAGTCCTTTATTTTTACGAGGGAAAGTCTTTCCATGAAAAGATTTTGTCAAGTTGAAACAGCTAAAATATAATAGTAATAATTCATAAATATATATAGGCCACTCTTCGCAACTCAGTGAAACAGACAACACAAGAACTATTTTTTTCCACATCACAGATGAGGAAACAGTTATTTGGATCAAATGGCTCACTCTCAGTCATGCTGCCAAGATGGAGTCAGGAATTAAAATCTGTTCTTCTGACTTCTCCTTTCCAATAGCCTTGCCTCCAACTTAGTTTGTCGTGCTCTCTTTCAATCTCCCTTTAGAAATTATCTTCCCTTAATAAATTATGATCTCCTTGCATGCATGGGACTGACTATTTTTAATCTCTTTCCCTTTCTTTGTATTTCCAGTACTTATCACAGTATCTGGCATACAGCATGTGCTTAATAAATGTTTGCTGACTTGATTTGACTTGATAGTAGTTGTACAGCCTCAGGAAAATCATCTTACCTGGCTATGTCTGGGTTTCTTCATTTGTAAAACATGGATAATAACACTTGCACTGCCTGTTCCTTGAGTTATTAAACCAGTCAAATGAAGTAGAAACATGGAAAGTACTCAGTGAAGACATATGTAAACAGAAAGAGGATCTGAAATCAACTATAAGATGCTGGATGGAAGTAATTTCATACTTATAATCTTTTAGAGTTGGAAGAAACTTTGGAGCTCATCTACTATGCCTTTCACTTATTATTATATGTTTAGAGGATTTTTTAATGTTATATTGCAATATAATCTAATGCTATAATCTAATAATATATTTTAATATTGTAACACTGAAATGCTAAGATTCTAAAATTACTCCTGGAATCACTAAAGGATATGAATTGTCATCAAATTTGGCAATGGAGGCAAAACCAGAGCTATAGTTTGAATAGTGTGATATCGACTTTGTCCCAGAAATACTAAAATGAGGAGAACATTATTACTCTAGCGGTGAGAAACAAATGAGCTTAACACCTAATTGTCAAAAGCATCAAAAGAGGAAGCCATCAAGCCAAAGATGACACCTCTCACTTCCCCAATTCCAGTGAACTCATTCCTGGATTATTTCTTTACTCCATCCCCACAGGCTTTCAAGTGTCCTGTCAATACTGCTGTGTAGACCCTCATAGCCTAGGTTTGATGACTTTCTTTTTTCCTCCAACCCAGCCAAATCTGTCTTTAAAAATAGATTTAAGGACATATTCATTTGAGGATTTTCCCGGGGTACATCTTGTAGTACTCGCCCCCAGGCATCAGAACTGTTATTTATAGCTCTGGGTGGAACTGCTAAATTTTTTTTTAGATCACATAATTTCCAAGCTAGAAAGAAAAGAATCTCAGAGATGATCTACTCCAGCTCAGACCAAATAGTTCATCAGGTCTCTGAGTATGCCCTTGAGGTATAGGGGACTTGCAAACTATCAGAAAGACATGTCTGCCTAAAAAACCCACAGACTGTCATGTTATCTTAAAAGCACTCAGATATTTGCAGGTTATCTGTCTTGTTTAGACATTGCATCACTCAGTCTTTGTATGTTCTTTTCATCTTAAGCTGAAACAGGGAAACTAACATTCAGCAAACAATTCTTTCCTTTGCATACCTAACCTATTGATGTTTTAAGGGTTATGCATGTTAAGTATAATTGCTTACATTTAGGAGATAATTAAGCCTTCTAGATTGAAAATCCATAGAAATGCCACACTGAGCTGAAAATTCAAGATTCAATTCCACAAAAGCATATTAAGTGTTTACTACTTAACAATGAATTGAATTCCTCATCAATGGGTATCTTCTAAGGGGAGGCTGAATGGTCACCTGTCAAAAGTATTGTAGAAGAGACTCCTGGTTTAGGTAAAGATTGAAAAAAATGATCTGCCACTCAAATTCTATGTTCCATGATTCTATGTACAGCAGACCAGACTTTGAATGTCTATAACACCATGCATAGACAGGACAGTCCTTCCTCCCTCCCATGGCTGGACAGTTAAGTTGTCTTCTTTCCTAAGCAAGATCCAAGACACATTGCCCAGAGTGCCATAGAGTTGTAGATTTTAAAAATCATTAAGTCAAACTCTCATTTTAAAGATAGAAAAACTGTGGACTTAAAAGATGAAGTGGTTTGTCTAAGATCACAATGCTAGAAAGTACAAGAACTGGGACTCAAACATAGGTCTTCCAAATTCAAGTCCAAAGTTTTTTCTATACCACATTTCCCTCAACCTCCATTTATTCCTTCTCCTTCTATTTTATCCGTTATACAATGTTATAGTTATTTCTATATATGTTGCCCTTCCCCATAAGAATATAAGCTTTTTGAGGCAAGATCTGTGTTGCATTATTTCTTTGTAGCTCTAGCACTTCACAGTGATGGTGCTTTTGTTATTATTGTTGTTGCTGTTGACTATTCTGTTTACTTGCTTTATTTATCAATGAAGAAACCAGCACCTAAGGAAGTGAGATAATGTACTCCAAATCACAAGATAGTGTCAAGGCTAAGAAGAGAATCCTGGTTTCCTGATTGCCAAATCAGTCCCATTTCTACTATATGTAAAAGGAAGTGTTGAGGTCTAGATGTGGGGTACCTAAATGAAATTAGGGTTTAGTTGAGGTCTAGTGGCAGGTTTGGGGTACAGGGAGTCAAGCAAAGCTCCCCTGCAATCCCCTTGGATTCGGCTCAAGGATAAGGAGGTAAATGGGGATCTAGTGGGGGCATGAGTTCCCAATAAAAGCATTTATTGGCCCGGAGAGCTAGATTGATAAAAGAGGTTTATTATTGGGTTTGGAAGTAAGGAGATAAGTGAAGATAGAGATAAGGAGGTCACTGGATAAAGGGTCCAGTGGACAGAGGGTCCTCACATGGCTACCATGTTTGGAATCTCTGCAAAGAGGGGTTCCCAGCATGGCCTTTTTATAACAGGAGACTTAGCTCGAGGGGCTTTTGGGTGTAGCCCCAAAGTTGGCTCAGATCCAGGTGGAGCTGGGACAGGTCTGGATCGTCTATTGGAATTCAAAGGCACCAGGATTTGTGAGTCAAAGAGTAATTACATTCACTAGGAGCGGATGGGAATCTAGAAACTAATCTTTCCCACATCAGAAGCATGTTGAAGTGAGAGATCACTGGGCTTGTAGTCACAAAGATTTGAGTTCAAATCTCATTCTTAGAAACTTGTAGTTTTATGACCTTGGTTAGGTGATTTAAATTCCTTATGCCTCCATTTCCTCATCTGTAAAATGAGGGGATTAGGTTCAGTGGTCTCTAAGGTACGTTCCACATCTAGTTAGATGATTTTTATCCCATGAGACATCTATCACAAATCAGAGAAAATGTATTCAGACCATCTCTAGAAATATATACTAAGTAGATTAATTCAGAGGGAAAGGACCCTACATGCAGAAATATTTGTATCATCTTTTTGGTGCAACAAAGTACCTAATAAAGTGGGCACTCAGCAACTGAGGGAATGATTGAACAAATTATGATACATGAATATGTTGGAATACAATATGATATAATGAAAGAGATAAAAACCTGGGAAGGTTTATATGAACTGATCCAGAGTGAAATGAATAAGAGCAGAAGAAAGATTTATATAATGACTATAACAATGACTACAACTTTGAAAGACTTAAGAACGGTGGTTAATGCAATGACCAATCATAACTCAAGAAAAGAAAAGTCTCATAGGTATAGATGAGACATGACCAAAATATGAATGTGTTTTATGTGACTGTACTGGTTACAAGGAAGGGCCCTTTCGAGGGGTGGAGGAATGACTGGGGGAGTAATAGCAATGTGAAAAAAAAAGAAAATTATGTCAGTGAAATAATTTTAAAACACAGAGAAATGATCAAAAGTTCACAAAGAGCACATACAAGAAACTGTGGTATTTAATTAATGCATTTTTTTTAAAAAAGAAACAATCTATATGAAATAGAGATTCATGGTTTTATAGACAATTTTTTCTTTCCTCCTTGTATGTAGAAATGTGTATATTTCTAAATGCATTCCAAGTTCATAATAAGAAAGAGAATATGGAAAAAAGATTAAAAAACCAAGTTCAGCCTTTTTCCCCTGTGATATTTACCAACACTTACCTATTAAAGCACTCTTTAATTTTTTACAATGCCCAGTAAACTTAATAAACCAAAATAGACCAATCAAAAAACAAGAGAGAAAAGATTAGTTAAGAATGGAAAGTTTTGGGATAGACAAATGAAGCATACAGCAGAGCAACAGACCTGGTCTGACAGCAATATCCTCAATCAGCAATGGGCTAAACAAGAACGGATCAATACTGCATCAGGGAGCCTAGACCAGCTCATATATTCATGTCAGTCATTCCTCCTGGGAAATGGGCATGTGCCAGGACTATCAAAATCAAACAGAAATAGGGGCTATATACAAAGATCCCTGATGATCACATAATGATTTTGAAAAACCATACATCTTTATGTATTTTTAAAATTTCAATACATTAAAATCCAATAGCAACTACATTTTAATATGGTCTGGGTCACATTCCAGAGTATTGTGAACTGCATGTCTGACACTTCCGGTTTATTCTATATTTGACCTGGATCTTAAAGCACAACTTTTTTTTTTTTTTGATAAAATTAACTAAGGAAACACTGGTTGTATTTTAATATATATATATGATTTTTTAAAAATAATAATCTATGAAGCCAACAGTGGTTTAATAGAAGACAAAGAAATATATACCAGTTTGTCACCATCTTCCTGAATTCAAATCTGGCCTTCAACACTTCCTAGTTGTATGACCTTGGTCAAGTTACTTTATCTTACTTGCCTCAATTTCCTTAACTGTGGAGAAGAAAATGGCAAACCACTCCAGTATCTTTGCCAAGAAAACCCCAAATGGGGTCATGAAGGGTGACTGAACAACAAAAGTAACTCATGTGATATTTCTGGGTTTCAGTTTGCTTCTCTGTACAATTGAAATAATAATAATTCTCATTTATGTCAAAGAGTTGTAAGAATCACAAGACAAAATGTATGAAAAGATCTTTTAAAACACTAAACAAATGCAACTTGATATGAAATCTCAAAATGTGTTTGGAAATTGGAAAAAGAGGTAGAATTCCATTTGCAATGAGAATTGCTAAAATATTCTGGAGCTCATTTATACACAAGAGATAGTAGGGCACAGGGCATAAAATATTAGGCTTAGTGTCAGAAACGTTGGGCTCTATCTTGTCTGAAACAATGAATGGATCTGTAATCATGGGCATATCACAATCTCTGAGACTGTCAGTTTTCTTATCTATAAAGTTGAAATGAAAGGTACCTTGGTAAAGAAAAGGAGAAATGCCCTTAGGATCTGAGAAATGCACAAGTGTAAGGCCTACTTTTGACTATTTCTAGTCAAATAACTGTAGGAAAAGACTAACTCTCCCAACTATCCTAGGCAACTCTCCATAATAAGTTATGGAGGTGTTTCCAATATGTGTTAGTGAAGGGAGTTCTTTATATTATTTAATCATTGGTTCAATTCTCCTGTCTACTCAAAAAAAATTTTAAAAACCCTGGGAACAATATTATTTGGACTACCTACCTCATAGGATTATTGTGAACAATGTGCTTTGCAAACCTGAAAGCACTATGTAAATATGAGTTATTTTTATTTCCTAAAGAGAGCATTTTCTTACCACTGGGAAGTACGAAGCCCATTACATTTTTCCCCTGTTCTTTTTCATTTATCTACACAGCAAGCAAAGAAATGCCTGGAGCCAAATAATACAGCAAGAAGTCTCTTTTCTGGCTCTAACCCTTGCTTGCATCTCCTGGAAAATATGGAAGCAGGGATGCAATGGCATCCTTTGGCAACTCAACAACTGCAAGAGCTTCTAGCTATGTGCACACTGGCCCTCCTTTCACGCTGTTCTGGGTTATGCTCCCATATGGCTCTACTTGATATTGGCTCCAAAATCTACAGCCGAAAGAGAAAACTCAGAGGCCTTCTAGTCCAACTTTACAGATTAGGAAATCAAGGGCACAGGAGGTTGATTTGGCCAAATTCATACAGATAGTATCAGAGATGGGATTTGAATCCAAATCCCCTGATGCCAGGGCCAGTGTTCTTTCCCTGTATTGTTCTAATCTGGGGAAATAATATGGATAATCCATGTTTTTGTGTGTACATGAGTGTTTGTATGCACATGCAAATGTATGTGCAAATATATACACAAACACAAAGATGTGTGTACAAGAGGATCATGGAAAAATTTCAAAACCCCGCTGTCCTCCTTGACATATATGTAGCATTTACAATTCATAACTCTATTCATTTTCAAATTCCCAAGTATACATTTATACCTAAAGGTTTTCTGTTAAAAGAAAATTTTGATACATTTTTCAAAAAATTACTATTACTTCCCAATTACAATTACCAAAAAATACAATTAAGGCAAAATAAAGTAATGGAGATATTGGTCATAGGTGATAACATATTGTCCCATTCTTTGCCTATAGGCTCCCACCTTGCTTGCTTAAAAGAGAAAAAGATTTTCATCAGTAGTTTCATAGATCCAATTAGTCATTGTATGGACCAGAGCTATTATCTCTTTCTGTCATTCTCTTAAATTACTGTGGTCATTGAGTAAATTGTTCTCCAGGTTCTGATTACTTCATTCTGCATCAATTCATATAAGACTCTCTAATTAACACTTTCACATACATTACCTGACCTGGTCTTAACAACCACCTTGTGCATAATGCTAGGGCATTCATGTGAGGTGAGGAGTTTCCCTTCCAGAAACTCACTGAGTACTGCTATCTGTAGATTTAGGAAAGCTTAATCTCCAAATCACAGCTCAGAAATGCTGTAACTAGGCATAGTTATATACAAGGCATAAAAGAAAATCAAGATGCTTTTATGTGAACCCAAGCTTATATATTTTAGACTTCTGGACATCTGAGAATTTTGGGAAGTTGATAACAAAGCTCAAAAAGATAAGTTATTGGCAATCTCCCATGTCTTTTAATAATTCAATTCACATTTATTAAGCATGAATTATTTTCAAACTACTGTACTAAATGCTGAGCTTACAAGAATAAAGAACATAATAGTTCCTGCCTTCAGTGGGCTTAACAATACAATGTATATGTAAAGAAGAACAAAACTTACAAAATAGCTAGCATTTATAGATCACTTTTAGATTTGCAAACTAGTTTACTTTTGTTGTCTCCTTTTATTTTCACAACAAACCTGTGAGACAAATATAATTATTATCCTCATTTTTGCCTATGAGAAAATTTAGGCTGGAATAAGGCAAATGATTATTCATGATCACACAGGTAGGAAGTGTTTGAGGCAGAATTTGAACTGGACTCTGACTGCAAGTCAAGACTCCAGACAAAAATGTTCTAGGAAAATGTGAAGAAGAGACAACTTTCAAGAAGAGATTGAAGAATTCCCATAAATGAGTAATAACTGAACATAAACCTTGGAGGAAGAGAAAGACTTTAGCCAAGGAATTTGAAGGTGGAATTTTTTCCAAGCATGGGGACAATGACCTACCTAAATGCAAAGAGGCAAGAAGCAACAGAATAACCAGTAGATTAATAGAAAATGTGAGAAAGAGAATAAGATTATAGATGGAGGGACTCTCAGAGGCAACCAAGATAGAACAAGCACTGAGGTTCCCCAGAGGTTAAATGACCAGCCCAGAATCATACAGCTAGCGTCTGCAGGCAGATTTGAATCAGGTCCTCCAGATTTCAATGGTCAATGCTTTATCCATTGCATAACCAAGCTGCCCCTGAAGAATATAATTTTACAGTATAAAATGAAGTCAGAACAATAGATCGAAGCCAGATAATAGCCTAAAATGCCAGGATAAGGGGTTTACCAGGTAGCTTGGCAAAGAATGATTTAGAAAAGAACGAGACTACAAAGGATAACGAGGGTGAAGGTCTCAACTAAGGGGATAGTGACTTCTTTTTTTTTTTTTAATTTTTATTTAATAATTACTTTATATTGACACTCGTTTCTGTTCCAATTTTTTTTTCCCTCCCTCCCTCCACCCCCTCCCCTAGATGGCAAGCAGTCCTTTATATGTTGGATATGTTGCAGTATATTCTAGATACAATATATGTTTGCAGAACCGAACAGTTCTCTTGTTGCATAGGGAGAATTGGATTCAGAAGGTATAAATAACCCGGAAGAAAAACAAAAATGCAGATAGTTCACATTCGTTTCCCAGTGTTCTTTCTTTGGGTGTAGCTGCTTTTGTCCGTCATTTATCAATTGAAACTCAGATCTCTTTGTCAAAGAAATCCCGGGATAGTGACTTCTGAGAACACAACATGGATGTGATAACATTTTTTCCTGGCTCTCTCCTTAAGGCAATTTCACAGAATTAGCTGTTCTTCTGATTTGAGTTCTTGGTGACAGATCATAGAGAAAGCATGGAATAAAGTACATTTAACCCAATATCAAGTTATAGAATGAAATTCAGGGTCTGCCATCTGCAAAGGTGCAAAATATCACTTTTCACCTGTTAGTCTCAGGATCCCATCTGTAAAATGGACAGATGTAAAGATGAAAGGAATCTCAGAGGATATTTAGTTCTACCCTCTCATTTAAAAATGAGGGAAGGAAATGGAAAGCCAAGAGGACTTGGCCAAAGTGACTCAAATAAGTTAAATAGAAATGTCTAACTTCAAACATTGGTCTTTTGATAAAAATATATACACTGTCTGTCTGCCTCTCCCTCTCTCTTTCTCTCTCCCTCTCTCCCTTCTGTCTGTCTCTCTCCCCTCTCCCTCTGTAGCTGTCTTTCTCTGTCCCCCCCTTTGTCTCTGTCTCCTTGCCTCCCTCCCACTCCCCCACTCTCCCATACATATCCATATATACATACACACAGGAAGGCAGCTAGAAGGCATGATAGTCAGGCCTGGAGTCAGAAAGACCCAAATCTGGCCTCGGACACTTACTAGCTGTGTGATCCTGGACAAGTCACTTAACACTGCCTCAGTTTCCTCATCTATAAAATGAGCTGGAGAAAAAAAATGTCAAACTACTCTAGTATCTTTGCCAAGATAATCCCAAAAAGGGTCACAAAGAGTCAAATGACTGGAAAAAAAAACTAAATTACACACACACATATACACACACTTGTTTCCATGTGTGTGTGTGTATACACACGCATACATGTACATATATACACACATACACACATACATGTATATATACACAAACCTATCTATCTACATAGTACACACACACACATACATGTAGAAATCCAAAGACCAATACAAACCTCGATCTTAAGTAGATTGGATCTAATTCTGGAAAACATCACAAATTTTCTCCTCTATTTGTACCTTCTTGTCTTTTCACTTTCTTTCTTCCTCCTCTCTCTGTGAGTTTACTCTGGGAAACATTTCCAAATATAACTTCTTGTCTAGGTCTCTACACACAAGGAGTAAAAGATTCCAGATCCCATACAAGCACTCAAGGTAACTATGCATGTACTAGATAAATAAATACACTTTCTTTTCATCCCACAGAAAATTACAAAGGACTCTCGAGACCCCATAAACAATGCAGAAAATGCATGAAGGACTCGTGATGGCCCACAAAGAATTGATGTAATTCTCTGCAGTTAGGGCTTGTTAAATAGGTAGGCCCCTTCAGACTGAATCCCAGTTGTATGCTTGTAATTCTACAGTACTCTAAAAATAATCTACTGTTTTATGAGCCAGAAACAGAATAGTTCCTTCTACAAAACTCCTTACCCTTAAGAGTAAAAAGCAACCAGATCTTCTACAATCAATGAAATATATCTTCTAGGAGTTGTCCTTCCTAGTCAAATGCAATGACCATCCTAAGCACACACTCATTGAGTTAGAAGCTAAGGTTCTTCTGATCAACTTCCTATGCCATAAATGATGCTTTTGCAGGATCACAGACTTAAAGGTGGAAGGGACTTTACAAGCCATCAAATCCAGCTCCCTCATTTTACAGATGAGGAAACTAAGACTGGGAAAGATGACTTTTTTTTTTTTTTGGCCAAGGGGAAAACTAGTAAGACAAGGCTGAGTAGTACTAGGCTAAAAAAAAAAGTACTCAAAGAATCTTTATTCCACAGCATAAACATTCATCAAAGAGATAATATGCCCATATTATTCTTGTTGTTTAATCATTTTCAGTCCTGTCCAAGTCTTCATGACCCCATTTGGGGTTTTCTTGGCAAAGATATTTGAGTACTTTGCCATTTCCTTCTCCAGATAATTTTACAGATGTGGAAACTGAGGCAAACAGGGTTAAATAAATTTCCCAGGCCTATCTACTACTTGCCCAAACTTTCTATCAGTGACAAAGATGATGAAAATAATATTTGTGCTTCCTGGAGAGGTCTTGGATCTCACTGTGACAGGAGAATGGCATTGGGTCTGTCCCCACAATGAAGATAACTATAAAAACAAAAGTTGATCTCTTTTGTAGCAGCAAATAAAAGGAAAAGAAGTAGATGTCAATTGGGAAATAGCTCAACAAATTATAATACAGGAATGTAATGCAATATTAATAAGAAATAATAGCTACAAGGAATGTAGAGAAGCACAGAGACTTATATGAATTGATGCAAAGTGGAGTAAGGTCAAGTGTATAGGCAGCATATAGGTGTCTGAAAATAGGCTGAGGCTGGTAGGCCTATTGAACTTCAGAGATCTCTAAATGCAGTAGAACTAAAGTCAATTAAGTCTCTTTATTAAGGCACCTTTCTCTCTCCCTCCCTCCCTCTCTCTCTCTCTCTCACCTACACTCTCTCTGACTTTGTCTCTCTGTCATTCTCTCTGTCTCTCTCTGTCTCTCTCTACACCCTACCCCTCTTTCTTTTATTATTTGGTGCCTATATGGTGAGGCTCTGGGAAGGGAGGAATGGAAGCTATGGGTAGGGGAGATTGACTAGTCTGCCTAAAAAGGGGTGAATCAGCCCAGATTGGAAACCAAATAGGTCAAAATTTCTGTGCTGATCATTAATGACATTGGGCTCATGAGTGGTCCATATGCTTCCAGCCAGGGTGAGATAAGAGAAATCCAGTCTTCAAAAAGTAAATAAACATAATTCTGAAAACATTATATACAGAGATGACAATGGTATAAAGAGAAAGAGAAAGAGCAAAACCGAGCACTTTTTTAATTATAATGACCAAGTTTAACAGTACATCCAGACTATGTTAATTATATTGGCTACTTTTGCTGATTTGCTTCCGGCCCCCCCTCCCCGTCTCTTACAGACTTTTTTTTTTTTTTTGCCAGGGATGTTACAAAGGTTGTAAGGATGGGGAAGGGGGATATGTTTGGAAATGAAGGTGATAAAAAAAAAAAAAAAAACAAGATCTGTCAATAACTTTTTTAAAAAAATAAAGGCTGCTTTTAGCAAAAAGCTTGGGTAGCCACAAAACACTTAAGAAATTTGAGAACCTGATTGCATCTAGCAGTTAACATTTAATAATACCATAGATGAGAGTTAAAAACAGGAAACAACTCTCAGAAGTACCTTGCTGGGAAAGGCATTTAACTTTGAACAAATGTGTTCTTAGACATATCTAAGAAAATATGCAAATATGTTGCAAATGCAACATATATGCAATTATATGTTCTTAAGCAAAATAAGAAAGAAAGGAAGGAGAAAGGAAAACAAGGAGAGAAAAGGGAATAGGGAGGGAGGAAGGGAGAGAGAGAGTAAAAGAGCGTAAGAGGGAATGTGGAGAAGGAAAGCGAGAATTAGAGGGAGAGGAGATAGAAAGACAGAGAAAGAGAGACAAGAGACAGACAGACAGACATGTAGGGAGACACAGAAAAGGGGAAGAGAGGGAGGAAGAGAAGGAGGGAGAAATGAGACAGACATAGAGAGACAAGAGACACAAAGAGACTGAGACATGTACTCTAAATCAGTCATTTTGTTAACAGAAAAATGATGGGAAACGTGACTAAGAAAATAACAATGAAAAATCAGTACCAAGTTTCCTTCTTTACTCAGTATCCTGTGAATGTCATCACTAGACATTGCACTCTGCTCTCAAATAAAAGCTGAAAAAATTTCCTATGTTTTTTCCTAATCCTCTTTCATTCTCTATCTCCACACACACACACACACACACACACACACACACACACACACACTCTCACTCTCTCCCTCCCTTCTCCCTTTCTCTATCCCCCCTTTCCTCCTTCATCCCTCTCTTTCCCCTTCTCTCCCTCTCTTCCCTTCTCTCTTCCAAACTTACTTCAACACACTTCTTAAATTCTTCTTTTCCTCCTAAAAATTTTTAGGAGTTTATCCCATCACATTTTACCTTATAGCATAACTATTTGTTTAAATTGTTATGTACAATGCATTTCAGTGGAAAGAACAATAGAGCTAGTCAGAAGATGTGAGTTCATATTTTACTTCTCACCCTCACAAGCTGTGTAACCACAAGCAAATGATTTAAGCTCCCTGGACTTTAGTTTCCTCATTAGTAAAATGAAGTTGAACTGGATGGCCTCTGAGGTTTTTTCTAAGTCTAGAGCTATCTTCCTATGCTTCTATGACTTTTCCTCCCAATTATATTATAAAGTTCTTCAGGGTAAAAACAGTGCCATTTTCAGCTTTATATCCTAAGTAACAAGGGCAGAGTACTATGCATAGGAAGGATTTAATTAATCCCACCCCTGCTTCATTCTACAGATGAAAAAAAAATGGATACCTAGGAAAGTCAAGTCATTTGCCTAAGAACAGATCAAACTAGTGCCAGCACTGGGATTGAATCCAGGTCTTCTGAATTCAAATCCAATGTCTTTTCTCTTATATTACTTGTTGAATTGATTTGGTAGAACTACACACACCAGCATGGAGTGACTTGGCTGCAACAAGCTCTAATTTTTTAAAAAAATTTTAATAGTATTTTATTTTTCCAAATACATGGTAATAGTTTTCAACATTTATACCTCTGAAAAACCTTGTGTTCAAAATTTTTCTCCCTCCTTTTCCTCTCTCCAAGATAGCAAGCAGATAGAGGCTAAATGTGCAATTCTTCTAAACATAATAATACATTTTTAATATCCATATTTGTGAATTAGAAATAAGTCCCTTCCCCGTCTACTTTGACAAGCAAAATAACATACTTTTTGTCTCCAAACTACTTATAATGTTGAACAGATCTCCATTCTTCTACACAGGGCAACCTGCCTCTGTTCTTTGTAAATTGTTATCATCCTTCATATTGAAGAGCAGTGCAAAAGTCAGCATGGCTGGTAATGGCTCAGGAGGCAGTGGATAACTTTGGTATCTTTGATGTCTAACCAAATTCTAAATACTCCACAATACCTGCTTCAGCTGCTTTCATGGCCACCAGAACAAACTTTTCTCATCTACTCATTCCATCAAGCATATGAAGACTTCTTTGTATGTGGCAAGTAGGTGGTAAACTATGTTTCTTGAAATCAGGGACATTTCACTTTGATCTCTGAATCCCTAGCTCAGAATGTTACAAACAATAGATGCTTAATAAATGT
Source organism: Antechinus flavipes (assembly GCF_016432865.1). Lineage (NCBI taxonomy): Eukaryota > Metazoa > Chordata > Mammalia > Dasyuromorphia > Dasyuridae > Antechinus > Antechinus flavipes. Next base: position 299,023,552 of record NC_067399.1, on the reverse strand, counting down.
CTATTGAAACTTGGGATGGGAAGTGCCATACACAGAGAAAAATATGGAAACTGAATAGGAGTCAAAGCATAGTATTTTCATCCTTTTGTTGTTGTTTTTCTTTCTTATGTTTTTTCACTTCTGGGCTTATTTTTCTTGTGCAGCATGACTAATATGGAAATATGTTTAGAAGAATTGTACATGTTTAATCTATATTACTGTCTTGGGAGGAGAAGGTAAGGAAGGGAGGGAGAAAAATTTGAAACACAAGGTTTTGCAAAGGTGAGTGTTGAAAAACATTTTTGCATTTATTTGGAAAAATAAAATGCTATTAAATAAATATTTTAAAAATTAAAAAAATTAAAATGTCTATTGAACTTAATTGAATTGAACTGCATTAGTGAGATGGAGGTTAAGGGTATGATCTATAAAGCAAATAGATTGGCTTAGCTCTGTTTCACCACCACAATGGTTCATGGACAAAAGTCATCACTTCCCTTTCATCCACCCAAATTCAAGCTGTGAATGTCATCACAAGAGAAAAACTCCATTTTCTAGCAATCAATGAGTCCTGTAATTTTTATAACTTAAATTGCAGATTCTCTTTGATACCCTCTCATATTCTATAAAATCCCATCATGCCTTATGCCATATTGATGGTAGAAACACAGAATTTCAGAGCTATTCTGAACTTAGTATCAGAACACAGGAATTCAGAGCTGAAAAGAACTTTAGAAAATAGCGTTGGACCTGGAAAAGATCTTAGAATTATGTCATGTAATTCCATTTTACAGATAAGAAAACTGAGGTTCAAATAACTGGCAGATTTAGGACTACAAACTTTGCCTCGACTATGAATTCTAAGGTCAGCATCCAATCTATATTATTCTGTTGTACTGCTACTTTATATTTATCTTCTACCAAATAGCACACACATACTACTACCAAAGGGAAAAAAAAAACTTTTCTGTCTCCCTAGTTTTTTAAATTAATGATATACTCTTTCTTGTGATTTTTCCCTCTTTTTATTCTGATTTTTCTTGCACAATATGACAGATATGGAAATATGTTTAAAAGGATTGCACACATTTAACCTATATCAGATTGCTTGCTGTCTTGGAGAGAGGGGAAAGATCAAGGGAGGGAGAGAGAAAAATTTCGAACATAGTTTTACAAAAATGAATGTTGAAAACTATCTTTACATGTATTTGGAAAAATAAAATACCACAGAAAAAAATTAATGATACACTAGCTTCATGTTCTGGAGTCAAAGATCCTGGATTCGAAGTCCATTCCTGACACCACTTGGACAGAACAGTTAACCACCCTTGGGCCTCCGTTTCCTCATCTATAAAATGAGAAGGAATTGGACTAAATGTGATCCCTCTCTGTTTTAAATCTGATGACTACATAAACACTCTGAGGAAGATGGAGCAAATATTGTAACCTCCATTTTACAGATGAGTAAATGAGACAAATGGGTACAGATGATAAGTAGGGCTAGTATTGTAACTTTCATTTTACAGATGAGTAAATGAGAATAATTTGCCCAAGTTCACAAAACTAATAAATGTGAGAAAGGGGATTAAAACTCATGCCTTCTGACTTTTAAACAGATGCTCCTTCTATTATCATATGCAATTAAGTATACTATCTTATTAAAAAGAGTTCATTTGTGAAGACTAATCAGCAATTTGACTATTACCTGAATGGCTTAAAGGGCTCATGCCTTAACTCTGCTGATAATGACCCTTATTTTTTAAATGACAAAATAATTTCTTCCATACTTCAAAAGCACTGGTCATTTAGCATAGTGGAACACATCTGCATCAGGAACTTGAGTGTGTGTTCTTGTGAAAGAAGGAATTCCCTCTGTGTAGGTCTTATTTTACCAGTTCACCTTATTCACCAGTTCAACTTGACAGGCTCCATCCTCCTTCAAAACCCTGGGCTCATGAAGGAGATTAGACCTGGCAGGCAGACCTCTCAGAGGGAAGCTCCCTCCTACTTCTGCATATAAATGTGAATGCCTTAGGGACAAACTTGAAAGCAAAAAAGGGGAATTCCTGTTTGAAAAAAAAAAAAGATTTTTCCGGTGGGCTTTATGATGGTATGAAACTTAGGATCACAGAGTTAATAATATTAATAACTATTTGACATTTGGAGCAGAAAATGGCAACCCACTCCAGTATCTTTGCCAAGAAAACTCCAAGTGGGGCCCAAAAGGTGGGACCCAAAGAGTTGGGCGCAAGTGAAATGATAAAATAACAATATGGTACAAAAGGTTTTCAAGGCACTTAATAAATATTATCTCATTTATCTTTTCAATAACCCTGGGAGGTAGGTGCTACTATTATCTCCACTTTACACATGAGGAAACAGGCAGACAGAAATTATGTAATTTGTTGTAGGTAACAAAGCTAATAAAATTATGAGACTTAAACTCAAGTTTTCCTTCTCTAAGGTCTACTCCTCTGTCCACCATGTCCCATAATTGCCTCTAACTGGAAAGGGAGACCCTTAATAATTTTTAAATGAATTTTAGAGATCATTAATACTCAACAGTACAAGTATACAAAGGATCTGTGGTTTCTTTAGCATGGGACCTTCCAGTGTGGGGATTCCCCTTTCTCCTTCCATCAATGCAGGCTGCAATTCTTCTATGACTTTATCATATCCTCAGGTGTTCTGAGAAAGCATTTAAACCAAAGTCTTCTGGATTCTAAGTAAGCCTAGCATCCTATTTGCTATACAATATTATCTCTAGAACAATTTTCCTTTATTTTTACATAAAATTTAAACCCAGATTGAGGAAGAGACTAATGATCCAAGAGTCTCAGAGTTAGTGGCAAAACCTCAAGTTGACCCCAAACTTCTCAACTCCCAGATCTATCAGGATCTCTCTATATCCATAGGGATGTTAGGAATATAGGTAGAAGTTCCCTTCTGGTCTATCCTACAGCCTGAAAAACATTAGATTTTTAGAGAATGCTGCTTTCTACCTTTATTATAGACAGCACCTTTCATTATGCTCTGTTCTAGAGCCTGAACTATAGTTAACCATCCTGAACATGCATGTATTAACACAGTTACAAGGGAAACCAGATGAGAGGGTAAAAGGCATCAGTTATTCTATTCTCTATTTGTCTGAAATGGGGAAAGAGAACCTTCACCAAACATATCTACTTCAAAGCTCAGCTCAAATGTTTCCCCACAAGACCCCTCTCTCTTCCCCTTCCCCCCCACTCAATTAGCCTTTTCTGGCTCCCTGAGCAACCAGAATATTTCCCCTTCCCATGGATCTCCTTTGCATACTTCTATGTATATACATGTTACTAAAAATATAAGCATACTGAGGTCAGGGACTGTTTTGTTTTTATCTTCGCTCCTAACTCAGTCCCGTAGCACACATTGGAAACTTAATAAACAGGGCTTGAAGGGGCAAGAGTGTCATTTTTATCATGGTGAGAAACATGGGGCAGCAAAAAGCACTAGGCTTGGAGTCAAAAGGCTTGGGTCCTATGTACATATATATTGTACTTAACTTATACTTTAACATATTTAATATGTATTGATCAACCTGTCATCTAGGGGAGGGAGTGGTTGGAACAAAAAGTTTTGCAATTGTCAATGATGAAAAATTACTTATGCATATATCTTGTAAATAAAAAGCTATAAAAAATTAAAACAATAAAAAAAAAGGCTTGGATCCTAGTTCAGCATTAGTAGGCTTAACAAATGCTTAACAAAGACTCACTGAATGATCAGTCATAGAATCATAGTTCTAGAAGGCCCTCTAGTCTAACCCCACATTTTACAAGCATAGAAGTTGACATGATTTGGCTTGTAAAGTCTCTTCCAGCAAATAGATAACAGGTCTCAGAGACAGGATTCGAACTTGGGGCCCAGACTCTAGTACCAGTGCTCTTTATACTGTATCAGGCTATGTCCTCCCCCACCCTCTCCACAATGACTGTCAGCAGCAAGTCCCTTAGTTTCTTTTAGCTTCACATTCATCTCTGTGATAAAGACCATGATCCCTCCTCTACTTGCCATACTGAGTTGTCATGAGGAATGCATTTTGTAAACCTTAAAGGACTCTATGAATGAGAGGTATTATTATAGCCCAGGGACTCAGGACTACTAGTCTCACTGTAAGGTGACTCACCAAGCTCACTTTGCCTCAGCTCATTCCCAAAGGCATCACACCACTTCTTGTTCCTCCCCAGTGATACAGATGCAGGCAATGGCAGGCCTGAGGGGTTCATTCTGCCCTGAAGCATACCCAAAGGAGGTCACCTTAGCTTCTACTCATCCCTGTTCAGAGGATCTCAGGAGACCAGACTGATGGAAAGGCAAGCCTGGGGATTTATGGTGTAGCATAAGTAGAAAGCAGAGTGGATTAAGAATCACAAATCCGGAGAGAGACGGTATAGTATAAGAAACAGAATGCTCCACTTGGTTAAACTCAAGAATATCTGAGTCCATATACCACCTCTGACATGATATATAGGCAGCTAGATGGCAACAGCAAAGCACTTAATAAATATTACCTCATTAACCTTTTTAACAACCCTGGGAGATAGGTGCTATTATCCCCACTTTACAGATGAGAAAACTAGTGCTAGTGATGAAGTCAGGAAGGTGAGTTCAAATCCAGCCACAGACTCTGTGTTAACCTGGACAAGTCACTTAGCCCTTGTTTGCCTGAGTTTCCTCATCTATAAAATGAGGATAATAACAGCACTTACCTTGTTTGAAGGATCAAATTAGATAATAATCGTAAAGCATGGTGTCTGGTACATAGTAAATAATAAATTTGTTACTACTAATATAATTAGTAATACTAATAGTAACCACTTGGAAACTTCTTTTCTAGGTCTATATCCAATGGATTCAGTAATACCTTGTAGTATTGACTTCATAATGTTGGTAATAAAATGGCACAGTGGAGAGACTTGAATTTGGAGGCAGAAAGACCCAAATTCAAATCCTGCCCCATTTACTTAACTAGCTTTGTGATCTGGTCAAATCACTTTATGTTTGCCTCAGTATCTTCATCTATATGATGAAAATAACTAAACCCACCTCTTAGATTGGTGTGAAGATCAAATGAGAAATTATATTTAAAACTTCTGCAAACCTTAAACTCTATTATTATTATTATTATTTATTAGCTATTATTAATTATTGTTTTTAATGTCTAGAGACTCAAGTGAAATAATGTTTTAAAACTCCTAGTAAACCTTAGAACAGTATATAAATGACAACTATTATTATATTAACTAACCATGTGTCAAATCTCTTACTTAGCTGGACTTCAACTTTGCAATTTATAAAATGAGAAAGTAGGGACCATGATGGCTCCATTGGTTTTTTTCTATTTAATTGACAAGTCCTTTGGGAGCCGGCTTTAGATTCCAATTTACTCTGAGTCCCCCAAGGCTACTCAAGAATATAACAAGGGACAAGGGCAACTAGATGGTGCAATCATAGAGTACTAGCCTTAAGCACTGACTAACTATATGACCAGGGTCATTTAACAATAGTGACTGCCTCAAAAAATAAAATCTAATTGGATCTCTGGATAGATCCTTAAAACTATCTCAGCTTCCGTGGGGCTTAAGGCTGAGGGTAGCTTGTCCAAATTCCCAGGGATGTTTCTATCTAGGGATTGTCCAATGGATTAAGCCTCTCTGCCTCCAAGAGAATTGACCACCATAGTATTTTATAAACCAATCTGCTTCCACCTTTCTCCAGAATAGGAGTCTTACAGATGAGGAAACTGAATCAGAGATTAAGTGACTTGCCCCAAATCACTCAGCTAGTAAATGGAATGGACAGAATTCAAGCACGGTTCATTCAGCTCTACCATAATTGGCATAGAGTGGAAGTGGGAGAGGGAAGATAGGATGCATTGCAATTTAAAGAACACATTCAATTTAATGGGTAGCTTCCTATGCAAAAACAAGCCATCTCTTGTCTCAGTGCCTTTATACAGGCTCTTCCCTTTACCTGGAGCACTCTGCCCCAGTGCTTCTTTCTACCTGTAAATTTCCTTCCCTTCCTTCATGTCTCAAATTCCATGTTCAGCAAGAGGCTTCTCATCAACCCCCAGCTACTCCTGCCTCACTCTCTGAGATTAACTTCTGTACTCTGTATGGACCATGTACATACCATTAGAATGTAAAATACTTAAGAGAAGGGGACTATTTTTGCCCTTTTTTGTCTTTATTCCCAGCACTGACTAATGGACTGATAATCTGTGACATATATCAACTTTTAGAATGTCTTTTCTGCAAGATTGCTTTTCTAAAATATGCATTTCCAGTTGATTTCAGAAAAGCCTGGAAAGACTTACATGAACTAATGCTAAAGTGAAGTGAGCAGGACCAGGAGAACATTGTATACAGTAACAGGAAGATTATGTGATGATCATTTATGATAAACTTAGCTCTTCTCAGCAATGCAGTGATCCAAGGAAATTCCAATAGACTTGGGATGGAAAGTGCCATTTGCATCCAAAGAAAGAACTATGGAGACTGATTGTGGATCAAAACATAGTACACCTTTTTTTTTTTTAGTTTGCTTTTTCCTTCTCATTGTTTTTCTCCTTTTGATCTGATTTTTCTTATACACCATGATAAATACAGAAATATGTTTTAAAAGATTGTTCATGTATAGCCTATATTAGATTACTTGCTATCTTGGGGAGGGGAGAGGTAAGGGAGGGAGAAAAAAAATTTGGAATACAAAATCTTACAAAAAGGAATGTCGAAAACTATTTTTATATGTATTTGGAAAAAGTAAAATTCTATTGAGAAAAAAATAAAACATGCGCCCCTAATGCAGCTATGACAGGGTCCAGTTACAAATCTAATAAAGGGTAAAGGGCAGAAGGGGAAAATGACTGAGTTAAGTGGCGGACTGTGTTCAAATTGTGACTCTAATGTTAGATATGTGACTTTGACATACCATTAGGCCTTTATTTTCTCATCCATAACATGGGAATCATATACTCTGCTCTTCCCACCTCACAAGGTTGTTGGAAGATCCAATTAACTAAAGTATATTTAGAAGGAGAGGCAAGATGAAAAATGAATTGACATTGTAAACAGCAAAAGCTACATTCAAACTAATCCTCTAACATAAACAGTGATGAAATCTGTTTCAGATCAAAACCAAAATACAATATATATATTGATATAGTAAAATAAATATCTAGAAGCCAGAAGGTACATGTAAAAAAAAAAAGGAAATAAAAATAGCTTTGAAAAAAGTTTTTTCATCCTGAGACCTCCCTTTATCGTCCATTCACAAATAAACATACATGTACATACACATGTATCTTCACATATGCATGCAAAGAAAGGGAAGAGAATAAGCATTTATATACTTCTTACTATATGCCAGGACACTTGCTAGAAGCTTTACAAATATCTCATTCGATCCTCACGGCAATGCTGTGAAGTAGGCACTGTTATCTTCCTCATACAAATAAGGAAACTAAGGCAAACAAAGATTATGTGGCATAAAGCTGACAATTTGTAGAGGGTTGAGGAGAAAAGGAAGATTCTGAAACTTTTTTCTTTATTTTTTTTCAAGAGAGAAGACTTAGGTAAAGAGAACCAGGTGATGATGGTGTTACTGAAAAGAAAGATGCTAAAAGTAAAGCTTCTTAAACTGTGGGTTGCGACCCCATATGGGGTTATATACCTGAATGTGGGAGAGGACTGCAAAATCGGAAGGGGATTATCAGTAAATGTTGGATTTGTATATCTATTTAATATACCAATATTTCTCAGATGAAAAGAGGTCATGCGTGGAAAAGTTTAAGAAGGCCTGATAAAAGTGATTCAAGGAAATAGAGAAAATGCCAGCCAAAAAGAAAAGAAAAGAAAAGAAAGGGGGTGAGGGTAATAGAAGAATTAGAAAAACAGTATAGGCTTAGTCAAAACAGCTCTTCAACCCCTATCACTTTGATAGCTATTGCACAGGACAAAGAGAAATTATGCAACAGCTTGTCCAATTCTCCCACCTAGCTCAAAAAGTCTTTTGGCTGTATAAAGTGACTTATCTTTGGCCTTCATATTGGTTAGACTCGATTGTGGCCAAAAGTTCATGATCTCACCTCCTCTCTGATGACTGCTTTTCTCTTTCAGAGCAATTTCTGGATATTCCTATTCTTTTCCCTTGAGAATACTCCTTCTAACCCTCTTCCTGTTAACAGGGCTCAGCAATATATAATCCTTGGTTGTTACTTGTTGCAAAGGAAAACAATGAAGCAAAAACTCACTGATACCATGACCATATCTAACAATTAGATGCTTCCAACAACTCCATGAAGTAAATACTCTTATTATTACCATTTTATAATTTAGGAAGTCAAGTAAGTAGTTAAGTTGCTTAAAGTCACACAGCTAGTGTCTGAAGATAAATTTATATTCACAATCTCCTGATTCCTAGTCCAGAGCTTTATCTAGTGAACCACCATGCTGCAATTTAGGTAACAATCCTGACCTCAGTTAAATCCAATCATTTTTCAATTATTTCTGACTCAGGGGGTTTTCTTGACAAAGACATTGGAAGAGTTTGCCACATCCTTCTCCAGCCTTCTCAATTCACAGTTGAGGAAACCAAGGAAAACTAGGGTTAACTAGAAGTGTCTAAGGCCAGATTTGAACTCAGGAAGGAGAGTCTGTCCAATTTCTGGCATAGCACTCTATCCACTGCTCCACCTAGACATCCAGTGATCCTGATCCTGAGTGTCCCAACTCTTGATTTAGAGAAGATAATGCATGTCATCAGTTATATTCTCAAGATTGATCAGTATACTTTCTCTGTAGCAGCCATGATGCAGCTTTACTCAATTCTATTTCTTAAACAGCAGTAGCTCATTAACATTCACGTAAACTACCAAGAAATGATTCACTTCATAGAATGCGAGAGACCTCAGCGATTATCTTGTCTATCCTGCTTCATTTGACAGATGGAGGAACTGAGCTCTTAGAGAGAGAAAGCCACTTGTCCAGAATCTCCCAGCTAGTTAGTGGCAGATCCCAGCCTGGACCCCATACTTCCTAGTTCCTTGCTCAGTGCTCGCCTTTTTCCCACCACATCCCACTGCCTCTCACATGTAGGTTTAATTTTAGTTCATCACACATTCAGCCTGTGCTTTCAAGGAATTTTATAGTCTCCATTCCATCTGTGCTTCTCAACATTCTATCTCCATTCCCCACTGCACTACACATGTATCTGTATCAACCTTGTTAAGAAACAGAGCGAGAATCCAAGAGCCTAAATTCATCTTCTTCTATTTGTCATTTTTGACAATGTAAGGATGAAGGTAACATCTGAGCCAGCAAAAATTCCATTTTTAATTTAAGAGGCCAATTCCAAGACAACTAGCTCTCAGTTCAGTCGTTTTTCAGTCGTGTCTGGTTCTTCGTGACCCCATTTGGGGTTTTCTTGGCAGAAATACTACAGTGATTTGCTCTTTCCTTCTCTAGCATTTCATTTTACAGATGAGGAAATCAAGGCACACATGACTAAATGAATTGGCACAGGGTCCCCCAGATAATAATAAATGTCTGATGCCATATTTGAATTCAGGAAGATGACTGTTCTTAACTCCAGGCCAGCCCTCTATCCACTGTGCCACTTGGCTCTGGCCAAAGGCAATAAGAGAAAAACACTTTTTTTCAAAGTCTCTGTTGCATACATGTTACACCAATCACAGTTTATGGAGCAAGCTTACAAGCATTAATAGCTTACTATGTATGCTAAGCATTATGCTAACAAAGAGCCTGACTTGGAGAAGAGAGCATTGGATTCAAATCCAAACTTGACCATGAACTGATCAAGTCAGTCAGTTAATAAACATTTATTAAGTGCCTTATTATTTGCCAAGCCCTGCCTTTGAACAAGTCTCTTTTTTTCTGGATCTCAGTTTCCTCATCTGCAAAAGGCAGACTAAACTATACAATTCAGAGGTCCCCTGCAGCAATGACATCTTGCCAGTCTAACTACAATCCACGTGATCATGACACAAAATGGGTATTTTTATTGCCCCAAATACTTTAATTACAGGTAGAGCCATTTAATGAAATGCCAAATAAGTCAGAATGCACTCAAACATTCCAAATTGTTAAAATAACACACATAATTAAAAGGGGGAAAATATTCAGCTTTGGGATTTCCAAATAATAAATGCTGAGGGTCCCCGGCTATTGTGTGGTCTGTTCCGACTGCTTTTCGTACCTTAAGTATGTTTAAAGGACCGTAATTGTTACAACCCAATTGCCACTGGGACTCTGGAGCAGGTGTGCTCATCATCTAAGTCAAAGCAAATCAACTCAAAAAAGGCTCTAGCATTTTCAAAATGCCAAGGGGATTTTTTAAAATGAGCAATTAAATGCTCCAAATTGCAAAAGAAAAATAGTACATTTTCACCCACATGCAACCGAAAGGACTGGGGGGGAAAAAGGGCTGGAGTTTTTTGTGAGTCTCATCCTATGCAGATATTATGTAGACTGGCTATGTGGGGTCAATTTTCTTTATTTTTCTTTGTTGTTTAATTTTTCACTTTATAAATAGTAGGCAGCTAGATGCCAAAGGCCTGTAGTCTGGAAGACATCTTCCTGAGTTCAAATCTGGCCTCAGAGACTTACTAGTTGGGTAATCCTGGGCAAATTACATAATCCTGTTTTCCTCAGTTTCCTCATCTGTAAATTGAGACAGAGAAAGAACTATCAAATCACTGCAGTATTTTTGCCAAGAAAAGCCCAGAGAGGGTCACAAAGGGTTGGACACCACTGAAATGACTTAACAACAGCAAAATGGGTAAACTCTTACTAGACTGATAGTCTCCTTCCTTCTCTAGCCCTCAATTTCCTCCTCTTTGAAAGGAAAGGTTTCCTAGACTGATTTCTGAGATCCCTCTAACAGTGATATTCCTTGAGTCTAAACATAATTCTGCTGACATTTCAAAAGGGGCATTTTCCATTTTGGTTAAGCAGTTTTAAGAGGCAGTATGCAAAAAAAAGTTATTAAAACATACATCCAAAACAGCAACTTGATATTACACTGCAGACTACTGCACTACTCCATAGCAGCTTAGATGTACTTCTAACACTGGAACATCTATGGACCAGGGAAAGCATCTGACTGATTTATTCAACCAACCAACAATCATTCAAAAATCTATTGTATGCCAAACAGTGTGAGAGGAAATGCAAATACAGAAATGGGGAGGAATCCCTGCCCTCAAAGAATTTAAGATTCTGTTGGGTATTGCAATTGGACAGTAGATACAGTGCTGGACTTGAAGTCAGGAAGACCTTAATTAGACCCTTCCCAGCTGGATGATCTCAGGCAAGTCTTATAACCTCTGTCTGCCTCAATTTACCTAAGTATAAAACGAAGGTAATAATAATAGTACTTATTTCCCAAGGGGGTATTGAGGATAAAATAATATTTGTAAAGCACTTTCCAAGTCTCCAAACACTATATAAGTGCTAGAAATCATTGTATGTTCATTAATAAGAAAACACAGAATTTGTATAAATAAATGAAGAGTAACTTTTGAGCAAGGCACAAACAAATGGGAGAACTGGGAAGGATTTCTTCAAGAAAGTTGAACCTGAGTTGAGCCTTGAATCATTCTAAGAGTTCCAGTCATCAGAAATGAAAAGGGAAGGCATTCCACTATTCAGTGACTGTTCTTTTAATGAGAATCTTCAAAGTATATAGCACTGGACCAGGGGCATTTTACCACCTAGTAAACTTTTTTACCTTGGTATCTCACCAACAAACTCCAACTCAACTAATCCAATTTCTGTTTTTTCATTAGTTCCCTGTCCAATACCTCCAGGAATAAATGAGTCAAGTTTAATCAAGTGTTCAATAAGTACCAACTGCATACCAATCACTATGCTAAGCATGGAGATATAAAAAAAAAGGTAAAAAACCAAAACCAAAACCAGATTCTGACCTCAAGAAGCTCCCAATCTAATGGGAGAGAAAAATATGTATCTCATACATATAAACAGAGATACATACAGAGTAAATGGAAGGCAACCTTAGAATGCAACTGGGCAGCTTTGTAATAAGTTCATAGGTATTCTAAAAAGGTCTTATATTTCAAGGAAAAGTTGGGAACCAGTAAAATATTCTTATCTTTACCTAGAAACAATTCAGACTATTCTCCCCTTCCTATTTAATTATGAAGTCCATTTGCAGCATCTGTCCACTGCAGAGAAACAGATGAATTAATTTTATGGGCTGTCCATCTTAGTGATAATCCATATCATTAAATGTAAGTTCCTGGAGAGTAAAAATTATTTCATTCTCTATATTTGTAACATCAGTGCCCAGGATAGAGAAGACCTGGCATAGAGTGGGTGCTTAATAAATGCTTGCTGTTTGACTAGTAGAGAGCATAAGAGGTGAGGACAAGGGCTGAACCTCTAATTTTCGCTGTGAGACCAAACTCCTTGTACTGAGGCAGGTTAGCATCATCTCTTCAATTTACAATTTTAGAGAGTTGACCAGTTTGAGTCACTGAGAGATCAAGGGACATACCCAGGGTCATACAATCAATATATGTCAGAGACTGGATTTAAACCCAGGTTTATCTGGATCTGAGGTAAGCTCTTTATAAGCCACAACTGGATATTCTTCATCCATTTGTTTTTTTTTTCCTCCACAATATTTATGTAAACACTTAAGTAAATTATATTTATGCAAAAATAAGCTCACAAAGTAATGTCAAACACAGCAGAGAATTTTAATTTGAAATCATTTCTGGCAAACATATTTCAATTGAAGATATTTCACTGTAGATATCCCAAGTTAAACCAGGTCTTTCTTTGCAGACAGAGGTAATTCCTTCTTTCTTTTATTGGCACCCTTCTTGTACGAAGGCAACAAAGTGAATGAAATTTACCAAAATGCAACAGGCATGTTGAAAAATGATCAGGCTTTACTGGTAAAATCAACAGAGCTTCATTTTTTTCCATGTGGGTAACCAGTTGAGGAAATCATCCAAAATAAGGGCTTTTGTGGATCCATTTTAAAGACTTTTGATAATTTGAGTATCAGGACTTCTCACATTTTAACTTTGACCATTTTTTTTTTTGTGGGAAAAGGGGATAAAAGGTACTGTTCAGTCATGTCTTATACTTTATGATCCCATCTGGGGTTTGTTTGTTTGTTTTTTTTTTTTGACAGAAATACTAGAGTGCTTCTTCCTCTTCCTTCTCCAGTTTATTTTACCAATAAGGAAATTGAGGTAAAGTTAAGGAAGTTGCCCAAGGTCATACAGGTAGTAAGCATTTATGCTTATATATCAATATAGGGTGTTCTAAAACTCTTATTGAAGTTTTAAGCTTTAGCCTCTTTAGGATGTCTCTTCCATATGACCTCCCAAGAACATATCATCCCCCAACTGATAAATGATCAAAGGTATATGAACAGGAAGTTTTCAGACGACGAAATTAAAGCTATCTGTAATCATATGAAAAGAAAGCTCTAGTCTCTACTGATTAGAGAACTGCAAATTAAAACAACTCTGAGATACCACCTCACATCTATCAAATTGGCTAAGATGACAGAAAAAAATTATATATGTTGGAGTGGATGTGGAAAAACTGGGACATCTAATGCATTGTTTGTGGAGTTGTAAAATAACCTAACCATTCTGCAGAACAATTTAGAACTATGCCCAAAGGGCTATAAAATACATACTCTTTAATCCAGTAGTGCCACTACTGGATCTGTATCCCCAAAAGATCATAAGGGAAAAGGATTTATATGTACAAAACTATTTATAGCAGCTCTTTTTGTGGTGGCAAAGAACTGGAAATTCAAGGGATGCCCATCAACTAGGGAATGGTTGAACAAGTTGTGATATATGATACATGAATATAGAACTATTGTGCTATAAGAAATGATGAGCAAAATGATTTCAGAAAAACCTGGAAAGACTTAAATGAAGTAATGCTGATCAGGTGAAGTGAGTAGAATCAGGAGAACATTGTAAACATTAACAGCAACATTGTATAAGGATCAACTATGATAGCTACTTCACTCTTAATAATATAGTGAGCCAAGACAATTCCAAAAGACTTGTGATGAAAAATGCTATACACATCCAGAGAAAGAACTATGAAGGCTGAATACAAATTGAAACATACTATTTTCATTTTTTTAAAATTTGTTTTTTGTTTTTACTTTCTCATGGTTTTCTTTTTTGTTCTGATTCTTCTTTTACAACATGAGTCATATAGAAATATGTTTAACATGTATGATTGTACATGTTAAAAAAAAAAAAAACAGATTGCTTACTGTCCTGGGGAAGGGGGAGGGAAAGAAGGAAAGGAGAAAAATTTGGAACTCAAAATTTTACAAATATGAATGTTGGAATTGGAAAAAATATAAAATACTATTTAATCAAAAAGAAAAAAAAAGAATGTAAGCTCCTCAAGAGCAGGGTTTGCTTTAAATTTTTCTTTGTATTTCAGCATTTAGCACAATGCCCAGAACATAGTTAGCACAAAATAAATGCTTCTTTAATAACTGTAAAATTTTAGCAAAATTTGAGAAATAAAAATAATATTGTGTATGACTGAATAATCAGTTTGCTTTTTGGAAAAATAAAAATAAAATTCTCTGAGTGCATATCTTAATGAAATGTTGAGTGCCCACTTAAGATTGTGGCCATTTGACATTACCATACCAAATATTTAGTAAATATTTATAAATTTCCCTAAATCATATTTTTGTTCTGTTACATTTTGTTTTAAAAAAAATAAACCTCATTTGCTAACTTATTTTACCTTTTGTTATAAAAGGAGGAAGTAAAATAAGCAAGAAAAATCTTATTTGTGCTTTCCAATTTGGGTATATATTCTGTTTTTTTTTTAATTCTGGATAATTCTGTAACTTATTGATTCAATTCAGTAAACACTTATTAAGTGCCTACTATGTTTAAGAACTGTGAGATTCAAAGATAAAATATCAGTCTCAGACCTCAAGAAAATGACTACCTCTCTAAGTCTTGGTTTCCTCATCTATAAAATGATGGGGTTTGACCAGATAGTTTCTAAGATTCCTTCCACTTCTAAATCTGTGATCCTGAGATATTACATTCCTTGAGGGTGAGTGAAGGGAATAGAATACATTATATAAATAGATTAGAAAGTATAAAATAATATAGAGAAGTGGTGGTAGGAACATTCCCAACTAGGGTAATTAGAAAAAAAAAAAAAAACTTCCTGTAAGAAATATCTCTGCAGTTCATTGAATCGTGAAAGAAATTAAGGATTCCAAGGGGGTAGCTAGATGGTATAGTGGGTAGAGTGCCATGCCTGAAGTCAGGAAGACTCACCTTCAATGAATTCAAATCTTGCTTTACACACTTACTAGCTGTGTGAACCTAGACAAGGCACTTCATCCTGTTTACCTCAGTTTCCTCACCTGTAAAATGAGCTGGAGAAGGAAATGGCAAACCACTCCAGTAGTTTTGCCAAGAAAACCCTAAATGAAGTCAAGAAGAGTTGGCTGTGACTGAAAACAACTGTTTATCAACAAAAAGAGAATTCTAAGGAATGTAGGAGAGAAGGCAATGTGTTCCAGAAACTGTACACAGCCTGCACAGGAGTAAAAAATGGAAAATACTAATTTAGAAAATAGCAAGAAGACTGCTTCTGGATGATTTATGATTAAATGGTCCAAATGAATGTTTAGTTTATTTTTTAAAAAATAATCATTCTTTAAAAATAACAAAACATTAGGCCTAAGCACACATTTTTCTTCAATTTCAAAAATAAAAATTACAATTATTAAATATATTTTATATATTACCTTACTGAACTTATCTGTTGAGATTCAAATATGATCAGAAGGTCCCCAGCTTGTTTCAAAGAATGTTTTCATACTAAAGAGGATTGTAGAGGGCAGTACTTTGGAGAAGTATACTTGAAACAAAGTGTTAAGTCAGTGGAATTGTTAAACAATGGTTATCCTAGTTTAGCATGATGAGTTCTCTAGTTCAGTATGATTGATTTACTCTTACCACAAATAATGGTTCCCTAGAGATATAATGATTGTTTTATCCTCAGTATAATAAATAAATTTAATTGTAATAGAGTATATAAACTGGGGACAAACTCAGCCACAGAGAGAAGACTTGACCAGCCTCATAGTGGCTCCCCTACCTTCATCACTTCTCCACTAACACCAAGGACTCGGGCAGGTCCCCAGATCCTCCAGAGAGCTAGTCTGGACACTATACTTTAATCCATCCCACTATGGGGGCTCTAGAAAACAACGCTATGTTTTGTCATCCCAACTAGGGGGCTCTAAAAGGCAGGACATTACATTGAGATGTGCAGACTGCTGACCGGCTGACTGAGACTACTGACACAGACTGGGAGACTGAAGGAGACAATAAAGAATTTGGACTTTATCCCTGACCATTTTTGTGGTGATTATTCTGCCAAAACCAAGGTCCATTCAAAGGACCTCCAGAAAGCTAGTCAGAACATTACAAAGGACTGAATCTGGATTTAGGAGTTGAGTTTGCTTGAAGACCTTCACATCCCTACATATAATCCCAAACTTGTGACATCAGAATGTTAGAATGAGAAAATTTGCAAAATCCACGATTACCATTTAGAGTAGGAAGGAAGAGCTGGGATGAATAAAAACTCAAAGCTCTGTGTCTCCTATAAAGGATTCACATTTGGGAACGAAAGAAATATATAATACAGAAGGAAGTCCAACTTCATTCCCAGCCAGAAGCTAGTAGAATGTTCTAGGAAGGATCACCAGTCTGTTTTTGCTTTGTTTTTAATTTAAAATATGTAAGGAAAATGCCATGGTGAACTATCCAAATATAAATGCTTACTTGTTGACAAGGTAGCATATATTTCAGCAGCATAATTTTAGGCTCCATTTTTTTTTTTACCATGTTTACAATAAACATGTCACAACCATGTTTTTAAAACCTACTTCTCTCTTCAAACCCTATGTTTAAATTAGTACATATAAAACTACATCTATTCTTAAACTTTCCAAACCTCAAGTAATATGCAAAAAAAAGTTACAAATGATCAGGACCAACAGCACAGCCCCCACCCTCAGCTCATCTCTCAGGAATAAAATAAGTCTGTTAGTTGGGTAAATAGTATAATTGCAGCCTCTGGTATATAGGGATGTCAAGTAAGCAGGATTTCACCCCATTTTTTAATCAACATCTGAACAGATAATTTTGGTGAGAACAAGACAAACAGGTAATTATATAAACAAATCTGCTACTATCAGCAGAGAAGACCCAAATAAACGCATGACTTTAGTGACCTTTTTTGTTATTCTTGAGTCATTTCAGTGATGTCTGACACTTCATGATGCCATTTGGGGTTTTCTTGGCAAAGATACAGGAGTATTTTGCCATTTCCTTCTTCAGCTCATTTTACATATGGAGAAACTGAGGCAGAGTTTGAGTGATTTGCCCAGGGTCACACACCTAGTAAATAGCTGAGGTCACATTTGAACTCTACTTGACTCCAAGCCCAGCTCTATCCACAATATAACCTATCTGCCTCTGTGACTTAAAAAAGCAATTTTCCTTCTTTAAGACTCAGTTTCCTCATCAATAAAAAAAGGCCTTGGACTAAATGATATCAAACATTTCTTACAGATATAACCCCTAGGATTCTATGAGATAGAATATAGACTCCATAGCCAATGAAAGATGAAATGTTTATAAAAACTCATCATTGGAGGCAGCTGATCCAAAGTGAAAGGAAGCATTGTAGGTTATGGAAAGAAAAGTAGACCAAGGGTCAGGGGACCACCACCATGCTGGGTGACCTTTCACAAACAATTTTCCCCTCTCTGAGTTTTAGTTTTTTCACTTTTTAAAGAAAAGACTGAACTAAATAACCTCTAAGATCTCTTCCAGCTCCAACATCCTATGATTTTGTATTTTGCCTATGGTGGCATGACACTAGAATAAAAACATTTAATAGAGAAGTCAAACAGTTATGTTTAGCCTTTAACAAAACATAAGAGGAAGTACATGTGTGTTCTGATTCGGAGTGGAAGTCTCCTTCTTGGGTTCAATCAAAAGTCTCAACTTACAGCGAAATGGAAAAAATGGCTAAAGAAAGATCTTTTTCACTATCAAACTTTATTGAAGTTTGAGGAATCAGTGAAGAATATGTAAAAAATTAGTACCTGTTAAAGTGACAGTTGAGAACATTTAATAATAATTAAAAAAAAACCCTCTGATCTTCCATGTGGCAAGAAGCCAGATGAATCAAACAATAGTCAAAAAAGTTTCTTTTTTGCAATATTCCTACCTATCTAATTTAGGGACAGGCTCTCTATAATGTAGTTTTTTCAACTATGACACATTTTTAGGAACCAAATATTTGAGTCTGACTTGAAAAAGACGCATGGGTCATGGATGTAAGTATCTTGGAATCAAGACCATACATGATCAAAGTGACATATAAAGGCAGTGTGACCTTAGGCAAGTCACTCCACTTCTGAAAGGGCCTATGTTGCAGAATTGGTAATGTTCTGCATTAGAATAGGGAGTTCCTCCACATTCATTTTTAAATCAAAGGTTGAACCACTAAAAACATGCATTAATAATAATAATAATGGCTAGCATTTATATAGTACTTTAAGATTTACAAAGAACTTCACATATATAATCTCATTTTATTCTCACAATAATCTTGAGTGGTAAGTGATGTTATAACTCCCCCCTCCCTTTTTATAGTTAAATAAGCTGCAATTAAGAAAGGATATGTGATTGTCCAGGGCCATACAGCTATTAAACATCAGAGACCAAAATTTGAAGTTAGGTCTCCCTAATTCTGGGGCAGCTAGGAGGTACAACAGATAGAGAGCTAGCTTTGGAGTCAAGAAGATTCATCTTCTCGAGTTTAAAGCCGGCTTCAGACATTTACTAGTTGTATGAACTTGGGCATACTTCACTATATTTGCTTCCATTTCCTTATTTGTAAAATGAGCTGGAGAAGGAAATGGCAAACTCTCCAGCATCTCTGCCAAGAAAACCCCAAAAGAGATCATGAAGATTCAGACATGACTGAAAACTAACTGAACAACAAACTTCTTGATTCCTGGTCTTTAACATTCTGTATACCCCACCACCAATCAGACCTGTATTAAAAAGGTTCAAGGGCTAGGTAAACCCTAAGGTAGGAAAAGTCATTTATAGACAGGGAAAATTTGGGAATGCGTCATAATGGAGACAGAATTTGAGTACCTTCATAAGCATCATCTCATCTCAGTTTTGTTCCTACAACTTGGTGAGGATCACTGTTGTTGTTGCGGTTGCTGTATCTTTTGTTCTCAAAGAGAATCAAGACATTAGAGACGTGATGCCATGACATGCAAGTAAATTGGACTTAAGTAGGAAAGGATGCACAAGGTCACCTGCCTCACTTTACCCTCCACAGCCATCTTGGTCCAGTGGCCAGATACAGATCAGGATGAGTGGAGATGGTCCTTTGGTGACTGATGAATTCTTTCTGTTTCTATTTTGCCCTTGGTTTTAAGATATATAGGTAATTTTCATTTTTAAAGATTTCTAAGCTTTTTTTGGGGGGGAGGGTGATGTTCAGCTAGTATAATAGTATTTGAATTTTTCCTTCTTGATCTGTTAACTGTTCACTTGTATTTTTTTTTATTCCTTTATTTGAACACCCTCCACATTTTACATTTGAAGAAGGTGAAAGAAGTTCTTTAACTTGAAGGATCTGGACAAGATAAAAGGATATCCTGGGTCCTCTGACTCTTTGCTTCCTTTCTAACACTATTTCCTTAAATCTTCTGGTAATCTAAAGTAAATAATGATAATAATAATAATACTCTTCCTCTGAAGTCCCGTTATATAGCTGCTCTGATCTGGAATCCTAGAAACAGGGCCCTATTTTGTGACAAATACAAACTATTCACAACTCTCCTATGTAAAGATTTCCTTAATAATTCTCCCTTATGCTAATCACTAATTTATTTTTTATTTCCTTACCAAGTAACTGGGACACACATGATTATTTTACCAAAGATTCAATAACAATATAATTGTCATATTTGTATATCTATCTGACCCTTTCACCTCAGGGTCCCATTTTCTTTTTTTTTTCTTTTAGTTATATATGGGGGCAGATAGGTAGCACAATAGATAGAATAGTCAACCTGAAGTCTTGGAGGTCCTGAGTTCAAATCTAGTCTCAAAGACCTACTAGCTGTACAATCCTGGGCAAATCACTTAACCCTATTTGCCTCAGTTTTCTCATCTATAAAATGAGCTGA
The DNA here is from genome assembly GCF_016432865.1 of Antechinus flavipes. Taxonomy (NCBI): domain Eukaryota; kingdom Metazoa; phylum Chordata; class Mammalia; order Dasyuromorphia; family Dasyuridae; genus Antechinus; species Antechinus flavipes. The sequence goes on along the minus strand of NC_067399.1, from coordinate 299,003,221 downwards.
AGAAGGAAATTGCAAATCATTCCAATATCTTTGTTAATAAAATCCAAATTATTCTATATAATACACACAAAACATTTATATTTATATGTATATATGTATATTGTAAGTTTCTTCTTTTGACCTTAGAGATACCAAAATGGCTGCTTTGATTGAAAAGACCATGAAGGTAAACTCTTGCATGTATTCCAAAGCTAGTCCTGCTTCTTTGAGTGGAGGACATCTGAAGGCCTTAAGATATTAGAACAATTTGGAATAGCCACGCGGGGGAAAATGACCCTTTAAGAACCTTCTGGCCCTGGAGCAATTTGTCTAACTGCAGAAAACTTTCAAAGGAGAAATTAGTCCTTCCTCTGTAGAATGAGTCCCCAATAGTACTTAGCTCTGAAAATAAGATTTGAAGCATGAAAAGTTACCAGGGTTAAAGGCATACTAATTTCCTTAACCATAATCTTTCATCCTTTCTTCCTTCCATCCATGCCAGAAGTCAGGATTTTCAGGATTCTGTCCCAAGCTCCAGAACCTATTAGATTTCATTTGGAATGTGGTAGGGAGCAGCAAAAGTAACTCTTTCCTCCTCCACAAGATTCAATAAACACTCCTTACCCCTCTTCTTAGTATCTTTCCCATTTAAAGAAGCTACAAAAAAGTAGATGAATTACTTAAGCAGCGAATGCAAAGGACAGCTGTTTTGTCTCAACAGAGCATTTCCCTTTTATGATTCCACATTCAATTTACTCTGGCAAGGCATGTCTAATGTCTTAAACAAGATATAGCTGTTTTCTTTTAGTTGAGGTGAAATTTCAGCTGGAAACCTACTCTGAGAGATCTTGAAGGATCAGTCCATATAAGAACAAGCCAGTATTTATTTTTCATGAGCATCCGTAGGCTGATCAAAACCTCCCTCTCATGCCACAAAATGTGCAACCCGAGCATTTTTCCAGGCACTTTTCTGTAGACAAAACACAGGTCAAGGCACAGAATAGTACTTGGTTTTAATTATTCGTCTTGCACCCCCTGAATCGGCAAGCAGAACTCTTTAGTTAAAGAAACTCATTCATGATTCTGCAGATAAAGTCATCTTTTTTTTTTTCCCCCAGTGACCTAGTGTAGAGAGAATGTAGTGAATAAACTACTTTACCAATAAGGCACTGTGAACTTGCCCTTGGATTGCAATAGCCTCTGTGTAAAGTCTCTATAATATTTTCCAGGCTGTCTTTTCAACAAATGTGATGTGTGTGTGTGTGTGTGTGTGTGCGCACACACATGCACACATGCACACATACTGGCACCATATCTACTTTCTTACATTGGTCTATTCTGATCATTCAGTATTTGGGCAATTTTTCTTTCTTCACCAGAATTCTATCCTGTTAAAAGTAAAAATGTCATCAGAAATCATAGGATTATAGATTTAGAACTATAAGAGATCTCAGAAGCCATTTAGTCCAAACCATACATTAAAAAAAATTATTTTTCTTTCAATTACATACAAAAACAATTTTCAATATTTGTTGGTTTTATTTTTTAAGTTTTAAATTTCAAATACTATACCTTCTTTCCTTCCCTCCCTGAGACAATAAGCAATCTGATATAGGTTACACATGTGCAACTGTGAAAAACATTTTCATATTAGTTATTTTGAACAAGAAGAGGAAGGAAGGAAAGAAGGATGGAAGGAAAGAAGGAAGGGAGGAAGAAAAAGAGGGAGGGAGGGAGGGAAGAAAAAGAAAGAATGAAAGAAAGAAAGACTGAAAACAAAGAATGAAAGAAAGAATGAAAATGAAGAACTAAAGGAAGGAAGGAAGGAAGGAGGGAGGGAATGAGAAAGGAAGGAAGAGAAGGAAGGAGAGAGGAAGAGAAAGAAAGAAAAAATTAAAAAGCTTCAGTGTATATTCATACAATACCAACTCTTTATAGGTGTACAGTGGTGGGTTTTTTTGTTGGTTTGTTTTTTTATCATGAATCCTTTGGAATTGTCTGAGAATAGCCAAGTCATTCATACTTATCCATCAAAGAATATTGCTGTAACTGTGCACAGTGTTCTCCTGGTTCTGCTCACTTCACTTTGTATCTGTTCATGTAAGTCTTTCCAGTCCAAACAATACAATTTACATATGAGGAAAAGTACTCAGAACAAAAGTAACCAAGGTCACACAGATAGGACATAACTGAGGCAGAATTTGAAACTGGAACACCAAATTCAAACTCCAGGACTCTTTCTACTATATGAGCTCCCAACAGCCTATTTTATAAATGAAGTAAGTGAACTTCTTTAAGTGCTCCTTGGAGATTTAGGGTCATAGAGGGAATACATATTAGATTCTAGATTGGAACTCGGGTTTTCTAACTTCAGGGACAAGGCTCCTTGAAACACACCAATGGGTTCCCCTCCTTTTGCCCCCAATCTGTGCCCACCCCCACTCCACCCCCACCTCCTGCTCTGCACCTTAACTATTTTCATTTCTCTTCAACTTTGCTTTTGCTTATTCTTCATAATGATTTCTTAATAAAAATTTTCAAAGGAAGTGCCAAAAGAGATGGATTAGAAGCTGAGATTGATTTCACATTAGCGCTAGAAGGAAAATTTAACCTATTGGAGCCCAATTCTGTTGCATAATAGGAGTGAATTTTATTCTCTAGCTTAGTAACTGGAACAAAACCAATGGACCACAATTTAAGAGCAAGTTCAAAACAGATTAATTACAGAAAAAAATTTAATTTGGCGCTTTGCTAGCATTTTAAAATGTCAAAGTCAATGTGGTCCCAAGGTCTCTGTGCAAACTATATTTTGATGAGATGTATAGTAAAAATTAATTTGTCTCCTCCCCTGAGAACTTGGCTGCTGAATGGTAAATCTGAATAATTAAAAATGAAGTAGAATTGAGTGAGGGGCAGTCCTATTTTTGAAAAACCAATTTGGACTCTTTAGGAACACTTGGGTTTGGATGACTATTATGCTGTATACTATCTATTCAGCCTTCAACAAGACACTCTATCTTTCCGAGCCTAGGTATTGTCATCTATAAAATGAGGCAACTTTTTGTTAGTACTTAGAGATACCAAATGACTTATAGCGTCCAAATATACATGCATAGGAACTAACTTAGATTCAACACTTACTAGAAAGAGTACCTATTTATGACCTTTTAAATGAGTATATTTTAATATAAAGAATAAAATAATCTTTTACTTTAATTCTATCTTTAATAGAAATATTGGATTAAAATCAATATATAATATTGGAATTCACCTAATATCTAGCACTCATTTTCTTTCTTAGCTCTTTCAAGCATAAGACCATGCATCTAAGAGGTATTTAATAAAGTTTGTTGCACTGAAAATTTATGGAACAAACAATGTTTATTCCATAGAACCATGACTGGTTCTACAGATAAGAAACCCTAGAATCAAGCTCTGCCACTGATACTCACTAGCTGTGTGTTTGTGAGCAAGTCGCTTAGCTTATCAGTGGCCTAAACTCCTGGCAGTTGGTGATTCAAGAGATATATAGCTAGGCCTAAAACTAGGAATAACTGAGTTCAAATCCAGCTTAGACACTTATTAGCTGTGTGGTCCTTAGCAAATCCCTTGACCCTTATTTGCCTCAGTTTCCCCATTTGTAAAATCAAGATAATAATAGCACCTACCTATCAGGGTGATTGTGAGGATTATATAAGATAATAATTATAAAGTGTACAATTATTAGACTAGAAGTTACAGACACAGTGATATGCTAGAGCAAGGATCTATGAACTTCCCTTTCTGTTAAATTGTCAACATAAGAATTTACACTTTAGAAATCAGCAAACTCTACAGTCAAGATCTGATTATTGTTTTGTTGATGATGATGATGATGGTGTGTGTGTGTGTGTGTGTGTGTGTGTGTGTGTAAAATGGAAAACATGCTAATGAATGTAGATTAAATTTTAAAGTGAGTCCTGCACCTATTTTTCTCCTAGAGCCAGTCCTTAAACATTTATCAACACAGCCCTGTCCACTGATGATTTGCCATGATCAAGTTTTCACACTGGGATATTCCTGCACTCATTTCTACATTTGAATCACAGAAATATAAAATCACAGAAAAGGTCATGTAGTCCAATCCAGACCTGAAACAGAAATCTAAACTGCAATTTGTCCCATTCAGCTTCTACTTGAAGCCCTCCTATTATGCTAAGCTTAACCAATAAGATTATTAGGGGGAGAAAAAATCAACATTTCAGATAATGCTCTTCTACTTCTGATTCCTCAAACAAACAAGCAAAACCCACCATATTTTCAAATACTATATTCACTTTTTTTTTTAACATTTTAGTGTAACTTCTTAACTCCATTCAAAAAAATGATGACCTTTTAAATTGTCTCATCTTTAGTGCTTTACCCTACTATAGGAAGAGAAGAAAGGGAAGAAAGAAAGAAGAAAGCAAGAAAGAGAAAGAGAAGGAAGGAAAGGGGGGAAAGATGGAGGAAGGGAAAAAGAAAAGGAAAAACAAAGAGAAAAAAAGAAACAAAAGAAGGAAAAAAGAGAAAAAATAGGCATCTATCTATCTATCTATCTACCTACCTATCTATACATACATATGTATATGACATTGGGGCTATGATGCCATGCATGAAAGTGAACTGGATATAAGTGAGGGAAGGTTTGCAAGGTCATCGGTTTCATGTTTTTCTCCAGAACTATCTGGATCCAATGGCAAGATATAGATGAGGAGAACTGGAGATAATCCTGGATGCCTCAATTTGACTGAGGCAATGTCCAATCTGTGATTAAGGCTAGATAAGAATTGAGGCAAAAAAAGGAAAAGGTAATTTTTTAAACCTAATCAAAAAGGGAAAAAAAAGAAATCTGCCTTGGAGGGTTAGAACTTAAGGATTTCCAGCCAAACCAGCAACAATTGCTATTTGCATTCACTCTGAGCTAGTCACAGCCAAAACAGTGACCAAGTGGGCTTGGCTTGGGACCTATTGATGTTCAATCAAGGGAAGCCAATGAGATTTGTCTTTAAGGTATGGTCATTAAGAAGAAAGAACTCTAGCCCAAGAACCCCAAGATATGAAGGGAGTGAGGAAGGGGAAAAAGGGAGGAAGGAGAGAAGAAAGGAAGGAAGGGAAAGAAGGAAGGAAGGAAGGAAGGAAGGAAGGAAGGAAGGAAGGAAGGAAGAAAGGAAGGAAGGAAGGAAGGAAGGAAAGAAGGAAGGGAGAGAAGGAAGGGAGAGAAGGAAGGAAAAGGAAGGAAGAGAGGGAGAGAGGGAGGGAGGAAGGAAAGAAGGAAGGGAAAGAGGGAAGGAAGGAAGGGAATCTCTCTCTCTCTCTCTCTCTCTCTCTCTCTCTCACACACACACACACACACACACACACACACACACACACCACTTGTTATATGCCAGGCACTGTTCTAGCCATTGGAAATACAAGGAAAAACAAAAACAGGAAAAAGGGAGAGAAAAAAAGAGAAACAAAGAAAGAAATCAGAGATACAGAAGTGGAGAAAGAGAAAAAGAGACAGGAGGAGTGAGTCAAAGAAAGAAACTGACCACTTAACATGGGGAGAAGAGCGATATGGCAACAAAAAGTCCCAATACTTCAATCTCTAAAGCAATGCAGGATTCAAAATCATCTTGCCTAATCAGCAGCCACCTCCAGAAGCTTTTTCCCAAGAAGAATGGTTTGAACCACATCAGTATACTTAGGCAATCTCCCAAAAATAAGTTTTGAGCACACACATCACTTTTTCCAAAACACATACCGGGGAATCTAGCCCAATAAGATAGAATTGGCTTTAGCACACAACTCTTGAGTCAATATTCAAATAACAGGGAGTAGAGCTGGCAAATAAAACTCTGTCTGTTTTGGGCAGCACTTCAGCCAGAAGGTATGATTTGTGATTCTCCCACTCAAGACCTTAGAGCTAACTCATTTCAGAATCCTGGGGAAGGCATACATCAGTTTTCATCAATTTCTCTAATACAGTAATGACAACTGACATTTATATAGCATTTTAAGATCTGCATGTCTCTTTACTTACATTATTTTATTTAAGCCTCGCAATATCCCTGAAAGGTATTTCAGGCATTATTATCCCCATTTTGCAGATGAGGAAATAGAATCAAAAAGATTATGATACTTGCCTAGAATCAGGACACTCAGCTAGTATTTAACAACAAATCTATCAATGTACCACTATATACTGTGCCTTTTCTATATTTATAAAGAAGGATAATAAGACTCATTAAAAATATGTAAAATATTTGGGCAAAAAGGTAAATTCAACATATCATTAGCCTTAGTTTTCTCATCTATAAAATGGGCATAATCATACTTGGGCACTATCCTACTCACAGGATACTTAGGAGAAAAATGTTTTGCACACTTCCAAGTGCTACAAAGATATGGCCACAATGCAAAATATTTAGTAAGTATCCTGCCTCAGATATTTGCTAGCTGTGTAATTTTGGTTAATTTCTTTAACCTCTCTCAGCCTTGCACTAATTTGTAAAAACGTAATAATTGCACTTCCCTCCCAGGAACAAATGAAATAATATTATTTAGAGTACTTTGGAAACCTTAAAGAGCTATATAAATGCTAGTTATTATTATTAAATGTGAGTTATCACATATCATTTCTCAGCTTGTTCCTTAAGCTAAAAATGCCACAATGATAAATAAGGGGAATGTCTTAAGCAAGAAATAACAGGGAGACGATTGTGAGAGGGTATAAAGCAGTGGATTTCAAAGTATGGTCTCGAGAATCCTGGGGATCTCTGAAATTCTTTTAAGGGTCTACAAATTCAAAAATAGTTTTTATTTCCAATATGGTAAATGTCTATAAATATAATCCAGATAAACAAAAACGCTTTGGAGAGATCCTCAATAATTTTTAATAGGATAAAGATACTGAAAATAAAAGTTTGAGAACCACTGGTATAAAGTATAAGAAGTCTGAAAGATAAGAAGGGAGCAGGTTATGAAGGACTTTCAACTCCAAAAAAAGCTTTTCATATTTGATCCTAATGGTAATAGGGATCTATTAGAATTGATTGAACAGAGGGCAGACATGGTCAGACTTCTGCTTTAAGAAGATCACTTTGACAGTTAATGGACTGGAGTAGAGAGAGATTCATGGCAGGGAGCCCACCAGCAGTCTATGCAACAATACAGGTATGTGATGATGAAGGAAGGGGCTATAAACAAGAAATGTTTGAAAAGAACAGGAATTGGCAATTACTGGGAGAATGCAGGGGAAATGAGAGTGACAGTACCTAGATTTTGAGTTTGAGTGACTGGAAGGATGATAGTATCCTCACCATCAAAGGAAAGAGGAAAAGGTGGAGGGGGGTTGGAGGGGGAGGAGGGGAAGGAGTGAGAGAGATAATAACTTCAAATTTAGACATGCTGAATTTAAGATAGACAACCAGTTCCATATGTCTAATAGGCAGTTGGAGGTGCCAGAAGAAAGGATAGGAGAGAGGTAAGGGCTGAACAAATAAATCTAAGAATCATCTACATCGAGACAATTGAATCCATAGGATCATAGGACCTGGTGAAATCACCAAGAGAAATAGTTTAAAAGAAGAAGAGAAGAGGGATCAGTACAGAGTCATGGGGGGCGGGGGGACACACTCATAGTAAGTAGGCAGGACCTAGAGAAGGCATAATCAGACAAGTAGTTAGGAGAAGAAGGAGGAAAAAGTAAGAGTAATGCAAACCTAGAGAAGAAGCGCACATATCAAGAGGATGATTGATAGCATCAAAGGTTGCACATAGTTCAGGAAAAAGGATCAAAAAGGACATTAGATTTGGTAATTAAAAGACCATTGGCAAATTTGGAGAAAAGTTTTAGTTAGATGATGAGGTCAGAAGTCAAAATGAGCAAAGTTAAAAGGAGATCAAGAGGAAAGAAAATGGAGGAAACAATTGTCTTCCAAAGGAGTTTAGCCATGAAAAGGAGGAAAAATTTAGTATAATAACTACCAATGATAGACAGATCAAGTGAGGGTTTTTTTAAAGATATAGACATATTCGTAAGCAATAAGGATGGAACAGGAATAGAGAGAATGAAGATAAATGAAAGAATGGGGATGATGAGAGCAATCTGCTAAAGAAGACGGGATGGAATAGAATCTTTTTTGCCTAGAGAAGGGCCACCTCTTTGAGTGAGGCAGAAGTTAAGAAGAAAAGAGAAAGATCTAAAAATCATTACAGTTCTATACAATCCTCTGGGACAACCAAGGAATATCCTATTCAGAAAAAGTTTTACTCATTTGACTAAAATCAATCTTAAAAAATGAGATGAACAATTTAGATGAACAAAAAGTAGTTCCTTGGCAGGATAAAGTAGGATGCCACATTAGGATCAAAACATTAGAAAGAACATGAATCATCCAATGTGATTTCTACCCACAAAATGAATCACTCTCTACAACAGCTCCTATTATCTAGTCTTTGCTTGAAGACTTCCCAATGATTGGAAACTCATTTTTTGTTGTCATTTTTTTCAGTTCTGTCCAGTTTTTTGCAACTCCATTTGGGGATTTCGTCACAGAGATGCTAACATGGTCTGCCATTTCCTTCTCCTGCTCATTTAACAAATGAAGAAACTGAAGTAAACAGGATTACATAACTTGCCCAGAGTAATACAGCTAATCTGAGGACAGATTTGAACTCAGGAAGATGCCAGCATTCTGTCCACTATACCACCTAGCTGCCCCATGAGAACTCAGCATCAGCCTTCAAAGCAGTCTATTCTACTTTTAGAAAGCTCTAGTTGTCAGGGCCCCAAACTATTCCATTTCCTTTCCTGCCCTCACATCAAGAGATGAAAGAAACCAATACACTCTTCATTTGTCTCCTAAAAATGATTCATAAGTTACATTATCTCCCACTGTAGATCTTAAATAAAAATAAGTAGTAATGGAGACACAGAGAAGGTAGTGTGGTATAATAGATGAAATATGGATTTGCAATCAGGAATGTCTGGCTTTGAATCTTTCCTCACCTCTGTATTAGCTGTGTAACCTAGAGCAAGACATTAATCTCTCTGTGCCTCAGTTTCCTCCTGTGTAAAATGAGAGATTTGGGGGCAGCTAGGTGGCGCAGTGGATAGAGCACCAGTCCTGAAGTCAGGAGGACCTGAGTCCAAATCTGATCTCAGACACTTAACACTTCCTGGCTGTGTGACCCTGGGCAAGTCACTTAGCCTCAATTGCCTTAGTCAAAAAAGAAAAGAAAAAAGAAAGAAAGAAAGAAATAAGAGGGGGGCGGGATTTGGGTTTAATTTTATTTTTTGAGATTTGAATTTATACCCACTAAGGTGCCCTCCAGTTTGAAATCTGTGATTATCCTCTATTTCATAGATGTGGTATATGGATCCAGCCCTGGATCTTGAATCAAAAGCCTTGTCCCAGTCACTTCAAAACCTGCATGACTTTGGAATGTTATTTAATGTACCTGAGCCTTAGTTTTGTCACACAAAATGGAGAGTACAATATTTGCTGTTGTGAGAGTTATTGAGAAAAAGCAGCCTGATGAGGTTAAAAAAAATAAGAACAAATTTGGAGTCAGAGAGACTGAATTAGAATCCTGACTGCTTTTTATCAGTTACATGGTCCCAAACAAAATAGTTCGTCTCTCCGAGTTTCTTCATGGTGTACTGAGTGACCATTAATGTGCCATTCATTCATTCATTCAGGCAATTAGATGATGTAGTATTATTAATAATAATGTCACTTTTACAATTTACAGAACCCTGTTACATTCATGGAATTATACATTTATAGCTAGAAGGGAATAAAAACACCTTGAGGGCAGACCCTGGTCTTTTTGGTTTGCTTTTGTTTTCTTAATCCTAACACAGATCAAGGATAGTAGGTAGGAGTAGAAATTTAGCTCACCATCTGCCAGGCACTGTGCTAAGTGCTCTAAATTATTATTTTACTTGATTTTCGCAGCAACCCTGTGAGGTAGATGCTGTTTTTATGCCCCACTCCCTTTTTTGTTGATTAGTCATGTTCGATTCTTTGGGACCCTTTTTGGGGTTTTCTTGGCAAAGATACAGGAATGATTAGTCATTTCCTTCTGTGGGTCATTTGACAGATGAAGAAACAGAAGTAAACAGTGTTAAGTGATTTGCCCAGGGTCTCACAGCTAGGAAGTGTTTGAGACTGGATTGGAACTCAGTATTCTTAAATCTCTGCCTGGTGCTGCCAGTGCCTGGCAGATGGTGAGCTAAATTTCTACTCCTACCCTACTATCCTTGATCTGTGTTAGGATTAAGAAAACAAAAGCAAACCAAAAAGACCAGGGTCTGCCCTCAAGGTGTTTTTATTCCCTTCTAGCTATAAATGTATAATTCCATGAATATAACAGGGTTCTGTAAATTGTAAAAGTGACATTATTATTAATAATACTAATGAGTTTCCTTTTCTGAGGTACAAACTGTGTTCAACTTGCGCACAAGGGACACAATTAAACAATAAAGGTCACTAGGGAAAACAAGAAGGTAGTATAAGAACGCCATCTCTCTCTCCCCTGAAGAGGGAAAATCATCTCAAGTTTTATTTTTAAGGAAATATATCTAACACGAAAGTACAAAAACAGAAGTTGAAGCTATTTTTGCTGGTTCTGTATCTACTTTCCTCTAAAATTTCACCCAGATGACATCATTAGAAATTGATTTTATAAAACTAACTTTATACAGCAAAAAATAATTGCATGTGATATTCAAAGAATCCAGACAGAGAAAGAGAATGAACTTGTGATTTAATTGTTTTAGGGTACCATACGAAAAGAAAATCCTTTTACCAAGCAGGTCAATAGCTTCTTTGCAACTTACAGTCTTAGAGAGTTGTTTGGAGTACTCAGAAGTGATGTGATTTTCCTCAAAATTAAATATACTGTATTTGTCAGGAGCTGGACTCGAATCCAGGTCTTCCTGATTTTCTGATTTCAAATTTAGCTCTCAATCCAATGCACCATGCATAATTGTTCAACTAGTATCTGACTCCACATCCAGCACTCTTCCCACTCTTCCATCCTTCCCTCTCCATATTTATAAAGCATGAAGATGAAATTTAACAAAATGATATGAAATATATGGGAGGATGGCCAAGTCCAACAGACCATTAGACTCAGAATTCTCATCTGTAAAATTAAAGATAATTATACTGGCATTACTCACCTGACAGGGTTGAGTGGAAGAAAATAGATTATAAACTTTCAAGAATACACATACACTTATATGGGTACATATATATTTAAAGAAGTAAGCAGCAGCAAAAGTTACCAATAACTTCTAAATCATGGGTTTCAATATTTTCTATATACCTCCTAGCAGTTTGGGGAAGGCCTATAAAACTCCACTCAGAATCACATCTGATGTCTACATTCATAATTGAAGGAACTGCCAAACTTTTGTAATAAGCAAAAACAAAGATTTTTTCCTCCTCCAAGTTCACGCATACCTTCAAATTAAGAATCTCTAACTCTGATTGCTTTGCTTTTCTGTTTACATAGGTATTAAGTATAGCTACAAAAGTTTTAGCAGTTTTAATCTTTAATAGCTTTTTTTAAAAAGGATATACACATTTAATACAACTATATAATAAAAAGTATATGAATATTAAACTTTAAACTTTAATAGCTTGAAACTGCACTGAGAAAAGTCACCCTATGTCTGTGATATACATATATACACATTTCCTTATATGATTACACTAAATGTGTAAATGGTTCTTTCAGTTTAACTTTTTTAAACTTTGTTTTGCTCTGGTATCTAGTTATTATATCTAGAGTTTTAAAAAAAGGGCAGAAAACATCAGGATAAACATTTTTCAATCTTTTACCTTCTCTCTCTTCAAATCCACAAGACACCCGCTATTCACCCAGCTAAGTGGTGGCTTTCAGACCTGTGGATATTTTTCTGAGTACATTGAGAGAGCTTTGGGAAGCAGGTTTCATACTGGATAGAAGAACTTGGTGTTTTTCTAAATCGAAATGAGCTAAACATATTTTTATTTTCCTGGCAGAGAAAAAGTCTCTTCACCTTGGCCTGGATAAGGCCCTAATGATTCCAGAACTCAAAGAATTCTTCACATTGGAATCTCTTAGGGCACATAAGAAATAAACTTTCACTTAAAGTTGTCTGGGGTCCCAAAGTAACCAGTCTGAGAGAAAACTTAATAAAATACATATAAAGCTATGACCTCCAGGTCAAATCTTATTCCAACAAACTCCCAGAGACTGTCCAAATTGCTTTGCTTTACAGGAATTTGGTAGCATGAAATATTACTTGAAATAAATGAGTCATGGGCTGGGGCTTAGAAATATGGTGTTATAGACCATTGTAATAACTGCTGAAATAGAGTTTGATGTCTAATTGAGAATATCTACCTGAGGCCTCCACAGAACTTGTTTATTACTAAAATGAGTTTTCCATAAGAGGTGAGGATGGAGGAAAAAGAAATGCATCTGCTTCTGCAAAGTTAATTACAGAAACATAGAATGCGGTCAATAGTTATCACCCTGTCAAATCTAAATCCCCATCCTTCTCACCCAAAATTCATATTTATTTTTATAACCTAGCTAGGAATTAAAAGCAAGTTGTGGGGTTTTTTCTTATTTTGACTTTTTTTTTAAGGGAGGAGGGAAGAGGAAGAGTTCTCTTATTTCTGAAAGTAATAGTAGACAGTAAATAAAAAAGAACATCTGATAACCAAAAATAAATAAATAAAGTGGGTGCCCATCAGGTGAGAAACGATTGGACAAATTAATAATAATTAATTATTACAACCAAGAAAAATGAAGCAGATGTGAAAGTCTGAAAAGCACCGGAAAATTTCATGGCTGAAAAGGAATCTTCATTATAACATACTTGACAAGTGGTTATCAAGCTCTACCTGAAAGTCTCCAGGGAAGGGATACTGACTACCTTTCAAGCAACTCATGCTACATGTTGGTAAGTTTCTCTTCACAACAAGCCTCTTTGAAACTCCCACCCATCATTCCTGATTTTGTCCTCTCAGGCCAAATAGTTCTAGTTTAATTAATCTAGTTTAATTTCTCCCTTCAAACAACTCAGTGTAGTGATCATGTGCCCCCTAGTCTTCTCTTCTTTATTCTAGACATCCCCTGTTCCTTCAATTCATCCTCACATAAGAGAGATCCAAGACTCTCCAATTCAGTTGTCCTCTGCATGACTTTCTTATGTCCTTTCTACCACAGTATTCAGGTTATAACATTACAAGCAAGATCAGACCAGAGCAGAATACAGAAATATCACCTCCTTATTCCTGGAACTTATATCTCTTGATGCAACCTTTTGTTCAAGTTAATTCTAATTGTTTTTTCCTAGTTACAAAAGGATTTTCCTAATTACAATAGAAGTAGAAATCACACTTGATCTTTTTTTGAAGGCATCAAATAAAAATTGTTTTAAAGGGGAAATGTTATTGTTCAATCATGTCTGACTCTTTATGACCCCATTTGGAGGTCTCTTGGCAAAGATATAGAGTCTGACATTTTCTTCTCCAGGTCATTTTATAGATGAGGAAACTGAGGCGAACAGTGACTTGCTCAGGATCTCACAGCTAGGAAGTGTCTGAGGTTAGATTTGCACTAAGAAAAATGAGTCTTCCTGACTCCAGGCCCAACACTTTATCTATTTTGCTACCTAGCCGCCCCAAAGGGAAATATAAAACAGCTCAATTCTAGTCTCAGTTGCTCACTGACTGTGTGACTTTGGATGTACTATATAACCCCTTTGACCTTTTTTTTTTCTCATATATAAAACACAGGGTTGGATTGGATGATCTGACAGTTTTCTTCAGCTCAAACAACCTTTAAAAGCTTTGCCAAACAGAGCCGAGGGCCTGCCCTATCACCACGACAACACTGCAGACTGGTCAGAACAAACAAGCAGGATGCTTTCGTCCCATGATGCAACAGCCTATGGTTTTATCAAGTTCACATTTAAGCCAATTCACAAAAACGGTGCTCACTGATGTCTGACTCTTACAGAGTGAATGAGAAGGATGAGGTGCCAATGTTTATTCATAAAAAAGTCCACCACTCCCCCTCCTCCCAAGGGATTCTCTGAGATCTGTTAACAGGATTCTAATTTGAGATGCAAGTGTAGTTTAATTAGATGGCATTCTTGGGGATTTTCATTCCTTTTACTACCGAGGGGTTAATGCACAGAGATCTTCCTCGATTCAAGAGAAGGCAGATAACACCAGCCACTTGATGTTGGGCTTGGAAAACAATTGCCTCTTTCCACAACATAGTCATTACATAAATAGTACGAGTAAAACAAGAGTCTCGGCAGCAGAGCGTCTACTGTTCTCAGTCTGATGGAAGAGATCAATCCTGCAGTTGAATCACTTAACGAAAAGGAAAAAAAAAGCAGAAAAGTCATCCTTTTTCTGACTTGAAGGATTTATGGAAGGGATGATAAAGCTCCTTGGACCTACAGACAGAAGATATAAGCTTTTGAGACCAGACTGTGCTACTTACAGTAAATACCCTATGATTCCAGGTAAGTTTTTACCATTGTGGATTCTCAGTTTCTTCATCTATATAATGGGAGTTAACTTGTAGCATCTCAGTCAGAGTTGTTGGGAGGAAACTGTTTTATGACTGTGGTCATTAAATAAATGTTAACTGATGCCATTATTTGCTTTTTTTTCACATTCAATATCAGTGCTTATAGTCTGCTTCAGTTTAGATCAGGGATTCTTAATGTGTGTGTGTGTGTGTGTGTGTGTGTGTGTGTGTGTGTGTGTGTGTTTGATGGATCTTTCTGGCAGTGTGGTGAAGCCCCTAGGTTCCTCACAATAATGTTTATTTTAAAACAAACTCAAGGAAATGTTAAGTTTCTGTTAGAAGTTAATGAAAATAAAGAGGTGAGGGGGGGGTTCCCTATCCAAATTCACAGACCCCATGACTTCTATCCCAAGACCTTTTGAAGCTAGGTCCTTAGAATCCCATATTAAGAACCCCTAATTTAAATGGCAACAGATCTTTCCATTTCATAGAATCATCAGATTCCCTAGGTAACAGTTTAAGAAGCATGTTCTGTGGAAAATTAACCAATGAGCTTTCAGGTTAAAGGTGAGGCTGGAACACGGAGGAAACTCTTTAGCTCTGGCAAAGTTGAGTAACAATGAATGGGCTCTAAGTCTTTATAAAGAAGTCAATGAAATTAGTAACAGAGACCAAAAGCCAAAAAAAAAAAAAAATCCTCCACCAATCCTAGCACGGGGCTGAGCTACCAAGAACAAAACCCAACCATTCTCAGAAGCTAAGCTAAAGCTACTGCTCTGATTCTGTGTGTTGGAACAGTGATTTTAATAGATTCCACCTCAGCCAAAAAAAGGAGCCAATGGCAGAAAAATCTATCTTCCTTCAGCAGAGGTTGCTAGGCAACAAGCAAGCTTTTGGCGTTTGGATGATGTCTCCAGGCAGCAACGACTACACACAGTAAAGTCTTCCATCACTTAGAACTAAACTTGATTTTGATAGATTGAAACAGAATCAAAATCTGCTATTTTCCTTTATTTTCAAATTCAAGTTTTAGGGAGAAAGGAAGAAAAAGAGCATTAAGGGCAGCTAGGGACTATATTATAGGAGTCATTAGGAAGGCCCAATTAATACTCAAGTATGGATTATCTCTTTTGACTTACAGTTCAGAAATTCTTCAGGAAGTTCTCCCCTCCCCCCACCTCTCTACCTCGTTCTCAAACTTTTTAAATAGGGGCCAGTTCACTGTCCCTCAGACTGTTGGAGGGCCGGACTATAGCGAAAATAAAAACTTTGTTTTGTGGGCCTTTAAATAAAGAAACTTCATAGCCCTGGGTGAGGGGGAGAAACGTCTTCAGCTGCTGTATGGTTGGCGGCTGCAGTTTGAGAACCCCTGTAGAGCATCAAGAGGCTCCAGGTGATCACTGAACTGATTCTGAGGGATGTGTGAAGGTTTAAAGCAAAGATCAAATGTATACATTTTAAGGACAACACACTGACTTTGGTGTTTGTAGTAGGCAGGGAATTTACAAATAGATTTTATATAGAAAAACAAGATGAAGAAGAGTTCTCCTCCAGTTCTAGCCATAGTAGAGACTGCTATCTGACCAAGACTAGAGGTATCATTTGTAACCCTTATATAGCCAGATAGCATTCTGACACTAGTCAGGTAAATACACTAATATGTAAATGCCTGTTGTGGGGGGATAGGGAGCCAGCTGAAGAAAAAGGTCTATCCTATTAGGACTCCTTGAAATCTCCAAAATTCAAGTATTTTTAGGCAGTTGTCAAGTTTTAACTTGTTCTTTTTTAAATCTATATATTTCAAAAACTATATTTTAATATAATTGATTTCCACTGTAATCCTATTTTCTCAAAAAGTATTTAAAACTATTACTCTAGAAGGGGTATATAGACTTCACCAGACTACCAAAGGGGTCCATAAGATAAAAAAAGATGAAGAGTACCTTATCCAGATAGATGGAGTTCCTGATGCTGGAAAGTACCCCACATGTATCTCTCTAGCTGGGCAGGGAAACCTCTTCCTGCTACCAAAAATGGAAGCTGATCTCCTTTAATAAAGTTCTGTTACCTTGTGATTATCATTATCTTGATGTGCCCACAGTTTTGAACCCAAGCTCTCCATGAATTTCAGAGATTAGAGTATACCAGAGAATGAATATATTAATAGTGGAAAGAGGGGTGAACTTGAACTCCATAATGCTAGATTCAAATGTCAGCTCTGAGACTTTGTCTATCAGTGGAACCACATTTAATCTCTTGTATTTCTTTTTTCTTGATGAACAGGGTGATAATAATGCTTGAACCACCACAAAAACAATCATATCTTTTGATCCATGAATTGCATTTTGGGGAATATACCACAAAAGAATAATAAAAAATAACTATCAATTCAAAAATTATTTTTATATATAACTGAAAAAAGGTAAACAACCTAGTTGTCCAACAATAAAGGAATAATTTAGTGTCATAGTGAATAGAGAACTCAGGGTTTGGAAGTCAGGAATACCCAAGTTCAAATCCAGTACCAGAGACTTACTAGCTGTGTGACTGTGGGGCAAGCACTCAGTTTCCTCATCTGTAAAATGGGGATAATAATAGCACTTGTCCCCAGAGCTGTTATATTCAAATGTAATTATAATTACAAAATGCTTGTCTCTGTGCCTGCCATGTTTACATAAAATTAGCTATTATTAGTATTGGAGCAGCTAAGTGGTATAATGGATCAGTCCCAGAGTCAGAAGGTCCCATGTTCAAATGTAGCTCAAACACTTAGTATGTAACCCTGGGCAAATCACTCAACTCTGTCTCAGTTTCCAGATCTATAAAAATGAGGTGGAGAAGGAAATACCAAACCACTCTAGTATCTTTGCCAAGAAAACTCCAGATAGGGTCGCAGAGTCGGACATAGCTAATCAACTAAACAATAATAAAATTATTATCATTAAAGAAACTATGATACACTAAGATACTAGAATACTTTAATGAAGTTAAATCTAATAAGTATGAAGAATAGAAGAAAGCTGTTAAGACTTCTTATAAAATAATGCAAAGTATAAATAAATAAAACTTACAAGTGTGACAGCCTTTTTTGTACTGGCAAGGAACTGGAAACTGAATGGATGCCCATCAGTTGGAGAATGGCTAAAAAAGTTATGGCATATGAACATTATGGAATATTATTATTCTATAAGAAATGATCAGCAGAATGATTTCAAAGAGTTCTGGGGAGACTTACATGTTAAGTGAAGTGAGTGGAACCAGGAGATCACTATACATGGCAACAAGATTATATGATGATCAGTTCTAATGGACATGACTCTTTTCAACAATGAGATGATTCAGGCAGTTCCAATGGCCTTGGATGATGAAGAGAGCCGTTTGTACCCAGAGAAAGGATTATGGGAACTGAGTATGGATCATAACATAATATTTTCACACTTTTTGTTGTTTGCTTGCATTTTGTTTTTCTCATTTTTTCCTTTTTGATCTGATTTTTCTTATATAGCACAATAATTGTGGAAATATGTATGGAAGAATTGGACATGTTCAACATATACTGGATAACTTTCCTTCTAGGGGAGGGGAGAAGGGGAAAGGAGGGAAAAATTTGGAACACAAAGTTTTGCAAGGATCAATGTTGAAAATTATTCATGCATATGTTCTGAAAATAAAAAGCTTTAATAAAAAATAAAACATTTAAAAATTAATTTTTAATTAAAAATACATGATCCTTCTCTCTATCTCCTAATTATTAAATACTTAAACTAAATACTTTATAGGATGTTTGGTAAAAGTGCTTTGTAAACCTTAAAGCATTTTAGAACTGTCAAATTACTAATGTTATTTTTATTAGTAGTATTGTTGTTGTCGTCATCTTTATCCCTGTTTCTATTTTTATCTTCAGTTCTTAGATAAACTATTTTTAGGAAAAAGCTGCTTTATGTATTTCTTAATCCCAATATTTAGGATGAGCAAGTATCACCAAATGCAGCATGTGGACAAATAAGCACTAATTATGCATCTACCCTGAACTAGGCAGGTGAGAGGGACAGGGAGAAATAGCAAGGAGAGTGGATATAAAAACTATGATATAGTTTCTGCCCTCATTCTGTCATCTCTTGAGGAAGTACAGACTCTGCCATCAGCTACCTGGACGAGCCTAAATAAGATCCTTATTTTCTGGGTCTCTGGATTCTTTATACCATGAAAGAAGTAGATCAGCTAAATGTTAGGTTTCTCCTAGCTTTGACATTCAATGATTCTATGACTCTCATAGTAGGTCTGGTACTGGGAAAGTAGATAATGAATGATAGCTCCTGTTTTCAACCACTATCTGGAAGATACGTCATTTGGCATTTATTTGGTTCATCTATGGACACCACTCTCACCATCACCTATCTGCACTAACCTGACCAGACTCTCAAAATGGTTCAAATCCCATTTCTGTCTTCAATCTGTTGAGTTGGGCTCAAAGATAGTCTTATTCCCAAGGAAAATAAAATTATCACAAAATACACTCAGGCTTAATTTCTAGTCTCTCTTTCACTCTTCCTTTCCATTGTTTGAAAAAGCCATGCCCATCATTTTTGTGTAATCGTTTGAATTCATTTCCTTCCTGCCAAAAGTACGTGATAGCAGCCTGCCCAGAAGCAAAACCTGCTTCCACCCATCCCACAGAATGCTCTTACTTCTCCGATTGTGTAATCCACGACCCATTATTATGATCTGGCACAGAATTTTCATGAAAGTGATTGAGGGCAGACTGTCTACAAAGCCAATTTGAATGGGCAATTTTGTCCTGACATCTACTAGAAAGAGCAGATGATGCCAAATCCTGGCCATTGTCTCTTCCTAATGTAGTCTAATGTAGATGATTTTATACAAATCACTTCAGTACTCTAGCACCCTCACGCTTGCTTTCAGGACTCGGCCAGCTCCACATGTCCATTATGGATCCATTATGACTTGAGAAGTATTTCCATGCTTCTTACAATACATTAAAATGCACAGCAGTAGCTAAAAACAGAGTACTCTGTAACCAGAATGATGATAAAATGTAGTTTGATGGAAATTTATACATCATGATTGCTCCCTAACAAGTTATATGCCCTCAAGACACAAGGAATAAGTTTTTATTGTTCTAAGGGGCTGTAAGAGGCATGTCTACTAGCAAACAAAAGGCAGCCTAACAAGTAAGAACAATGTATTAGGAGTTGGAGGACCTGTGTTCAAGTCTTGTTTTCATTTTTTATCACTTGTGTGATAGTGAAAGTCACTTTTATCTCTGGGTCTCATTTTCTACATCTGTAGAATGAGGAATTTTAAGATCCCCTCTAGTTCTAAATCCTTTTATTTAGTCTTTGGGTTGGAAGAGATTTTTTAAAATGGCATTTAGTCTGTTTCTAAATATTTTTTTTAAAGCCAAATTCCATGGATAATATGGAATAACAAAATTTATCATTAGTTTAACAGCAAGATGTTGCTCTGATAACAATTCATGTGTGTAAAGTAATTTAAGATTTTCAAAATGCCTTCCTCATAATAACCCTCTAGGGTATCTACATAGGGTAGTGGTTAGAATTCTGGACCTGGAATCAGGAAGACTCATTTTTTTTTGAGTTCAAATCTGGCCTCAGACACTTCCTAGCTGTGTGACCCTGGGCAAGTTACTTAACCTGTTTCCCTAGTTTCCTCAACTATAAAATGGAGATTTTAATGATAACACCCACTTCAGAGGGGTATCATGAGGATCAAATGAGATTATAATTGTAAAGTGCTTAAGCACACTACTGTCATATAGTAAACATTTTATAAAAGGTTAACTATCATTATTATCCCAAATTAAGTTTGCAAGCCTCATTTTCACCATGGAGGCTTAGAGAAAGGAGAGAATTTGCCAAAAATCATACAGCTTAGTAAGAAGCAGAGTCAACATCTAAATCCAGTCATTCTTATTTCAAAACTGATGTTTTTGCACCAAATCACACTCCCTTCTCACTTTCCAGGCTGCCAGACAGTAAGAAAAATTATAAAAAGGAGAAGAGAGAAAAAATTGGCAATAAATGGTCAATCCTCAATCTCTCCTAGTCATCCTCATCTCCATATGCCTTTCTTTTTATAAAGTTTTTTTTAGTAAGCAAATACATTTTCGGCAAATTCACACAGGCTATGTGAATTTAACTCTTCAGCAAGTAGACAGAAGATAAACTTAAAGTCATTTCATAATAGCCAACTTACTAAATTATCCAAATGCCTGCAAAATTTTTCTTTCAAACTAACGGACTCACTCTATGAAAGTCTTCTATTGGTTAATGTCTCTGGCACTGTAGCTTGCTGCTGACAATTTGGCATCCAATTTGTTTAATTACAGCTTTTCTGACCTCTCAATTCCCTCCAGTGACTTTGCAACAGAAGCTTTTGAAAACCCAACATTTAACCACCTCTTCCCTTTCCTGGGCCGGTTCAGAAGACTCCACAGATTTCTGATCTGATGAGAAGGTCATCTAATGATTCCTGGCATGGATAAGATATAAAAGGAACTTGAGCAAGAGGGTAAGATCATTAGCTTGCTTGCAATGAATACTCAGAACATCAGACATACCCCATATTCAGATGTTAAAGTACAAAAGCACATTCTAATGCTAAACAGAAATTATATCCAAGTTTTTCAAGAATTAGACTAGCCAAATTCTACTCTCCCCCATTACTGCAAAAATGAGAAAACTGATTGGCAGTTACTATAGGCAGCTAGACAGCACAGGAAGAGAGAGTACAAGGTTTGGCATCTGGAAGACCCGAATTCAAATCCTCCCTCAGATACCTAATTTTTTTTTTTATTAATATAGCTTTTTATTTTCAAAACATATGCATGGGTAATTTTTCAACACTGACCCTTGCAAAACCTTCTGTTCCAACTTTTCCCCTCATTCCCCCCACACCTCCTCTAGATGGCAGGTAGTCCCAATACATGTTAAATATGTTAAAGTTTATGTTAAATACAATATATGTATACATATTTATACAATTATCTTGCTGCACAAGAAAAATAGGATCTAGAAAAAAGGTAGAAACACCTGAGAAGGAAAACAAAAATGCAAGCAAACAATAACAGAAAGAGTGGAAATGTTATGTTGTGTCCATACTCTGTTCCTATAGTTCTCTCTCTGGGTATAGCTGATTCTCTTCATTACTGAACAATTGGAACTGGTTTGAATCATCTCATTGTTGAAGAGAGCTACGTCCATCAGAATTGAGCATCATATAGTATTGTTGTTGAAGTGTATAATGCAGATACCTATTTTTTAAAAAATTGTTTTGCATCATTTGTTTTAGTCACTTCTTAAATTCTCAACCTCACTTCCCTCAACTGTTTAAAAAAAAAAAACCTACTGCACAAAGTTGCTTCAGGATCAAATGAGATGACACGTATAAAATGTTTTGCAAACCCTGAAGGCCATAAAAAAGTTAGCTGTTATTATTATATTATAATTCACATATAAAAATCTCTCACTATATATTCTTTCTTCACACACATATAAATATATGCATATGTATCATATGTTACATATAGGTTATAGTATTCCATAATGTTCTGAACAGGGGCCATCCCATTGTTTTGACTTTCTCAAGGACAAAGATTGTTAAAAGACCTTTCTTTGTATCATCAGCACATAACATGGTGCTAGATATATAGTAATCTCTTGGAAGATCCCCTCCAAGGCACCAAAAGGTAACAGAAATCTGAGGGTGGTATGTATCGAAAAATTAAAAAGATGGCTTCAACATTTATATTTCAAAACACTAGAGCTTTAATTGGTTTGGATCCTTCCTCTAATACCAATAGCAAACCTTCCCTATGTCTTTGTAGATGGGCCTATGACTTGATATGGGGGGAAAAAAATCATTATTTGGTGGCCTACCTTCTTTAGGAAAATCTTCTTCTAACCCTGTGTCTAGCTATTTGAGAATCAGCCTCAACAAGTTCATTGCTAGGCCTATAGGCCAAATCTTTCCAACTTGGTGGGCCCTGCTAAAGCCTATGCTCCTCTTACACAGTTAGTCAATAAACATTTAACTACTAATCACTGAATGAAAAATATTAACTATTAAGTGCTAGGGATACCAAGAAGGGCAAAAGACAGTCCTTGCTTTCAAGGGGAAATAATATGAAAATAACTATGTATTAATTACATACAGAATGAATTGGATATCATCAACAATAATCAACAAAGGAAGGTACTAGAAAGGCTTCATATATAAAGTGGGATTAGTAGGGACTGAAGCAAGCCAAAAAAGCCAATAAGGGTGTGGGGTACACAAAATCATCATATTAAAAAGTATATATGTCAAAAAGTTTGTGTTTTTGTTATTTATTTCCCACTTAAGTAAAGATTTACTTTCTCATCTCTGTCCGCTTCATTTCCATCACTTTAGTTTTCATTCTCTAAGAGTAGGGCAGCTAGGGGTAGAGTGGTTATAGCACTGGACTTGGGAATCAGAAAGACTAATTTTCTTGAGCTGAAACCTGCCTTCAGATACTGTGTAACTCTGAACAAGTAACCTGATCCTGTTTGCCTCAGTTTCCTCATCTACAGAATGATCTAGAGAAGGAAATGGCAAACCCCTCCAGTTTCTCTGCCCCAAAAAAACCTCAAATAGGATCATGAAGGTCAGAAAAACAAATGAACTAAGAGTGCAATTTCAGGATACATGGTCTATATAAAGATGACAGTACTATAATCACATTCTTCTCTTCACTGTCCATGAGAATGCCAAGAAATAGATGGAACAATTAAGTGGATGATTCAAAAATCATTTATTTGGTTTTGGAATATGTGATTTGTGTGTCAATTATTAGCTTGCCTTCCTGATTATGTTTGACTTGTGCTGATGCTATGCTAATTTTACTTTTTATGAACACATAGTATTTAATGGTGGGAGGGAGTTGTTTAGGAACTTACTAGAATAGAATCACAGAATGCTAGTAACTGGAATGGATCTGAGAGATTATCTGTCAATTAACCAACAAACACCAGATAGCAAGCATTGCTATATGTCAGTTATACCACTATTTTCTTTTTATATACAAAGAGAGAATTTTAGAGTCTAAGAGTTGTATTACCTATAAACCTGGAACTAAATTCCAGTTCTCCTGACTCTCAGTCCATATTTGTGCACTAGAGTGCTAGGCATATAGTAGACACTTAATAAATTTCAGTAGATTTATTAATTGATAACACACTAATAATTCCATGACAAGGAGAAGGACACAATTCAGAAAATATGCCTTCAAATTCTTATCAGATCTCCAAGTTGCTATCAAGTTGCTACCTACCTAAATGATGATTTTTAAAAATAATAATTTTTTAGATTTTTAAATTTTTTTTTTTTTTTAGTGATCACTCTTGACAATAGAATTTCCTTTCCTAACATATTGCTTGGGAGAAAAAAGTGAAGACAACCTTTAGGAATAACCCCTCAGGTCATGCATATGGGTATAAAAATCCATCATAACTCTTTAGATTCCTCCAGAGCCATAACCAGAAATTTTGGTACCTTGGGAAACCTAGAACAAATCACACTTGCCAAAAGCCCAACAAAACATGACCCCAAATCAAGTTTTTAATCTGGGACACTAGCCCCTATGGACCGAATATACCAGGCATCAAAACACTATTCCTGGTGGGTGAAAAACTAGGACTGGGAAGGAGAGGGAATAAATCATCCATCTGGTTGATTGGTTCCCATTTTAACTAATTTTTCTTGTCAAATTTTATTACTATGCAGCTGAAGGACTGCAAGTGCTTTTAGCACCCTCTAAATTGAGTGCTTTGGGGAAAAACCCCAGTTGCCCTGCCCTAGATATGTCTTTCATTCCTATTGAGAATGTGATCATAGAACCACAGACCAACGGAAGGGAGGTTAGAGTTCATTCTAGTCTAATTTCTAACCCATAGCATGATTGTTTCTATAATATCTCCTCCAAAGACCTCCACTGACCCCAGAGACATCACCTGTTTTCCAAAACAACCCATTACATTTTCAGATAGTTCTAAAAACAAGTATGCTCTTATACTGGATTGAAATTTGCCTTCCAATATTTTCTACTATTAGGTCTCAGTTTTGACATCAGGAAAGTCAAGTCTTATCCCTCTTGTATATGACAACTTGAAGCTAGTGATTCCATTCCCTTGGTCTTTTGTTTTCCCGACTAATCATGTTCAGTTCCTTCAAACCAGACTTATTTGATGTGCTGTCTCATCCTCTTGCCAATTCTTCCCCTAGTTGGAGGAAGACAACCAGTCTTCCTCTATTACTCTTCCCTTGCAAAACCATGAATCCCAGGTTAGCAATTATTCTAAGATCATTTCCCACTATTGCTCTCCGATCTCATAGAATCATAGAACTGGAAGGAACCTCAGAAGTCATCAAGTTCAAATATCTCATTTTGTAAATGAGGGAAACTGAGGAACAGGGAGATAAGTGACTTACACAAGATTGTGTTAGAGACATTGGATTGAAATACAGGATCTCTGACTAGGGAGTCAATAAACTTTCCATTTTACCATACTGTTTCCTTTATAAATCAACACTGAAATCTCTAAAAACTTTATAAAGAGATAGAAAGCAAAGTTTAATTCTAAACAGTCAAATTCTGCTTAAGATTTTATGTATATCCAGACAATTTTCTTTCAGGAACTTAATAAAAACAAACAAAAAACCCAACCACAATAAACCCTACCACTGAGGAGGAAAAAAAAATAAATGTTTTTTTCTTCCAAAAGGAAAACATAGAGTCAAATTTAATACGGTCCAAAAAATTTCAAAGTATGCATCAGAGAATCCAAATATCCATGACTTAAATGGAATTCCCTTCTCTGATTCATGGGCTTTCTCCTCCCATTTGGCAGGTCCTAGCCAGGCAGACTCAGATTTCCAAGTTAAAAACCTTACAGTACAGCATAAACAGGTAGACAGGCTCTGCACTTTGATCTCTGTGGATGCAGAATGTAACAAATATGCTTGCATTTAGCTGTCTTCATGTTGCCTGAGGGTATTAGTCTGGTACCAGAGGATGGAAGCTTCAGACTGGAAGGTGTCTACATCTTCATTTTCTCCCAACTTTCATTTCATTGCCATCTGGCTAATGGTGTCCCTCCCAGGAGAAGGTAAAGCTGATGCCTACCTGTTCAAAAGGACTCCATGATATAAGACTTCATTATCTCTTTCACTTTTAAGGATCAGGAATGAGGCCAAAAGACAAAAGGAAATGGAGTCAGACACAAACACCACACATTTCATTTTCAACCCAGCAGTCATTAAGTATTAGACACACAGAGCAAAAAGAACTTGGGTCCAAATCCTTGATCTGATGCTTAACGGCAGTGTAATCACAAAACTTCTATTTGCTATGAAATATATAAATATTATATGTAAATATTATCCATTTTATGAAGTCATTGATTTGATCCTTACAAAAAGCCTTGTGAGGTAAGTGCTATTGTCATCCCCATTTTACAGTCCAAGAATTAATACATTTAGTCCAGTAAGCACTAATTAAGCACCTACTACATGTAAATGTGGTCCAGTAAGCACTAATTAAGCACCTACTACATGTAAATGTGCAAATTTAGAGATATCTCTCGTACATGGGCTATTTGTGCCAGATCTGTGTACAGCCTTGCAAGCTCATATTGATATGAATCCTTATAGTCAGATACATTGTACCTTGACTCTTAACATAGTGATGTCATTTTGATCCTCTTAAAAAACAAACCAATTATATGTAAAGTGCTTATGATCAGTATAGGGGATACAAATACACATAGAAAATATTACCTCCCTTCAAAAATCTTAGAGTCTACTGAGGGGAAACAGAATTTGTATCCACAAATATAAGATAATTTGAGTAGAAAAAGAAAACTAATGTTGGCAATCCCAGAGAAGGTTTCACAAAGGACGTGGTTGAATTTGAGTCAATGAACTAAGCATGAAGATAGGATTTCTTTTTTTCCCCCAATAGTATTTTATTTTTCCAAATGCATGTATAGTTTTCAACATCCATTTTTGCAAAATTCTGCATTCTAAATTTTTCTCCCTCTCTCCTTCCCCTCCCCCTTGCCCAAGACTGCAAGCAATCTGATAAAGGTTACACATATTCGATACTTTTAAATAAATTTCCATATTTGTGATGTTGTGTAAGAAAAATTAGACCAAAAAGAAAAAAAAAACACACAAGAAAGAAAACAAACAAATAAAAAGGTGCTTTGATCCACATTCATCCATAGTTCTCTTTTTGGATGTTATTGACATTTCTTATCACAAGTCCATTGGAATTGCATTGTACCATCCAATAATTGAGAATAGCCAAGTTGATCACAGTTGATCATCATGTAATCTTATTATTGTATACCATATTCTCCTAGTTTTGTTCACTCCACTCAGCATCAATCCATTTAAATTTTTCCAGGCTTTTCTGAAATCAGCCTGTTCATTATTTCTTATAGAACAATAATATTCCATTGCCTTCTTATACCATAACTAAATCAATCATTCTCTAACTGATGGGCAGCCACTCAATTTCCAGTTCTTTGCCACTACAAAAAGAGCTGCTGCAATCACATTTGCACATATGGGTCCTTTTCCTTTTTTTTTTTTTTTTTTTATTAGAAGATAAGAATTCTAAAAGTAGAGATATGGAAGGAGCACATTTCAGCAACAGGGGCAAATACATGAGGCATGAAACAAGGCCAAGTTCACTGAACAGTCAGTAGTCCAATTTGGCTAGAATGTAGAACAAGTGAAGAGATGCCATGTCAAATAAAGCCGAAAAGCTATGCTGGAGCTAGACAATGGATGACTTGAAATACTAGTTACAAGTACTTTGCATCTTCTCTTTGAGGCAAAAAGAAGCCACTAATTTTTAAAAGAGGTAATAGGAGTTAAGCAATTTGTCTAGTAAATATTAAATGAACTCAAGTCCTTCTGACTCCAAGGCTAGTGATCTGTCCACTGTGCCATCTAGCTGCCCCTCCCCCTCCTAAAGATTTTTAAGCAGAACTGTGACAAGGTCTGTCAGTTAATAAACATTTATTAAGCACCTACTATGTGCCAGACACTATGCTAAGCACTGGGCATACAAAGAAATAGGGAAGAGAAGAAAGTCACTGTTCTCAATAAAAATTGAGAACTTGCAATCTAATAGGGATAGGTACATAATTTTGTACAAATAGATACCGAATAAATTGGTAATAACAGAAAGAAGATACTGGAATGAAGGGGAATCAAGAAAAGATTCCTGCAGGAGATGGAATTTGTAACTGGGACCTGAAGGAAGCAGAGGAGGAAGCAGAGATGAGGAAGAAGAGCATTCCAGACATGAGGGGTACAGAAGGTTAAAAAAAAATGTCCACAATCAGCAGAGTACGTTGCTCAGTGTATGGCAAAGAGGTCCGTGTCATTGGATCTCAGTACACACTGGATATAAGATATAAGACTGGAAAGGTTGGTGGGGAGGATTATAAAGGGGTTTGCATGTCAAACAGGTTTTTATATTTGATCTTGGAGATGCTAGAGCCCTCCTAGAGTTTATGATGGATAAACTTGAATGGTTATGAAGGCTTTCAGAGAAGAGAAAATGAACATAGGAAGAGCAATTAAGAGGCTATTGAAATAGTCCAAATATAAAGTAATGATGGTCTGAATTAGGGTGACAGCTATGCAACTTAAGAGAAGAGAACCAACACAAGAGATGTTTGTTTGTTTCGTTGGTAGAATGAGTTTCTGGTGAGGAATTTCTTCAAACAATGCACAATAGTACCTATTCTGTAACTTTAAAGAAGTTTCTTTTTGTTAGGGAGGAAGAATTCACAGTATGTAACAACTGACTGGATATGGAAGAAGCAAGGATCATAATTAGATTACAAATCTGGGTGACTAAGAAGTTCCCAGATATGAAGGTAATTCTGGAGAAGGGTAGGTTTGAGGAGATGATAAGTTTACTTTGAGGTATGTGTAAAAAAAAAAAAGTATCTTTATTAATTAAAACAACCAAGTTTCCACTTTCTTTTTTGATTCTGAAACTTTGTCCTTAAAAAAATCAATAATGGAAAACATCACTACTAGGCCAATTTCCCAAAAATGTCAAAGTAGGAGGAAAAGAACTCACATGTACAAAAATATTTATAAAATTTCTTTTCATAGTAGCAAAAAAGGGCAACTAGGGGTGTACCCAGCTTTGGGTAACTGTCATGCATGTTTTACATATACAAATATATATGCTATAGGAAATTATGAAATGGCCACTTTCAGAGGAAACTGGAAAGATCTCCATGAACTGATGCAGAGCCAAGGAAGCAGAAACAGGAGCACAAGTTATACAACTAAACAACATTATAAAGTTCTGAAAGATTTAAGAACAATGATTCTAGAACTGGTGAGGAAAGATGCTACTCATTTCCTGATAAAGAGGTGATGGACACAAGATAGAAAAGAGGCAGACCTTTTTTTTGATTTGACCAACCAAGGAATTTGTTTAAATTGACCACACATATTTGTTACAAGGGTTAAATTTTTCTTCCTTTCTTTCTTTCTTAATTAGGGAAGGGAGATGGCAATAAGCATTTATATAGAGCTTATTATATGCCAGGTACTATGCTAAGCCCTTTTTAAAAAATATTAACTCATTTGATTTCCACCCTGGAAAGTTGGTGCTATTATTATCCCTATTTTACAATTGAAGAAATTGAGGAAAGTATAAGCTAAATGACTTGCAGAGGGTCACACCGCTGGGAAGTGTCCGAGACTGGATTTGAACTCAGGTCGGTCTGACTTCCATCCAGTTTAGGAGAAGTGGGTGGAAGAGAAATTAAATGCCTGCTAATTTTAACAAAAGTTACTTTTTAAAAGTATCAATAATGGAAAGGACGATCCATGGTATGAATACAGGCCTGAGAGTGAAGCAACTTGGATTGTGATTCAGAATCTACTGGTATCTCTGTGGCCTTTGGTTAGTCACTTCTTGGGATTCACAGGATCAAAGATATAAGGTCTGAAAGGACCTTAGAGGTCATTGAGACCAACTCTTTCATTTTACAGATAAGAAAAATGAGGCTGAGAAAGATAAGGAACTATCCAATCCAAAGGCACCTAACTAATAAATACACAAGGCAGGATTTAACCCCAGGTTTTTCTAACTGCAAGTACAGAGCTCTATGCCTTATAACATGTTGTTTCTGCTTTTTGCTCTTCTGTAACATGAAGGGGGTTGGGCTAGCTATCTTTACGGTCCCTTTTAGATCTATGCCTCCATTTTGAAAACCAGAACATCCAATGACCTCATCCAGTTGAAGGATGCTCTGTGTAAAGTAATGAGCCATTAACAGCAAACATTTACATCAGTACTGGCAAGAATTCCCTCATTCCCACACAATTAAATGAAAATCTTCCATCCATCCTTTCACACGTTAAGGGTGCCTGCTCCACCAATCTGTCTGTTGGTGACAGCAAAGAAAAACCCAGAACATTTGGTGTGGCCCAAGGGTAAAGGGAAAAAAAAGAGCAGAGTGTCCTTGACAAGCAGCAGACTCCAGGCTACACCTGAGTAACTTGTCACCAACAGGCTTCAGACAATCATTGATCAGAGATAGCAAGGAAGTTGCAGCACCAGCCCTCACCATGTCGGCTATAATCCTCACAAACTAAGGCAACCAAGAGTCCTTGGGTGAGCGCTTCATCTAAAGGCAACCAGGGAGTGAAAACACTGTGTAACGCACCTGCCTTTCTTGCTCCTATTCCAACAGGAAAGGAAAAGTTTTTAATACACGCCGGCTGGACATCTATCATCAGGACACAAAGCGATCCTCATAGGGGAGAGAGAATGCTTTGTAGGCTAGCAAAACACAAAGCGACATCACATAATACTGGAAACTCAAGGCCAGATCTTCCTAATTTCAAAGGTCTCTCTGCCTAATAGTGGAACTTGCCCATGAATGTGCCTGGCCATGCTGTAAAAGAAAGCAGATCTTCCCAGGATTCAGGGATCTTTAAAATCCCATCCGCCTTTGAAGTGGGATATAATGACATACTCTGGTTTGTAGTCTAGAGCAGAGGTTTAAGTGTGAAGACTCCATTACCTACCAAGAGTTTTAGAGATATGAGGACTTAAACTCAAGGCAAAAAGTGGCCATTTTGAAAGGGGAAATCACTTAAGCGAACCTGATTGTGCTAGCCTGTTTTCTTTTTGATATTTTAATGGCACTCAAAAAAACCCAGTATTTGCTTATTGACTTCATTCTTCATTATGAGGAGACAATGGGGGAGATCTGTGAGCCTGAAATGCATCTTTCTCCTTCAATTGGGAACTTCCTGTGGGTTCCTTGGGTTACTCTTCCTGGAGAGCTCATTAAATCCATGTCTGTTTGTACTTGGTATATGAAAGGATAATCATTTATTAGCTTAAGAAAGAACCCATGCCTTATTGAGAACTGTCTCTCCGAGCAAATTGGCTGTCGTCCCAGCAAACAAAAGCAAGTGTGCAATTCAAATGCATTTGTGAAATTCAGGTATCTCTTTTACTGACTAGTCTTAATGAATTAACAAATCAAGAGGGTCTCCCTTCAAACAAACAAGTGATTAGACTTGACAACAGCAGTCTAAACATAGCTTTTCATGAATGAATTTTTTAATCTTTGTATCTTAAAGACCAAATTCAATCTTTAGTCTGGACATAGGTATATTATAATGGCTTTGTGAGGGCCTCTTCTTTTCCACATAATAGAGTCTTTAAATTTATAATCATGGCAAGTAAACATGAAGCAGTCTTTTCAAACAACACTATAAGGTTAGATTCTAAATGCATTCTCTCTTCTCTCAGATGGAAAGATCTATCTTTCCAGAAGTTAACCCATCCAATAAATAACTAGTTAAGTAATTATTATATACAAAAGAGTCCTTCTGAAAACTAGGAAAGAAAGAAAGATTAAACTAGACATTTCTTGTACTGTGGAAGCTTGTGGCGAAGTAAATTAACACAAGAGATGTACTCACTACTATTTTAAAATGGTTCTGAAGATTTGGGAATGAGTAAGCCAACCTGAGTGATGCTTTCCACTTTAATGAGAAGGCAAAGAAGAGAAAATATGGTGATATGATCATAGTACTGGAAGGATTCCTGAGGACCCTTATGCCTAGCCCCCTTATTTTACAGATAAAGAAATTAAGGCAAAGAAAGGATAAGTGACATGACCAGGGTTTACAAATGGAATCAACTACAAACTCTCTAAAATATCTTCTTCCTTTAGAATTTTATGACTCTATCTTTTGAAAATCAGAGGAAACAATTCTGAAAGGAAATTTTTATAAGCATGTCAAGTGGATTAATTAGGTGAAAGCAGTTTATGTCCAAAGATGAAAATAATGGATGAAACTCTTGACCTAAAAATGTTGGCATACGAGGAAGATACAATGGATTTGGAGATGCAATGAGTTAAAAGTCAGCTCTGATACTTACTACCTAGGCAGGGCAATCCATTTTATCTATTTGCACTCTCAGTATCATCTTTTAAGTGAGTTGTGATAAAATAGTAAGAGCAAGCATTTAGTGCTTTTAAGATCTGCAAAGTGCTTTTACAATATAATATTTAATCTTCTACCTAGAAGATAAGTGCTAATATTATCCTAATTTTGTTGATGAGGAAACTGAGGCAGGTCAAGGTTAAAGGACTTGCATAAGAACACACATATAGGATATGTTTGAGGCCAGATTCGAATTAAGTCCTCCTGACTTCACTGTACTATCTAGCTACCTAGATTGTATTAGAGGAGTAAATGAAAAGGCATTTACTAAGTTCTTATATATTCCAATCACAGTGTGAAGTAATGAGGATACAAATACTGAAGCAAAGATAGTAGTCCCTGATATGAAGGAACTTGCATTCTAATATTAGAAGCAAAATGCAAAAAGGAATGGTACTTTGGTCCAGATGATTACAAGGATGGTGATAGAGATAAATGGGAGCCTGACACACCCTATCTAGGAACAAAGGCAGGATTCACTTTGATCTTGGTTCATAGCTCCAGAACTGGAGATGGGAAGAAGGAAGAAGGGAAAGTTGACCTTAGAGAGCATTAGTTGAGTAGGAGTTTCCTGACATAGTATTTGGAATATGGGGTGTTCAAGGAAGACTAGCACTTCTGGTGTGAGGTTTGTTAAGCCCTTTTCAGAGCTGCTCATCAGCCTTTGATGACCACCTCTCACCCAACTCTCACATGTGGCTCCAAAAAGCCGAAGCATGTACAGCTACCTTACCCCAATAAAACCATCTTGGCAGAGTGGCTAAACCAAGTTAAGGGAAATCAACACGTCTCAAACCCATTGATCCATTAGAAGGATGTTTACCCCAGACATGTGAAGCAAGCTTATAAATTAGACTTCCCCTCTACCCCTGGCAGAATGAGCAGATTAGAACAATTTGCTCCAACAGTCATGATGGCAGCTGTGGTCCTCTTAGAGTTTGGTCAGACACTGAAAATGACAAGATCTTTCACTACATCCCAGACACTAACCAGTCATCCTGACTTTTGTCTTGCCCCTGGATTTCAATGACTCAGGAAGAGATAATGAGGCTGACAACTTTGTGCAACTCTGCTTCACTTAAATTCAATTAATGTGCAAGATATCAACCTGTGGATATCACTGGTCCTCTTGGAAAATGAAGGATGAACAACAATTTGTAAAGTAGTTACTGATCAGGAAAGTGGTCCCCCAGGTAACGGTCTATAGTGTGGGCAATGAGGAGGTATCTAAGATCCCTTTTCAGCACTAAATCTTAGTCTTAAGGAGAAGCAGTTCTGTAGAATGGAAAGAACAAGTAGACTTCAATGCAGAAAACTTCACTTGAATCCTGGCTCCACCTTCCTAGTAGCTGGGTGACCATGGTAATCTTACTTACCAGAGGAGAAAACTGAGAGTCACAAAAATTTAGCAGGGATAAAAATATCTGCATTAATTAGATTACTGCTAATAAATCAATAAACATTTATTAAGAATTTACTGAGAGCTAGGAGACTATTAAACACTAGAATATCAAAGAAAAGCAAAAAACATGGGCCTACCCTTAAGGAGATCACATTCTAATGTAATAACAAAGAGGCTCTATAAACTATAAAGTGCTATATATAAATGTATGCTAATTTTATTATGATATTATGTTAGGTTATAAATTCCTTGAGAGCAAGTACCATATCATTTTTTATCTTTGAATGCACAATGCTTGGCTTTCAAAATACCTGTTGAATTTAATTGAATAGGAAAGAGAAAGAAGTAAAAAGTTGACACAAAATTCTGCAAGCAGCCAATCCCAGAAAGTAAAACTTTTAGTTTCAAATACAGCAGGAAGATAGTGCTAATAGTCATTTCTCCAAAGACTCAATACACCAATTAGGTCCCAAGGCAACCTGAACAGTTACCAACCAGAGACTAATGACCCTAGAGATTAATTCCACCCACAGAAGGCACCAAGAGACCTATAAGGCTAATGCTTCTGTTAATTTGGGCAGTCAAGAGCAGTGAATAACTAGGTTAGGTTTTGATGCTCACAACTTTTTTAAGGTTTACTACTCAGATCCCAGAAATAAAGATTGACACATCAAGGAAGAAGTACAGACACAGCCACTCGGTTCATTAGAACTGGGAAAATAACATTACTTTTTGCACTTGTAAGAAGTCAGCTCAAGTTAGTTCACCCCTTTCATCCTTACAAGATTCATCCAAAGCTAGATTCCTGGCCCATACAGTAAAAAGAAAATATTCTATTCTAACTTTGCTTTTTCTTTTTAAAGGAAAGAAAAGAACAAAAAACCTTCAACCTTTTTTTTTTATATTTGAGTCAAGCTAGACAACATATCAAAGAATAAAATAAATGGTATAGTGAATATATGAGATTTAGAAGGTCATTTATTTTCCTCAGTTAAAATACTAATGTAATTGGTCTCAAAAACTAAGCCCAAGAGCACAGAATAAAAGATACAAAGCCAGATTTTGATTCAATTGTAAGGAGTAACTTCCTAACAATTAGAGTTGTTCCAAAAGAGAGAGGCCAACTTCTGAGATAGTGAGATCTCTATCACTGGAGATCTTCTAATGAAGATTGTCTAAGTTCATCATTTTAGAATCATGAGAAATTTTAGAAATCATTTAATGATATCCCTCATTCTCTCCCCTTATTTTTGAGACAAGGAAACTGAGTCATGGATGTTAGAGAATAGATTGAACTGAGAGACATCTCAAGTCCCTTCTTCCAAATTTCAGATTTTATGATCTCTCAGAAAAACAACAACAAAAATCCATCACAGCATAAAATGTCACAATTTGTGAATCCATATCAAAATGATTACAATAAGGATGATGATAATAGCTCACACTTATACAGAACCTACTGTCTGCCAGGCACTATGCTAAGTATTTTACAAATATTATTTCATTTAATCCTCACAACAACTCTAAGAAATAGCTGCTATTACCCTCATATTTACACATGAAAAAACTGAGGCAAAGCTGAGGTTAAATGACTTGCTGGAGATCACACACTGCTACATTTCTGAGTATTTGAACTCTTCCTGCTACCTGGCCCTGCACTCTATCCACAGTATCATCCAACTACCTAAATAAACAAATAAAAATGAAGAAATATTTTACATAGGGTAAATATTTAACCCAAGGACACCTAGCCAAAAAACTGTAAGAGCTGGAATTCCAAATTTTCTAGCTGAAATTATCTTATTGCTATTCCATAGTTGCTAATGCAAAGATAGAATAGGCTAGAAAGAAAATTCTTCCTTCTACTTCAATGACCACTTTATATTTTCTATCCACTTGTTCATTTTGAATGAACAGCTAAGGGTGTTGTGTCTGCATGTGCCATAAAAAGATACAGTTGTCAGCTTAAGGAACCTCATTTCCAAAGCTTTCTTTATTCTGATTCTAGTACTGCTGTTTCCCCCCAAATTTCAAGATAACCTTTTTATCAGACTGATGACATTCTTCATTCTTGACTCAACCAAAGATTTTGTCCCATTAACTAGTGGGTAGACAGTCCTATTCAATAGTAAGGCAGCAGTTTAGCTCCAAATGAATTATATTGCCCATTTCACCATTTTAAAATGTCCCCTTAGAGAGAATTCTAACAATCCCAAAACTTTTGACCCATTTCCAGTGCCCAACTCCTTGAAAACATCTAGGTTTGTCCAGTGAGAAATATACATATAAAACTTGCTGGCCATATTATTATAGCTTACAATTGTTCAGTCATTTCAGTTATGCTCTACTCTTTGTGATCTCTTTTTGGGGTTATCTTGGCAAAGATAATGGAGTGGTTTGCCATTTCCTTCTCCAGCTCATTTTACCCAAGGGAACTAAATGACAAATATACTTTTCTTGTGTAATTTACAGGGAATTCCATCACAAATGACAGATGTGTAAGAACTATGGATTAAGAAAGCATATCCTGAAGACACTTATTACAGGAAAACATTTATTGAATACCTACTGTATAGATGACCTTATGCTGGGCTGGGGGGGAGGAGAGAGGGGGAAGGGAGGGAATATCTACACAGGAAAGGAAAAAGGAAAAAAAAGGCAGTAATACTCATTTTGGGGGATATTCTAACTGGACAAAAATTGAAGAGAGCATAGACTTGTTCAACACAGTGATGTCATGTCTACTTAGGATTGAATTCTTGGAGCCAATCTGTACTACATCTAACCACATGCCGGAGAAATGCCACAAGTGTATATATATCATATTGTACATAATCTGCATATCATTGGGGCATACTTAAGCAGATTATGAACTTCATCGTTGGCCTATAAATATACTACTGACAAAGAGCTGTCATTTCTTAAATTTTTCTCTGTATCACATTATTTATTTGTCTCTATTGACCCAGGTCTTTTATATCACAGAAGGATATCATTATATTAGATATTGTTTTGGAAAGAGTATTGGATACAGAATTGAACACCTGGCTTTTAGTCCTGGCTCAGACACTTTCTAACTTAAGCCAGGTGACCAATAGCCAAATCATCTCTCTAAAAATCAATTTTTTCAAAAATCCACCTCTTCTTGTCCAAGATGAAGGCTATTTCCAAGATATGTATGATTTCATACAGGTGCATTACTGTAACATACCCATAGTTAAACAATTAAGACAAAGAATTATCTAAGTGTTTTGAAATGACAAATCTTGTGTGACAAGTGACAAAATAACTATACTATAATTACTATAAAAGGTGACCTGTTATAATCTTTGAATTAAAAAGAAATAAAAGAAAGCTAATTTAGATCTTTTTTTAAGGGCAAAAGCTCCATTATCAGAGTATTTGGCTCTTCCAATTCACTTGAAATGAAGTCCAAAACCATCAGAATTACTAAGAAGTAGATTGTCACTTATTCTGAGCCAAACAAAGCAAATTAATCCCTTTTTCACATGACAGTCCTTCAAAAACTTGAACGTACTTTAGCTATCCTATCAACCTAAGCCTTCTCTTTTTAGACCAAACATTTCCAGTTTCATTAACCCATGTTCATATGACAGTCATATGACAGAGAAGACCCTCGAACATTTCTAATCCCACCCCCTTTCCAGAGATCAATGTTCTTATATTGTGATACTCAGCATTAAACACAATACTCTAGATACAGTCCAACCAGGAAAGAAACTATTACCTCTTTACTCCTAGAAGAGATAGCTTTTTAATGCAGCTCAGGTACAAAACTCTGCTGATTCACATTGAGCCTATTATATAATACACAACATTCCCTCTCTACCATGTTCCCTTCCTCCCCCCACCAATCTTTTTCAGAATAACTAAGCATACTTTTCCCATCATGTCCTTGTGAAACTGGTTTTTTGAACTAGGAGAATGTAGGCTAAGTTTTTGTTATTGTTGTATTTTAACTTCAGAGTCAGCATACTTTCCCAAAATTTGTCTATCTCTCATGCTTCTTGCTTTGAGTGACAAATGGGAAAAATTACTTCACCTACCTTGGCCTCAATTCCTACATTTGTAAAATGAGGGGGCTGGACTAGATAGTCTCTCTGATGGATGTCCCTGCCAACTCTCCAGCTATGATTCTATATTCAGTAGCACTGGGTCCCTGTGAGTAAAGATTCCTGGGGCACTCAACTGAAGACCTACCAAGTAGACATAGAGATGTTAACTCTTTTTTTTTTTGTTCATTCTGACCGCTCAGCCAGGTTTGAATCCATTTAATTGTGTTATCTTCTTGCTCATATTTTTCATCTTTTCCACAAGAAGAGTATGAAATGTTTTATCATATGCTTTGCTTAAAATCTAGGACTATACAGGAAAAGTATCAAGTGACTAAAGTCAGATTAAAATGCAACTGGGAAATGCTTTACAAAATAAATAAAATTACAATACAACATAGATAAAATTAATTTGTGGCTTTCTAAATCTCTTCTGGGCAGCTTGGTTGAATATATTGTAGGACAACTCATATTCTTGAGTTCAAATCTGGCCTCAGTCACTAATTAATTGTGAGACTCTGGGCAAATCACTTAAGCCTTTTTGCCTCGGTTTCCTCATCTGTAAAATAAACTGGAGAAGGAAATGGCAAAACAATCCAATATCTCTACAAAGAAAATCTCAAATAAGGTCATGAAGTATTGCACACCACTGAACAACAGAGTCCCTTATTTTTGAGTAGATTACATCATTATATCCATTTTGAGTAGAGTACATCACTTACTACAGCATTCCTCTGATCCACCAGGACACAGTTGAAAAAGAAAATAAGATTAATGTGGTATGGCCTGTTCTTGGAGCCCTCTCAGCTCAACGTAATTATTCACATCCCCCCTCTTCCCTACCAAGACATTCACTAACACCTTCTTCAATGATTCATTTTACAATTTTTATAGAATTCCAGGTCAAGCCCACTAGTCCATACTGGGCAGGCTCTTTCCTTCTCTTTTCTGAGAATGAGGACAACATTTACTCTTCATTAGACCTATGGCCTTTCCCCCATTCTCTCCACAATTTTCTAAATACTGTTAACAGTGGTTCAGCATTCACATCTACCAGATACTTTTGTGATCAAGGATCATCTTATTCTGGGCAAGTTTACTTGAATTTGTCAAAGGCATCTAGATGCTCCAAATTTATCTTAGTTGACTAGTGAAATACTCAGTAAGCATCTGAATATCAACCACATAACCAATAAACATTTTTCAAATACCTAATATGTACAAAAAAAGAGAAAGCAACATGACTTAAAGGATCAAGAGGTGCAGTCAGAAAAATTCAAATTATTCCTCTGACATTAGATAGATAGAATGCCACATATATAGTCATGAAATTCTGAGTTCAAATTCAACTTTAGACATATACTTAGCTATATGACCTCTGTCTGACTCAGTTTCCTAATCTATAAAATGATGTTAATAGTATCCACTTCTGAGGATTGCTATGAAGATCAAAATGAGATAATATTTTAAAGCTGCTTTTAAAGCACTATCTATTAAATGCTTATTATTGTTACAATTATTGGATTTGTATCACCAGATAAGAAAAATATAAAGGACAAGATACCTTCCATGAAAGTGGTAGTCTAGTCCTAAGTAGTAAGTAACATAAGTAATACCATCAGGAAGCTAACATTAAGTACCCAATGAGTAGAAGGGACTTATTCGCTCTTTTGAATCACACTTTAAGACATTCCCTTTCCAGAGAAAGGGCTTCATTGTCAAGCTTAGTAGTTGCACTACCCACCAAAAAGTATTGACTCTCATAGAAATCTGACTTTAGAAGCAGCAGTTAGAGAGCAGGAATATGGCAGGAACAAGAGAGCCCAGGAAAAAAGTAGGGAAAACAGAGGCAAAGTAGGGAAAGATAGGGGCAAATCTCCAAATCAGAAGATTCCCTTTCAGACTACAGTTATGTGTTAACTACCAAATAACCTTGAGATACTCTACAAATAAATGTGTACACTCAGATCCTTTCCTAGCACTACTTCCCACTTGGCCCTTTCCATGTTTACTCCTTATGTTTTGCTTTGCCCAAGTCCCTACCAAAAAAAAAGAAACTTATGATATCACTAATAATAAAGTAAAAAGATTTGAACACTAGAGGAAAAATAAGCACTGAAAATACAGCTGATTCTTCCCATGGCTCTTTGTCATCCTATGTCTGAACTACTGAGACAGAAAATCATATCTACCACCATCTTTATTTCACTCCTATAGAAACAACATAGTACCGTGGAGGATTTTGTAATGGATTGGGATCAGGATTTTTGGCTCCTGCAGAGGTTCCTATTTGGTTGTTGATTCTGCTGCTGTGTTTTCCTTGGGTAAATCACCTCCCCTTCTGCACCTCAATTTTCCCTTCTGTACAATATCATTTCAAAGGTAACTTCTTGTTCATGAATGTTAAATGAGTTTCCATGGCAAGAGAAGTCAATTGGTACATTGTCTCATAAGACAGAAGATGGAAATGGTTAAAAAGAAGGACAACTTTAACAAAGATTAGGAAAACATGATGGACAGCAGGTGGCTTGGTGAAAATAAGTGGAAACACTAAGAATTACTGGTTGACTCAAGTACCCCCTACTTAGGTTTACTGTATCATTCTATCTCCCCTCAGTAATCCCTCAAGTCTGGTTTAAATTCCTAGGGCAGGAAGTAAATAGATGGAGATACTCTTTGGTGCAACATATGCCAAGGCCATCAAACCTGGAAATATGAGAACAGCTGTCTGGTGTAGGAGAGGAGGAGGGAGGGTGACTGATGGAGAACTGAGAAGTTTTAGGCATTTAAACTGTTAACTTTTTATTTTGTACCCTGGTAACACAACATAATTGTGATTTCACAGATTCCTTGCTGGTGGAGTTCTTCAAGGTTGCTAGAAACTGATGATTAGTTTAAAAAAAAAAAAACACAAATCCCACCAGCAAAGACCAACAAGTAATTCCTTCAAAAACTCCACACACATTCACACTTTACTCTTTTACCTTTTTTTCAAAGGCAAATTGCAACTGTCAGATGCACTCTCTCATTACTGTCCCCAGCTCTTTTCAGAAGGGATAATCAGAAAAGCCTACAGCGGGATTTAATCAGACTTTTTTTTTTTCTTCAAGTGACCTAATGTTTTGGTATGAGACTGCTGCCAGCTCACACTGGGTGGAAATTTAGCACTGTCAGCATTTAATTATTATTTTATCGCAAATTTCTTTACTTTCCTACAGGGAAGAAATAGCTAAAAAATTTTTTTTAAATGCACCGACTGCTTAGCTTTTAAAATCACAAGATACTGCCCTCATTACTTTGCTTTGTCAAAAATTACCAGTTCAGGACACGGTCTATGTCATGGAAATGCTCTAAGTTAATAAGAGGTAGCAGTATCAATGGCATCCATCACCAGAATCCTGATACTACAGATAGTTACAGGATTATTATTATCTAAATTCTTACCCCATCGAATCCTTCATTCATGTTATGTTTAGCAGTGACCCAGACAATATTCAGAAAGTCCATGACCTCAAAGCATCAATATTCCAAAAGGATCAACAAATCACCAAATACTGTGGAAGGGGGAAGTTATTGTTTTGTTCTCCCCATGTTTGTTTTCCTTTTTTTTTTTTCTTCCAAGTGGTGGGGGACGGAAAAGACTAGATACATCTTATGGTAACAAAAATGGGACTTGGAATAGAAGAAAGCAGAGGCATCTCCTTGTGTTGTCCACCAGAGTTTCCTGCCATACTACCATATTACTCACTATGAGAATACACTGGCTATGAGAAACATCTGGATCCAATAACAATAGACTGCTAGAGTTCCTGTGTGAATGGGTCAGAGATGATCCATAAGGTATTGATATATCTTGGATTGAAGAAATCTATACTTCATGGTGAGAAATCAAGTCATGGAAAGTAGTGGGGTATAAAGGCTGAGAAGGAATCCAATTGAGAGTTGTAGGTGTAACTGGACAAGCTGGTACCAACCTGAGGTATTTGGTTCTGGGTCTTTTCCACCTTGTATCACTACTGCAGTATATGGGAAGTATTCACAGGAGTCTATGTCAGCCTACGGTCATAATTCATACTGAGCCAGAGTCACACACGAGGTACACCAAAATGGCAGACACGAAGGGATGATGAAAACTCTGGGTATATCTAATAGAGGGCTTGTCTCTCTAACTGTTGCAGCTAAATTACTCCCAATCCTCCATCATCTGGAAAGAAGTCCCAGTGACAGTAATCTGGCATATTTGACAAGGAAAGTAAAAGAGACAGAGTAGGTCTTTCTAGTAAAAACACTACCAAATGATAATACATGAGTGCCCCCTTTGAAGGGGGAAAGGTGGGAAGGAGGGAATTATTTTCTGAATGTTGAGTTGAGATCAGTTTTCATTTTTCTTTTCTACCTCATTCCTCATCAGCCCCAGATGACTCCTTCTAAAAGACAGGCAGAAAGCTAGGTAGTCTCAAAACAAACAACCACCAAATGCAAAACCCAAACTCTAACATAGCCAAAAAAACAAAAACAAAAAATCCTTTTTAAAAACTCTATTTCATTTCACATTACCATTCCTTCTCTTTACACTCAAACTCCTTGAGTTTATCAAGTGTGGATTCATTATTACTAGCAAATATTTATTGAGCATTTATTATGGGCTAGACAGTGGGGATATAAAAATAAGCCAAACAAAGTATCTGTCACAGGAGATATACATAAAAAGATATATTGGACCAAGTGCTCATTTGTACTTATATTCCCAGCACCTCTCATGGTAGCTGGCACATAGAAGGCAATTAATATATAATAACTCAAGAAGGAGCAGAAAGGAACAAGTATGTGTTCAGCATCTACTATGTGTCGGTCTCTGTGTTAAACGCTTTCACAAGTATCTCATTTGATCTTTACAATAAGTTGTAAAGGTATTACTATTATCTTCATTTTACATTTGAAGAAACTGAGGCAGACAAGTTAAGTAACTTGCCCCTGGTTTCACATCTACTAAGTGTCTAAGGCCATATTTGAACTCTCTGACTCCAGGCCCAGTGCTCTATATAAACTAATCTAATCTATGCCAAAACAGCAATCAGCAATACTGAAT
This sequence comes from Antechinus flavipes, assembly GCF_016432865.1. Lineage (NCBI taxonomy): Eukaryota > Metazoa > Chordata > Mammalia > Dasyuromorphia > Dasyuridae > Antechinus > Antechinus flavipes. Next base: position 298,960,542 of record NC_067399.1, on the reverse strand, counting down.
ATTTTTAAGGTATTCCCTCCCACTACTTGTTTCTCTCAAACATGCTCCAAACATCTCAAAAATGACTAATCTTGGGTAACTTTTCATTAGTGGCCAACCCTTCTCTCCCACCCACTCTACAACTTCCTCCTTAGCTCAAGATCCACATCCAGATATTTCTACTCTAAGGATATATATATATATATATATATACATATATATATGTTACAAAAACATATACAAATAAGAAAAATATGGTCCCCTGCCATCATAAAATACATCATAAAATTTATTTCTCTTAAATCTAAATGGAAAATGGCTCATTTATACAATAAAGTATCTAAATATAAGAATCCCAGGAGGTCACATCTTTATCTATGCAGAGACCAGGAGGGGACATGCAGCTCTGACTCACCATAAGCTTCACTAGGATTTTCCCAAGAATCGTGGTAAAAGTGTATAAAACAGGTAGGAAATTCTCAACTGTATTTACAACACAGGACCTGTCCTCATAGATGAATATAGGCTACTCTTAGGCAACTGGCAAGGAAAAAAGTGCATGTTGCCCCCTAAAGTTTGATATTTCTTGATTTCTCTCCTCTCCAGTAATAGTGACCTAGTTTTCCTAGAGCAGACATTTAGAGCACAAGAAATGAAGAGATCTGGAGAGTGGGGAGGATGAGGGGGAAGAAGACTCAGCCTGAGAAGAAAGGAGCATAGAGGGAGAGCCACCCAAACCTTATAACAGTCAACTAACTAGCTTATTTCCCGTCTGCCTTGCTGCTGCCGCAGCTGTTGTCTGCTTTTTTACTCCTGGCAACCAATAGGACTGCTTCCTCATTTCTGCAGCTGCACTTTCAGATTGAATATTATGCAACAAATAGGTTTAAATTTATGACTCTCACAGAGGTCTAGACTAGGGCCCCAGACACACAGTTAACATATCTAATCCACCTCAGAGGTCTTTAGTTTGAAGACCCACATTCTGTCCAAAAACTATGGGTCATGTCTATACTTTGAAAGGCACTCCCCCAGCCCCAACATTACTCAAATATGATCAAGGCAGCCATGCCATCTAGAAGGCTCATGGGGAAAAAAAAATGAAAACTGGATCCAAATTGACCCTCTTCTCTATTAAAATCATAACGAGTGGTTTTCAAGATGATTTCAAATCACAGTTACAAGAGACTTATCTGGTGATCTACTGAGCTTGGAATTAGGAACATTCATCTTCCTGAGTTCAAATGCAGCCTCAGACACACTTACTAGCTGTGTAACGCTAGACAAGCCACTTAATTTTGTTTCAGTTTCTTCAAATGTAAAATGAGCTAGAGGAGAAAATGACAAATCACTCTAGTATTTCTGCCAAGAAAACCCGCCAAAAGGGAGTCACAAGGAGTCGGATATAACTGAAATAATTATAATTAAGGACAACAAATCTGGTGGTCTTCAGGACAAAAAATTACAACCAAGAAACAAAAGGGTTTTTACTCATAAACAAAACTACTATGTCATTTGGACTATGCTATTTACCAAATACCTTTAAGAAGGCAACATGGTACAATGGCAAGAGTCATGACTCTAAAATCAAAAATCTCGGGTTCAAATCTCACCATGAGTTCAAATCTCAATTCTTCAAGTAATTCTTGACATTACTACCCATGTGATCTTGCTCAAGTCTCAGCCTGAGATTCAGTTTCCTTATCTGTAAAAAGAAGGGACTGGAGGAAATAACCTTTGAGATCCCTTCCAGTTTGATATCAACAATCCTATATAGTTTCAGATAGCAAATGTAGACTGTGTATGAGGTAGTGAGCTCCCTCTTCCCACTACTAGAAAAGATAATGCAATAATGTTGGACGTGGTGAACCCTGAAGTCTCTTCCAACTCTGAAAATTTGTTATGGGGATCCGAGTTTCCATAACAAAATCCTTTTCCCCTGCCAGCTTCCCCCATGGTTTATGCAGTATGATGCCTTAGCTCAACAACTGTTTCACCTACAATTAGAAGATAGGATCATATCTGGCTGAATGTGCAAAATATGGACATACGCACATTTTCATAAGTTATTTATAATACTTCTTTTAGCCTGTGATTCTTGGTCTGTTGTGGTTTTCAGTCCTTTACAATGTATTTGCATGCTGCTGTTTACTGAACTCTATTCACTCAGTCACTATTTGCAAGATTTCTGGGCCATTTTAACAGTTTATGGGGACCATACAGAATATTTGCAATCAAGACCATCCAGGAACACCAGAAACATATGGTTGCTATATATCTCATTGATAACAAAAAGTGAATTGTCATCATAAAACTATACTATTTCAGTAAAATACTGGGTTGCTAGAGTGCTTTAAGTGTTTCCTATAAAAAACCTCAAGAGGTAGGTGGTACAAATTTTATTTTATTTTTCAAAATTTCAGCAGCATTTTATTTTTCCAATTACATATAAAGACCATTTTCAACATTCATTTTTTTTGAATTCCAAATATTTTTTCTCCTTCCCTTATCTTCCTCCTGCCTAAGACAACAATTTGATACAAGCTACACGTGTACAATCATTTTAAACATATGTCCATATTAGTCATGTCATGAAAGAAAAATTGGAACAAAAGGGAAAAACAATGAGAAAAAGGCAAACAAAAAAGGGTGAAAATAGTATAATTTGATCTATATTCAGTCTCTATAGTTTTCTCTCTGGATGCAGACAACATTTTCTATTCTAAGTCAATTGGAATTGTCCTGGACCACTGTATTGCTGAAAAGAGCTAAATCTATCATGGTTGATCATCACATAATCACATAATCATCACATAATGTATAAAATGGCTTCCTACTTCTGCTTACTTCACTCAGTATCAGTTCATGTGAGTCTTCCCAGGCTTTCTGAAATCAGTTGCTCATCATTTCTTATAGAATGATAATATTCCATTACTTTCACATACCATAACTTATTCAATCATTCTCCAATTGATAGGCATACAGTCAATTTCCATTCCTTGACCAATGGTACAAATTTCAGTTCCTTATTATTGCAGATGGGGAAACCGCAGAGAAAGGACTTATCCTGTTGAAAAGTTACATTTCAAGGACATCACTGCTTTTTGATCAAGATACAATAATTGATGCTTACTGCAATGAAACTATGTAATCAAGAAAATGTTAAACTATGTTCATCATATGGGATATATTAATTGGCTTCAAGGGCAGGGAAGCAACCAATCATTTGTTTTTTTGTAATTTGTTTTAATAATGCTTTTTCATATTCATTTCTCAATAACTTTTCCCTCCTCTAATTCCCCATAAAATCCTTCCTTATATAACCAGAGATGTGCTGGAGAATATACCCATGAACCACTTTTAAATTAAATCTACCTTATTAACATTTTCCCAATCATTTTCTTAAATTCTTAAACAATCACGAAAACAATAAATCAAATCTTGATTTGTAGTTTTCTGATTTCAGAGTTGTAAATGCTCACACTGAAAATTTAAGGGCAGAGACCATCTTTTGCCTTATCCCTACTGATTATTAGCATAGTGCCTAGTACATAGTTGTTCAGTCTGTTCAGTCATATCCGACTCTTGGTGACCCCATTTGGAGTATTCTTGGCAAAGATACTGAAGTGATTTGCCATTTCCTTTTCCAGGTCATTTTATAGATGAGTTCATAATCTAACAGGAAAAACAATATCTAAATAGATTATGTCAGATCTGTGGTAGAGTCTTCTGAGTTCTTATGGTTCTGATCAACCACAGATGGATACACTGTACACTGATCCTAACACAGTAGCCTCATTTTACTCTCCAAGAACAAAAGACAACAGAAAGCAAGTAAGCAGCAAGCAATATAGGGATACATAAAAACAGATAGAGTAATTAAGCTTCGGTGAAGTTGACTGGCACTATGGATTAGACCTGGATTTAGGGATATTCCTCTTCCTGAGTTCAAATCCAGCCACAAAAACTTCCTAGCTGTGACGCCTTTGCCTGCCTCAGTTTCCTCATCTGTAAAATGAACTGGAGAAGGAAATGGAAAACTGCTCTAGTATCTTTGCCTAGAAAGCACTAAATGGGGACAAAAAGAGTCAGACTGGACTGAAATGACTAAACAAATAGCACCTATCTTAAATAGTGCTTATAAGGATTAAATAACATAATATCTATCATTTTGCAAACTTTAAAGCATGCTTAAATGCTAGCTATTTTCTTGCATAATTCCAAGTTGTTTTTGGAATAGTCGGACCATTTTTGTGTAATCTATTTGAGAAAGATTTTCTCCTCAAATAGCTCATATAAAATTAGTTTTGGTACTGAAAAAGGAAAATTTTATTTATCTGAAAAATGTGTAAAAGTATACAATTTAGACCCAGAAAGGCCCTTAGGAATCACCTAATAATAATAGACAGTATCTATACAGTTTCTTAAAGTTTGCAAAATGCTTTATATACATATTATGTCATTGACTCTTACTAACAACCATTTAACATAAGTGCTATTATTATCTCCATTTTACAGATTTGCATTTATTAAGGGTGTACCTTTATTATTCTCTGTGAAGTTGGGGCTCTTTATATTCCTATTTTTCAGATAAAGAAACTGCCTCTTAGAAAGGATAACTAGATTGCACAGCCAGTAAAAAAAAATTGGAGGCAGGATTCAGCCACACACTCTATTCTCTTAGGCTAGCTGACTTAACCCCTCATTTGATAGATGAAGGAAATGAGAACCAGAAAAAGAAAATGATTGTTTATATATGTGTGTGTGTGTATATACACACACACACACATATACATATATATATATATATATATATATATATATATATATATATAAAACAAAATTCTAATCCAATACCCTTAACTAAATTCAGAGTTCTTTCAAATAGAGTATGTTGCTTCTCACCAAAACAGTCTATTGAGTTAACTACTCAGTCCTTAAAGCATGCGGTGAAATGAAGGGTTAAACTGTCTGTTGATATCATCATATTTGTTAAGAACAGAATGCCCAAAATTCAGGTCATTTTAAAAGAAGTTCTAAGAATGAAAGCTTCCAACACTCTAAGGTATTTTTGAAATTGGTTAACACACTTTCAAGCTTCATTCAATTAAATGCTTTTTAAAGTAGGGATAAAAATGTATCTTTTGGTTCTACCTGGCCCTACCCTTTTTCTATCATTGGGCCCATTTCCTGTTCTTTTTTTAGAATTAATTAAGAAATAAAAATAGAAACCTGACATGTTTATATCAATTCAAAGTGCGCGTTAAACATGAGAAAACAGGAGTTGAGAACACAGAGGTGACAAATTTTATTTCTGTGATGACAAATTTGAATCCTCTTGCCAGCTGGCCCCAGAAAAAAAAAATCAAAATTCTAATAGCAGGAAGGTAGCTCAGGAGGCAGTGAGGGGGCAAAATCACATTCATTTAACAGGCCATCTAATAATGCTCAGGTAATTGGATTGTAACTTTAAGTGGGAAGACACAGTTACAATTATTACTCTTTGGTAAACCTACATCCTCTCCCTCATTCTCCCTCTCCCCCGCCCCCTCCACTCCTGACAAAAGGGGGAAGTCAAAATGACCACTAAGATAATTCCAAACCCAAAGAGTTTATGAGACACCTCTTTCCAGGGTGAAGAGAAAGGTGAGTGAGGTTGGGAGGATTTACCCAGCACTTTTGAATGTCACCTGATGTGCTATTCATTCAGTTTGACTGAGACAGCAGAGGAAATGACGAGTGATAAGTGATAGTGTAATGATTAGATCAGCCACCTTAGGAAAAGTGCTGAGCTAGAGATATTTCACTAAAATAGGAGAAACTTGGGAATAGATTTCTGGTGAGTGATCCCAAAGTAGATACAGTATGAACTGGAAATGGATTTCACGGGCAAATAAAATCTAATAAATGGTCAGTCATTCAAAAATGAAATATCCTAAAATCCAATAGTGCATTGTAAAATTTGTCATCGATAATTTAACATAAAGAGAACTTATACTATGCAAAAATTTAATTTTAAAACATACTTACTGATTTGTTTAGATGGGAAATACATAGTATATTGAATGTATGGATAGAGTTCATTAAATATATGTTTTTAATATATGTAAATATGTGCATTAAATATGTGAATATGCATATTAAATTTAAAAATACACATTAAATATATGTAAACATGCCTATTAAATGTATTTAATATTTGTAAACATACATATTAAATTATGTATATCATGTTAAAATATATGCATTAAATATATAGTATATTAAACATGGATATAGTACATATGTACATTTAATATATAAACACATATAAAATGTATATGGTATGTTATACATGTGTACAGTTTGTTAAAATATATTAAATTTGTGTGATGATATGTGGCAAACATATGCATTAAATACATAGTATATTAAACATATGTATATATTTTCCATATATGTGTTATATGTATGCAAAAGTATACATGTGCATATAATCGCAAGAGAAAGGAAGCCTGCATTAGTAGACAGAAAATTAGACTCAGAGTACGAAAATCTGAGTTCAGGTTCTACCTCTGACACACATTGGCTATATAATCTTGGGCAAATTGTTAAATCTTCCAGTACCCTTGGCAGCTTTCTAAGGTATAAAGCTGCAAAGCCCATGCGTGGTAAGCCCCTTCTTCCATGAATGAAATCATAGGCCTGTTCAAATATACCCACCCAAACATGCATATAATATGCTTTTCTCCCTTCTGACCAACACATTCCAAGATATATTTAGGCTTCTTTGTATCCTGGAAAATAAGAAAAAAATTTCAGAAGCCTAGCAAATATTTTTGTTGTTTACCCTTATTTCAGTCTTGTCTGACTCCTTTTGGGTTTTCTTGGTGAGGATACTGGAATCAATTATCATTTTCTTTTCCAGTTTATTTTACAGATAAAGAAAACTAAGGAGAAGCAGAGTTAAGTGACTTGTCCAGGATAACATAATTAGCAAGTGTCTATGACCAGCTTTGAATTCACAAAGCTGAATCTTTCCGATTCTAGGTTCTATGGGTCTGACACCTAGTTTCATTTGTTTGTTTGGCATAGTTAAAAACAAACGAGTAAACTGACTGCTATTTTCAGTGTGACCAGTTTAACCCCACAAGCATAAATTGGATCTGGGGATTAAAAAACAAGAAATGAAAGTCTCTGTCCCAAAGAGTTTACATTCTAAAGGTGGAGCTACAAGGATTTTCATGAATTCAATACCAAAGCACATGCTATATATTGGAGCAGAGGAAGAATATGGTATAGAAGGATTAGGGAGCTGGCTTACCACAGCAAGCTCGAATCTTTATTATCAGAAGCAGAGCAACTTCAGCTTTCTAGAGGAGTCACAAGAAATCTTAGAAGTCATTTACCAAGTTTTTGACTGGAGAGCCAGGCATTTATGCAAATAAAGTATAATTCCAGATCTTATAACTACTTCCCCTCACTAGTTCACAAAACTTTAGCTGAAATTCCCCATTTTTCAGCAATTCGTGTGTTAATTACAAAGGTCCTAATTTCACTTAGAAAACTTTTTACTTTTCCATTTCCTAGCTATTGCCCCACAAAAGCTGAGAGAACAACCGTCTGATCCCATTACCCTAGCAACCAGATACCTTGAAAAATTAATGAAGGTCATTTTTTGCTTAATCTTGAAAAGAAAAAAAAATAGAATTCAAAATGGAACCTTTAGAAAAAGTAACAATTTTTACTGAGTGGCTTTATCCCAAAAGCACATTGAAACTCCAGTCATTTTTGCCAGGCAAATCTCCATCACTGAGTACAGTTTTTACCAAACAGGAAGGCCTTCACGGTTTCCCCTATCTCCATAGGAGAGCCAGGTCTTCAACAGTCATAGCCTATATTTTGCCATCTTATGGGAATCTCATCTTAGTTTCCTCTTTTCAACTGCTGATCTCTAGTTTCCAAAAGCTTTTCCAGGAGCAAACCTTTCAATTTCAAGAATCCTTGACAATGACTCCAGGTTTAGATGTGATAGCTATAAATCCTGATATCTTCTTTCTCTGTGGACTAAGAAGGTAGAAGTTCTCTATCACTGGAAGTCTCCAAGCCCAGATTAGATCAGTTGTACCACATATCAGCATAAAAAATTCTTCTTTCCTTCCGTCCTTCTTTTAAAATGAATAGAAATTTAAAAACTTTAAACTATCGAATGTCACTGTATTCATCTACCCATGACAAAGATAATAAGAGCTTTGGTTCAATGAGGTCTGACTCTTCATGACCACATTTGGAGTTTTCTTGGCAAAGATACTGGAGTAGTTTGATATTTTCTTCTCCAGCTCATTTTACAGCTGAGGAAATTGAGGCAAACAGATTTCCCATAGTCACATAGCTAATAAATGTCTAAGGCGGATTTGAACTTATGAAAGATGAACATTCTTGATTCCAAACCCTTCTGCACCATGTAATTGCCCTAATAATAAGAATAAATAGCATTTATATAGCACTTTAAAATTTACGAAGTGTTTTTTACAAACATTATTTCATTTCATCTGTAAAAATCATGGCTGGTAGATACTATTATTATTTCCATTTTATAGGTGAGAAAATTGAGGTAGTAAGAGATTAAATGACTTGCCAAGGATCATCAAGCTAGTAAATGTCTGAGAAAAGATTTGAACTTGGATTTTTTTCTGACTCCCGATTCAACTCTATCCAGTAGGCCACTTAAGATAGGATATAACTCCTCTCTTCAGTATCTCCCAATCTGTTATAATAGTACTTTGAACATCTTACTTGACTGATTATTACACCAAACAAAAATAATTGAACTTCTCCCTAAATCAGAGAATGCTTAGTCTATACATATTTTCATGAAAAGAGCTGTTTACAGTTTTAAGGTTAATAAACTCATGGGGTTACCCCCTTTCTATTGAGACATCTTCCCCTCATAGTATTCAGCACAGCATTTATACATATCCTCCCATCTCTACTAAGAAGCTATGAAACGTCATTCAGAGGGACCTGGAGGCTTAAGTGCTTTAGTGATAAAAGTCCATTCTCTCAAGCTAGGAGAAGAGAGAACTCTATCTTTGACTCCTGGCGAAAGATAATCACATACACATAAAAAATTCTGTCTGACACTGTAGTCTACTTATTTTCAACCTTTCTTTCCCCCAGTCCTTAATGGCCCCCAAGTTAATATCTCAGAGATACCCATTTTAGTTAGCAGTGGGAGCCCTAGGGGAAAATGTTATAAATATCAAAACAGCCACAAGCTGCAGCATTGGGGAATCATGGAATACTTCAGTTTCCACTTATTATTAGTTCAGGAACTTTGGCTTAATCAGCCTTAACTGGATGCTTTTGACTGCTGAAGTAAAGATCTCTAAGCTTAAACATACTCTCACATAATTTCTTTCCCTTTTTGGACATATAATGCCAGAATTATCTGCTTTGGTACAAAGTTCTCAGACTCTCAAAAAGAGCTCCATTTTACAGCCAAATGTTTCATTTATGAAAGTTATATGAGTTCTTAGGGAAGAAAAAAGTGATATATATGATATATTTATACATGCATGCAGATACTGGGCAGGAAGAACCATTATTAAATCTCTATGACTTCAGTTTTCTCTTCTGTAATGTATTATATAACTTAACAATTCCCTTTTAAATCTACATTTTTAATTCTTAGACTTTCCAGACCTCACTTTTCTTATCTGTAAAATAAGAAGGTTGGCCAAACCTAGCTTTGCAAACTGGTTTTGCAACCCCATATTCTTGTAATTGAATGTAGGGATCACAAAATCATGAGTTATTATCAATAAATGTTTGATTTCTATACCTATTTTGTATATCTATGTATCTGGGGTCAAATAAAAATTTCTCAGATGAAAAGGGATCAAGAGAGAAAAAGCTAAGAAACCATGGCCCACATGACTTTCTGGATCTATGTATTGGATATAAGCATATATGTATATACTTTTTGTTCATCCTACAAATTTTTGTTGTTCAGTCATTTAATTAAGTCACATCTGACTCTTGGTGACCCCATTTTAAGTTTTCTTAGCAAATATATAGGAGTGGTTTGCCATTTCCCTCTCCAGCTCATTTTACACATGAGGAAACTGAGGCAAACAGAATTAAATGACCTGTCCAGGCTCACACGGCTAGGAAATAACTGAAATTGCTTTTGAACTCAGATCTTTCTCACTCCAGACCCAGTACTCTATCTACTGCATCACACAGATGCCCAATGCCACATGTATTAAAAGGAATAAAAATTTTAAGTTCTATTTTAAGGGCAGCTGAGTGGTAGAACTGATAGAATGCTGAGCCTGTAATTAAAAACCTACATTCAAATGTGACCTCAGACACTTACTAACTGGATGACCCTGGACAAGTCCATTGTAAAGTGGGACAATAAAAGCACCTACCTTCCAGGGTTGTTGTCAGGATCAAAACGAGATAATAATTGCAAAGGATTCAGCCCAGTGCCTGGCACTTAGGCCCTTAATTAATGCTCAGTTCCTTTCTTTAACAAATTATATCCTCTCTGTCAGAAATACTGTTCTCCCTCCACAAAGTGGGCTTTAAGCAAATAAAGATTAAAATACCATCAAAGTGGAAGTGAATAATGCCTGTCACTGCAAGCTACTGTGGAATTAGAAAGGTAGCTCACCTGCTGGGTATTGGATCTCTCTCCCTTATCTCCAAGAAATTCAGATCAGATGTCTACTACTCTGTCTGAATCCTTCTGCTGTTAACTTTCCAAATGGAATCTTCTTTTCCCCTGTGCTACTATCACACACGCACACGCACACACACACACACACACACACACACACACACACATATCCCTCAGCATCCACTCCTCCTCTCTACCCCCAACTACAAAACAGTCACAACCTTAGGAAAAAGCACAAATGGCAGTTATGGCAATAACAGGTATTTTCACTCAATATATTGTCGGAGCACAGGATGCCAGTAAAGTGGTGCAGTGATATCGCTGCTTTCTTTTTTATTTGTAGCCTCAGAAATCTGTTCTGAGGATGGTGGAATCAGGGAAAATCACTCTAATCATCGAAAAGAAACCTTCTCAGTGCCAAGAAGCTTCTCTATTCCTGTCAGAGTCAAAAGCAAGGGGCACGATTGATGGTAAACACTAAGTAATCATAACTTATCTCACAACAGGAGGAAAGCAGGGAACAGGTGGGAAGCCCACATCAGACTCGAGGCACATTTAGGGGTGAGCAGGGAGGAGATTTTAAGAAAGTCAAGCCATCAGCCCCTCATTGTTCGTCCTTGAGTGTTTAATCCTAAGCATCAATAGACATCAGGCACATTCATATTTCTTTTCAGGACTTACTCTCCAACACTTTTAATTAAAAAATCCAGGCACAGATTATGCTGTGTTTGTCCTGAGGAAGTGGATTACATAGATAGGCATCTTTTTTTTTTCTTTTCCATCTACCTAGATAACCAGCCCTCCTGGAGAAAACCCATAAGACTAACATGCTGAATAGGCCCGTGCCTCAGCGGTGACTACTCCAGCCAACCAAGCAAATCCCTCCCCTCACCCCAACTCCTCTCATGTTCTCAGGGAGGAGTCTGATCAGTTCACAAAGCAAAGGCTGTTGGCCAGCCACAAAGCATCTCAAATTAGTTTACAGTAAGGGAAAGAAAAAATGTCTTACTACCAATAACTTCAAACAGCTCAACCTCTGTTCTATTTGCTGTGAGTTAATCTCTGAGTCTGGGTAATTGGAAATGCCTGCTGGGGGACCGATGAAACTCTCCGTTTTAGTCTTCTTCAGGCTATTAGAAAGTCAGAATGAACAAATATGGAAATTGTTGGGGGTAGGGGAGTGTCAGGGAGGGAGATGGAATCCAACTACCAAAATAACCACATCATAATTCCTCTCTGTAACCACAAGAATAATTAATAAAAACCCCAAAACAGTTCCTTAAAGCCTAAAGCACTAATTACCCTGTTAAATGTCAGAACTATATGAAAACCTAGGCAAATTGAATCAAGTGAACTCTAAGAATTTAAGGACAGAGAAGACACAAGGCAAGTCTAATCTATAAATCAGGGGAGCTCCTTAGTCCAAGAAGAATAGAGTTTAGATCAGAGATGGCCAACCCATGGCCTTTGGGGTTCTATAACAATCTGTCAAGCTTCACCGAGCAGTAAAAAAAAGGGTGGGAAATGCCATTTCTAATTGTGGTTATGGTGTGAGCAGAAGTAATGTCATGTCTGTTGGGTGGCCATGTCCTTCATTCTCAAAGAGAATGAAAAGGCTATCACTTCAGGAAGGTAATGTGAATTGGACGTAAGTGAAGCAGGACTGTGCAAACTCACTCTCTCCTCCTGAGCCATCTGGCATCGGTGGCTAGATATAGATCAGGACAACTGGAGATGGCTCCGGATACAATGGGAGAGACCTTGGCCTTTTTTAAGTTAAGGTTTTTAACAGGTCTCAGTTTGTTTGAGTCAATGTCTTCTAAGTGATTAAGGGTAGGTGAGAAATGAGGTAAAAAGTGGCCTTTTTACCTAGTCAAAAAAAAATCAATCTGGGAGAGGAAGACCTTCTGGGTTTCTGTCCAAAACAAAAAATTTCTATTTACATTCATTCTGAACCATTAGAGCCCACCAAACAAAGACCAAATGAAGTCTGGGCTAGGACCAATAGATTATTGGCTAATCTATGAGGGCCAGAGTGATTTGAATTTAAGGTATGGTCCTTAAAAATAAATCTAGTTCACTCTTTTTATTATGGTTTGCTTGAATTTTATTTTCTTTCTCTTTTTTTTTAACTTTTTGATCTGATTTTTCTTGTGCAGCAAGACAATTGTATAAATACGTATGCCTATACTGGATTTAACATATATTTTTACCATGTTTAATATATATTGGATTACATGCCATGGGGAGAAGGGTGAGAGGAAGGAGGGGGAATGGGAACACAAGGTTTTTCAAGGGTCAGTGTTGAAATATTACCATTGCATATGTTTTGAAAATAAAAACTTCAATTAAAAAATAAAAATAAAAAAATAAATCTAGCCTGTAAAACCCAAGATAGTACTTTGGGTGACCTAAAACAACACAATTGTCCACAACAAGGGACCAATTCCATAGCAGACTGGGCCTGTGGTCAGACTACATTTGGAATGGTGTTTTCAAATGGGGATATCATGCATTAGAATAGACATGAATGATTCCGGGAAGAGGATCAGGGTAAGGAAGGGCTGATGTAGAGAGGTAAGAACCCCAACATATGGAGGAACTGGGGATGCCGAAGAAGGCAAGAAGTGGGGAAGGATGGGACAGGGATGTTCAAGACATCCCATCTTCTAAGTACTCTGTGAGCTACCATAACACTCATTGTGCTTAGCTCCAAAGGATGAAACTACAAGAAATGGGTGGAAGCTGCCAAGAGTTGTATTTAATTTTAAAGTAACAGAAAACTTCTTAACAATTAGAAATGTCCAAAAGTAGAACAGATTGCCTCAGGAGATGATGAATTCCCTCAAACAAAGGCTGAATAAGCATTCAACAGGGAATGATTTCTGCAAGCCCTTCCAACTCTGAAGTGCTTAGATTGTGTGATATCACAGAGTAGAGAAACAGATGAAAAGCATCCTTCTGTTCAATATTTTTTAAAAAATGAATTAAGTACAAGATAATAATAACTAGCATCTGTGTAGTACTTTTAAGGTCTGCAAAGAGTTTTTTAAATTATTATCTCGTTTTATCCTCTGAACAAGCCTGGAAGGTTGTTGTTCAGTCAATGAGTGGTGTCTAACTCGTCATGACCCAATGGCCACAGCATACCATTACTGTCCATAGGGTTTTCTTGGGAAAGATACTGCAGCAGTTTGCCATTTCCTTCTCCAGTGAGTAAGGCAAGAATATGGAAGTGGCTTGTCATTTCTTTCTCCAGTTCTTTTTACAGATGAGAAAACTGAGGCAAAAAGGGTTAAGGGATTTGCTGAGCATCACAGGATTAGTGTCTGGGAACAGATTTGAACTCAGTTCTTCCTGACTCCAAGCATAGTGTTCTATCCACTGACTTATCTAGCTACCCAACTTGGTCGAAGGAGAACAGACTTTAGTTTAAAGGTGGTCAACCCATGGCCTCTTGGGATTTTATTAGATCCTTCCAAGCTTCATGGGCAGTGAATCAAATATTAAAAAGGTACTAAGGGTGGGAAATTATTATCCCCATTTTACAGATGAGGAAACTGAGGCACACAAAGTAATTGATTTAGTGTCACACTGTTAGTTAGGCAGATTTTGAACTTAGGTCTATTGAACTCCAGAACCAACAATAAGAAGCTGTCTCTAATTTTGAGGGAAAAATATCATGATCGTTTTTCAGTGACACAGATAGATCAGACTGGCCACCCTGGTTTTAAGGACAGTCAGGAGAGATTAATTACAATGAACTGGGTGAGCCTTCCTAAACTTTCTAGGAAGATGAAAGCCAGGAAGCACTGGCAATAATAAGAGCTATAAACCTGAAAGAATATCTTAAACGGTCTCAGAAGAATCTATGTATTGATGACAGTGACAGAATGGAAAATGGCTGACATTTTAGTAGTCCTTTAAGATTTGCAAAGCTCTTTAGATATACAAAAATACTGTGAGGTAGATGAGATTGTCATCTCCATTTTGTTGATGAAGAAACATTCAAGAAAAGTTTAAATTGCTCAGGATTCTACAGCTAGTATCTTAAGCGGGATTCAAATCTTGGTTTTTCTAAACTCTCAGTCTGGCATCAGAAACACTTAAATTCAAATTTAGCCTCAGACACTTGCTAGTTGTGTGATCCTGGGAAAGTCATCTAACCCCACTTACCTCAATCTTCTTATCTTTAAAACAGCTAGAGAAGAAAACTTTTGTATCTTTGCCAAGAAAACCCCAAATGAGATCATGAAGAGTTTTTTTATGATGGAAAGAATTGAATAACAACAAAACTTCCTAACTGCAAGTCCAGAGCTCTATCATTTATTTCAGGTGGCCTGACAAATACACCCATTTTGATGATCTGTTACAGGAATCATAGAGACATCTTGTATAATTTGGGAAAAATCATTTAACCATGAATGGTGTTACCTTTTTCATATTTAAAATGAAAGAAAACATTCTTTTCACTTTAAAGATGTGAGAAATGGGTCTCTATGCAAAAGTTCACACAAAATTTGGCACTTGGCGTAAAGGAAAGAACACTGAATGGGGAATCAAAAGAGTTGGCTCTTAGTTGTGGCTCTCATACCACCTGTGTAATTTTCCCCTCTCTAGACATCAGTTTCCTTCTTTGTAAAATGGGAAGAGAAGCTGAACTAGAACAAATCTTCTTTACCTAACAATTGTCAGTATGATGTTGAACAAATCTCTCCTTCCTATTCCTAATCTACCTTTCTGTATAATGGAGGAGGGAGGGCCTGAACAAGATCAAAGTTTCTTTACCTCACACTGCCAGGGTGAATTTAGATAAAACACTTTTTTTTCTCTAAACCTCAGTTTTCCTTTCTGTAAAATGAGAGCAGGATGTGAATTACATCAAAGATTCTTACATAAGGTCCACAGTTTACAGAAAGATTTCAGAGGATCGATAAAGTTGGATGAGGAAAAAAAGGAATTAGACTTTTAATTTTACTAAGCTTTAACTGAAATCAAGCATTTCCTTTCCTTCAATTATTTTAAAACAACCAAATAACTTTTTGGGGAGAAAATTTCCATAGTGTTTCTTGACCCCCCACAAAAAGGATTAGATAATCTCTTTGATCCTTCTAGCAGTATGATTTTTCTCATTCTAGAGTGAATAAATATTTACGGCAACTGGGATGAATATAATAATATTAGGGGCTGGCCTTCACCCTGACCTGCTTTTGTCTTCTCTTCTACATGAATCAAAAAGTGGCCATAGAAAAGCTAGAGCTCGGGAATGAAGCCCAGGGTGAGGAACTCTATTCCTGAGTCTTTAAGAATAGCACTCAAGGAACTAATTTCTCATGAAGCCTTGATTTTTCTTTTCCAAAAACCAACTTATATCATAAGAACCTTATGAAGAATCAGCCTCTTTGGGTTTCAGAAATGCTCTATATTCTATCAGGGGGCTTGATTTGCAGAGCACGAAGCCCTGAGAAGCTTTAACTGAAAATTCATTAACAGTATGAGGAAAACAATTGTTCAGGATTTTCACTTAAACTGAGAGATCATAAGAATACAGTAAAGATTTATGGACCATGTAATGACACCACATGTAGCATTGCCTTCCTAAAAAGGAAGTTAGTCTCCTTGGGATGGTATAGGTAGAGAGGTAGGTTACATGGTCTCTAAGCTTCCATTTCAGCTTCAAGTATGTCCTATCTATGTGACCCTAGATAAGTCACATAACCCAGTTTTCCTCAGTTTCCTCATCTCTAAAATGAACTGGAGAAGGAAATGACAAAGCATTAAACTATCTTTGCCAAAAAATATCCTAAATAGGATTACAAAGAGTAAGACATAAGACTACTCTTTACGTCTTGTGCTATGTCAAGCACAACAACGAAGTCCATCTGGATTCTAAATCTCCGATTCAATAACTTCTAATGCCCTTCCCAACAGGATAATATTTTGTAGTAACACTAAGTGCTATTGCTGAAAGGATCAAAGAGGGAAGAGTTCTCCATAAAACAGAGAGACAACTGAAGCAAGGATAGAACATCACCCAGATGTAGAAACATGGAGTTACAAAAAGACTTATTAGAGTTTTGAATTTCGGCTCTAACAATAAATAGGAGCTGAAGCAAATCATATAACCTCTCTGACCTGTTTCCTTCTCCATAAAATAGAGAGAAAAATACTTATACCAGCTACCTCATGGGGTTATTCTGAGGGAAATATTTCAGCCTTTTCTAGTTTTAAAAATCAAAAAAATTCTAAATAATATGGGTTTGCTGTTTGTTCTAATACACCTATAAACATGTCTTCATAATTCTTTCCCTATACCCTCCACAATTCTTCCAATCCTGCCTCCCATCTTAAAGAAGGAAATGGGCAGCTAGATGATGCAGTGGACTAAGGATAGTTCCTAGAGTCAGAAGGATGTGAATTTAAATCCAGCCTCAGACACTTACTAGTTGTGTGATCTTGAGCAAGTCATTTCACTTTAATTGCCTTTTTAAAAAAAGAGACAATGACCAGATACAATGAGGTATGAGGTTTAGAAAACAGAACTCTAATGTAAAGAGGAAGGTTCGAATGAATAAAGGGGAAAAAGCAAGGCAGAGACTATAGAGAATGCAGTTAATTCAGTCATTAGACTTTTCTATCATCCTAGAAGTTAAAAAGAAAAGGCTTCAAAAAGGTGGTGGGGGAAAAATTTTAAAGAGGTTTATGAGTTTAAAAAAGAGCAAAGTATAAGGGAGGGGGAACTGTGAGCACCCATGGGCATTACAGAAATGGGTAATAATTAAAGGCCAAAAGAAGCAAGGTATTGGAGTCAAACAATGGTGAGAAAAAGAAGACTATTAGTCAATTAGAGTGTTTTCTACAGGGGCACTTGTACAATGAACACAAAAGAAGTCTGTGAGTTTCTGACCTTAAGAAACTCTTACTTCCCAATTAGATGTATTCCTCAGGAGAGCAAGGATACTGATCCCCCACATTGACATTATTGCCATTAGAAACAGCAGTGCAGTGTCACAGAGATAGCACTGTTGAATTATTTAAGGGTAGTAAGGAACTTGAAAGCCATCATGGTCCATTGAGAAGTCTGGGTTCAAGTTCTGGTTCTATCACTAATTTGGTGTACTTCTCTATACCTCAGTTTCTTATTCTGTCAAATGAGGCAGCTGGACTAAATCATCTCCATTCATTCCCAGCTCTTTAAACTCTAGAATTTGGCTACAATATTAGTTAGGGGAGTATGACCTACCATTCCCTAAATGTATTAATTCCAATAAATCTTTTACAAACCACTGGTGGACCTGGCTTGAAAACTGAAGGGATGCTTGTGATTCATGTGCCTGAATCATGTCAACACTTCTCATCATCTAGGCAGGTAGGTAGATAGAATGGATAGTGTGCCAAACCCAGTATCCGGAAGATCCAAGTTCAAATGTAGTCTCAGAGGCTAATTATGTGAGTGTAGGGAAATCACTTAACTTCTGTATTCCTCAGCTATAAAGTCTGTTTCCTCAGCTATAAAATGAGGTTGATAACATTGCACCAACTCTTATTAAGGATCAGAGTTACTGAGGATCAAATGAGATCATATTTGTAGAGTATTTAATACAGTGCCTAGCACATAGTAGGTGCTACATGAATTCTTATTTCTCATAGTAGGTACTATATAAATTCTTATTTTTTCTAACCATTGTCCCATGTCAGAATGCAAAAAATATGCTAAGACCAGACAATAAATAAAAATTCATATTACAGTCTTAGAACCATCATACAATCTGCCTGTTAAAATCCTTCCTCTTCCAGGAAGCCATTCCTGATTCTCTAAAATAGAACTCAATGTGCTTTTTCTCTGTTTCTGTTTCTCTCGTGCTGTGTGTGTGTGTGTGTGCGCGCGTGCGTGTATGTTGTGTAAAAGATATATACATATATCTTTTGCACACACACACACAAATATCATAAAGTATGAAAATTGGAAGTGCAATGGGAGAACAGGTTGAATAAATAAGAATTATCAGGATATTGGACTTGGTTTCTCAAAGAAAAAAGCTTTATTGCTGTATAAAGCAGGACGATCAAGCAGCATTAAGGGACTTGTTGGTTTCTGTCTCTTCTTCCTCAGATCCTTTCCTTCAAATTTCATCCAATTCTTAGCAGGTTCACCAAAGAAATGCAAGTCAACATTTCAAAGGGAATTCAGAAGGGGTGGAGGCCTCCAGTTCCATTTCTCTCTTCACTACCAGTGCTTTGGCATCCCAACTGAAACATCCCTCAGTGTACAGGAAACTGTACTGCATAGAGCACACAACAAGCAGTTCAAGCCTCCAACTGGGGCTGCTCAGTTGCTCCTAAGGTGAAGCTCTGACTCAGTCAGAGGAAATAAGGGGGAGGGAAACAAGGAGGAAGAGTAGGGACTTACAAAGTGATTCCCCCAGGGAAGGTGGAGGAGAGGCCAAGAAGGCCTGCCCTAAGGCTCTGCTCTTCCTGGGTTTCAGAACCAATTAAATGCAGTGAGAAAGCAGGTTTGATAAGTAAGAATTACCTGGACACTGGACTAGTTAGTTTCACAAAGAAAAAGCATGGAATGAAGCAGCATCAGGAGACTGGTAGGTCTAAGGAAGTACTACAGAATGGGTATTTTATACAGAAATGGGGGAAGATATTTACTCTTTGTTCATTGGTTAGACCCTCTCCAGAGAAATGTTTACTTCTTAACCACTGGCCAAAAACAAAACAAGGAATAGAAACATAATAGGATCAAGTTTATTGGCATCCTTTCTACACCCAATCTCCTTGCACCTGGGTGTATGGTTGACCATCTCCTGTTCACCACAACCCAAGTCCCCTGCACCTGTCCTGGTGGGCAGCAGCAACTTGTTTTCCTTTCTCTGCTCCTAATTACAAACAGAGGCCCTGCTGGGGCCCATTCCAGAAGGAAACTTTAAGGAGCATTCGATTCAACTTTCTAATCTTTCGGATGAAGGAAGTGAAGTACCTTAATTCCTTTCCTCTGTCCCAAGAAGTGAAGTGACTGGTCCAAAGTCATGTTGTTGATTAAGCAAAAGTTAGGACCTGTATCCAGATCTCTGGACTTTTTGGACTCAAGGTTCAGTGTTATTTCCATTTTTCAAATTGAGTCAAACCTTCATAGTTTTCTTCTCTTTCTCTTCCTTCTCCCTTCTTCCCTCCTTGTCTCTTTTCCTCCCTCCTTCTTTTTTTTCTCTTTCTCTCCCTCTCTCCTGAGTCTACATATATATGTAGAGAGAAAGAAAGAGAAAATATATAATCACTCACATATATGCATGAATACATATATGCATATATGTGTCTGTATATATACACACATACATTTAAATAACATCATTTTTAATTAAAGCCATTTGTGTATGTCTTCTCTCATCCACTGGGTTATAAACTCCTGAAGGAAAAGAGGAAAGGGAATCATCGTTATTTCATTTTTGCAGCCTCAGCACCTAGCACAGGACCTGGCACACACAAAAAAAAGGTATTTACTAAATATATTCTGAATTGAACAAAGACAATAATAAGCAGCCCAGGATGCTTCAGAAGTTGGGGTATCAAACCCATCCATCATTTCCACAGGAACAAATTACTAAATAAAAGCCAAACGATGCCCATTTAAAATCTCATGAAAGAGAAAGAAACCAGTCCATACTGAAAGCAATTTTACAGTCATGGACAGAGGGATAGAGAGAGGTAAAGTGGGGATGTAAGGGGGTGAGGAGGAGAAGGGACAATCTTATAAAAAATCATTACACATAATCTCTGTCCCTTACTTTGAAAATTCAAGATCCACACAGGTCTTATAAACAGTCAACATTCACAGCTTTAATTTCAAGAGGGGAGGAGGGAAGGAAAGAGCACCCAACTGAGATCTACATCAGAATCGTCACTGTAGCACTGAACAGCATAAATTAGAGATGCTGTTAAAGCCATCCCCTAGACATTTAAGTCAGCTTTTCTCTAACCTGAAACTACTTAGCAACAATAGTAGACAATACTGCATTTCAAAATCTGGCCATAAGAACGAATTGGAGGTTTATGTCTACCCAGTGATTTTTATTTTCGACAATCAACCAACTCTGAAAAGGTCTCTCTGTGGCTGTATTTACATCACCAACTCCATGGGCTATTTTAAGAGAGTCCTCCTGCTTCCAGGAGGAAGTGAAACTCTGAACCACCAAGAAACCAAGAGCTGGCGCCCTCAAAGACTTGGAAGGCAGACAACTTGGCCAAGAGAGGCAAAAGCTCCAGGGACAGGTGGTGGGTTGATGGCTGGCAGGACCAGGGAAAGGTTTGCCTTTACAGTCAGGCAGCAAGCAGAAGGGAGGAGGAGCCTGAAGATAGCTAGGATTTGGCTTCCTGGGTCCCACCCCTCCTTGAGAGTACAATCCATGAAGCTATCTGTCTGCAAGAGTTGAGTACAGAGAGCTGGGACAAGAGGAACAGGAATGAGCTGAGTAGTTCAAGGCCAGGGAAGAGGGAAATCACTCAACCAACATGTATTATATGCCAAGTATCAAGAGTCATCATGAAGTGATGGATGGAGATCTGCCCTTGGAGGAAGGAAAGACCTGGATTCAAGTGCCATCTCTGATACACTGTGTGACTTTGGGCAAATGACTTAATTTTTCAGTGTTCCAGAAAATTCTCTAAGATTATTATAGAAATATAATTATGGAAATCATAGGAAAATGCTGATCTGCTTGGATACAGGGGAGAATCCCCTACATCAATGAAATCATAAACCTGGAACAAGAGAAGTTGTAGAAAACACACAGAACTATGTCATCCCTGTCCTCAATGGACTCATCCTTTCATTCACCAATGTGCAATAAATTGTACTAGATACTAGGGTGAGGGCACAATATAAATGTAAAATACTGTCTTCCTTCCTTCTTTTCTTTCTTTCCTTCCTTCCTTCCAGCTTTTTCTTCCATCTTCTTCTTTCCTTCCATCCTTTCCTTCTGTTCTTCCTTCCTCCCTCCCTCCTTCCCTTCCTCCCTTCCCACTCTCTTTTTTTCCATCTATTTATCTATGCATCTATCTTCGAGTGCATTTGAAGAATATTAAGTATTTAGAAATCTCACGATAGAGAACTTGCTTTCAGGTAGGGGATTCAAAGGAAGTTATAAGCAGGCAATGTCATTTAAACTAGGCTTGGAATGGTTGAGGAAATAATGCGCAGCTCTCTTCTATAGCTGGGTGACCTTAGCAAGTAGGTGGCTGAGTAGATCAGGAAGACCCGAGTTGAAATCCCTTCTTGTGCACTCAATAGTGGTTTGGCTTTGGACCAATGCCTTAATCACACTGGGTGTCAGTTTCATCATGTGTTAAATGAAAGGATTGGAGTTGATGGTCCCTAAGGTCCCTTTCAGCTCTAAATTGATGATCCTATATATCATTTGTCTGTGCCTCAGTTTACTTATTTGGAAAATGAGAATTGAATGAGATCATCTCTGAGGTCTCTCTCCTGCCCTAAAGTTTCATAGCTCCTACAGCAATTATTGTCTGTACTATTCATTTAGCAATTAATCATATACTGCCATGTGACATCTCTTCTCTCTTTGCCTTGAACTATTACAAGCCTACCCTGACAAACCTCGTTAATTGGTTCCACAAAATACAAGGCAATTCATGAGATTGGGAGGAGGGAGAATCGGCTCCTCTGGAACAATATTATAAATGGGAGCTATATTCCTGGTCATCCAAAAATTAAACAATAAAAGCTTAAAAATAGGTCTTTACAGAGAGCTAAGTCAGTTTAATCTTTATACAATCACTCTCCTACTGATTGACTGATTCTTCTCTCCCTTCCAGTCTTCGTTCTGAGGATTTGAGACCCCTCCTCCTTTCCCCCCTCCTAGTTTGTCACTGAGAGAAAGGAACCAAGATAAAAACAGCAACAAAGAACAACTTTGGAAGAGGCAGTTCTTAAGACCCATTACAGCTCAACTCCAGTTTTGAGATGAATTTTGGGGGAACACAACATAGCTCTTAAGTAGAAGAAATTAAAATTTTACCCTGTCTACTCAAATCCTCTGAGCTGATGATGACCCCAAATCACATTCATCACTGCATTCATTTGCTTTATCATCTCCCTGTTCCCTCCTTCTTCTTCTCCACTGTCTTCCTACTTTCTCCTCTTGCCTCTCTCATACACTGAATCCAGGCCAAAGATCTGTCTTCAGTGATATGTTTTAGCATCATGTCAGGGCCAAGCACAACGAGGGGCTTAATCAAAATTAACTGAAGCTGACCCTTAATTATAGCCTTCCCTCATGCTGTAACTTATCACCCGACCCTTCTTAGAATTTTGATGATGCTATTCAGGACATCACTTCCTATTCTCAATGGGCATATTTGGATAGCAGGATTTAAAATAATGTTTTGGACACAAATATCTTAGCTTCCCACACATACACATAACACAGGCTTCAATTAGAGTATTAAGTAGTTTGCCATATGTAGTATTTGAATCTAATCAGATAGATGATATAGTCAATAAAATTGATAAGAACAATAATGATAATAATAATAATTGCATTTTTATAGTGGTTACTATGTGCCAGGCACTATAAGTGCTTTATAATTAATATCTCATTTGATCCTCACAACAACCCTGGGAAGTAGGTGCTATTATTATCCCCATTTTACAGATTAAAAAAATGAGGTAAATATATAATGGGACTTGCCCAGGAGCAAATAGCTAAAAAGCATCTGAGGCTAAATTTGAACTTAGGTATTTCTAACTTTACTGGCATTCAATCCACTGTGCTACCTAGTTGCCCCTTTTCAAAACTACAATTGTCCAAAATGGAAATCATTATCTTTCCCTCTAAATCTTCCCTTGACTATGTTGTCCTCCTGGTCCCTCAGACTCCTAACATAGGAGTCACTCTGGATTCCTTACTAATGCCCGCTCCCTGAATCCAATCTATTGCCAAAGCCTGTCAAAGGTATATCCTTTTCACTTTATGACTAGATTATTGAAATAGCCTCTTGCTAGGTCTGCCTGTCTCAAGTATCTCCCCACTCCAATGCATCTTCCATTCAATCACTGAAGTGATTTTCCTAAAGTCTATACTATATTATACTCTATGTCACCTCCCTATAGGGTAAACCCAGTGATTAACTCTAACCTCCAGGATGAAATACAAATAATTCTGTTTTGTCTTCAAAGCCTGTCCCCTCCCCACCTTTTCAGTCTTTCTATACCTTACTTCCTATCACATATTCTTCAGGCTGGTGACATTGGCCTATTCTATTATCATTTTTCTCTTTTTACCCTGTCCCCTCCCCTCAAGAGGAGACTTGTTTTGTATGACCACTACTTTCCTTAATCTATTCTTCCTTTCTACTTCCTACCTTTAATCCTTTTCCCTCCTACTTTCCCTGTTGAGTAACATGAATCTCTGTACCTAATTATATGTGAATGTATAGTCTTCTTTTCTTGACCTAATTCAGTTTAGAATAATTCCATTCACTTTCACTGCTTTTTCCATTGTATAAACTCTTCCTTATGTGTTCCCATTTATGTGACATAATTTTTTCCATTGTTCCTTTCCCTTCTCCCCCAGAGAGCCCCTCTTTCTTACTTCACCATAGGCAGAGTCTAATTATATTGACTTTAAGATCCTCCAATGATGATTAAGTTCTGAGAAGTTACACATATCATTTCCCCATGTAAGAATGCAAACAGATTAAGCTTATTTAGTCCCTTGTGATTTCTCACTCATGTTTACTTTTTTTTTTTTTAAATAATTGAGTCCTGTGTTTAAATGTCAAATTTCCTATTCAGTTCAACTTTTCGAAAGGAATGCTTGAAAGTCCTACTTTACTAACTGTCCATTCTTCTTCTCCCTTCGCCTCCCCCACTCCTTCTCCTCCCAACATATAAGAGTATACTCAGTTTTGCTGAGTAGGTTATTCTTGTTGTAATTCTAGCTCCTCTTCCTTTCAGAATATCATATTCCATACCCTCCTTTCTTTAAAAGCCATGGCTGCTTAATCTTGTGTGACTCTGACTGTGGCTGAATGGTACTTGAATTCTTTTTGGCTACATTTTCTTCTTGACCTGAGAGTTGTGGATCTGGGCTACAATATTTCTTTGAGTTTTCATTTGGGGATGACCAATGAATTCTTTCAATTTCATTTTTCCTTTCTAGATCTAAAAGATCTGGGCAGGAAAAAAAAGATGCTTATTCTCTTTTTAATTCATGCTTTCAGACCAATGATTTTTATATTCTCTCTCTTAGATCTATTTTCCAAGTCAATTGCTTTCCTTGTCATACATTTTATAATGTAACTTTGGTTTTGTTGGCTTGTATGTAATTGAGTTTCAGTAAATTATTACTAGATTCAGTCACTATTTGCCCTCTAGAAGATTTTCTTGGTTCAGAGAGACTGAACTGATAGCTACTACTCTTTGGTCTTAGTCCCCTGCTCTGTTTTTTTTTTTTTTCACTGAAGACTTATGTGATGGAATTAGAACTGAGTCACCACCATTCTGCTCCTGTGTTGAGAACCCCATGCTAATTAACACTCTAAAATTTGTTTTGTGTTCAGTACTCAACTTGGGCACTCCAGAACTAAGACCATACTCTCATCACCAATATCTATATGACCTAGAATTTGGTAGTTGATGACAAAGCTTCCAGATGTTACCTGTTTTTGTATCTTGTACTAACTCAGAGGTTCACTAGAATCTCTTTCTGCCCCAGTGTTTCCTGTATTGGTGTTCTCTCAGTACCCTTTCTGTCCCCAAGTACTAGGATGCTCCTGGTCCTACAGCTGCTGCCATACCACTTACACTCATGGATAGTCTCCACCCCAGTATCCACAGACTTAAGGTTCACAGGCACTTAAGCTGCCCTGGGTGGAAAAATGATTCACTGAGACTTTTTGATGGCTTTCCTGATCAGAATTCAGCCTAGTGTGTTTTCTACATTGTGAGAGCTGGGGGAAAAAGCCTTACTTTCACTCTGCCATTGTGACTTTACCTTCTTCTACTGATATTTCTTAAATGGAGGACATCATGGTCAGATCTATGCTTTAGGAATATCAATTTGGCAGTTAAATGGAAAATTGATTAGAGAGGGCAAAGAGTAAAAAGCAGTGAAATTCAATTAAGAGAGTACTGCAATTGTCCAAGTGAGAAAATAATGAATAAGGGTAGCAATTGTGTGAACAGAGAGAAAAAAGTATGGTTACAAGAGATATTGGCAACAGATTGCATAGGTTGGATGAGAAAACTCATCAAGTCAAAAAAAAAGATTTTGACATTATGTATATCAGTGTTCTAATGCCACCTTCTGCAATAGATCTTACCTAATACCCCTTCCTCCCCACCTATTAGTGCCTTCCCTCTCAGATTATCTCCCATTTACAATTCTAATGCTTAAAACTGCACTAAAGTTTTATATATTTTACATAAACATAGTTGTTTGTATGTGATCTCTTCCATTAAGAAATGAGCAGGATCCCTTGGAGCTCTTGTTTTTGCTTATTATTGTATCCCTAGCACTTAGCAGAGTGCCTGGTACATAGTAAGTGGTTAATAAAAGTTTGTTGGTAATATAATCAAAATTAGTGAAACTATAATCTTTCTTGCAGAAATACTGTAAAAAATGTTTTCCTATACATTACTTTATCTGGACCTCATAACAGTTCTATGAGATAGGCTGGGAAGGTATTATCCCAATTTTATAGATAAGGTGATAAACACAAAGATAGCTTACTTAAAGTCATATAACTAATTAGAAGACAAATGTTCTTCACCCTAGTTCAGAGCATTTCTTCTATTATATTTGGAGGCAATCACCATGAAAACAAGTTGAAAAAATAAATATTTATTAAGTACTTCTAATGTATAAAACACTATGCCAAGCACTAAGGATACAAACCAAAAAAATTAGACAGTCCTTGCTTTCAAAGATCTCACCCTCTAATTGGGGAAGACAACATATACAAAGAAAAGAATGGATAAAATTGCCCTATAATAGGATCCAAAGAGAACTTTAGTAACTTAGTCGTGTGGTCCAAGATAGATATATCCTATTTTCTAAGATCTATTCTAAATTCATAGCAATGTCTCCACCAAGTCTTCCTTTAGTAACTCAAAACATAAATCTCACTAGGAAAAGCTGGCTCGGGGCAGCCAGTTGGCACAGTAGATAGAGATTGGTCAGGAGGATCTGGGTTCAAATCTGATATCAGACACTTAGCAATTCCTAGCTGTGTGACTGCACACATCACTTCCTAATTTTCTTTTTAAAAAATCCTAATGAATAAACAAATAATTTTAAAACAACAACAACAACAACAACAAAGGAAAAGCTGGCTCAGTTTGTACCCAGCAAAGACTAGCTAAGTTAGGAAAGAATCATCACCAGAGAACTACTTATCAATGATGACTTTGGCCATGACAACTCACAAGTCTTATCTTCTTTTAAATACTGAGGCATAATAAAGGAGGGCAGAATACCCTCCCTCGTAAAATCACATACTTCTTAATATGGAGAGGTGCCGATACAGGAAGGTTAAAAGTATGCTTA
The DNA here is from genome assembly GCF_016432865.1 of Antechinus flavipes. NCBI lineage: Eukaryota > Metazoa > Chordata > Mammalia > Dasyuromorphia > Dasyuridae > Antechinus > Antechinus flavipes. The sequence continues at coordinate 298,933,329 of NC_067399.1, read as the reverse complement.
TTAATCTTAAATATTGGCTTTATATAAGGCATTATTATTTATCTAGTTTATTACCTGTCTTGTGATAGTAAACTATAAAAAGACCACATTTAACTCATTTTGAATATAATGCCATGTGACAAATATAGCCTTTAGGTTATGATGAAAAAAACAACACCAAACCCACATACTTCCTATCATGGGCACTTCTCTGTATGACCCAAACATCTGTCTTAATGCAAGAAAGCACAGCATGAGAATAAATTAGTACCCTTACCCACAGAGTCAGGGAGAAAGGAAGGGTGGAGAATGAAGAAAGTGCTACTCAAATATAGGTGCTTTTTGTTGTCTCCAGAGTGAAGATCTCTCTTTTCCATGTCCAGGTTCTTATTAAGGAACCAACATGCTATGTGACCTTGACAAATAGCCTACTCTAATGACTCACAATAGCATAAATGTAACCCCCAGCTTTTTAAAGGTTATTCTGGTACAAAGCAAGTCTTGACAGAATCTACTAAGCTGGAAAAATTCTAAGTACAAATCCTTGAAGGCCAACATAAGTACAAAAAGCTAAGTACCAGTAGGTGGATCCTTGTGTGATAAATTCTTTGATCATGGCAACCAATGAAAAACATAAAAATCACAAAATGATTCTAAAACCTGTGTATAGAACCCAAGGACTGTTATAATATGGCTGAAAAAGATCTGTCACTGCTTTTAAATTGTCTATAAATATTAAATCTTGATACATTCAATGTGAGATATTTGTCCAAAGAGTACTTTGGACTAGGGGCAGCTAAATAGGGTAGTGGATCAAGCATGGAGCCTGCAGTTAGAAATTCATTTTCCTAAATTCAAGGCTGGCCTCAGACACTTACTGGCTATGTGACCCTGGGCAAATTGCATGCCTCTGTTTGCCTCAATTTCCTCATCTATACAATGGACTAGAGAAGGAAATGGCAAACCACTGTTATCTTTGTCACGAAAACTACAAACAAAAAGTTGCACATGACTAAAATGACTGAACAACATGTGTCAGGTCTATGTTACGTAGGCATTGAGGACACAAATACAAAATATGGCATTTACTAGTAGGGCAGAGGTTCTTAATCTCGAGTCCATAACTTTTTTTTAATGTTTTGATAACTATAATTCTCTGTAATTTCTATGTATTTTATTTTATGAATTTAAAAATATTCTGAAAAGGACTGCTAAAAAGATCCATAATCAAAAAGGTTAAGAACTCCTATACTCTACTGAATCATTTCACTACTGATCAGCCCCTGATCAAGGGAGCTTTAAGCTAAAATAATGGAGGAAATGGGATCTGATGCACTCGAGCAGAGATAGAATACGGAAAGAATAACAGAAGAAAAAGCAAAGCAAGTAAATCATAGGAAAGAAAATATCCAATAAGAGTCAGCAACAAACCCCACAGTTTTAGTAAAAATCAATGCACAAAAATAGAAATGATCAACAGGGTGAATGAAAGATTCCTCCCCCAAAAAGAAAGTGTGAATGCATAAATATCCTGGATAGAAAGTTGGAAGAGGAACTTTAGAAGTCATCCTGTTCTAATCCCTTCATTTTGTAGACAAGAGAACTGAAGCTCAGAGGAGACAGGTAAATGTCAGAGCCAGGACTGGAAGTCAGGTTTTTCTATTTCAAATTCAGCAGTCTTCCCACATTATCACTGAGACTTGGTAGGATGAGACCCAAGGTCTACAAGGTAATCCCTTATTCAAAAGGAACAGCATAGCTATAGAACATGGAATAGGACTGCATATTAAATAGACTAACCTATATAAGGAAATCCAAGGAATCTAATAATGAAGAGCATTTGGGTAAGGATCATAAAGAGAGAAATACAAGTTATATTGTCATGCAGATTTACTACAAAAGCGAGGAATTAGATGAAGGGCTCAGGAAACAAATCTCCAAAATGGCAATGAATCTGTGTTCTAGCTGTTTCTAATAGGTGGTCCTCATCCCTTCTTCTATAATAAAGCAGAATGAGCCTCTATGTTTTTTTTTTTTTTTTAGTCAGAGGTCTTCAGATATTTATAGATAGCTATCACACCTTAACTAAGACTTCTTTCAGAAGTGAGATATTTTGGTCATGGGGAACTTCAATTCATCAGAAAGTTAGTAGGAAAAAAAACAAGCAACTCTATGCAAAAATAACAACATCATTCATTTGTGATTTGACTTAATGATAATTTCACCCTTTAAAAGGTGAAAGAAACAAAAGAGCTAGTATTTTACACTTAATTTTGAACAATAAAAAGGAACTGGATGCTGAAATAAAAATGAAGAAAACCTTGGGGGCAAGTTATTACTTTATCAGAGTTCATGATCAACCAATCAACAAGTATTTATTAGTATTAACAATGTGCCAGGTCCTGCGTCAAGTGTTAGAGATACGATTACAAAAAAAATGAAACAAAATCCTTAGTGTGAAGGAGCCTGCCTTCTGCTGAAGGACATATGTACTTAAATATATTCAAAATAAATACAAAATAATTAGGAGAGAGGTAATAAACAATTGGAGAAAGAAAATCAAGAAAAGGCTTCATGAAGAGGTACAGCTTAAGTTGCATCTTGAAGAAGAGAAGAAATCTAGCAGTCAAAGATGAGAAGGATGGCATTCTTGGCAGGGGGGCTTCCAAATGCAAAGGCCTAGATACTGGAGATGAAAGGCTATATATAAGGAATAGCAAGAAAACCAGTTGGCTGAAGCACAAAGTATGTATGCAAAAGGAAGTCAAGAATGGGAAAGGAAATAATGAATGAGATTGAAGAATAGATTAGTGCCAGAAGGGCTTTCTAGCTTTTCAAAGATAGAGAAGAAAAGGAAAGGCAGACAAAAACTGATATATACTCTAGATAAGGAGAGAATAGATTTCAAAGGGTTTAGAAAGAGAAGAGATGGGATCCATTGGCCTAATAATCTTCACAGAAAGTTGACTCAAATAGGATAAAAGGCATTTCAAAAATAAAATTCTCAAGATCTAAGCAGAAATTATTCTGATAATGATGAAAAGGGGGAACTGCTTTAAAAAAATTTAAAGTGCATGGAATTCATCAGTAATTCACATTTAAAAAAACAACACTCAAGATCAGCAAGCACTTGTAACTAAGGATGAATACAAAAGAATTAGCCCTCTAAAAATTATCAAGCCCAGAATAAGGTGAGGTTGACAAGAAATATTGAGACCAAGAAGGATTTTCTATCATTACTACTACTACTACTACTACTACTATACTACTACTACTACTACTACTACTACTACTCCATCAGAGTAGAGGAAAGAGAAGGATCAAAGAAAGAATAAGACTTACTGCATTATATCATTATAATGATAATATAAGACAACAATGAGAAGGATGAACTACTCAACTCTTATTGTGCGGTTTTTTCCTATATGGAAAAATAAAACCCAAAAGGAAATGAGAAGTTGGAAAAATAGTCTGTTTTTAAACTGTTGATTTCAAGTTACCAGACCCAGATGATCTACATTCTAATATATTAAACCTCCCTGACAGATGCAAAGGTACAACTTCTGTTAGTAATCCCTCAAGAAACTTGAAGAATATAAGAGTTATTACAAGAATTTAGGGAAGTGAATCAATCTCTTATCAAGATCAAAGGATAATGAGATAGGCAGTGTAATGACTATACTCCTACCTACAGAACTGAAGGACCTTAAAGGAAGATCTACAGCGCAATAGATGTATATAAGGAAGTGTTTAGAGGAGATGCCAATCCCAAATTTGCTTCTTATTTGCCTGAATAATGATGGATAAATAAATTTCTCTCTCTTTCCCTCAGCTTCTTCTTCAGAGAAATGAAGGATCTGAAGAATGAACCTTAGGTTTACTACCAAGTCTAAATCCTATATGCACCAAATGCAGAACTTAAGTGCTTCAAAAAACAGTGTAGTCTTAAAGTAAATATACTAGATATTCAGATAAAGAAGAGACTGGTGTGGATTAGTGTAGTCAGGGAAGGCTTGATGAAATGAGGGGATTCAAAATAGTCGGATGAGAATGTCTGTCCTGGGGAAGAAAACCTTTGAGATGGGCTGCTTCACTAATTGCTAATTGTACCTAAATATTCAAAAGATTCTGTGAAAGAAGAGCTCAGATTTAATTCTTCATGGCCCTAAAGAGCTTCTGGGCAAAACACTACAAGGTAATATTATTACTTTTGTTGCTAAGTCATTAAAGTCTTGTCAGACTCCACCCCATTTGGGGTTTTCTTGGCAAAGACATTGGAGTGATTTACCACTTCCTTCTCCGAGTCATTTTACATTTAAGGAAAGTGAGGAAAACAGGGTTAAGTGACTTGCATAAAATCACATATACAATTAGTATTGAAGGTGGTATTTGAGCTCATGAAGATGAGTCTTCCTGATTCATTCTAGTCCTCTATTTCCTGTGCCACCTAGCCAAAAACAAGCAAACAAACAAAAACTAGGAACTATTGGGTAAAAGCTACAGAGAGGCAAGATTTCACTTCAAAATAAGAAATAACCTTTTTGTAATTACAGGTTTCCAAAAATGGAATGAGCTACTTTGAGAGAGCAGTCCCTGCTAAAAGTACTCAAGTAGAGGGTAAATGACCAATTGTCAAAGATATCTTAGAAGAAATTATTATTTCAAGGATGAGTCAGTCTAACTGATCTCTAAATTCTCTTAAATCTAGAATTCTGGGAATATCCTTATACTTAATTCAAGGGGAAGTGATTGCACACAAATCTAGGTATAAACTCACTGTTTTCTAATTGACTCACTATTTTATTGGGAAGTGGTGAGGTCAAGGGTCACAGGGATTAAGCCCAGCTTTGCCCATATTTCCCCACTCATTGGATAGAAGAAAGCAGGTCTTTAATCTCTACCACACTTGGAGCAAAGTAGGCTGGTTTGATTTGCTTAAATTCAGCAGTGTTGAGTAGAGCAAAAGGAAATTGGGTATCCATACTAATACTAGTATTTATATTACTACCTTCCACTCCAAGCCCCACAGCAAAAACTTCTAAGCAGCCCAAGGAAAGTAGACCAGCCTAGGGAAATTGGACCAAGTTAAAGTTTCGGTACTGATCAGCTGACAGCACTGGGTTAGAGCCTGTGAATGGCCACTGCATTTCCATTTCTCCTAGGTAAAATATGGAAATCTAGTCAAATATACAAAATCTACTCCTGCTATTCCCTCTCTACTCTAATCCCTTTCTCACCCAACATAGTGCCATAACTAGGGTAAGGCAACTGGGATTTGCTCCAGAGTGTTGAAATTTGGAGAGAGCTGACAGCATTTGCCATCTTTCAGTAGCATAGCAACAACTGAGCTTAGCACCTAGTTGGCAAGAATAATTAGTTAATATAGGAATCTAGCAGATGGTGTGTTTCCTTACCCTGGCTGTTATACTGCAGGTAAACTCCTCCTTAGTCCCTCCTCCTCCTGAAGCAAATTTGAGGATATATTTTATGTCATTTGCTCCAAGTTCAAAAATGTGCCTATTGACCACCCTAAGGAAACTACTCCAACCCTCAGTTTTAGCCATATGATACTCATTTTTAGGGCATCCCACATCCAATTTCTTCCGTAGGTGGAAAGGTATTGCACCTTTATTCTAAAGGAGATATAATTTTCAATAGTTGACTGAGAGATGTGTATTTTAAGAAGGTCTTTAAAACCAAAACAGTTTCCTTGAGTCTGAGACTTTAAGAGTAAGTGTACAATCAGATTGTATCTCTATATGCAAAATTGTACCAATTTTATGACTGAGGTGATAAATTCAATGGTCATATTCAAATAATTACCTAGTTTTTCATCATAATTACACCAAGAATCAGTATAAAAATCTTTTTAAAAAAACAGTTGTTTTTATCATTGTGCCTATACCAAGTTCTCACAGAATGATAGAAATTTAGTACTGAAAGGAAGCTAAGAGAAAACAATAATATCTTATCTTTCTGAAATGACCTGAAGTTAAAAAGTTTTACTGTGATATATGAGTATTATATGTTGTCCCCATTTTATAGATGAGAAAAGGATGAGGCTCTGAGAAGGGAAAATAACTCGTCTACAATTAAGTTCTGGAATCAAGATTCAAACTCAAGATCATCGGGCTTTATCCTATTTTTTTTCATAAATGGGAAATTTAAGAAGACTTAGAAAGATCAAATGGGTAGACTGACAGAGAGATAGAGCATTTATTTAAATACATATCAGCCACAAAGAGAATCAATATAAGCAATCAAAAAGGTCTGATCATCAAGGGGGAAGATAACACAAAAAGTACTGGAAATGATTTGTTAAAGATCTAAAATCCTAATGAGCAGTAAAAGTTTAGACTAGATTCCTGGTTTCCCAATTTCTAAGCCTTTCCACAACAGTTCTGCCTTTCCATTATAATATGCTATTTTTCTCTGATGGAGAGGCTACCTACATGATAAAAGCAACAAGATGGGGGATGCCTTTGAGAAAGCAGTTATACTCTCTATTAACTATAAGTTCCTCTCATCATCAGCTGCCAAATGGCAAGATCTCTTTCCTGTCTTCTATGCCAGGATCACCATGCTTTCCCCAGGTTTGGGAGAGGAAGGAGAATCCAGTTTCAAATGAAATAGAGAAAAGAGCCAGGCCCCAAATGATAAACAGCAACCTAGAACAGTAACTATTCATTGAATGAATGAAAGAAATGAATACAGAATTGTCTCTGTGCAGTCTTGACTTGGGAATCCTGGATTCTAATACTAGGTTTCATGAGCTTGGGCAAATCATTCCCTCTCGCTGGACCTCAGTTTCCTTATCTGCAAAAAGAGACAACTGGATATGCCTTCCAGTACTGAGATTAAGTAAACAGACCAAGCAATGAACATTTAGTCCCTTTAAGTATGACACTTCCATTAGTAGAGCTGGGTGGTACTGATCTGGCAACTAGGTCTGGACAGGATGGAACTATGTAATCCAGAAAAATAAACCTTTCCTATCTTACATGTCCCAGACACACAGAGAGAAGCACAGAATTTTTAGAGAAAGAAAGGGCATTATAGAGATTTAGTTCAATAGCTTCATTTCATACAAGATGTTTCTTTTGTACCTTCTAGCAACTTACAGTGGGCAAGCTCCTACTCACCTGTGAATGAGTAGTTCTTTTCATGAGGTGCAAATTAGGCTGGCTAAGGTCTTTGTAGGATATACTAACCCTTTAATACAATTTAATATCTTTACTAAATCAGTGTTACTTCCAGAAATGCACAGCAGCCTAAGAATCCCAAGATGTTTCAATGTGTCTAATTTGTAGGAAGAGAAGAGGGGAGGGAGGAAATCAAAGAATTTGTAATGCCTTAAAGAGGGGACTTAGAAATCATCAAATCCAACTCCCTTTTTTAATAGATAAGGGCATCTGCCTCCCAGAAATATGAAGAGAGTTGGCCAAGATAAATGACAGCTGTTGTTTTTTTTGTTTTGTTTTGTTTTTGTTTTTGTTTTTTTTGGCATAACTGGGACTAAAACCTTGCTCCTAGTAATTTACTTCAAGATAGGATGTGGCTAATTAAAATATCAAAAGATATGAGACCTACTGAAATTAATAGATTAGCTGAAGGTTCCCAAACCTTGCCCAAAACACTTCTTTTTCAAAATTTTCCTCCTCCTCTTCATACCTTTTGCTGCTATTTATTTTTTTTGTTTTTTAAAAATCTAAATGGTTCTAAACATATCCACAAGAGATATACTACCTTAATTTAAATAATGTTCCATAATCTCTCTGACAGAAAATATCTTCTTACATTTCTTGGGAAAGTAGAAAGGACTCTGGGTTCTCAAAGGCTATGCTAGTGAAGGACCAATTCTGGAAGAGGTTACCAGACTAGAAACCTTCAAGCCTAGACCTGGTGATTCTAAGTTCCCATAGGGTCATCAAAAGGTTGGCCATATAGAAAGAGACAGATCCTAAATGGATGGGTGTGTGTGTGTGTGTGTGTGTGTGTGTGTGTAATGTATGTATATATACACTTTGCACAGGACCACCCAGCATGACTTACCCTCCTTTGAGAAGGTATTATGCTCTAAGAACAAAGCATAATTGAATCAGCTTGGAAGGAATATGAGATATACAAAATTAGTGAATTCACCCCAAATATTCATAGGAGCTATCTGTGTACAATCTGTGGCAGAGCATTCCGAACTCATATAGTTCTGTTAAGCAATGATTGGACACACTAACTTGATTCTAATATAGTGTTGTCATTTTCATCCTCTTCTAGAGCAAAGGAAAATAATCAACCAACCTACTATTTTGCAACTCTCAAAGATCATCTACCAATGTATATAATGGTCAAAAATCTATATAAATGGAGAAAGCCTCTATTCTGGTTATTAGCTTATATCTGAGTGCCCCCTACATTGAACACATTCATAGGAATGTAGGGGCTATAGCTTCTGTTCAATGTGGCTCATGTGACAAAAAACTGATTTTACTACTTGAAAGATCCATGAATTTAAGCATTCTTTCCCTCTATAAATACAGGATGCAACCCATTTATGTCTTAGTAGTGACCTAGAATAGCTCCTCAAAATTGGTACCCAACTTATCTTGTGATAACATATTGTGATGACTAAGTCTCATGAGTCCCAGGTTTAGTTCTAGAAGGGACTTCTAGTCTAAGAGTTATTTTGTACAACCTTGTCAAAATTACTGAGTTCATTACCGGATCTATAACCAGCCCCTTTCTCTAGGTAAGATTCAATTCATCTGGTACCCAGATTCATATGAGAAACCTCTCAGCACTCAGCTAGGCTAGTCATAGATTTGTAGGTATAGCATTATAAGGAACTTGGGCCTACATCCAGTCTTTATTCCTAAGCAGAATTTATAAGAGTTTATAGAACCCTATGCTTCCAAACAGCTTTAAAATTCTAAAGGCTTTAAAGCCCTTTCTTACCTTTATCCTAAATCAGTCTAAGCCTCTATGGTCCATGAATCTAAGTTCCCTCTCAACTCTAATGTTCTGAATCTGTGAAAAGTGATTCACATATGATAAGCCCATTAAACTCTTCACTGTTATTTTTTTGAGAGAAAATATCTGAAAAATATTTCTGAGATCAATTCCTGGAGGTCTGCTATTTCGCACAACATTCATTACCTTAATCACCAAGTGTCTTGAAGTAATGAGGTTACTTCCAAGAACTGTGTGTGACTGGTCAGGGCTAACAGAGATATTCCTCAGGAGATGCCAGAGAAAAAGAGAATGAGGAATCACTTCTTCTCATAGTGAGAGCTGTTCTATTTGCATAGAGCTCCAAGCAGATAAATCAGACAAAAAGTTAGAACAGAGATGAGTTTTAAGTTCAAAGGTTGATGAACTTCTCCCTGACAGAGATATGATGGTCTCAAGAAGTAGAAGGAGACTGGAGTTTCAGATGGGGCCAATGGTGATGATTATTTTGCCTAAATATGCTCTTCCTTTTATATATATTTTATTTCTGTGGTTTTTTGTGAAGGGAAGGAAGTTTAGGGAAAGCGAAAGAGCTACTGATGTTTCCTCGGCTCCTCCCAAAAAAAGGGGAAAACAAGAAAGAAAAGAGGATTACTAAAGTACTTAAGAGAAATTGCAGAGAAAAGAACAGATGGAATTCAAACGGAAACAGACAAGTAGGATAAATATGAAAGAAAAAGGTAGGTTCATTACAAACCTTTAAAAATATATTAATAGATCTGTAGATTTACATATAATCTCCTTTGGGGGTTCATCTATATTATGGAAATACTATTTTATCTTTTGGTGTAAGTTCAAAATTTGAAAAATTAAAAACATAAAACTTGGCTCTAATGATCTCCCATTCCCTTATTCTAAATCAGACTTTCAATACTTAGGAAAACATACCTCAGAAGATTTTCCCATTTACTATTTTGTTGAGAACCTACCATTTTGTTCTCCAGAGTAGATTAATTGTAAGCCAAATGCTTCAGAGGATAAAATAAGATAAGGATCTTCCCTTCTATCTCCTCCCATCCTTTCTATCATTAATAATGATCATAATGATAACTAACATTTATTTAGCAATTTAAGGGCATGGGATCATCTCAGAGCCTATTTAGTCCAAACCCTTCATTTTACTGATGAATAAGCTGAGGCCCAGAGAGGTTATAATTTCCCCAATATCACAATATACATTGATATATTGACTCTATAAGGTGGATAGAGCTTCAGATAAAAGAAATAACTTGCTCAGGTTCACAAATCTAGTAAGTGGTAGGGGGACTAGGGAGAAGGATTCAAACCCAAGACTTTGAGGTTAAAATCTTGTTTATTTGTTTTTTAATACACCTCACTTGAGTGAAATGAAATATTGAAACCAATGATGATATCATCATTTTCATAGGTTCTTATATCATGTTTAAGCATGCATAAAAATAAATGATATTCACCAGCTACCAATAAGTTTTCTTACTTGTTACTATGATTTTATAGACAAGATATGTGAACTCTCATTTCATACATGGCAATGTCATTAAAAAAAACTTTTCACTGAACAATAAGTAGGCTGAGAAGGATGGAGTAAGTCAAATGTCCAACTTTGGGCAAAAACAACTGAAAAATTCAGACTGAAAAAGATCTCATTTTTAAAGCTGTTGATGTTGCCTCTGAAAGTGGTAACCTGGGACAGTGTGGCAAGAAGGCACAGAAAGAAGAGTATGGGTTTTGTAGTCAAATGGACCCAAGTTCAAATAAAACTGGTTCTACCACTTCCTGACTATCAATGGGCAGTTATTTGGCCTCTTTTTGATAAGATTTGTTCTATTTACCACAAAAGGTTAATATGAGGAAATCCCCTTGCAAAGTGTCTGATAAAGGTGAATATTACCATTATTATTCTCTAATTTCAGTATTAAAGAACCTGCATCAGAAGACAATGTTTGGATCCTTCAATTTCCATAGATCAGTTCTGGGTTTCTGGCCAATGGTAAAAGAAATCTTTTTCATTTTTTTCTTGGTTCCAGCATCCGCTATCAGGTAATCATGATACATAGACTTACATTCCTCTAACATTAGGTTTTATAAAATATTTTCTCCCTAAAACCCTCCATTACTTCATGTCTTTGCCCAGGGTCATTCCCCTCATTCACAGTGTATTTCTTCCTCCTTCTCCTGCTTCCTAGACTCCACAATTTCTATCAAAGCACAACTAAGATTCCAGATTAGTGACTTCTTTTTCTCTTTAAATTATTATACTGTACATATATGTGTGTGTCACTTATATAGATTATGTCACTTATATGTAGATGTTATTTTCAACTTATATGGATATATGAAATAAATAATATATTCTATAATCTCTATGATACATTATTTCTAAATAATATAATATGTATGATATATTATAATCAGTTCAAGAGAACATTCATAGATAAGATCAGAATATATAATATATATGCATATATTTTTTTGTTTGTTTACTTATGCACATGGATTCACCAAGTGAAATAAAAGCTTCTAAGGTCGAGATCATTTTGCATTTTGTCTCCAGATTTTCAGCACCTAACATAGTACCTTCCAGAGACTGGGTTCTTAAAAATTGGTTTTTGAATCCTATTAAGACATTTAGAACCAGTAGTTTGCATTATTTCTAATTTACAAAGAAGGAAAGTGAGCTTCATAGAGGTTAAGTGAGTTGCCTAGGATTACATGGCTAAATTAGATGGCAGAGACTGGACTTCTAGTTTCAATTTGAGAACACAAGAACTGACTAATAATAGTGATATAAGTGTTGTATGAACTGATGCAAAGTGAAATAAGCAGAACCAAGAAAACAATTTTTTTTAAAGTTTGAATCATATTGAGAACCTGTGTTCAGGATCTCGATTTCTTTTTCTTTTTTTTATTATATATTTTATTTTATTTTATAATAACTTTATATTGACAGAATCCATACCAGGGTAATTTTTTTTACAACATTATCCCTTGCACTCGTTTCTGTTCCGATTTTTCCCCTCCTTCCCTCCACCCCCTCCCCTAGATGGCAAGCAGTCCTATATATGTTAGATATGTTGCAGTATATCCTAGATACAATATATGTTCGCAGAACCGAACAGTTCTCTTGTTGCACAGGGAGAATTGGATTCAGAAGGTATAAATAACCCGGGAAGAAAAACAAAAATGCAAATAGTTCACATTCATTTCCCAGTGTTCTTTGGATGTAGCTGCTTCTGTCCATCATTTATCAATTGAAACTGAGTTAGGTCTCTTTGTCAAAGAAATCCACTTCCATTAGAATACATCTTCATACAATATCGTTGTTGAAGTGTATAATAATCTCCTGGTTCTGCTCATTTCACTTAGCATCAGTTCATGTAAGTCTCGCTAGTCCTCTCTGTATTCATCCTGCTGGTCATTCCTTACAGAACAATAATATTCCGTAACATTCATATACCACAATTTACCCAGCCATTCTCCAATTGATGGGCATCCATTCATTTTCCAGTTTCTAGCCACTACAAACAGGGCTGCCACAAACATTTTGGCACATACAGGTCCCTTTCCCTTCTTTAGTATTTCTTTGGGATATAAGCCCAGAAGTAACACTGCTGGATCAAAGGGTATGCACAGTTTGATAACTTTTGGGGCATAATTCCAGATTGCTCTCCAGAATGGTTGGATTCGTTCACAACTCCACCAACAATGCATCAGTGTCCCAGTTTCAAGAAAACAATTTATTCAAAAATGAGAATATTGTAAAGATAAACAACTTTGAAAACTCAGGAACTCTTATAAGTATGATAAATAATCATAATTCCAAGAACCAATGATGGAACATGCTTTCCTTCTCCAGAGAGAAAGCTAATGGACTCAAGAGTACTGACTGAGGATGTGACTGACACAGGAATTTGTTGTGTTTGACAATACATATTTAGAATGAGTTTTATTTTTCTTGCCTTCTTGATGGATGGGAAAAGGGGAAGTTGGAGGAAAAAAATCTGAAACTTAAAAATAAAACTATAATTGAGTTTTTAAAGGAGAGGAAAGTATTGTTATGACTATTTTACAGATGTGTAAAATTGAGGATAGAGATTTAACAAATAGCTTTACAAGATCACAGAGCTAGTAAGGGTCACTCTAAGCCCAGTGCTCCATCCACTGTGCCAAGGTGCATCCATCTGTACTAAAGGAATGAGACATAGTAATATGAGGATCCCCGATCTGCATCACTCTCACAAGAGCTACAGGAATCAGCTTAAGATGTAATTGGCAAATATTTAACAAAGTAAATAAAACTATAATGCAACACAGATAATGATAATATGTGATTTTTTAAGATAATATGTAGCCTAGAGAGATTTTTATGTATGGATTAGTGGCTACCCTTTTATTTAATTTTGATACCACTGGTATTCACATATTATACTATTTTCAGTCATGGTGTCTAGACTTATTTCTGCCATCAATCATCAAGCAGGTATCTCATTTTGAAATGTCACTTCTAATTTTTTACAAAATAAAAAAAAAAACACACACACACAAATGCTCATTTAAGCAATGATATACATCATTTAATTTGATTTTTTTTAATTCCCTACTTTTTAGAAGGATGAATGTTATGGTAAGAAAAATGCCAATGGATTGGGAATCAGAAGACAGATTCTAGTCCCAAACCAGTTAAGTACCTTTGAGCTAATCATTTCACAGGGCCTGAGATCTCATGTATAAAATAGTAAGCTCAAAGAAAATTTATGAATCTGCTTGTAAAGCATGATTTGCATCATGAGGAATAAATGTTTAAAAACAAAAGGAGCCAAGTACAAATTGTCTACCTTGTTATTTCTTTTTTGCTATCATCTAAACAATGGCTTGTGAGCAGCTAAGTGGCTCATAGAATGCAGGACCTGGGGTCCGGAAGACCTGAGTTCAAATCCTACCTCAGATACTAACTAGCTATGTGATCCTGGACAAGTCACTTAACTCTGCCTCAGTTTCCTTACCTGTAAAATAAGCTGGCAAAGGAAATGGTAAATCACTCCCCTATCTCTGCCAAGAAACCCCCAAATGGATGGGTCAGGAAGAGTAGGGAATGTTTGAAAACAACAAACACTGCTTTGTTCCAAGTGTTTACTATTAATTCACTTTAGTAAGAATACTCTCTTATAAAAGGACATTTTCCCTGGCTGTTCATAATTGCCTTACTCAGGAATGCTTCCTTAACCTGGTTTCTGATTTGCTCCTTCTGTGAAGGAACAAAACTAAACATTAGTTTAAACAAGTATCACAACTTCCAAGAAAGATTATTTCAACTCTTCCTAGCAAAATTCATTCCCATCAGTCAATAATCAATTAATCAATAAACCCTTATTAAGCACCTGTTCCAAGCCAGGTACTCTGCTAAACACTGACAATTCAAAGACAAAAGATAATCCCTACTTTCAAGGAGTTTACAGCTGAATGAGAAATATACCATACAACCATGTCCCAAACAACCTCTATACAAGTTATTATTCCTACCTCACGTAGACAGGCAGACATAAAGAACATGTATTAGACACTTATTATTTGACAGACTGTTGCTCCAATCTAGAAATAAAAACACAAGCAAGAAAGAACCCCCTCAGAGAGTTTATATTCAAATGGAGGGGAAATACTACCTGGAAAGGGTTTGAACAGGAGCTGTACTAACTAGCAGGGCCACGTAGAGGCCATGAAGCATAAATTGATCTCCTCCTTTCCTGACAACAGTAAAATTGGAAACTTATCTGGTCTACATTCACAATCTATCTATCCTGTCTTTGACTACCTAAATACCTTAATATTCTAAACTGAGTAATTGCTGCTTCAGAATAATCTAATGACCAGGCCAATCTAATGTTGAATTTCAACAACATCCTCAAGTATTTATTCAAACTGAGGAATATTTCTCTTCTAAAAAAGAAAATGCAATTAAGTCTTAATGGACAAATTCACTGTTAATTGACAAATAAGATTAATTTGTATTTTTCTCAACATCTTATTATTACTTTACTTGTATTCAAAAAATAAATTAAGCTCAATTCAACAAGCATTTATAAACACCTGCTAAATAAGCAGAGTGCTAGGCCAAGAAGAGCCACAGACAAAAAAAATTAAAGTGTCAGCCCTCAAAGAGCTTACTTCCTACAGAGAGAAAACAACAGGAATATGTGTGTGTATGTGTGTGTGTGACTATTAAAGATATGCATAATAAAAACAAAGTAATAGGGAGGAATGGAAATCAAAGTGGGAGGAAGGGATCAGAAAGGGCCTTTCCTAAGAGAAAGGTCATGAGTTGAATCGCAAAGGAAACCAGGTGTCCCAAGAGACAAACTGAGAAAGGAGAGCTTTTCTAGCTAGGAGCCCACTAGTACTTGTGTTCAAAGGCTCGAAGGCAGGAGATCAAAGGTTTTACATGGGTAACAAATTGAACAAGGTAACATTAGAATTTATTTTTTACTGCCAAGTAAAAAAATAACAAGCCCCAAATGTAAAGGTATAAACAGTGATATGATTTAATTTTCCTTTTGTGGGTAAGTCATTCCCCCAAATTGACTACTGCAAAAACTATAGTTCTTAAAAAGAACTATAGTAAGAAAAAGACTTAGGGACAAGGGAGAATTTAGGTAGACTCTAGAAACCAATGAATCCAGTCCATTTCCTTCGGTTTATAAAAACAAGCAACTGACATATTTCCTGCCAATGAACACACTTTCAGATAAGAAGTCTCCCAACAGGAAATCCTTCGCTAGAAGAGAACACTTGGGCCATTAAAGTCTGGGTTCTTCACTAAATTCTAAATCACTTAAAATCTGACTTAACCAAGACAGCCAAATATTTGCCAAATCACAAAAGCTCTCCTATATGCTACATAGTTGGAGAATATAGGGTAAACCCAGTAAACATTTATTTGAGGCTTTTTTTAAACTATAAATATAATTAAGTGATTAAAACAAAGGGCAGTTGCTAGTGAAGATAAGTAGTGATTTTAGAGAGATGTCCAACAGAATATGTATGATTAAGAGAGAACATTAAAAGCCTATATAATACATTGTTTGGACAGGAAATACTTCCGAGGGAATATAAAGAAATTAAAGACTTCCAAAGAAAACATATATTTAAAACGTTAACAAGAACCATAAGGGATGAAGAAATCTGGTCTCATCAGATTCAGAAGTTTAAAACTAGGAAACCCAAAGCCAATTTTTTTTTAAAGAGCCCTTTACCCTCTGCCAAATCCCAAGCCAGCAGCTGTCCAATTAAGAGGGGTCCCTCTCCAGCCAATAGAGTTTGAATATCATTTTTACCCTGAAATCTGTGGGAACACTGCAGTTCCCCCAAAAGAGAAAAACCCTTCCTCACTCACAAAAGGGGTTAAAAAGAAGCAGGAACTTTTCAAAAGCTAATCCAATATAGATATAGATATAGATATAGATATAGATATATAGATATAGATATAGATGTAGATATAGATATGTATTGAGACAAATGATCTGTCCTATGTTGAATCAATTTCTATTTCCAATGCAGGGTTTGCTGAAATATAACTTTTTCCCTCTCCTTTGATTCAACAACTAGTTGCTGCTGGAGAACACTGCTATCTCTGAACCCTCCTCTAAGAGAGCTTCAGTCTCAGCAACTTTTTCTTCCCAGGCTGCTTTCAAGCAAAATTCCTAAATGCCCATAGCTCATTTTTTTTTTCCCTCACTTCAAATACTTTAGCTTAACTTTGAACACATTTTGATATATAGTAAAACTTCATTAAGATACATTCTCTCCACAGGTAAAAAAAGCCCAAAATTGACTGCCCCGAAAAGTCTTTTCTATGAAAAGTACTGCTCTTTGGAGCTCAGTACAAGAAGCATCTCAATTACACTAAGTCTCCAAACCCTTTCCTTTTGAGTTTTCCTTTAGAACTAGAAAATGCAAAGTAAGCACATTAGTTTTCTTAAGTCTTTGCTCTTTGCATATTCTTCTAATTAGAAGGGGGGGGGGGGAGATACGGTTATGAAATACAGGAGACTAAGAGTTTTGTTGAAAAATGACCTTGATTTGACAGGCACATTCTCAGGTTTCAACAGATGCTGTGGGAATCTCACAGAAGCCAACATGTTCTGCAGGCATTTGTGATGACATGCAGGTTTTTTTTTTTTTTTTTTAAGTGGTGGGGGGTGGGGGGAGGTGGTGTGGAGAAGACGAGATGGTTAGTCTTCTCAGTTTCCATGGCAACCCCTTCTCCACTCTTCGGTTATTAGATACCATCCACTTCCTGTCTCTAAATTTTTAAGCCAATCAGAAAAGTGTTTATACATTTAACACAACTTATAAGATAGTGTTTCTTTAATAACCGAGGTGCTTTTAAAGGCACGGGAGACTTCAAATGTAAATTTCCAAGGGTCTTATAGCTTGCCATTTAAAAAGTGAAAGAGAATGTTTCACAATATTTACTAGTCTACATATGAGTCACTATGAATGAAACCTTTTTTTTCTCCTGCGAAATCCATTCTGTCCATTCTCATACCAGATGCTACAATTCCTTTAAATGGTGAATAACCTAATTTTCATTGTTTGCTCTGTTATTTTTTTTTAACTAACAGTCTTAAATTTGGTGCATGAAACATGGTGGTCTCACCCCACAAGAATTATAAAAAAAATATGAGTTAAGGATACATCTGTTAATGTCAATACATACTTTTTTTTAAGGTGGAAAGAGGAATATAAAAAATTAAGTTAAAATCCTCCACAGTTTACAACTTATAACATGGAAGAAAAAGTGAGAATTACTTAGGTTAGTATGTTTATAAGTATATACCAGAAGGATATTGTTGCAATAGCATCTGCCACTATAATGGCCTGTTTTTATCCTGGGGAAAAAATGTAGATTTTAAAAATCAATATTTTTTAAAATGTCTCAGACAATTACCCTTAATTTCAAAAATCAATCTTGCAATAGGGCTTGCCCTGGAAAAAAAGTCATCTGAAATTAGAGAAAGGTTTTTAGTTTTTTCTTTTAAGTGTTCTCTGACAGGTTTCACAAGGTCTTAATAACACCTGACCAGTCAGTTTCTAGGGGAAAAGTAGGGCTTCAGTCCTTTGGTCAGACTTTTCCCAATGCATTCTCTGGGCTGGGGTTCTTAGTAAGGCAAAGCTGGCGATCAATGAAGAAGATGGGAACAAAAGGAATACAACAGGATGTCTGCCCAAGCTTAGGAAAATGATTATTTTTCCTCGTCCACCAATTGGAAGCACACTGTATATGACAGGCTCCACATGGGGGCTTCCAACAAACCAGCCCTTTCAGATTATTTACATTTTAACATTATTATAATCTCCCAACCCACTATCCGTCCAATGCTCCCCCCTCCAAAAAACAAAACAAACCTCTCAACCTGCCCTTTGAGTGTTTCTACAACACAGCCTCTATTGAAACAGATAAGATGGAAGAGAAAAAAGAAGAAAAGAAACCCACCATTTAAACCTGCTAAGAATCAGGCTTCCCTTCTTCGAATGTCATTTTCAAAACATAAAGCAAAACACGCTTTTCAGTTCCTAATAACCCTAATGGTTTTCGCCTCGGAACAATGTGCGTCGCAGAGAGAAATGTTTTTATACCTCTTTCGTCTAAACTCTCCTCCCGGCACGTCCTATCAAGGTCTGCCAAGCCCCCGGCGTTCGAAAGGCTGGTCTAAACTGTCTACAGATTTGACACTCTGTTTATAACAACAATAAAGCAGCTGGAACCGCAGCCCCGTCAACTCCGCAGAACTGCACATTTCACATGTGAGTTCCATCGCCATAAAAGTAACATCTGGAGAACATCTCCACGTCCAGCAAGTCATTAAATATCACCAAATCAAGGATTTCACTGAGTCACTTAAAGATTTTTCTCTCCTGGCAGATGCCACGGAAATGAAATGAACAAAATAAAAATTACAGCGGTGACCCTCACAAATGCTTGGGGGAAAAACTTTTTGTTTTTAACAAGTGAACTTAAGTTTTAAAATAAAACTATTTTTTTAAAAGTTACCTTGATCCTGTCTGGATCTTTCCTATTTTCACTGCATGCTGTAAATCAATGCGAAAACCAGGTAGAGATATTTTTTTAAAAGGGGGGAAAAACTCCTTTTAAGAAAAAAAAAGAAAAAGAAAAATTTAAGTTTGTGGGGGGTTTATTTTTTGCAATATTATTATATTTTTAATGCAGTTACCTCTACATTTTATAGGCTCCTAATGACAATGCTAAACCCCGAGCTGGAGATTAAGAGGCAGGAAATGGAAACCATTTTAGTTACCTTTTATCTTCTGTCCCCCCTGCTGGGGCTCCCCTCGGCCCAGGCTGACGTTCCAGTTGGGTTAGAGTCTCCCGCTTAATCCTTTCATTCTGGTTCGGCTCAATATTGAGAACGCTGCCTGCGAGCGGATCGCGGCCGTAGCCCAGGCTCCATGCTCCCGGGGCTATGGTGGTGTCAGAAGGACTGCTGAAACCCCGAGAACTACCCAAACTCCTGCTGGGTCCTAGTGCTCATCACGCCCTCTCCCCAACACTCGGGCCCCACGAGAGGAGGTGGCCGCTGCCCAGTTTTCCATTCGTCGCTGGTGAACACGCAGCTGACCAGCTAGCCCTGGGTCTGTTTTGTTTTGTTTTGTTTTGTTTTCTGATGGAAAACGTCCTTGTGTCTACGACTAGGGCTTCTGGGTCTCTTACCCATGAAACTGGGGGGCGAGGGCGAGGGAGGAGGGTCGTGGGCAAAGACGCCCAAAGAGAAAAAAAAATGTTAAATGAATATTTGAGAAAGTAGACTTTTAATATCCTCAATTCTCAGGAACCTCCAGGGCCCGGCAGTAACGGGAATAAACAAGGTTTGTGGTCCCCAAGATACATATTATGCATTCGCGTGCACGAAGTACAGTAAATCATAGACGACATAAGGAAAATGTGGATTTTTTTTTTTTTTTTTGAAAAGCACACCAGAATGGCGAGGTTCTTTTTTTTTTCAACAGCCTTTTAAAGTTGTCCAATTAATTCCTCCCACCATCCCCCACTAGCTCTTTTGCATCTTCTTTTTCCTGTAAGATGTGATAAAGATCAGCAGGAACTGAAAGATCGAAAAACTTGGATTTAACTTCAGCCTTGGACCATTAGCTAGTTGCTTAACATCTCAGAGCCCAGTGCAACTCTCTAAGACTATAAATTACAAATGAGTTGTTAATCTGCACTGATGGAGAAAGTTTCCACATCAGAGACTGCAGCCCCTACCCTGTTCAAATCATAGGGGGAAAAATTATTAAGATAACATGTGGACATGGATTTTGAAAATGGGGAATATGGGTTCAAGTTTCATTTCTGCGTGATTTTAGGCAAATCATCTCATTTCTCTGGGACTCAGTTTCTTTAACTGTAAAAATAACACATTTGGGCAAGAAGATATCCATTCTATCTTTAAAAATTATGATTTTAAAAACAAGCACCATTTTCTGGGTACTTACGTGTAAAGTTCTCTGCTAGGCATTATGCAAAAACAGAGAAGACCATCCTACTCTACAGGTGTTTATAATTGCACAGGATGAATAAGATATGCACTTAAATAATTATAATACATATTGGAATGAATTTATAAATAGTTTAGGAAGTGGGAAGTTGGAAGAGAGAGAAATCACCTTTGGCCTGCAAGGATGAAGAAGTCTACATGTCCAAACATGCAAATTTTTTAATTTTCACAAAGCCTTAAAACTTGAAGTAATTGGAATTACTCATCCTTGAACAAATCATTTTCCTTTCTGCCTCAGTTTCCTCAAATGTGCAAAGAAGGGGTTGAACTAGATCTCTAATTTAACTTAGAAGTTCAATTGTGTAATTTGGATTCATTTAATTCAACTGAAACTTAGAAAGTTATTATGTGCAAAGTCCTGGATACATATATATGCAAATATATTTATGTGTGTATATGCATATATGTATTTTTTTTAACGACTCCCATGCATTCTATAAGTGTAAATCATTATCAGTGGGTATACAGGTAAATGTTTAACAATAGTCTGGGGTAGGGGAGGGAAATGCAAGACACACTTGTATTATTAACACTTCTTAAGTCTAGGTGTGAAATCAACAAAAATATTTTGCAAGTCCAGATTTGTAGGATATGTAGATTTCTTTATAAATGCTCTCACTGAAACTTCAACTACCAGCTAGCCAAGCCAGAGCTAGCTGATTATTATTGTTTTCCTTAAAGGAACTAAAGTCTATTAGAGGAAATGACATCTACCAAAATAAATATGCTAAGATATAGAATGTGATAAGAACAAAAGAAAGATCCAGACAAAATACTCAAAAGAAAATAAAAAAGAAAACAAAATCATTTTCAGCTGAGGCAAAGCTTGATTAAAGAGATAGCATTTAAGGCAGATTTTGCAAGTTTTCACAGAGAATATTTATTGGGGGAGGAACTGTATTCTAGGTATGGAAAAGGGGAAGATGGGCCAGAAAAAAGGAGAGACCATTTGAATACTCAAAAGCAGACGAATAATTAAGATAAGATAATACTTTATCACGGGGACTAGGTAGACATGTAAACTCCCTTGCAACTCTTAGTCTATGACACTATGATAACTCTAATCTATATCCTAAGACCTTGGGTCAACATGTTTAATCACTGCAGGTCACAGGAAAGGCAACTTTCAATTCCTAAGTGATAGCAGAGCTGATAGTAACTCTATAGACTGGAAATTCTTCACCTACTATCTGTGGATTGATGTCAAGGAGTCTGTGAACTTGGGTGGGAAAAAATTTTATGTGTGTATGTGCATACAGATGAATGTATATACATATGTGTATATGTGTTGCATAAGTATCATATATACCTATTTTCACAAATCTCAAATTAAAATTTAGTATCTACTTGAATTATGAATATAGGCAACAAAATACAATAGTATTAGGCTTCATCTTATTGCCAACGGGGTCCATAGCATGAAGAAAGTTAAGAATCCTTGTATAAATCTACTGAATTTTAAATCAAGTTCATTGTTGTTTGTTTAAAAGATCATAGGGAATTAAAATCTAGAGCTAGCAAAGATTACACAGGCCATCCCATCTGTTCTCCCTCATCTTTTTTTTTTTTTTTAAACAGTTGAGGAAAAAAAATTAAAAAAATAAACGGTTGAGGAAACTTATACTTAAATGATTTGTCCAAGGTCACATGAGTGCTAAACATCAAGTCCTTTCTTCATGTTCTAAAGAGAACTTAAAGATCATAAATGTAAAAAGTGATAGAAGCAATTATGACAGATCATATCATGTTGTTATACTTCTATAGTCAAGTATGAGGAAAATATGATATTCCCCCATA
This sequence comes from Antechinus flavipes, assembly GCF_016432865.1. Classification (NCBI taxonomy): domain Eukaryota; kingdom Metazoa; phylum Chordata; class Mammalia; order Dasyuromorphia; family Dasyuridae; genus Antechinus; species Antechinus flavipes. Next base: position 298,910,998 of record NC_067399.1, on the reverse strand, counting down.
ACTACATCTAAATAAATGTAATTGAAGATTATATTATCTATTAGACATAAACATCATCAAAACAACCAGATTCTTGTGCAGATTCTGTTATTGTTCAATAGCACCTTCATAATTTTATTTGTTGGGTTGCTTTTTCCTTTTCTAGTGAATTAAGGCCAATAATTTAGGCCACTTAAGGCCAGTAAGTCAAGTTAAATGACTTACTCAGGGTCACATAGATAGTAAGCATCTGAGGTTGGATTTAAATTCAGATCCTCCAAATTTACTACAAAGCCATCTAGCTAACCTTATCTTTTCCTAAAGAATCCTAGTTTAGATAAATCACTCTCATTTCTCTGAGCTTGTTTCCTCATCTGTTAAAAGGAAGGAATAAAAATACTTGTCCTGCTTACTTCATTGGATTGTTGTGGGAAAAAAAAGTATTTGATAAAGTTTGATAAATAGTAAATGTTACACAAATTGGATGTTGTTTACTAAAAACAAATAAATAAAAGACTGCTGCATTATCCTTACATCTAGTAGAGACAATCCTGCTTTTCAAGAGATTATCCTTTTATATATACTTCCTGTGTCACCTGGGGCAAGACATTTAACCTCCTTGGGACATTGGGCCTTGGTTTCTTCATATGTAGCATAATGGGTTTATCAGGATGAAGTCAACGACTGTCAGGAATCTCTAAAATCTATCTCCTATTTTACAAAGTGGAAATATGAATCTCAGATACTAAAACTCAGAGAAAGTTTCCACTGCTGTGATGATCACTGCCTACAAATTTTTATATAGAATTTTGCCAGAATAGAAATATATAATAATTGTGGTTGTTGGTGGTGACTGTTTTAAACCAATCTCTCTCTCAGCTTTTTTTCTCAAATTGGTTAATGAAAAAGATGCCTTCAGCTTGTGAGACCTACATAAAAATTGTACAAATTTACTCCCAGTCTAGTGATGGAAAGCAGGAAATCTCCACTGGAGGAGAGAGGTTTTTACCTGGCAGCATCTGCCTTTTTCCTCTTTATCAAAGGCCAACAACTGGCCTTTACAAAACTCAAGGGTGACCTTTTCTTTAGGAGGAGGATGTTGGCTACATGGTGGCTACAGATTCTCTTAAGGTCTGATGAATGCTGAAAACAAAAGGTTTCTTGACACAGGATGACCAAGTAAGCAGCTCCCGACATGGATAGTACAGTGCTTCACTATCCAAGCTTGATGTGTAACAAGGGCTTCTGAAGATCACATTTCCGAATGCCTCTAAGGAGAACAAGTCAGACTGCACATCTCATACTGGGTGGACCCATGGGAAAATCACCAATGAATTCTGTTTGTGGTAGTCCACTTCCTCCTCTCTTGCATAGTAAAGGAAATACTGAAAGACCCATAGGAGTCCAAAAATCATCTGCCACCCTCAACTGCTTCCTCTTCTCCTGCAAAAAAGCATTCAGATGAATTATCTTAGCTGCAGCTAATGGAAAAGCCACAGAGGTAGCTTTGCTTCTTGAAAAGTTAGGACTGTGATACCTGAGCCATATAAAGGAATGTTGTACCAAAGGGGCCCCAGACATAGCTGTGGGTCATATCAAAGTAGAGAAGGAGGAAACACAACCTTTTTTTTTTTCTCCCAGTATCACTGGGAGGATGAACTGTCAATCAACATCAGCAATGGTTTTAATTGGCAGGGGAAAAGAAAAAGAAAAAAATTTTTTTTCCAAATTCTTTTGCTTTTTGAATGAATGAAGCATCTATCAATTGCTTACTATGTGTAAAGCATGATATATATATATATATATATATATATATATATATATATATATATATATATATATATATATATATATATTAGGTCCAGATTTGTGTTTGGCTTGAGTGAAAAATTCAATTTAGAAACTTTCTCCATGTATACAATCAGAGACATCTCAGGAATGAAGATTATTGGCTAGGGTAATAAGTAGTTAAGGGATTTAGCCAGGATTTTATAACTAGTGTATGTCAGAAATAGGACTTTGGGTCATGGGTATAGAGATGCCTTAGAAGATCAGTTAGTCCAACTCTCTCATTTAGATGAGAAATCTTGGGCCCAGAAAGGTGATACTTCAAGCAAGATCACACAGGATGCCAAGTTCAAAACTACTTTCCCTTATAATAAGCCCAGCATTATTTCCACTGTATAGTGCTTGATTCTTCAAAAATATCCAACCCTGGTGTTTCTGACTGTAAGAACAATACTTTTCCCACTTTATCATGTTAGTTCTCACTATTCAATTCCTAAGTTCAGGAAATGATTAAGGGCTGTCTGTGTCCAAGGGAGAATTCTCCCCAAATCTTCTTCCTTTAAGTCTTTGCAAGCTGTTCTCTAGAGCTATGTGAAGGAACTTGGTACCCAGAACTAATTATAAGGCATATAAAATGTAAATAAGGGAGGTCTTCTAGCTCTCCCTTCCATACCCCACTCAACTCCTATCCCTACCTTCATCCTATATTCAGCCCTATTTAATGTTAAGAATGTCACTAGAGAGCAGAAGTAGTCATTAGACAAAATGGTCAGTGTTTATAGTTTTTCACAGCTCTGAGTAAATTTATTTTCTTTTATCCATTCTTCTGATTTCATCTCTCTAGTCCCACCTGTGGCATTCTATCCAGACCTGAATTGTGGTAAGGTGACTAGAAGGTAGGGATTTTGCCATTAATTAGTTGGGAATTGGGCAAGTCACTTCTTCCCTATAGGTCTCAGTTTTTTCACCTGTAAAGGGAGAGTCTAGACTTCATGACTTCTAAGGTCACCACCCAACAAACAAACCAACAAACATTTGATGAGTCAGCAAGCTTCTATTTGACACTACTATGTCCCAGGCACTGAACTAAGCAAAAATAAAATAGATTGACGTCAAGGCACGTATATCCTTTGGAAGAAAACATCAATAGAAAATGAAATAATAAATTTGTCCAAGTAATTTTGAGAAGAATACTGAAAGCATCAATATAAGCTTTCTATAGGGGATGATATTTGAGCTAAACTTAAAAAGGAAATTAGGCATTATATGGAACTAAGGAGGGAGTATATTTCAGGCTTTAGAAATATTCATTTAGCAGCTAAGTGGAAGATAAATTAGAAAGAGGAAAGACTAGATGTGGAAAGACCAATTAGGAGGCCATTGTAATTGGACTCCTAGTTAAGAGATAATAAGGATTTGAACTAGACTTGTTATGGTGTGAGCAGAAAGAAAGGAACAGTTGTAAGAAATAGAAGCAAAAATAAATACATAAATAAAACTTGGCAGCTTATTGGATATTGGAGTAAGAATTTGAGGAAGAGTTGAGGATGACCCCAAAGTTGTAAACCTTTGTGACTGAAAGGATGTTGATGTCACTGAGAGAAACAGAATTTTAGGAAAGGGGAGGATTTTTGGGAAAGATAATGAATTTTGTTTTGGACATGCTTGAGATGCCTATGGGGGATTCATTTGGTAACGTCCAATAAGCAGATGATTTGGGACTAGAGATGAGGTGAGATTGGGATTGATTATCTAAATCAAGATGTTGAATGTATAGAGGGCAATAAATAGTTGATCCATGAGAGTTTATAAATTAATTAGAGTTATGGTATTAAAGGCCATGGTATATCCCTCTATTATATAGTGTTTTTTGAATGCTTACTCAGTAATGAATACTTATGAATAAATATGACATTGGGTAGATGCAATAAAAAATTGTGAAATGAGTAAATGATACATTTGCATATTAACAGCATCCCTCAATAAAATATAGAGAAATAGCTATTTAGAAATTTCAAAAGGCTGATCCACACTTTGGGGCAAATGTGGTCCAAGTAGCATCATAGTGTCAACTATCCATTCTGCATTTATACAAAGTGACATTCTGCCTGTTGAATATAATAATAAAATGATTGATATCCATTTATTATTCATATTAAAATTATGAAATTATGATTTATTGTTATTAATATTATATTAGTGATCATAATAATCATTATAGCTCAAATTTAGATAGAACTAATATATGCCAAGCACTGTGCTAAGCATTTACAATTATCTCATTTGATTCTCACAACAAGTCTGGGAGGTAGGCTGCTATTAGAATACTACTTCCTCTCTCTTATTGCAAATTAAAATGATTAAGTAGCCATTATTCAGAATATTCCTGGAATTCTTTTGGGTTTGTCTTTAGACCCTGAGCATATTGTTACACCTGTGATATATGAGGCTGGCCTGGAGAAGACACAGAGGGAATATGATACCTAATGTCCTGTCTTTGAAGGAATGTTTCATGAAAGAGAGATTAAATTTGTTCAATTTGATGTGAAAGAGTTGAACCAGGAATACAGAGAGCAATTTAGACTTGATATCAGGAAGAAATTCTTAACAATTAAGAGCTGTGCAAAAGTGTCATGGGCTACTTTGGAAAGTAGTGAGTTCTCCTTAGAAGTATTCGAGCAGAGGCTGGATCATTACTTCTCAGATTTCGTCTTCTGCAAGAAGCCTTTCCCAGTCCTTCTTAATCTTTGTTCCCTCCTTCTAAGACTAGTGTATGTAATTTATTATGTGTGTATATCTTGTTAAAATATTATCACAACTGTGATTATTCAGTGAGCTCCTTGAGAACAGGGACTATTTTTTACTTTCTTTATATCTCCAATGCTTAGAATAGTGTCTTCTACATAGTAAGTACTTAATAAATGTTGATTGACTGAATGATATTCGTTAGACTCTAGACCCCAGTAATGGCAAAACTTACAACTTCTTGACTGGGTCAATCAAAGGTTCTGATAAAGGCCTCATTTCCAAAATATATAGAGAACTGACCCTAATCTATAAGAAATCAAACCATTCTCCAATTGATAAATGGTCAAAGGATATGAACAGACAATTCTCAGACGAAGAAATTGAAACTATTTATAGACATATGAAAATATGCTCCAAATCATTATTAATCAGAGAAATGCAAATTAAGACAACTCTGAGATACCACTACACACCTGTCAGATTGGCTAGAATGACAGGGAAAGATAATGGGGAATGTTGGAGGGGATGTGGGAAAAGAGGGACACTGATACATTGTTGGTGGAATTGTGAACACATCCAGCCATTCTGGAGAGCAATTTGGAACTATGCTCAAAAAGTTATCAAGCTGTGCATACCCTTTGATCCAGCAATGTTTCTACTGGGCTTATACCCCAAAGAGATATTAAAGAAAGGAAAGGGACTTGTATGTGCCAAAATGTTTGTGGCAGCCCTGTTTGTAGTGGCTAGAAGCTGGAAAATGAAAGGATGTCCATCAATTGGAGAATGGTTGAGTAAATTGTGGTATATGAACGTTATGGAATATTATTGTTCTGTAAGGAACGATCAGCAGGATGAATACAGAGAGGACTGGCGAGACTTACATGAACTGATGCTGAGTGAAATGAGCAGAACCAGGAGATCATTATATACCTCAACAATGATACTGTTTGAGGATGTATTCTGATGGAAGTGGACCTCTTTGATAAAGAGAGCCTTAATTGATCAAAGATGGGCAGAAACAGCTACACCCAGAGAAAGAACACTGGAAATTAATATAAACTGCTTGCATTTATGTTTTTCCTCCCGGGTTATTTATACCTTCTGAATTCAATTCTCCCTGTGCAACAAAAAAACTGTTTGGTTCTGCACACATATATTGTATCTAGGATATACTGCAACCCATTCAACATGTAAAGGACTCTTGCCATCTGGGGGAAGGGGTGGAGGGAGGGAGGGGAAAAATCGGAACAGAAATGAATGCAAGGGATAATGCTGTAAAAAATTACCCTGGCATGCGTTCTATCAATAAAAAATTATTTAAAAAAAAAAACAACAACAAAAACAACAACAAAAAACAATTATTTATTAAGAGCCAACCACATAATTCATATATATATATATATATATATATATATATATATATATATATATATAGTCACCAACTAACTATAGTCCTTATAGTAAGATAGAGGACCCCCCAAGCCTTATCTTCTGTCTTGCTGTTACTCCCTTCTGGGTATTGTCATCTACCCTTCTGGCACATGCTAATGATGAGGGAAGCCCTGAAACTCTTTCTCTCTCTCTGACTTTGGGGGGAAAACTAAGCTCTCCCCTGAGAGACCTGCCCCAGGGAATCAAGTCCAGAACCACTCCTAATTCTATTGAGTTGGAAATTAGCCCAGAGACACTCATTCAATTCCAATTTTCTATTCTGATTCCAGCTCAAATTGCTCCCAGCTCCCATCAAGAGCTGCCCAAGCTTCTAGCCAAGGTTTCAATTATAAAAAGAGGCAACTTGGGACTCACTCCTTGCAGAGGACCTAACATGCCAAGGAACCTCTCTCTCTCTTTGACATAAGCTACAACCTTCTGCCTGCTGAAATGATATTCTCTTTCAGCATTACTCCCTCTTTATCTTTATCTCTCTATTTCCCTAATAAGACCTTATTCACTTTCTCTGCGAGGATAGGATTTTTCTGCTAAAAACTTTTTATCCCTCTATTGGGGCCTTGCCACCAAGGTATTTAGCCCTTCTACCAAAGGTTGACTTCCCAATGCCAATAATAAACTTTTTTTTGCCAGTCTAGCTTTTTGGGTTCGTAAATTCCTTTACAAAGGACCTCTGCGCCAACCAGAGGGGTTTGCACAATTCCCTGCCCTGCACTGAACCTCATCATTTGGGGATTCTAGCCTGAACCTCATCGGGGTGATGAAACTCATCACCCCAACTCCTGGGCCTTGCCATCTGGCTTATAGCTGAACCCCACACCTGAAGATGTGCTATTACCTCCAATTAGACTATGATCTCCTTGAGACAAGGAACTATTTCACTTTTCTATTTGTATTCCCAACAAAACAAAGTGTTTGGCTTATGACAAACAATAAAAGTTTTTTTATTCATTCATTCATTTATTCAGTTACTATCTTCCTTCTATTCTGAAATGATTGTTTTTTTTACTCATACACTGCCTGCCCAAAAATCTATCTACAAGTAATGGAAGTCTAATGCATATGTAGTCCCCAATAACATCCCTATGTGGAAGAAATTAAGGAGTTAAATCCAAGAAAATCATGATGACATGTGAAAGAAGAATACATGTAAACACTCTATAACTCCTTCCAGTTGGACCAAAGCCCAAAGTCTATTTGGGCTTATGTCCATAGTCTCTGGCTTCTCAGGACTCCCTAAATGGATTGGCAGTAACACCTAGGCTGAAATTCTGCATCCAAGGTTACCATGGCTTGAGTTCCCAGGTCTGAGATTGATCTGCTAGAAAAAAACAAGAGTTCAAAACCTTAAGTCCATTTTGGGAGGATGGGAGAAAGTTATAAGACTGAAAGGGAAAGATGGACCTTTTGCCTCACCTAGCTCAGTACATGGTGCCCTGGGTGTGACTAAGCAGTACTTTCACTGTTGGAAGGCAACAGACCCATAAACACACACATACACACATATACACACACACTGAGAAGGGGGGGGGCAGCAAAAGGAGGAAAAGAGAGAGAGAGAGGGAAGGAAAGGAATGGAGAGACAGAAAGAGCATGAGCAGGCTTCAGTTAGGTAGACTTAAAAATGCAGCCTGTTCTGCCTACATAGCCAATAGAAAGAGATTATTCCTACCTTTTGGGAAGGGAACACAGAATATTCTGTGCCAGAAGCAGATACTTGCTTTTTCCCACATAAATGCCTTCATCTTCCGTGATCTAGACATATACAAAGCCTGCTTACACTATTTTTAAAGTCAATTTTTTTTTACACAGGTTGAGTTGCAGCAATAATTGTAATTATATGCAATGTCATATTCTCATCTTTGTCCCTTCTAGTAATTTGGCATTTCCTCTTTAGCAAGAATTTAGTTTGACCTTTGCTCTAAGCAGTCTGTACACAGATAGCTGATTCTGAAAGGACTATCTATAACTAGTTTTTCCTGTCTGTTAAGATAGGGTCAATTTTGTTTTTCATAATGTTATTCAATACTTGTCTTGTTCAGTGTCTTCTAATTCTCTTCTGGAAGAAAATATTGATGACGTACACACTTGCGTATTCTGAGATGTACATAAATCATTGCTCACTTCCATTTCCTAATCCTAAATAATATTATTATCATAATCAAGAAGGCAGAGCAATTGATCAGTGAGGCAAGAAGGATGAATAGATAGCAGGAGAACCAGATAAGACATCTTTATGACAGAGTAGTTCAGATCTGGGGATGTGGTCTTCCAGAATGGCTTTTTTAATATATATCTGTTCCTCATGTGTTGCATATTTGCTTAAGGAAGTCTTAGGTGCCAAACTAGACTGTTAGTTGCCTGAGGTCTTGGACAACAGACTTATTATGTGCTGGAAATAATTACTCATTAAGCAATGACAGCTCAATTTCTTGGTAATAACTGATGAGTCCTTCCATATCTCTTGAGCGTGCCTTTATAAAAGGTTATAGGAAATTTAGAATCAGCTATTTAAAAATTCTCTCATCAACACTAATGTAGCAAAGAGATCATTTCCTTCCCAATTACTTTGAACCTAGAGTTTCCAATGGAGATAATGTATAAGAACAGGTAGATGGCTCGATGGATAAAGTGCCAGGCCTGGAGTTAGAAAGACTGATCTTCCTGAGTTCAAATCTGCCTCACACCCTTTCTAATTGGGTAACTCTGTGCAAGTCACTTAGCCCTGTTTGCTTCAGTTTTCTTATCTGTAAAATGAACTGGAGAAGGAAATGGCAAACTTCCCTGGAGTATTTATCAAGAAAACCCCAAGTGGGATCATGGAGAGTTAGATGTGACTGAAAATGACTGAAAAATAATAATGACATATTATAATCTAATATATCAATGAGTTAGGTGAATGACCAAAGGGGAATGGTTGTCCAATTAGTGGCAGCACAGGAATGCTTCACAAAAGTACCTCCTTTGGCCATAGTTACCCAACCTGTGCACATTGTATCCAGATGCATTGGGAATAGCCCACCTAAATTAGTAGGAACTGAGTTATAAAAGAAGTCATATAACCTGGGTTTTAGATTCTATCTTGGGCACTTAATCTCCCTGTGTCTCAATTTTTTCATGTATAAAATGTCTGTTAGACTAAATGGCCTCTGAGGCCTTCTAGCCCAAGAGCTATGATTCTATGACCCAGCCATGAACCTTTTCAGCAAATCTTGGAGGGGAGACATTTTATGATGAAGCTAGAAGTATCTGACCTGAATTGGTCAGTTCCCTTGGTAGAGGCATTTGAGAAGTAATCCCCTCATAATGTAGATGTGGATGTTGTTATGCTAAAACTTTTAGGAGATGCTAAGATCACTTGACATTAATTGTAGCTAGCAACTAGAATTATACATTCTGACCCATGGCAGTATCTTATGCTAGAGGCAGGAGAAATCAGGAATTTGATAATAAATTCACTGATTTCTTTTTTAAATTAAATTTTATGTTTTTTATGAACAAAAATCTACTTTTCTTCCCACCTTCTACCCCATTGGAAAATAAAAAACAAAAAAAAAATAAATAAGAGAAAAACAAATTCTCTATAACAAATATGCATAACCATTCCCTTATTGGCCACATTAGAAAAAGTTACATTCTGCACCCTGAATCTATAACCTCTCAATCCTCATTGTTGCTCTGGAATCATTATTGGTTATTATGTTGATGAGTATCTCAACGGTTTTCAAAGTTGATTATCTTTACAATATTGTTGGGGTTTTTAAAATTATACCAATTACTGTCTTAGCTCTGCTCATTTCATTCTTTGGTTTCTACAAGTCTTCAAAATGGTTGATTTTTTAATAATATTGATATTATAGCATAAATTGCTTTTCTGGCTGCTTACTCACTCTGGTCATACAAATCTTTCCATGTCTCTTTGAAGTCACTTATCTTACTATTAAGCTATAAGAAATGAGGAAATAGATTATTTTAAAGAGACATGAAGTAACAGATTTTCTTAGACCCAAAATCTTTTTTTTGCCCAAGATTTTGGGCAAAATAAATAAATAAATAAAGGCGTATTCTGGCAAATGATGAAATGTCTAGAAGAGTACCCTGGTTGACTTTTGAGCCTGAGGAATGTGTGGTTTTCAAATTTGTTTGTTTTACCATATTTCTCAGACCATAAGATATTTCAAATAAAAAGATAAAAACAACTGGAGATGTATGACTAAGGAAAGAATTTTTCCAAATTCCTTTAATATCTCCAGACATTAAAAAAAATAATAATTCATATAGATGACTGTCTTTTGGGGCTTTAGCACTTTGGAAATTCTATTCTCTCTCTTCTGCCAAGAAGATCCCTAAACGGTGTGGTAGGCATATGACAAAACATCAAATGGGTAACCCCAGATGTCACAAAGTTAGGATCATAGAATGTTAGAGCTGGAAGAGACCTCAGAGCTCATTTAAACCAATTCCTTCATTTGACAATAGAAGAAATTAAGGTCCAAAGAAGGAAATAATTCCCCAAGATCATTTAGTTAGTAAATGCAGAACAGGGACAACCATGAATTCCACATTCCAACTGAATTGTCCCACTTATTGTCTCACATATATGACATTTTATCTGTCTTTTCTATCTTTTTGGGCAGGCTGTTCCCCTATTTCAAACTCTGCTTCCTAATCTCTCTCTCATATAACCTCTCTAATTCCTTTCAAGGATCAGCTCAAATGATACATCCTACAAGAATCTTCCCAACTGCCCCCAGTGGTTAGTGTTTCCACAAACACACCAAAATTACTTTGTATTGATTTTGTTTATACTTTACATGTTGTTTTTCCCTGGTAATTTATAAGGTCCTCTGAAAGCATGAACTGTTTTATTCTCGTCTTTAAGTTCCTGCACTTAACACACAGCCTATAACATAGCTGATGTTTAATAAATGTTTGTTGAATTGAAATGAATTGAATTTAGAGTAGAAAGGAACCTTAGAAGCCATATGATCCAACTTTCTCATTTGGCAGATGAGGAAACTAAGGCCCAGAGAGGTTCAGTGATTTGTCCAAAGTTATATAGGTTTTAAATGAAAAGAGCTGATGGCATCATCTCTCTCATGTTATAGTCCTCTTCAAGAATAAAGGATGAACAACAATTTCTTCAATTTCATTGAAAGAGAGAATTGTCTTTGATAGAATACAAAAATTATTTTTTTTTCCAACTGTGACTCAGGAAAAAGCTAATAAAAGTGTTGAAATAGGCTTAAACAAGAATATAAAGAACAGATTGATAGGGTATCTATACACTGGGATCTGCAGACTTTAATATCTAATCAATTCCCAACAACTGTTGATTCAATCTTTCCAGAATTTCTTCTATCCCTCCCCTTCTCTTTTTCCCCCACTACATCCTAGTTTTATCTCATGTCACCTCATGCCTGGATTAATGCAATAGCATCCTAATTAGTTTCCCTATCTCTAATCTTTTCCCATCCTATCCATCATCTACACAACTGCTAAACTGACATTTCCAAAGGGTTTGAAAACTCAAGAAACTTTAGTGGCTGCCTTTGGCCCCTAAGATAAATTGTAAATTTCTTCATTTATTTTTGCCAAACCCTTCACAATCTAGCTTCATCTTTGTTTTCTTTCTTTTTCTTTTTTTTTTTCAGCATCATTATACATAATTCTCTTTCCTTCATTCCATGGTCTATGGTAAACTGGATCTCTGTTCCTCTAACTTGATATCTCAGTGTATTGGCCACTCTTTTATATAACCTAGAATGCAATACCTCATCACCTCCACTTCTAAGAATCCTTCTTTTCCTTCAATGGGTAAGAATAGCTACCAACTTCATTGTTGTTGTTCAGTTTCTTCGGTTGTAGTTGACTCTCTGTGACTCCATTTCGAGTTTTCTTGGGAAAGGTAATGCCATTTATTTTTCCAGCTCATTTCTTAGATGAGGAAAGTGAGACAAACAGGGTTAAATGACTTGCTTAGGATCACACAGCTATTAAGGGTCTGAGGCTGCATTTGAACTCAGGAAGATAAGTCTTCCTGGTTCCCAATCTAGTGATCTATCCACTGTACCAACTGACTGTGCACAACTTTTTTTCTAGAGTGATTTCACATTACATGCTTTCAAGTTCTCTATATTTTAGCTTTATGTTTCCTATATGAGACATTCCATCCCCCAGTGAATAATTCTACTACCACCACCTTTTTTTAAATGGCCAGCTTTCTACAAGGGAGGATTTTCCTGATCTCCACATTCTTTCACCCAACTAAGGTATTTTGTACATATACTTTGTGGTATGTGTATATATAGACACATATAGCTATATACATATACATACATACAGAGAGACAGAGAGAGAATAGAGAAATTATTTAACTTTTCTGGGTACATGATGTTTCCTTCCATCAATAGGATGTAAGCTTCTTGTGAGCAAGGACTTTTTTTTCATTTCTACATCTCCAACACCTTATACAATTCCTGGTGTGAATAGAATTAATTGATGTGACTGTGCATTTGAACGATCACTTGGAAGACAGGCAGAGAGAGATTTGTTGATCAATAGAAACACTGGGATGTCAGGAGAGTCCCAAGCCCATGCTGAGTCTTGGATATTTATACCATTTCTTTAAATCTTGTTTTGAATTATAACATCATTTTAATGTCGCAAGGAATATCCCCTCCCTTTTATAGCATGGCAGTATCATGTGGTACAAAGGGAGTCAGAATAGAAAGGTCTAGCCTTATCTCTCTCAATCTCTGAGGGAGACTTTCATTTTTGTCAGGATGGAAAACAGGATGGAGGGACCAGAGACTATTCTGATTTCTTCAGAGAGAGGGCTAGACTTTTATCTATCTATTTTGAATATTGCTAATCTAGGGGAAGAGGCTGTCAAGTCCAAGCTAACTTGTGATTGCTGTTCATTACTAGGGAAAGCAGGAGGCTTACCCCTTTCACACTAAATACTAGTTTCACAATGAATTACACATAGCAGCTTCCAAAGAAAAACCATTTATCCAAATCTATAGTGAAACAGAAGTTGGAGAAAGTAGATATGTAGTAGTATGTTCATAGAACATAAACCATACAATATAGAGTCAAAGAACTCTCCTAGTTAAGAGAGAACAGGGTTTAACCCTGTTCAATGAAAAAGAGTCATAGATCTCATCCAAGGGGAAGTTCTTTGAAGGCTCTTTCGGGGGGATAGGGACAGGAGGGAAAACTGTCACTTCCTCTGGTGTCAGCTTTTCCCCAAAGCCATTGCCTTTAGCAACCTGAAGTAGAGTTAACCTCATCCATCTTCCTCCTCAATGCTTCCCTGCAGGAAGCTCCACCTATATGGCACTTAGGGTCAACTGCTGTGACAATGAGAAGAGACTGAGTTCCACAATGATCAGGTACTTGGCAGAACCCAAGAGAATAGGTGTGGTCCCACCAGACCCATTGTGTATCTAAGGGTCACATAATTTGTAAGTATAAGTGAAAGTCACAAATCTGACACTAGAATCCAAGTATCCTAAATTCTAATCTAGTTTTCTTGTTACAATATCATGATATTGCCACCAATAATAGCTTCAGCTATAGTCTCAAAAATAGGAATGATAGACTTTTAGCTAAAGAGGATGTGAAGGAGCAAAACAGTCCTATTCTCCTTCAAGAATGCCCAGCAAGGATGAAAAGAAGAGAACTCTACCCTGAGTAATGATCAATTTATTCAAAGAGAAACTATAGCAAGTGCTTTTTTTTTTTTTTCAGCCCATATCCATACAAAGAGACAGCCAGAAGCCTATGGACACTAGAGAAATGTTCTGGCCAGAAGACCCAGTTCAAAGAAGCTTCTAAGCAAAAATAAAATGAATAAAGTAGCAATGTATTTGATATGCTCAATTACCTAATTACTGAGATTAGGATTCACTTTTTAACATAAAACTGCTAGGAATAATGTAACTGTTGGAAGAAATTAGTTTTAAACTAGCATCTCACAGCATATAGCAAGTTAAATCCCAAAAAGATACAGGAACTGGATATAAGAGAGAGATCATAAGCAAGAACAAGAAAGATGAAAGCTTTCAGCACTACGAAAAGAGAGAAGGTTCAATGTCAAACAAAGGAGAAGCTCACAAAAGATAAAATGGATAATTCTTATTACTTAAAATTCACATTTTTGCATAAACAAAATCAAGGAAATTAATATTAGGAGAAAAATAGTTACTTTAGGGAGGAAATTTTGTAGCAAGCTTTTCTGATAAAGATTTTATATTCATGGTATATAAGTAACTGATTCAAATATATAAAAACCAAAAGCTATAGGTATGTGTTCAGAGAATAAAAATAGACAGATATTGAAAGAAAAAAATCAAAGCTATCAAAAACCATGAAAAAATGCTCAAAAAACCCCCAACAATTAGAGAAATACAAATTGAAACAACTCTGAAGTTCCACTTTGAACTTTGATTGGCAAAGATGACAAAAAAGAAAATGACAATTGTTGGAAGAGCTAAGAAAACATATATACTCATATATGGTTGGTAGAACTGTGAATTGGTTCAGCCATTATGAAAAGCAATTTGGAACTATGCCTCAAAAGTCACTAAGCTGTTCATACCTTTTGACCCTACCTTAGGGTCATAACACTACCAGATATACCATAAAGGGACCAAAGAAAAAGGTAAAGGACATCTTTTTATTTGTAAAATATTTATATAAAAATTTTTAATCATTTATTTATTTTTATAAAAATTCTTTTTGTTGTAGTAAAGAATTAGAAACAACAGGGATCTATATCAATTGGGGAATGGCTCAATAGTGTATGATATGTGGATGGAACAGAATGATATTGCACCATAAGAAATGATGAGGCAATGGTTTCAGAGAAATCTGGAAGAGTTGTTTACACAACACAGATTACAATGAGCACAATTAGAATAATCTATACAATAGCAATATCTGAGAGTAAAAAAAAATTGAAAGATTTAAGAACTCTAATAAATGCAATAACCAACCACAATATAGGGAAATCAAGAAATGTGATGGATTCAAAATACCCTATTAGAGATATATTTTTATATTTGGTACATGTGTATATTTGTTTTGCTTGATTATGTGTATTTGTTAACAACAGTTTTTTTTTTCTATTTAATTGAGGAAGACAGAAAGAATAAATAGTAAGGGGCAACCATAGTTGTAGAGGGCCGCAGATAGTAGGGGAATTCTGGGTAAGGTATAAGACCCTTTAGCCCAGAGGAAACCTGCTGACAATATCTGGTTTGGCTTCCCATTTCCCTTTGGTGCCTACCTCCCTTCCTGAGAAATCAAGAAGGGTGTAATCACCTGTGTTCTACTTAAAGCAAGGGTTACTTATAGCAAGGTGCTTATAGTTAGCACCTACTCAGTGTGATTGATGAGATAATGGTTCTCTAGTTCACACATACTTAGTATGCTGTAATGATGTAATCATGCTGAGGTATTTAAGAGCTGAGAGGACTGGAAATGAGACTCTCCATCTTTGACCATCCTGGTGACTCTCCTGCCTCCTTCACTCCTCCACTACTACCAAGGACTTGGGCTGAACCTGAGATCCTCAGAGAGCTAGTCCAGATATAATAACAGTAGTGCCAATTAAAAGGGAGAGAAAAGAAAGAAAAGGTCATTGAAACATAGAAAACTGAAGGACATTCAAAAGGAAACACAAAAATATATAAAACTTTGAAAGTAACAAATTGACTTAATTATATACTTTTTAAAAAATGCAACTTGTACATAGTAGAGAATCATAGCTGCAATCATCTTTTTACATTCTACCTTGTATATGAAAATGCTCTTTTTTTTTAGTGCAGAATTTCAAAAAATAATAAATAAAGCAGCAAGAAACCTCCCCACAAAGTCTAGCTTGATTGTGACCAACCAATCAGAAGATGGGAAGGTGAATCTCATTCCATCTGCCACACACCCTACCTCAGTACTGAGACCTATCTTCAACACAAACATACCTATCTTTATTCCTTAGTACTCCTTCAAGCTACCTTCTCCCTCCAAAATATAGGCTTCCAGGTTCCTCCTTCTGAGGCAGTCAAAAGCCTATAAGGGCAGTTATAATCTTAGAGTGGCAGCTGATTTGGTTGTCATTGGGAAAATCCTTGCAGCCAAACTCCCCTCTTGAAAACCCCAGCATAACCCATCATAACCTCCCTCTTCCCCTCTCCTGCCCATATCACCTTGGTTGTGGCAGGTGCCCCTCAGAGATTGGACTCTGAAGTTCAGGGCAGTGACCTATGAGTAAGAGTTCCATCTCCTTCCTTTCTATTTTGGGATTTTAGAATGAGTCATACAGGATGAGCAGGAATGCATAGGTTGTGACCTGCATCATAGATCTCATTACATTATCTTCTCCCTCCCCAAACCCACCCTTCTTCCAAACTTTCCTATCACTGCCCAGGACACTACTGTCCTTCTATTCAGCCAGATTTACAAGCTCAATGTCATTTTTCAGTGCCTAATTCCCCTTTATCCTACATATCTAATCAATTGACAATTTTTATCTTTTTCCTTTCTATGATATTTCTCTCATCTACCTGCCTTCTCACTACTCACATATCCACCAATCTAGTTCAAACTCTTATATCTCTCACTTGGACTATTACAATATACTACAAATTGATTTCTCTACTCTTAAGTCTCAGCCCTCTTCAATCCATCCTCTATTCTGTTGCCAAAATGATTTTCCTAAAATGTAGGCCTATGTTATATCCCAATTCAACAAATTCCTATTGACTGAGATTTAATATGATTTCATTTTTTCTCACCTTTTAAAATTTCCATTTTTGTGTAAATCTTATAATATACATAATTATGAGTACAGTAGAATACATCTATAATTGATATGGAATAAGGACTAGACTTGAGATTTTTTTTTTTTTTTTTTGGTATGCAGAGACTCTCTGATGAGGAAATTTCTGCTACTGAAAATCAAGGCATTCTCCATAACTTATGGTCTTAGAGAGAATTTCTTAGACCAGAAAAGTTAAATGTCCTGCCTATACTCAACTGGCGGCAGAGATAAGGCTTGAACACAAGTCTTCTCCATCCCAAGAATAGCTTTTTATATACTACATTGTTTATAATTAAGTAAATATATACATTCATTGAGGATGAATAAAAGGATGCTCCTTTTATTTTTGATAGCTTTGCACTAACAAAAAATCTAAAAAACCCCGGCTTAAAGAAGTATTTCCTGCAATGGCATTTTTGTAGAGATTGGTGGATTTTTTTTTTCCTGACTTGTAATGACCCCATTTGGGATTTTCTTGGCAAAGATCCTGGAGTGCTTTGCCATTTCCTTCTCCAGTTCATTTTACAGATTAGGAAACTGAGGCAGAGTTAAGTGACTTGCTCAGGGTCACCCAGTTAGTAAGTGCCTAAGGTGGGATTTGAACTTAAAAAGAAGTCTTCCTGGAGCTCTGTATACACTGTACCATCTAGTTGTCCACAATAGGGATCAAAACTTGAGGTTAATGAAATAAAGTACTAAATGATATTATTTTATTCAAGAAGTTTAAAAAGAATTTGGAATTGGAGGGGAGGAGTACATACTCTTAACAGTTTAATTCAACTCAATTTAAGAAAAATATTTTGTTTTTAGCATTTACTTTCTATAAGGTACTGTTCTTGATGTTGTGGTATACAGAAAGATTAATGTGATATAGTCCCTAATCCAAAGAAGTTTGTTATACCTTACAAGTGAAACTGATATGTTCCTGTTAAGCTATATAGAAGCCATCTAGCTGCCTTATACTAGACCACTGGATCTGGAATAAGGAAGATCTTAACTCAAATCCCTTCTCAGACAATTAATGGTGGTGTGGCCCTGGGCAAGTCACTTAATCTCTGTCTACCTCATTTTCCTCAATTGTAAAATGGGAATACTGCAGCACCTACTGTAATTGTGATAGTTGTGAGGATTAAATGAAATATTTGTAAAGAGCTGAGCACACTGTCTGGCACACAGTAGATGAATAATAAATGCTTGTTTCCTTTCCCCTATGCACTGAGCATTGTAGTTTATTCTTTATTTTGATTTCTGATGGATTTTCAACTATTCCTCTAGTCTCTCATATGACTAACTTTTCTTTTAACTTGCTATTACACTGTTAAATTATAAGTAGTAGGAGATCTCCTATTTAATGGACTCGAACTGATGAATTATTCTGTAAAATGAGGAAATTTTTTAAACATGCAAGTGCCAAATAACATGCTCTTTGATTTCAAATTTCTATATTTTTTCCTTAAACCAAGAAGAAAGTCCAGAGGATCTATGTTCTTATTCTAATTTAGTCATTTAATGTCTGTTTGAACTTAAATAAGCTATGCTATGCTATAAACTGCTTATGACTTTAAAAACAGAAAACAAGTAAAGTCTTTTTGTCCTAAGATCAGTTATAGCTGACAATGATATTCTTTTTATTTCTAATTCAATAGTATTTTATTTTTCCAATTACATGTAAAGATAGTTTTTAACATTCATTTTTGTAAGATTTTGAATTCCAAATTTTTTCTCCCTTATTCCCTTCTATTCCCCCTCTCCAAGACAGCAAGCAATCTGATATAGTTTATATATGTACAATCATTTTAAACATATTTTCGTATCGCTTATTTTATGAAAGAAAAATCAGAACAAAAGAGAAAAACCATGAGAAAGAAAAAGAAAACTAAGAAAAGGTGAACATAGTATATTTTGTTCAGTATTCAGTCACCATAATTCTTTCTCTGGATGAAGATGATGTTTTCTATTCCTAGTCTACTGGAATTGTCTTAGATCAATGTATTGCTGAGAAAAGCTAAGTCTATCATAGCTGATTATCATGTAATCTTTCTGTTATTGTGTACAACATTTTCTCGGTTGTGTCCACTTCAATCAGCATCAGTTCATATAAGTCTGAAATCAACCTGCTCATCATTTCTTACAGAACAATAATATTCTATTACATTCTTATACCATAATTTATTCAGCCATTCCCCAATGATAGGCATCCATTCAATTTCCAATTCCTTGTCACTACAAAAAAAGCTACTACAAATATTTTTGTACATGCAGACCCTTTCCCCTCTTTTATGATTTCTTTGGGACACAGACCCAGTAGATGCACTGCTGGATCAAAGGGTATACACAGTTTAATAGCCTTTTGAGCATAGTTCCAAATTGCTCTCCAGATGCCTGAATCAGTTCACAACTCTTTGAACAATGCATTAGTGAACTGGTTTTCCCACATCCCCTCCAACATTCGTTATTAACTTTTCCTGTCATTGTAACCAATCTGATAGGTGTGAGACAGTAGTGACAATAATATTCTTGACAATACTTTCTGCACCTTTTACCCATTTTTCATGAGTGTTTGTAGCAAAGGTCATGTGACCCTAGACAAGTTAACTAAAACATGAGTAGAGAAGGAAATGGCAAACCATTCCAATATCTTTGCCAAGAAAACCCCAAATGGCATCACAAAGAGTTGGACAAGAATGAAAATGACTGAACAACAAACCAACAGTTGATTGAAAAAAGTGGAGAAAATGTTTTGGATTAGGTAATATGTTTGGATAAGCATGAATATCAAAGGAGGAAAGTTATGGTGGTAGAATCTGGAAGTAAAAGTGGGGTTTAAGGAGTATTTCTACTCCCTCACTGGGAACAATGAAGCAGGGGGCACCATATGAAAGAAAATTAAGCAAGAACTAGAAAGGATGGCTAAGGATATAGAGCTATAGAATTAGGGGGTGAAGAGGAAGGCTATAAGTCAAGTGTTAATAAATGCCTAAAACTAGGAGCAAGAGAAGAATAAATCCACAAAAGGAAGTATCTTAATTATAGAGTGGAAATTGCAGAGGACATAGTAAAAGGGAAGGTAGAAATGGAATTGGAGAAGAAAGAATTGAAAAGGAAGGGAATAAAGAAGCAAAAATTAGAGGGGATTCTTCAGCACTCGAGGGTTACATGTCACTGGCATGGAGATATTAAAGAAGAATAGAAATTTGCTAACCATGTGGGATGTGTTCAATTAGAATATCAGTAGCTGAGAGGAACTCCATTGAGTCAAAAACAAAAACAGAAACAAAACTACACAGATGATTAGATGTTTAAACATCTCCTCTTGGTCTTGGTTCTTAAGGTAGTATTGATGTTTCCTGGGGCATCTGATAATTTGGATTGACAGTAGATAGGATCAGCTTTTGAGTGTTCATATGTGTGTAAATAAATAAACTATTTGATTTCTTTATCATAAACCACACGTGGGTTCAAATCATAACCCTCACACATACTGGTGTCCTGTTACTGACTAAGTCATTTAACCTCTTAGCAATTCAGTCAACTCCCTTAAGGGAATAGGTAGAGGGCAGTTTCCTACACAAAATAAGAGGACTATTTATGAAATAACAAGGCTAGTCAAAATATCTATCCCTATTGCACTCGGTATCACTTTCTTGATCTTTTTTCCCCTATCCCATTCTATCCATCTCTATATATACACATATATGTATATGTATGCATATACATATATACAATATTTGAAAAGTTATATATATATATTTAATTTTCTTTGATTCTTTCAATAATCCTATAAGATATGTTCTCAAGAAATGACTATATATATGTCAAGAAATGACTCAAGAAAGTATCAGAGATAGGTTTTGAATTCATGTATTTCCTGCTTCTGGTGATAGGTAGATAATTAATTCAAATAACATGCTGGGCCTGGAGTAAGAAAAACACGAGTTCAAATCTGGATTCTGCCCCATACTAGCTGTATGAGCCTGGGCAAGACGCTTAACCCTGTTTGCCTCAGTTTCCTCATCTGTAAAATGCATTGCAGAAGGGAGTGGCAAAGCGCTCTAGTGTCTTTGCTAAGAAAAATCCAAAAATGGGTCGTGAAGAGTCAGATACAGAAACAAATAACAACAAATTTCCTGACTCTAGTATTCTTCTCCCTATACTATAGTACTTCTCTAGTTACATGGGGGAAGATTTCAATTCAAATGAGGCAAATCTTCCTAACAATACTAAGAGTTAATAATGGAATGAGCTGCTTCCGGTGAAATACTTCCTTGTGATTGGAGATATTCAAACAGAGGCTTTAATGAGATGTACCAAAAAGGTCTGGACTCCAAAGAAGAGTTGGATTCTAGATTGACCCTGATGTTTCTCCCCCCTACCCCCCACCTTGTGGAATTCTCAGCTTTTTAGAGCCCCATTTTGTCCTCATATTGCTCATCTTCTCAAGCTTTACCAGTATCCATGAAGCCACCAGCTTCACTCTGTTACTAATGAAGATATAAAGCTTGTGTCTTGGACTCCATTACTTTTACCCTTCATGTTACAGGGCATTTATTAGCCTACTGTGGGTGACAGCCCTAAATTATTACAACAAAACTGGACTTGTCAGAATGAATGAACCAAACACCCTTTGTGGCTTATTCACTATATTGTATTTTTGCAAAATTTATCCCTTAATTGACAGAAGTTAGAAATTTTCAGGGAGTTAGGGGGTAATGGTAAGAGGGATTATCTTTCCATTACTGAAGATTTCTAAGGTTCTAGACTTGGTGAAGGGAAAAGGACTAAACTGATGAGGGAGCAGGAAACTTGGGTCTGAATTCTGCCTTGGACATTTATTATGTCTTTAAATATTTAAAGGGTCATCATGAAGGATAACTAGACTTGTTCTATTGGGCTGCAGTGGACAGAACCAAGAACAGTGAAGGGGTGGACATTCACAAAAGGGCCAATTTACACTTAATATCAGGAAAAATTTCCTAACAGAACCATCCAAAAATGGAATGGGATGCCTTGAAAGGTGATGGGTTCCCCTTCCTGAGAGTCTTCAAAGGGTGGATGAACATTTGTTGGATATTTTAAAATATCATTTTGAGACAATTGGACTTTGACTTGCCCAGAGTCACACATCTAAGAAGTGTCTTAGGCTAGATTTGAACTAGAGGCAGGTCCTTCTGTCTCTAGGGCAAGTGAACAGAGCACTGCACTCCGTTTGGGTATTTTATGAGGGGGATTCCTCTAGTATGTGGGCCACTATGGTCCCCTCTGATTCTCAAATTTTGTGATTCTGTATGGTATTGGACAAGTCATTTAACTTTTTAGATTTCAGTTTGCTTATCGGTAAAACAAATGGGTTTGCCTGGATGACCTCAAGGGTCCCTTTCCAATTCTTATCTTCTATGATGTCCCATTGTCTTTGTTCTCCTTTGATTCTCTGCCTTCTGAAGATGCCCTTTCACCACCCCAGTTTGGGATGATGGCCAAGGACTGCTCCCGTGCTTCATCCCCATCCTCTATGCTGCTTCCATCCATTTCAGAATGCTTGATCCAGAGGGCTGAATCCAGAGCAGAGTTGGGATGTAGGCCTTGAGAAAACAGCTCTCGCCAAAGCCTGCTGCCAGGAGAGGAGTCCAATTTGGCCATGGGCCAAAGAATTGGTTGCTGAAGCCAAGGGAGGCCTAGTTCCTCTTCAGGCTTTGCTTCCTTTCCCTTTTCTATCCTTTTTTCCCAGCTCTTTTGCCTCAGGTGGTAATAATGACACTTTGCAATTCTTTGGCTCTTCCCATCACAGCCTTTCAGATCACTTTACACACGTTAATTAAGCCTTGAAATACTCCCAGAAAAGAGGCAAAGTGCACATGTTTGTTTTGTTTTTCTCTACTATGTTTCATTACAATATAGCTACTTCTGAGGCAGAGACCACCCTAGGCTTAATTCAGTATTCAGCTAGGTCCACGGTGCCCAGTAATCAAGTCCCTGACTTTGGTCCAAAAGTACCATATTCATTTTGTAGAGAAAATCTCTCTTTTTGTGTGGAAAAAAGAAAAAAAAAAAAAGAAGTGGGACCATCAAGAAGAAGAAGAATCAGGATGATACAATGAATAGGGCACTGGTAATGGAGTCAAAGGTTCTGGGTTCAAATCTCATTTCTAATGCTGTTGTGCCATAGTTCTCTTTTATTGTCCTGACTCAGTTTCTCTAGTTGTCCTCACTCAGTTTCCCTAAATTGTCCTGTCTCAGTTTCCCTGAATTGTTCTGTTCAGTCCTGCAACACCACCCCACCCTCCTTATCATGATGATCCAGATAAGGAGAAAGACCTTCTATCTTAGACATCATCAGAATGTTGGGTGCCTCTCCCCATTCCAGCTTATCAGAATGTTGGGTGCTTCTCTCCATTCTATAATCCCAATTATCAGATGTCCCCTATGCCTCCCCTCACCGTGTCAGAACTGGATTGTTAGTCTTGTGTTTCTGCTCTCAGCACCCTGACTCTGTCCCTGCCTCTGTCTACACATATATATACACATGTATATTTATCATTGAGAACTCACGTTGTTTGCTGGATTCTTGGACATAATAGTCTCATTCAGCCCTGAGACCAAACCAAGGATCCATTGGGTCCCAGTAAATCTCTCCCTTTCAAATAAAATACTAAATACTCTTTAATTTCTATCTTGCCTCAGTTTCTCCAGCATTACAATACTACCAATGTCATGGTGGGCAATCAATCAAGAGACATTTGTCAAATACCTATTTTGTGCAGGCATTGTGTTGGCAAGGCAGGTTGATCTATATGACCTCTTAGCTCTCTTGACTCTATAAAACATTCTTAGCCTTTTCCATGACCCCTTTAGTGTTCTGGTAAAGGCTGCAGACCCTTTTTTTAGAAAATGTTTTAAAATGTATAAATTTAAGTACATACAGTTACAAAGGAAATCAATTTTATGGAATATAGTAATCAAAATATATATAAATAGTTCACCCGCCCCCAGTTTAAGAACCCCAGAAGAATCTAGATGTGTGATCCTAGGAGTTCTCAAAAAAACATTCCCATTGTGGCTGGTGTGAAGATCATTGCCAGACTTGAGTCAGGAAATCCTAAATATGAATCCTGCAAAAGGTGCTTACTCTCTGAGATCTTATGACTCATTTTATTTATCTGTAAAAGGAGGCATTAAAACTTGATAGCTACTAAAGTCTTTTCCAGTTCTAAAGCTATAGTCCTATAATCCTTCCAAATAAGCTATGAGATAGACAGGTTAGGGTTTATTATTTCCATTTTCCAGATGGAGTAACAAAAGAGCACAGATAAGTCACTTAATCAAGGTTATCTGATTAACCTAATGGCAGAACTTTAACTTTTGGAATTCAGATCTCTTAAACTGCTGGCTCAGTGTACTTAAGTCTCCCAAACCATAAATGGTAACATTACATTATTTCATAGTCATGTCTCATTTTTATAATACAAATATGCTTGTAGTGCAATGGTTTATTTACATTAATTTTTGAATAAGAAATTAGAGCAAGTTATTATGGGGATTCAAAGATGAAAGAAAATAATTGCTGACCTCAAAGAAGCCCCTGGCCTTTGTTAGGTCTTGAACTCTCAAATATGCCCTTGAATGGATAACCCTGAGTCTGTTAAGAAATATAGCATACTACAGAAAAATAATCCACTGCTAGGTGGCACAGTGGATAAAGTGTTGGGTATGAAGTTAAGAAGGCTCATCATGAGTTCAAATGTGGCTCGTAGACACTTTCTGGCTGTGTGATGCTGAGCAAGTCCCATAACCCTATTTGCTCCATTTCCTCATCTATAAAATGAGCTAGAGAAGGTATCTTTGCCAAGAAAACCCCAAATGGGGTCAGGAAGAGTTGAATAGGACTGAAATGACTGAACAACAATAACATAATGATCAAAATACTATCTTGAAAGGTAGTAATAATTGCTTCAATAAATTCGTGCTTTCATTGATATGTGCATTCTCATCCAAACTTTCTTGTCCACATAATTTTTATTCATGTAAATCTTCCATAGAACATCTTTCCAATGTTTTGGAAGTTTTTATCTAAGTCTTTTAATGTCCAATAGATATCTGTATAAGTAGCTACATGTACCTATATAAGTGTCTAGACAGTACAGTGGACAAGTTTTGGACCCAGACTCAGAAGATCAAACATAGCCTTGTCTACTTATTCACTGTGTGACTTTGAGCAAGTTATTTAACCTGGTTGTATCTCATTTTCCTCATCTATAAAATAGAGATATTTTACAACTACTGCAGAATGGGTCAACATGTAAATATATCTCACATTAGTATATGATTAATATGAAAAATCTTGGTTTTGCTTAAGAGGGGTGAACATTTCCATACTGGAAAAAATTTAAACAGGTCAAAGTGTTTCAATCAGAAGAAATGTAGGTCTGTGAATAACCTTGTACTTCCAGCCTAGGTAAGAGAGGAAGACTTGGTTTTTAAAAAAATCAAAACAAAATGAATTCTTGACCAGTCAGAGCCTTCTTTGAGAGGTACCTGAGCTGGTTATCTACTAATATTTTTATGGTATGACCTCAACTATTCAGGTCACAAATCCATTTTGAGCTTATTGTGGCATGTGGTATAAAGTATTGATCTAACCCTGGTTTCTGCCAGACTGCTTTCCAGTTTTCCCAGCAGTTATTGTCAAATAGGGAGTTCTTCAAGTAATTTATTTTTTCAGGTTTATCAAAACTGTATTACTGAGGTCAATTGTTTCTGAATCTCCTCTACCTAGTCTGTTCCACTAATCTACTTTCTATTTTTTTAAGTTAGTATCAAATAGTTTTGATGATTACTACTTTATGGTATAATTTGAGATTTAAAAGTGTTATTTCCTACATTTCTACTTTTTTTTTCATTATTTTCCTTGAGAAACTAGGACTTTTATTCTTCTGAATAAAGTTTATTATTTTGTCTAGCTCTATAAAAAGTATATCTTGATGATGTGATTGTTATAGCAATAAGCCTATAAACTAATTTAAATAGTATCATCTTTTTTTATTATATTGGCCTGTCCCAGCCATGATCACTGAATGTGCCTCCAGTTATTTAAGTAATTCTTTATTTCTCTGAGGAGCATTTTGCAATTGTATCTATAGCAGTCTGGAATATCCTGTGGGTACATATTTCAAACTATCATTGATCTGTGTCCAAGGGAAGGACAGGCCGTACTGTGTTTAGAGTACCTAAGGGAAAGTGCCATGGTATAGGATGGCAAATCACAAATTCACAAATGACTATATTATTAAAACAAAAGGATCCATAAACTTCTTTAAAAAAAAGGAAACATAATCAATAACTTCAATGGCCTTGACTTTAGGTCATCATGAAAATAAATATAGGCCTAAATGAAATTAGAGGAGAACTCATTAAAAAAAAAAAACATGATGGTATATAAAAAAATAACATCAATACAGTAGAGCTACCTCTCTTTTCAAATTCATTTTCCATTCAGTTCTTATGAAACACTAATAGAATGGAGGCATGTGAAAAATCACTTCTGCTACTCTCTTGAATATAAGCATCTTTTTGGCATAATTAGGCTGAAATATTTCATGCTCAAAAATGTTTGGTTAGTACATAAACTTTAGCTTCTTCAGGATAAAATAATAATAATAATAATAACCATATAATAGCTACCATTTTTATGGGGCCTACTAAGTGCCAGTCACTCTGCTAAGCAATGTGCAAAAATTATCCCATTTGATTTTTACAATATCCCTGTGAGGTAGATGCTATTATCTCCCCCATTTCACAGTTCAGGAAACTGAGGCAAGCAGGGATTTGTCCAAGGTCACGCAGCTAATAATGCCTGAAGTGGGATTTGAATTCAGGTCTTCCTGATTCCAGGTCCAGCATTATCTCCTTTGCCATATAGCTGCCCAACAGGTAATGCTGCTAACAACTAGCCCTTAAAAAACAAGAAATCATAGGTATTTGACAGGAACCATAGAACAGTTGGATTCAAAAGGAGGGGTTTTTCATCCAAAAGAAACTAGGCAAAGAAGAAATAAGATCAGAAATATTTGGGATCTTAGCATCTTTTATTCCAACACCTTCATTTTAGAGTTGAAGCAATATTACTCTACAAAGTCCCTATTTTGCCCAATATTGTTTATGCACAGTCTGTACCCTATAAAACTTTGTCACTTTTAGGAAATGTAATTTCACTCTCCAAAAAGACTGGCCTGAGATTGAAGCAGAGGGAGAGAAAAAACAAGGAGAAGTCTGCAGAAAGGCCAAAAGAGAAGGAAAGAGAACCACCTTCTTGGGTATGGGCAGGAAAAGCAGGCTCACACTGAGCCTCCACAGGGAACATAAAGGCTGTGTCAACATGATGTTAAAACAATGTTTTGAAAAGGAATTAGCCGGTGCAAATGGACTTGGGAGAATAGTGCCCTTAAAAACAAGACCAGGTCTCTCTCTCTCTCTCTCTCTCTCTCTCTCTCTCTCTTCTCTCTCTCTCTCTCTCCAGTAAACATTTTATCAAAGCATATCTTTCAAGCTAGCGCTTTCTATGCAGGTTTTCATGAAGATGTGAGAGGATGCCTAAGGAACCTGATGCAAAGGAGACTGGGATTACTGCATCTTAGTAATGGTCTAAGCCTTTACTGGTCCAGCCTTCTCATTTTATACATGGAGAAAATGAGCCTCAGATAAATTACGAAGGTGGGGAGGAAAAGCATTCCATTTGGCATCACGAGGAACTAGATTCAAATTCTCTCTCTATCTCCTTGTGTGATCATGGGTTAGTCACTGAACTTCCATGAATTTTAGTTTCCTTATTTATAAAATAAGGGTCTTAGATGAGATGACTGCTAGGGTCCCTATGATCTCAATGAAGTTGATTTGCTCAAGGCTTTTGCAATTAGTTGGTGGAAGAGTCAGCATGAGTATCAATATGCTGATTTAGAAGTCAATGCTCCCTGTTTAGGACACCTAGTGGTTCAGTTGGATAGAGTACTAGGTCTGGAGCCTAAGTTCAAATGGGGCCTCAGACTAGCTGAGTGACTTTGTGTAAGTCATTTGACCCTGTTTGTCTCAGTTTCCTCATCTGTAAAATGAGCTAAAGAAGGAAATCTCTAGTATCTTTGCCAAATGGAGTTATGAAGAATTGGACATGACTGAACAACAACAGTAAAAGCTTCCTGTTTGTTTTTGCCTTTATGGTATGGGCCAACAATATATTAGATCTGGAATAGGTAGAACTGATAAATTAGTTCAGCATTGTACAGTTGGAAAGTTTGCTGGGTTTGGAGTCAGATGATCAGTATATTGACTCTTCTTGTTGCTTGTATGACTTTGAAGGTTTCAGTTTCCTCCCATGTCAAATGGAGGAATTAGATTAGATCATCTCCAAAGTTCCTTTCAACTTTGTGATCCTATGGCCACAGTCAAAATAGAATCATTTTAAATTCCTCCCCTCTACAAGTGAATCCTCAGGAAGTCCTAGGTCTTTGGAAGGCCAAGGATCTGTTGGAGACTTTAGTGGTTATATTGTGAACAGTAGGAGGCCAGGGACTGTCTTTTGCTTTCTTTTGTATTTCCAGCTCTTATCATCATTGCACCTAGCACATAGTAGGTGCCTAATAAATATTGATTGATTGATTAATTGATTCTGGTTCAGCCCTTCACTTTATTAAAGAAGTAATCTTGACTTTTGGCCTGCCATCTGATGTTCCTTTGACTTAGAGGGAATCTGATGGACTTTGTGCATGTCAATACAGTGCCTCTGACATCACTGGTCCTCTTTGAAAATAAAGGACAAATAATAATTTAGGCTTGGAAATGACTTGCCTAGGATGATAAATGAAATAAGTAGCAGAACCAGGATTCCAACCCATTTTCTCTTTACCAAGATCCAGTGCATAGATACTGGTCATTAGATCAAATCAATAAATATTCATTAAATCAAGTCAATAAACTTTTATTAAGCACTTACTGTATGCCAGGGCAGCTAAGTGGCACAGTGGATAGAATGCTGAGCTTCAAGTCAGAAAAATTCATTTTCATAAGACATTAGACACTTACTAGTGTGATCCTGGGCAAGTCACTTAAACCTGTTTGCCTCAGTTTCCTCATCTGTAAAATGAGCTAGAGAAGGAAATGGCAAACCATCCAGTATCTTTGCCAAGAAAATCCTGAATAGGGTCATGAATAATTGGACACAACTGAAAAACGACTCAACAATTAAATGTGCCAGGCATTGTGCTAAGTGCTGGATATATGAAGAACAACAAAAACAGTCCCTATTCTCAAAAAGCTTGCAGTCTAATGGGGAAGACAATATGCAAACAAACCAAATATCTTCAGGATAAATTGAGATTGATTTCCAAGGGAAGTCTCTAAAGTTAAGGGGGATCGATGGGGAAAAGGAAAGAGAGGTGAGGTTAGCTGAGACATAAACAGAAGATGAGACAGGAGGGAGAGAATTCTACATGTGGAAGGGCAGCCAGTGAAAATGCCCAATATCTGGAGATAGAGTGTCTTGAGGACCAGTATTATTAGATTCATCTTGTTTGTTCTTCATTCTTGAAAAGGACCATGATATCAGGGAGACAATGCCATGACATGTAAGTGAATTGGATTTAAGTGAGGGAGGGCTATGCCAGGTCACCTGCCTCACTTTCTCCTCCAGAGCCATCTGCGTCCAGTGGCAAGATCAAGATGACAAGTATATAGAGAAGAGGAAAGTGTTAGCCTGAAATGGTGGTGGAAAGGGGCCAGATAATAAAGGACTTTAAAAGCCAAATAGAAGATTTTATATTTGATGCAGGAGAGAATAGGCACTGGAATTTATTGATTAGGGAACTGATACAGTCACAACCTGTGCTTTTAGAAGGTCAATTTAAGAGGGAGAGGGAATTGTCTATAAAAACTCATGATGGTGGTTGGAGAGGAGTGACAAGTACATAAGAATGTGTTATTCTGGAAAAGTCATTTAAACTTTCTGGGTTTCAGCTTTCTTGTATGTAAAACAAGAAGACTGGACTTGAGCATTTCAAAGGTCTTTAAGCATATGATCCTACAAGAGCCCCCTCCCCCCAAGTACTGAAGCTTGAACCCATAGCAATTATCTGGGAGGCCCTCTAGAGTAGGGAATACTTAGGCTAACTGGATGGAGTTTCCTTTCAGTCTTCAGGAAAGTGTTCAGTTGGCCCTTGTTGTTATTTATTCTTTGTTTTTGAAAAGAACTATGACACCAGGGAGGTGATACCTAAAAAGAAATATGAGTCCCAGAATGTCCTCTAATTGGCAGATTGTAGGAGATTTCTTAACTCCATTCAACAACCTTTTATCAAGCCAAATATTGTTTGCAAACACAGCATTGAATTTTCAAAACTAAAACTGCCGTACAAAGTGACGGGGCCAGGCTGCTGACTATTGACTTTAAATAATGATTACTATCAACCATTAAGAACAATAATAGCTCATGTTTATTTTTTTCTTCATTCAGGATTTATTAACAACTTCAAATGGCAACAAAAACCAATTAAGCAGGCTTATAACCACTTACTCTTGATTACAGAATTTTCAGCTTTGGAATGTCCATAGTAACTTGTCAATCCCTTCCTTTGTTGTCCTTTTTAATCCCTCACTCCAACCCCCCCCCCCCCCAATTCATCTCTGAGCCATGTAGATGTTTTCCCTTTCACACAATCTCTGAGTTCAGAACTCCTGGTTTTGCTTTTCAACAATCCAGAACAAGTATCCCCTAGGTGGGAAACATTGTATTACTGTTGAGATACAAAGATAACTCAAAAGAAGGTCTTTATCTTCTAGGACTTCCTTTAAAGGAGGAATGTTGATGATATCTATATTTATATGCACACACATATGAATATATACATATACACACAGGTACACTATATGTGTGTATATGTATGTATGTAAATGTACACATATGTGTGTGTATACACACACATACATATATACATATACATATACATATATATATATATATATATATATATATATATATATAATATATATATATATATATTGGAAGAGGGGAGATAATTCTTTCATGTTGTTTTTCATACAACTCTTTCCACATTTCTTTATATTCTCCCTATTAATCATTTTAGGAAATTTAGGAAATCAATTTAGGAAATTAATCATTTTAGGAAAATAGGAAACTGTCCAATGGCAGTGGTGCAATGGTTAGAGGATTAGAGCTGAAATCAGGAAGACCTGAGTTTGAATGCGTCTTATACATAATAGCTATAATTCTGGTTGAAGATACTTAATGTTCCTAAGTCTCAGTTTCCTCATCTGTATGATGGGGATAATAATAATACCTACTTGAAAGGGATGTTGTGAAATTAAAATATTTGTAAAGCTCTTTGCAATCCTTAAAGTGCTATATAAATACGGCAAAGTGGTGTGATGGATAGAACACTGGACCTGGAATTAGGAAAAACTGAGTTCAAATCTAGACTTAGACACTTACCAGCTGTGTAACCTTGGGAAAATGACAACTTCTATCTCAGTTTTCTCAGCTGTAAAATGGGGATAATTGCATTTCTGCTTTCTAGCACTGCTGTAAAGATCAAATGACATAATATTTGTAAAGGGCTTAGCACAATGCCTGGCACATAGTAAGTACTATATAAATGTTTATTCCCTGTTTCATATAAATGCTTATTCTTATAATGCTGCTGCTGCTGAATATTCTAATCAGTTTTTAAAATATGTATTTTTATCAACATATGTTATTTTAGTTACTGCCTATATCAGGGGTTCTTAAACTTTCTCCACTTGTGAGCTTTTTCACTTAAGAAATTTTTTTGTGATCCCTGGGAACATAGGCATATAAATTAGGTAAATACCTCAAACATTTACTGATAATAAATCATAAATTTATTTTAAAACAATTTTATATACACATATATTTATTAAAAATAAAGCAAATTTGCATACTGAGTTAGATTGCTTGTTTTTTTAACATAAAGAATTAAATCTTGGCAGATTATTAGATACCATTTACTGTTGCCAAATTTTTAGAGATCTTCACATTTCATTATGCTATCCCATATATGATATGATCTCTAGTTTAAGAAGTTTTGGCCTCTAGGTACATGCATTCTAGTATATAAACATGAATAAGTAGAAAGAAAATAAAATTATAACTCATATTTATCAAAGATATATTAATGGAGGACAGTAGAGAGGTACAGGGACCTATTGAAGGGGCATTGTTATGCTAAATGGTTTAAATTGTTAGAAATTAAAAATAAATACCACATAGAGAGTAGTAGAAAGGCATATGATGGTTACAAGTAAGCTGTAACATTCAAGTAATTTTAAAGAAAAGGAATGAAAAATGTCATTACATAGTCAACTGACTATGTTGTAATATAAGCATATTACATTATAAGCCCCTTGAGGGTTTTCAGTTGTTTTTCAGTTGTGTCCAGCTTTTCATGACTCCTTTTGGGGTTTTCTTGGCAAAGGTACTGGAAGATTTATCATTTTCTTCTCTAACTCATTTTACAGATAAGGAAATTGAAGTAAACAGGGTAAGTGACTTTCCCAGTGTCATACTGGATTTCTAGTGCTTAACACAGCGACTGGCATGTGGTAAACCCTTTACTGAAGGATTCATCAGGGAAATGTATAATAGGAAAGGTAAATCTCTTGGTCATGTGGTGGGATGAGAGACTGTGACAACTAGCATGCTCCACTAGACCATTATGATGTCAAGAGAAAGGCCTTCAGGACATTGGGGAGACTACCTGTAGAAAATTCATGAAAGGTCATAGATTATGAATTGCATAGGCTGGGCAAGCATGAATGGGATGCAATTTGTATCAGGGAAAGAAATATCCAAGTCAAGAAGATCACAGACCCATTTCAATATCTGAGAGTGTTACAGAAGATTTAAGAGCCCACATTCTGGCTCAGAGTCCTTCATACTTAATATGATTGATAAATATCATTGGTCTCTACCTTCCTTTTCCCAGCAATAACTCCATTCTCTAAATTGCTTTGCACAATACTCTCCTAGGTCATGCCATGGAGATGCAGCAAAAAAATGTTTCCATCTAACTTTTCTTTGCTATACAGAACCTTTCCTTGGAGGGGAGCTTTGCTTCAGTTCATGCACAATACCCATAGAGGCATCTCTAGCATACCTCAGGGGACAAGAAACTGAGAGATGAATGGGACTACTACCTTCAAACTCGTGGAAATGAACATTTCCACAGGCATTAAAATATCTTTAAATTTGTAAGTCTGTTATATGTCGCCTCTACCACCTCTTAAAGTGAATTTAAACACTGATTGGATGGTCTATCAGGTTAACTGCTTCAATAAATTGAAATATCATGCACTTTATTTGGGATTGGGAGAGAAAAAAAACTAGTTGAGTCAAATCAACAATAATGTATATGAAACACTGCTAAGCATTGGGGGCTCCAACCTGCTTCCTGTCCCCAACAAATCCAACCCTACAACATAGTCTACTCTCAAGAAGCTCATAGTTTAATGGGGGAGACAGGATAAAAGGAGATAATCAACAGAGGGAAGGCCTTAGCATTTAGCAGGAGTCCTCAAACTTTTTAAACAGGGGACCAGTTCACTTTCCCTCAGACTGTTGGAGGACCAGACAAAAAAAAAGTCTTTGTTTTGTGGGCCTTTAAATAAAGAAACTTTATAGCCCTGGATGAGGGGGATAAACATCCTCAACTGCAGCATTTGGCCTGCAGGCCATAGTTTGAGGACCTCTGAATTTTAGGGGATCCATAAAGTCTTCTTGTAGATGGTGGTATTCTATCTACAAGATGAAGGAAAGTCAGGAAAGCCAAGAGACAGAGATGAGGAGGGAGAACATTGCATGCATGGGGAAAAGTCAGAGGAAATGCCCAGACTTTGGAGCCAAAGCATCTTGTTCAAAGAGGAGCAAAGGGGCCAATATCGCTGATCACTGAGAATGTGGAGGGCAAAGTAAGATCTGTGAAGACTGGAAAGATAGGAAGGGTTCAGAAAATGAAAGCCTTTAAAAGCCCCACACATTAAACATAAAATTTTAATCTTAGAGATAATAGGGAACCCTGATGTTTACAGAGTAGAAGAATGATATGGTCAAACAAGACATGGTCTTGGATTTTAGGAAAATTTAGTGTCTGAACTAAATCCAGCACCAATACAGCACCTCCCAACCCAGCTGAGGAGAGGACCATCAAGCTGCCTAAAGAGGGGTGAACTGGCCAAGGTTGGAAAAATAGCATAATTGGCATTGGGCTATATTTCTAGCCAAGCTGAGAAAAGGAGGGGCCAGCTAGGTGGAGCTGTAGACAGAGCACTGGGCTTGGAAATCAGGGAGACTTATGTTCCTGTTTAAATTTGGCCTCAGACACCAGCTGTGCAACCTGGAGCAAATCACTTAATCCTGTTTGCCTCAGTTTCCTCATCTGTAAAATGAGCTGGAGAAGGAAATGGCAAATCACTCTAATATTTTTCCTAAGAAAATCCCAAATGAGGTCAAGAAGAATCAGATATAACTGAAAAATAACTGAAAACCCTTAAGGAGCTTAATCAAGGAGTAAGCCTATTACTCACTTCTCAAGGAGTATAATGTGATGACATCTTTCACTCCTTTTCTTCAGGAGTGTGGGGTGTCTCACATGTGCACAGTGCTTAGCACATAGCAGATGCTTAATAAATGGAATGGGAAGAAACCTAGACTTGTGGCCAAGATTAGTTTATAGTTGAAACCTTATCATAGACAAATTAGATTTGAAGGGTCAAAAAGAATAAAGATTTATCATGGAAAAAAAATCATCACATTAGTTAATTTAATCAGAAATTTGCATTAAACTAAAGAAGCAGTTCAGTGGACAAACCACTTGCTTCATTGAAAAAGGAATTAGCAAAAAACATTTCCTTCCAGAATTTATTTGATCTGCACAAGTGTGCAGCAGATGCATGCTCCTTGAGAAGCCCTTACATTCAAAACTGATGGCTAATTCCTTCATTATATAGTGGGGAAAAATCTTTTAATGTGAAACCTTGTTTAGTGAGCCATTAAACTGTGCAGTAAAACACTGCAGACCACTGGGCTCCTTGATAAACACATATATACAAATAGGTGTACATACATATAGAGGTACATTTTTATTAGCCAACTAATAAGTGCTAAAGCAAAGTGGTACAAAGAGAAGAGTAACCTGTAAGATTCAGGTGTGACATTGTTTATTCATTTTATGTAGTCCCAACAAGTCAAATGAAGAAAAGAAATGGTCAAAAGTGATGTCCAAGGCTTCAGACATGTGTAAAGGGGTCTTTTCAGACAATCAGCAGTCCCAGAAAAATACTGCAGGAATGGATAAAAGGACAATAAAGAGATATCTGGAATTACAACAGTCATCTTACAGCAACTTAAAAAAATAATTAAAAATGGATATCTTTTGTTTTTATATAACACTCATTTCTAAAAATATACCACCCCTCGCATACTTCCACATCTTCTAGGAGAATCTTTCCTTTTAAGAGGAGTCTAAGAAGAAAGAGAAAAATAGGCAGATTAGCAAATTAAACCAACTCATTCACCATTCTGATGACTCATGCAACATTCAGTACCCATATAACCTCCCACATGTACAATAAAAGATAGGTATGTACATTTTCTCAACTCTTCTCTGGGTCCAAGTTTACAGTTTTTGTTTTGAAATTTCTAAATTTCTTTTTTTCTTTTTTTCTTATTTTTATTGATACTTTTTGCTTTATATCATTCTCTTTCCCCAATGTGTTCCAATATATTTTCCAATATAATATCAAATAAGGTAAAAATCAAATAGATAAAACACTTTTCAGATCTTAAAGTGCTACTCAGGCAGGGGAAGAGAACAAGCATTTATTAAGTACCTACTGTGTGTACTGTGCTAAAGCACTTTAAAAATATTATTTAATTTTTTTTTCAAAAATTCGAGGAAGTAGGTGCTGTTATCCTCATTTGAAGTTGAGGGATACAGAGGTTGTGACTTGGCCAATGTTACATAGCTAGAAAATATACAAGGGAACATATATTTTTTAAAAATCCCCATTCATTCCATATATTCAATGACTGATGGTTATTGGTGTTCTTTTGTGGGCTATTCCTTGTGCAAAAGAACATTCCAAAGTTGTTTATAAAAGCTATATTCTGTGTGCTTTATGGCATTGGGGATTTACCATAGAAGATGCTGTTAAGATTACATAAAGATAACATTTATCAGTTTCTACTGCTTTTAAACATTTTAAAAATTGTTATTTATTTATTTTGAACATTTTGCTCTTTTTAAAATTTTGAGTTCCACCTTCTCTCTCTTGCTTTCATTATAGTACCATGTAAAAGCATGCAAACTATATTTCCATATTATTAATTTTTTTAAAAAGCAAGAAAAATAAAGGAAGCAAGAACATTATACTTCAATTTGAACTCAGAGTTTATCGGTTCTCTCTGTGGAGGTAGATAGTATTTTTTCATCATGAGTCCTTTGGAATTGTCTTGGATCATTGTATTAGAATAGCCAAGACTTTCAGTATTGATCTTTTCTCTTTCCTTTTTCCTTTCCCTCCTCTCCAGTATTTTCCTTTTGATGACCCCATCCCTCAAACAGTCCTCCCCTTTAGAGTCCTTCCCCATTTTTTATACTTTTCCCCTAATTCTTCTGTTTTCCCTTCTATTAGTCTTTTCCTTTCTTTTCCCCTTTTCCCTCCTACTTCCCTGTAGTGAGACAAGTTTCTCTGTGAAACGAAATGTGTCTGATATTCTCTCTTAGAGCCAAATATGATGAGTGAGATTCACACAATGTCATCCCCTTCCCTTCTTTCCCTCAATTATAATAGGTTTTCTTTGATTCTTTATGAGATGTAATTTCCCTTAGTTTACCTCTTTTTCCTCTTTTTCCAGTACGATTCTCTTTCTACCTCTAGTTTCTTTTTCATATTATCATAATAAAATAAAATCATATCCGCAATCTCTAAGTATACCTATAACAGAAATATAGTTCTCAAGAGTTCTTTCCTTTTTACCTTTTTATGCTTCTCTTGAGTTCTGTGTTTGGAGATCAAATTTTTTGTTCAGTTTGGTCTTTTCATTAGAAATGGGTTAAATTTATCTGTATCATTGAATGTCCATCTTCTTCCCTGAAAAATAATGCTCATTTTAGCTGGATAGCTTATTCTTGGCTGTAATCCAAGTTCCTTTGCCTTTCGGAATATAGGATATCCCTTCAATCCTTTAAAGTGGAAGCTGTTAGGTCCTGGACAATCCTAATTGTGGCTCCTCAGTATTTAGATTTTTTCTTTCTGGCTGCTTGCAATAGTTCTGGAAGTTAGCCATGATATTCCCTGGGGATTTCATTTTGAGGTCTCTTTCAGGAGGTGATCTATGAATTCTTTCGATGGCTATTTTACCTTCTGATTCTAAAATATCAGGGCAGTTTTCTTTTATGTTTTTCTGTAAGATAATGTCTAGGCTCTTTTTTTCATCATGGCTTTCAGAAAGTCCAATAATCCTTAGATTGTCTCTCCAAGATCTATTTTCCAGGTCGGTTGTTTTTCCTAGGAGATATTTCATATTTTCTTCTATTTTTTTCATTTTTTTTTGTTTTTGTTTGACTGATCCTTGAAGTCTTATTGAGTCATTAACTTCAATTTGTTCAATTCTAATTTTTAGTGTATTATTTTCTTCAGTTACATTTTTTAGTTTCTTTTGCTAATTAAATTTTTTTGTTCATTGCCTTCTTTTTCCATTTCCCAAATTTTGTTTTTCAGTGAATTGATGTCTTTTTAAAAATATCTCATTTGTAGGGTATTTTATACTTTTTCCATTCCTTCTTGCAATGATTTTATTTTATTTCCCCATTTTTCTTTCAACTTTCTTTTAAGATCCTTTATGCAATCTTCCAAGAAAGCCTTGTAAAATGGGGACCAACTTATGTCTCTTTTGGGGGCTTCATGTGGGGTTCCTTTGCCTTTAGGAACCTCGGGATTTGAGGTCTGCTCTCTCTCTCCATAAAAGCTGTCTATGGTGAGAGTTCTTTTTTTTTATTCATTTTTTTTAAGGTTTGAGATCTGTCCAATGCAAAGGAGTGACAACTACTTTAATTTGCTCTGGGCAGTTCTGCTGATTGATTTCCAGTGCTGAATAATGGCAGCTACGTCTGGTATTCTTCTGGGGCTCAGTGGGTTACAATTTGTCTTTTACAAAAGGCAAATCTGCTAAACCACCTGCTTGCAACTAGGACATAGTGGCCTAAGAGGCTCACAGAAGATTCCTAGGTGTGTGGAGGCTAACACTCTGACTCCCAGCCCCAGCTTCTTGCCTGGGCTTCCTGTGCTGTGGTCTGGGTTCAGCAGACTATGTCCCTGCCTGTTTGAAACAGACCTGTTCTGAAGTCCTTCCAAGGTAACTTCTTCTGGGAATGTTTTATACACCAAATATTTGTGGGTTTTTTGACTCCAAAACCTGTTTAGAGGCTTAATCTGCTGTTGGTCTGAGAGAAGGTCAGAGGAGGTCACAAGGAGTAGTATCTGCTCTCTGCCATCTTGACTTCACCCCCTCAGAATTGAGCTTCATTACAAATTGTTGCTGATGTGTACAACAATCTCTTGGTTCTTCTCGCTCCATTTTGCATCAACTCATAAGTCTTGCCAAGATTTTCTGAAACCACTCTCTTCATCATTTCCCATGGCTCAATAATATTCCATAACAATGATATGTCACAACTTCTTCAGCCATTTTCCAATTCATGAGCAATCTCTCAATTCCAATTCTTTGACACCACAAAAACATCTACTATAAATATTTTTGTATATATAGGTCCATTTCCTTTTCTTTTGATCTCTTTGGAAAACAGACTCAGTAGCAAATTGTTGGATCAATGAGTATGTACAATTTTATTGTCCTCTGGGCTTCCAAATTATTTTTCAGAACAGTTGGACCAGTTCCCAGGTCCATCAACAATTCATTAGTGTATTTTTTTCACCCCATTCCTTCACAAATGAATCACTTCTGATAGGTGTGATGTGGTACCTCAAGAGTTTTCTTAATTTGTATTTCTCTAATCAATAGTAATTTAGACTATTTTTCAAATAATAATAGATAGGCTTTGATTTATTCTGAAAATTGCCTGTTTGTATCTTTTGACCATTCATCACCTGGGGAATGACTCTTATTTTTATAAATTTTACTCAATTCTCTATATATTTGAAAAATGAGGTATTTATCAGAGAAACTTACAGTAAGAATTTTGACATTGATTTTTTGGATACAATTATCTATGGTAACTTTTAGCAAAAATGTAGTTTCCTTGATTATCCCTTTTTATTAGGTATATTTTTGTTTTTGATTTTGTCTGAGATAAGGATACTTGAATCTCTCATTGGAACTAATTCAAAGAGAAAATACACACACACAAAAACACATGCATATAGTTCACACACACCTTTGTGTATAGAAAACCTCTGCCCTTTTTTTAAGGGCAGTTGAAGCCTAGCAGATTCTACTCCAGCCCTTTATTTTAACTTTGTGTATATGTCTTTTTGTTTCAAATGTGTCTCTTGTAAAAACATATTGTTGGATTCTGGCTTTCAATTCATTCTGCTATCTCTTTCTGTTTTATGAGTGAGCTCATTCCATTCACATTCATAATTATGATTACTATGTTTTACACTCCATCCTATTTTCTTCTATTTCTTCTTCTCTCTCTTTTTATCCTATCCTTTCTCAAACATCTGTTTTGCTTTTTTAACCATTGCTTCTCTTAATCTGTTTTCCCTTTTATCATTCCCTCCCCCCTTCTCTTATTCCCTTACTGTCTTTATTCCTTCCCCTTCTATCCTATTACATATTATTAAGTATCCTTTCAGTTACATTTCTATACACAAAGGTGTGTGTGAACTATATGCATGTGTTTTTGTGTGTGTGTATTTTCTCTTTGAATTAGTTCCAATGAGAGATTCAAGTATTTCCCACTACCTCCCCAACTCTTGTCCCTCCATTGTAAAAATTTTTCCTTTGATTTCTTTTTTATGTAAGAAAAATTTCCCCATTCAACTTCACCTTTACTCTTTCTCCTGGTATATCACTTTTTCTCATGCCTTCATTTTTTTTTTTTGAGATCATTCCAGCATAACTAGAACCCACATCTATGCCCTCTGTGTAAACTCCTTTAATAATGATAAAGTTCTTAGGAGTTCTATGTATCATCATTCCTTATAGGAATGCAAATAGTTTAACTTTATTGAAACTCTTACAATTATGCATTCATGTTTACCTTTTTATACTTCTCTTGAGTTTTATGTTTGAATATGAAATTTTCTATTCAGCTCTTGTTTCATGGGATATGCTTGAAAATCCTCTATTTCTTCCATTTTCCCCCTGAAGAATTATATTCAGTTTTCTTGGGTAGGTTAGTTTTGGTTATGATTCTAGTTCTTTCACCTCCCAGAATGGGATATTCCAAATGCTCTGATCCTTTAACATGAAAGCATTAAGTCTTGAGTGACTCTGATTGTGACTCAACAATATTTGAATTGTTTCTTTCTGGCTGTTTATTTTGTCTTTTATTCAAGAGCTTTGGAATTTAGCTATAATTTTATTGGAAGTTTTCATTTTGGGAGATGATCTGTAAGATGTAATATTTTTTGTGCCTCTTTTACCAGACTCTTAGTTTTCTTTTCATAATTGTCTTGCATCACTCTTATTTCTTTCCCCCACACTATTCTCTACCTCTATTATCTTTTTCTTTAACTCTTCCAGGAATTCACTTTGAGCTTGTATCCAATTAGCATTTTTCTTTGAGGCTATTTTTGGGTAGATGTGTCCACATTGTTGTCTTCTTCTAGGTTCATATACTGGTTTTTCGTGCCACTAATAGTGGTTTCTTATAGCCACATTCTTGTTGTTGTTGTTGTTTGCTCATTTTTTAATCTAGTTCTTGACTTTGAACTTTATGTCAAATTTGGACTCTGTTTACTTGGGAATGAGAAGACACTGTCCCAAGTTTCAGGTTTTTTTGTGTTGCTGTTTTCAAAGCTAGTTTCAAGGATCTGCATCCTGTTTGCCTCAGTTTGTTCACCTGTAAAATGAGTTGGAGAAGGAAGTGGCAAACTGCTTCAGTATCTGCCAAAAAAAACCCAACTGACGTGCAGGTCATAATTGAAATGACTAATCAACTACAAAAAGAAAAGAGTGTATTTATACA
Source organism: Antechinus flavipes (assembly GCF_016432865.1). Classification (NCBI taxonomy): domain Eukaryota; kingdom Metazoa; phylum Chordata; class Mammalia; order Dasyuromorphia; family Dasyuridae; genus Antechinus; species Antechinus flavipes. Next base: position 298,869,976 of record NC_067399.1, on the reverse strand, counting down.
AATAAGAAAAAAACCTAAAAGTGGTAGGAACCTGAGGGGGTTCTGGGGAGGGATTGAGGGTCAATGCTGATTAACCTTTTCAAGTCCAATGTCCATCTTGCAGGCTTTGCCTGAGGTCTTGCAATGCAAAGCTGACCCAACTTCTGCCAACAGTGATTCCCAATGCAGTTGCTGTGATGTTGACCCAATCTGATGTCAACCCAAACTTGGCAAATGCTCATTGCAACAGGCCAGCTGCCACATCTCCCAGAGTCCTTGTGGAATGGCAGCTGTGCCATGGCATTTTCTGTGGGATTTTACACAGTTGGAAGCACTGCTTTGATATTTCTGTTTAAATGATCTATTCCTATCTTGAGAGAATATAATAGCAGCATGGCAAAGAAAGAATTTTGAGTTCGTGAAGGCTCCAATAATAAAGAGTAAATATAGCAAGCCCAGCCAAACTGGGAGTGGGGCTGATAATGAGCTGGGCATTAACTGTCTAAAGATCAACCTTATTATGTTTGGAGAGGATCATCACCAGGTAGGCCAGAAGATGATGAATTTTTCAGCCTCAGGAAATCTCAGACTAAAGGAAACATGACCTTCTTCAATGAAGGAAATGCCTACACTGACAAAATTATATGGTTTTTGAAGTATTGATATATATGTCATTTTAGCATTATCTCATTTATCCAGCCATATGGAAGAAAACAATTTCAATCACAGTGAATTTTCTTCATAACTGAAACTCTTTCTTTAGGTACCTTTTTGGAGAACCATCTTTATTTATTATTTAATGGCACATTTATTTTTCTAATTACAGGTAAAGATATTTTTCAACATTCATTTTTTGTAATATTTTGAGTTTCTATTTTTTTCTCCCTTACATTTCCCTTCCTTAAGACAGCAAACAATATGATATAAGTTGTAAGTGTACAATCATTTTAAACATATTTCCATCTTACTCATGTTGTGAAAGAAAAAAAAAAAAACAGAACAAAAGGGAAATACCAGGAGACAGAAAAAGCAAACAAACAGAAAGATGAAAATAGTACCCTTTGATCTGCATTCAGACTCTATAGTTCTTTCTCTGGATGCAGACAGCATTTTTCATCCAAAGTCTTTTGGAATTCTCTTGGATCGCTGTATTGCTGAAAAGAGCTAAGTCTATCCTGGTCCATCATCTAACAATCTTTCTATCACGATGTACTTGTTCTGGTTCTGCGTAGGCTTTTCTGAAATCAGTCTGCTCACCATTTCTTATAGAATAATAATATTCTATTATATTCATATATTATAACATTGTGCCAATTGATTCAATTTTCATTTCCTTGCCAATACAAAAAGAATTGCTACAAACATGTTTTGCACATGTGCGTCTTTTCCCCTCTTTTATAATTTCTTTGGGATACAGCACTTGTGACACTGCTGGAACAAAGAGTATGCACAGTTTCTAGCCCTTTGGCCATAGTTCCAAATTGTAAACGGATCTAACCATTCTGAAGAACAATCAATTAATGTCCCAATTTTCCCACATCCCCTCCAACATTCATCATTATCTTTTCCTATTGTTTTAGTCAATTTGATAGATAGGAGATGGTATCTGAGAGTTATTTTAATTTGCATTTCTCTAATCAGTAGTGATTTACAGAATTTTGGTTTTAATTTCTTCATCTGAAAATTGTCTATTCATATCCTTTGACCAACTGGGGAATGACATATTCTTATAAATTTGACTCATTTCCTTATATATTTTAGAAATGAGAACTTTTATCAGAAACACTGGTTGTAAAAATTGTTTCCCAGTTTTCTGCTTTTCTTCTAATCTTGGCTACATTGTTTTTGTGGAATCATGTTTTAAAAAATTCTGGACTCCATTCTTAATTCTATTTTTTGAGTCAAGTCAACAAGAATTAAATATTTTTAAATTTAATATTGACAATTAAAAATTATGTTTATATCCATCCATCAATGTAAATACTTCTCTCTCAATGCCATCTTTATTTTTATTTTTTACAACTTAAGTGCTGCATTGATTTTATTATTTTTTTTAAATTAAAACTTTTTATTTCTAAAACATATGCATGGATAATTATTCAACATTGACCGTTTCAAAAATTTCTGCTCCAAATTTTTCTCTCCTCCCCACCCTTTCCATCTTATTGGAGATGAAAGATGGCAGGTAGTCTAATACATGTTAAATATGTTAAAATATATACTAAATCCAATATATGTACACATATTTATATAGTTATCTTGCTACACAAGAAAAAATGGATCTAGAAAGAAAAAAAAACCTGAGAAGGAAAACAAAATCCAAGCAAACATCAATAGAAAGTGTGGAAATTCTATGTTCCTCTCTCTGGGTATAGATGGCTTTCTTCATCACTGTAGAATTGGAACTGATTTGGTTCATCTCATTGTTGAGGAGAGCCATATCCATCAGAATTGATCCTCATATAGTATTGTTGTTGAAGTTTATAATGATCTCTTGCTTCTGCTCATTTCACTCAGCATCAGTTCATGTAAGTCTCTCCAGGCCTCTCTAAAATTATCCTCCCAATCATTTCTTATAGAACAATAATATTCCATAACATTCATAAACCATAATTTATTCAGCCATTCCCCAACTGATGGGCATCCACTCAGTTTCCAGCTTCTAGCCATTACAAAAAGGGCTGCCACAAACATTTTTGCACATTCACATACTATCTTTACCCCAATTGAGACTGGAGAAAAAAATGAAACCCGTTATAAATATGTTTAGTCAAGCAAAACAAATTTCCCTTCTGACCATGTCTAAAATATATATTCCTCATTCTGTAATCTGAATTCATCCCATCTCTAACAGGTTGAAGGTAGCATGCTTCATCACCATTTTTCTGGAATCATGGTTGGTCATTACATGGATCAGTTATTTCCAATTATTTCCAAATCATTTGTTATTACGATATTGGTATCATTGTATAAATTGTTCTCCTGGCTCTGTACATTTCATTCTGTGTTAGTTCATATAAATCTTCCTAAGTTTCTCTGAAACCATCTTCTTCATAATTTCTTACAAATAATTTCCCATTATATTTATGTACTACAACATTCCCAACTATTTTTCAATTTATGGGCACCTCCTCAGATTCTCACTTTTTTGCTATGTCAAAAAAAGCTATAAATATTTTTGTTCATTCTCAGAGTTTTCAACAAGCTAGTCTTATAATTGCACTGAGACAGGGAACTCCTAGCGAAGAAACTTCTTTTTGCAATGCTTGTCTAAGCAAATTTTGTCTCAGAATGCTGCCTAGACATTGAGGGATTAAATGATTTGCTCAGTCACATTTATGTCAGAGGCTATATTTGAATCTAGGTTTTCCTGGTTTCAATGCCAGTTCTCTATCAACTGGGGGCAGTGAAAGAATTAAAGTAATTGAAACAATGAATTAAGTGAATCTCACTGACTCCTTTTTGAATTTAATTTTGGAGCTAGCTCAGTTTCCTTTGTATTCAGTTCCTAGTCAGTCTATTAAGATTCTATTCAAATCTATTGGAAATGGTCCAATTTCTGTCCTGTAAGAAAATTTTTTCAATTTTGGGAATTGGGAGAAAATCTTACTGTATTATTTGAACCTAGGCCTTCATGTCTGGGAAACTGGACCATCTTTATCTGCTGTTTAGAGACCATTATTTAAGGACCTAAGTTAAGGTGACCAGAAATTCAATCAGAGCCAATGATTGATGCAAGGAGTTTTTCTACAATTGTACATCTCAACCAACCTAAATGTCTTATGTGAAAACTGGCTCTGTACTGATCAGTCATTTTTTATTTACATTGTCCTCTGATTATTCAGAGATACTTGGGTGAATGGGATATTTCCTTTTCTGATTTTCAAAATAAATGTGATCCCTTAGTATGCCTGCTTTTTTAGTGATTGAGTGAGTGATTGAGAAAAGGACATGATTTTAGCAATATCTATTTTAGCTTCTATGCAGGTTTTTTTTTTTTTCCCTTGGTCTGTTTCCTTTATGGTTCTCAATGTGATGAGATAGATAACTTTTGAATAAGTGAGATGATATTAAAAGAAGACATTATTTCTTTTCTATTTGAATTGGCAGAGTAGAGAAAAAAAATTCTAGATTTACAAAATGAGATAAGCATTTTCAGTTATAGCCGAAGTTTTGACTTGCTTGACCAAACTTGGTATTTTATTTTTGTTCTGTTTCATTTTGTTTTTAATAAGGGAGGGCTTCTTTTTGGAAGGAGGACAGTTGGTGGGTAGCAACAGTGATATAAAAAAAAGAAATAAAAAATATAGTCAATGAAATATTAAAATATAATAAGAAATATAAATATTTCTATATATAAATAAGAAATAAAAATAAGAAATATAAATATAAGAAATATAAAATATAATAAGAAAGAAGTTTAGAACATAGGCATGCAAAGCAACTTTGTTGTTACCATGTTTAAATTAATATACACTATTTTTAAAAAACTATACACCAGGGGAATTCACAGTTACATGCACAAATTTCTGTTTTTCTTTGCATATCAAACTGTTCATGTGTGTCTTGATAATAATAAAGAAGAAATTGTTTTTGCTATAAACTAAAATGAGGATGGACTAAATTACCTAAATCTGTGATCTCATGACATTTAGGTCTGGGGAGCTAAAGCTAACAGTTTACATATTGGCTTTTCAATTTAATACCTAAAACAATTGTAATTCCATTGAAGTAAAAGGCAAGTCTCAGAGGGAGGAAGGCAAGGATCTGAGTCTATGCTTTGATATCTACCAATCTATGTGACCCTTTTTAAATCCAACTTGTCAATACTAATCTTAAGTTAAACACTTCAAATCTTGATATTAAAAAAACTTACATTTTTCTTATTAGTAATTTGCAGCATTTTTTTTCATCAAGTTATTGTTAGATTGCATTACTTCTTTTTTAAACAATATTTTTTATTTTCCCCAATTACAGGTAAAAACAATTGTTTACATTCATTTAAAATATTTTTTTTGTTCTATTTTTTTTCCTCCCTCACTCCTTTCTTTCCCTTCTCCCTGAGACAGTAAGCAATTTGATATAGGTTAAACATATGCAATCATGTAAAACATATTTTCATATTAATCATTTTGCAAAAGAAAATAGACAAAAACCCCACAAAAAATAAAGTGAAAAATAATATGCTTTTGTCTATATTCAGAATTCATCAATTCTTTCTTTGGAAGTAGATAAAATTTTTCATTATGAATCCTTTGGAATTGTCTTGGATTACTGTATTGCTAAGAATAGTTAAGTTATTTATAATCGATGATGACAATATTGCTTTTATTGTGTATACTGTTCTGGTTCTGCATGCTTCACATTGTATTTATATACTATAATTCAGTCTGATAGGTATGAGGTAATACCTCAAGTTATTTTAATTTGTATTTCTCTACACAATAATGATTTGGAGCATTTTAAAATATAACTCTAGATAGCTTTTATTTCTTTGTTTGAAAATTACTTATTCAGGTCCTCTGACCTTTTAATCAATTGATCAATTGGGAAATGGCTCTTGTTTTTTATAAATTTGACTCAGTTATCTATGTATTTGAGACATTTGCTGTAAATTACCCCCACCTCCACCTGTGTGGAAAGGTGAAGAACTTACAGAGTAAGCACATATTGATCAGAGATTGTTAACTAAAGTAGATCAGGCCTATAGGCCCCAGTCACGTAATTTTAGATGAGACCTGGACTGCATTCCATTGTCCAAAGAAGGAATTAAGTGGCCAAAGCTATATATCACCTTTTTCACTGCATTCCACTGACCAAATAGGGAGATAAAGGTTTATGTAACCAATCACAACCTATAGAGGGTGGGATTTGGGGGGTTCTTTATCTGAAATGTATAAAAGGTATAAGCATCTTCAAGTGAATGACTCTCCTCCTGTGGGTATCTTTGCTGTCCTTTTGGGCCCACAGGCCAGGACGGTCTGCTTCTCGAGATTCTAATAAATTCTTTCTGTACATCATTTGGAATGACTTCTGAGTAGTCAGTTTGGGTAGGTGCAATTGCCCCAAACATACCCCAGCTTTTTGTTTGCTGATTTCTTGATTGCATTGGTTTGGTCTGTGCAACAGTTTTACATTTAATATAATAAAAAGTATAAATTCCACATCTCATAATGCTTTCTGTACTTTTTTTGGTCCAACTTTTTTTTTCTTTTAAAAACTGTTGTTCGTATCCTTTGTAAATTTATCCATTAGGGAATGACTTTTGTTCCTATATATTAAACATCAATTTCCTATATGTTTTAGATATTAAATTTTTATCAGATAAAATTGCTATGTAGATTTTCCCCAGATAACTATTTCTCACCTAATTTTAATAGCATGTTTTTTGGGTGTGTGTGTGTGTGTGTGTGTGTATGCAAAAGTTTTCAATTTTATGTAATCAAAATTATCCATTTTATCTCTTATGGTAATTTGTATCCCTTATATAGTTAAAAATTCCCTCTTTATTCATACATATTAAAATGTCTCATTTCTCCTTCAATTTGTTTGTGATAATGGCTTCTCCCCAATGTTTGGCTGCTTTCCAATGAGTGGAGTCAGGATTTTATTATTGCCATCCTAAAAGGAAATACCTATCTCATAATGGGAAAGGTTGGGAGCTTGGAAAAAATGAAAAGAAGGCAGAGTGGACCAGGAAAGTCTTGCATTAAAATAAGAGTAGATGTACATCTTGAAGATAAAATCTATAACTGGCTATTGCAAGGAGGGTAAGGATACAGGAGTAAACTTCAGCTGGCTCTTTCTAGCCCATCATTAAATTTTTGGAGCATTTACACCTTAGAAATTGGCAAACACTACAAATCAGGTTTTGATTTATTGTTATGTTGATTGTCAAGGCTTAAGAAAGTGATTGAAAAAATGGTAATAACACAGATTACACTTAAAAGTATGTCGTGCATACATTTCTCCCCTGAGAGCTGGCAATTAAACATTTACCAACATAATCAGGATGGGATATGATGCATGTGTTCACAGTTCAATTGATCATATAACTCTTGAGGTCTTATAATTTTCCTGAAATTACCTGCTCTCACTTTGGAAATCCCTGCTTTATAGGAAAGTTTGAGATATGATAATGCTAAGCCTCTTTCATTCCTACTTTGTTCCCTTTCATCCTTACTTTGTTTTCCTACTTTTATTCTTGAGCTTGTGGTCAATCAAGAAACAAAGAAAAATGAATAATTGAAGAGATATTTATTATTCAGCTGGGCATATGATAATATTATCAAAATTAATTTATAAATTTAGTGATATGCCAATTAAACTCATAAGAAAATTTATTTGGAAGAGAAAACAATTTAGAAAATCAAGGGAATTAATGAAAAAAGTAGGAATTGATGTGATCTATGATGATGGCATGGCACCAAAAGTTGTGGTTTAGTCATGTGAAGAATTCACAATGGTCTTTCTCTGAAGATTTATTTAGGGAAATTGGTTATAGACAAAATGAAGGGATACAATAGACACTGGGAATGGTAAATATGAAGTAGATTTGGGAAAGCATATAAAAGACAAGTTCCTCAGTGGAACTCACGATCTCCCAGTAGAAAAGGAGCACCCCATGAGGATGGTTGCCCTTAGGTGGCAAACTGAATCCTGAAAGGCACCTAGCACCCTAAAACAGTTAATTATCTGTAAGGAGGAGAAGTGGGGTTGGGTAGCATAGTGGAGTTAGGGGAGATAGCACGGGGCATGGGAGAAGGACAAAGGTAAAGATACCACAAGGCAGAGTGCCATGGTGGACTGACCTAAAGGAGGGCAGTAATTATGGCATAGGCTATAAGTTGCCTTACAGGGAGAATTTAGCCTCAGAGACTTGATGCAACTTGGATTTCTGACTGGATTACCTCCACTGGATGGGACCACTGAACTAAATTGATCTTGATTATTAAATCCTTCTTCCTGCCCCTGCCCCAGGGAACAATTTTTATCAATTCTTCAATCTCTTTGCCCACCCCACTCATCATTCAGAACCTCATCAGGAATGAAGGGGAAGTACACAGACCATCACAAAGCAATAATCATCAAAACTATTTGGTGCTAGTTAGGAAATAGAAAAGTTGCTGAAACAGACTAGACAAGGAAGAATAGGATATAACTGACTTCAATAAAGTGGAGTCTGATGAACAAAAGCCTGAACATTAATATTACTTTGGGATAAAATCCTTCCTATTCAATGTGTGCTTTGATCTGTGAATCCCCAGATCCTTTTGTTTTTGTTTTTTTAATTCCCAGATCTTTTATGCATTTTTTAGTTATTTTTAAATAGTATTTCCTTTTCTATGATCTCCTTTTGGATTTTGCAATTGCTATATGAAAATGTTTATTTTGTCTTACTGCAAATGCTAGCAATTTCTGGAATTATATAGAGTAATAATGGTGACAGTGGACATCTTTGCTTTACCCTTGATCTTAATGGAAAGGCCTCTAATAGTTCTCTATTATAGATGATGCTGACTCTTGGCTTTGGAAAGAGTTATTTGTCATACTTAAGAAAAACCTCTTTGTTTCAATGCCTTATTTTATTTTTATTTTTTATTTTTTTACAGAAATGGATGTTGCATTTTTTCAAAAGCTTTTTCTTTCTGCAACTTTGACTTTGCCCTGACCTCGGTGTAATTCCTGTCCTCTTCTATCTTTTGGTAGTACAAAGACTTTGCACTGGTTTCTGTCCCATCTCAGTCTCTTTGCATGGTTGCCTATTGGGAGCTGGCTTTGTCTCTAGTCCCTCAACAGATATATGAGAAGAAATAGGCTTCAAGTATCCAGAGGGGACCCATGGATGGCCTGATTCCTCAGACCCTCTATCTTTTTTGCCTGCTCACAAGACTTTGCTCTCTCTTATGGCTTAAGTGAGTTGGAATCTGATTTTCACTTCTGGTTACATTTTTACTGGACCTGACTCTGGAAACTCTAAGTTTCAGATTGTCATCTTGTCTAGTCTTACTTACACCTCAGGGAGGAGCTCATCAATCTCTTTAGTTTTATTGAAATTTTGCTTTATCTACTTCTCCTTTCTGTCGTATTTTTCAGAAAGTCTGGGTTCCTTTGGAAAGTTGCACTTTTGGCAGAAGTCTTCTAATCTTTACACATTAGGAAGCTTAGGCCCCCAAAAGGAATATTTTGTAATTAAATGAATATGCCTCAAATATAACCAATCAAGTCAGCCACAAATAGAACACCTGGAGGGGCACAAATAGGAAAAAATTTTCATGAGAACAGAATAGTCTCTAAAGTGGTTCTTAAAACTTATTCATGAATTATCAATGGCTCATTAATGGAAAAAAGAGAGAAAGAAGAGAGCTGCCTCTATGTAGAAGAGGTATAATTGCCTATAAAAAGTCTTATAGTTTCATAGCTGGAAAGCAATTTTTAAAAGTAAGCTATAGATAAAACTTTTAGGTTGCAAGGTGAAAGAAAAACTAAAATTATCTTAAATGTTTATATATTTAGTCTCTTGTATATGTGAACTATCGTGACCTTTATTGTTTTATTTCTTCCCTTTTTTCCCCTTTTCTTTTTTATTTTAAAATAAAAGTTTATGTAAAATTTCATTTTATTATTTTATTTATTTTCCTTCCTCCTTTTTATTTCTTCCCTTTTCCCATCTCATGGCTAAATAGAATAGAACCCTTGGGTTGAACAGTTTCTTAGAGATTAAGTAGTTCAAAATCTCTCATTTCAAAGATGATTATATTGAGGCCTATCCAAGGTCAAACAAAATGTCAAAACAGATCTGAAGTTAAAATTTAAATGTCTTGACTCATTGCTTAGTACTTTGTTTTTTACTCTGACAATTGTAAGGAGTTCCCCCCACCCCTTTAAAAAATATATCTATTTATTATCAATAAAAAAAAGATTTTTTTTGGCAGATCTAAATCCTATGCTGCTTCATTTGGATCCTAGATTAATCAATTAACATTCATTATGTTCCAAGCACTGTACTAAACTCTGAAGATACAAATAAAAAACCCAAAGCAGCATTTGCCCTCAAGGGACATTAATAGTTATCTGATCCAAACCTCATTTTACTAGTGATGAAAATGTGTCCTAGTGGGGTTAAGTAATTTATCCCCAGAGGTTAAAAAAAAAACAAACCCAAATAAACAAAACCTGGTAGAATTAGGGTTTGAATTCAAGTCCTGTATTTTCAATATAGCTGTCTTAATTGTCTGCATCTTTACAGAACAATAGAATGATAGAATTTTAGAGTAGGAAGGGAAGTGTACATCTAGATTGATATGTAGGAATCCTTACTGTTATATACCCAACAAATGGTCGTCAGACCTCTGCTTAAACACTTAGACCCAGGGGAGTCCACCACTTCTGGAGTGATGAGGTCCTGGGTTACTAGGTAAAGTTGGCCATGAAAACCTGAATCAGTACGGATAAGATTACTTCCAGAGGCAAGCAAGGAAGGCACTGATTGGGATCAGCTCAACTTTACATTTCCATCCCCTGTGGAAGTCATGGGTAGTCCACCTCACTGTATCCAATCAGAAAGGCAAGTTATGATGTCAAACTTCTGAGATTAAATTTCCCCAATAAATCTCTCCATGGACTAATTTTGCTGAATCCCTTTTGGTTTATCTGGTCATAGTCATGGTGTCTTTCCTCTTCCTCCCTCCCTCATAGTGTCTTTTTTCTTGCTATAGGTAACTAAGTCTTTTAGGGAGCTAAACTCCTCTATGGATTTAGTCTGCCAGTTAAGAGCAGACTCCCACCTCACGGTGTGTTCTCTTTCTGCTGGTTAATTGTGAATTTCACTGGGAAACTTGCCTTTTCTATTATTAATTGTTAAAACCCCTTTCCTTGCTAATTATATATTTTCTCAAATCTATTTCACATTTACCAAGAATTAGACAAAATTTTCATTTTGTCTGTAACTTCTCAAATAAAAATACCTTTTGGGAAGGAGAAAGTCCTGGTGAATTCTTCACATGTGAATTTGGACCCCAAACTCAACATTTGGTGCCCATACCAACCTCATCAGAGGCAACCTATTTCATTTACAATCAGCTTTAAGAATTGGGAAGTTTTTCCAGACATCAAGCCTAAATACACTGATTTGCTAACATCAGAAAAAGTTATAAAAATTCCCTTCTCCTCCTCTCTCTTGTCTTTTTTCTCTTTCTTCTTCATTCTTCTTTCTCCATCTCCCTCCCTCTCTCCTCCTCTTTCTGTCCCCTTTCCCTTTCCTCCTTCTCCTCCTCCTCTCCCCCTTTCCCCTTTATGTCCTCCTCCTTCTCTTCTTCCTCCTACTCTTCTTCCTCCTTCTCCTCCTCTTGCCTCTCCTTCTCCTCTCCACCACTAACTTGTTCAGATCCTGCTCATCTAAGTATGAGTTAAGTGCTAGGTTAAGTGCCATATCCTTCATGAAGGCTTCCCATACTACTTAGCTTCACATTGCTCTCATTCCTCTGACACTGTTTCTCAGCTATAAAATGAAATAAAAACACTTGACCTCACTAGGCTATTGTGAGCATTGAATGAAATTATGCAAAGCGTTTTGTATATAACTGACTATTAGATATTTTAAACAGGATGTAGGCATCCAAGCTCACTTGCGCAAAACAGAAATTCCCTCTCTTTCCCCACAAATCCATCCATTTTCTCAGCTTCCCTATAATTGTTGAGGGGACCACAATTCTTCTAATGACCCAGGCTCACAACTTCCATGGCATCCTAGACTTTACTTTTACCTACCCCACAGATTCAATCTGCTTCCTAATCTTCTCCTAACTATAGCATCATTCAGATGTGCCTCTTTCTCTCCACTTAAATAGACAATTAATCCACTTTTCTATTGGACTTATATTGCATTAGCTTCCTATTTGGTCTTCCTGACTCTAATAAGTCTCTATCCATTTTATTCTATGTGCCACATAGCCATCAAAGTGATTTTCCTAAAGCTCTTTCTTCCTTCTCATTCAATAAATTTTAGTGACTACTAATTCCTTATAACAAAAAATAGCACTCATGTAGAGTTTTATGGTTTGCAATGTGCTATTTGCATGTTAACTCATTAGATCTTCACAACAACTTTGTAAGGGAGGTACTATAATTATCTCCATATGACAGATGAAGAAGCTGAGGCTGAGACACTTGTCTAAGATTATATATTTAGTTAGTATGTGAGGTTCAAACTTAGTTCTTCCTCTTGATCTCAAATCTTACCTATTGTTCCACTATGCCTCTAATTGCCTTTCTCTCCCCTTTCCTCTCTTTATATATAAATATACCCCTATAAATATATATGTGTATACCAGGCAAAAGAATAAAATGCCTTACTCCCCCTTTCCACTGTTGATTTCTTCAAATTCAATGTCCTTCAAAATCCATGTTAAGTGCAACCTCCTTGATGAAGCTTTTCTAGATTATTTAGACCCACATTGCTCTCATCTCTCTATAAAAACTCTTCTGTTTCATATTTAAAACACTTCACAACTTGACTTCATGCCTCCTTTTCACCTAACTTTATGTTCTATAAATGTTACTTGTTATCATTGTTTACTTCTCTTCTGACCTCTCACGATATATAGTTTGTATACTAATATATGGTTTAATAATAATATAATATATAACTTAATTTAAAGTGGCTCAATAAATAGAGTACTGGGTTTACAGTTAGATCTGAATTTATGTCCCTCCTCAGATGCTTACTGCCCTTATGTGATCTTGGGAGATCATACAACTTTGTCAGCCTCAGTTTTTCCATTCGTAAAATGGGGGATATTAATAGTGCCTGTCTTCAATTCAATAAATTGATAATCAAAACAGAATTTATGAACTTAAAAGAGTTATAAAAATGCAAGCTATTAAGTAGTAGTAGCAATTATACTTACTAGTATAATAATTATAATTATTAAATGACCATCCTCATCATCATGGACTCAATTATATTACCTATATTGTAAACTATATTCCACTCTATCCCTTAAATTGTTCTGAAAACTCTTTCTCTAGTCCTGTCTTCTATAGATATTCAGTATCAATCTTTAGTTGGCCAAAGTGAAGCAAAGGACACAATTCCATCCAAGGAATTCCACCCAGGGTTTAGAACTGGAAAGAAACTCAAAAGTCATGCAACTCTGGCCTCAGATATTTCCTAGCTGTACTGACCTTGGGCAAGTTCCTTAACTCTATTTGTCTCAGTTTCCTCATTTGTAAATTGAGCTGGAGAAGAAAATGGCAAACTGTTCCAGTATCTTAGCCAAGAATACTCCAAATGGGGTCACAGAGAGTCAGACACAACTGAAAAAAACCAATCTGAACAACGCAATATATTTATAGAAGACCTAGGGAGGTTAAATAAGTGATTTCAAAGACAAATATTTCTGCCTTCCAAGGGCTTACATTCTGCTGGGAGAATATAATTCCGTGTTTCCCCGATAATAAGACACTGTCTTACTAATTTTTTGGACAGAAAAACACCAGAGGACTTATTTTCAGGGGAAGGCTTATTTTAATGAACATTGACAGCAATTTTAATAAACAGGTAAATGTGAACAAAAAAAAGTACCTTTATTCAATAATGATCATGTCATCTTCTTCAACAACATCGTCATAAGTGTCCATACCCTGAATTCTGTCCTGGATGTCTTGCGCCTCTATTTCTTTCAGAAGAAGTGGACCCAATCTGTCATGTCCAGCAATATAGCTCTCTTTAAATGAACATGTCTTGTCCAGATAACATGCTCGTAGTGCCTTGGCAACACAGCTGTCAGTAATTTTATCCCATGACTTCTTCACCCAAGTCACGACTTCTTGCAGACAGGGCTTCACAAAGTTTCCACGCTGATTTCTTTCCATTCTATTTTCAATGTAGTCATTGACTTCCATGCACAAATGGTCCCTGAATGGCTTGTTTGTTGCAATATCAAGGGTCTGGAGATAGGCAGTCATTCCTGCAGGAATCATTACTTGATCTATTCTTCTCTCTGCAAGGAAGTTCTTCATTTCTTTAGCGCGGTGAATGCTGGGTGAGTTCTTCTTTTATCCTCCATCATGCCCCTGAGTTCTTCTTTTATCCTCCATCATGCCCCTTTTATCCTCCATCATGACCCCTCACTCCAGCTTACATACCGGGTTTTTATGTTGTCCTGCCTCAGCTCTCCTCTGCGGCACTGCTCTCAATGGCGCCAGCAAGCAAATCACTGGGGAAGAACAGGATGACGCTCTCACTGCTGCAGCTCTGATTGGATGCAGCTTGGAGTGCGAGGTACGTTTCACCGGGGTGGGGGAGGGGGACGGTGCATATAGAGAGTACTGTAATGTAGCATATAGAGCAGGGGATCACCTTCACTACAGTAGCAATCTCAATAGGGCTTATTTTTTGGGGAGGGCTTATTTTAGAGGAATCTTACACAGTAAGGGGAGGGCTTATTTTCGGGATAGGTCTTATTATGGGGGAAACACGGTATATGTTCCATAATTAGAGGAAGGACACAATATGAAGGTTAGACTAGGAGGGAAGATTTCTTAGAGGATGTCATACCTGTGCTCAAAGGAAGATAGGATTCTGACAGGTGAGACTGGGAGTGTCTTCCAGGATTTGGAATGGCTTAAAGCGGAAGGAGATTGATCTGAAAAATACTGTAGAACTAGAATCAACAGGACTTGACAACTGGTTGGATCGTGTTGGTTAGTTATCTGTGTATAACATCTGGGGCTCTCAACCATGTCCCTAGGGGAACAGAGTACTCTTGAATTAATTACCTTTGCAAATATGTTCTTTAGGCTGTGTCTGAGTTGTTGAATCATCACAGACTTGTACTCCCCAGAGATTTAACTATTTACTTGAGGGTGAGACCAGGCCCTGGAGTGCTTTCCCAGGGTGTTGGAACACTAGCAGAATACACAGAAGTGTCATACAATACCAGACACTTTGGAATTATCACTTAAGAGTACCTGTGCCCTTTTTTGTGCTCAGTAGGCTTATTTAGACCAGCTTCTCTATGCCCTGACAAGTCAATTGTATCCTAAAGTGTCTGCTGTTGTTCAGTTGTATACAGCTCTTCATGACCATGTTCTATCAACAGGACCTAAAGAGTCTAGCCCATTTTAAACGTACCATTTCTTTCTTCTATAATTCTTTAGAACTTTCAGCACAATCTCAGTGATAAAACAGAATATAGATTCAAAGCTGGGTGATATAAGTAGCATATACCATAAATAATCCTTATGTCAGATATTCTGACACAAATGGCTCAGGTACACTTTGGAAGTTTTCTCCTGATCTTAGCTTCAGTTTTTTTTTTTATTTATAAAATAGGAATAATGATAGCATCTTCCTCAGAGATTCTTTGTGAAAATCAAATGAGTTTTTTAGACACACACATATGCAACATATTATGTAATATGAAAAATATTTTGAAAACCTTAAAATGCTATATAAGTGTTTTTTGTTATTTTTTTTTATTTGTACAATTGAGTTATAAATATCAGTTTCTGTACTTTGGACTAAATAATCTTGTAGAGATGGGTAGAAGTGGTAGACACAACTAGTATGTGGAGGCCATCAGAGGAAGAGAGCCCACCCCATAACACCAAAAGATTGGTAAACTGCTGAAGTTGAAAGAGGCAGTGCCCCATGGATGAGTTAGATGGGTTAGATAGAGAAAAGAGTTTCCTCTAGTTTGATAGTATTAACACCCTCTTCTGCCTTGGGATGAAACTTCAATCATTCTACCTATAATCACCTCTCTTCCTCCCAGCTCCTCTCCTCTCCCCCCCAAAATCCTGGGATAACATATGCTTGGAATTCTCTAGGATCCTGAGGACAATTATCCACTTGTAGATGTGTAATTCACACTATTACAGAATGGAATTTTATTAGAAGGAAGAAAAAAAACCCAGAAATTCTTGATTAGGCAACTGTTAATCTTAAATATCCCTAGGGAGATTTTTAATTTCATGTATAAAGCTTTTCTGGTAAAGACCTTACTCCATATGTCCTATCTAAGCCTGTAGCTCCTTCCTGTCAAAAGGGGAACTGTTTCTCTGTGTCTGTGTCTGTCTCTGTCTCTGTCTGTCTCTGTTCCTCTCTTAATTCATATGGAAGAAAAAAAAAGACAAGAATATCAAAGAAATCAATAAAAAATAATGATAAGGACTATCTCAAACTATACCCCAATATGATAATCATTAAAATAACTTGGTACTGGACAAGAAATAGAGAGTGATCAGAAGAATAGATAAGGAACACAATATACAAAAGCAAATGAACACAGTAACCTAGTGTTTGATAAACCCAAAGATCCTACCTACTGGGCAAAAACTCATTATATAAAAACTATTTGGGGAAAATTGGAATGTAGTCTGGTAGAAATTAGACGTGGACCAGAATTTCACACCATATACCAGGGTGGCAATGTGACAAGAACAAAACCAGAACTGAAATAATTTAGAAGGAAGTTTTTATGAAGTCATCAGGAAAACCAAAAAAGAGGTGTCCCATTCCTCTCAAGTGTCTGTAAATTATAGATTATTTAAGATTTAAACAAAGGAACAAGGAAATAATAGCTGATTTGTGAAGACCAAGTTAGCACCCTGAATACTTTATAATCAGCCAGAGTCAGGATAAGCAAAAATCCTTGGTCTTTATTCTTGGTCTTTAGGGGTAGAAGTAAATCAGAATGGACACAGATCTCCATGACCTTCCTTTTCTACTTCTACCGCCAAAGTGACCCTGGATTGCCTTATTCCACCCCCTAATCCTTCCCATAATTCTCTGTATATACCAAAAGATTGAACCAGCACAGAATAGTGGGAAGGGCCATTTTCCAAGCATATGCTAATAGAGTATTGTCCAATCGGTAGTTAGCCTTAAGTGCTCCGTTGTTCGACCTCAGTGCATTAATTCAGAGATTCAACCCTTTACACTGATTGGCCAACATAGATGTGGTTTCCAGAGAATACATGAGAGTTATTTGCAATATATAGTGGTAGAAAACTCTTCACATTAATCTTTGCCATTGACTCCTGTGGAAAGTTTCTGAGATCACAATAATCTGGGTCCTGAATTAAGCTTTAAAAAATGTGGTTTTTAAGCAATATGTTTGGCTTCTCAACTATGCAGAACTAGGTTCAAACAATGTGATAAAATTTTGCCCCAATGAAATCCAAGTGAGGAAATGATTTAGATGTGAAGGATGAAATCATAAGTAAATTAGTAGAGCATGGAAGAAATTATCATCAATCTATGAATGTAGGAAGAGTTCATGAACTTCCTACACCACCACCATGAATGAAATGGTCTGTGAAAATTCTTACAAGATGGAGACAGTATTATAAAGACTGAGTGAAAGGTTGGCTATGCTCCAGAGCCAGCTTTCTTTCTCTAGAAATCACATGGTTTACAAGGAGTGGGACCTTTTGTTTGTGAGACTAATTTGGGGCCACCTTGGCATTGAAACTCCCATATAAGGTAATTTAGGAATCTTAGAGATGTGGTTGGGTTGAAAGCTTTTCCTCATTTATTACTTTGAATGTGAGGTCATTTGTCGTGGTTAATCAGCCTATAGAGTATTAGGCCCCTATATAATTTTTGTCTGTTACCTGGGCCTTGCCTCTCCTTGCCTAACTGCTTGTGAGGAGGAAAATGTCCTTTCTTGTGAGATCTTAATAAAATTCCTTTCTGCTTTTGCCTTGAGAAATCTCCTCAATTTATCTGATTTATTTGAGCTGATGGTCTTGTACCACACAACCAGATAAGAGATAAAAAGATTCATAGGAGGTAAAGTGAGTAGTTTGTTTAAAGTTAAGAAGTTTTTGCACAAACAAAACCAATGCAGCTAAAATGAGAAAAAGCAAGAAACTGGAGGGAAAATCTTTGTAGCAAATTTCTTTGATAAAGGTCTCATTTCTTTAGAAATATTTTAATATATCGGGAATTGAGTTCAACTGTCAAAATAAGAGCCAGTCCCCAGTTGATAAATGGTAGAAGGATATAAATAGACAGTTTTTAGAAGAAGGAACCCAACTTTTAAATAATCATATAAAATGCTCTAAAGCATTGATAGAGAAAAGCAAATTAAAATAATTCTGAGATATAACTTTATACCCATCAAATTGGATAAGATGACAATAAAGAAAAATGGCAAATGATGGAGAGGATGTGGGGCACACTGATGCACTGTTGATAGAACTGTGAACTACTCTCACCATTTTGGAAAAGCAATTTGAAACAATACTAAAAAAGCCATAAAACTAGTCATAGCTTTTGACCCAACAATATTGCTATTAGATTTACATTCCAAAGAGATCAAAAAAAGAGAGAAAGGACACATATTTATGAAAATATTTATAACAGCATTTTGTGTGTGTGTGTGTGTGTGTGTGTGTAGCAAAAAATCAAACACAGTATGCCCACCGATTGGTAAATGATTGAACAACTTGTATGAAAGTGATGGAATGTTATTATACAGTAAAAAAAAAAAAAGATGAGGAAGATGTTTTATAAAAATTAGGAAGACATATAAACTGATACAAAGTGAAGTGATTGAAACTAGAACAATATACACAGTTACAGCTTATAATATTGCTGTTTGTGAAAGATTTAGCAACTCTGATCAATATAATGACCATCACATCCAAAGGACTAAAGATGAAACATACTATTTACCTCCAGACAGAAAACTGATGGACTCAAAATACAGACCAAAGCTTATTCTCCCTTCCTTCCTTCCTTCCTTCCTTCCTTCCTTCCTTCCTTCCTTCCTTCCTTCCTTCCTTCCTTCCTTCTTCCTTCCTTCCTTCCTTCCTTCCTTCCTTCCTTCCTTCCTTCCTTCCTTCCTTCCTTCCTTCCTTCCTTCCTTCCTTCCTTCCTTCTTCCTTCCTTCATTCTTTTCATCCTTCCATTCTTCCTTTCTTTTCTTTTTCTCTTTCTTTTGCTCCTACTCCCTGTCCCTCCCTTTCTTTCTTCACAGCTACTGCTGAAATTTGTCTTGTATGTCTATGTGTGTGTGTGTGTGTGTGTGTGTGTGTGTGTGTAGTGAATTCTGTTTTTCTTTCCTTCTCAGTGGGAAGGGGGTAGCTGGAGGGGGACAGAATTTAGAACTGAAAATAAATTTTCAAAAAAAAAAAAGATACCCCAAAGAAAAGTTGGTTGTCTCAGTCCATGGAAAGTACTCCATTTCTGGAAAACTTGAATATGTTGCTGAATAACTATTTGTTAAAGGTCTGTAGTGAATGTTATAGATATCATAGAGGGAATTTCAATTCAGGATGAATTCAAAGGATTATAGTTCTAGAGGTAGAAAGACCTCAGAGGCCATCTTGTCCAGCCCCCAGTTAAATGACCTCTCAGGCCTATTCTAACTGTGACTTGCACTAGTTAACCCCAGGATTATTATAAAGATCAAATCAAATAATTCATATGAAAAAGTTTTGTAATTGTACATCAATGAAAATGATGTTAAAATGGACTTCAATCAATTAATTAACATGTATTGAGCACTTACTCTGCAAGCACGTACTGTAAAAAGGCAAAAGAAAGTTCTTGTTCTGAAGGAGCTCAGTATAATGAGTGAGACAACATGCCAACAATTATGTACAAACAAACTATACATGAGATCAATTAGAAATAATCAATAGTTATGGAAGACACTAGCAGTAAGGAGGGGATTGACAAAAGGTTCTGTAGAAGATAAAATTTTAGCTGGGACTTGAAGGAAACCAGGGAACCCTAGAGGCAGGGATGAGGAAGAACATTCCAGGCATAGGAGAGAGCTAGAAAAATGGCATGGAGGTAAGATACCATGCAGAAAGGAAGCCAGTGTATTAAAAACTACAGTGGATTTTTGACTACATGTGAGGAGTAAAGCATAAGGAGATTGGAAAGCTAAATTGTGAAGAGATTTCAAAATCGAGAATTATTTTAGTTGAAGAATATTTATATTTATATTATTCATTATATATTTATATCTATCTATCTATCTATTACTTGGAGGTTATAGAGAGTCTTTGTAGTTTATTGAATTGAAGGGTGAATGGAGAAGGTGACATAGTCACAATTCTTGGCTCAAAGGTGTGAATACTATTTATTCCAATTTAGTAACTCACAGTTATCAGTTTGCACATACCATCAATTTCTTATTATGAATTTTTGAAAACTAAGATAGAATAATAGAAGAAACTTATTTTTCAAATATTCCTTATTATTAGGTAGTCTAGCAAGAAATAGGTTGCAAACATGATTTTTAAAAACAATTTAAATTTTTACTATTTTTTTACTTAATGGTATTTTATTTTTTCAACTATATGTAAAAATAGTTTTCAACATTCAATTTTTGTAAATTTTTGAGTTAAAATGTTTTTTTATCTTACCCTCCCTTCTCTCTTTCCTTTCCCAAGACAGCAAGTAATCTGATATAGGTTATATGTGTACAATCACTTTATAACTTTCTTTCATTTATTTATGTTTCAATTTTAAAAATTCATCCACTTATTTATTTATTTGATGAGCAATTAGGATCAAGTAATTTGTTCAGTGTCACTTAGCTAGTAAGACTTCAGTTTTGGAGCCTGGATTTGAATTCAGGTTTTCCTGACTCCAGTGCCACTGTTCTATCCAATACAATCATTTTAAACCTATTTCCACATAAATATGATTCTTTTTAGCTTTTTATTTTCAAAATATATGCATAAATAGGTTTCAACATTCATATTTTCACAAGCTTGTGTTCCAAATTTTTCCCCTCCTTTCCCCCACCCCCTTCCTTAGACAGCAAGTAATCTATTTTAAACATGTGCAATTCTTCTATACATATTTCCACAATAAAAATTATGCTACACAAGAAAAATCAGATTAAAAAGGAAAGAAAATGAGAAAGGAAACAAAATACAAGCAAACAAGCACAAAAACAGTGAAAATACTATGTTGTGATCCACATTTAGTCCCTATAGTTGTTTCTTTGGGTGCAGATGGCTCTCTCAATCATAAGAACATTGGAACTGGCTTGACTCACCTCAGTGCTGTAAAGAGCCATGACCATCAGAATTAATCATTGCATAATCTTGTTGTTACAATATTGTCTTGGTTCTACTCACTTTACTTAGCATCAGTTCATTTAAGTCTTTCCAGGCCTCTCTGAATTCATCTTGCTAATCATTTCCTATAGAACAATAATATTCCATAACATTCATATACTATAACTTATTCTGCCATTCTCCAACTGATGGGCATCCACTCAGTTTCCAATTCTTTCCCACTATAAAAAGGTCTATTACAAACATTTTTGTACATGTGGGTCCTTTTCCCTTGATTTCTTTGGGATATAAATCCAGTTGAGACACTGTTGGATCAAAGGACATGTACAGTTGATAGACCTTTGGGCATAGTTCCAAATTGCTCTACAGAATGATTGGATCAGTTCACAACTCCACCAATAATGTGTTAGTGCCCCAGTATTCCCACAGCTCCTCCAATTTATATCATTATTTTTTCCTTCATCTTAGCCAATCTGAGAAATGTGTACCTCTGAGAGGTACCTCAGAATTGTCTTAATTTGTATTTCTTTGATCAATAGTGATTCAGAGCATTTTTATGATTAGAAATGGTTTCAATTTCATGTGAAAATTGTTCATATTCTTTGATCATTTATCAATTGGAGAATGGTTCATATTTTTATAATTTTAAGTCATTTCTCTACATATTTTAGAAATGAGGCTTTTATCAGAACCCTTGAATTTAAATTCCCCTCCCCCCCCCCAGTTTTCTGCTTCCCTTCTAATTTTGTCTGCATTGGTTTTGTTTGTATAAAGACTTTTTAACTTAATATAATCAAAATTACCCATTTTGCATTTCATAATGTACTCTAGTTCTTTGGCCACAAATTCCTTCCTTCTCTACAAATCTGAGAGGTAAACTACCCTTTGCTCTTTTAATTTGTTTATAGTATCACTCTTTATATTTAAATCAGGAACCCATTTTGACCTTATTTTGGTATAGGGTGTTAGATTGTAAAATTCTTAGTTTCTGTCATACAACAGTAAATATGATTTTTAAAAAAAATATACATGGTCTCATAGTGTTACCCTTTATAGTTTATTTTATTTTGGAGGAGGAAAAAAATGGTGAGTCATCTCTTATATAGCTCCAATTTTAATTAGATAGTAGTTATCTATTTTTGGATGGCAGCATAGTGTAATAGAAAGAGTCTTTAATTTGAAATTGAAGGACCACAGTCAGAATCTTGGCTGTGCCCCTTACTTACCTGTGTGACCAAAGGTAAATCTTAATCTTCCTGAATCCTAGTTTCCTCATTCCTAAAAATATCTTCAAGTATTCCATCTATGATTCTTTGAGGTGGTTGGACTTCTAAAAGTCCACATTAAATTGTGAGCATGCTGTTTGAGAGTTGGACAGGTTTTTGCCTTTTTGTTTCCCCAACACTTAGCATAGTCCCTAGCATATATTAAGTGCTTAAGAAATACTTTTTGAATTGACCTTAAATGCTAAATCTGTGACCTTCTAAACATAATTAGCTAGTTTGCTTCAGCATCTTATTGAGAATGTAAATCTGGTCACTAGATGGCAGAACTAATGAGTTAGCTCATGTTTAATACAAGAAATCCTTTCAGTTGTTTTGCAGTCTGGTTTTGTATATTGCATATATAAATTTCATTGATTATAAGTTCCTTGAAGGTAGGTACTATATCTCATTTATCTTTGTGTCTTTAGCATTTAGTACAACAGCTAGCTTGCTTGATAAGTGAGAGTTAACAAATTCTTGATTGTTTGTACATCATAAGTGATTATTATGCTTATACTTGATAAATGATTATTAACTACATTGATTGGCTCGTTTGTTTTTCCAATGAAATCCTACTTTGATATTTGCTGTAATGACTTCTGGATTTCTGAAGACTATCCTGTGGAATACAAGTTGGGGAAGATGCTAATATGTATGAATTTCGGGATCATCTAAGCATAGCTAAGTTTGAGGATATTCATCATCATGAAGACTATAGAGTGATGAATATTTTAACCAATACCTATACAGGAGAAGGAAATGCCTGTGAGAATGAAGTAATGGATCTATGAAGTATTAAAATGAAATTGTGTTACCTGTCTAACCATAAATGCTAAAAAACAATGCTAAAGATAAGGCAATCCATATTTACTCAATCTCTTGCTAACATCTTGAGATCTGGCAGCTGTGTATAGTTTGGAATAGGTAAGAGAGAGATTAGAGATTGGAAAAGCAATTAGTAGGTAATTGCAATGGTGCACATGAGAGCTATTGAGAGCTTGAACTAGGGTGGATATGGTATAAGTGGAGAGAATGATTTATATGCAAGAAGTTGTTATATAGGTAGAATCTATAAGAATTAGTAATTGATTGTATATGAGGGGAAAGAGAGCAGGAGTGAGAGACACACAGAGAGACACACAGAGAGAGACACACACACACAGAGACATAGAGAAACAGAGAGATAGAGAGACACAGAGAGACACAGAAACACAGAAAGACAGAATCAGAGAGACAGAGAGAGATAAAAAAAAGAAAATAACTGAGAGTGGTCCTAGTGTTGCAAACTTGGATAACTAGAATTGTCATGCCCTTGAGAGAAACAGGAAATTTAGGAAGATTTCAGAGGAAAGAGGATGAATTTGAGAGATATTTTTGAGAGTTTATTGAATTGCAAATTAGAGATATTCAGTATATAGACCATATTAGATTACTGACTGTTTTAGATTGACTGGCTTTTGTATAATTAGCATTTGGGATGGGAACTCAAGCTAACTTTACCCTCTCCTTTAGAGTGACCAGGGAAAATTATTTTTATCCTCAAACGTGTATTGAAGCCCTGAGCTGAAAATATCTGATATGTAATTGATAAAATTTTAACTTAACAGCCCTCTTAGAGCTATAAGAGTGAAGGAATGAATGTCAATGCAAGACCTTCTTCCTGCTCCCCAGAAAGGTAGAAATAGCGGTCTCCCTGGAGACGGAATTGGCTAGTTCCCAGATCTTATATATTTAAACATATCCTTATAACACAAGCCCCCTTTGTTCCCATGGCCAGGTTTAATTTGTTAGATTTGGGCCCTATATCTCTGTCCAGCAGTCCTTTGTTGATCAGTCTTCCATGCGACACCTGTGTGTATATGTATATGTATGTATGTGTGTGTGTATACACACACATTTATAACTGTTTACATTTAATAAGGAATTTTTATGTAAATCAAAAACCTAATGCTGGAAGGGACTTCAAAGATCATCTCAAAGGAAGGAAACTGACACCCAATGAGATTGGATGACTTCCTCAAGATGACAGAGGTAGCAAACATTAGAGGTAGGATTTGAATTTAAGTTTTCTGACTCTAGAATTAATTTTCCTTCTATTGTACCATCCTGCTTCCCCGTAATTATGACTGATTATGTTGTGACCTTATTATAACTACCATACTTTCATCATTGCACTTTGAGTCACCTGCAGTTTTGATTGTTCAGAATGGAATTTATAGTGTCATTGAGAGAATAGTACTCTATTTCAATCTATCTCTAAGCTTATAGATGTGAGAACTTCTTTCAGTGGTACAGATTGGTACAGATTGGAACCTATTCACACCTTCTCATCTGGATGACTCTTGGTTATAACCTCCCATAAATCTTCCACAAGGGTGAGAGTGAGGAGAAGTATAAGTCTTGGTGTCAGGTGTTGGAGATATAAATGCAAAAACAAAAACAGTCTTTGATCTCAAGGAACTCCCAATCTACTCAGGAATATGATATATAACCAGAGAGGCAAATACCTGATAATTTGAGAAAGAAAAGAACATTAACAATTAATTGGATCAGGAAAGGTTTTCTCTACAAGGTTACAGCAGAGTTGAGCCTTGAAGGAAATTGAGGACTCTAGGAGGTGTAGGTGAGAAGAAATTACACTTCTGATATAAGAGGCAGCCTATATACAAATACCAAGATAGGAGATGGAATGCTAAGTTTGGGGAATAGCAATCAAACAACAGTGATCTGTCTCTTCTCTGAGATATAAGTCTGAAGTACCTGGTATGAATGAAAGTGTTGCACAAGTTCCCAAAATCAATCTTAGCTCTTGTTTTCTTCCTCTTCAACTCAGGGTGCAGCTTGTTATTCATTTTCAGTGTTTGCCCCAAATATGGATACTAATGGACCAAATCAATGCACTCCATCTAACTGCATAGCATAATACAGAAATAGGCATTCTTCATTTACTTGACTTTTTTGTGTGTATATTGCTAGAATAAATTCTTTTGAATTGTCATAGAACTCAATGGGGAAGTTCTCTACTATTTCAGGGTTTAATGTAATCAATATAATGCTACCTGCAAAAAGAGGTATTTGAAAGATCCCATAATCTACACAGACTCCTCCTTTCATCCAAACTCTGCCCTAGTCATCTTCAGTAACAATGACAAAATATTTTGGCAAGCACATCTCAGTGTTTCATGCCTCACTTAATATTGACAATCAGAGGATCATTGAACAAAGTTATTTCTATTATTAAATCTATCAAGCAATCTTGAGTGAGCTTAATAGTAAATGAGCTTAAGTTGTAGAAGTTCTCATTTTTGTGGCTACATTTTCAATGTGACTGGATATAGTGACAAACACCTGTTTTCCTGCTACTGGGGAGACTGAGACTGGTAAATTGCTCAGGCTTGAGACTTCTGAGTGGCAATGTGGAAATCAATCAAGTGTTCTCAATCAATCCAGCACCAATATGATTGGATCACTTAGATGGGGGAGAGGTGAAAGAGACATGGGTGAAAACCAGGCTGCTTAATGAAAGGAAAACTGATCTATTCAGAGGCAGAACAGATCAAGGATGCTGCACCAAGTTTGGCTTCTGAGTGGCTGATGTACTTACAGCCTGGGTGAGATGGGGAGTTCCAATCTTAAAAAACAACAAAAAAACAAGCAAAAAATACGAAAAGACAATATGGTGAGGGCAGGAAAGGGATGAATATCTGGAAATTACCTGAGTATCAAAACAAACAACAATAAAATTTATTTTAAAAAAATAAAGAGAAGTGATTTTGGCCAAAAAATAGTCTATAAAATCAGTTTGGAATTAAAATTCTTAATTTTGGAGGAATTCCATTGCTTTGTTTTACCATAAATTTTTTTCCCCCAATCTTCCATGTACACATAGCTTTTTTAAAGATTGGAAATTGGTTCTTCCTGGCTGATGCTGGAATATATTACTTTGGCAAACTTGGATATTGTCCCAATGCTGCAAATAGAGTTAACTTTAACTCTATTTAGCTCTTTCATTTCTACAACTTCAACGTGCACAGTGTATTATGCCAAAACAACTTGTGTATGATCATCGACTGATGTCGGCATACTCCTAGAAATAGTATTTGATAGTCCACAGCTGCTACAGAGTCAGGAGGGAAACACAAGACCTTGTGTTTCAATAGGTTTTGCAAAACCGGTGGCTATTTGCTCTGTAAATTCCATTCTTGGCAACTAAAAAAGAGATAAGTGGACCATATAGATTTAGAACTGGAAAAGACCGAGATCATCCAGTCAAAAAAAAAAAAATCTGAGGTCTAGAATGGTGAAGCAACTCCCTCAAGTTCACATGGTAGTAAATGGCAGAACCAGAGTCCAGACTCAGGTTCTTAGCCAATGTATACAGTGACTTTTTCTGCATTGACATAGCTATGTCTAGACAATCCCTCCTCTCCCTTTTTGCTCCCCCAAATGATCTACACTAGGTTTTTTCCTTAAATCTTTCCAGTAGGTCAAATATAGGTCTTATACTTCGACTGTTTTAGTGTACACATTAAATCCCAGATTAAAGACTGGGCAGATCCAATATAATCTCAGCTTCCTTTACAACTGTGTGTATTGCTAGCAGGTGCTGAGAAAATGTTTTCCTTCCTATGGCATATAGGTATATGCAATATCTTCCATTTCTGTATTATACCGAGGTTAAAGGTAATACTGTTCTCTTCCTGGCTTGTGAATCAAGCTCCACACATGTTTCCCTGTGGATACAGGGCCAGGCCTTTTATGGTTCCCAAGAGAGTACTTAATTATGTCCATAGATGTGTTCTTCAGTTCCTCTAATAACACTCTGAGAGCCTCTTGAGTAGTAGATTTGGCTTTATGAACCAAGAGGATAAAGCCCATGCTCTCTGGTGTACAATGAACCTGATTTTTCTTATTATTATTATTTTATTTTAGTTAATATCACCCTTAAAGTTTGAATTATCCAGCCAGGGTGCAGGTTCATTAACTTCTCTTCGGCTTATGCATCATCTTAATGGGACGCATTTTGTAATGATGAGAATCACATAAATGCCGCAAGGGCTACAAATGACCCAAATGTTTCATGGAAGTCATTACAAGCATTTGCCCATCAGGAGGAAAGAGAACTTTATTATTTAAAGACAACTTGTCCTGGGAAATATTCCAAGGGAGATAAGTTGAAAGGGACTCTAAGCAGCAGGGGATAACCACAACTTGGAATAACACAGGTGATTATTAGAAAAAGCTTTTCTCTTCTTTCATATTAAGAGTATGAAAGGTGCCAGATCAACAGCTGTAGTGGGAGTTGCCACATCCATAAAAAATATAGCAGTGCATACTTCTTAGTACCCCTGGTTACCCATGACTGTGATGGACTATTTCAATCATAGAATGTACCCCTTCACCTCCAAAGTCAACTTCTTAAGAAGAGGAATTGTTTTAGTTTTTATCTTTGTACTCCCAGAGTCTTATATAGTGCAGGGTATATTAATGTATGTTTGTTTAAGTGAATTATTCTAGTCTCAGAGAAAATGGTGGTCATTTTTACAAATGTAAATTCTGTTATTTGGACCTTTGATCTCACTGGCTTTTTTTCATCCTACCTGCAAATATGTCCAGATCTCCCGGATTCTTCATGATCATGAATTTCAGAATGTTAAATCATTTCTCCTAATTTGTTTTCCAGGTAAGTTTTTTTAAAAATATGAGATATTATATATTTTCTTCTATTTTAAAAAGTTGTTTGACTTTGTTTTAATGTCTTATCTCATGTAATCAATTTCTATTTGGTCCTTTCTAATTTTCAAGGAGTCTGTCACTTGGGTGAGTTTCTGTGCCTTAAGCTGTCAATTTTCCCTCTAAAACTCTCATTTCTTTTCTAATTCTTTCTTCTAGTGTTGTCATTTCATTTATAAATTTTTTAATTCTTAAAAAAACCCAAAAGCCCTTGCTCCATTTCTTCTTAGCTGATCTTGTAGCTAAGCTGCTCCTCTTTGAATTTTTACTTGCTAACTTTTGGAGTTATTTGCTTTGTGTGTTTTTTGTTTGGTTTATGTTTTAGAAATCTCCAGCATATGGTTAAGTTTATATCCAGAAAGTCTTTTTCATTTACTCACTCTTCCAGTTTCTGAAAGGAACAATGTAAACAAGCTGCTGAAAGATATACATTTTTTGTATATGGTTCCTTTATGTTTTCACTTTTATATAACTATATTTATTACAAGTTTCCCAAATGAGAAATGTTATTAGAAAATGAGACTGGGGGTCCCTTTCTTGTCTTCCAATGACATAGTATATCAATTAGTTTCATATATTCTTGGGAAAAACTGATACTTTTCCTCATTGATATTCTTCTATATAAATTTTTGTCTCAGGATGACAAAACTTTACTTGTAAATATGAACTTATTACATAACTTTGGGAATATAATAAAAATGTCTGTATTTTAAGATACAAGATGAAGTATGTAGCACTATATAATTTATATGTATATATACATTTGTGTGTGTGGAATAGAACCATTCCAACCTCCCTACTGCTAGTATTTTCTTCTGATATTACTTTCCATTTGCACTGCATATGTCTTGTTTGTATAATTTTTCTTTGCATGTTGTCTTTCTCAAAAGAATTGGATCTCCTTAAAGGCAAGGACCTTATTTTTTGTCATTCTTTGCATCCGTTGGGCTTAACGCTTAACTTATTAAACATTTAAATAATGCTTTTTTTTTAGTTTCTTATTTTTTTTATTAAAGCTTTTTAATTTTCAAAACAGTAGACAATTCTTCAACATTAGCCTTTGCAAAACCCTGTGTTGCAATCCCCTTCTTCCCCCATGCCCTCCCCTAGTATGTTAAACATGGTAGAAATATATGGACAGATGCTTTTTAATTGACTGAATGATCATGTCTTAGTTTAGATTCAGAAACTTTTGGGGTTTTTCTTGTCTGGCAATTTGAAGTCACAGTAGCTTGGTGGAAATGAACTTAGGAAATGGACATCAGAAAAAGATTCAGAAGCTCATCAGAAAAAATTCGGATTTCAGTAGAGAGTCATCTATTGGACAAACCAAGAATTACTCCCTGGCTGGGTAATTAATTCAATGTAGGCTTATGGAATGTAGCATATGAGCTGATGTGGAATATTACTGCTATTAAAGTAAATAGAACCCTAAATTTCACATATAGCCTGCTCTCATATCACTGTAAATGAAAACAGAAGACAAGTTAATTAGAAGGATGTCTCAGTATTCTAATAGGAGAAATCAATAAAGGGATAGGCAGAATTGGTGTTATCCAAAGACAAAAAAAACATACTTTCATAGAATATTGATGATTGAGTAATCATCTTGCTTTTCAGTGTTCATGATAAGTATAAACAAAAGGCCATCATGAAGATAAGTAATTGCAGATTACATGCCAATGTGGGATGGTTAGGTAGCACAGTAGATACAGCACTGGGCTTGGACTCTAGAAGACATCTTCATAATTGTAAATCTGCTGTAAAATCCTTACTGACCCTATGACCCTGGGCAAACCATTTAACCCGGCTTGCCGCAGTTCCTCACTGTAAAATGAGCTGGAGGAGGAAATGACAAACCATTCCCAGTATCTCTGCCAAGAAAACCTCAAATCAAGTCATGAAGGGTCATACATAACTGAAACAACTCAATGACTACAACATGTACCAACATATTTTTGTAGAGGTTGAAAGCAAAAAGAATTCTATGAAAGAGCTAGATAACACTCTCCAAATTAAGTCAACATATACTTTGATGTTCAGTGACTCCATTGCAAAGGTAGGCATGAGGAAGATGGTGAAAATATGTTGGAAGATATAATATAGAATCAAGAAAAAGAATTATGTGTGCCTTGTAGACTATATAGCAGTGTCTTCCCCTAATAACATCATAAAAATGAAATTGGCTCTATCTTAGCAGACAGAAAATGACTAGTTACTGCAGTGGGAACCGTTTCTATATCAGCAGTTTGTGTACAGTCAGACTATGGAATTGTTAGTGAAATAATTAACACCAACACCAAGTTGGGGGAAAAAATAAATATGAGAAGACATGAGATGCAATCAAAATAGCTCTTACATAACTATTTAGACAACAAATCCATTGTGGTACAGAGGAAAAAAGACAGAGGTTCTGGATAACATTTTCATCATTTTCCTCATATACCTACCTTTGCATTGGAGTCACTGAACATCAAAGTATATGTTGATTTAATTTGGAGAGTATTATCTAGTTCTTTTGTAGAATTCTTTTAGCTTTTATCCTCTGATGCTTATGATTTGTTTGTCCTCAGGCAAGTCACTTAACTCTTTGGAACTTACTTTCCTCATTTGTAAAATGAGGAGTTTGGACTAATTAGCCTCTGAGATGTTTAACCCATGAACACATGAATGAGCAGCGTGGATGGAATGCTGATTCTGGAATCAGAAAGATCTGGATTCCAATTGCCTCGGAAACTTCCTAGCTGGAGAATTTTTGACATGTCACCAACATCCTATATAACTTCTTAGGACTCGTCTACCAAGTTATTTGTATTGGTGTGTATTCTGAGAAGACTGAAAATTCCCCAACAAAACCACAGATCTATAGATCATGTGAGTTAAATAATACCAGGTAGGTAACAATAAATAGAGTGCTGAGTTTAGAATTAGGAAGTCACCTTAGTTCAAATTTGACCTCAGACATCTATTAACTATATGATCCTGGACAAGTACCTTTAATCTCTGTCTGCCTCAGTTATCTTATTCATAAAATGGAGACTAATAATAGAACCTATCTCTCAGGGTTGTTATGAGAATCAAATGATATATTTTAAAATGCTTAACTCAGTGCCTCAAATATAATAAGTGTTATATAAATGTTAATGCTTACCACTAATAATAATGTATTACATTTATATACTGCTTTTAGATTTGCAAAGTGCTTTACAAATATTCTTTCTCTTAATTCTCACAACAACTTTGAGAGATAGGTGTTACTATTATCCCTATATTACAAATGAGAAAACTGAGGCAGACAGAAATAAAATGACTTGCTACAAAGTCACAAAACTTAGGAAGTATCTGAGGCTGGACTTGAACTTGAGTTATTTTATATGCCAGGGCCAGCTCTCTATCCATCATAGATAATGACCATTTCCTAATGAAGTTACCTTTTGGGACCTGTGTGTGCAAGAATGTTTGTGGCAGCCACTTTGTAGCGGCCAGAAACTGGAAATTAAGTGGATGCCCATCAATTGGAGAATGGCTGAATAAATTGTGGTATATGAATATTATGGAATATTATTGCTCTGTAAGAAATGACCAGCAGGATGATTTCAGAAAGGCCTGGAATGACTTACATGAACTGATGCTGAGTGAAATGAGCAGGACCAGGAGATCATTATACACTTCAACAACAATACTACATGATGATCAATTCTGATGGACATGGCCATCTTCAACAATGAGATGAACCAAATCAGTTCCAATAGAGCAGTAATGAATTGAACTAGCTTTATCCAGCAAAAGAACTCTGGAAGATGACTATGAACCACTACATAGAATTCCCAATCCCTCTTTTTTGTCTGCCTGCATTTTTGATTTCCTTCATAGGCTAATTGTACACTATTTCAAAGTCCAATTCTTTTTGTGCAGCAAAATAACTGCATGGACACGTATACATATATTGTATTTAATTTATACTTTAACATATTTAACATGTATTGGTCAATCTGCCATCTGGGGAGGGGGTGGGAGGAAGGAGGGGAAAAGTTGGAACAAAAGGTTTTACAACTGTCAATGCTGAAAAAGTACCCATGCTTATGTCTTGTAAATTAAAAGCTATATAATAATAATAACAATAATAATAAAAGAGAGAATAAAGGAGACAGTAGGAAATGATAATAAGAAAAAGAAAAATGGATCAATAAAACATTTAAGAAGGAAAAAAAAAGAAGTTACCTTTGCTGTAAATCAATGACCATGATGAGGAGACTCAAAGATTCAAGACAGTCCCTTAGTCAGCAGATATTCCATCTCCTTGCTAAGTGAAGATATGTGGCAATCAGAGGCAACTCTTTGTAAAATTTTATGAAGGAGGATGGTGGAAGATTATTGGCAGTATCACCTTATAAAAGAGTGAAAAATGATGGAGGGAAAAAACCACTTTGCAGAAAGCTTGGCATGAGATCCAGTTAAATCAGATAATTATGAGAGCATTTAAAGATGAAATTGGAGGGAGAACAACAAACACAAAAATGGGGAAAATCTGTTCAAATTTCTACAATAAACCTTTTTTCCATCAAGGACAATAGAGTCCCTATATTTGGACTCTATCATGACAATCACCCATTTGCTTAAAGAAAAAGTAAAAAAATGGTACTAAGGAAAACAAATGGGAAGAATAGCCAGATGAGACTGAGCATACAAGTGGTTTGTACTAGAGCTGACATAATTTATGGGATGATATGGGATTGAGACTCAAGAAATTAGAAAAAAGAAGATAACAAAGTAATTGGGAAATGGCCATGATTATTTCCTCCAAACATGGCAGTCCACAAGATAATAATAGCTACCAGTCAGTCAGTCAGTCAGTCAACTATCATTTGTTAAATGGCAATTATTGCCAGCCGGCAGCTGTGTGAAGTGGCACATAGTATCCAGCCTAAATTCAGGAAAACTCATCTTTCTAATTTCAAATCTGACCTCAGACACTTACTAGCTGGGTGACCCTGAGAAAGTCAGTTTATCCTGTTTATTTTAGTTTCCTCCTCTGTAAAATGAATTGGAGAAAGAAATGGCAAACCATTGCAGAATCTTCCCCAAGAAAATCCAGATGGGGTCACAAAGAGTCAATAGAACAACAATAACACTATTGTCAAATACTATGTGCTAAGTGTTACACAGGTGGCTACTTTCTGTTAAACTGATACTTTAATGATAGTCTATGATGTTGCTGATGTCGGTAATCTTCGACAATGCAAATCATAACATCCCCACATTTTATTATGTGCAACTCATTTCCATGTAAATCCTCTGTATGAAGTCCACCCAAAGTCGTGGAGCCTTCCTTATGTGCTTATAGAGAATCCAGGCTGTCTACTAATTGTTCTTTCACCTTGCTATATAAGTGGTATACTTCCTTTCCCAGTCAGACATTTCTTTGCTGATAGCTTTTACTTGCTTCTCCTGCATAATTATTTCTGTTAAATATAATAACCTAATTATACTTACAACATGCTTTTCCATTGGCTTTTAGGTGACCAACCACGTTAGTTCTTTAGAGAGTCCTATTTTTTTTTCCTTTTTAAACTCTGACATTAGTAAACACCAAATAAAATGAGCATTATTCTATAACTTGAAGCCATGTAGTATCACTGTGGTGCTATTGATGTTGAAAAGATGGCCCTTTTGTTTCAGGAAAAAGCTTGGGATTGTTAAATGCATTATGGAATTTCCCAAAGGGGATCCTGCCCACTCTCCTTAGGGAAAGATGTAACAACAGAATAATTTTGTTTGAGGACTGTCAGAGTATTAATATTTTTAAGTAAGACATAAAACCAGGAGCCTGGAGCTTGCCAAGGAAAATCTTGAATGATTTTAAAACGTCCATTGGCCATGCCTTATTGGAGGAAAGCCTATAAGATAGAATTTTGTTCTATCAAGTAAAATGCTTTAAAAAAAACAGTCAGAAAACAATAAGGTCAGCACTTTAAAATCAATTCAGTGAATGTAACTATGTATTATACAATAGACTATTGCTTGTAAAAGTCTAACTCTTCCTTTCTCATGTCTTCAACAAAAGTGCTTATAATAAGGGAATAGATTGTTCTCAAAAAGATCTTGAAAAAATGGAAAAGTAGACAGATAGAAGTTAGTAGTTGATATTTTTCTAGTTACCTTTTTGGAGAATAATAAGAAGATATCTTAGTGATAATAAGGTAATTATTACCAAACTTTTGATATCTTTTAGAAATTTCTTTTAGACAATTTGAACTACGATCCCTTAGTGTTCTCAAAACTATGTCATCTTTTGGAGAGAATACTAGCCTGTCAGTCAGGAGGACCTGAGTTCAAATTTGGTCTTAGACATTTGGTTTTTACTAGCTGTGTAACCTTGGGTAACTCACTCTATCCCACTTGCTTCGCAAAAATCCCCCAAACCAAAAAACAAACCTCTGTCACGGCCAGCAAGGATGTCTTCTGAATAAATTTGATCCTATTACTTTTTAGTCACACAATTATTTGTCTCAATTTGATTATTTGCCTCAGTTTCCTGAAATGTAAAATGAAGATAACAATTGTACTTACCTTACAGAGTTATTGTAACGATCCAGTAAGATAATTTGTAAAGTGCTTAGCAAAGTACCTGTCATGTAATAGGTTATTATTGTTATTATTTTTAATTTTAGTGCCTTTTCTACTTAACATGTTTTCTAGTTAATATGATATTAGAGTTGGTATATGGTCACTCCATCCTCATTGAAGGAGAAAGGAAGTGTATTTTGGAAATCTCCATAGATATTTTTCATTTTCTTTCTGTTTTCTTCCTTTCAGTTTCATCCTTAAATGCCCTTGATATGATTTGACTTAATTAGGTATCTTGACAAATTTTTCTGTCAATTTGTTTTTCCTCCTTTGACTGCTTCTTGCTATTTCATGAATCTATATCATTTATAACCTTGCACCATCCTTTTCAGTTTGATTTAAATTTTTCTATATTCTAAGGATGTTGCCCTTGGCTGTTATTTCTATTTGGGAAGGAGAGCAGGGGTTTGTTGGCTGAGGTTTCCAGGCTATTTTGGTCTTCTTGCTGTAGCAATTCACCTACATTGGTTAAACTTCCTTAGGAAATGATGATAATTAATCTGTATTGATGTCTACTTTCTCATCTTTACAGAATCCACAAAGAGAATAATTTACACATATGTTGAGGATGCTAAAGGCCTGAATATATCCAAACCTTTCTATCTCTTAGCTTTTCCTCATGGTATTTTCCATACCTGGAATTTCTTGCCTTCTCCTTTGGTAGCTGCCTGTTGAAATCTTACCAGTTCTTTAGGTCCTAGCTTGAATGGCATGGTCCTTTGCCTATGATTCTTTTTTTTTATTTTATTTTTTATTTATTCATTTGTTTTTTTATTTTTTTAATAACTTTTTATTGATAGAACGCATGCCAGGGTAATTTTTTACAGCATTATCCCTTGCATTCACTTCTGTTCCAATTTTTCCCCTCCCTCCCTCCACCCCTTCCCCCAGATGGCAAGAGTCCTTTACATGTTGAATGGGTTGCAGTATATCCTAGATACAATATATGTGTGCAGAACCGAACAGTTTTCTTGTTGCACAGGGAGAACTGAATTCAGAAGGTATAAATAACCCGGGAAGAAAAACAAAAATGCAAGCAGTTTATATTCATTTCCCAATGTTCTTTCTCTGGGTGTAGCTGCTTCTGTCCATCTTTGATCAATTAAGGCTCTCTTTATCAAAGAGATCCACTTCCATCAGAATACATCCTCAAACAGTATCGTTGTTGAGGTATATAATGATCTCCTGGTTCTGCTCATTTCACTCAGCATCAGTTCATGTAAGTCTTGCCAGTCCTCTCTGTATTCATCCTGCTGGTCATTCCTTACAGAACAATAATATTCCATAACATTCATATACCACAATTTACTCAACCATTCTCCAATTGATGGACATCCTTTCATTTTCCAGCTTCTAGCCACTACAAACAGGGCTGCCACAAACATTTTTTGCCTATGATTCTTTATGGACTCTGTATTACTATTAATTACATTGACC
Source organism: Antechinus flavipes (assembly GCF_016432865.1). Taxonomy (NCBI): domain Eukaryota; kingdom Metazoa; phylum Chordata; class Mammalia; order Dasyuromorphia; family Dasyuridae; genus Antechinus; species Antechinus flavipes. The sequence goes on along the minus strand of NC_067399.1, from coordinate 298,833,881 downwards.
ACTGACCTTAGCCTCAGCCCACAGCTCCAGCTGGTATCTTGAAGGACTTTTCTCCAAGTTAAAGTGTTTGTATTGGAGCCAGTTCATACCTTCTTTTGAGAGTCCATTGTTAAAGTTTCAGTTTGAGCATTTATATCTAAGTAATCAGTAATGGCTACAAATTATAATTATATTGTTTTATTGACTGACTCATATTTAAAATAAGGTTAATAATGAGAATTGAATGTCAAAGTATATATGGTTTGTGAACATTTTCATGCCTGCCTCTGGGTCCTTCTTACCCTCCTTTCAGCTCTGATTGTTAAAACACTTACTAGCACACCCCTGTATTACTTTATAAATACTCCTTAGGCTCCATAGGTGTGCCCTAAAAAGTTCAGGAAATGAAATCATCACTAGAGTGGAGACCTGGTAACTGTACAACAATACTAATACTACTACCAATTTAATAACTAGCATTAATACAGCATTTAAGACTTGCAAAGGGCTGGAGCAGTGTGGAGAGCATTGGGCCCTTGAAGTTAGGATAACTCATTTCCTTGAATTCAAATCTGGCCTCAGACATATACAGGGTATGTCATCCTGGACAAGTCACTTAACCTTGTCTCAGTTTCTTCATCTGTAAAATGAACTGGAGAAGGAAATGGCAAACTAGTCCAATAACTGCAAAAAAAAAATCCCAAATAAACAAATCCATATGGGTTCACAAAGAATTGGATACAACTGAAAACAACTGAACCACCACAACAAATTATATCCATCATCTCATTTGTGCCTCTAAAACTTATGAGTCTAATTCTACTCTAGATGACAATTTAAAAAATATTTTAAAATGCCAGCAATGTTCTTATCATACTAAAAATTTAAAAAAATTTTTTAAATGATTAAGGGCAGCTAGATAGCACTGTGGATAGAGCACTGGCCCTGGAGTCAAGAGGCCTCAGATACTTAATACTTACTAGTGGGTGACTCTGGGCAAGTCACTTAACCCCAATTGCATCATCAAAAAAAAAATCTAATGATATCAGATGCCCCCTAAGTCTTTTCTTCTCCCAGATAAACATCCTTAGGTCCTTTCATTTTCTTTATATGTCATCATTTCAAATTTCCCTATCCCCATTGCCTTTTTCTTGATTTGTTCCAATTTGTCAATAAAATAATAAAAAGAAAAAGAAAGAAAGAAAAAGAAAGAAAATTTCTCTTAAACTGCAGCACCAAACTGTCCTATTCCTTCTTGCAGGATATTTTTACTTTTATTAATATGAATAGTTAAATTGAAACTCAGGTCTTCCTACTCCAGACCTCCAACTCTATTTACTGTAATACATAGCTGCTTCTCTCCATCTTGTTCAAAAAAATATTACAAGAACAACTCTTTTTGTGATGGCAAAGAATTGGAAATCGAGGAGATACTCCCCAATTGAGGAATGGCTGAACAAGCTGTGGCATATGGTTGTGATGTAATATTATCATGCTATCAAAAATGATGAGAGCAATAGTTTCAGGAAAACATGGCAAGATCTAAGTTAACTGATGCAAAGTGAAGTCAGAAGAATTGGTAGATCATTGTGTGCAGTAACAGCAATATTGTAATGATGATAACTGAAAAACTTGGCTATTCTACCTACTATGCAGTGATCCAAGACAATTCTAAATGACTCATAATGAAAAATGCTTTCCACCTCCAGAGAGAGAGCTAATAAACTTGGAGTCCAAATTGAAGTATGATTTTCTCACTTTCTTTATTTTTCTTGCTTTGCTTTGCAATATAGCTAATATGGAAATATACTTTGCATGATTTCACATGTATAATTGATATCATATATTATACCTTCTCAGTGTGTAGGAGAGGAAGTAGGAGGGAAAGAGGGAGAGAAATAGAAACTCAAAATTTAAAAAGAAAAAAATACTAAAAATAGATAAAATTTAAAAATAAAAATGACTATTACAGCAGAGGGTTTTTTTTTTTGCAACTAGGTAACATTGGTGATTTATTGTTTTGTTGATAATTGATTTAGATTTAAAATATGGTTAAAAATGCCAATAGAACACAAAAAAGTGTGTGGTATATATACATTTCCATGCTTGTCTCTATACCTCTACACTCCCCCCAACCCCTCTCAGCCTTGGTTGTTAAAACACTTTCTGGCACACCCCTGTAACAAAGCTCATATTGAGCTTTCAGGCCACTAAAATCCCCATGTCTTTTTCATGTTGCTATATCCCTTTCATTTTGTACTTGGGCTATTGATCTTTTTTTTGAAAGCATATGTGAAAGTTATGACTTATATTCTTTTGTCAACTTAGTCTTATTAGATTTGATCCAATGTTTCAGCCTGTCAAGATCTTTTTTTGGATCTGAAGTCTGTCATCCATTCTATTTTCAATTTTTCTCTGTTTTGATCACCCACACATTAGATAAATATGCCATCTTTGTATTTGTTCAAATCATTAACAAAGGGGTTAAGCAGAATTGGAGAATAGAACTTCTTAGCACACTAATAAGTAGTTCTTTTTAAGTTGCCATTGGACTATTTATTAAAACTATTTAGGTCTAATTGTTTAATGAATTATGAATCCTCCCAGCTATGCCATTGTAGAGGGGGAAGGAAACACGCATTTAGGTAGTGCAGTGGATAAAGTATCTTCATGAGTTCAAATCTGGCCTTGGACACTTATTATCTGTGTGACTATAGACAAGTTACTTAACCCTGTGTACTTCAGTTTCCTCATTTGTAATATGAGCTGAAGAAAAAAAATGGTAAACCATTCCAGCATCTTTGCCAAGAAAATCCCAAATGGGGTCTTGAAAGAATCAGAAATCATTCAAAAAACAAAACAAAACAAAACAAACAAAACTATTTGCCAGCAATGTACTTATCATACTAAAATATTATCTCATTTTATCCTTATAACAGCCTTGTAAGGCAGGAACTACTATCCTGTTTCAAAGTTGAGAAAATTGAGGCAGAGAGGTTAAATGACTTGCTCAGGATAACACAGCTACTAAACAAATGTCAGAGACTATTTGAGCTTAGGTCTTTCCAGCCTCTAGATGCAGTGCGCTCTATCTACTATTATCACCTTGCAGCTTCTCTCCATCTTAGTCAAAATAATATTATGACAGGTTTTGTCAAATATTGTAATGTTCTTCTCTTAAACATAATGTTCTCTGGGAGCAAGTTTCTTGGAGGACATCTGGGAGCAGCCTTCGTTTCAGTTCAGAGTAATAACCCCAAATGCAGCCAGGGATTAAAGTCCAAATATTTTATTGTTTCCTCCAAAATAGCCTGGTTAGTTTTCTTAGAGGCCTGTCTCTGTTCTTGGTTCCAAGAGCTCTTGCTGCTAGTCCTTTGTCTCTTCCAGCTTCAGCCTCTCTTCCTCCGAATCTCTCCAGCCAGCACAAAGGTGGAAAATGGAATGAATCTGACTCTGCCTCCAAGAGAGTGGGCTTGTGGGCTTCTGTGGGCTTGTGGAAGTTCCTCCTTATATGTGCTCTCTTAAAGGTGTGAACTCTAATAAGTACTAAGCATTGTCTCTATCAATTCCAGTGACTTAGCACCTTGCTTCAAGTTCTGGCCCATAACAAAATATCTTGCTGATATTAAGATGTATATTTTCTATGTTCTTCATAGTTTAAAATATTATTAAAAACCAGTTTGGTTGATATGAGAAGAAAGAATGATAATATTTCTGTTATCCAAATCAACTGTCTTAGTGGGATGTGAGAGACAATTATAATTGAGAAAGGTAAATTAAAACAGTGTAATGTAGCAGAAAGAATAAGAGCTCTGGAGTCTGAAAATCTGGGTTCAAATCCTGCCTTTGATGCTTTCTATTTGTGTCATATTGGACAAGTTATATAGTCTTGCAAAACCTCAGTTTCCTCATCTGTGAAATGAAGGAGTTGGACTACCATCTAAAGCCTCCTTCATTAGGTCTCTGATATGATTCTGAGGAATTTAAGGACACTCAGATGTACAATTGAAGATATAATAATATTAACAAGCATTTAGTTAGAGATTATTATTGTACTTAATTAGCATTTATATCATGCTTTAAGGTCTACATATCTTATTTCATGTGGTCCTCACAATAACCTTATGAGATAGGTGCTATTATTCCCCATGCTATTTCCCCATGAAGAAACTGAGGCTGAGAAATGTTTAATGAATTACCTGAGATTACATCACACAGTTAGGAGGTATTTGAGGCAGGATTTACACTCAGGCTTCCTTGAATATGTCCAAATCTTGCATTTTATACATTGTGTATACATAAATGTATACATTTATACATTTATACATAGCTGCCTATATGTAGCATCCTTCTAGGTGACAGGATAATAGATGCAATTAGTATTAGTACTAGTTGATATGTGACAATCAGATGCTAGGTAGATCAAATTTAATCATGAATCTTAGATTTGGATTGAGACTGGATTTGACAACTCTGTTGCTTAACTAGCTATATGTTCTTGGACTGGCCATTTAACTTCCCCAAATCTGTTTCCTCATCTGTAATAGGAATAATAATACATACTATATACTACACAGTGTTGTTGGGAGACTCAAGTGAGAGAATACACACATACACACACACACACATATCATTCTGTGAATCATAAAACACTATGTAAATGTCTACCATTATTATTCATAATAATAATTACTTTATATTTATATTAGTAATAATTATAAGTTTTTTTGGAAATAACAAAATAGACATTGTTAAGTATAATAGGCATGAGTTAGAAAGTGCAAGCCAGTTCACACTGCAAGTCATTGAGACAGAAACTGTGGATCATATGTTTAGAATGTTCAGTCTCAAAAGTATAACTTTTGCGCCAATAAAATTTAAGACTCTTGAAAGCAGAAATTGTGTTAATTTTTATCTTTTTGTCCACAGTGTTTATCACACAATAAATATTTTTAAAATGTTCCATGAATTAAATCTTCTTAGGATGACTCAGTGGCTGTATAAATTTAAAAATTTTAAGAATTATGAATTGTCAGTTTTTTCATCTATGAAATGAAGATATCTTTGAGTCCTAATATTCTTGGATTCTAGGTGAAGGTTTGAATAATTAGCCAATGAATGCAAGATATGTGGATAAACCACCTGGATAGGCAGGATAAAAATAGCTTCTTTTTTTCTTCAAAAGCAGTTTTAAAAATAGTTAATAATCTGGATAATCATTTCTGTTCTATACTTTATATCCACTTTGTAAACATGCAGAGTATTTATTCTTCATACTTATTCTAAAACTCAGATCATTCTGGAAAAAATATATGTTTCACATTCTTAGTAATTACTTAGATTCATATTGCAAATCCATCTACAGAAGTGCATATAAATTGGAATATCAGATTTGAATGTATAAATATTTAAATTAATACATGAGATTTTACTAAAAGTGCTTTTGTGGGCATAGAATTTTCTGTTTCTAATAAAAAAGACCTATTTTATATTGTCTAGTTACTTAATTATCTCGGGGGGAGGAGGGGAATGAACCAGGGGGCTGAAAATTATGTTGGGATAAATCAGAGACCATGAGCCATATTATCTTGTAAAGTAAGTTTATGAATATCTCATTAAGTAATGTAAGATATAACAATAGAATTAATTAATAAATATGACTTCTTTCTGTCAATCTTTTCCCCTTTTTTTGCTTGTGCAACTGTTCTTAGCTTAGATCATCTGGTTTTTATTGTAAGAAAAAAGAAATCAAAAGTTTTATTCCCTGACTTCTAATCCAAGAAAAGGCAGCTTTTATTTTAGCAATAGACTATTTTTCCTTTCTCCTGTGGAAATAAATCTAGAGCTTTCATAATAGATTAAAATAGGCAATTGAATAATTTTTTTTTTTTTACCAATAGTCATGCATGATAGAGCAATTTCTTAGACTAAGTAGTAGAATTTATAATTTATGGTATCTTAAATACCTTAAATATCTTAAATATGCATTGATGACAAACTAATTTTCTGGTATAGATATATGCATTCTGCATTCTTTGCTCTCCATATATATATACATACACACACACACATATACACACACACATACATATATAAAATATACACAATATACACATGCTAGACATTATAATATGTATTACACACAAATGTATTTGTGTATGTATCGTGATCATGCTCTGGCATCATTCTCTCAGAGTGAGGTCGGCTAAGGCCGGTGATAATATGTCCCTCAGGTTTCTTTTTGTTGTTATTCAGTTGTTTTTCAGTTGAATATGACGCTTTGTGATTCCATCTGGGGTTTTCTTGGCAAAGATACTACAGTAGTTTACCATTTCCTTCTCCAGCTCCTTTTACATATGAGGAAACAGAAGCAAACAGGGTTAAGTGTGCCTAGGGTCCAATTTAGGTCATTCTGACCCAGCCCCAGGGTTCTATCTAGTGTACCACCTAGCTACCCCTTTCAGGTTTCCAGGAGATTTCCCTTATCTAATGCTATTATCTCAAGCTCTCATTGACTAAGCATTATTTCCTCTTCTATGAGTCTAAGAAGACACTAACAACTGATGCTGTCTTAATACTATTTAACCATTTAACATCAATGAACTCTTATACAAGAATATTTGTTTCAAAGATATAACTACAAGTGCAAGTACAAACACATTTCTTCCAACACCTTGCAATGTATTCCTTTCCCTATGTCAGTCTCAGGGAGGAGTCAGCCTAGCTTTAACAATTTCTATGTAACATGGACCCTGTATGAATTCATATACAAAACCCCAGATGGAATCACAAAGAGTCACATTCAACTGAAAGACAACTGAATAACAACAACAACAACAACAACAAAAAACCTGAGGGACATATTATCACTTAGCAGACCTGCTAGAACAACCTTTGTCTGGGCTGGGCTGAGTCTCCATTTCTCATCAGGCTGCAATCTGGACTTCTCTATCACTTTAGCCCCGAATTTCACATCTCAGAAGTTTACTCATCCTGCTCAATCCCTCCCATTGATTGAATGGCTTTCCCCAGAATTTCTATTTATGGTCAGCCATTTCTTCATTTCTTACTGGGTTGAAATCCAGACTCCTCCACACCCTCCCCCAAACTTCTCCCTTCCCAGTATTCACCCTTTTCACTTCTTTTTGTGTTGTCTTACCCCTTTGCAGCATGAGCTATCTGAGGCCCCCCTCCCCCTCTGTCTCTCTGTCTCTCTCTTCTTATACTTGTATTCCTGGCACATGGTAAACACTTAATAAATGCTTATTGACTAGCTAAATAAACTGATCCAAAGATCACTCCTTGCTCCTCAGGACATCCATACTGAGCTGACTATAAAATTCAGCAAAGGATTCTGATTTTTAGGTTACCCGAAGACTGGAAAAAACAAACAAACCAAAGATTCGTTTTCTTGCAGCCATATAGACAGAGGGGAGAAGCATGAGGAATAGTCAAGACCTCTCTCTCTTTAGGTCACTGTCTCTCACCAGAAGCTAGCAATGAAGGGGTCAAGCCACCAGAGTATAGCCACATAGCTAAATGGCCAAAGTTCTCATAGCTAGTGCCTTTGTGAAGGCTCCTCCAGGTCCAGCTGTACATCCAGTTAAAGAGGCTGCTATTTACAGCATGGTGAGCAGACCAGAACCAGTTACAAAATGTCTATTCATTCTCCATTGTCTCTCTAAGACATTTCCATTGCACATCATCACAATTCTCATGTAAGAAGGGTTTCCAGTCTCTCTTGTGTGGGAAATCTGCTGAGTATACTAATATACTCTCTACATTCACCAGTTTTCCCTAAGGAAGCAAGGTAACAAAGTGGATAAAGGATTTTTCCTAGTACAGTTACTAATTATGTGATCCTGGACAAGGATCTTTACTTCTTTACTTTACTTCTTTCTGCCTCAGTTTCTTCAAATATAAAATGGAGATACTAATAGCATTTATCTCACTGGGTTGTTATGAGGCTTAAATGAGAAAATATTTGTAAAGAATTTAACATAGTTGCTGGCATATAGTAGGTGCTTATTAAATGCTTATTTCCTTCTTTCCCTTTACACACACAAACAATATATTTACACATACATATAAAAATACAAATCCACATGTTTTTGCTCGCACGCGCACACATACACACACACACACACACACACACACACACACACACACAATATAGCTAGACAAAACTGGACCACATCATAGCTGATCTAATTTCAACCATCTTCATGATTACTAATGATCATTTCACCTAAATCAGTCATGGAATCATCAGAGTGCATTACAATAGCCCAATATCAGATTGGCCATGCTACAACCCATTCATTTCTACATCAAAAAACCATGCAGTCCCTGTTTAAATTAGATTTGGGCCTTCTCTGGAAGTTAGTATGCATACAGAATGCAAGCCAATTCTCAAGCTAGAGTTTTATTCTATGCTGCCATCCCTTTGATGAATTCTCTATATGGCAGATTGGACAGTTGTTTCATAGCATCTGACTCAAAGTAAAAGAGTACTAATGAAGACTGGCAGCAATTTTAGCTGGATTTAAACAGTCATATTAGTTACAGCCGGGTTTGTTCATGTGGGTATTTGCAGGGAAAGCAGGCATAAGAAATTTCAAAGTTTCCTGGTCTTTCTTTGCTACAGTAGTTTTTGAACTCTTCAGGCAGATATAAATCATGACTTTTAACCAACCAAATTAGCTAACAAATATTACCTAACAAATTTATTTTGAGAACACAGGATGCCCTTGTTTTTCTATAAGAGTTCATGAATGGGAGTAGTCTATTCTTTTGAAGAGGGAGGAGAGTAAAGTCCTTTAATGATGACGCTTGGAGGTGTAGAAGACTAGTCAGTTGGTCATTTTAAGCCATTGTTTGCAAAATAAATTTGTATACTTGCAATGAACTTGAAAAGTGAAGGAAAAAATTGACTAGAGGCCATTGCATAGGGAAAGAGAAACATCTATATAGTGCCTATTATGCACCAGGCACTGTGCTAAGCACTTTTTAAAAAAACAAACTATATTTCATTTGATCCTTACAGCCCTGCAAGAGAGTTGTCTTTATTTTGTTATTGTTCAGTAGTTTTCAATTGTGTCTGCCTCTTCATGACCCCATTTGAGAATTTATTAGCAAAGATACTGGAATGGTTTGTCATTTCCTTTTCCAGCTCATTTTATAAATAAAGAAACGGAGGCAAACAGGACTAAGTATTTTGCCCAGGGTCACATAGATAATAAGTGTCTGAGACCAGATTTGAACTCAGGAAGATTCATTTTCTTGATTCTAGGCTCAGTAGTCCTCCATCCATTGCATTATCTACCTGCTCCTTATCTATATTTTACAGTTGAGCACACTGTAAATAATTTATTCAGGGTCATGCAGTTATTTGTATCACACAATAATTATATTTGAAACAAAATTTGAACTTCGGTCTTACTAATTTCCACTCCTCTATCTAGATCATCTAATCATGGACTATATAGAATCAAATCTAGTGTTGGAAAGAAATTCAGCTGTCAAGTAATCTACTCTTTTATTTTACATGTAAACATGCAGACCCAAGAAATTAAATGACTTGCATCATAAGGTAATAAAAATCAGAGATAGGATTTGAACTTCAGTGATATGATTGATGATAAAAGTAGACTTTATCTTAGTTTTAGACTTGCTATCTAAGAGTATTTAATGTATTTTTAAGCAGAAGAGAATTTGGTCAAATAGGTTGGGTTGGACATAGAATTTGAAATGTACCATGATCAGAAAGAACAAGCAAAACTAGCTAGTTCTTCTTTATAGAGGTGGTGGAGGGGAATCTATGCAGTGGGAGAGTACCTGTGCTATCAAACATGGTTGATATGCTGAAGTTGATATCACCCCAAAATTAGTTATCATTAATTTTGATGTACAGTTTTTTTTTTTGATAAACATCTTTATAGGTTTTTCTGAAATGTTGCTTAACTACAATCTTATTGGGAAGGCTACAAGTTTATCCCTATTACAGATAATGCTTGTTCTTAATTTTAGATAGATACTGCTTGTAACTGTTATTGTTGCTATTGTTTGTTCTTTGTTCTTAAAGACAACCATGACATCAGGGAAGTGATTCTATGACATTTAATTAAGTTGGACTTAAGTGCATTCCTAGCATGCATCCTACATGGTCATAGTGTATGATCTTTGTGTTATATATCTCCTTGGTTATATTTAACTTAAAATTTTTGCATCAATATTCATTAAGGAAATTATTAAACTATTTTGGAAAGCAATTTGGATCTATGCCTAAAGGGTTATAAAACTGTGCATACACTTTGATCCAGCAATCCCACTACTGGGTCTGTATCCCAAGGAAATCATAAAGGAGGGAAAAAAGACCCACATATGCAATAATATTTGTAGCAGCTCTTTTTGTGGCAGCAAAGAGTTGGAAAATAAGTAGATATCCATCAATTAGGAAATGGCTGAATAAGTTGTGGTAGATGAAAGTAATGGCATATTATTGTTCTATAAAGTGATAAACAAGCTGATTTTAGAAAGACTTGGAAAGATTTACACAAACTGATGTTAAATGAAACAAGAAGAACCAAAAATATATTATATACAGTAACAGCAAGATTATGCAATAATCAACTATGAAGGATTTGGTTCTTCTCAGAAATTCAATGATCCAAGGCAATTCCAATAAACTTTGGATAGAAAACATCATCTGCATGCAGAGAGAGAAATATGGAGACTGGATGTAAATCAACACATGCTATGTTCACTTTTTGTCTTTTTCTTTTTTTTTCTCTCATAGTTTTCTCTTTAGTTCTGATTTCTCTCTCCCAATATGTTTCATAAAGAAATATGTATTTAAAAAATGAATGTACATGCATAACCAGGAAAAAATAATGGAAAAAAAAAGCAAGTTCTATCTCTCTGTCTCTCTCTTCCTCTTTCCATATATATGTGTATATATATATATATATATATGTGTGTGTGTGAGATCTATATAATATACAATCCTTAATGTATATAGACACCTCTATATATGTATTTCTTATATGTTATTGATCATTTTATTACAGTAAAATATTAAAAAAACAAAGATAATAACCTGAATAAATATTCATTAAGGAAATTGGTCTATTGTTTTCTTTCTCTGTTTTTGTTTCTCTCTGGTTTAGGAATCAAAACCACATTTGTGTTATAAAAGGAATTTTGTAGGACACCATCTTTACAGATTTTTTTCAAATAGTTTGTATAGAACTGAGATTAATCGTTCTTTAAATATTGGTAGAATTCACTTGAGAATTGATGTGGTACTGATATTTTTTTTTCTTTTTTAGGGAACTAATTGATGGCTTGTTCAATTTCTTTTACTGAGAAGGGTTCATTTAATTATTATTATTATTATTATTATAATTTTTTGGTTAATCTGGACAGGATCTGTTGATCCTGAGCAGCTAGATGGTACAATAGATAGTGATAGGCCTGAAGGCAGGAAGATTAATGTTCTTGAATTAATATATGGCTTCAGACACTTACTATGTGACCTTAGGCAAGTCACTTTAACCTGTCTGCCTCAATTTCCTCATCTGTAAAATGAGATGGAGAAGCAAATGGCAAACCACTTTAGTATCTTTGCCAAGAAAACCCCAAATAAGGTCCTGAAGAGTCAGATACAACTGAAATGACTGAATAGCAAGTATTTATTCATGTCACTTAGATTGTCAGTAGTAGTATATAATTGAGCAAAACAACTCCTAATGTTTTAATTTCATATTCATTTGTTCATCTTCAAAGATGCATTCATCCTTTTCATTTTTGATACTGGTAATTTATTTTTTCTTCCTTTTTAAAACAACAGATTAATTCATGACCCACCCATTTCCCTCCCTAAAACCAGTTTCTAGTTTCATTTATCAGTTCAATGCTTTTTTTTTAAACTTTCAACTTTATTAATTTATCTTTTGATTTTTAGAGATATCCATTTTGGTAATTATATGGGAATTTTTAATTTGTTCTTTTCTGGGTTTACTTTTTCATTTCTACTTCATTGTTCTTCTCTTTCTTTCATTAATGTATGAAGTTAGGGATATACATTTCCCCACCAAGTTTCTCCTTGGCTGCATCTCACAGATTTTAGAATGTCATATTATTGTTGTCATTCTCTTTAATCAAATTATTGTTTTTATAATTTTCTTTGACTCCCTCATTCTTTATGATTAAATTATTTAGTATCCTGTGCTCTTAAAAAATATGTTTCTGTGACTTTTTACTAAATGTAATTTTTATTGCATTATGGTCTAAAAAGGCTACAGTTAGTATTTCTGGTTTTCTACACTTGATTGTAAAGTTTTTATTTCTTAATACATAATCAATTTTTGTGAAGATGTCATGCCTAGCTGAAAAAATATGTATATTCTTTTCTATTCCCAATTAGTTTTCTCTAGAAAGCTGTAATATTTAACTTTTCTAAGATGGTATTCATCTCCTTGACTTCTTTCTTATTTATTTCATAGTTAGATTTTTCTAGCTCTGAGAGATTAAGTTGAAGTCTCCCACAAGCAAGGTTTTACTGTTAATTTTCTCCTGTAATTCATTTAACTTTTCCTTTAAGAATCTTGCATGTCATTTGGTGCATATATGTTTAATATTGATAATACTTTATTGTATATGGTTCTTTTATGTAATTTTTCTCTGGGTCCCTTTTAATTAGGTTTGTTTTTTGCTTTTGCTTTGTTTGACTTCCACTCCTTCTTCTTTTGAATGACTCTAGACATTTTACATCCATGTGGCTTCTACATGGATTGACTACTGCCCTTTTCCTCTGATCTGAGTTTTTTCACACCTTCCAACTTGCTCTGAGGGCCCTAAGCTATTGTAACCCTCATCTTTCATTCTCTTGGTCACCATTCCTTAGAGAACATGACATAAGTGGAGGTGAGAATTTCACTCACACCCACCAAAAAGCCCTGATCTTTCCTCAACCCAGGGATATATTCACCCATCTTTAGATCCACAATCCTTTTTAATAGCTTCTCTTCTTCTTCTAGTTAGAGTAATAAAAGAGGTTAAGATTTCTAGGAACTCAGTAGAAGAATATTATGAAATTCTTGTCCAGTAATGGGCAGAATTCTCTACAGAGGTCCAATTACAGCAAAATATATATAATTACAAAAATGCAAATTAAAGCAATTTTAAGGTTCTATCTTACACTCTTCAGATAGGCTAATTTAACAACAACAACAACAAAACTAGCAAATGTTAGAGAGTTTATAGGATAATTGGTACATTATTGCATAATTGGTGAGGCTGTGAATTGGTTCATCTATTCTGAAAAATAATTTGGAACTATTCCTCAAAAGTTATTAAATCATCTCTACCATTTTATTTGGTTACCCCATTCCCTTCAAGAAGTCAATAAAAAAGGAAAAGGCCATATATGTATGAAAATACTTTTAGCAAATCTTTTTGTAGTGGCCCAAAGTTGAAAACTAAGGGAGTTGTCCTCCTGTTGAAGAATGGCTAAATAAATATGGTGTATGAATGTAATGAAATAACTTTGTACCATAAGAAAAAATGAACAGATCCAAAGGAAACTTGGAAGACCTCTATGAACACTAGCAGAGTGAAATGAGTGGAGCAAGGTATAAAATAACTTTAAAAGACTTTAGAACTTTGACCAACTCAGGTCTGCAAAGTCCAAATCCTAAGCTTAAGAGAAGGAAGATGAAACATGACACTCCTTCCTGCCAGAGGCAAAGAATTTATAAAGCAAAGACCTGCATTTTTGAAAATGCATGATATAAGAATTTATTTTGGCATTTATGTACTGTGGGCTTAATTTTTAATTTTTTAAAAAATTGCTCAATAATATAAGTTAGTGGAAGGGACAGATTAATAAGAGAAAACATTAATTTTTAAAAAGAATAAAGAGAATATTTAGTTGCCAAGGGAAATTGGTTATAAGATTTTTTGGAAGGAACATGTAATTGTCTTTCCCTGAAAAGATAACCCATGAAAGGTACTGGAATATAATTAGAGAACTCATCTTGTAGCAGAAATCAGCTGGTAAATGTTTAACAATTGGTTGGAGGCAGAACCAAATGTTCAGGATATACTTTTAATTTTAAGTTGCATTATTGACATTTTATCCATCACTTTCTTATGTCTAGACAATCTGAAAAACAATAAATCAAACCCTGATTTGTTGTTTGCTGATTTCTGAAGTGTGAATATTCTTTCAGAAAATTTAGCAATTCACTATGAGCTGACTCTAGGACACTCCAGCCTTGAGTCAGGAAGACCTGGGGTCAGTTATTGCTTCTGACTCATGGTTGTTGTTTATCCTTTGTTCTTGATGAGGACCAGTGACATCATGAAGGTGAGGTCTGGACTTGCTTGTGAAATGGATTTAAGTGAGGCAGAGCTATACAAAGTCATCAGCCTCCCTATTTCCTCCAGGATCATGGAAATCCAGTAGCAAGATAAAAGTCAAGATGACCTGTGATGGCCCAGGATGGAGTGTATGGCCTTGGTCTTTCTAAATTAAGGCCCTCCTCAGGCCTCTGCTTGTCTGAGGCAGTGACCATTCAATGACTAAGAGGTAGGTAAGAATTGAGACAAAAGATGCCCCAATTTACCATCACCTAAATATCATTCTGGGAGGAAACTCACTTATACTGACTATAAGATCACAGTGATGTGGTATAGGAATGATGTGAACTTTAACTGAGTCCACCCTGCTCCCATTGCTCACCTTATGAAGGGAGTCCCTGAGAATATATTGTCAGCATGACCAAAGGATAATAAACTCACCAAATCTGAAAAGTGACCCCTCTTCCTTGAGCAAGTGCACCAGACAATTCACCCTACAAACAACTTTTATGAACAAAACAATCTCATTTTCTTGTATGACCATACCCTACTTCCTTCTGCCCCAAGTAGTTGCTGATATAAAAACATTGTGAGTTTGTTCATAATTAGGGACCTCTCTAAATCCTTCCTAACTCTCCAGTTCTCACCCTTCCTTTCCTTCACCCTCTCTTCTCTGACCCTTAAATAGCTCCTTTATTCACTATCCTCTGTTAAAGTCATTTTGATTTTGCCCATTTGCCTTTTCATGTCAATAAAGGGCCCTTCTGACTGTTTACTTTTGTGAATTTTTCACATTTTGAACCTCTTTCCCACAATCTGCTACTTTTTCAAGAGGCAAATCACTTAACTTTTAAATCAAGTCACAAGTGTTCAGTTCTTAGTCTCTAAGACTCAGTTTTGACAAAATGATTTCATCAACAAGGATAATGAAATCAAAAGTTCAGTGCAAACAAAACATAGCCAAGCCCTTCCACCAAAAACTCAAACAAAACCCTTGCCTTTTTTTTTTTTTAAAATAGACATTTTAACACCCATAAAGATGTAACAGATAGTTGATTATAGTTAAAGGGAAGTGAGGAAGTTTTAAGATACAAAACCATATAAGTTTTCATAGGTTTATAAACCTCTTTTTATAGATGAAGAAACTGAGATGCAGGGAGGTTAAGTGACTCCATTAAAGGTCAACAATAACGTAGAGAGGCTGGAATCATAATTTTGAACCATCATTTCTGGCTAGGGATACCTTAATGAATTCAGAGGAGTCAAGAGTCTAATATCTAGCCTAGATTCCACTGTATGTACCACATTTCTACTCCATAAGAAAGTCTAATGGAAGGTACTGAAAAAGGGAGAAGGTGGTGACTGGCCTGGCCTGGCCTTTTTAATCTGTGCAGGTATAATAGGGATCAGAGATCACCCATCATATCTTATCATCTATTCCTTTATTGGTGTACTAGCTAGGCAAAGAATTTTGCAAAAAAAAAAAGTCTCTTTGGGTATTTGAGCAATAGAGACAGAAAAGAATGCTAGAGAGAAGGAAAAGTAAGGATCCAGAGCCATAACCTGCAGCTATATGAGTTATAACTCCTTTTGTTATTATTAACAAATAAGAGTTTGCCTTCCATGGAGTCTATCTAAAACTTGTGGACATTGAATCTAAAGAGCCTATCAATTTAATAAATATTGAATAAGCACTTACTGTGTGCTCAGGCCCTCTGCTAACAGGCTTTTAGGCTCTTGTTCATCTAACAGGCTCAACATTGTATCTTTTTTGTGTTTATCTTTATTTTTGCTGGCAGTCCTGGGCTAGTAAGACATCTTGATGAAATGGGTGCAATTGTATCTCTGAAGGACCAGAGGACTGGGAAGAGTTAATTTGGAGAAATAGCTGATAGAGTATCAACTTATTTTAATTCCTTGCTAGTTACATTGGATTACCTTTTAAGTAAATAATATTTTACTTTATAATGGTATCCAAAGCCTAATTTTAATTGCTAGGGAAAGTTTCATATAGAAATAGGGACTTACGTGGTAGTTGTTTGTACCTGGTTCTCAAAGAGGGCTATGACATTAAGGAGGTTATACCATGACATGCAAGTGAATTGGATTTCAGTGAGAGATTCTGTGCAAGGTCACCTGCCTCATTTTCTTCTCCAGAGCCATCTGGTCCAGTGGCTAGATATAGATTAAAATGATTGGGAGGGCCATGTGAGACAGTGAATAGAGAGCTGGGCCTAGAGTCAGGGAAAGTCATCTTCCTGAGTTTAAATCTGACCTCAGATACTTGTTAACTTTATGACCCTGGACAAAGCATTTAAATCTATTTGTCTCAGTTTCGTCACCTATAAAATAGGTTGAAGGAAATGGCAAACCATTCTAATGTCTGTTTAAAAAAATCCTAAGATAAAAACTGCTGGGATAACTGGAAATTAGTATGGCAGAAATTAGGCAAGGACCCACACTTAACACCACATACCAAGATAAGATCAAAATGGGTCCATGACCTAGGCATAAAGAACGAGATTATAAATAAATTAGAGGAACATAGGATAGTTTATCTCTCAGACTTGTGGAGGAGAAAGAAATTTGTGACCAAAGATGAACTAGAGACCATTACTGATCACAAAATAGAAAATTTTGATTATATCAAATTAAAAAGCTTTGTACAAACAGAACGAATGCAAACAAGATTAGTAGGGAAGCAACAAACTGGGAAAACATCTTTACAATTAAAGGTTCTGATAAAGGCCTCATTTCCAAAATATATAGAGAACTGACTCAAATTTATAAAAAATCAAGCCATTCTCCAATTGATAAATGGTCAAAGGATATGAACAGACAATTTTCAGATGAAGAAATTGAAACTATTACCACTCACATGAAAGAGTGTTCCAAATCACTATTGATCAGAGAAATGCAAATTAAGACAACTCTGAGATATCACTACACACCTGTCAGATTGGCTAAGATGACAGGAAAAAATAATGATGAATGTTGGAGGGGATGCGGAAAAACGGGGACACTGATGCATTGTTGGTGGAGTTGTGAACGAATCCAGCCATTCTGGAGAGCAATCTGGAATTATGCCCAAAAAGTTATCCAACTGTGCATACCCTTTGATCCAGCAGTGTTTCTATTGGGCTTATATTCCAAAGAGATACTAAAAAAGGGAAAGGGACCTGTATGTGCCAAAATGTTTGTAGCAGCCCTGTTTGTAGTGGCTAGAAACTGGAAAATGAATGGATGCCCATCAATTGGAGAATGGCTGGGTAAATTGTGGTATATGAATGTTATGGAATATTATTGCTCTGTAAGGAATGACCAGCAGGATGAATACAGAGAGGCTTGGAGAGACCTACATGGACTGATGCTAAGTGAGATGAGCAGAACCAGGAGATCATTATACACTTCGACAACGATATTGTATGAGGATGTATTCTGATGGAAGTGGATTTCTCTGACAAAGAGACTTAACTGAGTTTCATTGGATAAATGATGGACAGAAACAGCTACACCCAAAGAAGGAATACTGGGAAATGAATGTGAACTATTTGATTTTTGATTTTCTTCCTGAGTTATTTTTACCTTCTGAATCCAATTCTCCCTGTGCAGTGGGAGAACTGTTAGGTTCTGCAAATGTGTATTGTATCTAGGATATACTGCAACATATTTAACATATATAGGACTGCTTGCCATCTTGGGGGGGGGTGGAGGGAGGGAGGGGAAAAAACGAAACATAAGTGATTTCAAGGGATAATGCTGTGTAAAAATTATCCTGGCATGGATTCTGTCAATACAAAGTTATTATTAAATAAAATTAAATTAAAAAAAATCCTAAAATGAGATTACAAAGAGTTATACATAATCAAAAAAGACTAAACAACAATAAAGCAAAGATTTTGAAGCAGAATGTAAATATGGCTAAAGTAGTTCTTAATCTAGGATCCATGAGTCTCTCCTTCCCCCAAAAACTCTCTAAAAAAAAAAAAAGAGCCCATGGGTGGATTTCAAAGGGTTCTTGAACTTGATTTTTAAAAAAATTGATAACTCTATTTGAATAAGTTAGTTTCCTTATAATCTTCGTTATTTTATGCACTAAAAAACATTATTTTAAGACTGAGTCCATAGGTTTTATCAGATTGTCAATAGATCCAAATCATAAAAAAGAGTTGAGAAGTCCTAGACTGTAGGAATATAAATGTAGCAGTCAGATTCTTTTGAGTTCCTTTTCTCCTTTTTTCCCACTGGTCATACTTTTCCAACTCTCAGTCCTGTGTTATTCATAGCATTTGACCTCCCTGCTTCTACTCCCATGCTTATGAGAAGTAATTTACTGTACTTGAAAACTTGTCAGATCAATCATGTCTTCGTTGCCTCATTTTCCAATGGAGAAATTCAAGACTTAGTTTAAAGTTTGAGCATTCGTAGTATTTCAATGACACAGTTAAAAGCTCCAGGAAATTCAGTCTTCATTTTCCTCACTATTATAAGAGATATGGACAGCAAGCAATACTCATTAATTTAAAATCACTCCATATTTTTCTAGCTCATTTTTCAGAGGCTGGATTGCTTACTGGATTTCTTTGCTGTTGCTTCACAGCAAGAACAACAATTTCAGCACATTGGAAACCAGAGTTTGATTTCAACATTTGTTAAAAAAAAAATCCCTTCTTACTACTGTGTAGAATCCAGTGCTTTTAAGTCTTTCGGTGACCTACTTTTTTAGTATTTGGGTTAGTGATATAAACACTGTTTTCAAAGTGGAAATTGTCTATCAGGTATAAATTAACTTCCCAGAACCCTCTTCCACAGCAAAATCATGAAGATGGAAGGATACTGCAAACAGCTAAGTTGTAGTTTAGTAGGGAAATATATTCAGTATTTCTGTGGGACCTCAAACACAGCAGGCTTCCTCTGGTTCTTTAGCATAGCAAGCACCACAGAGTGGGAGCTATAAAAATAGAATATGTATTTCTGAAGAAGTGAAAGACTTATTGCAGACTGGGAGTAAACTGTGTCTACTGAAGCAGCAGTACTATGCATGCAAACATAAAACTGAATACAACTCAGCCAACATTCTAGACAAATTTATCTCTTGGAAAATATTCAGCTCTAGCAAAAATACATGACTGCATTAGTCCAGTGAGTGATTTGCATATGATTTTTAAGAGCAATAGAATAATCATCATCCTGGTTAGACTAAACCTGGTTAATTAAAGGTTAAACCAGGAGGTTTCTTTTGCTCCTACTTTTAAGACTTATAAAGCACACCAATTTTAGTAATTTTTACATGTTCTTTGCAAAAGACCTGTGAGATGAAAATCTACCTTTCCCTGTTCCTTGGTTATAGAAGGAGGAGCTAGGATGTAATGAGACCATAGACATAAGTAGAGAGGTTAATTTTGGCTATCTCTTTTTTAGACTAGAGCAAAGAAAGGGGGAGTGAAGATGTAAAAGTGTTTTGAGTTTTCGAATATGGGAGGTAAAGGAACCCATGATAGATATTTTTATATTCTCAGTAAAGTAGGAGGTGAGATCATTTTCTGGGAGATGAGGACTAGGAGGTGGCTTAGTGGGCTGAGGAATGAAGTTTTAGAATAACATTGAATGGACAAAGAAGAATAAATGTAGTGTATGAAGCATTTTATATGTATTATCTAATTTGAATTTCAAGACAATCCTCCAAAATATGTATTATAGGTATTATCATAATTTTATAGTTGAGAAAACTGAGCATCCTATAATCACAAAAGTAATATATGTCACAGGTAGGACTTTGACCCAAAACTTCCTGAGTCTGGGTCCAACACTGGGTGAAGTGGGTGAAGCATGCAACTAAGAATAGAGAAGTCAGATGGTGAGTTTACTCATAATTGAGAATTAGGAAAGTGTAAGTGATAGAATCACATGGCTAATAAATGCCTACAATTGGATTTGAACTCACCTTTCTGATTCCAGGTCCAGTTATTTATGTACTACATCACCTAGCTACCTCTATTCTACTCTGATAAGCTTAGTTAGCACCAGTAATAGGTGTTAGCTGTTAGAATGAAGTTTAGTACTAGGAGATTTCAGAATTATTATTATTATTATTATATTTTTTAGTTTTCCTGTTGGTAAATTTCTGGACTAACACAGCATTTAGATCAGGTGGATCTGATTATATAATCAGATATAGTTCTCAAATATCTAGGAATTTCCACTTTTTAAATTATGGCTTTTATTTGCAAGATATATTCATGGGTAATTTTTCAGCATTGACAATTGCAAAACCTTTTGTTCTAATTTTTCCCCTCCTTCCTCCCATCCTCTCCCCCAGATGGCAAGTAGACCAATACATGTTAAAGATGTTAAAGCATATGTTAAATACAATATATGTATACATATCCACACAATTATTTTGCTGCACAAATAAATAGGACTTTGAAATAATGTACAATTAACCTGTGAAGGAAATAAAAAATGCAAGTGGACAAAAACAAGAGAGATTAGAAATGCTATATAGTGTTTCACGCTCATTTCCCAGAGTTCTTTCACTGGGTGTGGTTGATTCTATTCATTATTGAACAAATGGAACTGATTTGGTTCATCATCTCATTGTTGAAGAGAGTCACATCCATCCCAATTGATCATCATATAGTATTGTTGTTGAAGTATATAATGATCTCCTCGTCCTGCTCTTTTCATTCAGCATCAGTTCATGTAAGTCTCTCCAGGCCTTTCTGAAATCATCTGTTGGTCATTTCTTACAGAACAATAATAGTCTATAACATTCATATACCATAACTTACTCGGCTATTCTCCAACTGATGGGCATCTACCCATTTTCCAGTTTCTAGGCACTACAAAGAGGGCTGCCACAAACATTTTTGCACATACAGGTCCCTTTCCCTTCTTTAAGATGTCTTTGGATGAGATTATAAATAAATTGGAAGAGCATAGGATAGTTTATCTCTAAGACCTATGGAAGAGGAAGGAATTTATGACCAAAGAAGAACTAGAGATCATTATTGATCATAAAATAAAAATTTTGATTATATCAAATTGAAAAGTTTTTGTACAAACAAAACTAATGCAGACAAAATTAGAAGGGAAGCAATAAACTGGGAAAACATTTTTACAGTCAAAGGTTCTGATAAAGGCCTCATTTCCAAAATATATAGAGAATTACTCTAATTTATAAGAAATCAAGTCATTCTCCAATTGATAAATGGTCAAAGGATATGAACAGAGAATTCTCAGATGAAGAAATTGAAACTATTCCTAGCCATATGAAAAGATGCTCCAAGTCATTATTAATCAGAGAAATGCAAATTAAGAGATACCACTCTGAGATACCACTACACACCTGTCAGATTGGCTAGAATGACAGGGAAAGATAATGAGGAATGCTGGAGGGGATGTGGGAAAACTGGGACACTGATACATTGTTGGTGGAGGTGTGAATATATCCAGCCATTCTAGAGAGCAATTTGGAACTATGCTCAAAAAGCTATCAAACTGTGCATACCCTTTGACCCAGCAGTGTTACTACTAGGCTTATATCCCAAAGAGATTTTAAAGAAGGGAAAGGGACCTGTATGTGCAAGAATGTTTGTGGCAGCCCTCTTTGTTGTGGCCAGAAACTGGAAACTGAGTGGATGCCCATCAATTGGAGAATGACTAAATAAATTGTGGTATATGAATATTATGCAATATTATTGTTCAGTAAGAAATGACTAGCAGGATGATTTCAGAAAGGCCTAGAGAGACTTACATGAACTGATGCTGAATGAAATGAGCAGGACCAGATGATCATCATATATTTTAACAATAATACTATATGATGATCAATTCTGATGGACGTGGCCCTCTTCAACAATGAGATGAACCAAATCAATTCCAATAGAGCAGTAATGAATTGAACCAGCTACACCCAGGGAAAGAACTCTGGGAGATGACTATGAACCACTACATAGAATTCCCAATCCCTTTATTTTTGTCCCTGCGTTTTTGATTTCCTTCACAGGCTAATTGTACACTATTTCAACGTCTTTCTCTTTTTATACAGCAAAATAACTGTTTGGACATGTATATATATGTTGTATTTAACTTATACTTTAACATATTTAACATGTATTGGTCAACCTGCCATCTGGGGGAAGGGGTGGGAGGAGGAGGGAAAAAGTTGCAACAAAAGGATTTGCAACTGTCAATGTTGAAAAATTACTTATGCATATATCTTGTAAATAAAAAGCTATAATAATGAGATCTCTTTTCATATGGCTAGAAATAGTTTCAATTTCTTCATCTGAAAATTGTCTATTCATATCCTTTGATCATTTATCAATTGGAGTATGGCTTGATTTCTTATAAATTAGAGTCAATTCTCTATGTATTTGGAAATGAGACCTTTATCAGAACCTTTGACTGTAAAAATGTTTTTCCAGTTTATTGTTTCCCTTCTAATCTTGTCTGTATTAGTTTGGTTTGTACAAAAGCCTTTCAATCTGATGTAATCAAAATTTTCTATTTTGTGATCAATAATGATCTCTAGTTCTTCTTTGGTCACTAGGAATTCCCAATGTTAATTGATAATTTAATCTGATTGGAATGAATATATATATATATGTGTGTGTGTGTGTGTGTGTGTGTGTATGTATGTATGTATCTTCAAATTAATCTTCATTCTCCTTGACTTCTCTGCAACCTTTGATATTGTCGATCATTTTTTCCTTCTTGATACTCTCTTCTATTTAGGTTCTTGGGCCACCATTTTCTCTTGGCTTTCTTCCTTTCTATTTGATCCTTTTTTCTTTATCTTCTTTGTTGGATCCTCCTCTAAATTATTCCCTCTAAGCATAAGTGTCTTTCAGGGTTTTATACTGGGCCCTTTTCTCACTCTAAACTACTTCTCTTGGTAATTTCATCAGCATCTATGGCTTTAATTATCATCTCTATCTGAATGATTCTCAAATCAATCTTTCTTACCCCAATGTCTTTGCTGACTTGCCATCTCACATTTCCAACTATCTTTCATGTCCCCTGGACAACCTAAACTCATTATGCCCAAAATATAATTCATTATTTTTCCTTCTCTGTCTTCCCTATTATTATAAAAGACACCACCATCCTCCCAATCCCTCAGGATCACAGCCTCAGTATCATCCTTGACTCTTCACTATAGAGCATTGCAAAAAATATGACTCTTTCAATCATATCCAACTCTTCTTTGATCCCATTTGGGATTTTCTTGGTAAAGATGTGTGCCATTTCCTTCTGAAGCTGATTTAACAGATGAGGAACTTGAGGCAAACATGGTTAAGTAACTTGCTCAGGATCACACAGCTCATAAGTATCTGAATCTGGATTAGGAAGATGATCTCTCTCATTCCAGACTTGGTGCTCTAGCTACTGAGCCACGAGCTGCCCCTATCCAGGAGAGACTTCCAAGTTGATGTTAATCCGATGAAGCCCATAGCTTCTTTTTGGGTCTGGTTGTGTTTAACCTGGGAATCATCCTGTATTCTTCACTATCTCTTGTTCCTTATATTCAAGCTGTTGCCAAGGTCAAATTCACCATTATAACATCAAATATACCTCTTTCTCTCCTCTGATACTCTAGTGTAAGCCCTCATCACCTCATGCCTGGATTATTACAGTACTCTGTTGATGGGTCTGCTGTCTCCTCTCCAATCCATGCTCCATTCAACCACTAAAGTGATTTTCTTAAAACGAAGGTCTGATTATATCACTCTCCCCAGCCCCACTCAATCAACTCCAATGGTTCTTTATTGCCTCCAAAAAGCTCTGTTTGGCATTCAAAACCCTTTATAACCTTTCCCTTCTTCCTTTTCAAACTTCTTATATCTTACTTTCTGCCAAATACTCTTCAGTCTTATAATATAGGTCTCCTTGTTCCATGAACAAGATACTTCATCTCTCAGCTCTGAATATTCTTTCTACCTGTTCCCTATGTTCCAATCTATCTGTTCTCTCCTTTGCTCCAATTACTGAACTTAAGAAGGAAGCCTTATCCATTATTTCCTATATATAGCTTGCTGTGTGTGTGTGTGTGTGTGTGTGTGTGTGTGTATTTGTATATATTTGCATATTGTCTTGTCCATTACATTGTAAGCTCCTTGAAGGCAGATGCTGTCTCTTGCCTCTTTGTTTATTGGATCTCTTCTATTTCTTTCTTTTCTCTGGAAATATATCTTCTTCTACTGTATTTCCTCCTTTTCTCTAATTCTTTTGAATTACAGATTGGATTCTACAGGTACACAAATGGCTGAATGTAATCCTTCACTTGAATTGTGTTCAATTTAATGTATCATCATTGTAGTTACAATATCCAATAATACAGACCCAATCATGACATTTCATCCTAATATTGTTTATGTCTTCCTATGAAGACCTCCATAGGATGTTCACCTATTATGCTTGTAACAATCTTCAAGGTCTTTTAATAGCATATGTAGTATTTTTTAAAATGATAATAAATGATTTATTTAACAATACATTTCTTGTTTTCATGTATTTTCTCATTTGATTCACAGAACTATTTTGGGAACTAGGTGGTACTATTACCCCATTTTACAGAAAAAGAAACTGAGGCTGACAATGACTTGGCTAGGGTCAAATATCTAGTAATCATCTTGGTACACAGGTTAAATCAGGTTGAGAGTAAGCAATAAGTTTCAAACCCATCAATCAGTTAAGGAGATGTCTACCCTAAGTGTGTGAAGACTTCCTCTTTAAAATGAGCAGATGAGAATAATTTGTTCCAGAGGCCACAAGAGGAGCTAAAGCAGGTACTCTGGAGGTATCTAGAGCTTGGTAAGACATCAAAAACATTAAGATCATCCACTGCTTCATAGGGCATCTCCAGTTGTCCTGTCTTTTGTTCTGCCATTGAACTTCAATGACTCTGAGAAAAAGAGATTGACAATTTTGTGAAACTCTGCCTCACTTAAATTCAGTTCACATGCAAATCAAGACAGCATTCCCTGATGTCTTTGGTCCTCTTCAGAAATGAAGGAGGAACAACAAAAACAAAGCAGAATTTGAACTCAGGTCAAATCCAGCATCCTTTGTGTCTAGCACAGCTTTAATAGTCTGACATTTCTTGGATAATATATTAGTGTCACTTCTTGAATGCAAATTTCCATGTTATATGCTACATAAACCATTCACACACACGATTCTTCTTTCCATTGTCTTTGAAATTCACAATTTTGATTCATTAGAGATTGTAGTGCTACTTGATTCACTCTCAAAATGCATCACTGAAAGAATATCAGTGCTAAAAAGATAAGATTTTATTTTGAAAAAGAAGTTTGAGACTACTGAAAGCATTGTATAATATCCTAAATGCAGTTTACACCATGTTCTTTTTTATAGTCAATTCTATTCCTATTCAGTTTGTTGCCTATCTGCAAAAATAATAAGTATTGCCTAAGAAGATAGGTATTGACACACCAATTCAATGAGCTGTTGATCCCATTGGGTCACTAATCATGCATAAAGACCTCTATGGATGCATATTGAAATAGAAAACCACATATTAACAATTTCTATGTCTTATTGTATTTTTATTTATTTTGTTAAATATTTCCCAATTACATTTTAATCTTGCTCTTGAAGAGTATTGTGGGCAGCAAGGAGTATGTGTTTGAAACCTCTGACCTACAATATTGAGAAGTTATATGATTTGTCCAGGTTCTTACAGACCATATATGCAAAAGGGGTAATTTTAATAAGTTCTTCCTGGCTTTGAGACCACCTTTATCCACTATGCCATGTTACCTCTATGAACAAAGAGGAAGTTAGAGGAAAAATATGTTGGAAAATATGACTGGATCAAATAATGAAAAAGGACAAAATGTTCTTGATTACACATGAGCTTCATAGGCATGAATACTTTCTTGAATTTTTTTACATCACAGTAATTTTCTTGTATAATCTTTCTTCTTCCCTACTCCAACTTTCTTGCCACCAAATCCTTCTTTGTAACAAAATCAGTCAAGCAAAAGCAACCAATACAGCAACTTGTTTATGTCTGCCACATTCAGCATCCATTATCATCTGACATCTGTGAAGGCTGAGTTAGCACCCTGGATGCCTTAGAATCAGCCAGAGTCAAGATAAGCAGAAGTTCTTGGTCTTTATTCTTGGTCTTAGGGGTAGAATTGAAGGGAATGGACACACCAATCTCCACACTTTCTTTCTCTTCTTTTCCTCCCAAAAGGTAACTCTGGCTTGTCTTACTCCACCCTCTAATCCCTTCTACAATTCTCTGTATACACCAACAAATTGAGCCAGCACAGAATATGGGATGGGCCATTTTCCAAGCATATGCTAATAGAGTATTGTCCAATAAGTAATTAGCCTTAAGTGCTTGGTTGTCCAAGTGCATTTGCTCAGAGTTTCAGCCCTTTACAGACATCTGAATCCAATACTATTCAATTCACTGGTTCTGAATTCAGTTGTCCTTTTACATTGTTTTTTCATTATGATGAGAAAGACATGGCATGCACTAGAACTGTTTTTAAAACAGTTCTAATCTAATCTATTCAAATGGGCAGCTAGGTTACACAGTGGACAGATTGCCAGGTCTAGAATCAGAAAGACTCATTTTCCTGAGTTCAAATCTGACTTCAGATGCTTCCAATCTATGTGACCCTGGGTATATTACTTAACCCTGTTAGTCTCAGTTCCTCATCTATAAAATAAGCTGGAAAAAGAAATGTCAAACTACTTCAGTATCTTTGCAAAGAAAACCCAGAATGAGGTTTCAAAAAATCAGATAGGACTAAAATGACTGAACAATATTTGGTGTTGAGAAATTAGAAACATTACAGAAAAAGATATCAAAACAAATTATCACCATTTCTGTAAGTTTAATGTAAAGTAAATTATACAAGAGAGTAACAAAAAGACCTTATGTATTGTCTCAGTCAACAAATTTTTGATTTTTTTTCAATGAATAAAGACAGTACAGTCAAGAGTATTCTCAATTTAGGATATAAACTAATTGACAAAACTTCACAGAAGAGTGGCAGAAGATAATGTTGCTTCATAAAATAGAAAGAATTATTGTATTGTTGGGGAGGGGTTCAGATATGAGACCAATTAACAACCCCCAAGAACACTTAAAAAATTTAATGGCAGACAACAATTAGATTAAAAATGGAAAAAACCAACCACCATTATTATAACAAAGCACTTTATTCACCAATGACATTGGCCATTATATTTGGTCTCTAATATCTCAATTTGCAATATACTAATTATGGAAATGGAAATAGCAGTAAAAGAAAATAAAGCAAAAAATAAAACTAACGCAGAACAAATATTTACAGAAGCATTATAGTAAAAGTGACATGGTTTTGAGTGTTGTATGACCAATTATCAAGATATTAGAAAAAGTGAAAGATAGTAGATAGTTTAAAAAATGACAGTGATTTTACTACAGAAAATAAGCTGTCTAGAACAGCATTAAGATATAGTCCACAAATTGTGATTACATCCAGGCATTCTGGAGAGCAATTTGGAACTATGCTCAAAAAGTCATCAAACTGTGCATACCCTTTGATCCAGCAGTGTTACTACTGGGCTTATACCCCAAAGAGATACTAAAGAAGGGAAAGGAACTGTATGTGCCAAAATGTTTGTGGCAGCCCTGTTTGTAGTGGCTAGAAACTGGAAATTGAGTAGATACCCATCAATTGGAAAATGGCTGAATAAATTGTGGTATACAAATGTTATGGAATATTATTGTTCTGTAAGAAATTATCAACAGGATGATTTCAGAAAAGCCTGGAGAGACTTACATGAACTGATGTTGAGAGAAATGGGCAGGACCAGGAGATCATTATATACTTCAACAACAATATCATATGATGATCAATTCTTAATGGATGTGACTCTCTTCAACAATGAGATGAACCAAATCAGTTCCATTTGTTCAATAATGAATAGAACCAGATATACCCAGCAAAAGAACTCTGGGAAATGAATGTGAACCACTACATAGCATTTCCAAGCCCTCTGCTTTTGTCCACCTGCATTTTTTATTTCCTTCACAGGTTAATTGTATATTATTTCAAAATCCGATTCTTCTTGTGCAACAAAATAACTGCATGGATATGTATACATATATTGTATTTAACATATATTTTAACATAAAACACACAAACACACAAAGATATAGTCTACAAACTATTTGGCCTCCACTTGTTTGTACAATCCATTTTTTTTGATTTTTAGATTTTAAATAAAGTTTTATTATATTTCAAAATGCAAAAACCATTTTTAGCTCATAGGTTGTATAAAAACAAAGTCCAAATAGAAAATAAATTCTCTCTTGTTGACTATAAGGAAAAAATTTCCTTCATTGGAGCAAAATACAGTTTTTTAAAACTTTTTTTTCAGTTTTTCAAATTTTTTAAAATTTTCATTTCTAAATTCCCTTCCTCTATTTATCCTTCCTAAATCATTCCTTATAAACTTCTTTAGATATTCCTGATTTCTGATAATAATTATGCTCATTGCATTATATCTTTAATCACTACAAAGCTGCACAATTGAGATGCACAATTGCCTAAAAAACCTTGAAGGCCTAACCTTGGAAAAACCAAGATATGGAAGATTCCCTATCAAGCAAACTTTCTATTTTTCTTTAGTATCTTATTTCCCTCATCACATGTTAAAATATTTTAAAACTGTTTTTTTAAGTTTTTAATCCCAAATTGTATCCTTCCTTTCTTCCTTCTCCTTCTTCCTCCTTCAGGTATCAAACAGTCCAATACTGTTTATGTGTAATCATGTAAAATATTTCTACACTGATCATTTTGTAAAACAATACTTGAATTCAAAAAAGAATGAAAGAAAGAAAGTGAAAAATAGCATGTTTCAATCTGTATTCAGACTCTATCAGTTCTCTCTCTGAGTTAGATAACATTTTTCTGCTATCTGTCCTTCAAAGTTATATTGGATTTGAGAATTTCTGAGAACAATTAAGTCATTCACATTTTTTCATTGTACAATATTACTATTACGTATACAATATTCTACTGGTCTGCTTACTTAACTTTGTAT
This sequence comes from Antechinus flavipes, assembly GCF_016432865.1. Classification (NCBI taxonomy): domain Eukaryota; kingdom Metazoa; phylum Chordata; class Mammalia; order Dasyuromorphia; family Dasyuridae; genus Antechinus; species Antechinus flavipes. Next base: position 298,804,457 of record NC_067399.1, on the reverse strand, counting down.
CAGTTCATGAAAGCCTTTCCAGGTTTTTTTTTTTCCTGAAATCATCCTGCTTATCATTTCTTATAGCACAATAATATTTCATCATAATCATATTGTTTAACCAATTATCAATCAATGAATATACGCATGATTTCTAATTCTTAGCTATCAATATAATCCACTTTTCTAGTTGAGTTTGATACCACTGCTCTAAGCAGCTAATTACCTATTAATATAATTTGCAGAGAAAGTACATTTACATTTGTAAAAAGAGACTTTTCTCACCTGGGAGTTCCCAAAACCAGTGAGGTTATAAGTTTAGTGCTGAATCCCTTTGCTTTATCCTCTTAGCTACCTATGTATTAAAGTCACTGAATATTAAAGCATACTCAAGTATACTACAATCATTGCTGATGTTCCTTCCAATGTTGTAAATTCCAACTCATTCATACCTGCTGCTCCTGAACAATTCTTTATGTTCTCTCATAAGTTCTCAATACAGGATCTATCAAAGACAGCAGGGTCTTCCTCACTTCCTGATTAGAGCACCATCCCTGAAGTGAGGAAGACCTGAGTTCAAATCCTACCTCAGACACTTAACCACTTGTGACCAAGGGAAAGTCATTTACCTTTGATTTCCTCCAAAAAAAAAAACACATTCCACAATATGATATATATATATATATATATATATATATGTGTGTGTGTGTGTGTGTGTGTGTGTGTGTGTGTATTTTTTTAAATGGGAAAATGCAATTAAGAATTGATTCTTATTGGTTCTACATAAAAAAGGTAGTGAGGATAATGATACTAGCAGTGGAGCATTAGCATTCTCCACCAGTATATTCTTGCTCTTACCAAAGTCAGTCTTCTTTTTCAATCATGCATTTTCTTGATGATATCCTTTACTTCTTATTCAAATTTCCACATTTGCAATATCTTTGCAGCCCACTTAACACAATGTACCACTCTGTTGCCCTCTGAGTAATATTCATTTTTAATTTGTCAGATACTTCAGTTTTTCATATTTTATAGCCACACTTAATAGTGGTCTTTAAAAAATGGGCTTTTGTTTCTTGGACAAGTTTTGTTGTTGAGTTGCTTCAGTTGTGTCCTATTCTTTGTGACCCCATTTGGGGTTTTCTTGGCAAAGATACTAGAGTGGTTTGCCATTTCCTTTTCCAGCTCATTTTGCACATGAGGAAACTGAGGCAAATAGGGTTAAATGACTTGCTCAGGGTCACATAGCTACTAGCTGTGGTCTTTACTCACTAAGTGTCTGAGATCAGATTTCAGCGTGCTTTCCACTTAAAATAAGTGTAAATAACAATTATTTTTTGTTTTTGGTCAGAAACTCTGGGAGAATCTACTTTTGTGATGGCAAACAAGGCTGTCTTTGGTCCCAAAACTTATTTAGCCCTTAGTCATTGAATGGGCAGTGCCTCAGATAAACTGATCTTAATTTAAAAAGACCAGGGAAACCCATTGTATTCTGGGCCATACCAACCATCTTGACTCTTGTCTTGCCATTGGATTCTGATGATTCTGGAAGAAGGAGTGAAGCTAATGACTTTGTACAGCTTTGCCTCACTTAAACCCAGTTCATTGGCAAGTTAAAACATCAACCCATAATATTATTGGTCCTCTTCAAGAAAGAAGGATCAACAACAACAATCACCTAGCTTGAAAAAGTTAGGGAGCCAATAAAGGACTTTTGCAATTTCCCAAAGGCTATACAGACTGCTTTCTTTCTTGTCTTAAATTTAGGCCCAATTGGTTCTATCCAAGATGTATATGTATGTTTGTAGAACCTATGTACCAGGCTTCCATTTAGGTATGCGTTCTTAGAGTTTCAGTTGTAGGCATGTACTATACACACACACACACACATGCATGTTATATACACACATGCATGTTATATATACACATGTATATATGTGTACACACACATACATGTCACATAGATATAGATAGGATTTATAGCTATATATCTATGTTCATGTATGTAACCTGGACAGTAGACATTCTTCATCCACTTGCGTATTTTTACTCCTTTGTAGATAACAAAATCAAACTTTTGAGTTTTGAGTGTCAGAGTGTTAAAGGCTATGCAATGTTCTGGGTTTCACCACGACCAACATGATGCTGTCAACCAACAGGATTAAAGTGTATGATAATTTAATTAAAAGAGTTTTATTATGTTCTTTAAATAATTTTTCTACCTTTTCATTCAAATAATTTTTCTATATTCCTATCCTCTGCAATAAACACTGGCATAGAAGCTGCAATTATATTTGAGGCAGTTTTAGTGAGCTGCATAGTGAGATGATCAAGCTCTCTGTAAAATTGTGCGGTTTGTTATTTTTAGATATACCTCCTTTGTTGGTCTCTTTTGGGAGAACCTGTGTACTAGGCTTCCATTTAACTGCAACTTTTTAGATTCTTAGGTTTCTTTTGTAACTAAAATATCAATATTGATATTATTCAGTATCTTCTATGATATGTCAACTCTTTGGATCTTAGATAAGGATCTCACACTTAGAATACCAACTTTCAAATTAATGGCATAGAATAGCAGATAGAAATCTGATCTTGTAACCGAAGACCTGGATTCAGGTCATATTTTTGACATATACTAGCAATATGATTCTGAGCAAGTTACTTACCCAACTTTCTAAGACTGTAAGTTGTAAAGAAGATATTAATTGGCCTGAATTGGCAGAGTGAATTTTGATAGCTAGTATTTCCTTTTACTAATGACATCAGCATTCCATTATCAATCTCCAGCCCTTTATCCTTTATTAGAAAGCCAATTTTTTTTTAAAAAGTCACCTGATACTGAGTTACATTTATTAAACTAACAGTTATTAAGCTGTTTGAAAAAGACAGGAGATGCTGAGAGTAACAGTTATTAAACTGTTTTGAAAAAGACAGGTGATGCTGAGAATAACAATTATCAACTAACAGTTGTTAAACTGCTTAAAAAGACAGGTGATGCTGAGAGTAACAGTTATTAAAGTAAGAGTTAACAAATTAGCTGTTACTTTCAGCATTGCCAGTATTTTTTCCCTTTGGTTCTTCCATATTTACTGTAGAGGCAAAAAGTTTCCACATTCTGAGATTGATTAGAAGATTAAAAAAAAATTGGAGAGGAAGAGACAACGACTAGCTCACTTGGACAGAGATGAAAGTGGTAGTCATGGGATTGTTGATTATGGTGCTTTGTAGTTCTGTACTTTCAACATAACGAATGAATGGATGAGCTAATCTTTATGCCTTTTGTTCTTCTCAATCTTTTTAAACTTCGTTATTTTTCCTTCCATCATTCTCCAAGGGAAATAAAATATTACAATAGTAAAAGGAGAATATTTATAATAGAATATAATTCCAAATTCAAAAAAACAAATTAAAACACAAAATAATCCAATGTGGACTAAATGGCAAAGATCATATCTTTTAAGAATTTATTACAGTATAGACTAGCTGGAATGTAAGGAGCAAGGGAAGAAAGGGAAGCCATCCCTACAAGAAAGATGATGCTAACCATCTGGGACTAATCTCAAGTATGGCTACATTTCTATAATATACCTCTAGGAATACAGGCTTAGAATGATATAGAGAAAAAAATTATTCTTTGGAGGAAAAAATGTATAATTGTTATTTTGATGGCATTGTCAGTAACTGCTACCATAACAGAAGTGATTCCAATGAGAACATTGCATTTGCAGCTCATATATCAGACATCACTTAGAGGTTTATTGTTCATTCTTTTGCACATGTGTAGCAAGTCTAATATTATAAAATCTTTTTGAAACAAAGTGCTTTTGTATTATTATTTTTTTTTTTTTATTTATCTGCTTTCCTCACCCCGGCTTAAACTCCCTCTTTAAAAAAAAGAAAGAAAGAAACCCAAGCTAATGCACATCAGCAATCACTTTTAAATCTCAAAAAAGAAATTGAGATACTTTTTACCATCAGACCATACTAAAAAATTCATAACCTGTATCGATTGTTTTTCCTCCCCCAAAGACTTCTCAACTTTCAATAAGCCTTCAGATATTCCTTTTCCCACACAATCTTTGCCTCAAATTTCCTCCCATCATTGGAAACTCCTCCCCTTTTTCCTCTTCTCTCCCTCCCATTTATTTATTTATTTTCAGGTTGAGATCATAGGGAAAGAAAACTGTTTTTTTTTTAATTTTGCAAAAAGACATACTTAAAATAATTATACTAATTGTATAATATTAGAACTTAGCACTATTTATCAGTCAACGTTATTTTGTAAGGAAATTGCTTCTTAAGTACTAAAGTAATATACAAAGAGTTCTCATATAGCATAATTTAGAGCTAAAAGGTAACTAAGGGAACATTTAGCCCAATAACCCCTTCCTCCATTTTATACTTCCTGGCTCATAATAAGTATTTAATACTCTTTTGATCATTTGTTTATTTATAATGAGACTAATACATACTTGTCCAGGATCAGAGATAGTAAGGCAAGAACTGAATTTGAAACCAAATCCTCTGGCTGGCCCATTATATATATATATATATATATATATATATATATATATATATATATATTATAAAAGGTTTTCTCAAAACAATCCTGTACTAGTACAATTTGTTTTATTTTAAAAATGAGGAAACTTTGTCTTGAAAAAAGTAAAGAAACAACTGTGTTGCTACAGAGAGCAGTTATTATAGATTTAAAGTCAAGTTTTATAATTCCAAGAATTCTTTTTTTAAAAAATTTTAATAGCTTTTTATTTACAAGTTATATGTATAGGTAATTTTACAGAATTGACAATTGCCAAACCTTTTGTTCCAATTTTTCCCCTCCTTCCCCCCATCCCCTCCCCTAGATGGCAGGATGACCAGTAGATGTTAAATATATTAAAATATAAATTAGATACACAATAAGTATACATGATCAAACCGTTATTTTGCTGTACAAAAAGAATTGGACTAATTATACAATTAGCCTGTGAAGGAAATCCAAAATGCAGGAAGGCAAAAATATAGGGATTGGGAATTTTATGTAGTGGTTCATAGTCATCTCCCAGAGTTCTTTTGCTGGGTGTAGCTGGTTCAGTTCATTACTGCTCCATTGGAACTGATTTGGTTCATCTCATTGCTGAAGATGGCCAGGTCCATCAGAAATGATCATCATATAGTATTGTTGTTGAAGTATATAATGATCTCCTGGTCCTGCTCATTTCACTCAGCATCAGTTCATGTAAGTCTCTCAAGGCCTTTCTGAAATCATCCTATTGGTCATTTCTTACTGAACAATAATATTCCATAATATTCATATGCCACAATTTATTCAGCCATTCTCCAATTGATGGGCATCCACTCAGTTTCCAGTTTCTGGCCACTACAAAGAGACCTGCCACAAACATTCGTGCACATACAGATCCCTTTCCCTAAGAGTTCTTTAATGAACTATTATTATTGCCACTAATGATAATATGAGACATCCTGCAATCTAATTGTGATATGCAACTGAATCAAAAATTTAATGATAGAGAGGTAGATTGGTGTAGAGGTAGAAAAATTTAATGGTAGAGAAGGTGTCATCTTAATATAGGTGATATTTAAATCTGTGAGAGTATCTGAAGAGACTCTTAGGATATAAGATAAAGAGGAGAGAAATAAAACACAATTTTGGGGCCCATACAGTCCAGAAGAATGGAGGAGGAGTAAAGTCTGTGTTTGACACCCTTTCATTTAATGTTTCATTTCCTCAGTCTCTTCTTCCTTTTTCTGGAACTTCTCCTTGACCCTTGTTCCATGATGAATAACTTTACTTTCTTAGCTGTTGAATAGGAATGTCATTCCTGCTAAGATATTAAAAAAAAACAGATAGTATTTCTACTGTTTTATTTCATTTGATGATGTATAATACAATTTTGTAAGGTAGGTGCTGTTATTATCTCCATTTAGTAGATGAGGAAACTAAGACTTGAGGAAGTGTCTTGCTAGGCTTACAAAGTGCTTAAATTATGGATTCATATTTATGTCTTCCTAACTCCATTTCCCATTAAAATAAAATGGTTTAATATGTACTGATGCAAAATAAAAAAAAAACCATAAAATACATATTATGACTACAAAAAAGTAAGTGAAAACTCAATAGCTGAGTTCGAATCAAAGGCAATAGTGGTAAGTAATTTGTCAAAGCAGAAACAATATCATCTTTACTTTAATTATTGCAAAACAGAGAATGAAACACACATGGAAGTCTACTATCCACTCTATAGAGAGTTTGGATATTGGAGTGCTTTGCTATTTCCTTCTCTGGATCATTTTACAGATAAGGAAACTGAAAAAAACAATTTTATAGGGACTTGTCCAGTGTCATACAGCTAATTAGTGTTTGAAGCCAGATTTGAACTCAGGAAAATGAGTCTTGCTGCCTCCAGGCTCAAAGTTCTACCCATGGATTCTATTGAGCTCATGTATGAGCCAAAGTCTTTCCTTACATTTTGTTCTTTGTTCACCTTAAGGATGACCAATTATCTCCTTTGTTTAGGCCTACTTATCTGAAAAATACTTGCCTCTATCTACCTTTACAGAAGGTACCCATTTACCTGCCTTGCTTGGGTTGGACAAACAAAGACTAACTCCTTTGGAATTATATATAAACTCTGAGTTTGAGGAAGAAAAATTACTTTATTTATCATTTGTTTTACTACTGGTACCTTGTATCTGATAGGTAGGGAAATAGGTAGGAGGCCAGGACTGGAGCCAAGAATATTTGAGTTAAAATCTGATCTCAGATATTTATTAGCTGTTATGATCCTAGATTAGTCACTTAATTCTGTTTGCCTCAGATTTCTCATCTGTAAAATGAACTGAAGAAAGAAATGGCAAATCATTCCAGTATTTTGCCAAGAAATCCCAAATGGCATAACAAAAAGTCAGACAAAACTGGAAAAAACAATTGAATGACAGAGAGAGGGGAGTATCTCTCAAGGTTTAGAAACGTTTAGTTTTATAGGGAATGTTGAACTTTAAGATGAAATGAGGAGATGTAAGCATAGAATTGGAGAAGACTATTCTTCATTATTTGGGTGAAAGGAAAAAGGAATTAGTTACTTTTGGAAATCATGCTCTTAATTAGCCTTTTCTAGTCACTATTAGAGCTTTCCCAATGCACAAATTTTGCATGCAAAGGTGAGCTCTAAGCTCCTAAGAAGCAGACCTTAAGTGCTGTTTGGTCCTGTTTCTGCCTTAAAATTTTCCTCTAAATTAAGCACATTGGGGAACTATGTTCCTACTTTAAGGCCAAAAGTGATGTTTATGTTGGGAGACTAGATCATAGACTGATGCTGGTCAAATCAGTGCATGTCTTTGTAGATCTACCTATTTCCTTAATGTAGGGAAAATCCAATTAAATGAATTATCAGGCAAGCTGAAAGAAGACAAGGATAAAATAAAGAATGGGGAGGAGGGAGAAGTGCTATTGCCTGATAATATCAAAACCACATAAATATTAGAGATTAATGAGCCATCCTCAATCTTCCAGTTTTGAAAAGACTGAGGAGTAAATTAACAAGGTTTTACTTTTGTAAGCTCTTATCTCAGCATGCTAGAATTTCTGCATTTAACTTCCATTAATGTTCTTCAATGCCAACATGACAACACGCACCTTAGACAATCTTTCCCAGTGGTGTTTCTAACAGAGAGATGATTAATCTGAATAAAAGAAAGTCATAAACTAAATGGGCAAAACTACTTTGGAAATGGACAGAAGGAGAATGTCATACTTTGTTTATAATTTCTTTTGTGCAAAATACTCTGGGAAACTGGGGGAAAATCAGAATAAATGAATGGAAATTCAGAAAGATTAAATGGAAGTAATTTTCTATTATTCATGGAAATAATGATGATCTTTTCTACACAATGTATATATGTAGACCAAAATTATCTATCTCCATAAACCATAGCACTGTATTACTTTTTATTTCTATTCAAGAATACTGAACAGGACCAAACTGCCCTAATACTTGGGAAATCCTGTAAATACCTTGATGAATTTATGTGTGGTTGTACATATATGTATATGTACATATACATGAACAAATACATATACATATATTTAAATATATATATGCTGGATATAAATACATTAAGATATTTGGTACTCACTGTATAAATGTGTGGATATGAATCAGGTGATGCAGTGAATAGAACACCAGGCCTGGAGTTAGGAACACATATTCCTGAGTTTAAAATCTGGTCTCAGATTATTCATAGCTGGGGCTTCATTTCATCTGTTTGCCTCAGTTTCCTCATTTGTAAAATGAGTTGAAGGAGGAAATGGCAAACCACTGTAGTATCTTTGCCAAGAAAACCTCAGATGGGTTTTGAAAAATCAGACACCTCTGAAATGAATGAACAATAATAAATATCTGGGTATATAATCCATACACACACACACACAAACACACACACACACATATGCATTACTCACTATATATAGTTTGATACTTGGCATATATATATATATATATATATACACTATATATATGCAAATATGCATATGTACACATGTGTGTTGTACATGTATATATGTGCTATGCATATGTATATACACGTAGATATGCATATATCTACACTCAGTGTCTTTTTTCCTCAATTGTATTTTATTTTTATGAATACACTTAAAGTTAGTTTCCAACATTCATTTTTTGTCAGATTTTGAATTCTGAATTTTTCTCTTTTCTTCTACCACCTTCTCCTACCTCAAGATAGCAAGTAATCTGATCTAGGTTAAACATGTACAGTCCTTTTAAACAAATATCCATACTTGTCATGTTATACAAGAAAAATCAGACTGAAAAGAAAAAAAAACACAAGAAAAAGAAAATAACCAAAAAAAAAAAAAAAAGAGATGAAAACATTATGCTTTGATCCACATCCAGTCTCCATAGTTCTCTCTCTCTCTAGATATGGATGGTATTTTCTTGAATCACCTCATTGTTGAAAAAAGCCAAGTTCATTACAGTTGATCATCACATAATCTTCTTGTTACTGTGTACAATGTTCTCTTGGTTCTTCTCACTTCACTCAGCATCAGTTCATCTAAGTTTTTCCAGGCTTTTCTGAAATCAACCTGCTGATCATTTCTTAAAGAACAATAATATTCCATTATATTCATACCTCATAACTTATTTAGCCCTTCCTCAATTGATGTGCATCCACTCAATTTCCAATTCTTTGCCACTACAAAAAGAGCTGCTATAAACATTTTTGCATATATAGGTCTTTTCCTCTCTTTTATGATCTCTTTGGGATAAAGACCCAGTAATGACACTGCTGGATCAAAGGATACGCATAATTTTATAGCCCTTTAGGAATACAAATTCAATATCTTAATGTAGTTTTAAGCTAACTTAAAATTGCACTAAGACTTTTGAAATATCATATTCTTCTGGGAATTTAATTGTACTTGCAATTTCATCATATAGTCTGTAAGTCAACTAATATTTACTAAGCACCAGTGTCTTTGCTAAGAAAACCCCAAATAGGATCCCAAAGAATCAAGCTCAATTTAATAACAACAAAACTATGAGTATACCCATTATATTTCTATACCTTTACTTTTTAACTCTCCTTTGATTATACCAGAAACTTCCCCTTATTGGCATATTTTTTTGCAAATGTTAAGTCCTTTTCACATGTTTATGTTCAGTCATTGGATCATAAATTTAGAATTAAAAAAGATCTAGTATCCTATTACTTTTATGTAATAGGAGACATCTTGTAGATTGCTTTGCACAAAATGGATAGTCTATATTGTTGACTGACTAATGTCATTAAAATTATAGAAATATAGTCAAATGAGTTGGGTATCTGTTAACTGTGAGTTTAAACCCCATTAAGAGAGCATTAGCCTTTTCTAGACACTAGGGAATACTTTAATAAATTACTACTTTATTCCAGTTCACTGGAATAATGATAGTAGAGTAGGATAATGGTCTTGCTAAATAGAGCGGGCATCAGGAAAAATTATAAAGAGAGATTTGTCTTCAGTCATCCTCCCATTTTCCATCCTTTCTTTCCAAAACTCCATTTCCTAATGCTCTCCCCTGGCTAGTCAGGCTTCCTCACTGTACCTCATAGGCCTGTGTTCCTTGGTTGTACCCCATGTCATAAAGTTTTCCTTTTTCTCTACCTTCCTTCTTTACTTAAATCTTATTATTCTGTCACCCAATTACCTCCTTGATGTCATGGTTCTCTTTGAAATTAAAGGACAAACAACAACCTTTATGAATAGAGTTGCTCCATTGGGGACCCACCTGACCCTGATCAGTTGGGTAACAATGACTCTCCCTCTCTTCCTCCCTTACTCTTCCCTCATTCCCTCCCTCCCTTTCTTCTTTTATTCTACACAAGCTATTGCATTCGTACCTGCTAGTACTTTGCTTTGATCTCTGAAATCTCCCACGGTATCTTGGAGTTCACCAGATAATTTTTTTTCTTAAGGATTGTGCCTTAAATCCAGATAACTCTGGCTCTCATTGATTGATCAACAATAAGTCCCAGGCCAAATCCAGTGTCATTATTTGGGCCCTGATTGACTTAGAATGAATGTAAATATCAATTGTTGCTTTTTTGGCCAGAAAACTTGGGGGTCTTTCCCTTTCAGATTGACTTTTTTTTTTTAATAAGTAAAAGCGCCCATTCTTTGTCTCTATTCTTACTTAGTCTTAATCACTGAGCAGGCGTTGCCTCAGTCAAACTCTTTAGTTTAAAAAGACCAAAGTCTCCCACTGCATCCAGGGCCATCTCTAGTCATTTTGATCTACATTTTGCCATTGGTGCTAGATGGTCAGGCTAGTGACTTTGAGTAGCCCTACCTCACTTAAATCCAATTCACTTGCACATCGTGGCAAAACCCCCTGATGTCATAGCCTTCTTCTAGAACAAAGAACAACAACTACAACTATTTGCTAAACTAATCTAAGTAACAGTAGATGAAACTTTGTTATAATATAGGTATATTTTAGCCAGAGCCTTAGAACAAGAAAGTTTTAATCGACAGTCAACAAACATTTATTAAGTACCTATAATGTGTTAGGTTCTGTGCTAGTTGTTGGGATGAATGTACAAAGAATAAAACTGCAAAGTGATGCAATGGGTTTATCACTGGGCTGGAAGCTAGTGAACTTGCATTCAATAAAACAAGGATAATAATTGTTACTGAGCTCCCTAGGGTTGTTTAATGATCAAATGAGAGAATGTTCATAAAATGCTTAGCATAGTGATTGACTCGTAATAGGTATTTAATAAATGCTTGTTCCTTTCATGCAATGAGTTGACATTCTAATGAGGGAAACAAACATATGTAAAAATATGTTCAGCATAAATAGAAAATTAATAAATAGAAATATGTGCACGAGGAGCAGCAAGTAGTGTAAGAAATAAAGCACTGGGCCTGGAATCGGGAAAACCCGAGTTCCAATCTAGCTTCAGACACTTACTAATATCTATGAGACACTGAGCAATCACTTAACTCAATTTGCCTCAGTTTCTTCATCTGTAAGATGAGTTAAGGAAGGAAATGGCAACCACTCTAATATTTTTGCCAAGAAAACCACAAATAGGGTTACAAAGAGCTGGAAACAACAAAATGATAATACATACATACACAAATATACATATATATACACACATATATGTGCAAGATAGTTTGTGTAGGAAGGTATGGGAAGTTGGGGTATTCAGAAAAGATTACATGCAGAAGTTGTTATCTAGGCTGCATCTTGAGGGAAGGAAGTGACTCTATGAAGTAGACGTAAAGCAAGAACATTCCAGGGATAGCAAATAGCCAAGTGTTAAGGGAGGAATATGGGAGATGGAATGTCTGATGGGAGATGAAATGTCTCTGAGAAACAGAGAGTTTGATTAGATTCTAGGAGAGACAATATCCAAAGAAGCTGCAAGAATAAATAGCTTGTGTAAGGTCTTAAAAACTAAACTATATTTTATAATAGAGCAGCCATTCTTAACCGTGTGTGTGTGTGTGTGTGTGTGTGTGACATTGAACCCACTGGTAATCTAATGAAGCCCTCAGAATAATGGTTTAAATGAAAAAAGAAAACTTGTATATTTACAAAGGAAACCAATATAATTATCAACTGGAGAGCAATTTGGAATTATTCCCAAACGGCTATAAAACGGCAGCCTTTTATGTAGTGGCAAGAAACTAGAAACTGAGTGGATGCCATCAGTTGGAGAATGGCTGAATAAGTAATAGTATATGAATGTTATGGAATATTTTTGTTCAGTAAGCAATGACCAGCAGGATGGATACAGAGAGGCCTGGAGAGACTTAGATGAACTGATACTAAGTAAATGAGCAGAACCAGAAAATCATTATACACAGCAACAAGAAGACTATATGACCATCAGTTCTGATGGATGTGGCTCATCTTCAACAATAAGATGATTCAAACCAGTTCCAAAGATCTTGTGATGAAGAGAGCCATCTACAGGAACTGAGTGTGGATCATGACATAGCATGTTTACTTTTTTGTTGTTTGCTTCCATTTTGTTTTGTTTCTCATTTTTTCTTTTTTGATCTGATTTTTCTTGTGCAGCAAGATAATTGTATAAAAATGTATAGAAGAATCGCACACATGTAACATATATTAGATTAGTTGCAATCTAGGGGAGGAGGTGAGGAGAAAGGAGGGAAAATTTGGAACACAAATTTCTGCAAGGGTCAATATTGAAAAATTATCCATGCACATGCTTTGAAAATAAAAAGCTTTAATAAAAATAAAAAATTAAAAAAAAACTGTGCATATGCTTTTATCCAGTAATTTCTCTCCTGGGTCTATAAGAGATCATAAAAAAGGGAAAAGATCCCAAATGTGCAAAAATGTTTGTAGCCGCTCTTTTTGTAGTGACAAAGAACTTAAAACTTAGTGGATGCCTATCATTGAAGAATGGCTGAATAAATTATGGTATATGAATGTTATGGAATGTTATTGTTTTATAAGAAATGATCAGCAGGCAAAACCAGGAGATCATTATACACTTCGACAACGATATTGTATGAGGACATATTCTGATGGAAGTGGATTTCTTTGACAAAGAGACCTAACTGAGTTTCAATTGATAAATGACGGACAAAAGCAGCTACACCCAAAGAAAGAACACTGGGAAACGAATGTGAACTATCTGCATTTTTGTTTTTCTTCCCGGGTTATTTATACCTTCTGAATCCAATTCTCCCTGTGCAACAAGAGAACTGTTCGGTTCTGCAAACATATATTGTATCTAGGATATACTGCAACATATCCAACATATAAAGGACTGCTTGCCATCTAGGGGAGGGGGTGGAGGGAGGGAGGGGAAAAAAAATCGGAACAGAAACGAGTGCAAGGGATAATGTTGTAAAAAAAATTACCCTGGCATGGATTCTGTCAATATAAAGTAATTATTAAATAAAAATTAAAAAAAAAAAAGAAATGATCAGCAGGATGATTTCAGAGAGGCTTGTAAAGACTTACATGAACTGATACTAAGTGAAGTGAGTAGAACAAGAGAATGTTGTACACAGCAACAAGATTATATGATTATCAATTCTGGTCTTGGCTCTTTTCAACAGTGAGGTGAATCAGCTCAATTCCAATAGATTTGTGATAGAAAGAGCCATCTGCATGCAGAAAGAGGATTGTAGGAACTGAATATGAAGTATTTTCATCTTCTTTTGTTGTTTGTTTGGTTTTCTTTTCTTTTTTTCCCCTTTTTTGATTTGATTTTTCTTGTGCAGCATGATAAATGTAGAAATATGTTTGGAATAATTGCACATGTTTAATCTATTTTGGATTACTTGCTATCTATAGGAGGGGATTGGGGGAAAGGAGGGTTTTGCAGGGGTGAATGTGGAAAACTATCTTTGCTTGTATTTTGAAAATAAAAAGCTGCTATTTTTAAAAAAACCAGTTATCAAAATATAAACATGCAAATACACAATTTCACAGACTTCACCTTAAGAACCTTTATCTTAAAGACAATGGGAGGCCATTGGAATTGGCTTTACTTTAAATCAAGGAGTGATTAAGTAGTGATTTGGGGTATTTGGACCAGCTAATAGGAGAATTTTTTTGAAACAAAGACACTATTGAGAAATGTCTATTGTGAAGCTTCCCTTTGGCCCCACCTCAAGTGAGATCAGTTAAAGAAGCAATGCAGTGGCTCAAATTTGAATGGGCCCAAAATCTGTCTGACCTCTACTTGTGTGACCCATGGTCAAGTTTTTTAACCTTTGATGAATGTAAATTTTTTTCATCTGTTTATTGCAGACAACACCTATTGCAGCTCACTTAATCAGGTTTTTTTTTTTTTTTTTTTTGTAACTATTAAGTGAAATAACAAATGAAAAAGCACCTAATGAATCTCAAAGTAATATACTTATATGGTTTTTAATCCTTTATCCATTTAGATTTAGTGATATACCTGATAAAATTATAGCTGTAGAAATAAGACAGTACCATAATTTATTGCAAAGAAGTCATTTTTGTAATACAAAATAATCTGACTTTTACTTCATTGTGTAAAAAAAAGAAAACCAAAGCATGTTGATTTATACTCTGTGATTTAGGCTCAGGTGGGCCAGAAACAATTTTATTTAACATATACACACATGTATATGTATATAGAGACATAAATATAATACATATATATGCATGTATATACATATACCTACATATATGTGTGTATGTATATATGTTCAAGGGGCAGTTATTTAGAGCAATAAATTGAGGATATAAAGCACCAGACCTATTGTCAGGAAGACTTCAAATCCAGCCTCAGACACTAACTGTGTGACTCTGGTCAAGTCACTTAGCCCTGTTTGCCTCAGTTTTCTCATTTGTCAAATGAGTTGGAGAAAGAAATGGTAAACCACTCTAAGTATCTTTGCCAAGGAAATCTGCAAATGGGGTTATGAAGAGTCAGAGACAATTGAAAAAATGACTAAACAACAATAGTATATATTCAAGTCATTTCTAGTTTGGAGGGAGAGATGCCCAAATTGGCATATGTCCTCCATCATGATGAGCTGCTCCACAAAGATTTCAGATAACATTTTTAGGGAACTTGAACAAGTACATAATATCTTTAAATGCAGTTTGAGTTTAACTCATTACTCTTGGAATAAACAGAAGAAACTCTTTTCTTCCATCAATCCTTTCTCAGTGGAGATGGGTAAGTCCCAACACCAATAACTTAGTGGATGGAGAAACTAAGATTTATACTATACCTAAGTTAAGCCATCATCCTTACTCCATTTTCTTAAGAAAAAGGCTTTTTGTATTCTCATTATCTCTCACATTTCCAAAAGGCATTTCCCAGGACCCTGGTAAGAGTTTTAGAGGAAAATATTATTTCTTAATATTTTCAGTTTTACAAAAAGTGAGACTTTTAATGTTTCTACAATGTGAATAGAGAAGATGAAAGTGTGTCAGCAAATGAAGAGCTTGGAAAAAACTGGCGGAGGAAAGATTGGTTTATTCTTATGATAAAATGTTTCATTAGAGTGCATATTGTATTAAATCTCTAAGACATTGAAGTAGCATAGGTAAGTCAGTAAATCAAGAGTTTAATGCTAGATTAGATGAGAGCTTGGTAGTTTGTGAGAATGATAAGATGCTTAAAGCTTAAGGTCACTGATTATTCGTAAAATATGAAAAAGTCTGCAAAATGGATTTCATGTTTGATAACACAGAATGCCTAAAAATAGAATCATAAGTGATAAAGTTGAAAAATCTTGCAATACCTAAGATTAGCTGGAATAGAGGTGACTGATTATCTTTCTTTGCCCATTTGGCAACCATATGGTGCTGAAGATAAGCTCTGGGTCTGGAGTCAGAGAGAACTGAGTTCAAATCCAGTGTCACACACTTGTTTGTTATTCATCCTTTGTTCTTGAAAAGGACCAATGACATCACCAAAGTGATATTTAGACTTGTTAGTGAATTGGATTTAAGGAAAGCAGAGGTTGTGCAAAGTCAACAGCCTCATTCTTTCCTCTAGAATCATCCAAGTCCAGTAGCAAGACAAAAGTTAAGATGATTGGTGATGGCCCCAAATGCAGTGGGTAACCTTGACCTTTTTAACATAAGATTATTCTAAGGTCTGTTTTTCTGAGGCAATATGTCCATTTAATGATGAAGGACTAAGTAAGAAACAAGACAAAGATGGCTTAATTTACTATCATAAAAGTATCAGTCTGAACTGTATAGATATGTATACATATATTGTGTTTAACATATACTTTAACATATTTAACATGTATGGGACTACCTGCCATCTAGGGGAGAGGTGGGGGGAAGGAGGGGAAAAATTGGAACAGAAGGTTTTGCAAGGGTCAATGCTGAAAAATTACTCATGCATATATCTTGTAAATAAAAAGCTATAATAAAAAATTTAAAAAAAGAAAATGGAAGAAAAGGAAAAAAGAAGAAAAAAAAGGTTATCTGTTAAGTTTATAGGAATAAAGACTCAAATATCGATTGAAAAAAAAGTATCAATCTGGAGGACTGGGGAGGGGAAGACTCTCAAAGTCTCAAACACTTACTAGCTGTGCGATCATGTACAAGTCAGTTAACCTATGTTTACCTCAGTTTCTTCATCTGTAAAATGGGGATAATAATAGTACTTACTTCCCAGAGTTGTTGTGAAGTTCAAATGGCATAATAACTGTAAAGTGTTTAACACGGTGTCCAGCACATAGTAAATGCTATATAAATATTCGGTATTATTATGATTGTTATGAGTAAATAGTTATGAGCATTCCAGTGTCATTAATAGAATAAGCCTTGGTAATAGATCCATTCATTTTCTAAGGAGTCTCTTTAACTATTCTGCACTTTTTCCAAATTGGTCAAAAAAGTATATGTGTGAAAGTTGTATTAAATCAAATGTGTAACAAATCCTAGATTGACAATGGACTAAAAACCAGTTATGTAGCAGATTTCATCAGCTACATTGGTTATGATCAGCTTTCTTACAGTATGCATTAGAAATGCTAGAGCTCATTCATAGGGTCAAAATGATTCCCAAAAGAGAGGGTATTTGTCACATACTGAGATTTCATTTTATCATTTATTTACCTGTTTAATTCAAACTATTTAATTTAGTTTTTAAAAACATGTTTTAATTCATTTAAAAATTAAATACAAAATGAGAGGGGGGAGAACATAGAGAATTCAATATAAAACTATAAATTTTCATTTCAGTCTGTTTAATTTTTTTGAAAAACTATCATAAATACTACACATTGTTTTCAAAGGTACCCAGCTTTTCTGTGCTTCCTTTTAAGATTTCTTTTGTTCTCTGCCATGCATTTTTATTTTTTATTTAAGCTACTTTAAAAGAATATTTTATTATTCAGGAATAGTTATCATGTAAGATATCAAAGATATCAATAAAAATTTATCTTAAAAAGCAAATAAGTAGACTAGGATTAGAGAACCTATCAAAAATACTAAGTACATGTGTACTTTTGCACCTCTTAATTCACTAGCCAGTCTTACTAAGTTACAATCATTATATATTTTTGGATCATAGCCCCATAGATTTAGAACCAAAAGGTACCTTAGTGGGTAGCCAGTATATTTTCTCCTCCTCCTCCCCCTCTTTCTCCTTCTTCTTCTCCTTTTCCTCCTCTCCTTCTTCCTCGTGCTTCTCCTCCTCCTTCTTTTAAATGTGAGGAAATTGAGGACCAAACAGGTTAAATGGTTTGCTCAAGGTCATACAAGTATAAAATGGCAGAGCTGATTTTCAAACCTAGTTTACCTGACTACAAACACAACACTTTTTCTACTAGACCTTTTATTGTCAAACAATGTTTTTTACTGCAGCTGCAATTTTAGAACTATGCATTAAGCAGATTCATTTTTTAAACTAAAATTAAAAAATAACAAGCATTTCCCTTTTCTTCCCCATGAGAAAAAAGTGAAACAATTTTAATAAGTATGTCATTATCATCATCATCATCAGGAGAAGAAAGAGAAGGAAAAGGAGAAAGAGAAGGAGGAGGAAGAGGAGGAGGAGGAGGAGAAGGAGAAGGAGGAGAAGAAGAAGGGAGAAAGAAAGAAAAAAAAGGAAGGAAAAGGAAGGAAGGAAAAGGAAGGAAGAAAAGAAGGAAGGAAGGAAGGAAAAAAAGAAAGGAAGCAAGGAAGGAAGAAACGTCAAGTAAAACAAATTCCCCATGTTGGTCATATCCAGAAATATATGTCTCATTCTTCATTTTGAGTCCTGTATCTTTCTGTCAAGAAGTGGAGAGAATTCTTCATCATTGGTCCTTTGGAATCATTGTAGGTCATCACATTGATCAGAATTATCATTTTCCTAAATTGTTTCTATTTGTAATATTGATATTATTGTACCGTTGTATTTGCTATTGTTGTAGAAATTTCCTCATTGTGCTCACTTTACATTAAGTTTCCCTGAAACTATACCTTTAATGGTTATACATCTCTTTGATAATATCTCTTACATGACTTTGAAACAATATGTTGAATTTCTTAAATAATTTTGGAAAGAAATGCAGGTACTTTTTCTGTTCTCTGAGTATGGAAGCATTCACATTTGTTGATGTTTATCAAGTTTAGAATAACAAAATAGTTATAGTAAAACATATATTTTAAACAATTTTCATTTAAGTTTTTTTTTCATTTTATTAGTAATATGATATATCCTACTTATGTCTACTATGAGTCTTGCCATTGCCTTTTTATTGACCCATAATTTTATAGAGTTTACTGCTCTATAATTTGTAGTTATATACTTAGAAAACATTGTTGCTAAAAATGTATGGTTTGATTTTGTTCGTTTGTTTGTTTGTCTTAGGGACATCCATGTGCCTTCCTTCTATTTTGTATCTAGCTCATTATCTATCTGCAATGTCTACATACGGTTTTATTATTCTTATGGATTAATTTTCCAAATAAAACATTCTAAAAATGATTTTGTAAGACTGAATAATATAGCAAGATCAAATCCATTTATATTTAATTCTGAGCTTGTTTTAAGCTTCCTCAGTGATAGCACAAAGAGGGGCTTAATTCTTAATGTACTTGATTTAGACCAAGGGTTCTTAGCTTTTCTGAGTTATGGACCCTTTGACAATTTGGTGAAGCTTATGGACCCTTTCTCAAAATAATTTTTTTTAAATGCTTAAAATAAAACCTATAGGATTACAAGGAAATCAGTTATAATGAATTACAGTTATCAAAGTATTTGTAAAAATAAGGTTGCAGACCTCAGGTTAAGAGGTCCTAATTTAATCTGAAATAAAATACTAGATATTGATTGTATGGCAAGTGTCAGAGTGGTGATTAGAGTAGATAGCTAGGGCTTATACTTAGTGTGCTGAAATTTAGAGAGTAAAAAAGTGTAACATATGAACTCATTCATCATTGTAGAAGAAAGTGAACTTAGCAGCCAGTTAACCATTATAAATAAAACCCATCTGTAGGCTATTATAATAAATAATTCCTCCCCTCCCCCCCAGCTCAATGCAATTTCTCTTAATTACTTTTTGTATCATTTACACATCATGAATCACCCAGCTGAATTGAAGGTAAGAAAGGGTCATACTACTAGGTCCAGCAACAGGCCTGGTAAATGGCATTTATTTCTGAGAGGGTCACTGTATTTATTTATTTTTTATTCTATTAGTGGAATATTTGATTAATATTTTGGCAGCTAGGTATCAAAGGATAGAACTCTGAAGTCAGGAAGACTCATCTTCCTGTGTTTAAATCTGGCCTAATTGTGTGAGCCTGGGCAAGTCACTTAACCCTGTTTACCTCAGTTCCTCATTTATAAAATTAGCTGTAAAAGGAAATAACAAACTACTCTAACATCTTTGCCAAGAAAACCCTAAATTGGGTCATGAAGAGTTGGACATGACTGAACCAACTGAACAGAAACTAAAATAGAATTTCACTAGAAAAATAGAATTTTCAAATTCTGTTTAAGTATATACAACTATTGGTTTTCATACAGTATTTTTATTGAATGGATGCAGTGAAGTTCTTTTAATTTGTGTTAGTTTTTCAGACTATGGGTTTGATGAACACTTTTTAGTTATTTGTCAACAGTGTATGGAGTATTCAAATTTCACTAAAGAAAATTAAATGTTTTTGCTCATGTCTTAGCTTTTTAAAAATAGTTATGGTTTTAACCACTAATACAAAAATTAAAATGCTCAGCATTTCACTAAAAAGCCAAAGTATATCTGAATATACACCCCCTAATATTTTTTGAATAGGCTAATTATGTTGCCTACTCTCTATCAAAGTTATTTTTATTGTTGCTCATGAGATGGTGAGGAATTAAGCTAGAAGACTAAACAAAAGAGTAAAGGTCCAAGGAGGGAGCAGGAGGAATAGGGAGGACTTGGGAAGATGTATGAAAGAGATAACCCCGCATTTTTCTGCCTTTAGAATATCTGATTGTGGAAGAGATGATAATTTGGGTTTAGCCTAACTAGTCTTGCACACTGGGAAGTTTCTGAAGTAGTAACAGATATTCTAGAAGCAGGAAAAATGGTGATGCTACATTCTCATAATATTGCAAGAAACTTTGAACAAGCAAGTTGAGTTCCACTTAGTTAACTTAGTTTCATTGCAATAGTTTATCTTAATTTGTGTGAGGCAGCAGTTGGGCTGATTGATTTTATTACTTTAATCCCCTCTGAGAAAACTATAGCCCTGAAAGCAATTGGGAACCTGATAAGGAAAAAAGTCAAACCACTCTCAGTTACTTGACATTTAGGATTCCTAAAAATTCTTTTGCTTACTGAGATAACCATAGAAGGATGAGTAAAGAATCCATTCTCTGCCCCTACTCATCTCTATCACACAAATCACCTTATAGACTTCGGTTTCAAGCTTTGTTTGAAGTAGTGACTTCTTGGTAGTGACTCAGACTGACTCTCCAGCATCCACACCTTTCAGAAAGATGGAGCATGATATTTACCCAGACCAGAGAGGGTGACCAGAAAGAGTGAAAAAAGAGGTTTCTTATAACTTTAAATACAGATATCCTCTCTTCCCCCTCTCCCCTTTCCCTCCTTGAGTTTCTACATATCAAAAAGCCAGTCAATCATCTTCAACTCCCATTTTGAAATGGGTTCTGAAATTGTCCAGTGCTAATGATCTGGAAAAGAGAAAAATATCATGAGAGAAACTAGGGAAGATGCTAAACAGTGCAGAGACTTAATTCAAAGCTCTACAAACAAAATGTTAAGGAGCAAAAGGCAAAAAGGCAGACAAATAAAAATTAAGAATAGGGCATGTACCCAGGTGAATAATTCAGAAAAGAAACTCAAAGAAAGGAGGAAAAATGAGTACAGAATCAAGAAAAGGTCACAACACAATGAAGAAGCATTATACTTTTCCAGGAGTGGCCTGAGTATACCCAATGCAAAAGAAAACAAAATAATGCACTTATATAACAACAGATTACCAGTTATATACACTTTGATTAACTGGTAATCTGTTATGTATTTTGAATCCTCCCTGATGTTCTGTTGGGCACATAACAATGTTTTTTGTTTTGTTTTGTTTCATTGTGTTTTTTATTCCTTTTCTGTTTTTCTTCTTTCTTATTCTGATTTTTAAGTAAAATAAATTTTAAAATATAGATGTGTAGGAAAATTTGATAAAAGAGAATTAAAGGGCAGCATCACTGGAAGAACACATAATTCATATACAAATGCAAGTGATTGACATTAAGTATATTTTACCATACCACAGTGTCCCCTTTATGAATTAAGATCTCAAAGAATAAGACTCATTAAAAAATTTTTTTCACAAAACAAAACTTTAAAAAAAGAAGTGGAAAAGAAGATAATGTGACCAATGATCATACTAATAAATGAATATAACAAAATATAGAGCAAAGCTTTTGACCTCTAGAAGGTCTACCTACATGTAAAATACGTGTAAAGAGTAAGGTTGGTACTTTGTACAGAAATCCGTCACTTAAATTCAATTCACTTGTAAATCATGATGTTATTTTCCTGATGTCATGGTCCTCTTTGAGAATGAAGGACAAATAGCGATTTGTGAGCAGTAGTAGTTGGGGACCCAATTGGCCAGTTCCAGTTGGGCAATACAGTTCATTCACGTATTAATTTGTTTATTCATGCCATCCTTACTTTCCTTCTCATTTTCCTTTCTTTCCTCTTTTCTTCCCTCCTCTCCCTCTGTGCACAAAGGGAAACATACCCTTACCTGTGGATTCTCTGCCCAAAGGATTATAAATTTTGATTGCTAAAACCTGGCATGATGTCTTGGAGTTCACACCCTAGATTTCTTTTTAAAGGACCATGCATTAAATTCAAATCACTCTGGCTTTCATTGATTGGCCAATAATAGATCCCAGTCCAAACCTCACTTGGTCATTGTTTCGGCCCTGATGGCTCAGGCTGAGTGTAAATAGTAACTGTTTCTGTTTTGGCTAGAAACATTAAGGCTCTTTCCAGATTGATTTTTTTTGTTGTTGTTTAACTAGGAAAAAAAGAAAATTCTTTGCCTCAATTCTTATCCAGCTTTAATCACTGATTGGGCATTGCCACCCAAACTGAATCCTGTTAAAGACCTTAGAAAGGACAAAGTCTCCCACTGCATCCAGGGCCATCTGTAGTCATCCTGCTTTCTATCTGGCCACTGGACCTATATGGCTCTGGAGGGAAAGGGCAGGTGACCTTGCCCAGCTCTTCTTCACTTAAATCCAATTCATTTACAAGTCATGACATCACCTTCCTGATATCACAGTCCTCTTCTGAGAATGAAAGACAAATCACAAATAACATGGAAAGAAAAAAGAAACAGTGTACAAGTGTATGTTCCACGATTGAGAGGCTATTTTCTTGAAGACAATAGAAAGGGAAAAAAGGGAAAGAGAAGTAAACGGACAGTTCTTGGAAAAGTAGATTACAAGTTAATAATATTAAGATAAGATGGATGGGATAAAGAAAGGGAGAATTCTGAGTTATATTCTTCTCCTGGCATGGAAAGAAAAGAGTCAGATGATAAAAATACAGAAATAAATAAAAAAGAAGAAAGCAAGAATAATATATTTTTAAAATTTTAATAGTTTTTTATTTACAAGTTATATGCATGGGTAATTTTACAGCATTGACAATTGCCAAACCTTTTGTTCCAATTTTTCCCCTCCTTCCCCCCACCCCTCCCTAGATGGCAGGATGACCAATACATGTTAAATATATTAGAGTATAAATTAAATACAAAATAAGTATAATGTCCAAACCATTATTTTGCTGTACAAAAAGAATCAAACTCTGAAATAGTGTACATATAGCCTGTAAAGGAAATCAAAAATACAGGCGGGCAAAAATATAGGGATTGGGAATTTGATGTAATGGTTTTTAGTCATCTCCCAGAGTTCTTTAGCTGGGTATAGCTGGTTCAGTTCATTACTGCTCCATTAGAACTGATTTGGTTCATCTCATTGCTGAAGATGCCAGGTCCATCAGAATTGATCATCATGTAGTATTGTTGTTGTAGTATATAATGATCTCCTGGTCTTGCTCATTTCACTCAGCATCAGTTCGTGTAAGTCTCTCCGGGTCTTTCTGAAATCATCCTGTTTGTCATTTCTTACCAAAAATAATATTCCATAATATTCATATACCACAATTTATTCAGCCATTCTCTAATTGATGGGCGTCTACTCAGTTTCCAGTTTCTGGCCACTACAAAGAGGGCTGCCACAAACAGCAAGAATAATATTTAAAGTAAAATCAAGAAACTTGGAAGAGTGAATAGAACTGAAGTAGATAGAGAGAGCCTATGAAAAAAGAATAGCATCATATTGGTATTAGCAGAACTAATAACAGGGATCAAAGATTCATTAAAAGAGAAAATGAGTAATAATGAAAACAAACTGATAGAATGGAATGTAGCCTTTATAAATTCTGGGGATCCTTACTCTGGCAAATCAGGTCCTAGAGCAAGATTACCTATACATCCTTAGATAATTATCTCTACTTTCATTTGAGGTCAGTTCTTACCTAACTCTCATTCTTACTGTCAGATCCTTAAAGCAGGACCACATCTCCCCCTAGGATTCCAGAGGTAATACAAGGACTTATAGGATTCTTTTTAATGCTATAAGTACAAACCCTGATTCTGGTGTGTTGTCTTTTATATTAATCACCAGTTAAGTCAGTATCTCTTTTGTATCTTTAAGAGAATTATTAATTAGCACTATCAGTATCATTTAAACAATTAACATCAATTAGCTTTTACAAAGGCATATTTGCTGAAAATATACAGGAAGAAGTATGAACTATTTCGCCAAGATCTTAGGGGACATTCTTCCTTGCATAATCTTGGTTCCTAAGGAGAATAGGCTAAAACTTATTAAAGCAATTGCTCCCACCAATTTCACTTCTGAATGTATTATAACCAATGGATAAGCCAATCCCTCTTGGTTTCCTTTGATTCATTGCTGTATTGTATCAAACCAGTCACTTACAGTCTATTCTTTATTGGGCTATGTGGCCATCAAACTTTGATCTGGATTGTTATTGCTGGTCACCTGGTGGTTCACCCTTCTGACCTTCCAAAGCTCAGAAGCCATAGGTTAACCCATTTCATTTCTAATATTCCCTCCTAAGGTAGAAAGATTAGGCACTGGGGCTATCTGTTTATAATTTCATGTTGTGAGATAGGATCAATAGCTCTGCTTTTCCTTCCTAACTAGAGGGTTACTAATTGTCCATTACTTACACAAAAAATATCTGATAGAAAAGAATGATTCACTATGGCTGTTTAGTGCCTTTTGATTGCACATTTGGTTCTGGTTCAGCATTCAATTACAAGTCCACTTCTTCTTCTTCTTCTTTTTTTTTTTTTTTTTTTTGCTGAGGCAAATGGGATTAAGTGACTTGCCCAGGGTCACACAGCTAGGAAGTGTTAAGTGTGTGAAGTCAGATTTGAACTCAGGTCCTTCTGACTTCAGGGCTAGTGCTCTATTCACTGCACCACCTAGCTGCCCCACAAGTCCACTTCTTTATGATGTATAGTTAGCAGATCAGAAGCAAATACAGAATACTTGTGCATTGTCTGAAATTCATGTAGGGTACTGTATTAGGTGGAGTCAATTGCATATGCTTATAAGTACTGGGCTCTCATTGGCTAGATATACAAACCCAATAATTATAGCTTTAACGGTGAGTGGTTTAAACTCCTCAAAAAAAAAATGTAAAAGAATAGTAGTTTGGATAAGAAAAGAAAACATAACAATTTGCTGCACACAATAAACACATCTAAAGAATAAAGATATACACAAAATGAAACTGAAAGACTGGAACAAAATTAATTATGTGTCAAATGATGCTCCCAAACCAGAAGTTTAGGTAATGATTTCAGATAAGGTTGCAATAAAAATTCACACTATCAAGACAAATATACAAGGAAATTATATTTTTATTACTAAATATATAGTGCAAATGACATGTCTAAAAAAAGAAAAAACTAAAAATATTTCAGGAAGCATTAATATTCCTCTTTAAAAGTAAAATAAATCCAAGAGAAAAATAAACAACCTCCCCTTCTTCTGTACTGCTAAATAGATTGTGGGAAAAATAGATATAAAAGAATTCTGGTGTTTTATGAATAAGAACATTAAAGAATATATGTGTTTCTTAGCATCAATGGCTCATTTAAAAAAAATGGCCATGTGTTTGGGTACAGGGAAATCACAAGTAAATGTCAGAAAGATGAAAAGTTAAACTCATAATTTATATACCACAGTGTAATAAAAATAGTAATTAATACAGGGAACCTCAGCAAAAAATAGAGGCATAAATTTAGACTTAGTAACAATCTCATGAATAAGTGGGACAAAAGACATATCAAAGAAAAAATTAATAACTATGTAAGAGAATAATAACAATGAAACAGCCTACCAAAACTACACCCTTAAAAATTTAGGGATGTAGTTATAACAATCCTCAGAAGAAAAAATAGTTCTAAAACACATAGCAACAAAATATATTTATAATTTATGCACAATTTTTAAAAACTAAATAAATTAATAAATCTAAATTGTCACAAAAGATTTAATCTTCAAAATCAGAGGATAAATAGGTAAAATGGAAAGTAAATCCACTATCAAAATGAAGGGAAAAATTCTGAGAACATCAAAACTAATAAATCATTAGCCAATTTGATCAAAAAAAGAATAATAGGAAGAAAATCAAATTAACAGAATTGAAACAACCTGGTGAATTCATAAGTAATTGACAGAAAATTGAAAAATTGTCAGAAAATATGCCCTCTTGGATTTGTGATTCATGTAGCTTTATGAAACTATGAACTCTATCATGGAGGGTTAACCAACATGGATAGATCATAGTGGAGAGCTCTGACAAAAGATGATCCATTGGAAAAGGAAAATGGCAAATCACTTCAGTATGTTTGTAAAGAAAACTCCATGGCCAGTATTAAAATATTAAAAAATATGACATGGTTGAAGAAGATGAGCAATTCATGCTGGAAGGGTATAGGGTGCTTTGGTACATGAATCATGAAGAATTGAACATGACTGAATGATTGAACAATAACAAATGCATTTACATGTCAGAAAAACTGAAAACTTCAAGGAAGTGAATGATTACTCACAAAAATACAAACTGCTCCAAAATAATAAAGAAATAGAAATCTTAAGTAACCTTTTTTTTGTATATATATGATTTTAAAAATATTTTAAGCTTAAATATAAATTTTTTAATTGCCATTTGCACAGCATTCAAGAGAGTATTCAAAATACAAAGCAATGAATTTCCTTTTCAAGAAAGCCTAGATAACAAGTGCTACACATTGTATTCAGAGATGTACACTGTTGTTTATAGGTTTTCTTTTGTTCTCTGCTGTGTACTTTTTATTCCCCCCTCCCCTCTTAAGAAAGCTACAATTAAGTGTGGAGATAGATAAATACACACACCAAAATATGTCAAATCTGTACATATTCACACACACAACTGAACATATGTATATATAATTGAATATATATACCTACCTATATATGTATTTCATATAATTGAATATATACCTATTTATATATGAAATACATATATATTGATATCTGTAATCATACATATATACATTCATATGCATATATGCAAGACTGTACTCTGTTTATTTCTAGTTGTGCTATGTTTCTCTGAAGGTGGATATTATCTTCTTTCTTAAGTCCAAGTTTTTCCACCAGGTTATCATTTTCTATAACACAACAAAATTCCAATCTCATACTATCTAGTTAGTTCAAATAGTCTAAAACAATATTGATTATTATGGCTGACAATTTCTCTATTTTTTATCTTTTGATTAAATCTATTTTAGCTGGAACTTTGTCTGAGATCATGATTACTACTACTCTTTTTTTAACATAATAAATTCTACTTGTGTGTATCTCTCATTTTTATAATATTTCTTGAAAACAGCATATTGTGGAATTAAAATTTCAAATCTATTATCTGTTTTCATTTTATAGGTGAATTAATTCAATTTACATTTAAAGCTATAATTACTTGTATATTTTCCTCCTTCCTATTTTTCCTTACTATCCTTCTCACCCTATTCCTTTCCCTTTTTACTCTTCTACTTAACTTCTACCCACTACCTTGCCCTTCTATGCCTCAATCTTCTCCCCTTGCTTTCTTATTTCTTTCTGAATCTAGAAGACTTTGATATATATATATATTTCTCTTTTTAACTCAATTCCAATGAAAGTAAGATTTTAACTTCTCCATTCTAACTTCTTCTGTAGTAATGTTCCCTTTTTGTGTGTTATCTGTATAACTGATTCTTTTTTATCTCTCTCTACATAGCTTTACTTTATTTTTTTATCATAATCAGTCAGCTTAAGTCTTTCTTGCAAACTACCCACATAAAAACAACTGATAATATGTTTCGCATGTAAGCTGTAAAAGATTTGACCTTATTGAGTCCCTTATAGTTGGTTCTTAATATTTATAGTTCTCCTGGATGTTATATTTCAAAGTTTCCACTTTAGTTTGACTGTTTTTGTCAGAAAAACGCTGAAAGTCTTTGTTTATTAAATGTCCATTTTAAAAATTCAGGATTAATTTTTTTAAATATATATTTTATTTTTTTATGATAACTTTATATTGACAGAATCCATGCCAGGGTAATTTTTTATAGCATTATCCCTTGTACTCACTTCTGTTCCGATTTTTCCCCTCCCTCCCTCCACCTCCTCCCCTAGATGGCAAGCAGTCCTATATATGTTAAATATGTTGCAGTATATCCTAGATACAATATATGTTTGCAGAACTGAACAGTTCTCTTGTTGCACAGGGAGAATTGGATTCAGAAGGTAAAAATAACCCGGGAAGAGAAACAAAAATGCAAATAGTTCACATTCATTTCCCAGTGTTCTTTCTTTGGATGTAGCTGCTTCTGTCCATCATTTATCAATTGAAACTGAGGTTTCTTTGTCAAAGAAATCCATTTCCATCAGAATACATCTTCATACAATATCGTTGTCCAACTGTATAATGATCTCCTGGTTCTGCTCATTTCACTTAGCATCAGTTCATGTAAGTCTCTCCAAGCCTCTCTGTATTCATCTTGCTGGTCATTTCTTACAGAATAATAATATTCAGGATTAAATTTAAGGGTAAGTTTGCCTTGCTGTAATCTCACCTCTTTTGTTCTATGAAATATAGTATTCCAAAACTCATGGTTCTTCAAGGTAGTGGCTAGCTGCTAGGTCTTGTATAATTCTTATTAGCTCCATGATATTTAAACTGTTTTTTTTTCTTGCTGCTTCTAATATTTTCTCCTCAACTTGGGAGGTTTGAAAGTTGGCTATGATATTCCTGAAAGTTTTCCTCCTCTGATGTCTTTCAGTTGGTGATCAGTGAATTTTTGTTTCTATTTCTGTCTTGCTTTTTTATTCTAGAACTTTACCTTGATAATTTTTTATAATTTTATATTAAGATTCTTTTTTATCATAATTTTCAGGTAATCTGATTCTTATATTGTTTCTCCACAATTTGTTCTTCAGGTTGTTGGAATCTTTACAAACTGTTAAGTTATTAGAGTTGATAGAGACAATAATTATCTAATTTAGCATGGTTCAGTATCATTGATCTAATCCTCAAAAGAGATGTTTTGGGCCAGAGGAAGCCTTAGTATCAATTCAGATCAATAATTACCCCAAAAAGCAGCCAGCTGGTAAAAATACAAAGGTTTATTTCTCCTTCCAAGTCTTGTCTCTTTCCTTGGGCCCGGATAGCTAGATTCTTAGATAAAAAGTTGTAATGAATCTTTCTTGCCTCCGAGAAAAGGCTTTTGGCTCTCCCAGAGTGCTCTGTGTCTGGCCCAGAGTGCTCCTCTCCAATGTAATTCAGCTGAACTCTCTTTAACCCGAAGTAACTAACTAACCTGAAGCTAAGAGCCTCTTTATATGTGATCTCCCAAAGGTTGACTCTTCCTTCTGGAAGCACACCCAAGGGAGGTGTGAATTCACAAAGTTACAAAGTTTGCTTTGTGAATCTCCCATACTTGTGAACTCCAATGAGTACTGGTGTGAACACAAGCATTCTATCAATCAGTTCTACTTAGTACCTTGTTTCAGGTTCTGGCCCAAAACATCTCTTGTAAGATCAGATCAGTGATACTGAACCATGCTAAATTAGATAATTATTGTCTCTATCAACTCTAATAACTTAACAATTTGTAAAGATTCCAACATCAGGTCTGTTATTTTTCTGATAAGATGCTTCACATTCTCTTCTATTTTTTTCATTCTTTTGATTTGTGTGTGTGTGTGTGTGTGTGTGTGTGATAGAATGTTATAAGTTTCCCTTTGCCCAATTTTAGTTTTCAAGGAATTATTTTCTTCCTTACGTTTTTATTCTCTTTCATGTTGCTTGAATTTCTTTTCATATGGATTGTTCTTATTTTTCCCTAATTTTCCCTCAATTTCTTATTTTATTTTTTGAAGTCCTTTCTAAATTCTCAGAATATGAAACCTGATCTTCTCTATCACCATAGTAGCTACCTATGGTTGGTTCTTTCTCCTTTGCTAGCTCATTTTTATTTCATTTTATGTTAAGCAACTACTAGTGTGATCAAGTTCTAGGCCAAAAGTATGGAAACAATGTCCTATGCCTCAAATCTTTCTTACTATTATTTTCTGAACTCTATTCAGGGGCTCAACTTTGTGCCCTCCTTTCCAATCCTAAACCTCTCCACTACTAGCCTCTGCTCACAATGTCCTGCCTGTGATATTATTCCCTGTCATCCCTCGGTGGCTGCAAAACATAGCTGTCTTCTCTTCCTTGGAAGTGAAATCAGGAACTATTTGCCAGCTGGTGCCTACAACCAGCAGGGTCCCTGCCCCTCTGCTATTGCACTCAACAAGTGTGGGGTATTTCCTTCTCCCTGGTAGCAACAGTCCAGCCAAAGATACATCTGGTCAGCACAGCTGTGCGTTGTGTCTCACATCCCTTGATAAGGGAAGGTCCTTCAGCTTTCTATTCCTCTGTCTGACTTTATTGTAGTTATAAATGAGCTCTCTTTCAAGCAGATTTACAACTTATCCTGTGGTTGAAAAGGATAAATTATAAAATTCATTTTTATGGAAGATAGGAGATTTATAGAATCTCTTTTGACTGTGAAAGAGTTGAAAATAAACAATTCCCTTGGAGTTAATGATGCTACTCATAATGTTTGGTTAGTGTTCTAAAATTCAAACTCTAAAATTATTCAATGAAACTCATAGGATTGGTTTTCTTCTACAATATAAAAAACATGATAGATTTTTTTTGCACATGACATTTTATTATCTCCATAAAAATTCATCAGAAAGAAATTCCTACTGATGTTAATAAAGTATGTCTAAGCTTCATTTTTGTTTTTGTTTTTTGTTTTCCTTCAGGAGTATAGATCAGTGATTTCAGGGTAGTCCTTGAAAACTCAATTCTTACTCTTAACTGCAAGACAAGTTTAAAAAATTCATGTCCCTACTCTGAATTGATGGAAACTGTAAAGATGACTTTTTATTTTTAGACCTATTCCCATTTTTTCATTCCTTTCCTGAAACTCAGTTTCTTCTTCAGCAAAAGAGTTGAGTCTCGATGCCCTTTCCTTAGAGGTCTAACTAACATCCGATAAACTAAAGAAATTCTGTAGACGAGCCTAGCACGTTCACACATTAGTCAGATACTCACACACATCCAGTTCTCAAGATCATTTGCTCTACAGAGGAGCCTCTTTCCCCCGTAAACCTGCGATTGGACAGAAGTGGTCTCGGTAACATAGCAACCGATGACCCCACCTACTTACCTCCTTTCTGTCTCCTCCCCAATCCTGGGTCAGCTTGAGAAAGAGAGAGGAAGCAGAGTGCGTCGTCTAGAAAACAGCAGCTTAGGGCGGAGTCTCGTTGCCTAAGAAACAGCATCTTGGCGTCTGTTCCCCTCCCCCCACCCGCTTCCTTCCTTCCTCCCCCTCCCCCAGTATTTCTGGGGTCTCTGGCTAGGATTTTTTCTGTCCCTAAGACATAAGCATCCAGACTACACGCATGCGCGTGGGGAGACCGTCTTCTGTTTCTCCTGAGGGGATCTTGGAGGCGTAACTATGCCAGGATGTTTCCAGTCCCTGCGTCCTCCCTCCTCCCAATCTTGCCTCCCCCACATCCACGGATCACAGTGAGCCCTGTCAATTCTCTAGACCTCTAAAGTTTTTATTTTGTGCGTCAAGTCAGGAGTACAAAAAAGATACCTGAATTTTTTCTCTTAAAAAGTTTTATTTTCCCCAGTATTTAAAAAAAAATGTATTGATCTCTTTTGTTTCTACATTCATTCAATAAACATTTATTACGCTCCTATCCGTGCCAGGCACTGTGCAATTTGGGGGGATTAAAAGAAAGTTCTTGCTTTCGAAAAGCAACGGGAGACAAACGTGCAAATAACTAACAAACACAAGATTTATGCGCCTGGTTGACTAGACCTGACTGACTAGAAGGATTATAGAATCCTGACAATGATAGAAAAATGTAAAGGGGAGGGAGGAGAATATAATAAATTCAATTTTGAACGTGTTGACTTTAAGGCATCTACTGGACATTCAGTATGAAATGTCCAGCAGGCAACTGGAAATGTGAGAGTGGAGGTCAAGAGAGAACTGGATAGATTTGCAAATTATCAGCATAGTGAAAATAATTGAATCCTTATTCTTGTATATATTGGGAGCAAATAGGTCATCCAGTGGTTGGTGTGCTGGGCCTGAAGTCAGGAAGGCTAAATTTCTTGAGTTCAAATCCATTCTATTTGTTACTAGTTAGTTGTGTTACTAGTTGTGTGACTTGGGAAGTACTTAAACCAATTTGCCTCAGTTCTTCATCTATAAATGAACCAGAGAGAGAAATGACACACTACTCTAGTATTTCTGCCAAGAAAACCCTAGATGGAATTATAAAGAGTAGAAGATGATTGAAAAAAAAGCGACTTAACAATATTATATAAATACAATAGATTAAAAAAATCCATGTTGTAATGCAGAGTTTGTGGAAATTCCACGAATGAAGATCTAGTAAAGAAGATTGAGAAAGAATGGTCAGATAGTTATGAGGAGAACTAGGAGGGAGTGTTACGAAAACCTAGAGAAAAGAGATAATAGAGGGCGGGAAGGGTAATATTCTGATTATTTTTAGTATTAAGCAAAAAACACATGGATCAATTTATTTTAATTTTTTAAAAAGTCTAAACAAATGCCCAGATAAAAGGTTACATTTTCAAAAGGCATATATTACAATAAGTTGACATTTTAGATAACTCAACTTTTCAATATTCCTGTTGAATAAGTAAAATTCAAAGGTGATGTTAGAAAAGGGTATTAGAAAAGAGTTTTCTCCTTAATCAATCATTTAAACTAATTTGTAGAGAGAAAAGAGTAGCCCATGCTAGAATGACTTAGAAAAGGATTCCTTTTGGTAAGCAAATCCAGAGATCAGAAATGTTCATATTCATCTAGTTTCCTTTCTAAGTCTCATCAAGGCAAACAAGGAGTTTGAGATAGTATGTCAGGTGTCCAAGTGTGGAATTCAACTGCTTGGTGTGAGTGGATTAACAGGACCTTGGTAGTATCAAAGGGCACTGGCTTTATAGTCAGAGGAATCAGGTTTAGATTCCATTCCTGATGATTAGGTAGTATTTGAGTGACCTAAAAGAAAATTTTCCAGCTCCCTGAGGCTCAGTTTATTCATCAGCAAAATGAGAGAAATGGGACTCAATCAACAATGAAATCTTTTTTTCTTCTCAGCAATACAGTGATCTAAGAAATTCTATTTTCATTTTTTTTCTTTTTCATGTTTTTTTCCCTTTTGTTTTGATTTTTCTTTCATAACATGAGTAATATGGAAATGTGTTTAAAATGATTGTACATGTACAACCTATATCAGATTGCTTGCTGTCTTGGAATGGGGAGAGAAGGAAGAGAGGAAAAAATTTGGAACTCAAACTTTTATAAAAGTGAATTTTGAAAACTATCTTTATATGCAATTTGACAATTTGACATGACTTAGTGTATGATTTATGGTAATGATTGATTAGATAATGAGTTCAATTTTGGACATGTGGAGTTTAAAATGTCTATGGGACAGCCAGTTCTAGGTGCCCAATTGAGATATGATCCTGGAAATCAGTAGAGGTTAGAGCTGCTTTAAGCAACTCTAATTGTCAGCATGGAAATTAAAATCAAATCCTTGAGAATTGATGAGACCACAAAGTGGAACTGTATAGAAAGAGAAGAGAAGAGAAGAGTGTCCAAGACATACTCATAGGATATCCATGATAAGCAGGTGTGATCTAGTTGAAAATCCAGCAAAAAGCCTGAGAAGAAGAAGTTGGGAAGGAGATTTCTCTATTATCCCTTTTCCTCCCCTTCCCAGAGAACCATAGCACTTAACAAGAGTTCTTATCTCTTGACAGTCTGCTGAAGCTTATGGATCCCTTCTCAGAGTAATGTTTTTAAATGCTTAAAACACAGAGGATTACAATGGAAACTAATTATATTGAAATACAGTTATTAAAAAAATTAAAAATAGTTCATGGATATTCCCCATCCCCACCTTCCCATCCCTGCCAAGAACTCCTACTTTATAGATAGAACTGTTGTAAAAAGAAGAGAATTTTTCTTTAGTAAAACTAATCAGCACATGAAAGAATATGACCTTATATATATAGTGAAGCCCTGTAAATTTAAATAATAATCATAATAGCTAGCATTTATATAGTACTTCAAAGTTTGTAAAGCACTTATATATACTTTCTCACATAAAGAAAGCCCTTTCCCTCCTCATTTCTCCATCTTTAATTTTATGGAATGAATTCAGTTCAATTCAGTAAAGTTATAAAGCATATACTTTGTGCAGGGTATTGTGCTAACCTTCCCTGGGGAGCACAAAAAAATAAAAAAATAACACAATGTTTGCCTTCAAAGAGCCTTCATTCTTAAAGCAAAGAATTATTCTCAGTTTTTCATTTTTTTCATTTTTCATGTTCTCATTTTTTGTGCTCAGGATAACATTGGCATTTGACTCAGAATTATAGATTCTTTGGACATAAATGAGAGAGGGAGCTCAATAAGTCCAATCCTCTCCTTTTTATATATGAGGAAACTGATACTTTGGGTTACACATATAGTTAGTAAGAAGCAAAAGCAAGTTACAAAATACAAATTCATTTTATTTTATATCTTTTTAAAAATTGTATACTTTTTAAATGTTCAAGCTTCTTTTGTCCAGATGAGATGAGTATATAGGATATTTTCATAGCATCATAAATGTAGAAACAGAAGGGAATTCAGGAGTCAAATAATTCAATGCCTTCAACTCTACAAATGAAGGAACCAGAAGCAGTTAGCCCAGTAGGTAGAGCATCTATCAGCTTTGAAGTCAGAAGGATCTAAATTCAAATCCCTGCCTCAGACATTTAGCACTTAGCACTTACTAGCTATGTTACCCTAGGCAAGTCACTTAATCTCAACTGTTAAAGAAACTAAATGAGGCAGGAAATTAAGTGACTCTCTTCTTTCCAAATACAAGAAATAAAAACTAGGAGAGTGTGATGTAATGAGAAGAAGGGGTGTTCAAATCTATCTTCCGCCATTTGAAGTTATGTGACCTTAAATAAAATACTTTTCTGGGTCCAGTGCTCTTGATATGTAAAAAAAGACCTCCTGAAGTTCAAAATCTATGATCCAAAGTCTGATATTTGGCCTTTAACCACAGTTTGATTCCCCTTCTTTCCATACCTCTCAGGAAGACTTATAATATAAACCATCAAATGAAGTCTTCTTAGGAAATGGGTGCTAGGAAATGTTTAATAACTGACTCTGGGGGAAGAGGGAAGGAAAGTATGCTTGGCTTATGTTTAAGTTTAATTTGCATTATTAACATTTTTTCATTATTTTAAGTTTAGACAACCTCAAAATGATTTGTAGTGTTTGTGTGTAAATATTCACTTTGAAAATTTAACAATCAATTCCAACAGGTCACTGCCTAGAACTGGGTCCAAAGTATGCAGTATCAAGTGAACTTCACCTATTCCTTACTTATCAATCATTGAAATGTTTATTGAAGCTTCCTTCAATGTGCTAGGTACTAGAGTATATGATAAGTGATTATAAATATAAATAAATTAAATTCAGCAAGTATTGAGTAGATACCCCAGATGTGTAAAACATTATGTTTTGTCTTGGGAATATTTTGGGTATCTACTTAATACTTGCTGAATTTAATTTATTTACAACCTTTTCTTTTGGTTAGATTTCTTTTGGGGATTAAAAATTAACATACCTGAAACAGAGAACAGTAAATGATGGTCATTGATCAAGTTCTAAATGGTGTGATAACAGACTAATAAATTTAATAATTGTATGGAAAATAACATTGAGAAGGGAGAAGTTAGGGAGATTACTTCATGGAGAATCTAAAAGGTAAGCATGTCTTGAGTTGGTAGAAGGGGTCCTGAGCAGGGGACTCCAGACTTGGAGAACATTTTTGAGGAGCAGGCAAAAGCAGGATTTTGTATGGTTTTCTGAAGCAGATCCTCAGAGGACTTCCTATCTCCTCCTTACCTCCCTCACTGTTCCCACTGCTATTACTCTACAGCATTGGATATGTATTTCTTAAATCATTTTCAGTCAATTTTAGCTCCTTTCCCACTGCTCTGATTCTAGCTACAGAAGAGCCAATCTTTCTGTGTGTCCCATCAAATCTCAAGTGTAGCAGGCTACTGAGGAAGTGAAGATAGCAGTTGCCATAGGTCAGTAACAAGAGAAAACATAACCTGTCAGCTTCTCGTATTGAGAAGTTATCCTTACAACATCTAACCTATTCCATGTAGGTATGGTATATGACACTCTGAAATCAAATGCTCAATCTAAATTCTATTTTCTAAAAGAAAATGCCTCTAACTTCTTCCAGGCCTAAATAACAAACAGGCTTTAACTATGGAAAACCTGACCTTCTCAGAATAGATTAGGGATGACTATCAGTATGCAGCAAACATAGCTGTTCCTTCTAAATCTTTTCAGGTGCTACAGGAAGAATTTCAACTCTTAGATTGATAGAATAGATTGGGGGGTGGGGAAAAAGAAAGAGTGAGGGTAAGGTTCAGAGAAAACTCCTGATTTTCAGTTCTATCACCATTTACTGTATTCTATAGTAGATTGTATCTTGCTATCTTACAATTCTTTAGCTGTAGAGAATTACCTTTTCAAATTCTCATATGAATATAAAGCTTGAGGCAGAAAATAAGCTATTTTTCTTGATTGGGAGTTGAGTGCATTCATAATTTGTACAGGGTAAGCATGGTAGAAGGCAGTTATTGTCTCTAATAAGTGCGTGGTTTTATTGGTATACACATATACAAAACCCTGGGTAATATTTAATACTAGTATTTATCGTTTACTACCTGCAGGGATAAGTGAGGTGACAGAATGGATTGACTCAAAAATATGATTGCTAGTATATGTAAATATCTGCATAAATTGCTTAAAATAACAAGTTGTATAACCACATTGAACTAAAGGAATTCTGTTGGAATATTGGAACCCCAGTCCATGAGTTAGTTATATGAACTGAAAAATTGTTCCTTTTTAGCTTAGCCATTAGTCACCAATTATCTAAGGGAAAGGGCCACTATTTTCTCTCTTAAATTCATTTTTGTTAGGATCCTCTAGTCAGAATATTAATTATTTTTTGGCTTTGATTTCTGTTTAATTGCCTTAGGTTTTTTTTAACCTAGGCAAAATGTATCTATTAATGATAGAAGTCTCCCCTCAAAATCATTATGTCTTTAATGGAAGAGAGGTGACATTCTTCAGGTAGTACTGTGCATTTTCTATAGCCCCTGGTGCCATACAATTTCCATCTGTCTACTCCAAAGTGCTTACTGTTTTTAGCCTACAAATCCATACACAAAATTAAAATCAATTGTAGTTTGCAACAGACTGACATAGTTTGATTCTTATCTATGTATAAGGCTGCATGTCAAGCCAAATGGAGTTTGTCTTTCAATACTGCTGTCTCTGGAGAGACTAGTGGTTGTTTGCATCTTTTATTTTCTACACTTTCCTTGTTTTTATTTATTTTTTTTTCCCAAACTGTTTTCCTCTTTCTACTTCTCTACATTTCATTGCTCTGATTCTAATACAGCCAGTTCACATATCTCTTCACTGTCTTATTTTTTACTTTCAAGAGATACTAAATTATTGTAAATATAATTTGTAGAAGTCATTTAAAATAAGTATACTTCAATGAAGCCATAAAGAATGAATTAAGATGAGCACAAATTAAAATGAATGTAAGTAAAAATACAGAAGTTATTGCACAGCTAACATTTATATACATTCTTGCAGGTTTCCTTTTTTTTTCTTTTTACAATAGTCAGATGAGAGAGGTTGTACAAATGTAATATTTGTTAATATGTTTATATTTGTCATAATTTACATTTATTATATTTATTAATACTATGCAAATTCTATAGATGAAGACAGACATCCAGGCATGATGATACATGCCTATTATCACTGTGAGTAGGAAGGCAGAGACTGATGGATCACTTGAGCTTAAAGAGTTCTGAATTGTGATTAGCTAAATTGATTGCAGGGGTAGCTAGATGGTGTCATAGTGCATAGAGTGCTGGGGCTG
Organism: Antechinus flavipes; assembly: GCF_016432865.1. Taxonomy (NCBI): domain Eukaryota; kingdom Metazoa; phylum Chordata; class Mammalia; order Dasyuromorphia; family Dasyuridae; genus Antechinus; species Antechinus flavipes. Next base: position 298,766,222 of record NC_067399.1, on the reverse strand, counting down.
AAATCAGGAAGACTTATATTCTTAAATTAAAATCTGGCCTCAGATACTTACTAGCTGTATGACACTAAACAAGTCACTTAATTGTGCTTGCCTCAGTTTCCTTATCTGTAAAAAGAGCTTGAAAAAGAAACATTAAATAATCCTGCTATCTCTGCCAAAAAAAAAAAAAAAACCAAACCCTTAGGGAGTCATAAAAGAGAAGAACATGACTGAAAATAAGTACACAACAACAAACTGGGTGGCCCTAGTAAGTTTGTCATCAATATGGGTGAGTCTTTTACTTATTTTTTATATGGATGTAGGCTAAATTATGTGAACACAATTACAAAATATTTGTCACATAAATAGACATAGGTACTATAGCATTGACTTAAATCATTGTCTTATCAGAATAGCTAAATCTTTGACAGTTGATTATTTTTATTAAATTACTGTTACTATGTTCAATATTCTCCTGGATTTATTCACTTCACTTAGTATGAGTTCATATAAGTCTTCCCAGTTCTTTCTGAAAAATAGTATCACATCACAACTATATACCACAACTTATCATAGCCAATTCCCATTTTATGGTATCCCCTCAATTTCTAATTGCTTTTTGTTATCACAAAAAAGAGCCATGATAAATATTTTTATGCAAATAAGTCCTTTTCCATTTTTTGATCTTTTTTGGAATACAGAGCTAATAGTGTATTGCTAGATCAAGGGGGATGCTTTCTCTGGAATGATCCAACTCTATTACATTTCACCAACAGTGCATTATTCTCCTAATTTTTACCATCCCCTCTAGCATTTGTCATTTCATTTTGCTGTCTTATTAGCCAATTTGATAAATGTGATGCGGTATATTATAGCTGTGCTAATTTACATTTCTCTAATCAGTAGTGATTTAAAGCATTTTTATGTGATTTTTGATAGCTTCTTCTGAAAATTGTCTTTATATATTTTGATCATTTACCAAATGGAGAATGGTCCTTATTTTAATAAATTTGGCTCAATTTCCTATATATTTAAGAAATGGGATCTTTATCAATTTGCTGAAAATCCTCCCCACTTAGTTTCTTCTTTTCTTAATATTTTTGGCTGCATTAGTTTTCTTTGGGCAAAAGTTTTTTGTGTTTTTTTTTTAAATTTCAGGTAATCACAATTATTTATTTTACTTCCCATAATCCCTTCCAAATCAAAATATTGAACCAATCCTGCATTCCTGATCTAAATTCCACCTGGTCATAATGTATGATCTTTGTGATGTATTGCTATAATCTCCTTGTTGATTTTTGCTTTGTTTGTTTGTTTTGCTGAAGCAGTTGGGGTTAAGTGACTTGCCCAAAGTCACACTGCTAGGAAGTGTTAAGTGTCTGAGGTCACATTTGAACTCAGGTCTTCCTGACTTCAGGGCTGTTGCTCTATCCACTGTGCCACCTAGCTGCTCCCTTACTGTGTTTTTTAATTAAGTTTTTTGCATCAATTTTCATTAAGGAAATTGCTCTATGTTTTCTTCCTTTGATTTTGTTCTCCTTTGTTTAGGTGTCAAAACTATATTTTTATTACAAAAGTAACTTGAAAAGATTATTCCTTAATTGATTTTTAAAAATAGTTTATATAGTATTGAGATTAATTATTCTTTAAATGTTGGTAGTTACTTGTGAATCCACTGAGCCTTGGGGATTTTTTTCTTAAAGAGCTCATTGATGACTTGTAAAATGGAGATATTTAAATATTTTATTTCCTCTTAATATAAAATATTTTTTCTAAAAATTCGTTTCACTTAGATTGTCAGTATTACTGGTACGTAATTAGGCAAAATAATGCCTAGTAGTTGCTTTAATTGCATCTTCATTAGTGTTTTCATACTTTTTAAAATTTTTGATACTAGCAATTCTTTCTTAAATCTTTCTTAAATCAACTTAACCAATGATTTATCCATTTTATTGATTTTTCATAAAGCCAGCTCCTAGTTTTATTTACTAATTAATTATTTTTAATTTTCAATTTTATTAATCTATCTTTTGATTTTCAGGATATTCATTTTGATGTTTTATTGGAGATTTTTTATTTTATTCTTTTTATACACTTTTGAGTTATATAATCTATTTATTGATCTGCTCTTTCTTTCTTTTATTGATACATGCATTTAGAGATACAAAATTTCTTCTGAGTACAACTTTGCATTCCATGATTTTTTAGAATGTTGTCTCATTGTTATCATTCAATTTAATGAAATTATTGTTTCAATGATTTGTTCTTTGACCTGCTTATTCTTTAAGATAAGATCATTTAATTTTAAATTAATTTTAATCTATTTTTTCATGGTCCACTTTATTAAATATAATTTTTATTGCATTATGATCTGAAAATATTGTATTTAGTATTTTTACCTTTTTTGCATTTAATTGTGAGGTTTTATGCTCTAATACATGGTCAGTTTTATGAAGTTGCCATGTTTAGCTCAGAAAAATGTACACTCCTTTCTACTGCCCTTTAGTTTTCTTCAGAGGTCTATCACATCTAACTTGTCTAATATTCTATTAATCTCTTTGACTTCTTCCTATCTAGCTCTGAGAGAGGAAAGGTGAGGTCTTCCATTAGTATATCTATTCTCTCCTGTAATTAATTTCACTTTTTCTTCAAGAATTTATATCCTATGATCCAGACCAGTTCCAATGGTTTGATGATGAAGAGAGTCATCTACACCCAGAGAGAGGACTGTGAATGTGTTTTACAACATAGCATTTTCACTCTTTTTGTTGTTTTTTGCTTGCATTTTATATTGTTTCTCTTTTTTTCTGGTTTGATTTGATTTTTCTTGTGTGGCAAGATAATTGTATAAATATGTATGCATATATTGGATTTAATATATATTTCTACCATGTTTAACATATATTGGACTATTTGCCATCTAAGGGAGGAGGGTGAGGAAAGAGGAGGGGAAATTGGAACACAAGGTTTTGCAAGGGCTAATGTTGAAGAATTATTCACGCTTATGTTTTGAGAAGTAAAAAGCTTTAATAAAGAAAAAAAAAGAATTTATATCCAATTTCATTGCAAGATGTAGTTTTCTACTTATCCTATTTAATTAGGTCTATTTTCATCTTTTCTTTCACTGAAATCATGATTGCTATTCTTACCTTTTTTTTTTAAACTTCAGCTGAAACATAATAGATTCTGTTCCACCCCCTTGTTTTAATTCTATGTATGTTTCTCTGTTTCAAGTGTAACTCTTTGTTTCTTGTAAATAACATTGTTAGATTGCAGTTTTTAATCCATTCCACTGTTTATGCTTTATGGGTGAGTTTATCCTATTCATGTTGCAAGTTATGATTACCAAGTGTCCATTTTCTTAAATCTTATTTTTCCCCCTGTTTATCTTTGTCTCTATGTTTTATCTTTATCTGAGTACTGCTATCTTTAACTATTCTCTTTTTTATCACACACACCCTTTTTGTCTTATCTCCTTCTTCTCCTTTGTTTCTGTTGGATAAGATAGATCTCTCTTATCTATCTATCTATATGTATCTATATCTATATCTATCTTTCTATCTATCCTATCTATCTATCTATCTATATACATATTTCCCCTTTTCAAAACAATTAGAAGTTCAAGGATTCCCCTCATTTCTTTCTCTATTTTAAGAACTCTTTCTTGAGCACCTTTTTTATGTGAGATAATTTCTCCCCCTTTTCTCCTCCCTTCCTCCTTTCTCCAATCATCTCTTTTTCTCACCTATTTTTTCTTATATCACTTCAAAATAATCAACTCACTCCCATTTTTTCTATGCAGAATCCTTCTAACTGCCCTAATAATGATAAAATTCTCAGGAGATAGATGTATCATCTTCCTATATACAAAGGTAATCAGTTTAACTCTTGAGTTTTCTATGGTTTCTCTTCATGTTTATCTTTTTATGTTTCTCTTGAGTCTTTTATTCAAAAGTCAAACTTTCTATTCTGCTCTAGTCTTTTCATCAGGGATATTTGAAAGTCTTCTATTTCATTAAATATACATTTTCTCCTTGAAGGATTATACACAGTTTTGCTGGGTAGGTAATTATTGGCTGTAATCTCAGCTCTTTTGCTTTCCAGAATAACGTATTCCCAACTTTCTGCTCCTTTAATGTGGTAGCTGCTAAATATTGTGCAATTCTGACTGCGCCTACATATTTTTTGAATTTTTTTCTTACTGCTTGAAATATTTTCTCTTTGACCTGGGAATTTGACTATAATATTCCTGGGAATTTTCATTTTGAGATTCTTTCAGGTAATGATAAGGGGATTCTTTCAATTACTGTTTTACCCTCTGGTTTTAGAATGCTGGGATAATTTTCCTTGTAATTTCTTGAAACATGGTCTAGACTCTTTCATTGATCATGGCTTTCAGATAGTCCAATAATTCTTAAATTATTTCTCCTTGATTTATTTTCAGGGCAGTTGTTTTTCCATTGAGATATGTCATATTTTTTCTATTGTTTCATTGTTTCAGCTTTGTTTTATAGGTATTGGCGTCCAATTGCCCAATTCTAACTTTGAACGAAATATTTTTTTTCAAGGAGTTTTTGTACTCTTTTCACATTTGCTAATTTTTCTTTTTAAGAAGTTGTTTTCAGACTTCCGGTTAAGATGGCGGAGAGGAGGCTCACAGTTGCATAAGCTCCGCGCTTTCTCTCACTATCCACTTCATTACAAGCCTCTGAATCAATGCTTGACTGAAAAAAACCCACAAATAGTTACCAAGAGAAGCCATCCTTGAGATCCGCCAAGAAAGGTCTGTCTTTACTGGAGGGCTGGGGCGGTTTTAGATCGGGCGCAGGCTGAGGGCAGCGGCAGTGAGAGCACGGGAGCAGAGTTGAGAGGGGGTGGGGAGTGATCGTAGCCGTCTCTGCGGGGAGAGCTTCGCTACAGGTTTGGAACCTGCAGCAAGTCAACAGCCCAGCAGAGAAGCTAAAAACACCGGGGCTGAAGAATACAACCGCAAACAGCTGGAATCTCTCAGGACCTGGCCGCCCCCTCCCTTCCCCCCCCTCAGTGACTCAGCACGCTCTGGGATCTCAGAGCGCAGGCGCAGCACAGTCCTGCTAGTGCCTCACTGCTGCCCCCTGCAGTCTGTAGAGGAAGCTCGATAACATATCCAGCGCCCCCCCCCAAAGAAAGACTCCAGTTTTTTCTGTTTTTCTTTGGTAGTTTGTCTCTGATTAATAGACAGAATGAGCAAGAAGCTGAAGAGGACTTTAACCCTTGACAGCTTCTATACAGATAGAGAGCAGACTCTAAATCCTGAGGAGACTAAAAACAGGCAGTCCCCAGGTGATTCCCCAAAGGAGGAGATCGTCTGTTCCTCAGCACAGATGAACCTCATAGAAGTGATTAAAAAGGCTCTCACAAGGGAGCTAGAAGAAAAATGGGAAAAGAGCCTGGAGAAGTCAGTTAAAGAGAGAGTGGATAAAGAAGTAAAATCCTTGAAAAATAGGATTAGTGAACTGGAAACAGAAAACAGCTCTCTAAAAAACAAAATTGGCGAAATGGAAAAAAATTCCACAGAACAAAAGAACTCAATTGGACAATTAGAAAAAGATTTTAAAAAAGTGAGTGAAGAGAATACTTCACTGAAAATCAGAATTGAACAAGTGGAATTGAATGACTCGAGGAGACAAGAAGAATCAGTCAAGCAAATCCAAAAAAATCAAACAATGGAGAAAAATGTGAAATACCTTCTGGGGAAGATAACAGACCTGGAAAACAGATCCAGGAGAGACAATCTGAGAATCATTGGACTCCCAGAAAAACATGATGAAAAAAAGAGCCTGGACACTGTCTTCCAGGAAATTATCAAAGAGAACTGCCCAGAAGTCATAGGAACAGAGGAAAAAATAAACATTGAAAGGATTCATCGATCACCCACTGAAAGGGATCCTAAAATCAAAACACCAAGGAATATAGTGGCCAAATGCCAGAACCCTCAGATGAAAGAAAAAATATTGCAAGCGGCTAGAAAAACCCAATTCAAGTATCAAGGAGCCACAATAAGGATCACCCAGGATCTGGCAGCATCCACATTAAAAGATCGAAGGGCCTGGAATATGATATTCCGAAAGGCTAAGGAACTTGGTATGCAACCAAAAATAACTTACCCAGCGAGAATGAGCATCTTTTTCCAGGGAAGAAGATGGACATTCAACGAAGTAAGCGAATTTCATCTATTTCTGATGAAAAAACCAGAACTTAACAAAAAGTTTGATCTACAAATATAGAACTCAAGAGAAATCTAAAAAGGTAAAGATTAATCTTGGGAACTATATTTTGACTATATAGATGTATAAAGAATACATGTATACCTTGTTCTAGAAATTGATGTGGAAAGGACATTGTACCAGAAAAAGGGTAAAGTGGGGATAGTACATCTCATGAAGAGGCATAGGAAACCTATTATATCTGAGAGAAAGAATGGAGGGGGATGAATATAGTGGGTATCTTACTGCCTTCAGAATTGGCTTTAAGTGAAAAATCTTAAGACATATTCAATCTATGGTGAAACTTCTCCCATCTCATTGAAAAGTGAGAAGGGAAAAGTGGAAAGGGAAGGAATAAGCTAAGCGGAAGGGAATACGGGAACTGGGAGGGAAAGGGGTAAGATAGGGGGAGGAACTCTAAGGCGGGGGGAGGGACACTAAAAAGGGAGGGCTGTGAGAAGCAAGGGGTGCTCACAAGCTTAATACTTGGAAGGGGGGGAAAGGGGAAAGAAGGGAGGAAAGCATAAACCGGGGTTAACAAGATGGCAAGTAATACAGAATTGGTCATTCTAACCATAAACGTGAACGGGGTAAACTCCCCCATAAAGAGGAAGCGGTTAGCAGAATGGATTAAAAGCCAGAATCCTACAATATGTTGTTTACAGGAAACACACCTGAAGTGGGGAGATACATGCAGGTTAAAGGTAAAAGGTTGGAGCAAAATCTATTATGCTTCAGGTGAAGTCAAAAAAGCAGGGGTAGCCATCCTGATCTCAGATCAAGCTAAAGCAAAAATTGACCTAATTAAAAGAGATAAGGAAGGACACTATATCTTGCTAAAGGGTAGCATGGATAATGAAGCACTATCTATATTAAACATATATGCACCAAGTGGGGTAGCATCTAAATTCTTAAAAGAGAAACTAAGAGAGCTGCAAGAAGAAATAGACAGTAAAACTATAATAGTGGGAGATCTTAACCTTGCACTCTCAGAATTAGATAAATCAAACCAGAAAATAAATAAGAAAGAAGTCAAAGAGGTAAACAGAATACTAGAAAAGCTAGATATGATAGATCTCTGGAGAAAATGTAATGGAGACAGAAAGGAATACACTTTCTTTTCAGCAGTTCATGGAACCTATACAAAAATTGACCATATATTAGGACACAAAAACCTCAAACTCAAATGTAGTAAGGCAGAAATAGTAAATGCATCCTTTTCAGACCACGATGCAATGAAAATTACATTCAACAAAAAACCAGGGGGAAGTAGACCAAAAAATAATTGGAAACTAAATAATCTCATACTAAAGAATGATTGGGTGAAACAGCAAATCATAGACATAATTAATAACTTCACCCAAGAAAACGATAATAATGAGACATCATACCAAAATGTATGGGATGCAGCCAAAGCGGTAATAAGGGGAAATTTCATATCTCTAGAGGCCTATTTGTATAAAATAGAGAAAGAGAAGGTCAATGAATTGGGTTTGCAATTAAAAATGCTAGAAAAGGAACAAATTAAAAACCCCCAGTCAAACACTAAACTTGAAATTCTAAAAGTAAAAGGTGAGATCAATAAAATTGAAAGTAAAAAAACTATTGAATTGATTAATAAAACTAAGAGTTGGTTCTATGAAAAAACCAACAAAATAGACAAACCCTTAGTAAATCTGATTAAAAAAAGGAAAGAGGAAAATCAAATTGTTAGTCTTAAAAATGAAAAGGGAGAACTCACCACTAACGAAGAGGAAATTAGAGCAATAATTAGGAGTTATTTTGCCCAACTTTATGCCAATAAATTCGACAACTTAAATGAAATAGAAAAATACCTCCAAAAATACAGCTTGCCCAAACTAACAGAGGAAGAAGTAAATATCCTAAACAGTCCCATCTCAGAAAAAGAAATAGAACAAACTATCAATCAACTCCCTAAGAAAAAATCCCCAGGACCAGATGGATTTACATGTGAATTCTACCAAACATTTAAAGAACAATTAACTCCAATGTTATATAAACTATTTGAAAAAATAGGGATTGAAGGAGTCCTACCAAACTCCTTTTATGACACAGATATGGTACTGATACCTAAACCAGGTAGGCTGAAAACAGAGAAAGAAAATTATAGACCAATCTCCCTAATGAATATTGATGCTAAAATCTTAAATAAAATATTAGCAAAAAGATTACAGAAAATCGTCACCAGGATAATACACTATGACCAAGTAGGATTTATACCAGGAATGCAGGGCTGGTTCAATATTAGGAAAACTATTAGCATAATTGACTATATCAATAACCAAACAAACAAAAACCACATGATCATCTCAATAGATGCAGAAAAAGCATTTGATAAAATCCAACATCCATTCCTAATAAAAACACTTGAGAGCATAGGAATAAATGGACTTTTCCTTAAAATAGTCAGGAGCATATATTTAAAACCATCAGTAAGCATCATATGCAATGGGGAAAAACTGGAACCTTTCCCAGTAAGATCTGGAGTGAAGCAAGGTTGCCCACTATCACCATTATTATTTAATATCGTATTAGAAACACTAGCCTCGGCAATAAGAGTCGAGAAAGATATAAAAGGAATTAGAGTAGGCAATGAGGAAACCAAACTATCACTCTTTGCAGATGATATGATGGTATACCTAGAGAACCCCAGAGATTCTACCAAAAAGCTATTGGAAATAATTCATAATTTTAGCAAAGTAGCTGGCTACAAAATAAATCCCCATAAATCCTCAGCATTTTTATACATCACCAACAAAACCCAACAGCAAGAGATACAAAGAGAAATTCCATTCAGAATAACTGTTGATACCATAAAATATTTGGGAATCTATCTACCAAAGGAAAGTCAGGAATTATATGAGCAAAATTATAAAAAAGTCCACACAAATAAAGTCAGACTTAAATAATTGGAAAAATATTAAGTGCTCTTGGATCGGCCGAGCGAACATAATAAAGATGACAATACTCCCTAAACTAATCTATTTATTTAGTGCTATACCAATCAGACTTCCAAGAAAATATTTTATTGATCTAGAAAAAATAACAACAAAATTCATATGGAACAATAAAAAGTCGAGAATCTCAAGGGAATTAATGAAAAAAAAATCAAATGAAGGTGGCCTAGCTGTACCTGATCTAAAATTATATTATAAAGCAGCAGTCACCAAAACCATTTGGTATTGGCTAAGAAATAGATTAGTGGATCAGTGGAAAAGGCTAGGCTAACAAGACAGAATAGTCAATTATAGCAATCTAGTGTTTGACAAACCCAAAGCCCCTAACTTCTGGGAAAAGAATTCATTATTTGATAAAAACTGCTGGGATAATTGGAAATTAGTATGGCAGAAATTAGGCATAGACCCACACTTAACACCATATACCAAGATAAGATCAAAATGGGTCTATGACCTAGGCATAAAGAACGAGATTATAAATAAATTAGAGGAACATAGAATAGTTTATCTCTCAGACTTGTGGAGGAGAAAGAAATTTGTGACCAAAGATGAACTAGAGACCATTACTGATCACAGAATAGAAAATTTCGATTACATCAAATTAAAAAGCCTTTGTACAAATAAAACTAATGCAAACAAGATTAGAAGGGAAGCAACAAACTGGGAAAAGATTTTCACAGTTAAAGGTTCTGATAAAGGCCTCATTTCCAAAATATATAGAGAACTGACTCAAATTTATAAGAAATCAAGCCATTCTCCAATTGATAAATGGTCAAAGGATATGAACAGACAATTTTCAGAGGATGAGATTGAAACTATTACCACTCATATGAAAGAGTGTTCCAAATCATTATTGATCAGAGAAATGCAAATTAAGACAACTCTGAGATACCACTACACACCTGTCAGATTGGCTAAGATGACAGGAAAAAATAATGATGAATGTTGGAGGGGATGCGGGAAAACTGGGACACTAATGCATTGTTGGTGGAGTTGTGAACGAATCCAACCATTCTGGAGAGCAATCTGGAATTATGCCCAAAAAATTATCAAAATGTGCATATCCTTTGATCCAGCAGTGTTTCTATTGGGCTTATATCCCAAAGAAATACTAAAGAAGGGAAAGGGACCTGTATGTGCCAAAATGTTTGTAGCAGCCCTGTTTGTAGTGGCTAGAAACTGGAAAATGAATGGATGCCCATCAATTGGAGAATGGCTGGGTAAATTGTGGTATATGAATGTTATGGAATATTATTGTTCTGTAAGAAATGACCAGCAGGATGAATACAGAGAGGCTTGGAGAGACCTACATGAACTGATGCTAAGTGAAATGAGCAGAACCAGGAGATCATTATACACTTCGACAACGATATTGTATGAGGACATATTTTGATGGAAGTGGATTTCTTTGACAAAGAGACCTGAGTTTCAATTGATAAATGACGGACAAAAGCAGCTACACCCAAAGAAAGAACACTGGGAAACGAATGTGAACTATCTGCATTTTTGTTTTTCTTCCCGGATTATTTATACCTTCTGAATCCAATTCTCCCTATGCAACAAGAGAACTGTTCGGTTCTGCAAACATATATTGTATCTAGGATATACTGCAACATATCCAACATATAAAGGACTGCTTGCCATCTAGGGGAGGGGGTGGAGGGAGGGAGGGGAAAAAAAATCGGAACAGAAATGAATGTCAATATAATGTAATTATTAAATAAAAAATTAAAAAAAAAAAAAAAGTTGTTTTCATCAGCGAATTTTTGTTCTTCCTTTTCCATTTGCCCAATTCTTTTAAGGTGTTATTTTCTTCAGTGTTTTTCCATCCCTTTGCTTTATTTTTTTTACTCATTTTTCTCCCTCTATCACTCTTACTTGAATTTGAAAATATATATATTTTTTAGTTTTTCCTGGAATTCTTGTTGAGCTTGTATCCTGTTCTCATTTTTAAAATCCCCCCAAAAACACTTGGCTTATAATTGTTTTGACTTCATTCTTTTCTTCTGAGTTTATGTCTTGATCTTCCCTATCACCACAGTACTTTTGTGGTAAGATTCTTTTTTTGGTTGTTTGCTCATTTTTCTACCTTTTTTCTTTATTTAGAACTTTATGTTAATATTGGGCTCTGTTCCCCTTGTGTGTATGCAGGAAGGGGCTCTCTTTCAAGCTTCAGGTTTTTGTTGTTGTTGTTCACTGCTGTTTCAAAGATAGTTCTGAGCATTTCAAAGTTATTGGTACTTTCCAGGTTGTGTGATCTGGTGAGAAATATGGTTAGTGTTCTCTTTTTCTGCACTAGGGTCCTTGCATAGGATTTCAAAGGGAACAACCATATTGAAATATTAAATCAAATACTTTTGAAAAGTTCACAGATGTCAGATTAAGAATTTCTGTCTATCCTGACATGCCTTATGAAACAGAAAATATTATTAAAAGTAAGACTGTTTTTTTATATTTTTATTGTTTGTAAATATATTCTTTTAAAATATGTAACTTATCAAACCTATAAACTAATCTTTAAAATGGATTTAAAATGTCTCTGGGTTGTTAGAAATACTTGCAAATCTTTTAGGTTATTGCACTATCAATTTTTGCCCTCATTAGATTTAGATAAACATAAATAAATACTGACTCCCATTTCAACACTTTCTCTCCTTCACATTTTTATGGAAAGTATCATTTATTCAAATTTCTCTTTTATTCATGAAAATGAAATAGAGGGATATAAAAATGAGACAAAAATTATAGAGAGGCAAATTATAGAGTAAATAGAGAAAAAAAACAAACAATTCCCTAACCATTGGCACTATCCAAAGATTGGAGTGGGCTTCTTTGGGTAATGATGGATTCCCTAATTTTCTAGTGATTTTCAAGTGATTGATTTTGTAGAAGGAATTTTTGTAGAGAACTTGGACTTGATGGCCTCTGGGGAATCTTTTGACTCTCACATTCTGTGATTCTGTATCATGGCTAGGTGGCTATATTGAGTACTTATTTTTGGAGTCAGCAAATCATGAATTAAAATTCTGTCTCAGACATTTATCATTCCTGGGACCTTTAGCAAGCCATTTAAACTCTTATCTGCCTCAGTTTTCTCAATTGTAAAATAGGAGTAATAGTATGTTTTCTCACAGGATTGTTGTGAGGGTCAAAGGAGATAATATTTTAAAGCTCTTTGGAAACTCTGAAGCATCATATAAATATCAGATGTGGTTTTTTTAAATTAAAAAGTGAAACTAAGAATCTAGAAGAAATTTTAAAAATATATTTTATTTTATTATGTTACTTTTTAAAATATGGCAATTCTGAACCAAAAAGAGGTTTTTTTTTTTTTTTAATGACAGATTCCCTTGGAATCTTATAAATTATACTCTTACTGTCTTTGTTTTCTTACCATCTCTTGTTCAAATTACTAGCAAATGAGTTAATTAGTGAGGTTTTTTTTTCCTAATTTGTACAGTGCCTTGCAGTTTATGTGAGTTCTTTTCTACACATCATTATTTGATCTTTTGACAGGTGAAGAAATGCTGAGTGACTTGTCTGTACAACTATGAGGATTGAATGACTGACCCAGAACTTCAACCCAGGTCCCTTGATTCTTCTTCCATTCCAAGATGTATCCTAAGTAAGGAGAGATCTAAATAGTATTTATTACTAATCTGAAATAAAGATCTCCTATATAGAAATAGATATCCCATGGATGACTTTTTGGAATTGTACTTTCAGTAATTTGTTTTATTTTGCTATAATTTTTCTGATTGGTCTCATTATAGTGGTCACTTAAAGCTGACCTTTAGTTTTTCTTTGTCCCTTTAAAATTTTTTCAGTAGTATCTTATTTTCCAAATTCATTTTTGTAAGATTTTGTGTTTCACATTTTTTCTTTTTCTTTCTTACCTCCCTCTTCCCCAAGATAGCAAGTAATCTGATATAAGTTAAATATGTGCAATTCTTTTAAACCTATTTCCATATTTGAAATGTTGTGCAAGAAAAATCAGACCAAAAAGGGGGAAAAAAACTGTGAGAAAGAAAAACAAACAAATAAAAGTGAAAATACTATGTACATTCAGTCTCCACAGTTCTCTGGATGTCTCTCTATTCCAAGTCTAATGGAATTTCCTTGAATCACTACACTGTTGAAAAGAACCAAGTACATCACAGATGTTCATCACATAGTATTGTTACCGTGTACAATGTTCTCTTGATTCTATTCACTTCACTCAGCATCAGTTCATGCAAGTCTTTCCAGGCCTTTCTGAAATCAGTCTGCTCACCATTTCTTATAGGACAATAATATTCCACTACATCCATATACCAAACTTAATTCAGCCATTACCCAACTAACTGATGAACATTCGCTCACTTTCTAGTTCCTTGGCACTAAAAGGGCTACTATAAACATTTTTGTGAGTGTAACCTTCAGTTTTCAACCCTTTTCTTATGTTTCCTTATATAGCTGGCCTCCCTTTGCTTTGTTTGCTTTTTGCTCTCACCAGTCTGGATTCCTAAAGTTTGTAACTTCAATTTGCTTTTAGAACAATAGGCTTAATTTTTGCTACAAGGTTGATTTCTTATTCAGGAAACTGAAATAATTCAGGCCTTATTTGCTAGTACTGACAATTTTTTTTCAGTTGATTTTATTATCTTTATATTTCTTCCAATGATAGGAAAGTATACATGTTAAATGGTTAATAAATGCTTCTTGGATGAATATTAATGATCAGCCATTTAGGGTTCCCAAAGAGAAACTCAGACAGGTAGGAAAAAATATAGCAAGGCACATGAGCGATAGATAGATAGATGGATAGATACGTAAGAAAAACTTTCACATATTTTGGCAAACTTAGGTGGTCTCTATATTTTAATCTCCACATCTATCCTGCCCATGTCCTCAATTGGAATCTTTGCTGTTCTGACAGTGTTGTTTAATTTTAGTGTCTTCCTTCTGTTATTTCCCATTTGTCCTGAATATAGCTTGTTTTAAATATATTGATTTGCTTATTGTATCCCCTCTTAAATTGTAAACTCCTTGAGGACAGGGCATGTCTTTGGCCTCTTTTTATATTCTCAGCACTTAATATAATGTCTGGCATTAATAAATCTTTATTGATCAATTTTTTAATAGTTAATTCCATTATTGCTAACAGATTATTGAGAGGTTGTTTGTATGAAATAGAAAAGTTCACCAGCTGTTACTGCAGGAATCTTACTGCCTTCTCTATGGGCCTGCCCCTTAAAAAGTGGACATTGTCAGTTTTCTATAGTCATTCCTTTCCCCTCCTCATTTAGTGTTACATGTTTTTAAATCATTGCCTGTCCCTCTCCCACTCTTCCAGAGGGATTTCTCTAAGTGTGTGTGGAGGAGAGCAATGGAAAAAAAAAGACTTTGTGACCTCAACAGTAGCCCATGCTCTATTTGACAGGCACTACTATATTAAACTCAAATTTTGGCCTAGGGGAAAAGGACCAGATCCATATTTGTCTCACCTTGGGAAGTTATGTTTTATTAAATAGGAAATCATATATTCATATAAAATATGAAATCATATTTTCTATCATATAGCTTCAGGGCCCCCAGCTAGTATGACCCCTTGACAATTCTGAAAGGTGGTGGGAAGGAGATCTATCTATTCACTGTCCCTTTTTCTCCCTTTTTTCTGCTCCTGTATCTTGCAATTCTCTGGATTCACAGTAGCACAAGCAGTTATGATTGATCAAACTTTTATCTAAGCCAGTATTCAAAACTAATTAAACAGAAGTATAAATGAAACTTTAAAGAACAGAGATAAGCTTTGGAATGGTAACTTACTTTCCTTGACAGGGAGAAGAGTAAATGAGAAGGAAAGAGGAGGAAGAATTAATGTTATTATTCTCAGAAAATTTAAATAGTTACATGAAACATTACTATGTTCCAGACTCTGTGCTAAACACTAGAGATATAAAGAAAAGCAAAATCAGAGATCCTGTTTTTACAGAACTCATCTTTAAATGGAGATTATATGCATAAAATTGTCTATACAAAATATACATAGATGTGTAAATGAAAGGTAATCTCAGAGGGGAAGCACTGAGAGTGGGTGGGAGGGGAGAATTTGGAAAAGCCCTTTGAAGAAGTTGGAATTTGAACTGAACCCTGAAATAAGTCAGGGAACCAGAAATATGAGGCAAGGAGGATTATCATTCTAGAAAATGGAATGGAAATAAGAAAAGTTGTGGAGGTTGAATGGACAACACTTGGCAAGTGTTTGAACAAAGGGATAAGAAAAATAAGAAACTGAGGATGACCCTGAGATTACAAATCTGGATGTGCAAAAGGAGGAGGAGGAGAAGGAGGAGAAGGAGGAGAAAGAGGAGGAGGAAGAAGAAAAGGAGGAGGAGGAGGAAAAGGAAGAGGAAGAGGAGGAAGAAGAAGAAGGTGGGGGAGGGGAAAAAGAGGGGGAGGGGAAAAGGAGGATGGAAGAGGAGGAGGAGGATACTGACATTTGCTAGGCTTACTTACCTAGTTTACTTTAGAGTGTGTGGATATTTTGAGAAGGTAAAATAGACACTACTAGGTTATCATTATTGTTTGATAAGATATTCAAATTATAGGATCTCAGAATTGGAAGGCGTCCTAGATGTCACATCCAGTTCAGTCTTCCATTCCATGCAGTCCTTGTCCTTCTTGACTCTCTGAAGCATTTCACATGCTGATCACCTCCTCTCTGAGTTTCTGTGACACGACTCTGCCCTGATTCTGCTGCTTGTCTGGGTGTTCCTTCTTACCCTCCTTTGCTAAGGCATTATCCATATCCCTCCTGTGAGCACATCCCAAGACCCTCCCTTATTTCAAATATAGCCTTCTCATCTCTATATAATAAGTCTCATTAACCTCATCAGGTTCCTTAAGTTTAAAAATGATCAGGTCTATGCAGATGATTCTCAGAACATTGCTCTTTCTCCTAAGCTTGTCACTTAGCACTAATAGCTTGCTGGATGTTTTGTCCTATAGGATCTTAAATTCAATATGTCCTCAACTAACACTATCTTTATAAGCCTAACTAACAAAAGAATTGGAGAGGTATTCATTAGCCCAGAAGCTTATTGGCTTCTAGAATCTGAAATTGGAAGAGAGAACCATAAGGCAGTAATGGACAAAGTCAGTACTGTCAATGGATGTAGGCGATTAGAGGGGTCTGGAACCAGCTTCTACCAGCCAGTTGAATCATTATATTTTTACTATGATTGTTTATGGTTCAGAAATCAGCAAACATAATAAGCTAGAGTTTGATTTATTGTTTTTTTCTTTTTTGAATTAGTAAATAATATTTTATTTTTTCTGATTACAGGTAAAGATAAATTTTCAACATTCATTTTTTATAAGACTTTTAATTCCAAGTTTTCTCCTTCCTTCTTTCCCATTCCCCCTCCCCAAGACAGCAAACAGATTATAATGTGAAATTGTATTAAACACATTTCCACATTAGTTATATTGTGAAGGAAGAAACAATACAACAGAGAAAAGCCACAAAAAATAAAAAAAATGAAAATAATATGCTTTTATCTACATTCAGACTATATAGTTCTTTCTCTGAAGACTCATCATGAGTCTTTTGGAATTGTCTGGGATCATTATAGTGCTGAGAAGAGCTAAATCTATCATAGTTGATCATTGCACAGTGTTGTCATTATTGTGTATAATGTTCTCCCAGTTCTACTCATTTCCCTCAGAACCAGTTCATGTAAATCTTTTCAGATTTTTCTGAAATCTGCCTGCTCATCATTTTTTATAGTACAATAGTATTCCATTACATTCATATATCACAGCTTGTTCAGCCATTTTCCAACTGATGGGTATGCCCTCGATTTTCAATTCTTTGCCACCCCAAAAAGAGCTGCTATAAATATTTTTGTACATGTAGGTTCTTTTCCCTTTTTGATTCATTGTTTTGTTGAATTATCTAGATTTGAGAAAGTGGTGCAGAAGATGTTAACACTGTTGATTAAACTTAAAAGTATGTAGTATATCTAATATATTTAATATGTATTGGTCATCCTGCCATCTAGGGGAGAGGGTGGGAGGAAGGAGGGGAAAAATTGGAACAAAAGGTTTGGCAATTGTCATTGCTGTAAAATTACCCATGCATATAACTTGTAAATAAAAAGCTATGAAATTTTTTTAAAAAAGTGTGTAGTGTATACTTCCCCTCCTCCTCAAGAGAGCTGGTTATTAAATATTTACCAGGACAACCCTTATAGAAAGTAACATTTGACCTGAATTTTGAAAGAAAGAAAGCATTTTAAGTGGGGGAGACCCAGACATAGGATGAATTGCAGATGAGGAAGAATGTGATGGTCAGTCTGAGTGGTTCACACACTGCACAGGGAAGGGCAATAATGTATATAACATGTTGTGGGGCCAGTTGTTAAAGATCCAAAGAGAAGAGCTAATATTTGCAATATCCCTATGAGATGGATAGTATTAAGTATTATTTTCCAATTTTCTACATAAATTAAACCTTTTGCAGGTAAGGAAACTGAATTCCAAAGATATGAAGTGATTTGCCAACTTCTTTAATCTTGCCAAAACTAATCTTACCATTTATTGACATTCTTCCTCTCTGTTTCCTTCTTTCCATCAATTATTCTCTCTCTAGCTTTCAGCTTCAATGATTACATTTCTTCTGATTCTTTCTTTGCTTATAAACATGCTTATAAAAAAAGAGGTCTCTGCATATTGAGAAAACCATCATTAGACCATATTATTCACTCAAAATGTCAACTTCTATTTCTCTTCCTCTGTACCACCCACTCACTCCTTAATCTCTTGAGATTTAAATTATAGCCTAAATATTCTACTGAAATTCCTCTCTCTAGTTATCTCTTAATTGTCAAACTCACTGATCTTTTCATAGTAGTCACACTTCAGAACCTTTATTCAGCTCTCAAACTGTTGATCACCTTCTCCTTTTTTTACATTCTTAGTTCTTTGACACTACACTCCTAGATCTCTGTCTTTCTGATCTCTTCTTTCTTCTTCAATGATTGATGTTTTTCCTCCTCTTATCTCCTGAGTGTAGCTATTCTCCAAAGTTTTGTAATTGTTTTTCATTTTTTCTCTATTGACTTTTTTCCATTAGTGACCTCACTCCCATGATTTCAATGAACATAACTATGAAGATGAGCATAAAATCTATAAGCTCATGCACAAGACTGAACTGAAATTTTCATATTCTCAACTGCCTGCAAGATCTTTCTAAATGTTTGTCTCATTAGCATATCAACATGTCTACAACTGAATATCCTTATCTTATTTCCCATATTTGCACTAACATCCCTATTCTCCTAAGGCTTTGGAAGTTGGAGCCATTTTCTTCTTCTTCTTCTTTTTTTTTTTTTTTGAAATTTTTAAATGAAGCTTTTTATTTTTAAAACATATGCCTAGATAATTTCGATATTTATCCTTGCAAAACCTTGTGTTTCAAAAATTTTCCCTCCCTTCCCTTCATCCCCTCCCCTAGTCAGCAAATAATCCAATATATGTTAAAGATGTGCAATTCTTCTATACATAATTCCATAAGAATCATGCTGCACAAGAAAAATCAGATCAAAAAGGAAAAAAATGAGAAAGAAAACAAAATGCAAGCAAACAACAACAAAAAAGTGAAAATACTATGTAGTGGTCCACACTCAATTCCCACAGTCTCCCCTCTGAGTGCAGATGGCTCTCTTCATCACAAGACCATTGTATCTGGCCTGAATCACTTCATTGTTGAAAAGTGGAGTCATCTTCTATATCCTTCTCCTTCATTTACCACCATCAATATGTTGACAAATCTTATTGATTGATATCTTAATGATATTTCCTGAATCTGTCCCATCTTCCTTACTCACATAGCCTCCAAATAAAAGAGTTCTGTCTCTTATTACCTTTTATTCCAGACCAGAACAATAGCTACCTAATTTGTTCCCTCAGATTCTACTTTCTTGACTCCTCAATCCTTCATACATTTGCCAAAAATAAATTTTCCAAGGCATTGTTCTTCCTAAATCCTTTGTTTGCTAAGAAACTTTCAATGGCTTCCACTGGGAAGGGAATAACCATTTATATAGTATCTACTACGTACTAGGAATATTATTAAGCATTTTACAAATATTATCCATTTTTGCCTCACAACAACTCTGTGAGGCAGGTGCCATCATTATTCTCCTTTTAAAGTTGGGGAAATTGAAACAGACAGAGTTTAAATGATTTGTACAAGGTCATACAACTAGTAAATATGTGAGACTAGATTTGAACTCTGATATTCTTGACTTCAAGTTTTGCTCTCTATCAATTGGAACACCTAGAGTCCATTGCCCAATGAATAAAATACAAACTTCTTAGCTGGCATTCAAAACTCTCAACAATCAGGTTTTAATTTGTGTTTCAAGACATTTCAATATATATTCCCAAAACTATAAAATTAGCTATTTCTTGATATTTCATATTTTCTCTTCCCTGCCTCTACATATTCACTTAGGCTTCCTCTTGCCAAGCACACATTCTCTTCACAACTCTACCTACTGAAATCCTCCCTGGCTCAATTCAGGTTTGAACTCCTCCATGAAACTTGTTTTTGATCCCCTCAGCTGGAAGTGATGTATTCTCCTTTAATTATCTTACCAAACTTTGTTTAGGCCTCTCTTATTACATGTGTCACATTCTACCTGGTGTCCTATTTACTTGTGGAATAGGCTTAGAGGTTGGACCTAAGATTTAACTGGTATAGAGATCTCCTGGATTAGGAAATTCCTTATAGAAATCCAGGTTTGTCTCTTATCTGCAAATGAGAGAGAGAGAGAGAGAGAGAGAAAGAGAAAGAGAGAGAGAGAGAGAGAGAGAGAGAGAGAGAGAGAGAGAGAGAGAGAGAGAGAGAGAGAGAAGGAAGGAGGAGGGAGGGAGGGAGAGGGAGAAAAAGGGGACAAAGACAGAGACAGAGAAAGAGAAAAAGAGAGATGAGAAAAACAGAGAGACAGAGAGACAGAGAAAAAGACAGAGAGAGAGAATGGAAAGAGAAAGACACAGAGATGGACATGAGAGAGTTCCCTACAGTAATAAGGAACTTTGAGACTTAATTAATCACTATATGTAGAAAGGGAGACTTGAACAGAGGCTTCTTAGCTTCAAGACCAACAGTTTATCTACTATACCATGATGCTTCCATCTATGTACACATCATGTACACATACTATATGGTAAGCTCCCTAAGGACAGGGACTGTGTTGCTTTTCATCTTTGTATCCTCAGAACTAGCACATAGGAGGTGCTTAACAATTACTGAATGGCCTTTAGTCATGTAATTCCTTAGTCTCATGGTTCCAAAGAACTGGGATCCTAATCCCAGATCTCATGTCTCCTTGTCTAGCACTCTTTCCAATGTTGGTAGTTTCTTGCTGTCCATATTTAGCTAATAGTTAATAACAGAACACCAGAGCAATAGAAGCTGGAGGTCCAGTTTCCTCAATCTTACTTGGGACTAGGATGTTGGAACTTTAGAATTTTCAGAAATCTTGGAGATAGATGGTCATACTGAGCCTAAGAAGGTGACATAGGAAGAATCTTCCCAAGCCATCCTTGTTAATTAAATTGCCTAAATCAACCTTTGTAAGATTATTCTTTCCATGGAGGAAGAATCTTCTTAAGGTCATCCTTATTGACTAAATAATTTATCATAGTGCCTGGTATTTAATAGGTATTTAACTAATGCTTATTGACTATATATTTGTTTTTTGTGTATACTGTTAATGAAAAGTCTCCTTATATATAATTCAGTTGGAGACTGGTGTGAATATAACATTAATAACAATAAGATAATAATAGCTGACAGTTATACTGTGCTTCTTTATTTACAAAATACTTGACACACCTGATCTCATCCAATCCTTGCAAAAGTCATCTAAAATTCACCAAATTAACAACTGGTCCTCATATGGACACTGTAATGAGTTGCCTTTTTGAAAATCACTGTTGAAAAAGCAAGATACAAAAGTAGATAATGCCTAGAATCATAAATGTAAAACTGAATGACAAATCATCAGGTCCCCTCCCCACCCTGACCTTATTTTACAGGTGAGAAAACAGATGCAGATGTTAATGGACTGGTCAGTCATACAGCTAGCAAGAGCCTGAGCTAGTAGTTGAACTTGGTCTTCCTTGACAATGAGCCAGGTTCTCCATCCATTGTACCATCTAGCTGCACCGGCATCTGTGGATCAATTTTAGGAGTTATTTTTTTTCCTTTTACTGATTTAAAATTGAATTACTGAAAAAGACCTTAAACTATCTATTCAAACTTCTTCATTTTAAAGATGAATACAGTGAGGCCCAGAAAATAGGGGAAACTAACTTGTTAAAAGCCACACAATGTCCCACACATAGTAAATGCTTAATCAATAAATGTTGACTGACACAGCTAGTTGTTGACAGATCTGGGACTTCTGATTCTCAATCCAGGCTTGTTTCTACTTAAACTTTTCCTTCTCCCATTCAATCTATCTTTTACTCATTCCCTTGAGTAAGAAGAGGTTAGGTAGAGAGAGAAAACAGAATTCTATTCTGACTTTGCCACTTAATAGCTATAATATTGTATCTTATTTCTTATTTAACCTCTGTGAGCTTCAGTTTTCTTATCTGTAAAATGAAGCTGCTATACTTATCAAAAGTATACCATCCAAAGTAGCTAAAAGGGTGGAGAGGTCCTGTTCTCCTGCTTATTGTCCCCAAATCCATTGTCAGCCCCCAGCAGTATTTTCCACTTGGGGATGGAAAATCCACATTCTTTTCTTTCTCTTTCTCCCCTCATACATATAACTTACAGGTATGCATTTTTACATTCACATTCCCTAACTTATCATTTCTATCTGACTCCCTCTGGCTACAAGACATCAGTGCCTGCTCCATGCAGATAAATTTCTGGATCCCTCCCTCCTTTCTAAAGGGCCCTCCCTCCTTTCTAAAAGGCCCTCCCTTTGTGCATCCCTGTTTTGGCCTTGTACAGCAGCTGACATTTCCCCTGGATGGATGGCCCTCTCTTTAAGCCAAAATCTATGGCCGGCTGGGGCTTCTGAAGCACCACATATTTTCTGCTGGCTTGAGCCCTAAGTGCAGTGACCATATTATTATTTGTGCCCACGGCCCTTTATACAATAATGTTTTACAAAACACAAAAGACAAGGTCTCTTGCCCTGAGGACTGAACAGTCTATAGATATACCCAAGATGACAAAGAGTGATGAACTCTCTCCTCTTATATATATATATATCTTCCACTGGACTGGAGCTTTCTTCTTCACCCTCTCCCGCTCCCCCTTTTTGTTTCATTTTACACCTGCCACCAAACTGCCTATTACTGAGACAGACCAGAAGCTGACACACGCCAAATTCCTTTTTCTAAAATCACCCCCCAAAATTCTCCTGTTTCATAATGCTGCTCATTTAAAACACCCCCTGCTTCCTATATTTTTGTTTGGCTTTTCATCCAAGCTTGTTTCATTTGTTTCTGTGGATTGAAAGCTTGTCAGCTCGTGGGACCTGGCATGTATCAATTAGGAAGATGTTCCAGAAATAAGAGGCAGCTGGATGGAGAGCATGAGTTGGGAACTGGGCAGATAATCAAAGGGAACAAGTGACCAGGGGAGCTTAAAGCAGAAAAAGCCCCGGGTGTCAGATTTATAGACCTTGAACTCAGTACAACTCATTTCCTTTACTTCTGATTCACAAATGCATAACTACCTCTTTAGGTAGGCCGGTCTCCTTACCATCCTAGAAACATCCCATTTTTGTGGTATTCCTCAAATTAGTTCTATCTTCTATCATACCATTTTTCCTTTCCACTCCACTCTATAGTGGAAAAACCCAACACTGGACTAGCAGACAGTTTTGAATTCTATTCTGACTTTGCCACTTATATAGTATTGTATCTTATTTCTTATTTAATCTCCATGAGCCTCAGTTTTCTTATTTGTAAAATAAGCTGTTATACTTACCAAAAGTGCAGGCTGCACAAGTATGGGAGAGATATTCCTGAATGACAGAGCAAAATCAAAATGATATGGAAAGGATAATGAGGTGAAATACAATAAAGATAGATAATTTATATATTTATTATATTATAACTAGGGATTTTTAACTGGAGGAGAGAATTCTTAATAGATCCCCATGGACCACAGCATTCCAGGTCCTTCTATCTTCCATTATCTCTTGAAGTCTGTCAAAATTCATGTCTGCATTACTCTTTTTCTTTTGACTTCAGCCTTTCCTAACATCACCAGTACTTTAATTCAATTTAATCCAATTCTTGACATTGCAACTCCCAGTCTCACAATTTCATTCAGGTTGTTCCCTATTCTTGGGATGCCCTTCATCTTTATTTCTTCCTCTTGGAAAGTCAGTTCAAGGGCAACAGTCTATATAAAGCCTTTCTGGATCCCCCAGTCATTAGTACTCAGAGGTTCTGTCCTGTCCCCTTCATTAGAATAATCACTTTGAAAGTAAGTGCTATTTTAATTTTGGTCATATTCCCAGAGACTAGCATGGTGAGGAAGGTTTGAAGCTGGGATTTTTCTGTGTTGGGAGTTTCTAGGAGGGAAAATCCTTTCAGGCAACTGTTCTTTAAGATCTTATAGTCTTAAGACTATAAGACAGTTGTTGATTCAAGCCATTAAAGGGGCCAATACCATAGGAATTGCTGAAATCTGTGTTATCTTTCTTTTCCTCCCTCCCTCTATCCCTCTTTCCTTCTTTCCTTCCTTCCTTCCTTCCTTCCTTCTTTTCTTCCTTCCTTCCTTCCTTTTCTTCCTTCCTTTTCTTCCTTCTTTCCTTCCTTCCTTCCTTCCTTCCTTCCTTCCTTCCTTCCTTCCTTCCTTCCTTCCTTCCTTCCTTCTTTCCTTTTCTTCCTTCCTTCCTTTTCTTCCTTCCTTCCTTTTCTTCCTTCCTTCCTTCTTTTCTTCCTTCCTTCCTTCCTTCCTTTTTTTTTTCCTTCCTTCCTTCCTTCCTTCCTTCCTTCCTTCCTTCCTTCCTTTTCTTCCTTCCTTCCTTTCCTTCCTTCCTTCCTTCCTTTTCTTCCTTCCTTCCTTCCTTCCTTCCTTCCTTCCTTCCTTCCTTCCTTCCTTTTCTTTTTTCCTTCCTTCCTTCCTTCCTTCTTTCCTTCCTTCCTTCCTTCCTTCCTTCCTTCCTTCCTTCCTTCCTTCCTTTCTTCCTTCTCTCTCTGACTCTCTTTGTCTCTCTGTCTCTGTCTCTATTCTCTCTGTGTGTTTCTATGTCTCTGTCTTCCTCTCACTCTCTCCCACTGTCTCTTTGTGTCTTTCTCTTTCTGTCTCTATCTGTCTATCTCTGTTCATCTCGGTCTCTCACTTTCTCTGTCTCTGTGTCTCTTTTTGTCTGTCTCTCTGTCTGCCTGTCTCCCTCAGAAGACTACCTACACTTGTCACTATTTTATCCACTTGGATTATATGAAGCTAGGCTAGAGATAAGAATCTTAATGAGAAATGAAAAGACAAATACTATAATTAGAGATTTTCCTAGAACTCAGAATTCTAAGTTGGGGTGAGATGCAAGCCAAAGTTGTAGCAGATTTGCGAAATATTATATGTGCATGATTTTGAATTTTTCAAATCCTAGGTTAAACCTAGAGAAACCTAAGCCAAGATAGTCTGGCTCTTGTGAGTTAGTAGCAAAGATACATAATAAGCACTTAAAAATGTTTCATTCATTCATTTGTTCATTCACTTATTCTAGGGGGAGGTTTTTTGTACCAAAATTATCAGCTATATCTTCCTTATATGTGGGGACCAAGATATACATCCCCTTGTGGTATTCTCCTAACTCAAAGCAGAACTACTCATATAACTCTACTTCTCTATTAGATTGTGAACTCCTTGAGGACAAGGCTGTATTTTACCTCTTTTTGTATTTTCAGCACTTAGCAAAGTGGCTGCATGTAGTGGACATTTAATAAATGTATTTTTTTTAACAATTTTATTTATAACAAAAATGTTGACTGAATGAACATATGGGGATCAGACCCTCCATTTTACTTATAAATTATAAAAGTAAGATAAGGATGCTTTAATGTCTATATTCTTTTTTTATTTTAATTTTTAATTTTTAATTTTTATTTATTTTAATTTTTATTTAATAATTACTTTATATTGACACTCATTTCTGTTCCGATTTTTTTCCCTCCCTCCCTCCACCCCCTCCCCTAGATGGCAAGCAGTCCTTTATATGTTGGATATGTTGCAGTATATCCTAGATACAATATATGTTTGCAGAACCGAACAGTTCTCTTGTTGCATAGGGAGAATTGGATTCAGAAGGTATAAATAACCCGGGAAGAAAAACAAAAATGCAGATAGTTCACATTCGTTTCCCAGTGTTCTTTCTTTGGGTGTAGCTGCTTTTGTCCGTCATTTATCAATTGAAACTCAGGTCTCTTTGTCAAAGAAAGCCACTTCCATCAAAATATGTCCTCATACAATATCGTTGTCGAAGTGTATAATAATCTCCTTGTTCTGCTCATTTCACTTAGCATCAGTTCATGTAAGTCTCGCCAGTCCTCTCTGTATTCATCCTGCTGGTCATTTCTTACAGAACAATAATATTCCATAACATTCATATACCACAATTTACCCAGCCATTCTCCAATTGATGGGCATCCATTCATTTTCCAGTTTCTAGCCACTACAAACAGGGCTGCTACAAACATTTTGGCACATACAGGTCCCTTTCCCTTCTTTAGTATTTCTTTGGGATATAAGCCCAATAGAAACACTGCTGGATCAAAGGGTATGCACAATTTGATAATTTTGGGGGCATAATTCCAGATTGCTCTCCAGAATGGTTGGATTCGTTCACAACTCCACCAACAATGCATTAGTGTCCCAGTTTTCCCGCATCCCCTCCAACATTCATCATTATTTTTTCCTGTCATCTTAGCCAATCTGACAGGTGTGTAGTGATATCTCAGAGCTGTCTTAATTTGCATTTCTCTGATCAATAATGATTTGGAACACTCTTTCATATGAGTGGTAATAGTTTCAATTTCATCCTCTGAAAATTGTCTGTTCATATCCTTTGACCATTTATCAATTGGAGAATGGCTTGATTTCTTATAAATTTGAGTCAGTTCTCTATATATTTTGGAAATGAGGCCTTTATCAGAACCTTTAACTGTGAAAATGTTTTCCCAGTTTGTTGCTTCCCTTCTAATCTTGTTTGCATTAGTTTTATTTGTACAAAGGCTTTTTAATTTGATGTAATCGAAATTTTCTATTTTGTGATCAGTAATGGTCTCTAGTTCATCTTTGGTCACAAATTTCTTTCTCCTCCACAAGTCTGAGAGATAAACTATTCTATGTTCCTCTAATTTATTTATAATCTCGTTCTTTATGCCTAGGTCATAGACCCATTTTGATCTTATCTTGGTATATGGTGTTAAGTGTGGGTCCATGCCTAATTTCTGCCATACTAATTTCCAATTATCCCAGCAGTTTTTATCAAATAATGAATTCTTTTCCCAGAAGTTAGGGGCTTTGGGTTTGTCAAACACTAGATTGCTATAGTTGACTATTCTGTCTTGTGAACCTAGCCTTTTCCACTGATCCACTAATCTATTTCTTAGCCAATACCAAATGGTTTTGGTGACTGCTGCTTTATAATATAATTTTAGATCAGGTACAGCTAGGCCACCTTCATTTGATTTTTTTTTCATTAATTCCCTTGAGATTCTCGACTTTTTATTGTTCCATATGAATTTTGTTGTTATTTTTTCTAGATCAATAAAATATTTTCTTGGAAGTCTGATTGGTATAGCACTAAATAAATTAATAAATAATTAATAAAAAATTAATAAAAAAATTAGGGAGTATTGTCATCTTTATTATGTTCGCTCGGCCGATCCAAGAGCACTTAATATTTTTCCAATTATTTAAGTCTGACTTTATTTGTGTGGAGACTTTTTTATAATTTTGCTCATATAATTCCTGACTTTCCTTTGGTAGATAGATTCCCAAATATTTTATGGTATCAACAGTTATTCTGAATGGAATTTCTCTTTGTATCTCTTGCTGTTGGGTTTTGTTGGTGATGTATAAAAATGCTGAGGATTTATGGGGATTTATTTTGTAGCCAGCTACTTTGCTAAAATTTTGAATTATTTCCAATAGCTTTTTGGTAGAATCTCTGGGGTTCTCTAGGTATACCATCATATCATCTGCAAAGAGTGATAGTTTGGTTTCCTCATTGCCTACTCTAATTCCTTTAATATCTTTCTCGACTCTTATTGCTGAGGCTAGTGTTTCTAATACGATATTAAATAATAATGGTGATAGTGGGCAACCTTGCTTCACTCCAGATCTTACTGGGAAAGGTTCCAGTTTTTCCCCATTGCATATGATGCTTATTGATGGTTTTAAATATATGCTCCTGACTATTTTAAGGAAAAGTCCATTTATTCCTATGCTCTCAAGTGTTTTTATTAGGAATGGATGTTGGATTTTATCAAATGCTTTTTCTGCATCTATTGAGATGATCATATGGTTTTTGTTTGTTTGGTTATTGATATAGTCAATTATGCTAATAGTTTTCCTAATATTGAACCAGCCCTGCATTCCTGGTATAAATCCTACTTGGTCATAGTGTATTATCCTGGTGACGATTTTCTGTAATCTTTTTGCTAATATTTTATTTAAGATTTTAGCATCAATATTCATTAGGGAGATTGGTCTATAATTTTCTTTCTCTGTTTTCAGCCTACCTGGTTTAGGTATCAGTACCATGTCTGTGTCATAAAAGGAGTTTGGTAGGACTCCTTCAATCCCTATTTTTTCAAATAGTTTATATAACATTGGAGTTAATTGTTCTTTAAATGTTTGGTAGAATTCACATGTAAATCCATCTGGTCCTGGGGATTTTTTCTTAGGGAGTTGATTGATAGTTTGTTCTATTTCTTTTTCTGAGATGGGACTGTTTAGGATATTTACTTCTTCCTCTGTTAGTTTGGGCAAGCTATATTTTTGGAGGTATTTTTCTATTTCATTTAAGTTGTCGAATTTATTGGCATAAAGTTGGGCAAAGTAACTCCTAATTATTGCTCTAATTTCCTCTTCGTTAGTGGTGAGTTCTCCCTTTTCATTTTTAAGACTAACAATTTGATTTTCCTCTCTCATTTTTTTAATCAGATTTACTAAGGGTTTGTCTATTTTGTTGTTTTTTTCATAGAACCATAGTTTTATTAATCAATTCAATAGTTTTTTTACTTTCAATTTTATTGATCTCACCTTTTATTTTTAGAATTTCAAGTTTAGTGTTTGACTGGGGGTTTTTAATTTGTTCCTTTTCTAGCATTTTTAGTTGCAAACCCAATTCATTGACCTTCTCTTTCTTTATTTTATACAAATAGATCTCTAGAGATATGAAATTTCCCCTTATTACCGCTTTGGCTACATCCCATACATTTTGGTATGATGTCTCATTATTATCGTTTTCTTGGGTGAAGTTATTAATTATGTCTATGATTTGCTGTTTCACCCAATCATTCTTTAGTATGAGATTATTTAGTTTCCAATTATTTTTTGGTCTACTTCCCCCTGGTTTTTTGTTGAATGTAATTTTCATTGCATCGTGGTCTGAAAAGGATGCATTTACTATTTCTGCCTTACTGCATTTGAGTTTGAGGTTTTTATGTCCTAATATATGGTCAATTTTTGTATAGGTTCCATGAACTGCTGAAAAGAAAGTGTACTCCTTTCTGTTTCCATTACATTTTCTCCAGAGATCTATCATATCTAACTTTTCTAGCATTCTATTTACCTCTTTGACTTCTTTCTTATTTATTTTGTGGTTTGATTTATCTAATTCTGAGAGTGCAAGGTTAAGATCTCCCACTATTATAGTTTTACTGTCTATTTCTTCTTGCAGCTCTCTTAGTTTCTCTTTTAAGAATTTAGATGCTACCCCACTTGGTGCATATATGTTTAATATAGATAGTGCTTCATTATCCATGCTACCCTTTAGCAAGATATAGTGCCCTTCCTTATCTCTTTTAATTAGATCAATTTTTGCTTTAGCTTGATCTGAGATCAGGATGGCTACCCCTGCTTTTTTGACTTCACCTGAAGCATAGTAGATTTTGCTCCAACCTTTTACCTTTAACCTGCATGTATCTCCCCGCTTCAGGTGTGTTTCCTGTAAACAACATATTGTAGGATTCTGGCTTTTAATCCATTCTGCTAACTGCTTCCTCTTTATGGGGGAGTTTACCCCGTTCATGTTTATGGTTAGAATGACCAATTCTGAATTACTTGCCATCTTGTTAACTCCGGTTTATGCTTTTCTCCCTTCTTTCCCCTTTCCCCCCCTTCCCAGTATTAAGCTTGTGAGCACCACTTGCTTCTCACAGCCCTCCCTTTTTAGTATCCCTCCCCCCGCCTTAGAGTTCCTCCCCCTATCTTACCCCTTTCCCTCCCAGTTCCCGTATTCCCTTCCGCTTAGCTTATTCCTTCTCTTTTCACTTTTCCCTTCTCACTTTTCAATGAGGTGGGAGAAGTTTCACCATAGATTGAATATGTCTTAAGATTTTTCACTTAAAGCCAATTCTGAAGGCAGTAAGATACCCACTATATTCATCCCCCTCCATTCTTTCTCTCAGATATAATAGGTTTCCTATGCCTCTTCATGAGATGTACTACCCCCACTTTACCCTTTTTCTGATACAATGTCCTTTCCACATCAATTTCTAGAACAAGGTATACATGTATTCTTTATACATCTATATAGTCAAAATATAGTTCCCAAGATTAATCTTTACCTTTTTAGATTTCTCTTGAGTTCTATATTTGTAGATCAAACTTTTTGTTAAGTTCTGGTTTTTTCATCAGAAATAGATGAAATTCGCTTACTTCGTTGAATGTCCATCTTCTTCCCTGGAAAAAGATGCTCATTCTCGCTGGGTAAGTTATTTTTGGTTGCATACCAAGTTCCTTAGCCTTTCGGAATATCATATTCCAGGCCCTTCGATCTTTTAATGTGGATGCTGCCAGATCCTGGGTGATCCTTATTGTGGCTCCTTGATACTTGAATTGGGTTTTTCTAGCCCCTTGCAATATTTTTTCCTTCGTCTGAGGGTTCTGGCATTTGGCCACTATATTCCTTGGTGTTTTGATTTTAGGATCCCTTTCAGTGGGTGATCGATGAATCCTTTCAATGTTTATTTTTTCCTCTGTTCCTATGACTTCTGGGCAGTTCTCTTTGATAATTTCCTGGAAAATAGTGTCCAGGCTCTTTTTTTCATCATGTTTTTCTGGAAGTCCAATGATTCTCAGATTGTCTCTCCTGGATCTGTTTTCCAGGTCTGTTGTCTTCCCCAGAAGGTATTTCACATTCTTTTCCATTGTTTGATTTTTTTGGATTTGCTTGACTGATTCTTCTTGTCTCCTCGAGTCATTCAATTCCACTTGTTCAATTCTGATTTTCAGTGAAGTATTTTCTTCACTCACTTTTTAAAAATCTTTTTCTAATTGTCCCATTGAGTTCTTTTGTTCTGTGGAATTTTTTTCCATTTCGCCAATTTTGTTTTCCAGTTCACCAATCCTATTTTTCAAGGATTTTACTTCTTTATCCACTCTCTCTTTAACTTTCTCCAGGCTCTTTTGCCAAGCCTCCCTCTCCTTTTCCCAAGCTTTCCTCTCCTTTTCCCAAGCTTTCCTCTCCTTTTGCCAAGCTTCCCTCTCCTTTTGCCAAGCCTCACTCTGCTTTTCCCATTTTCTTCTAGCTCCCTTGTGAGAGCCTTTTTAATCACTTCTATGAGGTTCATCTGTGCTGAAGAACAGATGATCTCCTCCTTTGGGGATTCACCTGGGGATTGTCTGTTTTTAGTCTCCTCAGGATTTAGAGTCTGCTCTCTATCTGTATAGAAGCTGTCAAGGGTTAAAGTCCTCTTCAGTTTCTTGCTCATTCTGTCTAATAATCAAAGACAAACTAGCAAAGAAAAACAGAAAAAACTGCAGTCTTTCTTTGGGGAAGGGGCTGGGTGTGTTATCGAGCTTCCTCTCCAGACTGCAGGGGGCAGCAGTGAGGCACTAGCAGGACTGTGTTTCGCCTGCGGTCTGAGATCCCAGAGCGCGCTGAGTCACTGTGAGGGGGGAAAGGGGGGCGGCCAGGTCCCGAGAGACTCCAGCTGTTTGGGGTTGTGTTCTTCAGCCCCGGTGTTTTTAGCTTCTCTGCTGGGCTGCTGACTTGCTGCCGGAGCAAAGTATCCAAACCTGTAGCGAAGCTCTCCCCGCAGAGACGGCTGCGATCACTCCCCACCCCCTCTCCAGTCTGCTCCCGTGCTCTCACTGCCGCTGCCCGCCGCCTGCGCCCGATCTAAAACCGTCCCAGCCCTCCAGTAAAGACAGACCTTTCTTGGGGGATCTCAAGGATGGCTTCTCTTGGTAACTATTTGTGGTTTTTTTTTTTTCAGTCAAGCATTAATTCAGAGGCTTGTAATGAAATGGATAGTGAGAGAAAGCGTGGAGCTTATGCAGCTGTGTGCCTCCTCTCTGCCATCTTAACCGGAAGTCCTCAATGTCTATATTCTTTCAAAAATATTTTATTTTTTTTCTAATTACATGTAAAAACAATTTTCAACATTGTTTTTTTTTTAATTTACAGATCCCATTTCTCTCCCCTTCTCCCATTCTTTTCCATCATTAAGAAAGCAAGCAATTTAATATAGATTATACATGTACAATCATGCAAAACATATTTCCATATTAGTCATATTGTGAAAGAAAACACAGAAGAAAAAAGTCATGCAAAAATAGTTTTAAAATGCTTTGACTTGCATTTAATCTTCATCAGTTCTTTCTCTGGAAGTGTATAGCATTTTTTATCATGAGTCTTTTGGAATTTTTTTGGATCATTGTATTTCTGAAAATAAGCAAATCATTCACAGTTAATCATTATACAATATTGTTACTGTGTACAATGTTCTCCTTGTTCTGTTCACTTCATTGAGCATCAGTTCACTTAAGTCTTTCCAGGTTTTTCTGAAATCCATCTGCTCATCATTTCTTATAGAACAATAAGTACCCCATTACATTCATATACCGCAACTTATTAAACCATGGGCATCTACTCATTTTCCAAATCCTTGCCATCACAAAAATTGCTGCTAAAAATGTATTTTCAAAGGTCTTTTATCTTTTCTTTTTTTTTCTTAAAAAATTCTCTTGATTTTTTTAATCTAGGAGTGGTATTGGTATGTCAAAGAATATACAGTTTTATAACCCTTTAGGTGTAGTTCCAAATTGTTCTCCAGAATGGCTGGGTCATTTCTAACATCTCTATTCTTTAGATTCAGGAATCAAAGAAGCAGATAGCAAAGTGGACAGAGTGCTGGATTTTCAGTCAAGAAGAATTAAGTGCAGAACTGCTACTGACACATAATTTCTCCTAGCCTCAGTTTCCCCATCATAAAATTTCTTGTAGCATATATTGTAAAGGGTTGATATGAGGGCCAAAGGACACTATGTATATAAATTGCTTTTCAAGCTTTATTGAACAATATTAACATCAGTTTGTCAACAAGTATTTATAAAGTACTTTCATTTTTTCATGTACCATGCAAAAAACTACTTCCTGTCCTCAAGGAGATTATATTTCAAGGGAGGAATATGTTTATGCCATTTATTATTATTATTATTAATCAGAAAGGTAACATGTTGCAATTTGACTGTGGAGTTTGAATTTCAGCTCTACCACTTACTACTTGAGTAACTTTGGACAATTCCCTTATCTCTAGACTTTATTTGCAAAATAAGGAAGCAGGATTAAATAATTTTTAGAGTTTCTTTTAGCTCTGTATTTTTAGTCCCATAATTCAATAAAGATTTTATTAAATATCCACCATGTACAACCAGTCAAAACAGCTGAAGATGTTTTGGGGAAAGGCATTTTGCTTTGCCAATATTCCACTGAGGAAAATATAGCTTTAGATAAATGTCTGTGACATGCCTTAGCCATAGAAACATTACATCCATATTACATCTTTCTGCCAAGGAGCCTATTGTGTATTTTGCATTCCTACAATGCCAACTCCTTTCACCTGGAAGGGGATTCAAAGAGAGACAGATGGGGAGAAGAAGAAAGTATTGCTATCTAATTTAATGTTCTTTTCAGTGTTTCCAAGTGAATTTCAGCACACCATTTATCTGACTCTCTTCTTGTAAGTTTTTCATTGTCTCAATGATAAAATGGAATTGAAAATCTGATATTTCCTTACTGGAAAATGGAGAAATTTTGGAGAAAAAAAAGAAACATTGGGATTTCTTAAATATTTGCCCAGCCTTAGTAATTTTTGCTCACATCTAGCCAGTAGATTTTCAAGATTTCATTGGTTCTGTGATCTCACTAATATGTATATTCTTTTTACCATGGCAGGTTAAGATCCATCTATATCTTCTCCCAGATTCTTTCTATTACATGTAGTAGACAATAGTCATGGTGAATCTTCCCATTATACTAAAGGCCTTCTTCTAGGTCAGAGAATTCTTTACCTGGGTTCTATGAACTTACTTTTTTGGATAATTCCATTTTAGTATATTATAATCCAATATATTTCATTTTATGCATTTAAAATCATTCCAAGATGGTAGTATATAGGCTTCAATAACAATAAGAAGCATTTATTAAGCTCCCAAAATGTGTTAGGTACTGGGAATAAAGAGAAAAGCAAAAGACAGTCCCTGTTCTCAAGGTGTTGACAATCTAAGGAAAGATGGGATGGGGGGGTTAGGGATGAGGGCTTGGGAGTAGGAGGGGGAACTTCATCAGAATGTTAAAGGAGTCCATAACAACAACAACAAAAGATTAAGGATTCCTACTCTAAGTGTTTTTACATTTCCTAGTAGCAATGTAACATCTAGGTGATTCATATTTTTGTCCTTCATTCTCACTACATGCTTGGGACAGATGGAATTAAAGAGAAATCAGAACTACTCAATTATTTTGTTTGCTATTTCTCTATTGAAGAGAATGACACTTAGGCTAGGATGAAGAGAACCATAAAATTATTAATAGAGATTTGAAATCCAAGATAATTGCAGATATACTAAGAAAACTACTGCCAATGAGTTCAAGGCAGGAATAGATGAATTATATTGTGGAAAAGGTTTTTAATATGATTGCTGGACTAGTAATGTTCTTGAAAAGTCATGGAGAACAATAATAAAGGATGAAGGATGACAGATGGACAAAATACTATACTAATTTTTCATAAAGGAGAAGGCAGATACTGGAAACTGAACAGGAGTTTGCTAGTAAATGTTTATCAGTAGGGATCTCTGGTAAAAAATTCATTCACATAGGTTTTAAGTTTAAACTGCATTTTAATACTTTCTTAAATCTGGACAATCAACAAAAAAAATCAAGCTTTGGTTTGCAGTTATTGATGATTTCTGAGGTATAAATGCTCACAATAAAAAATATAAAAAAGGGATCTTTTCAAAAGCAGTTATGAGCTGGCTCCAGCACATCTTCTGACTATGATCCATGAGTTTGACTTTAACTTCTGACAAAAATCTAGAATGCCTATGTAAAGAACAGAGCATTTGCAGAAAGTGATTCCTCTGAGACATCATAGTTTCATTCAGAACAAGTAATGCTGGACTAATTTCACTTTGTTTTTTTGACAGGTAACTAGGACATCAGAAAAATGCCATAGAAGTGGTATGCATAAGACTTAGCCAGGTATTTGCTAAAGGAAAAATAGAGAGATGTGTATTTGAAATTGGTTAAGTGAGTGGACCAGGTGGAAATGAATGGAATGATGTCCTCCTGGAGGGAGATCCATAATGAGATCAAATACCACTGTATATTGTCCTTAGTCTGGATATTTTCAAAAATTTTGTAAATTACTTGGTTGTAGACATAGATGCCATACAGTTCAACAAACATTTGTTAAATGCTTGCCATATATGTAAGGTACCATGCAATGTGGTGAGGATTGGAAGTCCAAAAAGTACCTGCTTTCCAGGGACTCATATCCTACTGGGAAGACAGATTACATGAAACTGGGAGGAGGAGCTAATATATTGCTTGACTTTTGTCATGATT
Source organism: Antechinus flavipes (assembly GCF_016432865.1). Classification (NCBI taxonomy): domain Eukaryota; kingdom Metazoa; phylum Chordata; class Mammalia; order Dasyuromorphia; family Dasyuridae; genus Antechinus; species Antechinus flavipes. The sequence goes on along the minus strand of NC_067399.1, from coordinate 298,730,906 downwards.
CATCCAAATCTTAACAGAATAGAATGACAATCTAAATTTAATAATCTAGAAAATTCCTTTAATTAAACAATTGGACAAATATATCACCTTAAAAAAACTATAGAAATTTTAATCAAATACCATTAAAATAGGAAGCTAATTTCTTTCAAAATCTAACTTGGGTATCGCTCCTTTCAGGGAAAGTTTTCCTGATAGCTCTAGCTGAAAGTGGTATCTCCTTCCTCAAATTTCTTTTAATGAGCTGTTTGGACTTTATCTTTGCACTTATCACATATTGTCTTGACATATTTATTTGTGCACATTTTATCTCCAAACTTGGATATAGGCAAACATGCTTAATTCCTCCCTCCCACCCCTTTGCTGCTCCAGTAAAATTGCAAGATTCTTTAGGTCAAATACTATCTTATTTTTATCTTTGCATCCCCAGGACCTAACATAGTTCCTTAAGCATAATGGACACATAAGAATTTTTTTACTATTAAATTGAAAGAAATACTTCATCTTTTAGGAGCTACTTATATTGAAAAGGAAAAATATCACCTTTTGCACTATGCTTCTTTCCTTAAAACTTATTTTTGCAGATAAAAGAAAATTAAGAATTCCACCCCTCCTAATCCCCAAACCCATCTTTGATCCTGTATTAAAAATAGTAGAGTGTGTAACCTTCTTTAAGGCATCTAGGTGACACAGTAGATAAGAGTGCTGGGCCAGGAGTTAACTTCCTGAGTTCAAATACAGCTTTAGACACTTACAAGCTGTGTGACTCTGGGCAAGTCACTTAATCCTGTTACCTCAGTTTCCTCATCTGTAAAATGAGCTGGAAAAGCACATGTCAAAACACTCGAGTATCTTTGCCAAGAAAACCCCAAATGGCATCATGAAGAGTTGGACACAGCTCAACACTACAAAATTTCCTTTTGAATACTGTAGTCCTAGACCTTTATCTTAATGAGATTTGATGGGTCATTATTAGTTCTTTTGCTCCTGAATTTGGATGACTTTGGAGGAGACTATCCAATTTATGTGCATATCAACACATCATCCTCATGATATCATTAGTACAAAGGATGAACAACAAAAACAATGAGATTTATGTAAATGTGTATTTAAAATATTATAAATATCCCTTCAAGTTTATTAAAAAGGGCTCATCTTAAGTAGAATACTTTGATTGACAGACACTCCAATTCTTTATATGGGGGCAGGAAAGATCAAAGTCAATGACATCTGTATCCACACCCAAGAAACACTGGGCAGGACATTCCATGTTAGTGATCATGGAAAGATCACTAATATTTTATATTATCAATTTTCAGAATGTTCCTGGTCATGAAGAAATAGCCCACTAAGAAGTTGGAATTATTTTTTTTTTATCAGAAAGTCAAAAATAAAATATCCAGTGATTACATATATTTTCACTATGATAGAAACTTTGCAATATAATATAGCAATATGATAACTATATTAGGACCTTTAAACATCATATAAACACACAGTCACTTCTATAGACATTCTAGAATCCTAACAGGCATGTTGAAATTGACATCAATATGAACCTAATAACATAGCTCCTAACTGGCAGCTCTGAGCTATTTAGTTTTGTAAAATCATATTGAGCATAAAGACCTTTCTGGTTTCATTATCAGTATGATATATTTGGAACAGTTAAGGGGAAAAAGAACAACAAAGAAGCTTATAGTCAGAAGGTAAGGATGCTTAAAATATTCTGGGCACCTTAACAGAAATAATTTAACCCAATAAGAAGATTAAAGAGGAAAGTCTCAAGTTTGGAGTTAAGCCCAGACCAAGAGTATTGAAAAGATGGGAGGAGAGAAATGTGAAGCCATTGCGTGGTGGGGTGGGGGAGGAAGGGCGGGGACCCAAACTTCTCTACATGGATGCAAATCATCCAAGAGCACACAAAAGAACTGAGACAAAGATGTAGAATTCTCAAAGTAAAGATTTCTATTTCTACCTCCAAAGACTTAAGGAATAGCATTACATAAATCCCCCATCAGACTATGGGATACTTGATAGTTTGATTTTTTAAAAATTTTCTTTGCTTTCATCCAAGGCTTAATACAATGTCTGACACATAGTAGGAGCTTTAAAAAGTGGTACTTGATTGACTGACTGATATCAAGATCTTATAATACAGTTATCCCTTCTACATTTCAGAGGTTAGTAGTGTGATATCGCTACAATTGGGAAAATACGAATAAAATTTCTGGCCCTCCCTTCATATCATAGAAAAAGTCTGAATTATTATAATATTAAAAGATAAAATGCATATATTTTATGCATTTCTAAATTTCAGAGCTTTTTCTGTGTTATCTTTGACTTCTGAAAAAATTCCTCAAAAATTCCTATTTAATTTTTTTATGCTAATCTCTGGTATATCAAAATCACAGTAAGTAAAGTTGGGGTGTGGAAGGGATAAACTATATTGTTTCTGGAGCAATACTTAAGAATTTAAGTGAATCAAGAGTTGTAGAAATAATCAAAAAGTAAAAAATTAAATATGATTGTCTGGGAAATAGAGGCACTATGACACTGGAATAATAGTTTTCATTCATTCAACAAATGTGTTTAGTATCTACTATCTGTGGAATTGGTTGTTTGATTGTCTTTTGTTCTTGAAAGGAACTAAAATGATATCACTGTGTTATGGTCAATTTAAGTGTCCATTTTGGCTGGACCAAGCATGAGTTTGGGATGCTCTACTACAGGTTGTACATAAATAGTCTATATGGACATTTGGAGTGGAGTTGCCTTTAATCTAATAGGTAGAATAATGTCTTAATTACTGTGGGAAATACAAAGTTTAGATGATTGAGAGCTTCTGCCTTCATAAATTTTATTATATAAGGGTCACATTTTACTTAGAATAACCTTGTAAGGAAGATGGGAGTTCTTTTTTGAGAGGATTTGTGATTTCATTGTCATAGTAAGAAACTTGCTCTTCAACTTAAAGATTTAGTGAGGTTCCTGAAGTACTGGGGGGGATTTGCCCAGGGTTATAAAGCCAGTATTTGTCAGGGACTTACTTGAACCCAGGGTTTCCTGACTTTGAGGCCTATTGTTTATTAACTATTCCAAGCTGTCTCACATTAAAAGTATGTATGAGGGCAAGTAGATAATACAGTATATAGAATACCAAGGCTGAAGTCATGAAGCCCTCAGTTCAAATTCAGCCTCAAACCCTTACCAGCTGCATGACACTAGGCAATTCATTTAGCTCTGTTTTCCTCAGTTTCCTCATCTGTAAAATGAGCTGAAGAAACAAAGGACAAATCACTCCAATGTCTTTGCCAAGAAAACTCCAAATGGGGGTTCATAACTGGAAACAATTAAATAACAACAAATATAAGAGATGAGGAAGGAAAATGAGGGCCAGAGAAGTGAAGAAATGAGTCTGAGATTCCTGTAAGTAATGTAAGATCCCAGTAAGTAATAAGGACAGAGTGGAGATCTGAGCTGGAGCTTTGATCTCAGTGCTTTGCTCTTGTCATACTGCCTGTAATCAATTAATTAACAGCTATTTATTGTACAATTAGCAAAGACATACTAAGGAAACAAAAAATTATTATAGAGTGAAAAGATCTGGGAGTGGATTCTGGGAAAATGATGGAGTACATCAGAAAATTCCAAGCTCTTCAGATTTCCTGCAGAAATAAAACAAAATTGTGTCTCAGGGCAGAGATAGATGGATTAAAAACAAATAAGAGGTGGGGCAGAACAGGGATCTTCCTGGAACAACTAGAGAAGACCTGAATAAAGGTCTTGGCACAGAAGTTTGGCACTCTAAAGTATAAACATCTCCAGGCTAGCTCTTCTGAAATAGCTAGTGGAGAACCCTAGGGCTAGCTGGGTTCCAAGGTAGCCCTAGCCCCAAACATGGGAACTTTTACCTCTGGTAGGGGAGTTTGAGTCCCAGAAGATTGAGGGAACCTCTGCTATAAGCCCATTTTGGTTTCTGTTTTCTATTTAAAGTTTAATTTAAAGAAAGAAAAGAAAAGAAAAACAAAAAAAATGAAAAGATCTGTGTTCTGATGTTAACTATGAAGCTAATGAGTCATATGACTGTTGGAAAACCCTTCTACTTTTCTGGGAGTCAGTTTTCTAGTCTGTAAAATGGCATTTAAATTATGACAGTCTTTAAAGTCTCTTTCTGTTCAAATATTTTATAATTCTGTTTAAGAAACACTTCCTGACTGATAATATGTGTATAGGCAATTATTCCCTATTTCAGGGAATGGAAAAGGGGAAGAATGGAAAAGAATTTGGAATTCAAACTTTAAAAAAATGCATGTCAAAATTGTTTTGATGTGTAATTAGGGGGAAATAAAATATTATTAAAATTCTTTTAAAATAAAAAAAGATCTGAAAGAAAGAAAGGAAGGAAGGAAGAAAAAAGAAAAAAAGGAAGGAAGGAAGGAAGAATCACTGTCTGATGAAAGCAGTGATCAAGAGAGAACAATGAAAGATCAGAGAGCATTTTTCTCATTCTTTTAAATCTTAGTTGTGAATTTTGAAAAATAGTCTCACAACTTCCAAGATTCATAGATCAAAAGCAGCACAAAGTTAGGAACTACACCTTTCTTTTATCAGAACTTTAAAAAAACTACCTTATCAGATAGTAACATTTCTCTTCTCTTATTTTTATAACCTTTGCTGAAGATTAAAGGCAATGGACCTCAGCATCCAAAGAGCAAACATAGGCAACAGATATATGTTCACCTGACATTTTGCCCCAGTATTACCTCCTATCACTAATATCTTTGGTTGGTTTTTTTTTTTTGAAAAAAATTTGTATCTTTGCTGACTCTGTTTTTCCTGCCAAATACATATGCTCTCTTTTCTCTGATCATTATCATCATCATCATCAACCTCTTTCTCATCCTCATCAGTAAACACTTAGTGAATATTTATTATGTATAGAAAAGGCATTGTGCTAGGCAGGATACAAAGAGGCATAAGATTGAATTTGTTCCCTCCACGAATTTGAGCATATAAGATTTAGGGAACCTGTAGTTCAAGTCTTAAATTTGTATAAGACTCTTCACTGGTGGAGATTAGGATTATTTGATGCTACATACATGCATGAGTGGAAGAATTGACTTGAGATCTCAAAGAAGAGAGCCATTTCTCTTGCTTTCAAGAAACTATATGTTGTTCCAGACCTCACCCTAAATAGAAAAAGAAAAATAATCTGCAAAGTGACAGTATAGTGGATGAGATTGGAAGCTGTTTCTATTTCTCTCTCTTCAAAAGTCTACAAAAAGTAGATTCTACAAAAGTCTTAGGGACATGAATACTGATGATTTGTTTAGGGGTCAAAGAGAAGATCGGTTTGGTTAGAAAAGAGGGTTGGTTTGAGGACATAGAAACATAGGATTGGAGAGATAGGTATCTTGAATGTCAGATAAAGTTTGCATTTTGTCCTCTCTCCTCCACACATGTAGCATTGGCCCTTTATAACAATGATCATTACTCATTTACTTATTTAAATCTTGTTCAGAGTGCTAGTCCTCCATGAACATATCTTAAATAAGTATTTAAGTCTAATATGTGAGGACTTGCTGATCCCTTTTCAGGGCTGCTCATCTACCTTTGGCACCCACATCCCACTTTCTCCTGTGGCTCCAAGAAGTTATAGTATTTGCAGTGGTTGAGGATAAACAATAGGTCTCAAACCCATTGGTGAGTTAGGGCAATGTCTACCCCAAGAATATGAAGACTTCCCCAGGTGGAATGAGCAAATGAAAACAATTTATTCCAATTGCCGTGAAAGTAGCTAAAGCAGTTGCTATGGAACAGTTAGAGATTAGTCAGACATTGAAGATGCCAAAATCATCCACTTGAAGTTAAGCTATCACCAATCATCTTTTATAATTTTTTATATTTTAATATTTTTATTTTTCCAGTTACATGTAAAACAGTTTTTACATTTTTTTTTAAATTTAAAGTTCCAGATTCTCTCCCTTCTTCCTTACTACTATCCTCCCATTAAGAAGGCACATGTGAAGTTATGCAAAACATTTCTATTTTTTAAAAAATCTGTGTTGTGAAAGAAAACATAGATCTCTCCCCCCAAAAAATCCTCAAGAAAATGAAGTTTAAAAAAGAATACATTTCAATCTACATTCAGACAAAAATAGCTCTTTCTCTAGGTATGAATAGTATTTTTCATCATAAGTCCTTCAGTCTTAGATCATTGTATTGCTAAGATACAAAGTCATTCACAGCTGATCATCCCACAACATTGCTGTTACTTTGTACACTGTACATTTTACTTTTCTGAATTCATGGAGGACTTTCCAGATTTTTCTGAGAGTCTCCTGCTTATCATTTCCCATTGAACACTAATATTCTACACATTCTACAATTTATTCAGCCATTCCCCAATTGATGGGTATCCCCTCAATTTCCAATTCTTTGCTCTAAGAAGAGAGTTGCTTTAAATATTTTTGTATATATAGGTCCTTTTCTCTTCTAAAAATCTCTGGGGATTCGTGCCTAGTGGTATCATCAGTCATATTGATTTTTGTTCTATCATTGAACTTCTGTGACTCTGGAAGAAAGAGTGAGGATGATGACTTTGGGCAACTCCATCTCACTTAAATCCAATTCATACAGAGTGAGATATTACTCTATGATGTTATCATAAGTCCTTTTCAAAAACAAAGGACAAACTATATGGCCATTTACATTCCATGTATTTATCTCTTATCTTCCCAACTATACTCTAAGCATCTTGAGGACAGGAAATATTTATTGGCCTCTCTAATCTCTATAAAATTTCTCATAGGTAACAGGTTATCAGTAATGATTTGTGGATTTATTTGAGTACTGTCACATTTTAGTTATAGAGTCAAGAAGAAAGGATCTCCATCAACATAATGGCTGCAGATGGTTTACTTTTTAAAGCTGTATTGTTATTATCCAAATAATGAATGTTTAATTCGATACATACATACATACATATATATCGTATATGTGTATATATATCTACACACACACATACACACACACACATATATCTCTGTGTGTGTGTGTATGTGTGTGTATTTATACACTCATATGCATATCTTTTACAGAGGAAAAGTCTAGGTCAACAGGACATAAACTTCCTAGGCATTTCGTTAGGTGAGTTATAGAGACATAGGCTAAAAAAAAATGACTAGTGCTCCCCAAACCCAATGTGGTGTAATAGATATAGTACTTGTCTCAGAGTCAAGAAAACCTAAAATCAAACCTTTCCTCTTACTCTCTGACCATGTCACTCAACAGCTTGATGCCTCAGGCAGCTTTCTAAGACTGATCTACTAAGTTATAGACAGAGAGTGACATACAGAGGAAATCAGTTCCTTGCTGTACTGACACAAACCTTCACCAGTGAAAATAGCTAGTCTGTAAGTCTTGATGCTGATGGGATTTCATCCAAGGAATTGGCATTGTTGGCAGTAGTCCCTTGTTAGAAACTCAAGGGATGCTGAAAAAAAATTGTTATAAATCCATAGGGTACTAAAATATACTTTAAAAGTAGCTTAACTCAATGCAGCTGTCATCTTGAAAATGATAAGATTAGTGATTATTACTGTGAGAAATAGAAAAACTAATATCGTCACTGATGGAAATATTTGCCATTCCTCTTTAAGCTAAGCTACCAGACACCAGAATGTTCAGCAGGTCTCCATGTATTTGCTTTTAATTAAAATGTGTTGAATGAACCATTAGCTCCAACTGAAGTAAGGAAGATAAATCAGCTAATTGACAACTCTAAACATGCTCTTTTGTATTCATTGGTGGATGTGATTAGAAATTTCCAGTTTAGTCCAGTTGAAATAATAATTTTATCGAGTTGTGTAAAACATCCAAATGTACATTGGAAAAAAAAAAAGAGAGAGAGAATGAAACAAATGATTACTAAGGGAAACGGTTAAATCCTGATATTTGAAATGTGGGTACTCATACATTCTTGATGCTTTCATATAAGAAGTGGGGTTTTAGAAATTTAATTTATTTTTTAAAGCCTTTTATTTTCAAAATATATGCATAAATAGTTTTCAATACTCACCCTTGCAAAACCTTATGTTCCAAATTATTTTCTCCCTTCCTTCACTCCACCCCCTCCTTTAGATGGCAAGTAATTCAATGTATGTTAAACATGTGCAATTCTTCTATTCATATTTTCACAATTATAATGCTATAGAAAGAAAAATGAGATAAAAAAATGAGAAAGAAAACAAAAAGCAAAAAAACAACAATAAAAAGTGAAAATACTATGTTGTGATTCACACTCAGTCCCCACAGTTCTTTCTCTAGGTACAGATGGTTCTCTCCATCACAAGATCATTGGAATTGGCCTGAATCACCTCGCTGTTGAAGAGAGCCACATTCATCAGAATTGATCATCGTATAATCTTGCTGCTGTTCTTGTTCTTGGTTCCACTCCGTTCATGTAAATTTCCCCAGGCCTCTATGAAATCACCCTGCTGATCATTTCTTATAGAACAATAGTATTCCATAGCATTCATATACATAACTTACTCAGCCATTCTCCAACTGATGGGCACCCACTCAGTTTCCAGTTTCTTGCCATGACAAAAAGGACTGTCACAAACATTTTTTGTACATGTGAATTCTTTTCTCTCTTTTATGATATCTTTAGGATACAAGCCCAGTAAAGAAACTGCTATAAAAGGGTATGCACAGTTTGATAGCTCTTTGGGCATAGTTCCATATTGCTCTCCAGAATGATTGGATCAGTTCACAACTTCATCAACTATATATTAGTGTCCCAGTTTTCCCATATTCTCTCCAACATTCATTATTATCTTTTCCTGTCATCTTAGCCAGTTGCAGAGGTGTACAGTGATATCTCAGAGTTGTCTTAATTTGCATTAGAAGTCTAATTTTTAAAGGCAAGGTTTGGGACAAGGTACTTTTTAAAAAAAAATTAGTTTTAGTTTATGGAATGAACCAAGTACTTCTATTACATAACATAATCAAAAGATGATTGCACATGAAACTGCAATTCTATTATATATATCCTTTCACATATTCAACAGAGCGATCCAATAAATTTCTTTTTACCTCTTCCCTTCTTTCACCCTAGAAATGGTCACTATTAAACACAAATAGATGTATGTATGTATATATATATATATATATATATATATATGTATATATATGTAAAATTATTCTTTATTTTTTTATCAGTTCTTTCTCTGGATGCAGATAACATCTTTCTTCATATGTCCTTTATAGTCAATTTTGGTGTAAGGTATTTTTTTCCTTTTTTAAAAAAAAAATTAGTTTTAGTTTATGGAATGAACCAAGTACTTCCATTACATAACATAATCAAAAGATGATTGCACATGAAACTGCAATTCTATTATATACATCCTTTCACATATTCAACAGAGCGATCCAATAAATTTCTTTTTACCTCTTCCCTTCTTTCACCCTAGAAATGGTCACTATTAAACACAAATAGATGTATGTATGTATATATATATATATGTATGTATGTATATGTATATATATGTAAAATTATTCTTTATTTTTTTATCAGTTCTTTCTCTGGATGCAGATAACATCTTTCTTCATATGTCCTTTATAGTCAATTTTGGTGTAAGGTATTTTTTTCCTTTTTTAAAAAAAACAATATTTTATTTTTCCCCAGATATATTTAAAACAATTTTTTTACATTAAAAAAAACCTTTGATTCTAAGTTCTCTCCCTTATTCCCACTCCCAGTCCCCCTTAAGAAAGCACATATGAAATTATGCAAAACTTTTTCCATTAAAGTCATATTGGAAAGAAAACATAGATTTTCCCTCTTGCTCCTTGTAAGTAAGGTAAACTTGGGGGGAGGGACAGAGAGAGAGAGAGAGAGAGAGAGAGAGAGAGAGAGAGAGAGAGAGAGAGAGAGAAGAAAAAGGGAAAGGAGGAGGAAGAGGAGGAGGAGGAAGATGGAGAAAAAAAGAAAAAAAAGAAAAACGTGAAAGGCAGAAGAGGACAAAAGAGAGAAAGAAAAGGAAAAAAGGAAAAAGAAAAGATTTCTGGGAGAATAATAATTAAAGAAGAAAGCATATAGGAATAAAGGAAAAGTAATTAGTTTAGAGCACATCATCAGTAGCTTCTACATGAACGTGTAGGATTTGACTACAATTCTAACAATTTACATTTTATCCAGCACACAAGGAGCTAGATCAGCTGCCTAAAGGAAAGAGCGTCTTGGGCATTGTGATGTACAGACCCAGTTCAAAGTACTGCAAATATTCCGAGCAGGCTGTAAACAAGAGGCTTACAGAAGGCCCTTTCCAAAGGATGGTGGCAGAATTCCAGTTCTGAGATAACCAGGATCCAGGCCAAGATTGAGGATGATGGAAACTGTCAAATATCTTTGGATATTTTGTGGAGATTAATCATTTGGCAGTGACAGACTCCTAGTGAATGGAGAGGGATAATTTGGAGTCAAAGAACACCCATACTCTTAACTGGAGGGGCAGGATATCAATGAGATAAATTAACTCCAATACATTTAGGGTTTATTTACAACTAAACTGCAAAGCTTCAATCTCATCCATATTCAATCAGAGAAAATTGTGGCTCTTCCAAGATGAGATATGAGCCAAATTTGGGGAGATGCAAAGGGTGACATCATCTGAAATGGTTGGAAATGAAGTGCAAATTTAAATATCATCTGTGTATAAGTGATAATTAAAGCTGTGTGAATCAATAAGGGCCAAGAGAGAAAGTAAATAAAAATGAAGAACAACAATGGGCCAAGTCATAGAGGTGACATTTGCCATGGAGAGTGATTCAAAAGGGGGAAGGGTTTGTTTTCATGTGAATGACCTCAGACACATATGAACAGCATCCCTTACATGACCTTGAATGATCAGGATGCTAATCAGTGGAACATCTTGAAGCTGACCAGAGTAGAGGGTTTTTCCCCTAAGATCCTCATTCCAGGATCTGCTGTTCAATTTAGAGTTTGAAAGATCCCCAAGTTGGCTGTTCGTAGAATCATAGATTTAGATCAGGAAGAGATTTTAGAGGCCATTAAGTCCAACTTCTTCATTTTGTAGATAAGAAATATAGAAGTTAAGCAACTTGTCCAATGTCATATAGCTAGTAAATACTGGAGCAGAATTCAAACTCAGGTCTTTTCTACTCTAACGTACTCTCCACTGCATCTAACTAAAGCACTAGTATTTAAGGTTAGGCACATAATAATGGATATAGGATTGATCTTGGAATCAGGAAGATCTGGGTTCAAGTATAGCGTCTGATATATACATGATATGTAGCCAGGAGCAAGCCCTTTGTGTCCCACACAACTTTGTAAGATTCTAAGTTATAGATAAAGTGCTTATCTGCTTTGGTGGAAAGAATATTAGGCTGAGAGTTCCTTAGACAGATGAAATCAGAAGGATCGGTTGAGTGAAAACCTGACAATGGTAAATGAATGAGTCAATAAAAATGCACTTATTAAGCAATTCCTATATACTGAGGGTATACAACAAAAATGAAGATAGTTCCTGTCTTCAAAGAACATGCATTCTAATAGGAGAACACAGAGAGGCGTGATAGAGGGGTGTTTTGGCTTGATAAGGTTTAGGGAGTGGCAATATTGATTTGATTATGGATCTAACACTAAGAAGCAGGGAAGGCACCAGTAATAAGGTACTGAGTATGGGTGGCAAGATGGTCATCAAGAAGAGACTAAAATGAAGTAAGGCTAGAGTCGTCAGTCTGGTATAGTGCATCACACTTAAGCCATTCACTCAACTTGGGACTGAATGATCCAACTAGTTGAAGTTATTTTCCATTTTGACTAAAGGATATCACATTCCCTACCCTCTCCTTGAATGGCATAAAAAAATTAGCATTGTAGTGCTCCTTCTTCAGTTCCTCATGAATCCTTTTCTGATTCCCTTCCCTCCTCCAAGTGCTAGTGCTTCTCTCCTCATATTAATTTAGTATTTGATTTTTACATGTTATTTACATATATTTACATGTCGTTTCCTCTTATAGGAAGCAAACACCTTGAGTACATGCATTTGGTTTTTTCTCTGTGTCCCCAGTGTCAGCCACATATTAGGTGCTTGTTGATTGGCATATTGATTGACTGACTGGTTTGGAATGAAAGGATCTAGGGTTAAATCCTAGTTGAATCCAGAATGGGCTTGGTTAAATCACTAAAACTTAATGAACTGCAATTTCCACATCTGTAAAATGGAGGGATTGGACTAGATGATTTCTAAGGTCTTTTCCAGTTCTAAAAATTACTAACTCCATGATTTTATAATCTCAAAAAACAGAGTAAACAGTTAATTGTGATAGGTATTATTGTTTGATTTTGAATTTACTTTTGAGAAATGGTGCTAAGTTTCTAAATTCAATTTTTCCTTCTACTGTAAATTTACCTAGAGACCTAAGTAATTGTTGCCTACCTGAACGGAAATAATAGTAGTAATTACAGCATATTACTGGGTAATCAAATTGCTGAAAGCATTTGTTGCCATTAGCTTAAAGTGATTTTATTAAGCTCCTATTAATTCAGAAGAGCAATATATCATAGTGTTTGGCATAGCAATCCAACTAATAGCATAAATTCCATTTTACAGAGAAAGAGTTGAAAGGTAAAGCTAGGATTCTGAGCAATAGCCTTTCAATCAAGGATTTGGAATTTTTCAGTTTTATTCCTAGCTTCCCTTTAGGACCTTTGCAATCTTGAACATTTTTGGTTTTTCTGCTGGTGGAATAAAATTATGGGGCTGAAAGGTACTTTAAGAATTCATGTACCATTTTCAGAGGTGGAGGTGAGAGAAAGAGGTATTGCATCAGTATGGGGAACTCAACTAAATCAACAATTTATATTCCTCCAGAGTTGTCTGAGACACTAAGAGGTTAAGTGATTTGCTTCTGGTCACACACAAGCAGGACTTAATCCATGTCTTACTCACTCTGAGGCTGGCCTTCAATTTATTATTTCTTGCTCTCTTTCATCTACAATAGGATATCCTCAGTTAATAAATATTTATTGTACCCTTATTATATGCAATGCAATGTGTTAAGGTGCTTATATTATTAGCCCAGTCTCATATCCACTCTAATGGTACTGAATTTTCCCCCTTTCCCCCTCTTTTTTTCTTTAAACTTATCAATTCAGAAATCTTTAATCAGTTTACAAAACATTCATCAGCCTGGTCTATGGTCCTTATTATAGTAAGAATAAATATGATTCCAGTGATCACTGGATAAGGACAACTCCATTGGAAGTAATCTCACAGGCCAATGTAGTTTCACCCTTTCATGGATAGGCAGTTCTTCTATAATATCCTTGACAAATGACCATTCATCCAGCAACCATTTCTACTTTAGCAAGAAACCCTGAGAGTCTTCCCCTCCCAGATATATTTATTTAGATTTTTTTTGGACTACGTGAAAGAGATTTTTTTGCCTCACCCACTACCCAGCCTTAATCACTGAATGGCTACAGCCTCAGTCAGACTAAGCCCTGTGGAAGACCTTAGCTTAAAAAGGCCCAGGGTCTTCCACTGCATCTAGGGCCATCTTCAGTTGTCCTTATCTGCCTCTGGCCCCTGGACCCACATGGCTCTGGAGGGAAAAGGGAGGCAGGTGACCTTGCCCAGCCCTCCCTCAATAAAATCCAGCTTACCTGTATGTCACAGCATCCCCTCCCTGATGTCGTGAACCTCTTCGATAACAAAGGACAAACAACAACCAGGAAATAAACAAGAAACTGCTGCTTCTTAGGACAGCTTTCCTCCTCTCTGAACTTGTGATTTCATTACTAAAAACCATTACATGATGTCTCAGGCTATGTGTTCCTGCCACAGTTGCCTATCTGGTAACTCACCCATTATTTTATTAGGGGCCTATCTGGGAGGCATTGAGAGCCATGGCCACACCAGTAGTGTATATCAGAAGCAGGACTTGAACCCAAGTCAAATACTAATCTATTACTTACTATCTGTTTGCCTTTCTTAGACAACTCTCAGTAGCTGACAACATATAAAACTCTTTAAAAACAGTAGTTTGGGGGCAGCTAGATGACACAGGAGGATCTGAGATCAATTTAGGCTTCACATACTTCACATTTCCTAGTTGTGTGACCCTGGGCAAGCCACTTAGCCCCCACTTGCCTCTTCCCTCTCCAAAAATAGTAGCTTTAATGTTGTTATTAAACAGAACTTGGTAAACATCAACAAATGAACATTTCTAATTAAAGATTTTATTTTAAAAATATATACATGGATAATTTTCCACATTCGCCCTTACAAAACCTTGTGTTCAAATTTTTTCTCTCCTTTCTCTTCACCCCTTCCCTTGATGGCAAGTGATCCAATATATGTTAAACATGTGCAGTTCTTCTATACATATTTCCACATTTATCTTGCTACACAAGAAAAATCAGATCAAAAAGGAAAAAATAAGAAAAAAAAGCAAGCAAGTAACAACAAAAAGGGTGAAAATACTATGCTGTGGTTCACATTCAGTTCCCACTGTCTTTTCTCTGGATGTAGATGGCTCTCTTCATCACAAAACCATTGGAACTGGCCTGAATCATCTCATTCAAACATGAACATTTCTACATACAAAGAAGAACAGAAAGATATCGCATATGAAATCCTATATCTCCACACATAGCTTTCATTTCTTTACTAAGGTATATTATAAATTGAATATGCTAATTTCACAGCTGTCCTACTTATTTATGACTCCTTCTGAAACTCTTGTTCTCTATTCATTTTTTAAAAATGCTACAATGATTTTTTTTCTTTTTGGGAGAGTGTATCACTATCATCACTATCTTTCTACTTCTTTCAAATCTCTCTGTCCAAATTTAAAAAAAGGAAAAAAAAACTCTGTAAAAAGAAAATATGTTAAGCAAGACAAATCTTACACATTGGCCATGTTCAAAAGAATACATCTCAATCTGCACCAGAGGACCTTTTCAATTTGTATTAACATTTTAAATTTTCTGCTGACTGATTTCTCTTTGGCTCATTCTTACTTTTTTTTTTTTTTGGCCACTTTTGATCATTTGTGTTTGATCTTGTTGTTCATTTATGCCTACATGCACAAATGATTTGGCTCTTTTGACTAAAGTGGTCAGTTCAGTCAACCAGCTAGTCAGTCCAGATGAATGGGTCACTCCCATTGTGGAGACCTTTCTAAAGCTTTATACTTGTTCAAATACAGTAACTTCTCTGTGCAGAGGAACTGCATGCTGTTAATGGACAGCTAAGCTATCTAAGGTAAGAGTTGTTTTAAGAATTAGCAGGGTGTATATTACATTGTAAATTATATATCATTAATCTATTATATTATTTATACAATGTTCATTCTATATTGTCCAAATATATTATTTTCCTTTATATTCAATTATATAATATTACTCTACATGATATTATATATTAAACACATTAAATATTAAAAATTAATTTTTACTCAGCTCAAATTGGAAGCTATTCATTAGAATGGTAGAGAATAAAGATAAAATTTCTGTTTCCTGTACTAAGCTTCTTGATATCTGAATCATTTATTTATATAGTGTGACTTTTAGAAGCTTTCTAGTCTATTTTC
This sequence comes from Antechinus flavipes, assembly GCF_016432865.1. Classification (NCBI taxonomy): domain Eukaryota; kingdom Metazoa; phylum Chordata; class Mammalia; order Dasyuromorphia; family Dasyuridae; genus Antechinus; species Antechinus flavipes. The sequence continues at coordinate 298,715,276 of NC_067399.1, read as the reverse complement.
ATATGAAACATTATATATATGCATACACATACATATAGATAGATATATATATATATACACATATTGTATATTTGTGTGTATATTTCTTGTTTTACAAATGGTTTTCTTTGTTTTTGCCTTACATATCACAATATCTATATTGGCTGATATAGATCTTTTGAAAGATCATTGTGAAGATTTTGAATATTTCTTGACTGTTTTATTCTAATTTGATTTTAGTATCTTTTCAGAGACAAAGGGCAAAGAATGGGAAAGAATAGTCATTTAAACATAGGCCAACTAAGTTTTCTTTCAATCTCTTTATTCACATTTTAGGCCAGTGTTTCTATAATTTTATTTAAAGAAGCTGTGGTATTCCTTGTGACATGAAGAAAGGGTTCATGAGAAAGTTCTTTCTTTCTTAAAATGTTTAGCGTACTAGTGGTTAAGTAAATACTTAAGAACAATTTTTAAAAACTATGATTCATAGCACTTTCTACCCCTTTCTTGAGTCAATAAGCATTATTATAATAGGCAGTGTGCTAAGTACTGGGAATACAGACAAATAAAAAGACTTGGGGATGGGATGGAGAAGAAAGAAGAGAAAGCCCCAAGAGAGGAGTGAAGAATGACTGGCCTTCCTCAGAATGGAAGTTCCAGGAGGAACTAATCCTTGGGAGGAGGACCTGCAGTGGTAAAGGGAGCTTCCAGTGTGAGAAGGCAGTTTAATCTTGGTGACAAAAAACAGTCACGAGCAGAGCTAAGAAATGAGTAAAAGATGGATGCTCTTGGCATTACGACATAAAGGAGATTCCAAGAAGAACTAATGGAAGGAAGGAGGGACATAAAGTCATAGGGATCCTCCATCACTACAGTGGTGGAGAAGTAGCAGAAATAGAAAGGGAAGGGGTGGCCACATAAGACGGAGGGTTATTTTGTATTTTTATTATTAGTCTGGGAGAAATAGTTTTCAGGTTCGAGCTAACCTTCTGATTACTTAATGGGAAAAGAAGGACCCCAAGTTTTTTATCGAAGACTTGATTCCCTTCCAAATCCAATCCAATAACATTTATTAAGCACCTACTATGTGCTAAGCACTGGGACTACAATTAATAAAAAAGAAAGATAACTCCTGCTTTCAAGGAACTTACTTTCTAAGGAGGGAAGTAGGGAGAAAACACGCCAAAAGAGGTAGGAAAGGCAGGAGGGCTATCTAGCTGCTACAATGAACATCCATAGCAAATAGCAAAGAAAACATTCTATATAGCAAAGTCCTGCAGAATAATGATCCTGGCAATACTGCTTTATCCCTTTTGGCTGCCACATATCACCATTAGCACACATTGGAGCTTCAGTCTGCAAAAACTCCCAGATATTTTCCAGATAGAATTTCGTCTTTCCATAACTTCCCCACTTAGAAATTAATTTTTAACACAAATCTAAGATTTTGCATTTATCACTGGTAAAAGTTCATCTTGGTAGATTCAGCCCAATTTTATTAAAAAAATAACGATGATTGTTGTGATGATGATGATGATGATAACAATAGTGTTTTAAAGTTTGCAAAGCACTTTACAAGTATTTTATCAAAATGACAATTCTGTGATGTGAGTACTATTATTATTCCCAGTTTACAGAGGAGAAAATTGAGGCAGGCAGTAAAGTGAGTTAAATCTAGGTCTTCTTGACTCTAGAACCAGTTTTTTATACATTGTGTCACAATTTTATACATTGATTTGTAGTTTATCAAGATCTTTTTGATTCTCAATTCTGCCATTTAGCAAGTTAGCTATACTCCCTTATTTTTGTGTTAGCTACAAATCTGATAATCATGCTATGTCTTTATTCAGATCATTGATATAAAATGTTAGACTATATACAAACAAATATAGAACCCTCAGGCACTATACTTCTTCCAAGCTGGCATGGAACCACTAATTACTGTTCTTTGGATCTCTTCATTTAGTCAGTTCCAACTCTATCCACTATGCTATTGTCCAGTCCAGGGGCTTCCAACATGAGAAATGCATATTCTATGGGCTGTCCAAGACAATATAATGGGATGTAGCAAGGAAATGTATCTTTATTTCCATTTATTTTCATCTTTAAAAAGAAACTTTGATCTTTATTAATATTTAATATCTGGATTGACAGTTGGATCCACATTGGTCAAATGTCACCTCTCATGTATAAAGTGTCCTGAGGAAAGTGTAGAAATTCCATGATGTGAGAAGGTGGTACTTTACATTCTGTAAGATCAGATACTCTCCTTGGTTTCTTTGTTATCTCCAATGCAGAGAATCTTGCATGTAGTAGGAACCTGTTGGTTTAAATTAGACAATTTTGCTAATCTATTACTTTAATTCTAGGCCCAGAAACTATGGATTTATTCATTCATATAATAAATAACATATCTAAAGCACTTTGCAAATCTTAAACATAATCTATAAGTATGATGATCAATTATTATTATTAATCCTAGATCTACCACTTATCAGTGTGAACTTGGGCAAGCCTCTTCTTAACTTCATCTAACCTTAGTTCGTCATCTATAAAATGAGGGGCTTGGAATAAAGCAGGATTTCTGAAACTTTTTCAACTCACAAACCCTTTTTGCCTAAGAAATTTTTACATGATCCTACGTATATAGATATATAAAATAGTTATACAAATCAAACAGTTCCGGGTAATAAATCAATATTTCATGACTCCCACATTTAGTTATGAGATCCTATATAGGAGTTTAAGAAGTTAGGGATTAAGTGACCTTTAAGGACTTTTTACAGTTGAGTGGTACAGTGGATAGAGTGCCAGGTCTGGCTTAGTTCAAATCTGGTCTCAGACACTTCCCAGCTGTGTGACTCTGGGCAAGTCATTTTACTCTTTTGCCTCAGTTTCTTCATCTAAAAAATGAGCTGGAGAAGGATATGGCAAACTGCTCCTGTGTCTTTGTTAAGAAATCCCAAATGAAATCATGAAAAGTCAGACAGGATTGAATTACAACCACCACTTGGAGTAAGTCTCTCTTACTCTCTCCCAATCTGAGTTCCTCAAAAAAACTCATATGTAGGATGTTGGGGTTGGATTAGATAGTCTCTAAGCATCTTTCTAACTTTAAACTTGTGATTCTATGACTCGGGCCAGGAAGAGACTTTAATTGCCAATAGTATACTAGTATACTAAATCAGTTGGGGTGGATGTCACTATTTAGAAGTCACTGGGGGAAAAAGGGCTAACACCAAATAAAGCTGCCTTTTAACAAACATCAAAGGAAACTAGTTGGAAAAGGTGGGGGTAGAAAGGAGGAGGGTCCTAGCTTAGAAGCAGACATGTGTTTTCCATGTATTTTGTCACGTTGCCATTGATCAAAACTAAATCAATAAGAATGAAACCCTTTCTCAATGAATGAGGCACCTTCCTTAATATATTAACTGCTGTTTCTGATTAGGGTTGAAACATCCTGGGCTGATGGAATAATGAACACCTCTCAGGTTCTATGCATGACAGGAAATTGAGCCATCAGGCTTCCCAACTATTATTTCTGCACTTTCTTCAAGCTATAAATCCATCAAATATGAAAAGGAGGTATATAAATTGTGTAAAGTGGGAGGAAGGAGAAAGATTTTTTTTCCTACCTCAGAGTTTGCCCACAAATGTTCACTCTCCAAAATGAAAACATCTGCTTTTGAAAGAGGTCATTTTAGGCCAGAAATAGAGCACCATATTTTTTCTCCTTGATTCTTTCAGCCAATACTTTCCTTGGATATGGAATTAATTGTTTTGCTTTTGTTAAGGTACTGTTGGTGATCAAATAACCAAAATTGAAATGCAACCATGTTCAGGACAAACATTATAAAAATTACATAAATCATGTCATATCAAAACCCTGGCCATTGTCAAAAGAGAGATTTCAGGATCCAATGGATAGTTGAAGAATGCAATTGAATCCTACTTTTTCACTTTGCCAATTTTATAGCACTTCATTTAAAATGTAGTCTCTAAAGAATCGATTCAAATTAGTTTCACAAATTTTCCCCAAAGAATCTACTTTAAAATAAATTGAATCAGAGCATATGACAAAATGAGTAAGCATAAAATTCATGTTAACTAGTTAGAAGGAAAACTTCTTGTATTACAGAGACAAATAATTTCATAGAACTGGGATAAAAACAGTCTTTGGGCTATTGCTTTGACATTGGACAAAACACAATTTGAGTTGTTTAAATGATGTAGAACATTTTTCTCCTGATATGATGGACAAGTATCACTTATAATAGGTACTCGAATTAAGAGTTATTCAGTGTAGAAATTTGAATGAGGGCTACTTATGAAGAGTTCTAGGATTTTTATGATGAGAAGAAGCCTTGATTAATTCCCCTGTTTTCTGTGTCAATTCTTTCATTTGGTAGCAAAAGCCTCTTCAAAACCATTGATTATATGGTAAGTCCATGTTTACACCAAAGAGAAAAAAAAAGATGACAATCTCACAGAGAATATTTATATGTCCAAATGAGACTTATTAAGGAATATTTTTGTCCAGCTCAGCAAGAGTTTTTATCTCCCAACTTTGCACAGACACTCAAGTATTCATTTCATTACATCCCTAAGGTGGCTTCTTAGTTTTCCCTTTTTGAATAGAAAAAATTCCACTTTTCCCTTATGTTAGAGATGCTTCTTTTTGGGGGATGGGGTGGTAATGACAGGTAGGGAAGCAAGGTTTTTTTTTTGTTTGTTTGTTTCTTCCTCTATAGCTACACTGTGGAATAAAAATAGGTTGAATAGGTTGAATGAGTAAAGGAATAAAGGAAGGAGAAAGGAAAATGGAGAGAGAATAAAGATGGATCCTTTGATTTACTTGGCTCTTATTCTTACATAGATAGGAGCCTTTTTCAGGGATTCAATTGGACAGCTGGGATACTTTGCCCTACAGGTGTTTATGAGCTCATGAAAAGAACAAAGGTATAAAATATTATTTATAACCTGGATTCAGATTTAATTTTCAACCCATTTCTAATCTCTAAGGTCTGTAACAGGTGTAGTGAATAGTTTAACCTTCACTCAGGAAAGTTTATTTAGTACTTTACATATTGGGGTGTCTTTCATGTGAAATTTGTAGGCAATTGCTCAGGGCAAGAAGAGGCTCTGCCACAATACTCCCTTTGGAACACAAAGATTAAGAACTTTAGTTTTGTCTGTAGCCAAAGCAGCTAAATTTTACAAAATAATCACAAGGAGAACTTTCAATTGGATTGGCCAGTCACCATAATTCAACATGGCAGCAGAGGGTAGCACTCAACAGATTCTCTCACACAAACACTACTATCAGAAGCATTCTGGGATAGTTCTGCTATGGCTTGTGTGGATACAGTATAAGTTTATTTACTCTTCTTTGGTAGGATCAAGAGATCTGTCAGAGTTTTCCCCATGCCGTGGATTCAGTTTGCCACTCTTCCTTCCCTTCTATACTAGAAATTAGTTTTCCTGAAAAGGAGACAAAATTGTCCAAGGACCTGATTGGTTCCTGTTTTGCTGATGTGTATTAAAAAAAAGTTTCAGCCATGTGGAGACCTCAGCCTTGGTGGATTCTGGGGACCTTGTCCTCCATATATTGCCCTGATGATGTGATAGATATGCTTCTGTGTGGAGATGAGAGAAGTTAAATGTCATTGCATCCTTCTTGCATATTCTTACAGTAGTAAGGCAAAGTAAACCTCCTTTAGTTAACTGTTCAATGATTTGTGATTGCTTCATTTCATTTCAACATTGAATCAAAAATGAACTATCAGTACAGGTGTTAGAGACATCCTTAACATCCATCTTTTCTTTTTCTTTTTTTTGCTGAGGTAATTGGGGTTAAGTGACTTGTCCAGGGTCACACAGCTAGGAAGTGTTAAGTGTGTGAGAGCAGATTTGAATTCGGGTCCTCCTGATTTCAGGGTTGGTGCTCTATCTACTGCACCACCTAGCTGCCCTCAACATCCATCTTTTCAACAGCTATCACAGTCATGAATGTGTGACAATGCCTTTGAAAATGTTTAATTTTTGAGGTCAATTAGTGTTAAGCTTAATGAGTTACTGAATTCCAAACACCATTTCTTGACCATATCTATCATAAGAGCATATATTTTGAGCTGGAAAGGAACTGAGAGGGCATTAAGTTCCACCCTTCATTTTTCAGATGAGGAAAGGTGATTTGCCTAGTATCATATCTGTAGTTTCCTATATATCTGAGAAGGATTTGAACTCACATCTTAGGGATTACATACTGAATATTCTATAAACTGTGTCACTGAGCTAAAACCTGATGAAGATGCTGGGGATTGACCTCACACATGTAAACCATGTACTTTAGCACTGAGGAGGACACATCTTCAGAAACTTATCCATTTAAAAAACTTGATGTCAATATTTAATGGGATGGCAAAGGAAGAGATCAATATCTAATCAAATGGGAAGTTGGTGACTGCTATGTGGGGGACATGGTTTATACCCTTGCTTTTCTTATAGAAATTCAGTTTTTTTTTAAAACTCTAACAACTTGCTATTTCATTGATCATCATGAACATATGGAAGGAACCATTCCAGTAAAATATAAGCTTTTTGAGAGTAAGGACTGTTTCATTTTTGTCTGTGTATCTCTGGTTCTTACTATACTACCTGAAATACTAAGTACTAAGTAAATGAATGTTGAATTGATTCAGTCTTAGGACCCAGAAGGAGACTATTATTAGGGAATATGTGGATAGATCTATGTCTTAGTGAAAGATGTTTATATAGGAATGGTGTAGGTACTACCAATTTCAGCTATATAATGAAGTCCCTATTTTTCTCTGTTCTTCATTAGGGCACTCTATTTTAAATGCTATTTAAAATGGATAGTTTTACTACTTATCTCCTTTATTAACTCATTTGCTTTTAGTGATGTCTGAAAACATCACAAGGTAGCATGTGCACAGATAAGATTTTGCCTTACAGAAATCCACCATAAGGTACATTGTCTAAAGTGGAAAGAGAAAGAATGAGCACTTAAGCATTTCCTATGTACCAAGAACAGTGCTGAGTACTTTACAAATATCTCATTTGATCCTTACAACAACTCTGGAATGTAGATATTATTATTACCCCATTTTATAGCTGAGGAAAACCTGGTAGGATTTAGTAACTTATCCAAGCTCACACAGTTGCGAAGTGTCTGAGACTGGATTTGAAGTCATATCTTCCCAACTCTGACCCTAGCATTCTATCCATTCCACCATTCTAAAAATGGGGGCTCTTTATGTAAGTTAAACAAGATAATAATAGTTGGCATTTATATATCACTTATTATGTATCGGGAACTAGACTAAGCCCTTTACAATTTTCATCTCATTTAGTTCTCACAACAATCTTGGGAGCTGGGTAATTTTTATTATTATTATCCCCATTTTACAGATGAGGAAACTGAGGCAAACATGTCACGTGACTTGTATAGCCAGAAAGTCTGAGACTGGATTTGAACTCAGATATTCCTGACTTTAGGTCTAGAGCTCTATCCACTGTATCACTTAGCTTTTTTGGTAAGTCAAACAACTTTATTATGGTATTATTCAGTAAAGGACCTTAGAAAGGATCTCAGAGATCATATAGGGATAATGGACCCTAAAGAGGTCATGTATGATGATTAACTGGGATATGGAAAGAAACTATTAGCACTTCTATTCCCATTTAGTTTTTATCTGGGAATAAAAAAAAGAAATAAAGTCTTACTTCACACTAAGTCACTGACTGATTCCATTTTACCATGCAGGAGTTTGGAGAAACCTATTTCTAGCCATGTGCAGGGAACTGAACTGTGCGATGATAAAGAATCCCCTAACTGGCTGCTGAGCCTTAAGGACTGATATGTCAAGGGATATACAAAGACAAGCTTCTGGGTTCTTGAAGGTTTTGATTTTCTTTATCCCTCTCTTCTAAATGTGAAGTATGGAAGTAGAAGAGCTATTTAGAACTAGTCCTAAGTGTCAGCTAGGGAAGTTTGAGGCTTCCCTGCCTCCCACCACATCAGAGGTAGTTGGAGGGAGTATTCCAGGGGGGTAGTTATCAGTGCAGCAGCATCCTCCTCTGTCTGCTCACTTTGAGCGAACCATGATGGATTTCAGTTTACCTGCTATTAGTTAAGTGGGAGTGCAGGTGACATCTAGTTTTACTTACACAAAATGGACAATCAGCTTTTAAAAAAGATTCTTGTGAAGAAACTGAAAATAATAAAAATAGTACAAACACAATTTAATTTGCATTTTTACTCCACAGCTCTTTCTCTGGATGTGAATAGAATTTTTCATCATCGGTTTTTTGGAATTTTCTTAGACCACTGTATTGCTGAGAAAAGCTGTCTATGAAAGTTGATTATTGCACAATCTTGCAATGTTCTCCTGGTTCTGCTTACTTCACCCAGCATCAATTCTAATCAGACTTTCCATGTCTTTCTGGGATCTGCCTGCTCATCATTTCTTACAGCACAATAGTATTAATTTATATAATTTAATTTATATTTATATTAATTTATATAATCCAATCTGTTTAGCCATTCCCCAATTCATGGTTGTCCCCTTGATTATTTGCTACCATAGAAAGAACTGCTATAAATTTTTTTGTACATCTGGGTCCTTTCCCCCTTTTTATGATCTCTTTTGGATACCCACCTAGTAGGGATATTGTTGGATCTAAGGGTATACATGATTTACCCTTTGGGCATAGTTTCAAATTTCTCTCCAGAATGATTGGATCATTTCACAACTCCTGCAACAGTATATTAGAGTCCCAATTTTACCACATCTCCTTCAACACAAACACAATTTCAGATCAAGAAAATGGCAAAGCCAATACTTCTACTTTTTGGGACAAGATCTTTGTTAGCCATATTATCAGGTTAATGCAATGATGATCTCAGAGCAAAGTACTTAGAAGAGCTGTTAAATGTAAAGATGCTATGTGTTTTTCTGTCTCTGTAAGGTGAAAGTGATATTTTAACAATGAGTAAGAAAACAATTGTTTTTCAGAAGAAACTAGTGCTATACGGGGAGAGAATTTTGAATATTGGTGTTAGAAAATGTTTCTATTGTTCCAAGATTTTGATACGTAAAACTTTATATCACCTAAAAATGCTCATATCTGTTCACTTAAAAAAAGGTGGAAACATAATTTTCTAATCTGTTTAAAACTCTTCCAAATAAAGTTTTTCTGGATTTAAAAATCCATTTGTTAAATATTAAAAATCTAGCACCCTGGTTAGTTTGCAATTATTATTGATTGACATTAAGGAAGATGAAAAGACAAATTTCAAAAAGCATTTGTATAATTGATGGTGGATGAAATTGAAAAATGAATATCATGATTTAGTTAGTCAAGTCAACTCTGCACACTTTCCACTTGCATCGATATATCTTTGTGATGCATCTTTTTTTTTTTTAAAAAAAGCTATAATTATTATACATATTACACCTATATATAATCTATTATATCCAAGCATTGAAATAAGTTGATCTCACAACCAAATTTCTGAATTTTGATGACCACAAAATATTTAAGATTTTAAAAGAAGATAGCATATTCAATCACATTTCTCTATGAATAATTAATAAAAATTTTTGGAAAGAAAAACCCCCTGAAAATTATTTAAAATATTATTTTTTATTTCTTCCTCTTACATTTCTTTTTTTGGGTATGTTTTATGATGTACATGATAGAATGATAATAAAAACTTTTTTGTTTAGTCAAAATACCTTTTTTGGGGAGATGTATATTTGTTTTTTTTTTCCTAATCATGGCACAAAACTTAAAAAATACTTGGAGACTACCGATGTAAGAAATAACCAGCATTAATTGGCAAATATAACTTTTAGCAGGTCACAGGGTCACAGTATTAAATATTTAGAACTGGAAATGATCTCAGATTTCACATAGGTACTTATGTATAATAACTATTTAGTAAATACAACTAGTAAGCATCAGGATCAGGGTTTGACTCAGTTTGTATTATTTAAAATTCAGTACTCTTTCTCTGAAAACAATGAATTCAATGGAATTCAAATGTGTGACCATTTATTTAAATAAAGAAAATATATGTCCAGGGGAGTAGGATGGAGATAGTTGTTTGTTGTTGTTGTTTTTTGAATGACTAAATGTGATATCCTTGTGTTTTCAAGTAAAAATAAAAGAAAAGGGAGGTATCTCATCTGTATCTAACCACCTTGATTAATAGCATTCTTGGTTTCTGCCTGGAAAACGTTCTTGCTAATTTCCATGGGGCCAATGACACATCAACAGCACACAGTGGAAACACCAAGTGGGAGTGTAGAACACATGTGAGATTTTCTGTCGATATCTTTAGAAGAGTCATCTTTTTTGAGAAACTCATTATTCACTTAATTATTCATTCTGTTTATTTACTGTATAGTTATTACACAAAAATATGGTGCAAATCCCTAGAATCCTCAAACACCAGATGCCGGTTTCTCTCTGTAGTCCCCAAAGGCACAGCCAAGCCATCGCTGTGAGAATTAAAACAACAACAACAACTAAAACCCAATTAAAATTGTGCCAGCATGTTCATTTCCAAGAGAAAAACACAGAAAATTAATAAGCTCTTATTCACCCCTCCCCTTGATTTTGAAAAAAAAAGGGGAGCATGTAATCAGTATTTCAATCACAGCTATGGTAAACTTTGCATTTGTATAAGGCATGGGCTAGGAAGCTCATATAATTTTATCCTTCTCAAAAATAAAGTGAATGAAAAAAGAGGCTTTTTACTTCTTAGACTTTCAATTTGCTTAGTGTATTCAAAACTCAATAACAGAAAGCAGAGTAATTATATACCATTATTACTGAGTTACTGGAATCCCTGGTCACATAACCTCCTCCTATTGATCTGAGCTAAGATGAGGGCCAGATGGTCTGTTGCCTACCCATATACTCTCACACATGGGTCAGCATTCAAAGAATCAACAAGAATCCTGAATTCTCCAAATAAAATCTAATCCAATACAGGTTAGCTATTGAAGAAGAGGATGAGATAAAGGGAAATCTATTCAACTTAAGAGAAATTGGTCAGCAGTTTTTTTTTTTTTTATCATCAGTCATCTATAAAATCAATTGCCAGAATTACTCAAAGTAGTACATTGATGGCTATAGGGATGAGGGAGATGAACCCAGGGAAAGAATTGAGCATTCTTCAATAGAGAGTCATAGGTTAATAGATCTAGACTTCTTTTTTAGAGAGAAACCTGAGGCCAAATTAGGATAAATGGCATATCCATAGTTATACCCATAGTATAACCCATAGCAATAAAAACAGAAGGATTCTGATCATAATGCTGCTAGTCAGAGCCAGCATGTGTAAGGAGGTGAAGAATGACTTTTGGGAGTGACTTTGGCTGTGGTTTCCATAAGTTAATATAAATCAGCTCATTAGAAGTACTATCAGTGCCACCATACATATTTAATGGCTTCCACCCTTTTAATTGTTAATAGAGGTCTGCCTGAAAACCATATATTAGACCCCTGGTGGCCACTATCACAGTGCTTGGCAAATAGTAAGCATTTAATAAATACTTTTAAAAATTCATTCATTCTTCTAAGATGCAAATATACTACTCACTACTATAGAGAATCAAGTTACTACTATAAGGTCTATAGTTCCTCAGTCCTTCCAAAAGATATTGGAATATATATATTTGCTATATATTCCAGCTAAAATATATAAATATATCTAAATATGTTACTGCTAAATATAAACATTTGTTATTTATTTATTTATATGTAAAGAGTCCAAGCTCTTTAAATTGCTCTATCAAATCTTTTAACACTGAAGCTATCCTCATGAGTCCAAATCCTGTCTCAGAAACTTTACTAGCTGTATGATTTTGGGCAAATCACCTAACACTATTTGATGAGGATCATTAAGTCACACAAATGCTGTTTGATCAGTTCCTCATCTGTAAAATGAGCTGGAGAAGGAAATGGCAGACCATTCCAGTATTTCTGCCAAGAAAATTCCAAGTGGGGTCACTAAGAGTTGGACATGACTGAAGTGACTCAACAATAACAAAACAAAACAAAACAAAACAAAAAAAACAAACAAAAAAAAAAAAACACAGAGTAAGAAGTCTAGTTAAGACTCTGAGCATTGGATTGTGATTGCTTATTTTTATTTCTGATCTTGGTTTTATGAATTATTTCATTCCTGGCAATCTACACCATGATGCCACATTGGGATTGGGAGATTACCCTGGTTTCTTGAATGATGTGCCAGTAATTCAAGTTTTGGTAACTTCTGTTGAGTATGGACTCAGAGCAAAATGTGATTGCTTCTAAGTCTTGCCCTAGCTAAGTAGGGTGAGTTGGACCAGCCTTGTCAAGGAAGATAAATTGGCTGTTAGTGATTTTTTTTGGTAATTTTGTCCTATATGAATTGGATTAGAAACAAACTGGCCTTTTACAGATTAGTTTTCTGAACCACAACAGGCTAAGGAGAAAGGGGGCAGAAGGAATTAAGAATTCCATTGTTCTTAGATCATCTACAAACATTAGTTTAGCTTTTGATATCCTTTATGTGTGATCTCTGTCCAACAAACCAAGTTAAGGCAGTATTGGAGGAAATGAACCATATCCATATTGTTATTTTTCACTATAAATAAGAACACATAAAAACTATTACCATCTTCTTACTTGCTCTGCCCCTAAGGACCATGGGACATTTTCATCTGATTTGTAGCTGAAACCTTCCATATGTGTTTTGTCCCCCATTAGAATGTGAGATCCTTGACAGCTTTTTCTATTCTATTTTCTATTTCTTTTCTATGTGCATTTCCAGCACTGGGTATATACATATATAGTAGGCCCTTAATAAATGCTTAATTCATTCACTCATAAAGAAGTTGCAGCTAAAAGGAAGGATGGCTCACATGATCTATTTGGAGAAACAATGCAGTTGGTGCAATCTCAGAGAATCTTGATTATTTCACCTTACCATACTCATGATGAGTGTAAATAGACAGCCATAAAGATAACTGCCATTATCTTATATACCATTGGGCAGGATAGAGAAAATAGAGAAATTCTATTCAAGTCAGTATGTACCATACTACTTGTAATTGAAATTGGACAAAAATGTACGTAGGTTTGTGAGCCTCCTTGGGTATCATTCCTAGGTTTGAGATATATTGTGGTAGGCCGTCAAAATCAAATCACTCAAAACCCAGTACTCTTGATGCCATTGAGTGAGCTGATTTTCCTGAGCTGGGATTCCATGCTGCTCTATTATCTCTGCTGGGCTGCTCTTTGCTGGACATCTCCATTACTGCAGGGTGCCTTTGAAGCCACTTAGCATATCAACTGAGCTGCTCTCTGCTACCATCTTCTGGTCTTTAGACTCTTCAGGTCCTCTGCTGCATCTGCTACCATATGTTGGAAGGAAGCTACCAAGCAACGTTTTCCCTCTTTCCTTTTTCATCATCTCTACCTAGCAATACAGCCATCGCCACCCTTAACTGAGTAACCAATACTTCACCCACTTCCATCCTCCCAAATACACAACAACCAAATCCATCATTAGTTCTCATTCTAAGATTAATCATTTCATTTCAACTTCTTTTTCTGTTTGGGGGTATAAGATTTAGTCTCTCAACTGTCTTGGGGTTAGAAAATTAATTCTGTCTCTTTCATTGACTAGTCATTAGTCTGCATCCTGGGGAATCTATGTGGAAAAACTGAAAAGGAATTTGTTGTAGAGTGATGAGATTCTTTTCAACTTTTATAATATCTTGGTTGCCATTCAAAACAACTCAGAGCAAGATTAAAAGGCCAGCTAGAGCTACTGGAGCTGATAATCTCTGTTCTGATTTCATTCTTTTACTTTCAGGCCTTTGGTGTGCATTCTTGCTAGCAGCAAAGTCAAATAGCTGAAATCTGGAAAAGAACTTAATCTTCACCAAAAACAAAAGAAATATATGTCAAATGTTTAAAAAGAAGCAAAAAAATTAAGAGAATGATTTTTTAAGATTTGATGGAGGAAAGATTAGAAGAGAATGAAAAAGATAAAAGACTTTACTTTTACCCAAAAAAGTGACCAACAAGACATTTATGACCAATATACTTTTTTTCATTTCATAAATTTGTTTTGGAGAATACATCATAAGGGTTTTTTTTTGGTGAAATCATCAAAAAAGGAATAACAAGAAGGCTTTTATAGATTGTTTCTTATAGTATATCATCTTCACAGTCCCCCAATTAACTAAGATATTTAGAATATGCCATATTTCATTGTACACAATTTGTTGATTACAGAAAAGGCATTTGACTTGGCAGAAGAAAATGAAACTTTAAAGACTAATTTCACCTATGTTTATATAAGTCAGATAAGATGCTATGGAAGATATAACCATGGAGATACTTTGTTTGAAAATCTAATGAGGATCAGCATTAAGAGAGACGTAAAATAAAGAGACATGTTCTTCAATTTCATGGAAGATGTCCTGATAATAGTCTAAATAAAAGATGAATTTTCTATAAGATAGCAAAGTTCTCCAGATGCTCATAGATGATATAGAACTGAATGCAGGGTCAATCAAAAGGGACTAGCTTAGCCATACACACAGTAAAACCAAAATGTATAAAAATAGAATATTCCCAAGATTATATGAAGTTAAATGGGTAAATCAAATGATCTATCAACATTTACATTTTATACCAGTGCTACAAATAGGCAATAGACTAGGACTGAATTGAATTGGAAGAGAGTGGGTTGGATAATTTTGGAAATTTTTCTGTACTTTCCAACGATCCTAAGCTATTTGTTGCAATGACAATATCCTTCTGGTGATGATGGAACACCATGATCTCACATGTATCATTCCATCTCCATGTCTGTTCATTTTCACAGGTTGCCTTACAAAGCTGGGGTGTCTTCCCCATTCCCACCAAATTACTTTGTATATATTTTGCATCTACTTATAAAATGTAACTATTATTTTCTCTAATTGAATGTAAGCTCCTCGAAGGTAAGTTTCTTTTTGGCTTTATGTTCCCCAAATTTGTCATGGTGCCTAGCACACAATAGAATCATAATAATATCTGTTAATTCCTTGATTGATCTTAGAAGAAATTAGATTGCAGATGACTCAAGGGTCAATAGACCGACACATGCTGGAGTTGAGTAAGCTTGCAATTATTACAAATAATGATATATGAATAACGTAAAAGGCATGGGCATCTGGATAACATAGTAGATAGAGTGACAGGTGTACAGTTAGGAAAATTCTTCTTCCTGAGTTCAAATCTGGCCTCAGATACTTACTAGCTGTATGATCCTAAGTCACTTAACCCTGCTTGTCTCAGTTTCCTCATCTGTAAAATGAGCTGAAGAAGGAAATGGCAAATCACTTCAGTCTTTGCCAAGAAAATCTCAAATGGGATCACAAAGAGTCAGACATGACTGAAAAAATGACTGAACAACAATGTAAAAGGTATCACTGAAGCCATGCACAGCTGGAAAAGGAGATGGGCTGTTAATACATGAGCACTACAGTGAGAGGAAGGGATGCCAGTTGGAAGCCCAAGAACTTGCATTGATAAACAAGAAATATAGAAACCAGAATGGGATTTGAGTGAATTGGTTAGATTTTGGTGGGACCTCTGATTCAATTAATTTTAAAAAACTCCCATAGAAGGGAACACTGCCATTATGAAATGGCTTGTCTAGGGTCATATAATATCAAATATCAGAGTTGGGAGTTGAGTCCAAGTCTAGCACTATTCCTACAATACTACAGTGTGGTAAAAAATGATATTTGGATGATTTTTTTATTAATGTAATATGAAAAATCTACTTTATGAATCCATTTGTATGTCCTGTGGATTGCTTGGTGTAATAAGTTATGGATCAAATTAGATGTATTAGACAGTGAAACCCCAATGATATACTGATAGAAAAACTGAAGAACTAGGAAAATTAGTTTTAGAATAAAACCATTTTCAGTCTCTCCTGCTGAGGGTCTCAAAGCTGCATATCTCTCAGATTTGCAAAGACATTAGAATAGCAAGATGCCAGACCTGATCCCAAATCCAATATTACAAGGAAGGATATTTCAACTGCTTCTCTGAGAGGGATGGCAAGTTTCACTGGGAAGTTTCTTTATAAAAACCAGAAGTGGTTCAGAGGCAGTCGAATCACATTATTATTCATATGTGTCAATACTATAATCAATTTAAGTCTGGTACCACCAATCTATGGATTCTGATTTATTATCTTGGTTTCTCACTAAGTTATTTTCTCTTGCTTGTCCTCTAAATAAAAGCTTTTTAAACTGTGTGTCATAACTACATATAGGTTCTCATAACTGAATATGGGGGTTGCAAAATTATGATTTATTATTAGTAAATGTTTGATTTGTATGCTTATTTTATATACTTAAATACCTGGGGTCATGTAAAAATTTCTCATGCAAAAAAGGGGTTGTGAGTGGAAAAAGTTTTCAGACTTCATGCTCTAAATGACCACGTCACCCTCCCACTGCTTGTGGAGCCAACTGTTAAAATTTTAGTGTGTTTATATTTTTGGAATCAGCAAATGCTGCAAATCAGAGTTTGCATATTATTTTGTTGAACATATAGACTTAAGATGTGTTGGAGAAAATGTTTATAATGCAAATTAAACTTAAAATCACATATTGTGGCTACATTTCCACCCACTCCTGACCCCCGCGTGTCCACACCCTCCCCCACCCCCCAAGAAATGCTGGAACATTTACCAGTATATTCCTAGTGTGTGAAGTCTTTGGAACTCTGGACCTAAGAGTTTCTTCTTACAAGGAATGAGACATGGGAGGCAGGAGAAAGTAGAGACTGAAGCTCTTAGGTATGGTTTTTTCATTGCTGTCCTATTGCTAACAGGGTCCTCTAACATGCTTTGTGTTATGGCTATTCATTGAATTCAGTTCAAAGAGAATGGCTTCAAAGACTAGCCCATTCTGAGCTCTTCTGCCCTGGCATTTCTCTTGACTCAGTTTACAAGTCACCTCTGCCACGCTACTGCACCATATCACTTCTTCTCTGATTCCAAACTGTTGGAATCCTTACTAACTGCTAACTAATTAGAGTTGATCTAATCTTACAAGAAGATGTTTTGGGCAGAACCTGAAACAAGGTACTAAGTAGAACTAATTAATACAAGGCTTGTGTTCACACCTTTACTCATTGGAGTTCAATGAGTTCACACCTCCCTTGAAGCTCTTTGGGCCAGAGAGCACTATGGGAGAAAACCCACAATCCCTCTCTTGAAGGAGCATAAATAGAGCTTCAATGGGCCAGTCAAAGAAGTTCTTCAGAGTGAAGAAACTACAAGTCGAGATTTCACCGGAATGACATGAAGAGTGGAGCTGGCTGGAGGCTGAAGAAAGCAGAGGCAGAGGCTGAAGGACCAGCCCTTTGGATTTGGCGACATTCGGAGAGAGCTCTTGGAACCAAGCAGAGAGATAGGCCTCTAAGCTAACCGGGCTATATTGGAGATAATAAAAGATCTGAACTTTTATCACCTGGCTGCGTTTTGAGAAGAAAAAGCTCACCACACCAAACCTCTCTTCCTTCTCCACTGTCTCTGTAGTTATGGAGAAAAGAGGGTATATCTATGTATTTCTTATCCCTTTACTTGGCCATAAGCTATAGGAGGGCAGGACTGACATCTTACAGAAACTTTAATCCAGTGCTTAGCCACAGGAATTATTTAATAAATGTTTGTCAGATTGTATATTTATTTTTAAATTAGTAAATTTATGGTTATTTTATGTCAGAATATGGTTATTTTGTCAGAAATGAAATAAGACCGCTTTTTTTCCAATAGTATTTTATTTTTCCATTATATTTTAAGATAATTTTCAAAATTAATTTTTGTAAAACAAAACCCACATTTTTTTTTCATGTTTGAGACTGTTTATTCAGATTATGCAATGAAGGTGTATCAATTTCACAATTGTCAAACTCAAGTGGAAATGAGGCCACTAAAATGTACATAAAGATCCCTATGGATGCTTGTTAAATTAGAAAACCACATAATGAACTTATCTATGTTTTACTATATATTTTTTTTGTTTTGCAAAACCCACATTTTTAAAAAGTTAATTTTTTTATGGATTTAACATTTATATTCAAGGAAGAAGGACTTGTCTTGGGCTGTAATGTAGGGGGATAAGAAATTTTCAATTACAATTCTCTGGGTAATCCCCTTTAGGGAACAAACATATATTTTGTAAGGTGAGGGTGGTGGTATGTGGAGAGTGATATCATTTCATCTGTATAATTAACTCTTGGGGTGATTCTCTATCAATTCATATTAGCTACTTTCTGTAACTATAATCTTCTAGAATTTTCTGGGAACAGACATGTTAATGTGCCCAATGGGTACCATAGGTTAGACTTGAATCCTATTCCTTTATACTCCAATGTTAGCCCTCTATACTATACTGCTTCTCTCTGTATATTACCTTTATTCCCTTATTAATGACTGATTCCAACATGGCAAAATGTTTCATTTTTCTTTTTTTTATTCAAGCCTTTTATTTATAAAGCATATGCATGGGTAATTTTTCCAACATTGACCCTTGCATAACTTTTTGTTCCAAATTTTCCCCTCCTTCCTTCCCCCCTAGCTGGCAGGTAGTCCAATACATGTTAAATATGTTGAAATACATGTTAGATCCAATATATGTATATATACACATATATGTATACACATATATATGTATAAACACATTTGTGCGTGCGTGCGTGTATGTGTGTGTGTGTGTGTGTATACACAGTTATCTTGTTACACAAGAAAAATCAGATCAGGAAGGAAGAAAAAGAAAAACCGAGAAAGAGAACAAAATGCAAGCAAATAACAGCGAGAGTGAGAATGCAATGTTGTGTTCTACCCTCTGGTCCTATGATCCTTTCTCTGAGTGTAGATGGCTCTTCATCACTGCACAAGTGGAACTGGTTTGAATCATCTCAGTGTTGAAGAGAGCCATGTTCATCAGAATAGATCATCACATAATTTTGTTGTTGCCGTATATAGTGGTGATCTGGTTCTGCTCATTTCACTCAGCATCAGTTCATGTAAGTTTCTCCAAGCCTCTCTGAAATCATCCTGCTAGTTGTTTCAAATGTTTCTTTTTCAATGATAAAGTCTTCTTCAGGCAAATTAATTAGAAATGATGAAACCAAAGTAATTGCCATCATGGAAACATTCTTTTCTATGCAGCTGTGGTATTCTTGACTCTCATTTCTGATATCATTCTTTGGAATGTGGAAAGAAGTTATTTTGCATATGATTCTGACTAATACAAAGCAAAAAATGTCCAAAGTACAAATGTAGAGAACCTTGGGAGGAAGTAACCATATTTAATACTCAATAAGAGAGTTAATGCATAGTTTGTCATGCAACCTAGAATCTAGAACCTAGAGTGGATTTCAAAGAGTTCAGAGAAAGGTTAGGTGGGATCTGATAGTCTAAGATTTTCGAAAGAAAGTTAAATTCAAGTATGAAATTGTAGTAACAATTATAAATTATTCCAGTAAAGAAGTAACAGTGGTCTAAAGAGAATTGTTTGAATACACAGGGAAACATGTCAACCAATATAGATATTAAAGAATTAACATAAATACCACATGAAACAAGGTCAGAAAGCTGTCGATGAGCCCCAAAAGTACCAAGGAATGATAGTTTAGCTGAACTTAGTGTTGAGTACTGAGATCAACAAAAAGGGTTTTTTTTTTTAAAGCTATACTAGGGATAAAGGGGAGCTCAAAAGAAAATGACTTCTGTGTGAAGTAGATGGGAGAAAAATCAGAATCCAATGATTATTTGGCTTCTGATTTCTCTCCTAAAGCAAGTATCTATAGAATAGACTAGAAAACCTCCTAAAAGGGTTAATATGGATCTGAAACCCAAATTTATATGTGGTAAGAGATTATCTAAGGGCAGCTAGGTAGAACAGTGGATAGCATACAAACCTGGGAGTCAAGAAGATTCTTTTTTTGAGTTCAGTCTGGCCTAGAAGATGTGTGATCCTGGGCAAGTCACTTAACCCAGTTTGCATCAGTTTCCATATTTGTAAAATGAACTGAAGAAGGAAATGGTAAACCATTCCAGTATCTTTGTCAAGAAAATCTCAATGGCATCATGAAGAGTCAGACATGACTGAAAAATAATTGAATAAAAACAAAGAGAGAACTTAGGAGATCATAGTAAATTCAAGGTAAGCTTAAATAGACTATATCCTAGGGAAATTTAAAATGTGATAGCTGGGCTATTGCTTTTCTTTGTAAAATTAAGGAAGACAATGCTAATGGAAAAGAGATGGACATATATTATCCATTTCTTTTTAAGTGAAGAGGGATTCTGGAAACTATGGGCTAATGAGTATGACTTTGATTCCTGGCAAAATTCAAGAATGCCTCTATAAAGGAGAAGTTTATGAGCATTTGCAGAAAGTGATTCTTGTGAACCAGTATGACTTCATCAGGAACAAGTAATGCTGGACTAATTTCATTTCCACTTTTATGGGATGACTAGGAGATCAGGGAAATGCCAAAGATATGGTATGCATAAACTTCAGCAAGGTACATTCCCAAGTCTTTCAGGAAATATTTATGGAAAATATGGAGAAGCTATAAATAGCCATAGAATAATAAATTAATTTTATTAATTTTTGAGCTTCAGCTAGTTGAATGACTGGACCAAAAAATGTATATTAATGGATTGATGTCATTCTGGAGGGCAATCAATAGTGGAATGCCACAATGTACTGTCTTAGGTCTAGGTCTGTTTAACATTTTTATCAATTAATTGAAGATAGAGATGGACTGCTTATCAGATCTGCAGATTTCATCCAATTCAACAAACATTTGTCAAATACTTGCTGTATTTAAGATACTTTGCTTTATAATTACACTCAAGTCAAAAATAACACAGTCTCTGCCCTCAGAAAGCTTATGTTTTACTGGGGGATGGAACAGATGACATGGAATTAGGAGGGATAATTAACAATGGAAGACTTTTGTCATAATTCACCAAAAAACTTGATTGGCTAAAATGGTAGTCTAGATTTAATAAAATGAAGTTTGTAGTGCAAAAAATATTGTCAAAGAATTATAGGTCATTGATAGAGTTGGAAGGGAACTTGTTCAGTTCCTTAATTTTAGGTCACATGGTAAGACTGAACCAATATATACTAATTCTATTTTGGGACAGGGAGGTGGCATTGTGGACAAAGTGATGGACTTGGATGTCAACCTGAGTTTAAATTCAGCCTCAGAAATTTCATAATAGGGTGACTTTAAACAAGTCACATAGCCTCTATTTGCTACTAAAGAAGGAAATGGCAAAATCATTCCAGTATCTTTGCCAAGAAAACTTCATGGACAAAGATCCATAGGGTCATGAAGACTCAGACACAACTTAAATGACAGAACGTGATTCCAAGTCCATTTTTCTCCTTATGTCACTACATAAGTTTTAACTGTCAACTAACTGTATAACCTGAGGAAGGGGCAGACACTTAGAAATTGAGCTTTCAATGTTATTACAATCTATTTGGTAGCTATGAAATGGCATAGCTCTATTGACCAACCAACACTATTTTGTTCAATTGATAGTCTGCTGACGAAGTGCTAGAAAAAGACCTGAAGGTTTTAGCAAACTAACAGCTCAGAATGGATCAAAAATGTGAAATGGCAAATAGAAAAAAAAAACAAAAACCTAAAAACAAAACATTAAGTATTTATTTAATGCGAAGCACTGTGCTAATGACCCACTTTACAAAAAAGAACAGTAAAATAGATTTTATTCTTAATGAACTCATATTCTAATCTGGGGAGAGATAACAAATAGATGACATTTGAGCGTCCTAAGGTCCAGGACAAACTGGAACATCTGGCTTTTAAAGCTCGTTATGATTTGGCTCCTTTCTATCTTTCCATTTTGTAATGGTCCTTAGCTCTAGGACAGACTGGAAGGCCGAATCCTCCTTCGGATGCATTAATTAGCAGGTAAGATACCAATGAATCTGGGATCCAAAATAGCACATCAGTCTAATGGATGCTAAGAGCCTAGTGGAAAGCAGATGATCTACCCTGGTGGTTCTCTATTTCATCAGAAGAATTGTAGTTGGTGACTCCCTGCACATCTGAGTGCTGAGAGGTCTTGTTTAGCAAGGAAGGAAGGGCTGGAGGTACCCAGCCCACCACGGGAAGTGGAAGGAGGAGTGGAACCAAAGTTGGAGAAGAATCAGGATCCTGAGTTCTTTCCTGCTTGGGTGAGGATGGGGTGTATGTGTGGAGAATCAGTTGGCAGGTAAATACTCAGCCAGGAAATGCAAAAGCACTATAGGAAGATGAGGGGGAAGGGTTTCCTATAGTCATTTATTCAAGTGTTCTCTGCACTGATTATAGGACATCCATTCTCTATTCATTTTTAGAAAACATATTTTGTGCATTGAGAAGACAACTACAATGCTGAGAGGAGTTGAAATGATATTTTATAAAGAATGAATAAATGAACAAGGTTTGATCTGAAAAAGATTTTAGAGAGAATGTTAATTATCTTCAACTATTGGATATAGTTGAGAAAGTACTTGCATCTTGTTTGTACATAGTTGTTTGCATGTTGTCTCCCCATTAGACTAGGAGCTCCTTGAGAGCAGGTGGTGACTCTGGTGATTATTATTATTATTATTATTTGTATTTCTTTATGCCCCCACTGCTTAGAATTGTACCTGGCACTTAGTAAGCTCTTAACAAGTTTACTTTTCTTGAAGAAAGATTTTTTTTTCTATATATATGGAAAAAAAGACTTCATAATAATTAAAACTGTTAGAAAGTATACTATGCTGTGTTGGTAGAAAGTGAATTTCCTTCTGCTGGAGAACTTTAAGTGGATATTGGATGCTGTCTTGTTGGAATTATTGTAGTAAGGATTACTGTTCAGGAATGGGTCAGAGTAGACGATGTGATCAGCGGTCTTTTCTACTTCTGAGATTCTACGACTATTTTTCTAAAGGAAAGACACAACAAAATTGCAATGCTTTTTCAATCTGTTTGGTCACTGTGAAACCACACACAGATATTGAAAAACCCATCACCATATTATTCAATTGATAGTCACTTACAGGCAAGCTAGAGAGATCAATCAGTAAAAAAGGGCTTTTGATATCTGCAATAGAGAGGTTCTTATGAAATCCTGAGGAGATATAGAGTGCTTTCATTTTAAAACATACAAAGCTAAGAGTTTTCATTATTTGAGATATAGACATAGCTTTATCTAAAACACACACATATTTAAGGCAATATAATAGCAATGTTATTAGGGGTGAGAGGTTGCTTATTTCTCATGTTCTTAAAGCACAGAGCAAAAATGCATAGTATTAAGTGGATACTACAAAATGTGTTGTCTATTTGTCAGAGATATATGCTAGAAAAAAGTCTACAGCCTACAGAGAAATGAGACATGGCAGGTCTGGATGATCTCCCGGAATGGAAATTCTACAAGGAACCCTCCAATCAGAGGAAGAGATTACAGGAGAGGGAAGACTTTCAATGTGTGAATTCCAAACCTAATGTATGCTGTAGTGAATTTCTAGGATAAAGAGAATAGAAAATCTAAGATGAAAATTCCTGAGTGTGGTCTGGAGAGGAATAAATAGTTTGATAGTGATGGTTTTTTTAATTAAAGCTTTTTATTTTTCAAAAAATATGTAATTCTTCAATATTAGCCCTTGCAAAATCCTGTGTTCCAATTTTCTCCCTCCTTCTCCCACACCCTCTCCTAGATGGCAAGTAGTCCAATATATGTTAAATATAGTAGAAATGTATATTTAATCCAATATATGCATACATATTTATACAATTATTGTGCCACACCAGAAAAAAAAGAGAAGCAAATAAAATGCAAGCAAACTACAACAAAAAGAGTGAAAATATTATGTTGTGAACCACATTCAGTTCCCATAGTCCTCTCTCTCCTGTAGATGGCTCTCTTCATCACTGAACAACTGGAATGGGTTTGAATTATCTCATTGCTGAAGAGAGCCATGTCCTCTGATAGTGATATTAAAAGTCATTGGGATCAATGAGAATCACTGTTACATGATCCCATGGATAAATACTGGATTAATGCGATAAACTTTTGTGCATGGGGGTAAAAGATCTGAAACAAAGCTCAAATATTGTGCTTTGATGTTCAGATTTATTCCATTTTAGAAGGCAATTTTTGGTGATGGTAGATTGGCTGATAAGATAGTTGTGGTTAGAAGTGAACAATGGCATGTCAGAAACCTTATCATCAGCAAATCAACTCTCTGATTCAAAAGTGAAATTTAAATGAAGGCTACATGCTCCTCAAAAGCAGGAACTGTTTTTTGCCTCTATAGTACCTGGCAGATAGTAAGGTTTAATAAATGTTTATTGATTGACTGATTGAGTAACTTCCATAGGGTGAGAAATGTCTTAATTCTCTTTGTATCTCAGTGAAGCATTAGGCAAATGCTTTATATATTCCATAATTCCAAAGGTCAGAAAGCAGTTGTTGAATGAATTGACAGGTTTACTTATATCTATGTAATAATCTAGTAAACACAATTAAGGTATTTAACAGATATCTTTTTTTAAAAAATTAATATTAGCTTTTTATTTTCAAAATACATGCAAAGAAAGCGTTCAACATTCATCCCTGCAAAACCTTGTGTTCCAATTTTTTTCCTCTCCCTTCCTCCCATACTCCTTCCCCAGACAGTAAGTAATACAATATAGGTTAAATACGTGCAACTTTTCTATACATATTTCCAGAGTTATCATACTGCACAAGAAAAATCAGATCAAAAAGAAACAAAATTGAAAAAAAGTGCACGCAAACAACAACCACAAAAAAGATGAAAATACTGTTGTTGTGTTCCATATTCATTTCCTACAATCCTTTCTCTGGCTCTCTCCATCACATGTCTATTGGAATTGGCCTGAATCACCTCATTGTTGCAAAAGACTGCGTCCATAGCAGTTGATCATCACATAATCTTGTTGCTGTGTACAATGTTCTCTTGGTTCTACTCACTTCACTTAGCTTCAGTTTATGCAAGTCTTTCCAGGCCTTGTAAATATCTTTTTTATATATATATTCACAAATGTATACCAGGGAAATGAAATTCCATGACCTCTTTCTCTTCCATAGTGTTTACTATCATACCTTATCTATTCTAGCAACTACCAAATTGATGAGAATAGAAACTATACTCAGTTTTTATCATAAAAGTTTAAAAGTAACTTCTTTCTCTCAGTTTAACTGATTTGCCCTTCAATAACCTCTTCCTTCAAATTCTCTTTACATTAATGTTTTTATTCAGCCTTTCCAAATGGAATTACAGTCTGGACATTTCACTTTTTAATATATTCTCCTTTAAGATTATTGGCCAGGTAACAGACTATCCTTTTATCAGTAATAATCTACATGTGATTATCCACTAGAATTCTGAGACGCTTAAATTTTTATCATATCATATTCCAACTTCCTCTAATGTATTATTAGCAAAGAGACTAGACCATTATAAAAGCTAAAAGTCACATTAAAAACTAGAATCAAGGAAGAGTCTAATCACAGGGAGTGCATAATTAAAGTGATATTATTTGTAAATTGAAATGATTCAAAATGAAAACATACTGAATTACATATTTATAATATATTAAGAACAGGATAAATTTTACAAGAGTCTTGAAAGCAGTTCCTTAAAACACTGGATATTGTTATCCTGAGTTAAATCCCTTGCCTTCTGGAATTTGGCATAAGCAGATCCCAATATTTATGCTTCATTTTGACCATAGTTCATTGCGTATTCGAAGTCTTTAAAGCTGACATGTCCATCTGAATCCTGATCTACTTCCCTGAAGAAAAAAAAAAAGAAAGAAAGATTAAAATTGCTGATTAAAAAACTATGCTTCAGGACCCATATGAGAGTATTTTTCTTTCATTTGCAAATCTACCTGGGTCTTAGGATCAAAGGATTTAAAGCACTGTTTGGCCAGCCCTGGAGAAACTGTTCCCTAAATTTCACTTCTCATCTCTGATGGCCTATGCTGTGTAAAGCACTGTGTAAGCTGTGGTAAAGTTACCACTTCTGCTTACAAACGTGAGCTTCCTTGAAGACTTGCCTCATGGGCTACTACCTAAGAAAAGCCTTTCCTGATGTTCCCAGCTGTTAATATTCTCTTCCTCCTCAAATTATCTAGTATTTTTTACTTCTCAATGAACATGTTGTATCTCTAAGACCATTAGGATGTAAGTTGCTTGAAGACAGGGGCAATTGTTTTTTGTATGATTTTTATAACTAGTCGTTAGTATTAAGGCTTACACACATTTAATAAATTCTCATTTTATATTAAGTGCTCTTGGATAGGCCGAGCGAATATAATAAAGATGACAATACTCCCTAAACTAATCTATTTATTTAGTGCTATACCAATCAGACTTCCAAGAAAATATTTTAATGATCTAGAAAAAATAACAACAAAATTCATATGGAACAATAAAAAGTCGAGAATCTCAAAGGAATTCATGAAAAAAAAAATCAAATGAAGGTGGCCTAGCTGTACCTGATCTAAAATTAGATTATAAAGCAGCAGTCACCAAAACCATTTGGTATTGGCTAAGAAATAGATTAGTTGATCAGTGGAAAAGGTTAGGTTCACAAGACAGAATAGTCAACTATAGCAATCTAGTGTTTGACAAATCCAAAGATCCTAACTTTTGGGATAAGAATTCATTATTTGATAAAAACTGCTGGGATAATTGGAAATTAGTATGGCAGAAATTAGGCATGGACCCACACTTAACACCATATACCAAGATAAGATCAAAATGGGTCCATGACCTAGGCATAAAGAACAAGATTATAAATAAATTAGAGGAACATAGGATAGTTTATCTCTCAGACTTGTGGAGAAGAAAGAAATTTGTGACCAAAGATGAACTAGAGACCATTACTGATCACAAAATAGAAAATTTTGATTATATCAAATTAAAAAGCCTTTGTACAAACAGAACGAATGCAAACAAGATTAGAAGGGAAGCAACAAACTGGGAAAACATCTTTACAGTTAAAGGTTCTGATAAAGGCCTCATTTCCAAAATATATAGAGAATTGACTCAAATTTATAAGAAATCAAGCCATTCTCCAATTGATAAATGGTCAAAGGATATGAACAGAGAATTTTCAGATGATGAAATTGAAACTATTACCACTCATATGAAAGAGTGTTCCAAATCATTATTGATCAGAGAAATGCAAATTAAGACAACTCTGAGATATCACTACGCACCTGTCAGATTGGCTAAGATGACAGGAAAAAATAATGATGAATGTTGGAGGGGATGCGGGAAAACTGGGACACTAATGCATTGTTGGTGGAGTTGTGAACGAATCCAACCATTCTGGAGAGCAATCTGGAATTATGCCCCAAAAGTTATCAAACTGTGCATACTCTTTGATCCAGCCGTGCTACTACTGGGCTTATATCCCAAAGAGATACTAAAGAAGGGAAAGATATCTGTATGTGCCAAAATGTTTGTGGCAGCCCTGTTTGTAGTGGCTAGAAACTGGAAATTAAATGGATGCCCATCAATTGGAGAATGGCTGGGTAAATTGTGGTATATGAATGTTATGGAATATTATTGTTCTGTAAGAAATGACCAGCAGGATGAATACAGAGAGGACTGGCGAGACTTACATGAACTGATGCTAAGTGAAATGAGCAGAACCAGGAGATAATTATTACACTTCGACAACGATACTGTATGAGGATGTATTCTGATGGAAGTGGATCTCTTTGACAAAGAAACCTAACTGAGTTTCAATTGATAAATGATGGACAGAATTAGCTACACCCAAAGAAAGAACACTGGGAAACGAATGTGAACTATTTGCATTTTTGTTTTTCTTCCCAGGTTATTTTTACCTTCTGAATCCAATTCTCCCTGTGCAACAAGAGAACTGTTCGGTTCTGCACACATATATTGTATCTAGGATATACTGCAACATATCTAACATATATAGGACTGCTTGCCATCTAGGGGAGGGGGTGGAGAGAGGGAGGGGAAAAATCGGAACAGAAGCGAGTGCAAGGGATAATGTTGTAAAAAAAATTACCCTGGCATGGATTCTGTCAATATAAAATTATTATTAAATAAAATAAAATTAAAATAAATAAATAAATAGATAGATAGATAAATAAATAAATAAGTAAGTAAATAAATAAATTCTCATTTTATCCTCACAACAATCCTGGGAGGTGGGTATTCTCCTTCTCCCCATTTTATAGGTGGGGAAACTGAGGCACAAAGTAGTTAATAAAAGCTTGAATTGGCTCATAAGAGGAGATAAGTGATTCTATTTTACAGTTAAGGATGCAGAGAAAAACAGATGTTAAGTGATGACATAGCTAGTATCTGGGGTTGGATTTGAACTCAGGTTCTCCTGAATCTAGTACTCTACTTAATTTGCCACTCATTCACCTAATAAAAAAATAAAGCCTCACAAGTACATTTTAGGCATTCCAAAAACAAACCAAAAAACCCCCAATCTCCTAATTAGTACATGACAATACTTATGTGGAGAGCCTCTGTTTCAAAAGCCATTATAATATAGAAATATTAGCAGACATTTGGTAAAACAACAACATAATAAAAATCTCAAACAACCCCAAAACCCAAAACCAAAAACTTTTCCTGATGAATCCAATTAAATATATAAAAATAAAGTCACTTCTTATGGAAATCCTCTTTTCCCAAGTACCAGTTCAAAAGTCACCCATAAGAGATCTTCTCTTATCTCCCTCCCCCAGGAAGAAGGAAGAAGGGTTTCTCTCTATCCCCCAAACCCAATCTTTTTCTAGCTCATGACCTGTCTTATACAGGTTTTTTTTTTTTTTTTTTTTTTAGCTTTTCTAATTTCTCTAATACACTGCGCAATCTGCTTGTGGGCAGGGACCACTTTATTTTTTTCACTTTTTTATCATATAGAGTTCTGCATAGAAGAGGTGCTGATTGGCCTTTCACAGAATCTCGAGTTGGAAGTGAATTAAAAAATTAGTCATTTGGACTAATTTGTCCCTAAAAGGGAATCTGATCTACAAAATCTCTGTCAAAGGAATTCAATCTGTGCTTAAAGATTTTCAGAGAGGCAGCTGATCCCACTTTGGGATAGCTCAAATTGCTAGGAAATTTTTTTTTGCTGTACCAGTGGTTTAGGGCAGGTGTGTGTGTGTGTGTGTGTGTGTGTACACCTGCTATATATTCTGGGACAAAGATCTGAGCCCTTGTAAGACATTAAAGATAAAAATGGGAAATGGGATGTAGAAAAAACACATTGAATCTTCAGTTTACAACTATACACAACAAACTTGTCCTTCTGTGACTATTAATAACATCCATAGTAATATAACTAAAAGGATGTCTGATGACCAGTTGTCAAACATCTCTGAATTACTAAAACCTCATGTATCTTATTAATAATTTACATTCAAAACAAATAATAAAACAAAATTAAAATAAAAATAGCTTTAAGGTTTGCAAGGTACTTTATAAATATCCTATTTTATCTTTACAACAACCCTTGGAAATGGATTTTTTTTAACCTTCATTTGACAAGAAGGAAAATGAAGGCACAGAAATTAAGTGACTTTTCCTGGATCACACAGCTTTAAATAAGTGTCTCAAAATAGATTTAAACCCGGGTCTCTCTTGATTTCAAGTCTAGCACTTTATCCCTGAAATATCTATCTAAGATTAGTACGTAAAAAATGACCCTTTAATCTGAAGACTAACTGATGTTACAAAGACCATTAATGTTGAATTACCTGAAAGGCAAGCTTATAAAATATCAAGTTCTAGAATAAACTTTCTGAAACATTTTTTACAAAACTGTCCAAGTCTGTAATGGTGCTAGATGGTATGATAGTTTTGAAGTATAGGAAATCCCTTTTTTTCTGTCTTAGACAAAACTCCAGTCACAATAAGTTGGTCTCTATGTTATTTATTTGGGGAAATATATACAAGTATTTCATATTATGCAGAACTGAAAGAAGAATGGTAAATCTTTTACTGGCTATTTAGTAATGATTGGTATCACACATTACTGCCTATGAAATACAAATTGCTCCTCTTATTAAATTATGCAATTGAAGACCCCCAAGATTGCTGAGATATTCTTTCTTAAGGAAGTAGACTAGATAAATAGTACCTTTCCTTTCCTCAATTGGCAAATTTGAATTGTACATCTTATAGTGGAATTTAAATGAATAATCAACAAAAGTGGCATTGAAAATAAGCAGGTTCTGATAATTTTTGGTTTATTCATTTATTGAGATAACAAAATAGTACTTACTTGATCTCAAAAAATTCACTTTCAGTTATTCTTCAATTATAATACTATATTATTTATTGCTTGCTTAACTTGTTTTCTTTGCTGGCATCTCACTGCCATAATATTTACACAATATTAAGTAACATAACCAAGTAGTTTTACAATGGAGAATAGGATTGAGAGATTATTTTTAATTTACAGATCAATACCCATGTTTGTCCAAATAATGCACAGAATAGACTGCACTGCCGAATTTATGGAATTTTGGAATGTAGAAGAGTAAGACAGTTAATGTCTTATGACTTTTCCCCCCTCATCATATCACAGTGAACAAGGCTGGTAGTCAAGAGGAAAATGAAGCACAAGTATGAGTTTCATAGCTGTAATTTTAAAAGGGAAGATATATTATTACTTTTTCTTACTGCAAAAACTGCATTATTCTGAAGGAATATTCCATTGCACCAACATACAAATCATTCATGTGAGAGGAGAGCAGATGGATCATGTGGGTAAAATTTTGCAGTGATTTGGAGAGAGAAATAAAATACTGTTAGGAAGGCAGGAGGTGGAACATAAAGCTTCATTGTTCTTTTCCACAGGATTTTATGCTGACAAGTGTTTCCTCTAGTTCTAATTGTATTCTCAAAAAAAAATTGCTTCCAAAAATTTCACGACACCATGCTGAGCCATTTCATAAATTGTAAATGTCTCCTATTGAGAATGATAATTACAGAAGAGTTTGACGAAGTTTGTCTAGTCACTTATTGAATTCCAGATAGGTATAGAAACCTGTATTTGGAATTGTGAAAAGATAAAAGCTTTTGTCTTGAGAAAGCAGCTACAGAACATAATGGATAGAGGCAGAAAAGATTAGAATCAGGAAGACCTGAATTTGGATCCTAGGGCAGGTACCCCTAAGTTCTATGACTCCAAGTAAGTCACTTTCAGCCTTAATCTCTTAAAATGGAAGGAAGGAAACAAGCATTTACTGAAAACTTATAGTGTACAAAGCACCGCACTAAACAATTTACAAATTTTATCTCACTTGAGCCTCATAATGACTCTTGGAGCAAGGCACCATTATAAATTCCCTATTTTACACTTGAGGAAATTGAAATAGGTAGGGGTAAAATCACTTGCCTATAGTTACACACCTAGTAGTTTCTGGGGCTAAATTCCAGCTCAAGAGGTCCTAATTTTAGGCTTGGAACTCCAGTGTGTCAGGTGTCTCCAAACTGGAATAACAATAACTATTATTATAACAACAAAAGCATATACCTGTCAGGGTTGTTATGAGTATCGAATGAGATAATATTTTATTATAAAGGTTTAGCATAGTGCCTGGCATATGACTGGTGCTTAATAAATGCCTATTCTAATCATCCATCCATCCATTCATTCATTATCCATTTTTGAGATAATATATGTTAGATTCTTTACAAATGGTTGAAGTGCTATATAAAATGGCTTAAGAATATCAATAAAACCAAAACATCATTCAACTCATCAACTAAAGGTCATCTACGCTAATCCCTCTCATTTTATAGAGGAGGAAGCCAAAGACCCATCAGTTAAAATGACATTTTGTCTAATGTCACATGGTTTATACTATACCACAGTTTTTTTCAACCCCAACCTCTCCTACTCCCAAATCCCCAAATTACCCAAAGCAAGGTACACAAGTGCTGTAGGAATTTGGAGTGAATGGAGGTAATAGTAGTTAGATGGGATTCATTTTTTTTAAAGAAAAAAAAAGAGGGGGGACTTCTCGGAGGTAGATATTGTGCCAAGTTTTGAAAGACAATATAGAATATATCTAGTGCTTAGATAGAACTTTACATATATTAACTTATTTGATCCTCACAACAATCCTGGAAGGTGAATGCTTTTATGATTCCCTTTTATGGATGAGGAAGTTGAGGGTGAGAGGGTAAATGTCTTTCCCGGGGTCATATAGTTAGTAAATATCTGTGGCTGAATTTAAACTCAAGTTTTACTGACTCTATGTCCCCATTCTATCCCCTTGGGCCACCTTACTGTCTAAAATAGAGAATTCATTTAGCACTTTGTGGTTTGCAAAAAGCTTTAAATAAGTTACCACATTTGATCTTTTGTAACAACCCTATCAGGTAGGTGTCATTATTATCTCCCTTTTACAGATGAGAAAACTGAGGCTGGGAGAGCTTTAAGCAACTTGCCTAAAGTCACACACTAATAAGGTTCTGAGGCAGGACTTGATATCAGGTATTTCTCATTCCAGAAAGTCCAGGCATTTTATCAAGTGCCCAGAGCCAGACATGGATTTGCACTGTGCAGAGAGGTCATTCCCAGATACCTTGTGGAATAAACTTTTCTGGTCCTCCTCAATTTTAGTGCCTTCCCTCTGTTGACTATTTTAAATTTATTTAAGAAGACCTGAGAGGTAGCTAGGTGGTATAGTAGATAGACCACTGGGCTTCAAACCAGGAAGGTTCATATTTATGAGTTCAAATATGGCTTCAGACACTCAGTTGTATGACCTCGGGCAAGTCTGCTTGTCTCAGTTTCCTCATCTGTAAAAAGAAGCTGGAGAAGGAAGTGGCAAATTACTCTTGTTATCTTTGCCAAGAAAACCTCAAAATAGAGTCACAGAGAGTTGGAAATGACTGAAAAACAAAAGTAGCTAATAGACCTGATTTCAAATTCTGCCTCTCATACTTATTATACATGTGACAATGTGTAAGTCACTTATCTTTCTCTAAGGATCTTCCTCTATAAAATGGGGATAATAACACTAGTGTAAATATCTCACAGGATTATCACTGGTACCAAATGAAATGAGGTCTATAAAGTGTTTTGCAACACCCTGAAACACTATGTAAAAGTTAGTCGTCATGATTACCTAGGTGCTACTTGGATCAAAATATAAATTGAATATGTGAACCCAATTCTTGAGGAATACATGTAACCAGCCTGGAAGTAAGGCTAAGCACACATACAGTGTAATTTATCAATACTTCAATGAGTTTGTTCTTTCATTTCTGTAAATACACCCTCTATTGGTATAGATCCCTGCTTCTTAAAACTGCTGGTTGCAACTTCCTATGGAGTCTCATAACTGAGTGGAAGTCATGCAAGATTATGATTTATTATCAGTAAATAAGTTATTTGCATACCTGTTTCATAAACCTATATAACTGGGATCACATCAAAATTTCTTGGGCAAAAAGAGGTCATGAGTAGAAAAAGTTTGAGAAATCCTGGTATAGATTACAACCTTTTCATACCCCTCACACTTTCCAACTTTTGTCCAAATTCTTCCATGGATACTCTGCAACAGATCCACTAAAGATTTTAGAAACTTCCAACTAATTTTTTTCTGTTTATTTATTTATTTTTTACAATTAGCACCTAAAAGAAGGAAAGGAAAGGGGAGGAAATAAGCCTTAGTAAGGAGCTTATCATGTGCTTTACAAATATTTCATTTAATTCTTACAACAACACTGAACAGGAAAGGGGGGTGATATATTATTATCATTCCCATTTTACATATGAAGAAACTGAGGCATATGGAGATTTTTTTGTGACTTGCCCAGGGTTACACTGCCATTGAGTATCTAAGGCCATATTTGAATTCAGATCTTCCTGAAGAAAATAGCAACCATTCAAATATCTTTACTTGATAAACCCCAAAGAGAACCCCAAAAGTGGTCACAAAGAGTTAGATACAACCGAAAAACAACTTCCTAACTTTATGCCTAGTGCTTTTTCCATTCTGCCATCTACTGATTCTCACTCATGCTGCATGAATGGCTCACCTTCATGAAATTATAAAACCTCAGAACTGGAAAGGACTTCAGATGCTGTTTAATCTGGTTCCCTTACACCCATTCTTAAATAGTCATTAGGCCCTTGCTCAAACAACTTCTGTAATAGGGACCTCATTAAGCATCCAATTTCATACTGACAAATAATATAGCACGAACCAAATATAAAAGTTCTTAAGTGAGATAAAAAAGAAATGATCAGAATGGTTTTCAGGAAAGGGAAACATGAACTGAGTTTTTTGAGATACTGGTGGCAACTGATGGAAGGTTTTGAACATTAAGTTTAGATTAGATTTGAAAATTAAAGCAACTTAGAACTAATATAAATAGCTAAGTGAATGTGAACTGCATTTATAATATAGTCCAAGAAGCATTTCCTCCAATGCAGTTATTGGTATTTTATCAACTTCTCATATACATTAACTCATTTCAGAACTTTCATTTCAAAGTGCTTATCAAAGATGATAGAACTTAAAATAGATCCATTTCCAATTCATTTGGCTAGATTCTGACAGTTGTGAAATCTATTAAAATACTAATATTAATGTTTTCTAATTCATCGTATTAAAAACTATGTATAAAAAGTCTTCATCACCAACATAAATCTAGAGATGTGTTCTAATTTTAGTCTGATTTCACTAAGAAGGAATATACCCTTTCCTTTTCCTATAAAGTATTAACTTAAATAGTTAAGGGTAAGTATGAATTGTAAAGATAATTCTGTAAATCCGTGTTATACTGTGTAAATCTTTTGTTAAGCCAGTACATTTTGCTTTTCTAACATAGTCTGAAGAAAACACTAATTGATAAAGAAATCACAACAGGGTCATTTTACTGAATAAGTAACTTCTTGCATGGAAAATTTCCATACAAAAACAGAAAGAAAAGATATGAATTGTCCTGATCATTGTTATTTCTTGGAAAATAAATCTCCTTGTATGTGATTATTCTGAAAGCATGTGATAGTAATTTAGCAATACCCAAATTGTTCAGATAATTTAAAGGCAAACTAGCTTTTTCTTATATCACTGAAAAACTGTAAGAAGGGAATATTTTTCCTTTTCTGAAGTTTTCAGATATTTAGGCTTATGCTTCAGGTTTCATGCCATGCCTATATAACAACTAAAGTAAAATTGAAGATTGTGGAAATTTGTTGGACAAGGATGATGAAACTTACATTTATTAAAATAATTCAGGTAACAAAGTTTAGATAAGCAAAACAAACTTCTAATTATTTTTGGAGTAGTCCAATCAATATATATTCTTTGGCTGAATTATGTAAGAAATTCAATTTCAATTTATTTTTTTCTCCATTACATGCAAACATTTTTAACGTTATTTTAAAATTTTGCATTCCAAATTCTCTCCTCCTTTCCCTTTCCTTGAGAAGGCAAGCAATTTGATATAGATTATACATATACACTCATGTATAACATTTCCATATTAGCCATGTTGCAAAAGAAAATGCAGATCCAATAACTCAATAATAATAAAGTAAGAAAGTATACTCTTGTCTGCATTCAGAGTTCTTTCTTTGGAAATGAACAGCACTTTTCATCATAAATCCTTCAGAATTGTCTTGGATCTTTGTATTGCTGAGAATTGCTAGAATATTCACTGCTGATCATTGTACAATATTGCTGTTAATCTGTATACACTACATTTTACTTTGTATCAGTTCATATGAGTCATCTCAGGTTTTCCTGAAAGCATCATGCTCATCATTTCTTGCAGCATGATAGTATTACAATATTCCATTCTGTTTCTTACTCAGCCATTTCTCAATTGATGTGTATTTCCTTGATTTCCAATTCTTTGCCACCACAAAAGGGTTTGCTATAAATATTTTTATACAAATGGGTCCTTTTTCTTTGATCTCTTTGGGATATAGACATAGTAATAGTATTTCTGAGTCTTATGGTATGTAAAATTTGGTAGCTCCTTAAGAATAGATACAAATTGTTCTCCCGAATGGTTGGAACATTTCATAACTCCACCAGTATTGTATTATTTTTCCTATTTTTCCACATTCCCCAACAATTGTCACTTTTTTCTGTCATATTAGACAATGAGATGATACCTCTGAATTGTTTTAATTTAAATTTCTCCATTAGTGATTTAGAACATTTATGTAATATAATTCTTTGTGCATTTGAGAAATGAGGCCGTAAACAAATTGCTGTAATTTTTATCATCAGTTTCTTGCTTTCCTTCAAATTTTGGCTATATGAATTTTATTTGTACAATTCATTTTTAATTTAATATAAAATGATTCATTTTATATCATTTAATGCTTTCTCTTTTGTTTGTTCATAAATTCTTCTATTATCTATAAATCTGATAGGTAAAGTTTCCCATGCCTCCCTAATTTGCTTATAGTATTACCCTTTATAGCTAAATTATGTGTTCATTTTGACCTTATTTTAGTATATGGTGTAAGATGTTGGTCTAAACCTAGTTTCTGCCAAACTGCTTTTCAGTGATCCCAGTAATTTTTGTCAAAGTGATTTTTTGGGGCACAAATCTTAGATCTTTTGGTTTGTAAAACACTAGATTTCTACAGTAATTTATTACTATGTATTGTATACCTAATTTATTCTACTGATGCACTACTCTATTTCTCAGCCAGTACCAGACTGTTTTGATGATTACCACTTTGTAATACAGTTTGAAATCTGGTACTGCTAAGCCACTTTCCTTCACATTTTTTTTCATTTATTTGCTATTATTTTTTCCTAGCTCTATAAACAATTTTTGGTAATCTTATTGGTATGGTCCTGAATATATAAATTGATTTGGGCAGAATTGTCATTTTTATTATACTGGCTTGGCTTACCCATAAGCAATTAATATTTCTCCAATTGTTTAGATTTGCTTTTACTAGTAAGAAAAGTGTTTTATAATTGTGTTCATATTGTTCCTGTGTTTATCTTGGCAGGTAGACTTCCAAGTCTTTTAAATTGTCTGCAGTTATTTTAAATAGAATTTCTCTTTCTATCTCTTCCTGCTGGACTTTATTGGTAATATAGAGAAATAAGAGATTTATGTGAATTTATTTTATATTCTGCAACTGAAGTGACTCTTAATACCTAGTCACATCCACATTCTGGATGCACAGGAGCCAAAACTAGAGATTTTCAGATGGTATATGTGTGGTTCATGGTATATATTGATGGATATTTCTAAGTATCTCACTGACTGTTGAGGTTATTTTCAAACAATAAACTTACCAACATTTTTTATTCTGTGATGCCATGACAACCACACAGAATTCTGAAAGTTGACACTGTTTGACAGCTTCACCTGGGACATGAAGAGGTAAAATCCAATGATGAGGTAGAAGTCTACATTAGGAAAATTTTCATGATTTGGAGGTGGTGAAGGAGTAAAAAATGGGAGGGAGACTTTTTTCTCCTTGTCCTCCCCTCCATTTTCTGACTGTCAGAGGAAATATTTAAACTTAAGTCAACACAGTCATTGCATTAGAGCCAAAGCTGTCGTACTGACCGAACAGTGAAAGAAAAAATTACACTTCTTGAAAGGATCCCCTGCAGGGGATGAAATGACCTGCCAATTGAAGATGTAAGGATGACAGTTTCTCCAACAAGCTGCCTTCTCCTCTGATTAACCAGCTCTAGTCTAGCCCTTTCTTCGTGTACTGCCTCCTTCTTTGTTGATGAGAAACTCCTGCAGGGTTCCCCAGTAATTTAGTTGGTAATGTGTATATTAATTTCTCTCCTTTAAAGACACCAATGTTAAGAAAAACTACTCACACACTCAATAAACACAAGAAAGATCTGTAGACTATTTCTGTTCCTTTTTAGGTGACTACATGACTTACAATTTTGCATGACTTGTAGTAGAAAGTTTATTTTGAGAGATGAAGCTCTCAAGGAGGCATTTAAATTGTCATCAGCATAGCATGTCACATCATACTATCATTCAGGTATAAAGGATTTTTACCATTTGGAAGAGGCTGAAGTGTTCTACTTAGAAATTTATTTTTAAAGCAGATTTCAAATTAAATATTGCCTTCAAAAATAATCTTGAAGTGTTAGTTTTAAGGAAACAGAAATGTCAGAGTTAACAAGGATAAGAATAGGCGTATTCTTCCTTCTTCCTCTCTTTTTAAAATACTCTATCTCATTTATTCTACCAATAGCAAATACTACAATTAGACTGAATTTCTCTGAGGAAGAGACTATCTATTCCACACTATCTATCTATCTATCTATAGCACTTTTTTTGCTTGAAAAGATAAAGCAAATTTATCTACTGTTCCTTTAAGATATGCTTTGAGGTTTTTTTTTTAAAAATCACGTAATTTTCTACCTCATGTTCTTCCAGAATTTTATCTTATTATTTGTACACCTATTTTACCTAGCTAGACTAGACTGAAGCCCCTTGAAGGCAGGGAAGATGATTCATGTATTTTTGATGATGTCTTGCATATCAATAGGTGCTTAACAAAGGTATATCTAGCTGTACATTTACCGTTCCTGATCTTTAGAGAACTAGAAACCCCCTGACAAATGATTAATGTAAAAATGATTCAGTAATTTAATCTAACAGTTAAAGAGAGAAAAGTGAAAAATGTTTTACTTAACAGACATGAGGAATTTAAGAGAGAGCACCAACATAGAATTATGCCTATTCAATAAGCATTTTGTTAGACATAATTAAGTGTTTTCTACATGCTCTGTCATCCTATCTATTCTGTGGCATCAGAAGACAATGAAAGTCTGGATAAATAGATAAATAAAAAAGGAGATAATGAAAAATAACACTCTTTTGGCCTCTAGTTTCTGCTTTGTTCATCATCAAACACTACCAGAATCAAATATGGGCTAATGTATTGTCATATCATATTATATCCTCAGTTGCACTCCTTGATACAGGGATTAGTAAGTAGAAAAATAATAAAAAAATCCAGGCAACTTTAATAAAAAATCAAATGCCATAGTAATCAGTCACTGAAAAATCGAGAGAGGACTTGCCAAAATTTGAATTCTGTGATCTGTCCTTTAGTTAAAATGCAATTTTGGATTTTATCCAACAAAATGGTAATGTAACCCTGGTGCCAACCATTCAGGGGCTGGTTTTAGGAACAGTAATCTATATTCATGTTTTGAAAGGACTTATTGATGTAGCTGACAAAGCAATTCAAGCTTTTATCCTACTAAATCATATAAATTTTCTTTCTTGTATATATTTGACAAGTCTGAAAAAATAGTCTTGTTCAGACTTTGCTGTAAGATGATCAAGATAATCTAGTTTTATATGATGATTTTGAACCCATTTTGAAATGACCTGTATGTTACATTTCTAGTTTACTCCGTGCTCCATTTCTTATTGCAACATCCCTATCTGCTTTCCTCTAAATCAAACTTGTTTAACTCTAAAGATATTACTTAAGGAGGCAATATGGCTAAGTAAAATTACCAGACTTGAGAGTTAGTAAAAGATCCAAATACTGGTCCTGGTGTGACTATTAACTAGTTACTTGACCTTTGGTATTTAATTCTTCCAGACTTTAGTTTCCTCATATGCAAAATGAAAAATTTGGATTAGGTGATCTTTTTGGTCCCTTCCAGTTTCAACATTCTCAGATTCTAAAGAAGATCTTCATTATCCCCATCATTAATATGAGTAAAGCATTCTAAAATACTCCCATTAGTTGAGTTACTCTTTAAAATGTAGTTCAAGTCTTGAACCAAAAGAATAATTGTAAAGAACTATAAACATATTTAAACACAAATGGGAGAAATAGTTCTGCCTTTAACACTGTGATCACTAAATGGAGATAAAGCCATTTTTATTTCAAATATATAATCACTTCAACAGAGATATCTAGTATCATCTTGAACTTGATTATGAGATAAAAGAAATGGGACAGAGATGGTAATCATTTAATTCCTTAAGAACTGCTATTCTGAAGAGCTTTTCACTCTATGCTCAATAGATTTCTAGCAGGTTATGATCCGGCTAGAAAGAAAGCATAATGATGAGGAAAATTATGTTTTTCAATAACACAGGCTTTTACAGTACCAAGTCCTTTCACAAAGGAGGCAATAAAACGAACTCTGACCACTTTAACAGATGGTGTAATGGCTGAGCTCACAGATGCAGCCTTTTTGAAAATACCAAGTTCATATCCTTTGACTGAGGGTTCAGGAGCAAGCTGAACTTTCAAACATAATGTAGGAGAGATTATGTGTGGCCATACAAGCAAACTGAGTGTTCCTTGGGTTCACAAGCTTGGAAAGATGGGCTGGAGTAATGAGATTTAATGAGTTTCACTTTGCTAATGCAACAAATAGAGGAGGGGTTGAAATGTAAACTGCAAATATAAAACCATTTCCAATACCCTGCTCATAAAAAGAGACCAACTATCCTGTGTGGTAGCAAAGTAGATGGAAAAGTATACTTTCTTGAGTTTAGAAAATAGTAACTGGAGATACAGTTGTTTCCCACTGTATGTTCAACATAGAATATTTCTTCAAGAACATAATTTTTTTATAAAACTACATAATTTCAATTAAATAAATTAGGTTAAAGAAAAGTGAAAAATTAAGATTTTGAAAGACTTTTTTTTCTCTATTACCTTCCAGGCCAAAATGTTTTGATTACTATCAAATACTCAAATGAATCCAT
The DNA here is from genome assembly GCF_016432865.1 of Antechinus flavipes. NCBI lineage: Eukaryota > Metazoa > Chordata > Mammalia > Dasyuromorphia > Dasyuridae > Antechinus > Antechinus flavipes. The sequence continues at coordinate 298,674,424 of NC_067399.1, read as the reverse complement.
AGTCTCATGATTCATGAATTCTCTACAGCAATCCAGATCACTACCATTCATGCCTGCCTTCTGTGAACTGTTCTCAATTATGTTCTTCTAAGTTGGAGCTCCACCCAACATGCTAAAGGAATTTCTAGCCTTTTTTTTTTTTTTTTTTTTGATATCACAATGGTATCAGGGGAGTCTCTGTTATCTCTTTGTTATCTCTCACTTTTGATATGTGACTAGATCATCTTCTTTTTATATATATAATTTTCTGATGACACCCATTACTTCAGTTCTTTGGAGTTCTTATTTGGTTATATGTTTTAGCCTGCTTATTTCCACTATGCACCTTTTCATTGCCCTGTGTGATACTCATCTTTAGTTCCTTAGAGAAATAATAATAGATAGTTCTACTGTCTTTAAACAAAACTTGACTACTATTAAGAAATAAATTTTACTCTTATATATCTGCATATCATTTCCTTCCATTCATCTACCCATTTCTTCAAACATTTTCTATGTTTCTTCTCACTCAATAGGAACAACAGATGGAAAGGAATGCACTACCATTTCTCCCTTTGGCTGATCCTTTGGAATTTAAATATTGATACATAAATCATTAGTCACTATGGCTTGAATCTTTTCCCAACCTATGTGTAACTAAAAGGCTTTGGGTATGGTTTAATTAAAATAAAGCTTCAATTAGAGTCCAGCAGTTGTTTTTAAAGCTCTTTATCACTTCTTTGAAACTTTGGATGTTCTAAGTGCTTGTTTTCATGCTTATAATAATTGATCTGATTCTTTCCTTTCTCCTCTTTTTTTCTTCCCTCTTTCCCTCCATCCCTTCCTTCCTTCCTTCCTTCCTTCTTTCCTAGGGTAGTGGGATGTATGTTTTCTTACTATTCATATGATCTAAACTCTTATCTTGGTTTGGTCACTTATAAGTTGTGTAATCTTAGTGAATCAAAGGATAGATTCAAAGGATGTTATAGCTGGAAGGGACCAGAAAGATCATCTAGTCCAATAACCTCTATCTAAGAATGTTGAAATGAAGACATAAAAGAGATTATGTTACTTGTCCAGTGTTATGGGCCAGAACTTTGAACTTGAAACAAGGGATTCTAAAAGATACTAAGTCAGTGGAATTGATAGAGACAATAGTTATCTAATTTAGCATGGTGCTTAACAGTTCTCTATAGTTCTACAAGATTCACATCTTTGATAAGAGAACATATAAGCTTGGACAAACTCAGACAGAATCAGAACTAGGGAAGACAGAGACCATGGTGGCAGGCTCTCCTCCTTCGTTTCTCCACTGAAACCAAGATTTGGAAGGCCTCCAAAAAAACTAGCCAAGCTCCAAGGGAAGGAGATAGGATTTTGAAAGAGATAATAAAGGATTTGGACTGTAACCCCTGGCTACTCATGTGGTGATTACTGAACTGCTGCTTCTAGAGACCCCAAGAAAACTTCAACAGAGAACATTACATTTTAAAGAAGAATATTACAGTCCAAGCCACACAAAGAGCAGGGCCAGCTTTCAAATCCTGGTCTTCTAAAGCCATACTTAATCTATCCTCTATTTCCTTATTTGTAAAATGAAGCTAATTAGAATTATTGAATTTTCATAAAGACTAAATGTGATAACATATACAAAATACTATGTAAACCATGAAGTGATAACCAAAGAGAAGTTATTTAACAGTAATGTTTTTAGTAAATATAGCTTGATCTGACCTATCCCAAACTTATTAGTTATGGAAAAAATACTAAAATTAAATATTTAAGTATTAAATTAATTTTTGGGAGTAGCTAATATAACATTCTTATATATTGACTTTTTCCTCCATTAAAATTTGTATTCCATTAGTAAAAATAAGTTTTGGCATCATCCATTCTTCATTTATGATCATCACCAAACTAACAGGAAATTTGGCATCAGTTCAACAAAGATGTATTCATTTAATTATTTATGTTTCAGTTTATAATATATTCCTAGTATTTACAACCTATGGGCCTATGAATAACAATATAAAAGTTTTTATAATGAATCATACTTTATAATGAAAAAAATTCCAACTATTATCCAAAATGTCTTTTTAATAATGTCCAAGAAAGCTCAGACAACTATAAAGCAATATGATGAGAATAGTTATAAAAGTGCAATAGCAGTTGGAAAAGACTAAGACTGAGAGGAGACAGAATACAATTTTAAAAACAATGACAGTCTAAATGGTGTGATCATGGGCATGTTTGTTAAGTTCTAGAGTACTATAAATTACAATCCATCAAAGTTTAAAAAAGATAGTTTTGGTACCTGAGTCCTATGCCCACAACTATTTTACTTTATATAATAGTAGAAAATGTGGAACTAATATTACCTTAAAGGAAAAAAACAGTCTGAGAATGGAATCTGTCTCAAGAAAGACAGGATTATTACAATCTAACAGGAGTCCTCAAACTTTTTAAATAGGGGGCCAGTTCATTGTCCCTCAGACTGTTGGAGGGCAGGACTATAGTAAAAACAAAAATTTTGTTTTGTGGACCTTTAAATAAAGAAACTTCATAGTCCTGGGTGAGGGGGATAAACGTCCTCAGCTGCAGCATCTGGCCTGCGGGCTATAGTTTGAGGCTAGGAGCTCAATGGTATAGTGGATAGAGCACTGGCCCTGAAGTCAGGAGGGCCTGAGTTAAAATCTGGCCTCAGACACTTCATACTTCCTAAATGTGTGATCCTGGACAAGTCACTTAACCCTACTTGCCTCAGTAAAAAAAAAAAAAAATTCTATAAATTTGGATGTTTGTTTTCTCTTTATATAAATTTCTATAATTTATTTTTGTTTTTGTCTTATTGACATAGTTTGGTTTTTTAAAAATTGTGCCAAATAGCATTGAGAAGATGGAATAGCCTTCTTTTATCCTTCCTTTACCTTTTTATTTAGTAGAAAAGTTATAGTGCTAATAATTACTGACTTTTGGTTTGAGATACTTAAATATATGCATATTAAGTTAAAATTAAATAGACATATTAAATAAAAAGGTTTTTCATACTTTTGCTTCTTAAGATATTTAAAAAACAGTGCTATACTTGTCAATGCATTTATTGGTAATGCATTTATTTGTAATGTTGAACTATTCTTTAATTCAAGGTATAAATTGAACCAAATGATAACATGATAACCAACATTTACATAATGCTTAGTATTTGCCAGGCATTGTGTTAAGTACTTTACAATTATTATTTCATTTGAACCTCACAACAACCCTGGGAGGTAGGCGCTATTACTATCCTCATTTAATAAATGAGGAAACTGAAGCAAGTACAAGTTAAATGGCTTACCAAGGGTCAGACTGCTCAGAAGGGTCTGAGGCCAAATTTGAATTTAGGTCTTCTTGACTAAGCCCAATACTCTATCCACTGTGCTATCTAGTCACATTTGAATATTAAAAATTTAGCATTTTTTCATGAATGATATTTGTCCTCTTCAATTTCTTTTGCTTCACAATATTTAGTACTGAAGTCCCTAGCTTGTTTGCTCATTTGATCTAAATTTTTTCTCTTTTCTATGTTCCCTTCTCTCTTCTGACACTGATGCCATCTTGGTGTACACCCTTACCACGTACTACCTCATGCCTATTGCAAGTTGTTGATCTCCCTGACTCAAGTTTCTCCCATCCTTCACTTAACTGCCAAAGTGATCTTCCTAAATGGCAGGTCTGACCATGTCATATATACTATTCAATAAACTTCATAAATTGCCTATTAACTACAAGATTGAATAAAAAAATTTCAGATTAGCTTTGACTCCATTCTACTTCTCCAATGTTCTTATACTTGAGTCTTTATGAAGAGTGCTATGATTGATCCATATGGACTTGATTGTTCCTTGAACATAACATTTCATCACCCAGCTCTATGGCTTTGAGAATTCTATATCCTACACACCTTTCAAATAGCTCTGTGACCATGGAGATATAATGTGTTACTGAAAATTGTCTACAAACATCAATTTCTTTATGTTTCCATCAAGGATACTTTTAAGAGGTGCAAAAATAGTGCTTATTTTTTATAGAGAAGAGAAAGAAATCAGGAATATCAGTCAGTATTTTCTTATGTTTTTTATTTTGTCATTTTCCTTTTTCAGTTTAGAAGTACTACTTGTGATCTTTTTCATTATTTTGGAATTTTCTCTCCTTGAAATATCTTGAAAACTCCCAGATTCTTACGTGCTTAAAAAATTGTGTGATGTTAGGAACATTTTTTTCTCTTTGTATTTGGCCAGGTTCAGCTGCTTTTCTCAATTTTATATATCTGAAGTGAAGTACTAAAGTATAAATATGATGGTCCTATTGTCATTGATAATATAGGTCTAGATATTCTGTTTTACTTTGTATTATTGTTTTACTGTATGTTATATTATTTTGCGTTTTTTTTTCCTTCAAGTTTAAAGTACAAATAATTTGAGGAAGTAGATGAGCTGGCTTTTGCTTTAGTCTGGATGTTGGTTTGTATTACTGAATGACAGCTTTGGAAATGGAAGGGTCTTAAGAAGTTATTTAAATGAACCTGTTCATTTTACTGATGAGGAAAACAGATCAAAAGAGTTTAAATGACTTGAATAATGTCACACATTAAGTGGCAAAACTGAGATTAAAATACAATTCTTCTGAATTTAAATGTTTTTTCTCCAAATGCAAATGGATAGCTTTTCATTGTTAAGTGAAATTATATATAACTTCAAGGAAGTTTTCTGTCACACTCATCCATAATGCTTCACCATAATTTTGTATGCTAAATTAGTTCTGTGCCTGGCCGCTATATTTTTCTTGCTTAGGGCAGTTTGATTGAGGTCATTTCTGAGACTTTTTGACCTCCTCACAGGGCTAATTATCTTGTATAGAATAAAACAGAGTGGCAACATACTGGGTAGAGTCTTTGGGTAAAAGATAGGCAAAGAGAAATAGAAGCGATTCTATTATGGAAGCATACTACATACTGCCAGGACAGAAGAAGGAAATAGATGAGAAGTTTAAGAAACATGTAAAATGCCTGACCCAGAGGCAAGATAATTATAAGTATTAGAACATCTAAAGCAGAGTACTTAATAAATTTCTACCTTACTTTAATGATAATTTCGTTTTTTAGAAGGTGGACAAAATGACAAGGAGAACTACTATTTTGGAGTTAATTCTAAACATTAAAAAGAAATTGCTTAAGTAGAAATAATGAAAACATTATATCTAAATTATTATTCCAATTTAGAATTTGTGATAAAGGAGAGGGGAAGGATATACAAAAATAGTCTGATAGGTGCCTTATGTTTTAGGGAGAACAGATTTTTAGAAGGTTCAAAGAAGGGATTGGTAAGGGCCTATAAACTAAAGGGCTCTTAAGGAAGTTAAACCAGAGAAGATGGGGAACGTTCAAGAATGTAATTTTAAGACAAGCAGGAACAATTCCAAAAAATTCCAAAAGGGAGATTTGTCCAAAGAAACCAATATGGATACCAAGGGAACTCAATGCACAGTATGGATTTTTAAATGACATGTAATTAAGGGTAGACAGTAGAAAATGAATGAAGAAATTCTGTCAAAGTCTTGCAGGAATAGTCAGTATCACCAAAGTTCAGAAAAAACTGAGACCAGTTATGAATGTTAGTATCATAAAAAGTTGTGCTTTTTTAAAAAAAAGTTGTAATAAGGAAAAAAAGAGTATCAAAGCTACCCATTGATAAGGAAAAGGAAAATTATAATGGGAAGTAGGGAAAAATCAGAATTACCCAATTCTTATTCAGCTGAAAATTATTTAAGGATGGGAAAATACAGAACAAAAATAGCTGATGTGGTATCATTCCCAGTGTGATAAATAAGGGCATAATAAGAGATAATTCCATTGCCCTGATGACTTCAGATTACTAGGTCAAAAATCCTGAAAGAAATGTTGCAAGTGATTGTTGAACAATTGTCATTGACCTCAGAAAGATTATAAAGAATGGAAAAGGTAGCACAGGACTGGAGAAGGACCAACATGGTCCCAATTTGTTATACAGGGAAGAGGGCATATAATATGCGCAACATTGTTTAGTGAATTTCACTTTATTTTATGGCATAATTATGTGGTCTGTGAATATCTTGAAGGAGAAGAAGTGACCAAGAAGTGGCAGACCAAGCTCATTTCCTTTTTTAAAATAAGGTTTTGTAATGCCAGAGAAACTGAGGCAGGAGAGAGATTAGAGAGTTTTTAATATTTTATTAATGGGAGAGTAAGATTGACTGGACAGGACTCTCGTCTCAAATTGTCCAGCCAGACAGAGATAAAGATATACTGGGACCAAGGAATTCATATTGGTCCCAGGTCTGGAGGAGACTATCATCTCAAAGAATCCAGCGTCCAGCATCCATAGCCAGCCGCCATTCTCCAGCAATGAATGGAGGAATCTCTAACCTTTATATACCTTTTAGAGACAAAGAAGAGGGAAAAAGAGCGGGAAAAGCCCAGCTGGAAAAGGCTATGATAAAGATGTCAGTGAAATATCTTGGAATATTTGAAGGGATGTTGTAAATTTCTCAAGGACAGAAGATAATCAGGAAGTCTACTCTCTTGTTTATCTTGCTTGGGCTAACAATTTATATCCTTAGACTAATTGGTCCTCAGCCTTCATGGACCAGAGGGAGATTTACAGCTTAGGGGAGTAATTAGGGAGACTGAGACAAGGGAAACTTGTACAAGGAAACTGAGTCAGGACAGTTAAAGAAAACTGTGGCATAACATTCCACACTCTCTTTCCTAAATATTCAAACCTTTGAATCTTAGCATCTTCCTCTAGATACCCAGGAGGTCTTTGACCCACCTTATGTAAAGCAAATGAGCCAAAAATAAAACTAGAAAAATGTAAGGACTCATATGGCAAGAGCAAGTCTCTCCCTGATAACCCCAGAGTTAACAGCTGTACAAAGGCTCCCTTGTTGCAAGCATGTCAGGTCCTCTACAGTTCTGGAGCACCATCTCAGCCAGAGAATCCAGTTTGAGATGGACAGTTAGATCTGTGGTCATTTGTGCACTTAACTCAGTCTGCTTACAGAGCAGCAGGACCAAGGGCTCAAGCCCATTCAGAGGAGCAGATCTCTCCAGGGGAGAAGGATGAGGCTGTAGTAGCTCTACCCGTACTCACCCAGAGAAACAGGCAGGGCTGCTATTAGAATATAGATTTCTGAGCAGATTATGCACAGTTAGACCATCAAGGCAGGCAAACTCCAAACTTTTTAGGTGCCTCATGCCAAACTTCAAGGTCCTTTGAAATGCTGAAATACTTAATGAACTGGGGTTACAGGAATGGAAAAATAGATCAGAGAGATTGCCAGTCCCAGGACAGGTGTCTGATTTCTAAAACTTTTCTTAAAAAATAATCCCCAAAACTGAGACTGCCAGGGCACTTTTAACAAAATAAGGGATTCTAAAACTAAAGCATCCAAATTCAATCTGAACTAGTGAGATAGGGGGTGGGGCAGAAATGCCTAAGACAAAATAAGAGCTAGGGGTTCCCATTCTTTTTGGTATTGAAAAAAATATACCAGTTTCCCCAATGTTCTATCTCTTCCTCCCCCCCCCCTTTTTTTTTCCGGAAAGGAATTATCAAATGACCATTCCCCATATAAATCCCAAGAGTGAATCAAAATCCCTATACATAACAGACTAGTACAGTAGCATTTCCTAAAAATCCCTCAAACATAACAGCAACAGTTACACAGTGTTAACAAATCCCATCCCAAATCTTAAACACACAGTAATACATGATCCAGGCAAGGTTTAACAGTCAGTCATCAACCATTTCCAAAGTCCCTTATATTAGTCCAAACTACAGTAGATGCAGGGTCCAGTCCATGGTTCTCATCCAAAAAAAAAACTGCTGTGTTAGGCTGTGAAGTGATAGGAGGCTTATTCCTTGCAGAATGGGTGCTTCATGCTGACAATCAAAGCTGATCAAAGCTGATCCAGGTTCCAGAAGCAAACCAATATCTGTAATTTGACCAAAATCTAGAACAAAAACACAGATCTAGCAAATAAAGATTAGATCAGTCTCAGATAGAAAGACACAGTTCACCAGACTGCTGCAAAATATGAGGAGGCCAAAATAAATTGGCCAGCAGTTTCCTATGTGAAAAGATGAGTTTGCTTTACAGGCCAAGCAAACGGGTGCAGTCCCAAGTTGTAACATCAGTGAGGTCTCACAGACCCCTGTTAATTGTCCTCTTATTATGTAGAAACCTTAAAGGAACAAAACACAAATATCCAGTAACAGACAGATGACCAGGCGAAATACTCAGTTGCCCAAGCATTTAGGATACAATGATTACATATGACCAGACTGAAAATAGCAAGTCATAACATAATAGAATTGCATCAACAGTTCTATTGACCATTGCTCTGATCAGAGAGATCAGTTACAGAAGGAAAAATGCAAGAACATAACTATAACATAACATAAGCAATTGAATTTTAACAGCTTATCAATCAATTGTCCCAGTAACTGTCACAGGGTGGAGCTTTAAAACTCCCAAATAGCATTAACTAATTAACTCCAAAAAACTTTTACCTCCAATAACAGATATCATTAATCGAATTTCTGATAACTCCTAAACAAACATTTACCCTAACCTTATAGTAATAACAGAAAGTAATTTCGTCTCAATAAGTTCACAACTTAGAACAATTATCATATCTGGGTAGATGTTACATAAGTGAACATTATACATACAAATCATTTTGCTTTTAAAATACCCAATACATAGAAAAATATCCCAAATCGCATACTGTCCATAACAGAAACATCTTCAAAAGGACAAAGAAAAAACTATTATGTTCAGAGGCCCTTTAAATAACCTCAGGATGACCCAATACAATCAATTTAAACTTATACAAAAAACCCAATTCCACATAAAAGAATTCAAGGTTTTTTTTAACATAGCAATTAAACTTTTAGAAATATTCGTACCAACGTATGGATCACATTTATGACCATATCTCTTTTAATCCAAAAAACATTTATGTATCAAAAAAACAAATATTCAATCAATTTAACCTAAAAGTATGTCCTTAAAAATCAGTTTGCTGAACTGGCCGTAATCAGATAAGAAAAAAAGCGGCAGGAACATACTCAGGGGGGTGAGGGGAGGAGAGGATTCCACATGGCCACCCTTCCCCCACTCCTGCCCCCTGGAAAGAAAAAAAAAAACTTCGCTCAGGTTCCCCATTCAAATTTCCTAATGGGGATTCTTTTCAAGATTTAACCCATCAGTTTCCCAATATCAGGTTTCTTCCCAAATCTATCCATTTCCAACTTTCTCTTTCTCCCTGGCTACATATTTGAACAATCTCCTTAAAGAACTTTCCTATCAGATGCTCCTTTGGTAAAGTAGCAGAAGGCAGTGGGAGTGGGTGGCTCCCTCCCCTATCTCTTTACCTACTCTCAAAAGATTTTTACCTTCCTTAAATCATGCAAACCTCTAATTGCCCCTACTAATCAGTCTTTCCTAAATCACCTGCATTCCTCTTTCCTTTTCCCTTCAAAAACCTGTAAGATACATACTATAGTGAATAATCCAAACCCACACATGTCCAGTAGAGCTGGTTTTAAAGTATAACTTATGTTAACAAATAAGTCAATATATTTCAGAAGGTAACAAACTGAATCAAACTAATACAGCTGTTTTTAAAAGTTTTTTTTTCTACCACCTTTCTTCTAACAGCTATTAGCATCTTATCTCCAGAGCTTTTTATTGCCCAGGCCAGGCTAAGCTTGAATTTTATTGCTCTTTACTCTAGTAGGCTTTTCCTTACTTACAAATTAGTACAACAGGTTAAAAGTTTTAAAATCACAAGCAAATTTTCAAACAACCAATCCCCAAATTTCTTAATCATTGTTCTTAAACTTAACAAAGCTTTTAAATCAGCAAAAACAGACTAGGGGCTGTATTTTAACTTTCCGAAATTCCAAATCCCTTTCAATCTATTTTTTCATTTCCTTTTTTTTTTTTTTTCTTCCTTTCTCTCCCCTTTCTCCCCCTGTCTCACAGGCTGCTGCAGTCAGCCAGAGACAGAGAGAGAGAGAGAGAGAAAGATTTTTCAAACTTCTTGATATTCTCTAAACCTGCAACACAGAGGCTGAATCCTTATCTCTTACAAGCTTGCTACCTTTTAACACAGACACACACAGACAAACATGGAGCTCCATTTTAGTAAGCACAGTTGCAACGTTGTTCTTAAAAATTTTTCCAACCAATAAAACAGACAAATCACACAGAACATAGAACACACATCACACAGACTACACAGTTACAACATTAAACAAACATATAACACATAACATATACCCAGAGGATATTTCCCAGCGTCCCAGAAAATACCCGTCTCAGAATTTTTAAACCCGTCGGTATTTATTCTGAGACTACAGGTTGCTAGCAACAGACCAGACCAGAACCAGAACCAGAACCAGATGGTACCCCAAAAGGTACCCAGACAGACTTACTCTCCCAAATGCCGAATCGATTCCGTTGTCCACTGTAGGCCGGACTGAGACTGAAGAACTGCTTCCTTTTCTATCCAGAGTGCTGATCTTTCCTGAGGAACAGACCCAGGTCCTGAGCCCAGGCCTAGGTGGAGACGGAGAGGTCTCTAATCTCTAATCCAGTTCTCAGTTTCTATTATCTCGGTGGGACCTCCAAAATGTAATGCCAGAGAAACTGAGGCAGGAGAGAGATTAGAGAGTTTTTAATATTTTATTAATGGGAGAGTAAGATTGACTGGACAGGACTCTCGTCTCAAATTGTCCAGCCAGACAGAGATAAAGATATACTGGGACCAAGGAATTCATATTGGTCCCAGGTCTGGAGGAGACTATCATCTCAAAGAATCCAGCGTCCAGCATCCATAGCCAGCCGCCATTCTCCAGCAATGAATGGAGGAATCTCTAACCTTTATATACCTTTTAGAGACAAAGAAGAGGGAAAAAGAGCGGGAAAAGCCCAGCTGGAAAAGGCTATGATAAAGATGTCAGTGAAATATCTTGGAATATTTGAAGGGATGTTGTAAATTTCTCAAGGACAGAAGATAATCAGGAAGTCTACTCTCTTGTTTATCTTGCTTGGGCTAACAATTTATATCCTTAGACTAATTGGTCCTCAGCCTTCATGGACCAGAGGGAGATTTACAGCTTAGGGGAGTAATTAGGGAGACTGAGACAAGGGAAACTTGTACAAGGAAACTGAGTCAGGACAGTTAAAGAAAACTGTGGCATAACAGTTTCTGAACTAATAAGAGTGGGAGAATGCTATTGGTATAGTTTACCTTGGTTGATGTTATTTAATCAATAGTGTTTGACTCTTCATAACCTCATGGAATAAAGCAGTCCAAACTCTTCTATTTTCCTATCTTCAGAAGTCTGTACAAGTTCTTGTTTGTTTCTTCCATGAAATTATCTATCCTTTTCATCTTTTTCCATTTTTTCCTTCTGCCTTCAATCTTTCCCAATATAAAAGTCTTTTCCAATGAGTCCTGTTCTCTTATTAAGTTGTTTAAGTATTTAGGCTTAAGCTTCCATATATGATCTCCCGATGAAAAGTTTGAATTAAATTTTTAAAGTATTTACTGATTTTATCTCCTTGCTGTACAAGGGATTTTCAAAAGTATTCTCCAGAACCACAATTGAAAAGCATCAATTTTACAGAACTTAGGTTTCCTTATAATTCAATTCTCACAGCCATACATTGCTACTGGAAAAATGAAAGGTTTGACTAGACCTTTATAGGCAAGGTGATATCGCTGCTTTTTAGTATATTGTTCCCACAGCTTTTCTTCCAAGAAGCAAACATTTTTTAATTTCACAGCTGCAGTCAGGACCTGTAGTGATCTTTGAATCACAAAATCCAGCACTGTTTCCATTTCCACCAGAAAGTAATGGGAACAGTTGTCAAGATCTTAAGTTTTTGGATTTTTTTGATGTTAAGCTTTAAACCAGATTTTACTTTCTCCTCTTTCACCCTCATCCAGAAGCTTCTTAATTCTTTTTTTTTTTTTTTGTTACCATCAGAGTGGTATCATCTAACATATCTGTTGATATTTCTCCTGGGAAACTTAATTCAGGCTTTTTATTTGTCCAGCCTAGCATCTTAAATGATGTAAGCATGTTAAATACAAATTAAATAAATTAAGTGATAATATACAGCCTAGTTATACTCCTTTACTGATCTTAAACTGACCAATTGCTTTATTTGGTTCTAATTGTTGCTTTTTTACCCACTCATAGGTTCCTCAGGAGACAAATAAGATGATTTTGAGCTTCCCTCTCTTTGAGGACTTACCACATGTTGTTGTGATCCACACTGTCAAAAGTTTTAAATGTCGTAAGAAGCAGATGTTTTTCTGGAATTCCCTTGCTTTCTATATAATCCAACAAATGTTGGCAATTTGGTTTCTAGTTCATCTGCTTCTCTGAAAATCAGTCTGCTCTTCTGGCAATTCTTGGTTCATATATTGCTGAAGCCCACTTTGCAGAGTCTTAAGTATAAGCTTGAAGGCATGTAAAATGAGCATAATTCTTTGGTCATCTAAACATTCTTTGGCATTACCCTTTTTTAGAAGTGGTTATAAACTGATCTTTCCTAATCCAGTGTTAGTATTGAGTTTTCAATTTTGCTGGATTGAGTTCAGTGCTTTAATACCATCATCTTTTAGCATTTTAAATAGCTCAGCTAGAATTCTCATCTTCATCAGCCTTGTATTTTGACTTCATTCTTTAGAATATCTGACTTTTTATCAATAACCATGTCATTGTGGTTTTTGGTGATGTTAAAATCTTTCTTGCATAGTTTTTCTGTATCTTTTTTTTTTTTTTGCCATTTCTTCTTAATGTCTTTCTACTTCTGTTAATTTTATCTTTTATCTACCAATTTTATTTTTTATCATGTTTATTTTTTCATGAAACTTTTCCTTGATAGCTCTAATTTTCTTGAAGAGATCTCTTATTTTTTCCATTCTATTGCTTTCTTCTATTTCTTTGCATAGCTCATTGAAGAAAACCTCTTTGCTTTTCTCTACAATTCTGCAATTAGCTGAGCCATCTCCTTCAGCAGACCACCTTTTGTCAGAACTTTCCACTATAATAATTATCTGTCTAGGGTAACCCTGGATGGCATGACCCTCCACCACAACAAAGCAATGATCCAGGAAGAGATGGCTTACCTAGATTTCCACAAAGTACTGGGCAAATTCCTAGCAAACAGAATGTAGGCAGAGTTGTCTCACGGGTTGATTGTTGTCCTTCATTCTCAAAGAGGACCAAATGACATCACAACGTTAGAAGCAAGTTTCAGAGTATCTGACTACAGCTGATCAGATTGATACGAGCTCAGAATGCTCTACTATAGACTGGGCACAAACAATATAGACAGCACTGGGGTCTAATTTTGCACATCTCATGTTTCTTTTGACATACTCCAATTCTTTGCTCATAGAGACCAGCACTTTTTTTGATGAGGGCACACCACGCTAGGCAGTCCTGTGCTAATGATTCCCACGTTATACAATCATTTCTAAAGTTCTTAAGAGAACTGCTTTTTCTGACCACCACATGGCTGCTTGCTCTGTGTGAGTTCTCCATAAAACAGTATTTTGGGCAAGGGTACCTTTGACATTCAAATGAGGCAAAACAAGGCTGGCAAATGAAGCCCAGCTAACTAAAGTTGGAGCTGGAGACACATTTTTTTTTTCCTCCAATGGTCGCAGTGAAAAGGAGCACTATGAAGCTAATATAGGTTTTGTAGTCAAAATTAATCTAATCAATAAATTGTTATACCTACCAAAATAAGTGAATAACAGGCTCATGACAATGAGATTGCAAAATTGCAAGAAAATGCTACGCCACCACCACCAGAGGCTATATGCTCTCTCAATGATCATCCTTTGAAGGTTAAGAATTTCAAGGGAATTAATGAAAAAAATGCCAACGAAGGTGGCCTAGCTGTATCAGATCTAAAACTATATTATAAAGCAGCAGTTATCAAAACCATTTGGTACTGGCTAAGAAATAGAGTTGATCAGTGGAATAGGTTAGGTTCACAGAACAAAATAATCAGTGATTATAGCAATCTAGTATTTGACAAACCCAAAGATCCCAGGTTTTGAGATAACGATTCACTATTTGACAAAAACTGCTGGGAAAATTGGAAACTAGTATGGCAGAAACTAGACATTGAGCCATACCTAACATCCTATATACCAAGATAAGGTGGAAATGGATTTGTGATTTAGACATAAAAAGTGATATTATAAGTCAATTAGAAGAACATAAGATAGTTTACCTCTCAGATCTGTGGAGAAGAAAGGAAGTTGTGGCCAAGGTAGAAATGGAGTTGATTACTGAATATAAAATAGATAATTTTGTTTATATTAAGTTAAAAAAGTTTTTGTGCAAACAAAACTAATGCAGACAAGATTAGAAGGGAAACAAATAAACGGGGAAAACATTTTTATATTTAAGGGTTCTGATAAAGATCTCATTTCTAAAATATATAGAGAATTGACTCAAATGTATAAGAATTCAAGCCATTCTCCAATTGATAAATGGTCAAAGGATATGGACAGGCAATTTTCAGATGAAGAAATTGAAACCATTTCTAGTAATATGAAAAGATGCTCTAAATCACTATTGATAAGGGAAATACAAATTAAGATAACTCTGAGGTACCACTACACGCTTCTCAGATTAGCTAAGATGACAGAAGATAATGGTAAATGTTGGAGGGGATATGGGAAAACTGGGACACTAAAACATTGTTGGTGGAATTGTGAACTGATTTAACCATTCTGGAGAGCAATTTGGAAAACAACCCAAAGGACTATAAAACTGTGCATACCCTTTGATCCAGCAGTGTCTCTACTAGGCCTGTATCCCAAAAAGATCTTAAAGGAGGGAAAGGGGATGTGCAAAAATGTTTGTGGCAGCCCTTTAGTGGCAAGAAATTGGAAACTGAATGGATGCCTATCAGCTGGAAAATGGCTGTGTAAATTGTGGTATATGAATGTAATGGAATATTATCGTTCTGCAAGAAGTGATCAGCAGGATGATTTTAGACAGGCCAGGAGAGACTTACATGAACTGATGCTAAGTGAAATGAGCAGAATCAGGAGATCATTGTACACGGCAACAGCAAGATTATACAATGATCAATTCTGATGGCTGTGGCTCTCTTCAACAGCAAGATAATTCAGGCCAGTTCCAATGATCTTGTGATGAAGAGAGCCATCTATACCCAGAGAAAGGACTGTGGGAACTGAGTGTGGATCACAACATAGAATTTTCATTCTTTTTGCTGTTTGCTTGCATTTTGTTATCTTTCTCAATTTTTTCCCTTTTTGACAATTTTTTTTGTACAGCAAGATAATTGTAAAAATATGTATATTGGATTTAACATATATTTTTAATATGTTTAACATATATTGGTATACTTGCCATCTGAGGGAGGGGTAGGGGAAAGGAAGAAATTTTGAAACTTAAGGTTCTGTAAGGGTCAATGTTGAAAAATTATCCATGCATATGTTTTGAAAACAAAAAGCTTTAACAAAAAAAAAAGAAAAAAGAAAAAAGAAAGAAAGGAAAAAATGATCATCCTTTGATCACTTAGATATTATATTGGGGAACGGCTCTTAGTTTTACATAGTTGTATCAGTTCCCTAAATGTATTATATACTAAATTCTTATTTAGTATATAATCATTATATAATTATTAGAAATCCTTATTCTAATAATCCTTATTAAAAATCCTTATTTCTAATTCTTATTAGAAATATTTGCTAAAAAGATCTTTTTCCCTCTTAGTTGACATTTTCTCCTCTAGTCTTAACTACTGTTTTATAAATACAAAAATGTTCATGTAACCAAAATTATTTGCTTTATATATTTATGACTTTTTCTATCCTTTGGCTAAGAATTCTCCAGTCACTCACAATTATATATCCATCTCCCTCCATAAAAAAAAAAAAAAGTGACTATATGTGTAAATTATTTTTAACTTTTGTTATACCGTGTGATTCATGTCTAAAGGAATCTTTTTTTTTTTTTTTTTTTTTTTTTTGGCTAAGCTGGTTTCTAGGTTTTTTGGTTTAATGAGCTTAATATGGGTCACCATGGTTATGATTCAGCTCCTCCACTAGTGTTTTAACTTGTTGCTTAAAAATTGGACATTAAGAGTATGAGGAGTCAAATAAATGTTTCTAGATGGTTTTGCAAAATCATTGTTATTATTTATGCCCCCTTTCCTACTAATTTATCACAATTTACTTCAGGAGTAAAAAGGGAACTACAGAGGACAAGGATTATTTTGTAATTTTGTCTGGTTTCCAGATTGTTGTGGCCAAATAATTGGTTATTTTTATAGCAATGAGCATTTCTTTACTTTGGCTGATCCTCTAACTAAAGATAATTTGTCACTGGGTCCTAACTACAATCATTTTTGACTAAGGAGGATAAGGTCTGCACAAAAGGCCAGTGAATTTTTCAATATAGAGTCCCTGTTAATTTCTAAAGAATGGGGACCTTGGCAGATAAAATATGTAGGGAAACTTCTCCTCCCCCTATCTTGTGAGTGATCTACCACTTTCCTGATTGCAATTCTAATGGAAATAATTCCTCAGTGGTCACATTCCCACATACTGAAACAGAGATTAGCCAAGGGAAGGAGAAAGGCATTTATTCTGGTTCTGGGGAGAAGTGGGTGAGTCAAATTCTATGGAATTGGAACACATACTTACAGTTGCCAGATCAAGCCTTTTTATGGGATGTACTTAATTAGTCCTACTTCTCCCTTTAGGATCTTGATTGGGCAGGATCCTTTTCAGGTTACAATTCTTTCCTTATAAGGTGAGTTCTATCCATGTTAAGCAAAATGTGACCAGAGCAGTTCTTCCTTTGGTTCTTTGAGCTCCTGCTATGTTTCCACTTTCTTAATTCTTCCTTGT
Organism: Antechinus flavipes; assembly: GCF_016432865.1. Lineage (NCBI taxonomy): Eukaryota > Metazoa > Chordata > Mammalia > Dasyuromorphia > Dasyuridae > Antechinus > Antechinus flavipes. The sequence goes on along the minus strand of NC_067399.1, from coordinate 298,657,437 downwards.
CTAAGAGGCAACCTCCTCCTCCTTACAAACTTATCATATACCCTGGGATACTTACTCTTTCTCAAGGATACTTGTGGAAGAAAAACTATTAAGATTTGCAAAATCTCATTTCTTACAGGTGATTGTGAGCAAAGTAGTGATGAGGAAGGGGACATACTGGTATCCATCACGTTGTAGTTTCATTACTATGATTGAAAACTCCAAAAAATGTTGGGGTGAACCCTGCCAAAATATTTCATAATTAGATAGTAAGCATAACACTTGGAATATTTCCATTAATCCTTTATATACAATTGCTTTCTTTAATATGTGTGTCTGTAGAATAATGTGAGTTTAATTGATACTGGTGTATCAATTAGAAGAATTTCCATTAAAAAGTAAGTCTCTTATCTAATCGATATCATAGGTTTTGTTATAAATTAAAGCTTTAAATACTAGTGCGGAAGATAAACTATTAGAGAGTGTCTTGAATGCTTATAAGCCTCTGTAAACTGATGATTAAAAATTTGATTGATCTGACAGAGCATTTAAATAGAACAAATCAATTGGAAAATAAATATAAAAGAAAAGTAGAATAATCAGATTAAACCCCCAGAAGCCTAAGACAATGGAACAATGTTTAATCTCTAAAAGATTGATTTAAGAAAAATAAGGTCAAAGAATTCTTGGAAGAAGGTAAGGTAAAAGGTAACCTTGGGATCAACTCTTGCTTTCATATCTCAGACAAGAAAAATGTTCAACTATGCAACAGAATCAGTAAGAAAAAAGAAAGAGATACAAAAACTAATTTTTACAGGAAAAATAATAGGAGTCCTTTAACCAGTTCATCTTTTTCATTCCTACTGCCTTCCTAACACAGCCTCCATTATGCGGCCCACATCCCTCAGGATAGTTGTAGCAGTACGTGATGGCTTTTGTAGTTAATCACTTGGCAGTGTCACAGACTGGTGAATTAGAGCAGCCCAGAGACTGGAGAGAGAAAGGCTTCAATGTGGAGGAACAAGGAGCTCAAAGAGCGAAGAGAGTGCAAGAAGGAAGAGCCTGCATTTATTGTTATAACTAATACTTAACCAGAAGGCGTAAAAGAGGAATAGAGAGATTTAAATGCAAAGACTTGCAGTTTACCCAGCAGATGCTCCCCTAACTCCTTTATAGGGTGGGGTTGTTGAACCTAATCAGTACCAAGACTTTGATTAGAATCTAAAGAAAGTTGGTTACTGGGGAAATGATGGGAAAGAAGACTGGGAATTGGAAGGGAGAAAAGAGGTCCAATTATATTCCTGGGTACCTCTACAAAAACTAATCATGAGCTAGGAAGGAACAAAAACAACAAAAATCTTGGAGATAGACTACAGGTGTCATGCCTCAGTTTCCCTGCATTAGTTTCCCTGAATTGTTCTGCCTCAGTTTCTCTGAACTGTTCTGCCTCAGTCTCGTTGATGGCAACTTTCCTTCCTGGCCATTAGGACTGAGATAATTAGGACTGGGAGCCTGGCCACTAGCATTCCCAAAAGTCATAAACTACAGGTGGCTTATCTCAGATACATAGAAAGGACCCTCTGAACTAGACTTAGTGGCTTCTAGCCTCCCAACTTATCAGAATTTATGATCCTTCCTTACCCTCAACCTGTCAGAACTGAATTTATTGTCCTTTCCTGGAACTCCTGCTCACCAGTGCTGTACTTCTCCTTTGCCTTTGTTTCCCTGATTGCTTGGAACTCTATAAGAATTCCTGGAATCCCTTGTTTCTTGCCGCATGCTTTGAGAAAAGAATCTGATCCAGCCAGCTGGGATCAACATGGATCCTGTTTTGCCCCCAGTCCAAACTCTCCTTCTAATAAAATGTTAAAAACTCTCTAATCTCTATCTTGCCATAATTTCTCTGGCATTACATAGGGTTTTCCCAAATGATCATATCTATCCTTTGCAGGTTACAGATTCCATCCAACTTCAGAGATCTGAGAGAAGAATACCTATTGCTAGAAGAGGAAAAGCTGGATGCAACAGGGGGTGAACTTACAGATAGGAAAGACTTCAAGAGCATAGCAAGAATAAACTGGGAAAACATTTTTACATTCAAAGGTTCTGATAACAGTCTCCTTTCTAAAATATATAGAAAATTAACTCAAATTTATAATAGTTCAAGCCATTCTCCGATTGATAAATGGTCAAAGGAAATGAATAGAAAATTTTCAGATGAATCAATTGAAACTATTTGTAGTCATATGACAAGGTGCTCCAAATCATTATTGATTAAATAAATGCAAATTAAGACAACTCTGAGATATCACTACACACCTCTCAGATTAGCTAAGATGACAAGAAATTATAATGACCAATGTTGGGGGGGATGTGGGAAAACTGGGATGCTGATACATTGTTGGTGAAATTGTGAATGGATCCAGACATTCTGGAGAGCAGTTCGGAATTGTGCTTAAAAAGTTATCAAACATGCATACCCTTTGACCCAGCAGTGTTTCTTTTCTTTCTTTCTTTTTTTTTAAATAATTTTTTTATTGATAGAACGCATGCCAGGGTAATTTTTTACAGCATTATCCCTTGCATTCATTTCTGTTCCGATTTTTCCCCTCCCTCCCTCCACCCCTTCCCCCAGATGGCAAGAGTCCTTTACATGTTGAATGGGTTGCAGTATATCCTAGATACAATATATGTGTGCAGAACCAAACAGTTTTCTTGTTGCACAGGGAGAATTGAATTCAGAAGGTATAAATAACCCGGGAGGAAAAACATAAGTGCAAGCAGTTTATATTCATTTCCAGTGTTCTTTCTCTGGGTGTAGCTGCTTCTGTCCATCTTTGATCAATTAAGGCTCTCTTTATCAAAGAGGTCCACTTCCATCAGAATACATCCTCAAACAGTATCATTGTTGAGGTATATAATGATCTCCTGGTTCTGCTCATTTCACTCAGCATCAGTTCACGTAAGTCTCGCCAGTCCTCTCTGTATTCATCCTGCTGGTCGTTCCTTACAGAACAATAATATTCCATAACGTTCATATACCACAATTTACTCAACCATTCTCCAATTGATGGACATCCTTTCATTTTCCAGCTTCTAGCCACTACAAACAGGGCTGCCACAAACATTTTGGCACATACAGGTCCCTTTCCTTTCTTTAGTATTTCTTTGGGGTATAAGCCCAGTAGAAACACTGCTGGATCAAAGGGTATGTACAGCTTGATAACTTTTTGAGCATAGTTCCAAATTGCTCTCCAGAATGGCTGGATGTGTTCACAATTCCACCAACAATGTATCAGTGTCCCTGTTTTCCCACATCCCCTCCAACATTCCCCATTATCTTTCCCTGTCATTCTAGCCAATCTGACAGGTGTGTAGTGGTATCTCAGAGTTGTCTTAATTTGCATTTCTCTGATTAATAATGATTTGGAGCATATTTTCATATGTCTATAAATAGTTTCAATTTCTTCGTCTGAGAATTGTCTGTTCATATCCTTTGACCATTTATCAATTGGAGAATGGTTTGATTTCTTATAGATTAGGGTCAGTTCTCTATATATTTTGGAAATGAGGCCTTTATCAGAACTTTTGATTGTAAAAATGTTTTCCCAGTTTATTGTTTCCCTTCTAATCTTGTTTGCATTTGTTTTGTTTGTACAAAAACTTTTCAGTTTGATATAATCAAAATTTTCTATGTTGTGGTCAATAGTGATCTCTAGTTCTTCTTTGGTCATAAATTCCCCCCTCTTCCACAGGTCTGATAGGTAAACTATCCTATGCTCTTCCAATTTATTTATCATCTCATTCTTTATGCCTAGATCATGAACCCATTTTGACCTTATCTTGGTATACGGTGTTAAGTGTGGGTCAATGCCTAGTTTCTGCCATACTGATTTCCAATTTTCCCAGCAATTTTTGTCAAATAATGCATTCTTATCCCAGAAACTGGTGTCTTTGGGTTTGTCAAACACTATATTATTAAAGTTATTGGCTGTTTTGTCCTTTGAACCTAACTTATTCCATTGATCAACTAGTCTATTTCTTAGCCAATACCAGATGGTTTTAGTAACTGCTGCTTTATAATATAATTTTAGATCTGGTACAGCTAGGCCACCTTCATTTGATTTTTTTTTTCATTAATTCCCTTGAAATTCTTGACCTTTTGTTTTTCCATATGAATTTTGTTGTTATTTTTTCTAATTCATCAAAGTAGTTTTTTAGCGCTAAATAAGTAGATTAATTTAGGTAGTATTGTCATCTTTATTATATTTGCTCGCCCAATCCAAGAGCATTTAATATTTTTCCAGTTGGTTAGATCAGACTTAATTTGTGTGGAAAGTGTTTTGTAGTTTTGCTCATAAAGTTTCTGATTTTCCCTTGGCAGATAGATTCCTAAATATTTTATACAATCAGTAGTTACTTTAAATGGAATTTCTTTTTGTATCTCTAACTGTTGGGTTTTGTTAGTGATATATAAGAATGCTGATGACTTATGTGGGTTTATTTTATATCCTGCAATTTTGCTAAAGGTGTAGATTGTTTCTAATAACTTTTTGGTAGAATCTCTGGGGTTTTCTAAGTATACCATCATATCATTAGCAAAGAGTGATAATTTGGTTTCCTCATTGCCTATTCTTATTCCTTTAATCTCTTTCTCAACTCTTATTGCCAAAGCTAGCATTTCTAATACAATATTAAATAGTAACGGTGATAGTGGGCAACCTTGTTTTACTCCTGATCTTATTGGGAATGGTTGCAGTTTGTCCCCGTTACATATAATGCTTACTGTTGGTTTTAAATAGATGCTACTGATTATTTTAAGGAAAAGTCCATTTATTCCTATACTCTCAAGAGTTTTTAATAGGAATGGATGTTGGATTTTATCAAATGCTTTTTCTGCATCTATTGAGATGATCATATGGTTTTTGTTAATTTGATTATTAATATGGCCAATTGTATTGATAGTTTTCCTAATATTGAACCAGCCCTGCATTCCTGGTATAAATCCTACTTGATCATGATGTATTATCTTGGGGATGATTTACTGTAGTCTTTTTTGTTAATATCTTATTTAAGATTTTAGCATCAATATTCATTAGGGAGATTGGTCTATAATTTTCTTTCTCTGTTTTCAACCTACCTGGTTTAGGTATCAGTACCATGTCTGTGTCATAAAAGGAGTTTGGTAGGACTCCTTCATTCCCTATTTTTTCAAATAGTTTATAAAGCATTGGGGCTAATTGTTCTTTGAATGTTTGGTAGAATTCACATGTAAATCCATCTGGTCCCAGGGATTTTTTTTTAGGGAGTTGATTAATAGCTTGTTCTATTTCTTTTTCTGAAATGGGACTATTTAAGCAATTTACTTCCTCCTCTGATAATCTGGGAAGCCTATATTTTTGGAAGTAGTCATCCATTTCACTTAGGTTATCAAATTTATTGGCATAAAGTTGGGCAAAGTAACCCCTTATTATTTCTTTAATTTCCTCTTCATCAGTGGTAAGTTCTCCTTTTTCATTTTTAAGACTGCCAATTTGATTTCCCTCTCTCCTTTTTCTAATCAGATTTATCAAAGGTTTATCAATTTTATTGGTTTTTTCATAAAACCAACTCAGTTTTATTTATTAGTTCAATAGTTTTTTACTTTCTATATTATTAATTTCTCCTTTTAATTTTAGAATTTTAAGTTTAGTAATTGATTGGGGGTTTTTAATTTGGTCTTTTTCTAACTTTTTAAGTTCCAGGCCCAATTCATTGATCTTCTCTTTTTCTATTTTATTCAAGTAAGCCTCTAAGGATATAAAATTTCCCCTTATTACTGCTTTGGCTGCATCCCATAAATTTTGATATGATGTCTCATTGTTGTCATTATCTTGAGTGAAATTATTAATTGTGTCTATAATTTGCTGTTTCACCCAATCATTCTTTAAGATGAGATTATTTAGTTTCCAATTACTTTTTGGTCTATTTACACCTAACTTTTTGTTAAATGTAGTTTTTATTGCGTTGTGATCTGAAAAAAAAGCATTTACTATTTCTGCCTTCCTGCATTTAATTTTGAGGTCTTTATGTCCTAATAGATGGTCAATTTTTGTGTAGGTTCCATGAACTGCTGAGAAGAAAGTATACTCCTTTCTGTCACCATTCAGTTTTCTCCAGAGATCTATCATACCTAATTTTTCTAATATTCTATTTACCTCTTTAATTTCTTTCTTTTTGTTTTGTGATTTGATTTATCTAAATCTGAGAGTGCAAGATTGAGATCTCCCACTATTATAGTTTTGCTGTCTATTTCTTCTCGCAACTCTCTTAGCTTCTCTTTAAGGAAGTTAGATGCAATACCACTTGGTGCATATATGTTTAATACTGATATTGCTTCATTCTCTATAGTACCCTTAAGCAAGATATAGTTTCCTTCCTTATCTCTTTTAATTAGATCAATCTTTGCTTTTGCTTGATCTGAGATAAGGATGGCTACCCCTGCTTTTTTGACTTCACCTGAAGCACAATAGATTCTGCTCCAGTCTTTTACCTTTAGTCTATATGTATCTCCCTGTTTTAAATGTGTTTCCTGTAAACAACAGATTGTAGGGTTCTGACTTTTGATCCAGTCTGCTATCTGCCTCCTCTTTATGGGAGAGTTCATCCCATTCACATTTGCAGTTAAAATAACCAATTCTGCATTTCCTGCCATCCTAATATCCCCAGATTATACTTTTCTTTTTCTTGCCCTCCTTCCCTTCTTCCCTATTGGTCCCACTAACGTCGCACAGCTCTCCCTCTTTAGTATCCCTCCCTCCTCCCTTGGAATCCCTTCCCCTTTCTTGTACCCTTCCCTTATTACTCTTTTTCCTTCTCCCTTTTCCTCTCCCACTTTTTAATGAAGTGAGAGAAGAATCTGTGTAAAACAAATATGTCAATTGTTTCCTCTTTGAGCCAACTCTGATGAGAGTAGGATTCACACAATGTTCCTCCCCCTCTTTAAGTTCCCTCATATATGATAGGTTTCCTCTGCCTCATTGTCGCATGTAGTTTCCCTCTTTATCTCCCTTCTTCCCTTTTTCTGGCACTATCCCCTTTCCATTTCTACTTCCCTTTTTTATGTTATATCGGTAAAATCAAATTATACATATGGTTTTTATGTATATTCACAACAGAAATACAGTTCTCAAGAGTTCCTTTTACCTTTTTCTACTTCTCTTGATTCCTGTTGTTGAAGATCAAATTTTTTGTTTAAGTCTGGTTTTTTCCTTAGAAACAGATGGAATTCCTCTATTTCATTAAATATCCATCTTCTTACGTGGAAAAAAATACTCAGCTTAGCTGGATAGTTTATTCTTGGCTGCATTCCAAGTTCTTTTGCCTTTCGGAATATCTGATTCCAGGCCCTTCGATCCTTTAATGTTGAGGCAGCCAGATCTTGCATGACCCTTATTGTGGCATCTCGGTATTTGAACTGTTTTTTCCTGGCTACTTGTAAAATTTTTTCTTTAGTCTGGAAATTCTGAAGTTTGGCCACAATATTCCTTGGAGTCTTTATTTTAGGCTCTTTTTCAGAAGGTGTTCGATGAATTCTTTCAACGCCTATTTTCCCTTCTGGTTCTATTACTTCTGGGCAGTTCTCTTTGATGATTTCCTGTAAAATAGTATCTAGGCTCTTTTTTTCATCATAATTTTCGGGTAGTCCGATGATCCTCAAGCTATCTCTCCTAGATCTATTTTCCAGATCTGTTGTTTTTCCCAGTAAATATTTGACATTTTTTCCCAATCTTTCATTTTTTTGGTTTTGCTTGACTGATTCTTGATGTCTCAATGAATCAGTCATTTCTATTTGTTCAGTTCTAATTTTTAGTGAATTATTTTCTTCATTAGCTTTTTTTACTTCTTTTTGTATATGTCCAATTGAGTTGTTTTGCTCTATGGAATTTTTTTCCATTTCACTAATTTTTTTTTTTTTTTTTTTAGTGAGTCATTTTCTTTTTCCAATTCGCAAACTCTGTTTTTTACCTTTTCCAATTCACATTTCAGGAAGTTGTTTTCTTTTTCCACTTCATCAAATTTTTCTTTTAATGAGTTATGTGCCTTTTCTGTACTCTTTTGCATAGCTTCTCTTTCCTTTCCCCATTTTTCTTCTAGCTCTCTTTTAAGGTTTTGAATAGTCTCTTCTAGGAGAGCCTTTTGTATTGGAGACCAACAATCGTCTGGAGACTGTCTGCTATTAGTCTCTTCAGGGTTGAAAAGCTGTTCTCTTTCTGGGTAGAAACTATCAATCGTTCTTTTGATTTTTTTACTCATTTGTTAAAGCTTGTAAGGTTTGCCTTCAGAGCCAGGAGGTTACCAGCTTCCTCTGCAGAGCAGTGAAAGGTATATGGACGGGTAGCTGTCCTGCCAACCGGCTACAAAAAGCAGCGAGGTACTAGAGTGCTCTGGGAAAGAGTTCCCCACCAGAAAGTAACTCAGGCCTGCAGGGCCGGGCTGGGAAAGTGCCTTTCAAAGAACCTCAGCTGTGTGAGATAATGACTGCCCTGGGGCTAGACACTTAGCAGTGAGAGTTTCACTTCCCAAGCCAAACCCTGCCCTGGGGCTGTGGGTATTAGCAGCTGAGCAGTGAATGGATTTGCAGGGACAGGAAGTGTCTGCCCGGGGAAGCACAGTCTGCTGGGGAAGTTCTATTGCCCCAGGCCAAGCCCCCCACACTGCCGATTATAGCTGCCCAGGCTGTGCCCCACTGTCGTGCAGATTAGTAACTGCCCCCGCAAAAGCCCGAACTGCCTGATGTGGCCACAGGCCTGCGGTAAAGTGTGCCTGAGTCACTTCCGGGTTTGAGGGGTTACAGCCAGATCTTGTTAGGTTCTGGTGTTTTTTAGAGGACCCTCTGTTTTAGGCTTTAACTTCTCTGCCAGTTTACTGCTTTGTAGTCAAGGCAGAGCAGTTAGCCTATAGCAGAGTGGTCCCTATAACTTCTCTAGCCACAGAGATCACCCCCGCCCCTGGTCTGCTCAGGACGCTAGCCTCTCGCTGCCTGTGCTAGTCTGTTCCTGGCCCCTCAGGACAAACCTTTCCTGGCGAGCTTCCGGATCGGCTGGTAAATTGTAGTGCTTCTTATCTTCATGAATTTAAGCAGTGAAGAGTTATTTTTGAGGCTGGATTAAATATTTGGTTATGAGGGTAATGAGAGGAGCTTAGAGAGTCGTGTGTGCCTGCTTCGCCATCTTGGCTCCGCGCGCCCCCCCCCCCCCCCCAGCAGTGTTTCTACTGGGCTTGTATCCCAAAGAGATCTTAAAGAAGGGAAAGGGTCCCATATGTGCAAAAATGTTTGTGGCAGCCCTTTTTGTAGTGGCCAGAAACTGGAAACTGAGTGGATGCCCATTAGTTGGAGAATGACTGAATAAGTTATGATATATGAATGTGATGGAATGTTATTGTTCTGTAAGAAACAATCAGCAGGATGATTTCAGAGAGGCCTGAAAAGACTCACATGAACTGATGCAAAGTGAAATGAGTAGAAGCAGGATATCATTATACACTGCAACAACAAGATTATACAAGGATCAACTCTGATGGATGCAGCTCTTGTCAACAATGAGATGATACAAACCAGTTCCAATTGTTCAGTGATGAAGAGAGCCATCTACACCAAGAGAGAGAACCATGGGAACTGAATGTGGTTCACACCACAGCCTTCTCACTTTTTCTGTTGTTATTTGCTTGCATTTTGTTTTCTTTTTCAGTTTTTTCTTCCTTCTTGATCTGATTTTTCTTATGCAGAAAAATAACTGTATAAATATGTATACATTGGATTTAACATGTATTTTAATATATTTAACATGTATGGGACTACCTGCCAGGTAGGGGTGGGGGTGGGGGGAAGGAGGAGATAATTTGGAACAAAAGGTTTTGCAAAGAGCAAAAAATTACCCACGCATATATTTTGTAAATAAAAAGCTTTTTTTGAAAAAAAGAGCATTGCAAGAAGGCAGCTAGGTGGTACAGTGGGATAGAGGGTCAGACCTAGAGTCTGGAAAATTTCTTGAGTTCAAATCTGGCTTCTGATGCTTACTAGCTGGGCAAATTACTCAATCCTATTTGCTTCTGTCCCTCATCTGTAAAATGAGTTCGAGAAGGAAATGGCAAACTATTCCATTATCTCCACCCCCCCCCCAAAAAAAACAACAACAACAACAACAACAAAGTTATGAAGAGTTGGATATGATTGAAGAACAATGCTAAATGATGATAAGAGAGAATCAACAGTGACTGATAAAGGCAGCTAAAGGCTAACTGAGGATATGAGATATTTTTTAAAAACACAATCTATGTCATGAAGAAAAAACTCTGAAGCAAAGGAAATTGAGTGAAGATTCCCAAAGGAAATTTAAAAATGTCAAAATATTACAACAAATTCTGCAAGGTGCTGAATGGAATAAACTGAGTGAAGAACATAAGAATATGGGGGCAGCTAGGTGGTGCAGTGGATAGAGCACTAGTTCAGAAGTCAGGAGGACCAGAGTTCAAATCTCCTCTCATACCTTTGTACTTCCTAACTGTGTGACTAAGTCACTTAATCCCAAATGCCTCAGCAAAAAAGAAAAAAAAAGAATATGGTCTCAACCTATACCCTACTTATAACTTGAAGTTGCGCTATAGCCTATCTTAAACCTTCATTTCCTTCCTGCTCCCTTCCTGACCTTTTCATCAGCACTAAGTTTCTAATGTGTTATTAGTGTGTCATTGGCTAGTAGGCTTCTGCCTACAGAAAGAGTCCTGACTTCCGGGCAATAAGAAGAAGAGCCAGGAAGATTGGGGGGAGGGACATTCCCATTAGGGTCTATATAATCCTGTGGGATCTTAGTTGGTATTTAAAAAAAGTCTTAGAGGTCAGTAGTTAGAGTGGAGGAGGTTAATGTCATTGGATAAAAAGCTATCTTTCAGGGAGAATACTCTTTAGGATACAAACCCAATAGAAAACTGCTGGATTGGTATTGGCTAAGAAATAGACTAGTTGATCAGTGGAATAGGTTAGGTTCAAAGGACAAAATAGTCAATAACTTTAATACTTTAGTGTTTGACAAACACAAAGACCCCAGCTTTTGGGATAAGAACTCATTGTTTGACAAAAATTGCTGGGAAAATTGGAAACTAGTATGGCAGAAACTAGGCATTGACCCACACTTAACACCATACACCAAAATAAGGTCAAAATGGGTTCATGACCTAGGCATAAAGAATGAGATTATAAATAAATTAGAGGAACACAGGATAGTTTACTTCTCAGACCTGTGTAAGAGGAAGGAATTTATGACCAAAGAGGAACTAGAGATCATTACTGCTCACAAAATAGAAAATTTTGATTATATCAAATTGAAAAGTTTTTCTACAAACAAAACTAATGCAGACAAGATTTGAAGGGAAGCAATAAACTGGGAAAACATTTTTACAGTCAAAGTTCTGATAAAGGCCTCATTTCCAAAATATATAGAGAATTGACTCTAATTTATAAGAAATCAAGCCATTCTCCAATGGATAAATGGTCAAAGGATATGAACAATTCTCAGATGAAGAAATTGAAACTATTTCTAGCCATATGAAAAGATGCTCCAAGTCAATCAGAGAAATGCAAATTAAGACCACGCTGAGATACCACTACACACCTGTCAGACTGACTAGAATGACAGGGAAAGATAATGCGGAATGTTGGAGGGAATGTGGGAAAACTGGGACACAGATGCATTGTTGGTAAAGTTGTGAACACATCCAGCCATTCTGGAGAGCAATTCGGAATTATGCTCAAAAAGTTATCAAACTGTGCAAACCCTTTGATCCAGCAGTGTTACTAACTAGGCTTATATCCCAAAGAGATACTAAAGAAGGGAAAGGGACCTGTATGTGCAAAAATGTTTGTGGCAGCCCTCTTTGTAGTGGCCAGAAACTGGAAACTGAGTGGATGCCCTAAATTGTGGTATATGAATATTATGGAATATTATTGTTCTGTAAGAAATGACCAATAGGATGATTTTTTTTCTTTTCTTTTCTTTTTTTTTCTTTTTGCTGAGGCAGTTGGGGTTAAGTGACCTGCCCAGGGCCACACAGCTAGGAAGTGTTAAGTGTCTGAGACCAGATTTGAACTCAGGTCCTCCTGACTTCAGGGCTGGTGCTCTATACACTGCACCACCTAGCTGCCCCAATAGGATGATTTCAGAAAGGCCTGGAGAGACTTACATGAACTGATGCCGAGTGAAATGAACAGGACCAGGAGATCATCATATCCTTCAAAAACAATACTATAGGATGATCAATTCTGATGGACCTGGCCATCCTCAACAATGAGATGAACCAAATCAGTTCCAAAGGAGCAGTATTGAACTGAACCAGCTACACCCAGCGAAAGAACTCTGGGAGATGAGTATGAACCATTACATAGAATTCCCAATCCCTATATTTTTGCCCTCTTGCATTTTTGATTTCCTTCACAAGCTAATTGTACACTATTTCAGAGTCCGATTCTTTTTGTACAGCAAAATAACGGTTTGGACATGTATACTTATTTTGTATTTAATTTATACTTTGACATATTTAACATGTATTGGTCATCCTGCCATCTGGGGAGGGGATGGGAAGAAAGAGGGGAAAAGTTGGAACAAAAGATTTGACAATTGTCAATGCTGCAAAATTACCCATGCATATAACTTGTAAATAAAAAGCAATTAAAAAAAGAAAGAAAGAAAGAAAGAAAGAAAGAAAACTGCTGGATCAAAGGATATGCACAGTTTGATCACCTTCTAGGCATAGTTCTAAACTGCTCTCCATAAAGGCTGGATGAGTTCACAACTCCAGCAACAATGCATTGATGTCACAATTTTCCCACATCCTCTCTAACATTTATTATTTTCCTTTTCTGTTATATTAGTCAATCTGACAGGTGTGAGGTGGTACTTCATGATTGTTTTAATTTGCATTTCTCTACCCAATAGTGATTTAGGGAATTTTTCTATAAATTATTAAGGAAAGGAAAGAACATAAGAAATTCCTTCACAAGAACTGAGAGGTGAGCAGTGATTCAACCTACAAAATAACTACACAGAAGAAATCAAACATTCAGAAAGCAATGAAAGACTAAGTGAACTGTATTTTTTCATGTGGCTAGATAGAGTTAGATAAAGTCATGAGGAAAGGGGAAAAAACCCAATTCCTAAATTAATAAATCCATATTACTGATATTGGGAGAGGTACAGAAGAATTTCTCATGAGGGGAAAGAAAAGGGAATGATGAGCTGGGTCCAGGAAAAGAATGGTCAGAACTGAAGAAGTAAGGTATATGAAGGGATTTCAATCATTAATTCCCATATACCCATACCCACACCTTTGAGTATATGGGCAAATAGAGATTGAACACTGTTTGGCAGACCGTAGAGGGCAGAAGTGATATTGTGGGCACTTACCAGCAAAAACGGAATTCTCTGGCAGTATTTTAAAACAATCACACAGAGGCAGTAGGGAGTCAGAGGGGAACAATAACAAATGCAGTTGGTTAAGGAGAGGTTTAGAAACATCAAGAGAATAGCTTCAAATTTTTTGCATAAAGAAATTCAATGAAGAAAAGATTAGAAGGATAATTTTTATTTTTTAAACATTTATTTTCAAAACATGTGCATAGTTTTCAACATTCACCCTTGCAAAATTTTGTCTTCTAAAGCTTTTTCTTCCTCCCTTCCCCCCATTCCCATCCATAGATAGCAAGTAATCCAATATATGTTAAACATGTGCAATTCTTCTATATTTCCTCAATTATCATGCTGCAGAAGAAAAATCAGATCAAAAAGGGAAAACAAAAAACAAGGAAACCATCAACAAAAAAGGTGAAACTTATGTTGTGATCCACATTCAGTCTCCATAGCCCTCTCTCTGGAGGCAGATGACTCTCTTCATCACAAGTCTATTAGAAAAGGGTCTGAATCACCTCATTGTTAAAAAGAGCCATGTCCATGAGAACTGATCATCACATAATCTTGTTGTTGTATACAATATTTTCTTGGTTCTGCTCACTTCACTCAGCATCAGTTCATGTAAGTCTCTGCAGACCTCTCTGAAATCATCCTGCTGATTGTTTCTTATAGAACACTAATAGTCCATAACTAGTCATAGACCCTAACTTATTCAGCCATTCTCCAACTGATGGGCATTCACTCAGTTTCCAGTTCCTTGCTACTATTAAAAAAAAAGGCTGCTATAAACATTTTTGTACATGTGGATCTGGAATTTTCCCTTTTTATGATTTCTTTTAGGTATAGGAGAAGGAAAATTAAAAAAAAAATTATTTGCATTTACACATCTGTAAATATGTTGCTTTTTCCCTTAGTGAAATATAAACACCTTGGGCAGGGACCAATTCATTTTTATATTTATATCCCCAACAATTAGCATAATTCCCTGAATATAATAGGTATTTAACAAATTATTATTTAATTGAGTTGGATTTCATTTTGGGAAAATTTTAGAAAATGCAGAGCACTGATTGAGTAGATGGAAAATGATTTACCCACATAGATAATTCACATTATTAAAATATCTTTAAAAACTCTAGAACTATGACTCATTTTTAAGAATGGCAAAGACTTAAGAAGTTACTTTTTCTTCATCTCTATCTTTCTTTCATTTCTATCCCTCACACATAATCTCCCAACAATCTTGCTGAATAAATGATTCATCTAATTTAGCATTACTCAAGCTTACTGATTATTTCACAAGAAATTTTACTCAAGTCAAATCTCTAAGATACAGATTCCTTAATTGGGTGAAGGTCTGAGGTGACCTACTTATTCAATTTTTTAATTGACTTAGTTGTCAACTCAATCAATGTTAGTTCCTTGATTCACAATGTTTGTTTGTCTTAAAATCTTCATGTATTTTTTTAAGTCCTTTCTTTAATCAGTTTTCCCCAAATCTCCTTAATCAAAAACTTAGATATAGTACCAGAAAAGCCTAACGGCTTCTTTTTTTCTCAATTGTAAACATCCGGGTGGGATGGTGCTATACCCATTCATTCCTTAAAAGATATTAAGATGAATTTACCTTTTACCTGCTACTTAAATTCCCTAATCTCAACACAATGTCAGTTCCTCATAAAGTCACTTGCTGCTCCTGGCTCTTAATTCAGATGAACTCTGCCTTTTACAGATAAAGCACCTGACACTATCTAATAATTCACTAAACAAATTCAAATTGATTGTGTATTACCAAGACATATCCAAACTAGGTCAGTTCAGGCAATGAATTGCAGAGATTTAACAAAAAACATTTTAGCATTTTTAACAAAATGTTTTAGCATAAAAAAAAATTAAAAATCATTCTAACATTAATTTTAAAATTGTTTTATTAAAATTGGTTATTTTATATCTTAAAGAAAAAAATGAGTTGGTTGACTAAATTTTTTTCAGGGTTCAATTAATTATAGCATTATATAATGCCAGCTACCATACCAGTCCTTAGAACAAACAGAATATTCAGCACTTAATTTTACTTTTCACATATTTTCTCTATTTCCCCCCTTTCTTGTTTGCCTTCACTAGTTACTCCTTTATTTACTGTGCTATTTTTTATAAGAAACATCTCTTTTCCCACTTCTGCTTTATTTTTTTATTACTTATTATAAGCAAAACAGAAAAGAAAAAACCTTAAGTTACA
The DNA here is from genome assembly GCF_016432865.1 of Antechinus flavipes. NCBI lineage: Eukaryota > Metazoa > Chordata > Mammalia > Dasyuromorphia > Dasyuridae > Antechinus > Antechinus flavipes. Next base: position 298,641,777 of record NC_067399.1, on the reverse strand, counting down.
AATTTTTAAAGATGTTAAATAATGGAAGCTAACATTGACAACTCAATTAGTAATTAGTAATCATCTGTTAAATAAACTGCAATTACTCATGATAAAAAGATTTTCTGAAAGGCCCTTTTTAGTTTTTAAACTTCTCTAGAACAGAGATAGTTTTATACTTTTTATTTCCCACAGTGCTTCATATGGTGCTGTGAACACATTATTTGCTCAATAAATATTTCTTGAATTAAAATATTTTTGCTGTTAGATAAGAATAAAATAAATTTATAACCCTATTTTTTTAAGTTCCAAATTAACAAAAACTAAATTACATATACAAAGCTAGAATAATTTGGATATACACACGTTTCAGGAAGATCAAGCAAAGCTCACAACTTCTTACTGAATTTTGTCGATTTCCTCTCCTCTTGTACTAACTAATTTTTTCCATCTGTTTAATTATAAAATAATCCATTAGGATAGCATAACACAGACGGTTACCAAAGCTGTTTTGTATGGACAGATGGAATCACAGAAATATCATCTTTAACATATGCCACTGTTTAACATAGGTAATATTTATTAAAGAGAGACAAGAAGGACGGGGAAAAGAAATCAGGACAGGTAGCTAGCTACAGAATATAAATGTCATGAACATTCACAGTTCTGATCCCCTAACACTGATCTGTTCAATTTTACACTATCTCTTATTCTGGAATCCCTTGTGTCTTTGCTTATTGTTATTTGTAAGGGACTGGCCTACCGTCGGCATTCCCTTATTTCGGGTTTGATTTGGGAATGAAATATGGCGCATCACAGATAAGGAACAAGGGTACAGGGGCCCTTCAATTTTGGTAGATGCAACTTTCTACACTTGTTTATAGGAAGGAGTCTGGTTAGCAGGTCATTAGAATATGGTAACTGATATGGATTCTGGCACCCACCAAGTATGAAAGGCCTAGAATCCACCTAGCTGGAATTTTTATGTCCTTAAAAGAAGACTTGTCAGGGAAGCAAGGGCCAATCACATGCTGGGGACAGTTTTGTCTCCTCTTAGGGAAAGTTAATCCCTGTCAGAGGAGGGGGAAAAAAAAAGAGAGCTTGGGCCTACCCCATGTTGGTAGAAAGACTTGTAGTTTTTAGTCTTATCACACTATGCATCTCTTGAAAAGTCCAGCCCTGGGGTGCTTTCTTTGTTCCTATGCCCGTGCTGCTAAATGCTGCTGGAGGAAGTCATGTAACCATCAGGATGGAGTCTGACATAAATTTTTGCTATTTAAACTTAACTGGCCAGCACTAGTCCAAGCAATCTTTTTAGTTTTCCCTTATTGATTTCTATCACACTCCCTGCAGTGGCTGTTCAAAACATTCTATTCAAGGTTGTTATTGCCACCCCTTCCCTCTTAGCAAAGACTTTACCGGCTACTTTACTGAAAAAAAAAAAAAACAAAAAACAAAACCTAATACCTTTTTGCTTTTCGTTCTCTTTTTACTTTGCTTTGTTTCATACTTCAAAACCTCTCTACATTGTGCCTCTGCTGTGACTTCCTTTGAGTAAGAGATTTTATCTTCTGACTAATTGGATACTAATTGCATCCAAGTTTTCATTATCACAAAAACTGTATATGAGTATTTAAAAAATTATCAATGGCCTCCTTGGGGTATAAGCTAGGTAATGAAATTTCTGGATCCAAAGGTATAGACTTTTTAGTCACTTTATTTGCATAATTTCAAATTGTTTTTCAAAATAGCTTCACTTATTCTCAGATCCCCCAATAACACAATAGTATATGTATGTTTCTCCACTGTTGATTAGTTATATATTTTATAATCTTTGGCGATTTGCAGAATATGAAATAAAATCTTAGGGTCATTTTGAGTCATATTTCTCTTATTGGTGGCATAGTTGTTAAAATTTTGTAATTCTTTTGAGAACTGTTTGTTCATATATGATTCTAATGAATTAATAGAAGAAAACTTGTAGGGGAGAAGCTTTAAGGCTTCATTTTGTCCAACCAAGTCAAATGCTTTTTTGTATCCAACAAACAAACAGTAGAATCTTGAATTCTATTAATCCCTCAGTCTCCTTATATAAATGTGAAGAAAGGTTTACCACAATCATCTCCAGAAGTCTGACTGTTTTTCATCTCATGTTTTAATTCAAAATATCATCAAGATGGGCATATATCTTTCTCATATAGACTTTATAAAAATTTGAGAAAATAGGATTATGGACTGGTGGCTACTAATATTTCTCTAATACTTTTAAAATAATAGTACTATTGATAATATTTCCCATTCTTTTGGATTCTCTCATTGCCCCCAAGAGATTGCTTCAAAATCAAGTCATCATTGCTTTTACAATTATGTCATTTCTAGTACAGTTTTCATCATTATGTATTTGGTCAGGTTCAACGATTCTCCCTGACTTCATCTTCTTAGCTTTGGTTCTAATTCTGTAGTTAGTGATTGAGAAATGAAATCGCATCTAAACATGATGATTCCACTATAGACAATGATGAGGATAGATCATTAGAAACAATGGCAAATTTGATCCATCTCAAATTAATTTGCTGTAACATTTTCAGTTTGATCAATAAAACCTTTAGGGATTATCTGGCTTGATTTTTCATTAAGCTTTCAGCAGGCTTGTTTTTTCTTCCACTGTTTTTCTTGTTTTGTGTGGCACAATCCATCATTTGCAAAACCTTGTCTTAAGTTCTCTGGAAATGATTTTGCTGCCATTTCTGTTTGGTAAGGAGATAAAATATTTGATGGCTGAGACAGTTCCTGGGCTCTTTTGTCCTTGCAACTATTCAACTAGCAACTATGAAACATCTCTAAAATGGTGATAGGTCACTGTTTTTATTTTCATCAATTTCTCTGGGTCTTTTAGAATCAACAGCCTGTACAGGTACATCAGGTTGGAATTCTTGTAACTGAATGGATGTGTTCTCATATTAGCCTTTCTTCTAATGTAGTTCTGATTTTGACCCTTAACTAGTCAAATGTCTGACAAACATATATGACTTTTTAAAAAATAAATCCCTCATGGATAATAAATTATTTCTGTCTATTGAAATGCAGATTACTCAGAAATTGATTATGTGTCTTTGGTATCTTTTGTTTTTAAGTGCAGATCACATTTTCCAAAATATTCTTTTACCTTTCTCCCCTGTGTTCTTATATTGTCACCTGAGTATCCATCCACATATATTGTCCTTTATTTTGGAAGAGCCTATTTACCTTTTCATAGAATATCTCTACTTTTTCATCTCCCACAATAGATTGGCATATAAATTACAATTATCTTCATGGCAATCTTTTTACTTATGCTCATCAAGAGCACGCTATGAGGACTTGTCCAAATATTAGATGGCATGATGTTTATTGCCTCTAGGTCTATGATAAAAACAAATTCCTTTATTTTCTTAAGAATTTGTGACTTGTTCTTCCATTAGGTTGCACATTTTTAATGTTTTCTGGCATCATTTATAGTAAAAATGTCAATATGCATATGATTCATTTCTTTCATTAGCATCAACTAGCTGGTTCTTGGATAAAGATCTCACACTTTGACTATCAGCAGTCAAGATAACATGTAAAGATGTTCTAAAAACTTTCTCATCAACTTTCTACGCACTTTTTCAGAGTCATTGCAAATATGGTTTATGTATGTCCATAGGTATCCATGGAAAAAGAATTAATTGTGTGTACCTACTATTGGTGATTTTTGTGTGTGTATGTGCTGAGGTTGATCCATTGATAACAGATATAGTTTGTGGTCATATCTAGATGCCAATCTAGTTTAGTTTGTTAGAATCTACTGGAGATTGCATTCCTATGGAATAGCTTGGAGAAGCTATGATGACTTTCTCACAAGGTTGAATCATTGGAGGACTCTTTAAAAAGTCAATAAGGATACTTCATAGTTCATAGTATTTTTTGACTTATAAAAGTGTGTTTTTTTTTCCCTCCTGATAACTTTTTGATATAGGTAGTTCAAGGTAGTTAAAAAAGAAAAAAAAATTTATAAATGAGGAAACTCATGACCAGTGATTTGCCTATGGTTGACACTGATCATGAAAATTGTGTTTTGGTTCTAGTAATTCTACCAGTTTTGAAGGCAAATAGGGACATCATTTTCTATATCAGATTTCTGCATCTTATCTTCAAGAAATAAGGACTTTGTCAAATATTACAAAGAAATCCAAGTTGTCATGGTGAAGTGGAAAGATATTGCATATAAGGTCAGGAGCTGTGAGTTCAATTCCACTCTCAACTTATACTATGTAGCTGTATTTGACTAAATCACTTTATCTTTGAACTTCAGGTCTATTTATCTAATTGTACTACCTACCTCACAGTGTTCTTTAAAATCTTAAGGCACTACATAAATTCCTACATGGTAACTTAATGTTTCACTCATTCATACATTGTATCTGCTAGGCTAATAACTGTATCCCTCCTCAGATACCACATTCTAGTGAGAGAAGACAGGAGAGTTTCCTCATCTGTGCCCTGAAATTTATGTTGGTTATTGCACCTAAAATATTGTCTGTTTTATATTTTATATTATATGTGTATATATAATATTTTATATTGTTTTTAGATTTGCAAGGTACTTTACAGTGTTATCTCATTTCATCTTAAAACCACTCTGCAAGGAAAATGCTATAAAACTTTCCCCCCATATTAAAGGTGAGAAAATTAAGATTGAGAGGTTGTGATCATGTCTAGGGCTACATAGATATTTTTTCATTTTTTTCTTTTTTAAAATTATTTTTATTATAGCTTTTTATTTACAAGATATATGCATGGGTAATTTTTCAGCATTGACAATTGCAAAATCTTTTGTTCCAACTTTTTCCCTCCTTCCCTCCAACCTTTCCCCTAGATGGCAGGATGACCAATATATGTTAAATATGTTAAAGTATAAGTTAAATACTATATATATATATATATGTATATATATACATATACATATATATATATATATATATATATATAAACAGTTATTTTGCTGTACAAAAAGAATCGGACTTTGAAATAGTGTATAATTAGCCTGTGAAGGAAATCAAAAATGCAGGTGGACAAAAATAGAGGGATTGGGAATTCTATGTAGTGGTTCATAGTCATCTCCCAGAGTTTTTTCCCTGGGTGTAGCTGGTTCGGTTCATTACTGCTCTATTGGAACTGATTTAGTTCATCTCCTTGTTGAAGATGGCCATGTCCATCAGAAGTGATCATCATATAGTATTGTTGTTGAAGTATATAATGATCTCCTGGTCCTGCTTATTTCACTCAGCATCAGTTCATGTAAGTCCCTCCAGGCCTTTCTGAAATCATCCTGCTGCTCATTTCTTATAGAACAATAATATTCCATAACGTTCATATACCATAACTTACTCAGCCATTCTCCAATTGAGAGGCATCCACTCATTTTCCAGCTTCTAGCCACTACAAACAGTGCTACCACAAACATTTTGGCACATACAGGTCCCTTTCCCTTCTTTATTATCTCTTTGGGATACAAGCCCAGTAGAAACACTGCTAGATCAAATACCCTTTGATAACTTTTTGAGCCTAGTTCCAAATCGATCTCCAGAATGGTTGGATGTATTCACAATTCCACCAACTATGCATCAGTGTCCCAGTTTTCCCACATCCCCTCCAACATTTCACATTACCTTTCCCTATCATTCTAGCCAATCTGACAGGTGTGTAGTGGTATCTCAGAATTGTCTTAATTTGCATTTCTCAGATTAATAATGACTTGGAGCATCTTTTCATAAGGCTAGAAATAGTTTCAATTTCTTCATCTGAGAATTGTCTGTTCAGATCCTTTAATAGGGCTACATAGTTATTAGGAAACTGAGGTAGAATCTAAATTCATGCCTTTTTTTGATTCCAAGTACAGCACCTTATCAACTACGCCACCTAGACAATCGGCTAATTGGCTTAATCTGAGTTTATAGTGTTTTCATTAATATCATTTTGCCAATTCTGCTTTCTTTATTTTGTATTAGTTCATGTAGTCTTGCTCACTGAATTCCTCATATTCACTGTCCAGGATGCTCTCAAATCACAATTTGTTCAACCATTTTCTAATCAATAGGCACTCACTTTCTTTTTCAAGGTTTTTTTGCTACCACAAAACACTGCTATGAATATTTTGGCATATGTGGGTTCTTTCTTTTTCTCTTTTTGTGGGAGGATTGTCTCAGTAATGGCCCTATAGAGCCAAAGGGCATGATCAGCATAGTAGCCTTTTCTCATATCATTACAGATGCTTTCCCAAAATAAACCTATAAATTACCTTCTATCTTTTTTCTTGGAATAAAAAAAATCAAAGTCTTTCTTAGAAAATGTAGTTCATTTTTCCTCTTTCAGATTAAATTATCAGGACATATAAGAACAAAATACAACAGTGTGGAAAAACAGTTTAGCAAATAATCTCTCTGTTGTATTTCTTGTAAGATGGCTATATCATTTCTGTTGCTAATGTATAGTCTTATTTGTTCTGAAAATAAGCTATTACAATTTTTTCTCTCAGTGGACTCATGCTGCAACAGTAATATATTACCTATAATTGGAAATGTGCACAATGCCAAGAAAAATGTTTTTTTTTTTGACATGAACTTTAAAGAGATTTAATTCTAAAGTGAACAGCTGAATCTATCTATATTATCTTTACCATTGCATATTTTATCTGTATATAATTTATATAATTGTGTTCTATATACATATATAATATAAACATGACAACATCATAATATTTGTAAATTTATAGTGGCAGGGAAAGAGATCTTTTACTTCCTCCATTTAACACCTAACACTGAATTATGCAATTTGCATATTGAGGTTGCTCCTTCATACAGACATAGCTGACCCTTCATGACTCTGTAGACCACAGCATGCCAAGCCTTTCTATCCTTTACTATCTCTTGAAGTCTGTTTGAGCTCATATTTATTGCTTCCATGACATTATCTCTTCATCTCATTCTCTGCCATCCCCCCTTCCCTTTTGCCTTCAATCTTTTCCCAACATCAGCATCTTTCCTAATCAATCCTGTCTTCTCATCATGTGGCCAAAGTATTTAAGCTTCAGCTTTAGTACTTGACCTTCCAGCGAATAACCTGAATTAATTTTTTAAGTATTGATTGATTTGATTCCTTTCTGTGGAATATGGAATTTATCAATTTAAAAGTATTATATAATAAGATAGGTGCATAAGGCAGTTCTTTGAATATATCAAGTTCTGACATGCAACTTGATTACTTTGTTCCTTCTTATACTCCCTAAAAAAGAAGGGTTTTGTCCTGGAGGCTAGAAGCTGGAGAAACCAAAGTAAGATGTTTGGGTATTCATTAAGCTGTTTAACTGACCCTATGCTGATTACTTTACAGTAACAGCTTTCAGTAGCCAGAAAAGAATTTTTGCTGTTCAATCCTTTCAGTCCTGAATGATTCTTCATGACCCCATTTGGGTTTTTTTGGCAAAGATACTAGAGTATTTGGCCATTTTCTTCTCTAGCCCATTTTAGAAATGAGGAAATTGATGCAAACAGAGAGATAGTGATTTGCCCAGCATCACACAGTTAGCATATCTACTAAGAAAAACTATTACATGAATGTCAGGCAAATGCAACACAAGACTACACTGGGTCACAATGGCCATGACAAAGGATGACTGGCAGGCAAAGCTAGAAAGCAATGAGAAGTCAGTTGACCAGCTGTCACAATTCTATCAAAATGCTAAGGCAACTATAAGGTTAAGAGTAGGAACTTAAATTTAAATATATAATCAATGTCAGCCAAGCAATATTTTAGCCTATGCTTATATTTAGAAATTCTATATTTAAAACAAAATTATTATATCTTCTTTGAGTTTATAGTCATTAAAAAAATGCCCAGAGAATACTGTTTTTATCAGGGAATAGCCATCAGGGTCTGAAATATTTAAGTGTTTCCACTATCAACTTCTTCCCTGTTATATAATTACCATCATCACAATAACTCACCTTTATATAGTGTCTTAAGGGTTAGAAAGAATTTTGTCTACAAACAGTTCTGGAAACTAACAAAACAAATCTAAGCTTTGGATACAATAAACAACTAAGGAAAGCCTATAAACTCAGCGTGTAGAAAAGCTTAGTGAGTTTATTTTATAGTAAATATACTGGAGAGATGAACTCACAATTTCATTGAAAAAAAAAATTTTCATCTTGTGGATGATATGACCTCAGACAAAAAGAATTGGGAGAATAAACATGCTGACCATTAGTCTCCAGGAATCACGTTATAGTCATGCAAAATACAACATGTCTAGGCTTTTGGAATCAAGTTTTTTTTTTTTTTTTTTTTTTTTTTTTAACCACCACCATCAAATACAAAAATAAGTGATGAAAGGTATCTACCAATCTTTGAATCTTGAGTGTTAATTATATAAGATAAACACAGTACATTTAGAAAGAATGGCATCCACTTTTTAAAATAGGAAAGCAATATATTTAATTTGTGGTTCTCTACATTTTAAATATGTAAATCAATGAAGCAATAAATTTGCTCATAATAGATTTTTTTTAAAACTAAGGAGATTGTAACGTTTATGACATCACTGTGGATGAACATAAAACCAAACAATAAAAGCACATGAGAATGGATTTGAGGAACTCGGAACAAATTAATGGTTTAGTAAATAGAGATGAGCACAATTGGTGGGAATTTCATATCACTAGTTAAAGTGGTTACAATCTAATAAGAATGAATGTGTTATAAATGGTCAAAGTTCAAAATAAAAAAAAAAAAGTCACTTAAAAGGACAAGCTGAAAAACCTTTCCAGAATATGCACTTTCCTTCTTCTGCTCTGATAAGAAAAAAGGAAAGGGAAGTAAATCTTTGAACAAATGGATGTAAGCTGGAATCACTGTCCAACATTTTGCACTTTAAGCACCACTTAACTCATTCATTACGCTTCCATCAGAGTTCGGAATTGCTCAGGAATTCATCCAAGTACAAGACTTCAGCAAGATCTTTGCAGATAGATCGTTTGAATATCAAAGAGGATGACTTCAGCATATAAAGGGCAAGGCAAGATGTTTTGAAAAATTTTCATCAATTACTAACTGAATTTAGAAGAAAATTAAAATGGTTTTCAAGGTGATTTTTCCCTTTGGGCAACTGTGTACAGAAATGGCTTTATTTCTCTTAAAATTCATGGTTTTTTTTTTTTTAATCCCCTAGGCATCCATGGGCTAGGAAGAACCCATCAGCATAATATTCCTATTCTTGGAAAGATTGAATTTTTTTTTGTTATATTAATTGAGTCTTCTTGAAACAATGTTTTGATAGTTCAATGATATAATATGTATCTGTTCCTCTTTCTTTCAAATAATACCACTGAACAAGCTTTTTTTGAGCCACACGAAGTCTCAACTGATAAAATTTTTGTTGCTAATGTGCTTTAATATTTACCTCTGAAAGCAAGCATTTCTCTAAGTATTATTATCTTAGTATCACATTTATGTGAAGTTTAATCTTTCAATTATGTCCAATTCTTCATGACCCCATTGAGTTTTTTTTTTTGGCAGGGACCAGAGTCGTCTGGCGTTTCCTTGCTCCAGCTGGTTTTACAGATGAGGAAACTGAGGCAATCAGGGTTAAGTGACTTGTCCAGGGTCACACAGCTAGAGTCCAAGATTGTATTTGAACTCCAGAAGGTTAGGCTTCCTCTCTCCAGGCCTAACACTGGGCAATACGGCGCCGCCTAGCTGTACCTCAGGCATATATGCTGTTTTAGCTTTTTTCATAACCCTGTGAGGTAGGAGTATCATTTCCATTTTTCAGAGCAAGAAAACTGAGGCTCAGAAAGGTTAAATCCCTGAAGTTATGCAGTTAGTAAAATTGGAGATTAAGGGGCTGAATGCTTGTCACCTAAGAGTTTGAGGTCTCTTCCACTGTCATGTTGCTTTTCTTGTTCTTGCCATGTTTCTTTTATGTTGGATGCTTGTATCAGCCGAATCTTTTTCTGACATTCTTGAGCTAAGACTTACCTTGCGGCCCTCATTACTGGGTGAAACCTTGGGTTCCAAGACATTATTTTGCCTGAGGTAACAGCAGGTTGATGACAGACCTAGGTTCCTATGGAAAAGCCTCCAATTCTTTTTATTTTTAATTTTTGCCACTGAGTCATGTTATGGCTTTACTTTTAGAGAAGGTTATAGTATACTCTTTATGTTGTGGTCAGGCAATTAAACGTGTAAGGTCCCAACCCTCTCTCTGATCATTACCTGAAGGACATTTCTATCAGTCCAGGAGTGATTTGTTGGCATTGTAATGTAGTCAGTCTTTTTACTTCTGTGCTGGCTGCTGAAATCTTGGCTTGCACCCAAATGTCCCACTTGGGTTTTGTTCAGGAAAGAGTCCTTCCAGCTGCTATATTTGTTCCATGATTACATGTATGAGTTTCCAGAATGTACAAGATCACACATCAAATGAAAGGCTTTGGTTCCCAGTTCACATAGAGATAAAATTTGAAACCAAGGAAACAACAAAATAATGCTAAATGAAGGGGTTAAGAATAAATGAAAGAGAATGGTGTTTACAATGAAAGGGCAGTAGTCTATCCTGAAGCTGAACGCTCTGGAAGAAGGAAAAATTGATACTATGTGATGATTGTAATATCTTTGTGCTATATTTAAAATCATACTTTAAAAGGGAGTCAATCATCTTTCCCTTTAGTGTAAATAATTTGGGTCAAAGTAAGTTGAATAAAGTGAAAAATGAATCTGATTTTTAAAAGAGGGGTTTACATTTAAGCTTTTATGGATGTGTTTCTAAAAGTGGTAAGGATTTCATTTGGGAAACTACATAGCCCTTTCAGTGATTCTAAGCTACTTGCTGCTACAAACCCTATTTTGTTAATGCCAATATTCTTTCAGTGACAGCATAAGGCTGTTATTCATGGAGCATCGCTGTCTTCAAAGACTCCAAATTATATTCCCCAGGGCAACAGGATGATATGGTGAGTGCAAAGAAAGGCAGCCAGAGGGTGCTGTGGTCAAGAATACTGGGCCTGCAGTCGGGAAGCCCTGAGTTTAAATCTGACCCCAGACACTTACGAGCTATGTGATGCTGGGCAAGTCATTTAACTTGTATGCCTCAGTTTTCTCAGCTCTAAAATGGGAATTAAGAATAGTATTAACCTCTCAAGAGTTGTTGTGAGGATCAACATTATTTATTTGTAAAGTGCTTAGCACAGGGCCTGGCACATGATAGGTACTTAATAAATGCTTGTGTCATCTTTCTATTTTAATAGAGTATAACATTAACAAGGTGGATCTTTTGATTTTATTTATTATTTTTAGGCAGCTGGGGTTAAGTGACTCACCCAGGGTCACACAGCTACTGAGTATCTGAGGTCAGACTTGAAAATGGATCTTCCTGACTCAGGGGTGGTTCCATCCACTATGTTACCAAAGCACCCCAATAAAATGCAAATTAGAGAGAAGCTAGGTTTAAAAGATATTATTTAGATATATATGATTCAAAAAAAGACATGGACAAGTGATGTTGTCAGAGTGAATCATCACAAATAGACAGATCAGAAAGACCTGAACTGAAGTTCAACCTCAGGTTTCCTAGTTGCATGGCGTTGGGCAAATCAGTTAACCTTTATTTGCCTCAGTTTCTTCAATTGCAAAATGTTGTTCTGAGGATCAAACGAGATAATAGCTGGGAAATGCTTAGCACAGTATTTGGCAAATTGTAAGTGCCTCAGAAATGTTAGTTATAATCATTATTACAGGTACCTCCAAGAAAATTAAAAGGCCAAGTGAAATCGCATGGAATGGATGCTCTGTGGATGATATAAAAGACATGGATGAGAATTATGAAGGAGAAGGTGTGGAGTTGTTGCAATTTGCAAAGAGGGAAGGATCACACACACACCCATGAGGGTACAGCTCTACCACAGCATCAGAGTAATGGAAAACTCACAGATATTTAAGGTATTAAAAATAGAGATATGAACTATTTAATGCTTGTCAAGGAACAAACTGAAATCCAAAATTTTAATTGTGTTGTTATCAGGTTAGGATCAAAATGGGAATAATTCACACAGGAAAGAAGTGAAGAATGTACAGTGCATAATAAAAGCCAGATATGGTAAACATAGCCCTTTGAAGGGAAAAAGAAGACTCAGAGAACTTATACACCTAAGTAACTCTGAATCAAAAAATAGCAAGTTAGTAATCAAAGAAACCTCATGACCCATCTCCCTTGTGACCACTGAAGTCCAGATGGAAAAGAAAACTTCAATTTTATCAGATGGATTTTCTGAATTAATTCTGGCTAGACATGTGGTCAAGTAAAGAGATGGAAAAAATGAAATAATACTTTAAAATGGATACAGAAAACAGAATGTTTAAGAGTTCTGGAACATATGGGGTATATAAATCCATTCATACATTAAAGTCTGCCTTTGATTTTTTTCTTTTGAAGTTTTGACCAGGTAACACTTAGAGAAACACACCTATACAAATGCAATCATATTACAGCTCTTTACAATCGTCAAAGTACTTGCCACTCTATTATCTAATATGTCTCTTTTAGGTAAGAGTATATTGGCTACTTTGGGTATCAGGTACTTGGTCTTACCTCAGTAGAACTATGGGAAAAAAAGTCTTCTCAAAAGAAGACCTCAAAGGTCTCAAAAAGCCCTGACACCCTGACATAAAAGGGGCACATTGGTAAATCTTCAGGGCTACTGAGATATGACCATAGATAATGAGTTTCCATTTCAGTACCTCATAATTGATCTGGGCAGACAAGACAGTTGGGGCAGCTAGATGGCACAGTGGATAGAGCACCAGATTTGGGAGTCAGGAAGACATGAATTTAAATCGAGCCTTAGACATATACTAGCTACATTCCCCTAGTGAAGTCATTTGACTTTGTTAGCTTTAGTTCCTCATCTGTAAAATAAGTCTTCTAGAGAAGGAAATGGCAAAATACTCCAGTTATCTTTGCCAAAAAACTCCAAATGAAAGCAGACATGATAGGATTTTTCCTGACTACAACTGCAACTTCTTATTCACCATTCTCTATTCTCAATCAGATAGATTCAGATCTATCTGAATCAGATAGAAGATGGTGAATAACAATTTATTTTTGGACGAGGGATGGATTTGTGATTTCATGGGTAAGAGGGGTTTCTGAGGGAAGGAACTTCCTCTATCGATGCACATAAACAACTTGGCAACTCACTCTATTGGGGAAATTGTCTTAAGTCTTGAGGGGCTGTGACTTGTCCAGGGTTACACAGCTGGTACTTGCAGAGAGTCGAAACTTAACCCACATCATCCTGATTCCAATGTTAAGCGTTCTATCCACTGTGCCATAATGCTTCTCAGAAGCTACTATTTTTCAGGAGTATGGACTACTGGACATAGATCGCCTTGCATTTGAGGCAACTACATCATCCTATCCTTAAAAATAAATTAGCCTGTAAAATCTTAAATAAGATATTAGCAAAAAGACTACAGAAAATCATCCCCAGGATAATACATCATGATCAAGTAGGATTCATACCAGGAATGCAGGGCTGGTTCAATATTAGGAAAACTATCAATATAATTGGCCATATTAATAATCAAATTAACAAAAACCATATGATCATCTCAATAGATGCAGAAAAAGCATTTGATAAAATCCAACATCCATTCCTATTAAAAACTCTTGAGAGTATAGGAATAAATGGACTTTTCCTTAAAATAATCAGTAGCATCTATTTAAAACCAGCAGTAAGCATTATATGTAATGGGGACAAACTGCAACCATTCCCAGTAAGATCAGGAGCAAAACAAGATTGCCCACTATCACCGTTACTATTTAATATTGTATTAGAAATGCTAGCTTTGTCAATAAGAGTTGAGAAAGAGATTAAAGGAATAAGAATAGGCAATGAGGAAACCAAATTATCACTCTTTGCTGATGATATGATGGTATACTTAACCCCAGAGATTCTACCAAAAAGTTATTAGAAACAATCTACACCTTCAGCAAAGTTGCAGGATATAAAATAAACTGACATAAGTCATCAGCATTCTTATATATCACCAACAAAACCCAACAGTTAGAGTTACAAAAAGAAATTCCATTTAAAGTAACTACTGATTGTATAAAATATTTAGGAATCTATCTGCCAAGGGAAAATCAGAAACTTTATGAGCAAAACTACAAAACACTTTCCACACAAATTAAGTCTGAGCTAATCAACTGGAAAAATATTAAATGCTCTTGGATTGGGCGAGCAAATATAATAAAGATGACAATACTACCTAAATTAATCTACTTATTTAGCGCTATACCAATCAGACTCCCAAAAAACTACTTTGATGAATTAGAAAAAATAACAACAAAGTTCATATGGAAAAACAAAAGGTCAAGAATTTCAAGGGAATTAATGAAAAAAAAATCAAATGAAGGTGGCCTAGCTGTACCAGATCTAAAATTATATTATAAAGCAGCAGTTACTAAAACCATCTGGTATTGGCTAAGAAATAGACTAGTTGATCAATGGAATAAGTTAGGTTCAAAGGACAAAACAGCCAATAACTTTAATAATATAGTGTTTGACAAACCCAAAGACGCCAGTTTCTGGGATAAGAATGTATTATTTGACAAAAATTGCTGGGAAAATTGGAAATCAGTATGGCAGAAACTAGGCATTGACCCACACTTAACACCGTACACCAAGATAAGGTCAAAATGGGTTCATGACCTAGGCATAAAGAATGAGATGATAAATAAATTGGAAGAGCATAGGATAGTTTACCTCGCAGACCTGTGGAAGAGGGAGGAATTTATGACCAAAGAAGAACTAGAGATCACTATTGACCACAACATAGAAAATTTTGATTATATCAAATTGAAAAGTTTTTGTACAAACAAAACAAATGCAAACAAGATTAGAAGGGAAACAATAAACTGGGAAAACATTTTTACAATCAAAGGTTCTGATAAAGGCCTCATTTCCAAAATATATAGAGAATTGACTCTAATCTATAAGAAATCAAACCATTCTCCAATTGATAAATGGTCAAAGGATATGAACAGACAATTCTCAGACGAAGAAATTGAAACTACTTACAGACATATGAAAATATGCTCCAAATCATTATTAATCAGAGAAATGCAAATTAAGACAACTCTGAGATACCACTACACACCTGTCAGATTGGCTAGAATGACAGGGAAAGATAATGGGGAATGTTGGAGGGGATGTGGGAAAACAGGGACACTGATACATTGTTGGTGGAATTGTGAACACATCCAGCCATTCTGGAGAGCAATTTGGAACTATGCTCAAAAAGTTATCAAACTGTGCATATCCTTTGATCCGGCAGTATTTCTACTGGGCTTATACCCCAAAGAGACACTAAAGAAAGGAAAGGGACCTGTATGTGCCAAAATGTTTGTGGCAGCCCTGTTTGTAGTGGCTAGAAGCTGGAAAATGAAAGGATGTCCATCAATTGGAGAATGGTTGAGTAAATTGTGGTATATGAATGTTATGGAATATTATTGTTCTGTAAGGAATGACCAGCAGGGTGAATACAGAGAGGACTGGCGAGACTTACATGAACTGATGCTGAATGAAATGAGCAGAACCAGGAAATCATTATATACCTCAACAACGATACTGTTTGAGGATGTATTCTGATGGAAGTGGATCTCTTAGATAAAGAGAGCCTTAATTGATCAAAGATGGACAGAAGTAGCTACACCCAGAGAAAGAACACTGGGAAATGAATATAAACTGCTTGCAATTTTTGTTTTTCTTCCCGGGTTATTTATACCTTCTGAATTCAATTCTCCCTGTGCAACAAGAAAACTGTTTGGTTCTGCACACATATGTTGTATCTAGGATATACTGCAACCCATTCAACATGTAAAGGTCTGCTTGCCATCTGGGGGAAGGGGTGGAGGGAGGGAGGGGAAAAAATCGGAACAGAAGTGAATTCAAGGGATAATGCTGTAAAAAATTACCCTGGCATGGGTTCTATCAATAAAAAGTTATTAAAAAAAAAAAAGAACCTTGGACAGGGCATAAATCCACTGATGCCATTAAAGCTGTAAAAGCACCTACAAAAAAAAAAAAATAAAAATAAAAAATAAATTAGCCTGGAGAAGACTAAAGGAAGATTACAAAAGGGGATCTGAACATCTGAAGGACTTTTAAGAGGAAGACAGATTAGGCTTGTTTTGTCCGACCCATGAAAATAAAACTAGGAAACAGTGAGGAAAATTCAGGCTTGCTAAGAGGAAAAACTTTCTAACATTATCCATAAGGTAAATAGGCCTTTAAGTGGTTTGTGGATTTCCTCTCAATGGAGGCCTTCAAGCAGGGCTAGATGGCCACTTGTTGGTTAGAATATAGGAAGATTTTTTTCTTCAAGCTCTGTTGGACTAAAAGATAATTTTAAAATCCGGAAAAACGATGATCTTGGGCAAATTTAGACTCATAAGTCTTAGATTAGAGGATATGTCTCTTCTAGATAGTGATCAATTTATATTATTTTCATTAAGATTAAGAGTTGAATTCTTTTTTCAAGACCATCTTTCTAACAGACTTGGCTCCTAAAGTTTCAAGGACATGGTGGGAGGAACATTTATTTTACTGTGTCTGATTCTGGGCAAGTCACTGTCAGCCTCGATTTCCTCATCTATAAAATGGGGGTAATAATAGCACTTACCTCTCAGGGTTGTTATAAGGATCATATGAGATTATACATGTACAGAGCTCTGTAAATCTTATTATATAAATGCTAGCCTAGTAATCATATATATTTTGCCTCATTATTACATAGGCAACAGCAATATCCCATTATGGAGTCAAGAAGGTCATCTTTGAGATTTTTTTGGTATCTTAAGACTAGTGGTATAAATAGCTCGGCTTATTAGGAGCTTAGCAGAGCACTGAGAGCCCTGCAGGACAGCTTTCTGATGGAAAATTGTCCAGGAATGTGGAGGTGAAAGGGAACAATATCTGTTTTTTGTAACTAGATCCTTTTAATCCTTAGTTATAAGTAAAAAATTTTAATTTAATTTTACAACCCATGAATTATGTCACTGCATTTTATCCTTGAAACTGAATCACTAGAATGGTCTGAATTAGAACTGACCTAGAAGGTAGGGCTTCTTCTTCACATC
Source organism: Antechinus flavipes (assembly GCF_016432865.1). NCBI lineage: Eukaryota > Metazoa > Chordata > Mammalia > Dasyuromorphia > Dasyuridae > Antechinus > Antechinus flavipes. The sequence goes on along the minus strand of NC_067399.1, from coordinate 298,624,583 downwards.
AAATGGTTGTTTTCTTGACTGTCTCTACATAAAGCACAAGAAGAATATCCACAAAAATGGAAATGATGAGTGATCTGGAAATGTTATTGGTTTGATTGCGGTATCTTAAATGTCTCTGAGAATCTAATTCATTGGATTATTTTACTATAGTCACTTTAATCTTTCATTTCCTTTAGATTAGGGAGCTTTTTAGCTCTGTACTGACAATTTCTGTTATTAACTTTGTTCTTGCTTTCTCAAACCCTCTACTGGAGGACTGCTTCCTAGTGGCGATCACTTTGGATAGATAGGTTAGCACCCAAATTCTGGTTGATAATTGTGGAGCTAGGTTTTGATAAGGGAATTTTTGTCTCCTCTTGACCTGAAACACTTTCCATGCCACTTTCCCCATATGAATGCAATTATCATGCACCCTTTGTGTTGCCTGTGTTTGTATTCTTGGTGCTTGACACATAGTAAACACTTAAGTTCTCCCTCTTTTTCTTTCTGTCTCTGTTTCTCTTTTCAAAATCTGGAAAGACTGTGGCATAGTAGAAAGAGCTCTGAAATTGGAAATTTTATGTTTGATTCTAAATCAAAAGAGTTCTCAGAAGTATGACTGCTCAGTGATCCTACTGGGCCTGTATTCCAAAAAAATCATAAAAATGGGAAAAGGACCTGTATGTGCAAAAATGTTTGTGGCAGCCCTTTTTGGCAAGAAACTGGAAACTGAATGGATGCCCATCAGTTGGAAAATGACTGAATAAGTTATGGTATATGGATGTTATGGAATATTATTGTTCTATAAGAAATGATTAGAAGAATGATTTAAGAGAGGCCTGGAGAGACTTATATAAACTGATGCTAAGTGAAATGAGCAGAACCAGGAGAACATTGTATACAGCAACAGCAAGATTATACAATGATCAACTGTGAAGGACTGGCTCTTTTCAACAATGAGGTGATTCAGGTCAATTATAATACACTTGTGATGGAGAAAGCCATCCTCATCTATAGAGGGGACTATGGGAATTGTTGTTTGCTTTTTCTTTTTTTTTTCCTTTTTTTTCTCTGTCTTTTTTCTTATGTAGCATGATAATTATGTTAATATGTGTAGAAGAATTGTATACGTTTAACATATTTTGGATTATTTGCTGGCTAGAGGAGGGGATGGGGGAAGGGAAAAAAAAGTTGGAACATGATGTTTTACAAGGATGAATGTTGAAAACTATCTTTGCATATATATATATATGTATACATATATGTACATATGCATATATGTACATATATGTATGTATATTTGCCGAAGCAATTTGCTGAGGTTAAGTGACTTGCCCAGGGTCACAAAGCTAGGAAGTGCTAAGTGTCTGAGGCCAAATTTGAACCCAGGTCCTCCTAACTTCAGGGATGGTGCTCTATCCATTGTGCCGCCTAGCAGCTCCTGCATATATTTTGAAAATGAAAAGCTATTACTTTAAAAAAAAAAGAAGTATGATTGTTTACCTTTTTAAGCTTCAGTTTAAAATAAAAAGTCTGTAAATTGGGAATGTTATATAAAATATGATCTAAAATTCTCTCCAATTCACTTCTTTTCTTTTTTTTAAAGTAATAGCTTTTTATTTTCAAAATATGAGTCTCTCTTCAGGTTTGTTTCTAAGATAATGTCTGGTACCCACAAACAATATATAATCCCTTACGGCATTATTTTATTTGACATCAAAGATATTTAATTTCCACCAGGAGACTAATGGATTTAAGGAATATGAACAGCTTTTCTTTGCTTTTGGTGTAACTTCTATGGAACCACCATTCTATTTGTCTTGCTGATTCTGTTTTCTTCTGTTATGAGCTCAACTTCTTTCTATCTATCCTCTTCAACATTATTGATGATTAGGATATGACAACCTCAGTTCTAGCTGCTAAGTTATCTTCTCCTATCTGAGACCTTGACAGCTGGTGACAACATTCTTTTTCAGAAAATGTTATAAGTTGAACCTAGCTGCCACTAATAATTCTGCTTTGATTATACCAACAAACAGTGGTTATTCTTGGCTTAACATTGTTCTATATCACCTCCTGGCAATCCAGGTATATTATCATTTAAAATAATATCTGACAGGAAAAAATGTCCATCTTTGTCAAAGCTCTACTTATTTACCAGTAAAATGGTTTTTATAAAGATAGATCAGTTCACTAATGAACTGTTGGTGGAGTTGTGAAATGATCTAACCATTCTGGAGAGCAAGTTGGAACTATGCCCAAAGGACTTTAAAACTGTGCATAAGCTTTAATCCAGCAGTACCATTATTGAATCAGTATCTTTATAAAGAGATTATAAAGAGGGAAAAGGACTCACAAGTGCAAAAATATTTGTAGCAGTTCTTTTTGTGGTGGCAAAGAATTGGAAAATGAGCAGATGCTCATCAGTTGAGAAATGGTCGAATAAGTTAAGGTATATGAAAGCAATGGAATATTACTGTTCTATAAAAATGATGAACAAGGTGATTTTTAAAAAGGCCTGGAAAGACTTACAGGAACTGATGCTGAATGAAACAAACAGAACCAAGAATACATTGTATACAGTAACAGCAAGATTGTGTGATGATCAACTATGATAGACTTGGTTCTTCTCAGTGGCTCAGTGATTCGAGGAAATCCCTATAAACTTTGGATAAAAAATGCCATCCACATCTATTTGAACCATGGAGACTGAATGTAAATCAGCACATGCTATGTTCACTTTCTCATGATTTTTCCCATTTGTTCTGATTTTTCTTTCCCAGCGTGATTCATAAATATATTAAAAAATGAATGTATATGTGTAACAAAAAATGTTGAAAATAAAAACTGAAAACAAACAATAACAGTAACAACCACAAGTCAAAGATAGGTCAACCCTAAAAAGTCTTCCTGTGTATTCTCCTAGTTAGCCACAAATAGACATGCCAACAAATAGACATGATTCCCTCTGAAACATCACTTACTTATGTGGTCCCTTAAGTTGAATATAGAAAACTGTTTAGAATGTCTACAGGAAAAGCATGTGATCTGCCCAGAAATATGAAAGGTAGGAATGTGCAAGTCAGAAGCTAAAGATGCTGGGTCCTAAGGATGGATTCATATAAAGAAAGAGCTGCCTGGGACAAGAAGAAAATCTGTGATTGGTAATGTGGCTGGGAGTGGAGTAGAGTGGTGATATCTTTCATAATGGGAGAGATGCTATCTTTAATTTAGTTAATATTTTGATTGCTGAAGTGTATAGAACACAGAATGAAATATGGTTGGTTCCTCACAAGAAGAGACCTGTAATCCATTTCAAATATGCAAACAAAATCTCATAATATTGTTTTGTGGGAGTTTGGTGCTTAATAGTTTGGATCTGGGTATGATTCTCCTTAATTGATAAAAGTTTCTTGTAGAAGATGGACTAGAAGGGAGAAGAATTTTTTGACATTTAAGAAACTTCACAATCTGGCCCCTCCTACCTACATTTCTAGACTGCTTTCACTTGACATTCCTTCCTACACACCAGGGCTCAGACGAATTGGCCTAGTTGATGTTACCTATAAGGGATATTTTGTATCCTAATTCCCTGCCTTTGCACAGGCTGTCTCCATCCCTGGAATGTGTATCTTCCTTACTTGGATTTCTAGGAATTCCTAGGACTCAATCAAATGTTACCTTCTCCTCGAGGCCTTTTTTTTTCATTATTAGTGCTCTTTTCCCACATCTCCCCTCCCTTCATTACTCTATAGTGAAGCTATTCCTCCCTAGTAAATATATCTTTGAATACAAAGACTGTTTTTTTTTTGTCTTCATATTCCCACTCATAGCATTAAGTATTTGGCACACAATTGGCACACAGCTGGTATTTAATAAGTGCTGATTTAATTGAATTAAATTGATGAGGGTAACTAGCTTTTTATCATTCAGGTTTTAATTGATCAGAGCCCCAGAAGGATTCTTAGGATACTGTAATTATTATCTTGAGCTGTGCTATTATTGCAAAAGCAATAATATTTGTCACAGTCCAGATGATATAAATCTCAAGATTGGCAGTATGTCATTGTGGGGGAAAAAAAGACTTTGGAGTTAGAAGACTTTGATTTTATGTTTGTCTGAGTTCTGCCATAGATTAGCTGGGTGGCTTCCAGCAAGTTCATTTTACCTTGTGAGGGGAGTGGACTAGAGGTCCACACCAAGGTTCCACTCTAAAATGTTATGATTTTCTCTTAGTTGATTTTCACACGTACTCTGTGAAGCAATATTTATTTTGGAGGTGTAAACACTGAAGCTGAGAGAAATTATAGAATTTCTCCAAGGTCACACAGACAACTGGTGACAAGTTAAGTCTAGAGTTCTTGGAAATGACTCAACCAGAAGTTGGGAGTCTTGTATTCTCATTTCTACTGATAACTGGTGGTATGATTTTGGATATTTAAAAACTCTCTGGAGTTTAGCTTCTTTATCCATGAACTTAGAGGAATGAACTAGGTGATATCGAAGGTTTGTTACAGCTTGGTTCTAGGAAGAAATAATGATGTTACTTTAGAAAGTTATCATGTGTGAACACACCAAACTCTGATGCCAAAACTATGCCAAAACTGTGAGATAAGAGCTTTGGGCTCTTATCTCAGCATATTGAATATCACTTCACAAGAAGTTAAAGAAATGTGACTAGCAATTCTGTTTAAGCATGTTGCACATTTATAATGATGTTTACTTGTTTGATGCATTCAGATCCTTGCTCCAAATCTTCTACATTAGTTCCAAATAGTGTTTTAATGTCCAATTTAACATAATTTCCTGATAGGGTAAAAAAATTAAACAAAACACTACCAACAATGCAAAATTCCTTTAAATATATAAGGGCAGTGACTCAACAAAAATAGCTCCAACTGATTCCATTTTCAATATTTCTTTTGCCTAGAAAAACAAAATGCTGTTGGAGCATGTAGAAATTAAATAGTTGAAAAGACTGGTTATGTTGCATGTCAACTTCTTAACAGAGAGCTTAAAATCAAGACTATTCCAAAGATGTATAACGAAAGCAGGTCACTTTTTAACAAGTTACAAAATTATCAATGGTATATGATAGGAAACATTATTTAGGCTTATAAAAAGACACTAAATTATGAATTAAAGATTTTACCTAGAATTTCAGACCTTTTTTTTAGTTAGGAGAATTTAGAAATTCCACTCCTCCCTACCTCTTTAAGATATAAATTTTTATGAGTAAATTGAAGTGAGAAACCAAAGAATCAGTGATACTCTGGAACAAAAAAGAAAACTGAGCCAACTTTTCATTTCTTCCTTTTACATATTACACATTTTAAAATGTGTTATTACATGGAATTCCTGGTTTAGAAGACATACAAATAATAATCACAGCTAATATTTTCATAGTACTTTAAGGTTTACAAAGCACTTTATATATACTATTTCATTTGATCTTTATAATAAATATTTCCTAACTGGTTCTTCCAAAGAGAAACTGAAGCCTTCAGGAATTAGAAACCAGTCTAACTACAATTTTCTAATAATATCAGAAAGCACAACTGACTATTATGGATAGTTTTGTGTTCAGTGGTTAATGCTGTCAATCTAAGCTGTCTTATAAGAGATATTCACATGGGGGGGAAAGGCAGATGTGATGTCTCTCAAATTATTATATTTGCTATGAAGGAAAAACTTTTGAATTTAAATGCTAGGAGGCATTAAGCAAGCATTCCTGAAAATATCAGTTGCATAATTTTCATAACTAATCAATAACCTAGAAAACAATCACAGAAAGATGTCAATTAAATATTGAAAATGTAGACTCAAAAAATATAAAAATGTTATTTTCTAAATAGCTTATAAAATATTTTATGCAGGATGTAGAAATAGGTACATTCCAATCAAATAGTATTAAAATACCCTGGATCTCTATTATATAACATAGAAGGGAATTTGACGTTGTAGAGATAAATTCACCATAAGGTAAGGGCTGCTTTGAAAAAAGCTTTTTATTATGGGGAAGTAATTGAAAGAACTTGTGATAATCAAATTTCACTTAAAAATTTTAGAGTCTATATGGCAATTTTCCTACTACTACTTTGCTGAATTTATTATACGGTCATTAATTAACTTATCTTGGCCAAGTCCAATGATTTTTTTCATGTACACATTTTCCACAACTTCTGTGGAGGAATGTAGTAATGCTGCTCACTCTTCATTATTCAAGCATTCTCTTTCCTTAGCTTCCATGACACTATCATCTCCTGATTTTTCTCTAACTACCTATTGATTCCTTCACTAGTTCCTCTTCCTTCTCTTTCCTCATCAAAACATCCTCTGCATTATGCTCTTCTACATCTTGCTACCATTGAAGATATAATTCACTTTGTGGCTTCAGTGATTAATTTTCATGACAGTACTTCCCAAATCTACATTTCTAGAAAGGAGTATATTGTTAACTGCCTTTAGGATTTCTCAACTTGAATGTTCTTCTACTACCTCAAATTCAACTTGTCAAAAACTAAATTATTCAGCCCCCTTCCCCAAATTGGCTCTCCATGCAAACTTTACCACTTTTATAATAGAGAATCATTATTTTCCTGATCTCTTTGGCTCCCAAGCTTAAGAATTTAACTTTGAAAAGCCCATTTTTGCTTCTTATTTGCAACTAGTTTACAAGTTTAGCTGTAGCACTTCTTAGATTTAGCCTTTTCTCTACATTTCAACAGCAATCATCCTAATTATTCATTTTATCACTTAACCAATGAATTACTATATGTTGTCTGCTTCAGGTCTTTTCACCTCATATACTTGAAGTAAATATGTCAATGGATTTGTGATTTGGAAGCTATAGATTCATCCTCCAACAATGGAGAATTCAATCCCTTTATATCCTTGTCTTCATGAATGGCGGTGGTTGAAACATTCAACCTTTGTGGCTACCTGGTAAATTAAGCTTTTTAGAATGTTGCTAGACTCATCCTCAAATAAAGGAGGGATCCTCTATTACCAGGTCTGTGATCTCCAGTTATAAGACCTACCAAGGATCATAAGGCAATGACAAATACTTAGGTGAACCCAGAGCTGCCTTCATGTCATTATGAGGAATTGCAATAAGAGCTGGATTAATTGTTCTAAAATGCCATTGTTATGAGTGGAGCCAAGATGGTAGTTTAGAGGCAGTGATTCAGATAAACTCTTTCACTCTTCCCCTTCAAACGACTTTAAAATGATGACTCAAGTCAAATCAGATGCAACAGAAGATCAGGGGAAGCTCTTTTTCTGGCATCGGCAGAAGAGGTCTAGTGACATCAGAGTGGAGGCCAGTCTGGAGTGCACCCATGCTGCTGCAGGAGCAACAGCACCTACAGCAGCTTATAGCACTCTCAGCCCAAAGACAAGAAGGGAGTCAGGGAACTGGTCAGAAAGAGATTATAGGGCACCCATTGCTGGCAGTGGCTACAGCTGGTGCTGACTGGTAACTCTACTGCCCATGTGCAGCTGTGGATTGAAGTTCCAGGGTGGAGAGGAGCATTTGTGGTGGGTTGTAAGGGAGCAGGGCCTAGTTGCATTCCAAGACAAACAGGAATTTTAGCAAAGTGGCTGCAGGAAAACAGAAAACTTGTTCATACATCCAGGGCCAATGGAACTTTTAATGCTTGTGGCTTCAGGGAAGTAGGGGCCCTTCCTGGGAAAGGACCGAAATGCAGACCAGGAGAACAATAGCCATACTTCTCTCCAAATCACACTCCTTAGAAGCCCTGAACCTGCAGATACTCACATTACAGGCATGAAAGAATCTGAAGCTTGGAAGAGTGTTTCCCCCCTCCCTGGGTGAGAAATGCTCAACTTTAACATAATTAATAATTCAAAGTTAAGAAACAGTCTGGAAAAATGAGGAAACAACAAAAAGAGAATATGACTGTAAAAATCTGCTTTGATGTCAGGGAAAATCAAGACATAACTCAGAAGAAAACAATAATTGGGAAAAAAACTAAAGAAACCCTCAAAGAAAATGCTAATTGGCCCAAACTCAACAAAATCCCTGGAAGAACAAAATAAGAGTAATAGAGGAAAAAATGGGAAAAGAAAATGAACAGCTTGTTAAAAGAGCAACAAGAAGAAATACTGGAAAAAAAAACAAAAAAAAAAAAAAAAACTAAGAACAGAATTGGCCTAAGGGTAAAAATAGCACAAAAATTTGCTGAAGAATTCCTTGAAAAGTAGAATAGGTCAAATGAAAAAGTATGTACAAAAATTCACTGAGGAAAAAGCCTTAGTGGCCAAATGGGAAAAGAGGCACAAAATTTCACTTAAGAAAATAATTTGTTAAAAATTAGAATTGAGCAAGTAAAAGGTAATGATTCAACGAAATATCAAGAAACAATAAAACAAAATGAAAAATGAAAAATAGAACATGTAAACAATTTCATCAGAAAAAAACTAACTTGGAAAAATAGAACAAAGAGAGATAATCTAAAAATTATTAGACTCTCTATTCAGACAGTGAAATAACTGAATCTACCAATTATCTCCTGAACACAAAAACTCCCAGGATTATTATAGCCAAATTCCAGAGCTCCAAAGTCAAAGAGAAAAGATTGCAAGAAGCCAGAAAGAAAGAATTCAGATATGGTAAAGCCACAGTCAAGATTACACAAGCTTTAACAATTTCTATATTAAAGGAGTGGAGGGCTTAGAATATCATTTTCCAAATTAGCAAAGAAGATAGGATTACAACCAAGAATAACTTACCTAGCAAAATTGAGTACAATTCTTCAGGGGGAAATAGATATTTAATAAACAGAGGACTTTCAAGTATTCCTGATGAAAATACAAGAGTTGAACAGAAAATATAACCTTCAAACATAAGACTAAAGAGAAGCATTAAAAGGCAAATATGAAAGAGAAATCATAAGAGATTCAATAAGGTTAAACTACTTATATTCCTATTTGAAAAGATGATATATGTAAGTCCTAAGAACATTTTCATTAGAGTAACCAAAATTTTAGAGTTGTAGGGTATGGGTGTGAGTCGATTATGTTAAAAATGATCTGCAAAAAAAATGAATGAGTTAGAAGGAAAGAGACACTGGAAGAAGAACTAAAGAAATAAAATGGAGAACATTTAGGGCAAAGAAGGTCTTTTAGTACAAAATAGAAAATGGGGTGGGAGGGGGACTGTTTAAACTTAACTTCCATCAAAACTGGTTAAAAGAAAGAATAATATATACACACATCATGTATTGTGTGTACCCTGTAAAGAAATAGGAGGGGAAAGGGAGAGGAGAAAAGGAGTGTGAATTAAGGGAAGCAGTGATTAGAGGCAAATTAAATTTTTGAGAAGGGACAGAATAAAAAGGAAAAGAGAAAAATTAGCAAAATTCAATGGGATGGAGAGAAATATATAGTTAGTAAATTGCAAATATGATGGGGATAGACTCACCTATAAAATGGATAGAAAAATGTTTTATAAACCAGAATCCAAAATTTTTTTGTGATATATAACAGACACACTAGGGACAACAGGACGTACACAAAACTAAAATGAATAAATGAGTGGAGCAATCTATTATGCTTAAACTGAAGTTAAAAAAAGCAGGAGTAGTTATCATTATCAAAAACAAAGTAAAAGCAAAAATAAATCAAATTAAAAGAGATAATCAAGGAAACTACATTTTGCTAAAAGGTACCAGAAAATGAAGTAAATATGAAAAATTTTATATCAAATTTCTCTGAAAAAGTCTCACTTCTCAAATATACAAAACACTAAGTCAAATTTATAAAAATAAGAGGTATTCCCCAATTGATAACTAGTCTAATGATATGAACAGGTAGTTTTCTTTTCTTTTTTTAAAAATTATTTTCAGTCTGATTCTTTTTGTACAGCAAGGATAGTTTTCAAAAAAAGAAATCAAAGGTATCAAGTCATACAAAAAATGTTCTAAATCACTATTAATTAGAGAAAGGCAAGTTAAAACCATGCTGGAGGAATACTTTTCAGAAAAGACAAATGCTGAAAAAGTTGAGACAAAATAGGTATACTAATGATTTGTTGGTGAAATAGTGTACAGGCCCAACCATTCTGGGGAGCAATTTGGAACTATGTCTAAACGGCTATCAAACTGTACATATTTTTAACCCAGCAACACCACTAGGTTTGTACCTCAAAGATATCAAAGAAAAAGGAAAAGGATGTATTTGTACAAAGTATTTATAAAAGTCCTTTTTTTGGTAGTAAATAATTGGAAATTGAGGAGATGTCATCAGTTGGGGAATAACCGAACAAATTGTGGTATATGATTGTAATGGAGTACTATTGTGCTACAAAAAATGATGAGGAGGTGGTTTCAGAAAAATATGGCAAGATTTATGTGAACTGATGAAAAATGAAATGAGAGGAACTGGGAAATCATTATGCATGCAAGGTTATAATAATGATCAACTGTGAAATACTTGGCTACTTTGATCAATACAATGAGCCAAGATAATTCCAAAGGATTCATGAAGAAAAAATGTTATGATGAATTCTTCAAACTAATTTTCTTACTTTTCTGGCAATAAGCCTAATGAGGAAATATGTTTTGTATGATTTTACATGTATAACTGATATGCTCCTTGCCTTCTCAGTGGCTAGGGGAGAAAGTGGGAAAGAGACAAAGAATTTATAATTTAAAACGAAAATAAAATGCCATTTTTCCTGACACTTCCATTTATTCATAAACATTTTAAAGTATCTATTATGTGTAATGTACTGAGTACACTAATTGATGTAAATATGACAAAGTATCTGCTTTAAAGAAACAGATAGCCATGCTCAAGAACAATGCTTTGCATATTAAACTTACTCCAAATTTCTTAGCCTGTTAGGTAAAATCCTCCATCAATAGACATAGTCTTTTGGCTCTCACCTAATTCAACTTTACATCATCTGTCACTCTTCTTCAGTTTTAGCCTTCTCTAATCCATGTGTGTGTGTGTGATACTGATTTCCATCTCTTTGTCTCCCTAGAATGTTAGTTCTTTCTGCTTAATCCTAAATCCTAAACTACAGTCTTGTTTTCTTCCTTCTAAGTTAATGGAGCACATAATGATCTCAGGCCAAAAAAAAAAAAAAGGATCATGGAAGATAAAATGGTTAATTTTGATTATGTAAAATTAAAACGTTTTTGTACAAAACAAAAGCAGTATAGCTAAAATTAGAAGGGAAAAGGTTAAATGGGAAAAAAAATTGTCTCCGGTTTCTTTGATAAAGGTTTCATGTGTTTTTGTTTTTATAAAGACTTGTAGGAACTAAGGTAGTGTAAGTTAAGTGAGCAGACCTAGGAAAACAATTTATAAAGCAACAATACTAAGATAAGTTGTCCTGACTGATGTAGGACCTCTGAACAATATAACTAGCTATAATTCCCAGTGGATTAGGGATGATGCATGTTTCCTATGACATGTCAAACTCAAGATGCAAAATGAGGGACCTCCATTTTTGGAGATGGCCAATTAGAATTTTTTTTTCATAATGATGCATATCTGTTGTAAGAGTTTTGCTTTGTTTTGTTTTCTCAATTAGATGAAAAGAGAATAAATGCTTGTAATTTTAAAAGACCACACAAATTTAAAGGAAAAAAAATAAAACAGTCTATTAATTTTACTCTAAATAAATTATAATCTGTACTATCCTTCTCATACCTGTTTATATAGTATTTTTATCATTGTATCTAACTTGCCTCTCCAAGTGGAATGTCAGCTTCTTCAAGACAGGGATTAGTTCATCTAAGGCTTTTGTATTCTTCCAGTTATCATTATCATAGTGCGTAGTGCAGAGGAAGTCAATAAATACTTGTTAGAATTATATCAGTATTCTAGTATGTTAAATTAAGTTACACAATGAGTTGGTGGAAGTAAAAAACACAAGCTGCTTCATTTGCAGTAATTGTTTTAATTTCTTTTATTAAATGTCCAAAAAGGGATCTGTACAAGAAGTAAATTTTTTTTAGATTAGAAAAAGTTTTAGAGAAATCATATTGCTAATAGAATAATAAAGTGCTTTTACATTTGCAAAATACTTTACAAATATTATCTCATTTTATTCTCAGAACAAATTTGGTATTATTACACCACTTTTACAGATGAGAGAACTGAGGTAAATAGGTCACAGGAGAGAGTTGAATTTAGGACTTCCTGACTCTGGGTCTAGTAATATATCTAATGCAACAACTAGTAGATTTAAATATTATGGTAAAGTTTTTTTTCCTTTCTGATCTTACCATACTGATCTTTCAGTGTCCAAGTAGCTGAGAATTGATAGCATTGGACACAAATGTGTGAAGGATAAATTGTGTCCAACATCCAGTGGGTCAGAGTTACTTTTCAAATGGGAAATGAATTCGGAGAGGAAGTATCCTACTGGGAAATGAAAGGAGTTTGTGAAAAACTAGATATTATGATGAATTTGGAATTCTGTGGACTAATCTGAAATAAATGTATAATTTACAATTCAGTTGTAGTAAAAGGAAAATTTATTATTTGGAGGAACCTATTGCTTTTAATATGTGTGTTCAAATCATCAAAGAGCTTTAATAAGTCACATATTCTTGGTCTTTTTCATAGAGCTGGTTTCTAAGTTTATGCCTATGCTATATTAATCACTTTGAAGAAAGACTAACTCTTACTGAGACTGTCTAGGGAAAAGATACCTGAAGAGATCTTGTTCAAAATCCCACATATGTAAAACCTGATTAATATTCTAGACATTCTAAACAGATTTTTAAAACTAAAATTATTTTGTTTAATAATATAAATCTAAACTTGGAAGGGACCTTTATAGGTCATCTACACCAACTCCCTCATTTTATGGATAAGGAAGCTGAAGCCCAAATAATCTTAGTGACAGGTACAAGGCCAATAGAGTAGAATGCATCAACAATAACATTTTAATTCACAGGCAGCTTCATTTTCACTATATTATTGTCATCATACTCTTTTCTGCAGATAATAATTACTTTTTGGAGGAAAGAAAAAAGATTAAAGATAACTGAATGCAAGGAAGCAGCAATCAAAATGGAGGTTCCAAATGAAGTTTTATTAAACTAAGATGTTTAGTCAGTCTGCCTAGGAGTACAACAGAAAACTTAATCACTTAGAGAATTTGTCTTATAGTGGCTGCATGTCTAAATGTCTCTATAAAGATAGTCTTCAAAGCAAATGTTTGTAATCCTTGCACCTGGGAAGTTGAGGCTGATGATCATTTGAGTTTGGGAATTCTGAGTTGTAGTAAGATTAACTTGTTGGGTGTCTATTAAGTCTGCATCAAAATGGTGAATCCTTGGGAGTGACACAGGGAAGAAAGAGTGACCTGGCTTTGGTCACAAACAGAGCCAATCAAGTCTCCCATGCTCATCACAATGCAAGTGTGCTTCTAGCTTGGAACAGATATTCAGACCCATCCTCAAAATCAATCAATTAGTTAGTCAAATGAGTAAAACAAACATAAATATAGCCATTTTAAAATTTGAAGTCAGCAATAATATATTGTAGGCACTAAAGCTACCATATTATGTCCAGATGTGACTATATCACTTTCCCACAAAAACAAAACAAAATAAACAAAAACAAAACCTTATGTAGTTTTCTTTAAAACATGAAATATACATCGTTTGGCTGGCACATAAGGTCCTTCCCTCTTATTTCCCAATCCCAACCCTTGGAGCCACTAACTGGCTCCAAATGCCCTGTCTTCTGTCATAACATTCCCAATCTCTCACTTGTATGCTCAAATGTAAATGGACCCTAGAAGTCCTGGACCATTCTACACTCTTCTGACTGCATATATTTGTGAAGATTTCTCTTCCATACTTGGAGTACATTCCATTCTCTTCTATTTCTGTTCAAATATTTCTCTTCCTTGAAGGTCCAACTCAGCAGTTCATAAGCCTTTTTTAACTCCCAGAGATAAAAATGATCCCTTCTTCAAATTCACTGTATTTCCTATTTGCTACTGTCATATTTTATCTTGTAAACTTTTTCAAAGTCCAAAAAGAGATTGAGATTTTCCTCAACTTAGTTAAGCAGCTATGTGACTCAATGGATAGAGTTCAGGGCCTGAAGTCAGGAAGAACTAAATTCAAATTCAGCTTCAGACACTAACTAGCTGTATGACCCTCGAAAAGTCACTTAATCCTAAGTGCCTAGTTTCCTCATCTGTAAAATGATCTGGAAAAGGAAATGGCAAGCTATTCTATTATCTTTGCTAAGAAAATCCTAAATGGGGTCACAAAGAATCAAACACCCTAAAATGATTGAACAATAACAATAAAAATCTTAGTTAAAAAACCATAGATAGTTAACTGAACTAGTGTAAGAAAGCACTTTAGAAATCAATCTAGTCCATTTCAGTGGAAATCAATGAAAAATATGTCTTCATTTATCTTAATAACATATTTTAATCCTTTCTCTTCCCAGGCATATTTGCAGAAATTATTTTTAATACATTCAAAGAGACCCAAATCCTTAAACCATAGTTTCAGTACAAATCTGTAAAGTCCTCAAATTTTATTTTTAGCACCTTCCTTTTTTTTCTGCTCCTCTCTGTCCCAATTCAATGTCCTTACTCCTTGAGTTTGCTAGTGCAGTTCTATGTCCTAAGATGCTCCCTCCCCCACCCCATGCTGTCCCAATCAGCTTCATCCTGAGGGGATGGTAGCTTAGTATTACTCACTAGTTACAGAAATAGTATACCTAGAGTAAGCAGCTATTTAATCATAGAATCTTAGAGTGAGAAGGGACCTCAAAAGACATCTGCTCTTGACTCAACCCTGAATAAGAAGACAATTCTGCAATGAGAGTATAGCAAGTGGTTAACTACAGTAAGGAAACTTAACAGTTACCACTAGGAAAGTGGTCAGGGAAGGAATATGGGCCAGAGATGGTATGGAGGGTAGATGGATTAGACGCCATGACACAGAAGAAGAATACATTTAGTAGGGGGAGGCATAAGGGTAGACAGAATGATAACCAATTATGGTTATTCTTTTTTTAAAAAATTATTTTAAATTATGAAATAAAACAAACATTTCATAACATAGTATAATAAAAAATATGATTGAACATGAAACTGCACAGCTGCTATGAACAACTTACTATTCCTATCAAATATACAACAAAATTATTGTGTAAATTTCTTTTTGTTCTTCTCTATCTCCATCCCCATCCTAGAGATGGCTACCACTAGACACAAATAGGCATATATATACATACACATACACATACACATATGTGTATATGTGAAATTATTCTATACATGCTTCTATTTATCAGTTCTTCCTCTGGAAGATTACTTATAGTTACTCTTTTTGATTGAGTAAGGGGGACATCTGTGGGTAATTGGTAAGATTCACAGGATAGGGACCTGAGACAGAATAGAGTAGGCCACAGGTTTAAGAAGATTGAGAAAATATAGGTATTATGGGGGCATTAATATAAACAATGAAGTCTCCTACCTGTGTCCAAGAGTTAAAGGGTAGTAGGGAAAAGAGTGAAGTGTTAGGCTCCCTGAGAAATGAGAGAGAACATACACAGGAGCCACCATGATCTATATGGGTTGAAAAATGTAAGTAAAATTGATCAGAGTAAAACAAATTAAGACAACTCTGAAATACCTCTACATACCTGTCAGATTGGCTAAGATTACAGGGAAAAATAATGATGAATGTTGGAGGGGATGTGGGAAAAGTGGGACATTGGTACATTGTTGGTGGAATTGTGAACACATCCAACCATTCTGGAGAGCAATCTGGAATTATGCCTCAAAAGTTATCACACTGTGCAAACCCTTTGATCCAGCAGAGCTGCTACTGGGCTTATATTCCAAAGAAATACTAAAGAAGGGAAAGGGACCTGTATGTGCCAAAATGTTTGTGGCAGCCCTGTTTGTAGTGTCTAGAAACTGGAAATTGAATGGATGCCCATCAATTGGAGAATGGCTGGTTAAATTGTGGTATATGAATGTTATGGAATATTATTGTTCTGTAAGAAATGACCAGCAGGATGAATACAGAGAGGCTTGGAGAGACTTGCATGAACTGATGCTGAGTGAAATGAGCAGAACCAGGAGATCATTATATACTTCAACAACGATAGCATGCATTCTGATGGAATTGGATTTCTTCAACAAAGAGAAGATCTAACTCAGTTCCAATTGATCAATGATGGACAGAAGCAGCTACACTCAGAGAAAGAACATTGGGAAATGAATGTAAACTGTTTGCATTTTTGTTTTTCTTCCTGGGTTATTTTTACCTTCTGAATTCAATTCTTCTTGTGCAACAAGACTACTGTTCGGTTCTGCATACATATATTGTATCTAGGATACACTGCGACATATTTAACATATATAGGACTGCTTGCCATTTTGGGGAGGGGGTGGAGGGAGAGAGGGGAAAAGTCGGAACAGAAGTGAGTGCAAGGGATAATGTTGTAAAAAATTACTCAGGCATGGATTCTATCAATAAAAAGTTGTAATTATTAAAAAAAAAGAAAAATGTAAGTAAAGTGGACTTCAAACAATAAAGTTGCTGACTAATGGTAGCAAAGAGAGAATCTAAAAGTGACTGTGGAATACTAAAAGTATTTCAATTGCTACTTTGCAACTGTGAATGAAGGAGAGGTTGGGCTAGAGATGCAGAATACAGGACCACAATACAATTATGCTATAATGAAACACTTGATAAACATTAAAATGTGTATGAAAAGCAAGAGAAATTTGCCTTCACTGAAAAATGCTCCCAAAAAACTGGGTACAAATGCTCTTTCAAGAAAGACTCAATAAGATAATCTTTCTGAAATTTTAGTAAAGAATTAAAGATTGCTAGTTCTCACTCCAACGTTTAGTCTTCTTATTTAAGGATGCTGAAAGCTAAAGGGGCTTCCTGTGGGAGGCTTATTGCAGCTATCTTCATACTGCAGTTCATTGTTTCAAGTGCTCTGCAAGTTAGATTAAAGTATTCATTTTATTTATTTTTCCATTGCTGAATAAAAGCAAACCTACATGTATAAGGATAAAAAATACTTTACACTTCTGCCTTTTGAAGCCCATTACACATAAAGTAATTGACTTCTCTCATAGGGACCAATTATAAATCAAGAGAGAAATTACACTCATTCATAAATGCTTTCAACACAACAGTAGAGACAGCTTTACTATTCATCAATGCAATGCTTTTTTTTCTTTTTTGTTAAGAGAAGTTAATTTGATATTCACACTCATTCCCAATTCATTATATTAAAAAAAATTAAGCCAGTTCAAAGTCATCAAAAATACCTCTGTTTATATTGTCATAAGTATTGGCCCCTAACACTTTTCAGATGAGGAAATTTGTGTTCTGTTTACCTATTACCCCAATTTTAAAGAGCTAGTTCTGTGTTAAAGAATTTTTAAAATTCATTGGAAAGGTCAGTAGTCAAAAAAGTCTCAACAACCAAAACCTATCACAATATTTCTGATGGTATATAACCATCAGAAATAAGTCACAGGAACTCTCATTTATCTATAATGTATAACTTTTGATATCCAGGATGCCATGTCAGGATCAATTTCTGCTTCCATTTTATTATTATAAGAGCAAATAAAATAAATTTCAGGTTTGCTGTTTGATTGTTATTGCTTAAGTATAGGATCACTATATTTAACTCAAAATCAACCTCAAGACTATGTGGTAGTGCTGTGTTTCTGAATCATTAGGATGAATAATCAGCTTCCACAAAGGAATTGACATAGGGTTCAATGTGGTATAATTTGGGCTAAGATGACAAAATGGTGGCTAAATTCTGGGGTTATATTATATTCAGCATTTTGGTTCACTTGAAAAAAGGTATAATATTGCATCACAAAGCTTGGGTACACTGGGGTGGCTTGTAAGCCATTTACCACTCCCACTTGGGAAGAAGACCATGTTAGTGAGTAAAAATCAGTAATTTTGGGAAAACTGAGTCCATGAAAGTACACCAAAAAATCCTCCTGTAAGTGAAAAAGATATGGGCCTGGTTTGTATATTTCTCTTTGTACTTAGTAAGTTCTTTAGAAGTTTTTAGCTGGAAATGATGATGATGAACTATAGAAAAAGATATCAAATGAATAGCATTCTTGATTAATACTAGGTTGGAAAAATTGGCAAACTCCTACAAAAGTATCATGAAGTAAAATGGGCACAGATAGTTCTAAAATTCAGTAAAAATAAAATACCATTAATCTGATTTAGCATCAGAATTACTTTTCCATTTTGTTCCCTGACCAGTGATTTTTAGATTCCATTTTGTTTATGGGTAAAAGTCAAATCACTTTCTTCTTGAATTTTAAGCTTCTTGGGGTACAGGGACCATGAATGAGCTTTATAGAGGATTATAAATGGAAATTTAACAAACATCATTGGTGGTGGTGCTCCCGTGTTTGGTAATACATTTACAGCAATTAAGGAGCTAATGAATAAATAATTTATGTAGGTGAAAGTTTTTATAGATGATGAAGAAAGTAGCCAGAAGATTTTATTTAATAGAAATGAGAAAATACACAAACTAATTCTTTACTAAAGTGGTATAGCCATTAATGGCCATAGAAAAATAAACAGATTATAGAAACTTTCATTTCTCCATGAGTTATGGATTTTAAAAGATAGTGTGGGTG
The DNA here is from genome assembly GCF_016432865.1 of Antechinus flavipes. NCBI lineage: Eukaryota > Metazoa > Chordata > Mammalia > Dasyuromorphia > Dasyuridae > Antechinus > Antechinus flavipes. Next base: position 298,605,931 of record NC_067399.1, on the reverse strand, counting down.
GCATTAGAAAGAGTATATTTGACTTGGAGTCTGGCTTTGAATCTTAGCTCTACTACTTAATAACTGTGGACAATTCATTTCAAAAAGAATTTATTAAGTGTCAGGCACTATGCTAAGCAAGGTAATAAAAAAAATGGAACGAGGCATGGCTCTGATGTTAGAAGATGTGGGTTCAAATATTTTCCCATTAACTTTACTGCCTTGTGATTTCAGACAAATCACTTCTCAGCCTCAGTTTCTTGAGGTTTTTTTTTTTCCAAAAAATATTTTTTTTCAACTAACAAGCCATTTATTCTGGCTTTCTCTCCCATTCTACCTCCAATGGGGAAGAGGGAATAAAAACATAACCTTTGTAACAAATATGTCTCCTTCTGAATCTTGTTTCTATTATTTCTTTCTGAGGGAGTGGAATCTCTGGGAACACACTGGTTATTGTGCTAATTGAAGCTCTTAAATCTTTAAAAGTTATTTGTCTTTAAATTTTTTTTTATTTCAATAAATATTTCCCAATTACATTTTAAACATTTTTTATAACATGTCCTGATTATAAGCAGTATTTTCAGATGAAATAATGCCTATGATATGAAAAGATAAGAAAATAACCCTTTAAAACTTATTTGTGATTCTACATTGTGGCAACCGGAAGTTAGTTGTGCTTAAAGATTACCTGAGAGGCTCATCTCTATAAAATGTATGTTTCAAGGGAATTCTTGAAAAGGAAGAATGTTTAATAATGTGAACAAATGGCTAGTTGACACAAAAGATGGATACTAATTCTAGTTCTGGAGTTTATGTGCTGTGGGGTCTTGGAGCAAAATGCTTAATCTTTCAATATCAGTTTCTTTCTTTAGACAGTACCAACATATTATTCACTTGAGATTTGATTAACAGTTGTAAGACTTAAAAACTCACTGACAGATGAAACTATAAAATTATTGCAAGTATTATTAAATATTTGTATGGTTGTTGGGCCTCACTAATCTAGTATTGACCACCATGTTTGCAGGGAAATCTCTCTCGTTTAGATTTTCCTATGATTTATATCTTTTTTTCTGAACTCATTTCATCTCCCATGTTACTAATGTACTGACCTTCCACAATTTGCACTGCATTTCTTGCAATTTGTTCTCATTTCCTGGAAAGGCTTGGGGAATAGAGCCATTTTGATTGTGAAACTAGCCTTAGGGAGTGGATACCGCTGAGTCTGAGTACTTAGTTTGCCAGAGATACATAGCTCCCCTACTGCAGTTTCACTGCCTAGGTTCCATAAATAAGGTGTTAATAAATGGTTAACACATGTCTTCTGAGCTGATGTCCAACCTAACAATGAAAAGTAAATGGACATGTAATAATCTGACCTTGGCACAGGCTTTGTTGTCTTCTGGAATAAAGAAAACCTATACTTTGATGCTTGGTGGGATCTACGATTTCGCTCATGTAGATGTTATATTTGCTCTAATTATAATAGGTTAGAGCATTGGTTTGAATGTAATAAGATACAATTCAACTGGGATAAATGCACAGTCTAAAACTTCTATTCAAAATATGTATTTTGCAAATACAAGGCAGAAAAAGCATGGCAAGATAAAGTCTATCTGAAAAAGATCTAGAATTTTTAGGGGATTGTAAAGTCAATATAAGCCAGTAGTGTGATAAGGTAACCCCCCCCAAAAAAAAAAAACACCTCAATCATATTATTGGGCTATATATTTAGAGAAGCATAGCTTTTAGGAATATATGCTTATAGTATCTTTGTTCTCTGCCATAGTTATACCACATCTGGAATACTAAATTCTTGGACAGATCATTCTAGAATGTACCATTAAAGAGATGGTGAACATTCAGAAAGGGAGATAATTACAAAGAGTTAGCATGGCTTCATCAAAAACAGGTCAAGTCACTTGTTTAGACTTACACAGCTAGTATTTAAGGGGATTTCTAACCAAGTTTTCCTGACTTTCAGATCAGTAAATGATCACAATTTCTAGGCTATGATGCATAAAGAGGAAAAACCCATGAACAAATAATGAGACAATTTTTAACCTAGAGAAATACATTGTTTGCTATTAAACTAATGAAAATTAAACAAGAACAGTTCATGCTAAATTTTACTTCAAGTCCTTTTTTGAAAAGTTTAATAAATTAGTTGAAGGAAATGCTGTGGGATTATCTAGACTTTAGCAATGCTTTGAACATTTTATACTATTCTCATCTGGAAGATGGAGAGGAATGCTTTCACCTGGGGTCTGTGCTTGGCCCTGTGGTGGGTAATATAATTATCGATGACTTAAATTAAGGCAGAGTTGGCTCATCCAATCTGTAGATGACTCAAAAAAAATTGGATGACAGGTTTAAGATCTAAAAAAAAAAATTGATAGGCTAGAACAAATTCAGCAAGATAAAACAAATGTAAAGTCTTGCACTTACATACAAAAATCAACTTCCTCTGGGTATAAGATGGGAGTTGTTCTGAAAAAAAATTTTTTGATTTTGGTGGACCATAAGGTCAATTTGAATCAGTATGATGCAAAGCCAAAAAAGATAACACCATCTTGGGTTGTCAGAAAAATAATCAGAGCTATTGAAGAGTGAAAAAAGCTGACTAAAGAAATGACAGATTCCCCATCCCTGGAGATTTTCAAGCAAAGGCTGAAGGGTGATCAATTTTCAAAGCTATTAAAGGCAGCTAAGTAGTATATAGAACATAAGAGTTCTGGGTTTGGAATCAGAAAGACCTGAGTTCAAATCTACCCTTAGACCTTTACCTTGGACTTCTCTGTTCCTTAGATTCCTCATTTGTAAAATGAGGATAATAACAGCAACTATCTTCCAGGATTGCCACGAAGATCAAATGAAATAACATTTGTAAAACCTTGAGGCATTAACTCAATACTAGCTATGATGATGATGATGAAGGTAAGGCCCCTTCTAATTCTCAGGATTCTCTAATTTCTATGACTTTATTCCGTTCCAAGTAACACAGTTTTGAAAGGGCATTGATAGTTGAAAGGTATCCAGAGATGGTTAATCTGAATGATCAAGGACTTCAAGTCCATACCATGTGAAACTGAGTGAAGGAAATGGGGTTAACTTGGGGAAAAAAATAGAAGACTCAAATACAAAAAATGATAGCTGTCTTCAAATGTTTTTAAAGAGTTATTTTGTAGAATAGGGATTGGACACATTTTCTTTAGCTCAATAAAGAAGGATGGAAGCTTCATTGAGCAAATTTGAACAGCTAGGTGATACAACTGATTTGAGATCCAAGTCAGGAATCAGGAGGACCTGAGTTAAAATCCGATCTTAGACACTAGTTGTGTGACTCTGGACAAGTCACTTTATCCTGTTTGACTCAGTTTTCTCATCTGAAAAATAAACTGGAGAAGAAAATGACAAAAGATTCTAGTATCTTCACCATGAAAACACTAAATAGGGTCCCAAAGAGTGGAACATGACTGAAATGACTGAATAACAACAATCCTTTCAATAGTTATCAGTCTATTTATTTAAAAAAATTATAAATGGATCTCTTAAAATATATAAAAAACACTAAAAATTAAATATCAGCTGTGCTAACATAGTATTTATTAATAGAAATCAAACTATCTGCTTCTTAGGAATATTAAGTTATAATTTGATGTCGAATAAGTAAAAAAAAAATTGCCTATTAACAAAATAGGAACATTTATCTTAACTTGCTTTGAAGTCTGAATTCATGCTTCATCTTTGCTTTTCTCATTTTCACCTTGTCCTTGATTGTATAAGACATGTCTTCTTTTAATTGCATTTATTACTTCCTTTTTCATCCATTTCCCCCTTTTTATTACTTGTTACTAAGATTTTGCCTAACAAAGATATACATTACCTTTAAACATTTTTTACTTTGTATCATTTCCCTTCCTTACTTTTTACCACATCAAGATTGACTCACATTGAACTTTATTCTTTCTTGTAGATCTTCCTTTTTATAAAAGCATAGTTCTTGAACCGTCATTCCTTTGATCATTTCTCAACCTCCATGGCTATTTAGTCCTCTTTTTGTATTCTCTACCATGTTTCATTTAAACGCTAATGGACAGGATGGATCTTCCCCTTTATGATTATCTTTTTTGTTCTTTGATTTTTTTGTTTCTTCTCTTTTATTTGTATTTAGGGACCTTAGAAACAGATCTATGCTTGAAATTTATCTTTACTTAAATTTATTTTTCTTCTTTGAATTCTTGAGTTTGGTTTCTTTTTTGGTATCATCAGTATCTGCAATTACTTTGTTCCACTACATCTTTACCTTAGGTATTAATAACTGACATTTATAAAGGGCTTTAACATTTTACAGAGCACATTACAAACATTATCTCATTCAATCTTCACAACCCTTTCAGGTAAGGAACAAGCAAGATTATAGAGGTATTTCTACTCAGAACTAGACCAGGATACCTGGAGAGATTAAGTGGCTAGTCCATGGACCCACAACTAGTCAATGAATAGATGGGATTAAAGTTCAAATCCTCCTAACTCTTTTTCATACCTTCTATACACATGCCTTATTTCTTCTCTCAGATTTTTATTTTTCCTTCTTTGACTGTGTCATTCTTTGTGGTATAAGCTTTTAAAACTGTATTCTTCTTCACCAACTACTAACTAAATTTTTAAAATTTTTATCTCTTTTAAAAAATTGAGCTTTAGTCCATTTTACCCAGTTAATTCTAATCTAATCTAATCTAATAAGCAAAAAGTCACAATGCCAGAAAAGCTCAAATCTTTTCCCTCCATCCATGTTTTTAGATTTTTCTATACCATCTTTAAAATAATGATTTATTTATGTAACAGTAATATTCTTTAAAGTAATAAAAGGGAGTCTTACTTGTTAATAGAGTAATAGATAATTTGATATTTATTAATTTGAAAACACAATTAAAATGCCAAACTAAGAAACTGATTCATTCATTCAAGTGATAAATATTTAAATATCTACAAATGTGAAAGGTATAGCTACACAAAACACTGAAGAGAGCACAAAATATAAATATATTTCCCTGCCTTTATAGAGTTAATTCTATATATTTTATAGAATTAATTCTATACAATTTGTAAGTATCTCAAACTGGTTTTGAACCCAGGAAGATGTCTTCCTGATTCCAGTCTAATATTCTATCCACTGCACTACTTAGGTGACCCTATTAGCAATTCATAATCTATTACAATTTTTATGTAATTTTCTCCATTTCTCCATAATGAAGTATGTAGTTCATAAGGTAATAGAATTAAAATCAAGATTAAAATCCTGCTTAGATACTTAATAGTTCCATAATCTTGGACAAGATACAATCTCTCTGAGCCTCAGTTTCCCCATTTAAAAAATAGATTAGTTAATAATAGCACCTATCCTCGAAAGGTTGTTGTGAAGATGAAATGAAATAATGCAGAGCACTTTTCAAATGTCAGTCTTCTATACATTTCAACTCTTTTATCAGTTATTACAATTTCTTGCATTATAATTATTTATATATGTTTGCCCCTCCCCTAATCCTTGAGGCTCTATATTTTTATCTGAATTCTTGCATCAGGGACACATTCTCCTCACACTCAAAGATATCTCTGGATTTTCCTCCAAAAAGAAAGAGAATCAGATTGAATACTGAAAGAGGAAATTAACAATATTCCTATTAAAAAAAAACAGAAAAAAAAACCCTCTTAAATTGTAATTTATGATAGTTTCTGTTAAAGAACAGGATTGGATCTGTCAGCTTCTTCTCTTAAAGTCTTATGTTTACTACATGTGCAAAAATGTTTATAGCAGTTCTTTTTGTTATGGCAAGGAACTGGAAAGTGAATGGATGCCCATCAGTTGGAGAATGGCTGAATAAGTTATGGTATATGAATGTTATGGAATATTATTGTTCTATAAGAAATGATCAGCAGGATGATTTCAGAGAGGCCTGGAGGGACTTACATGAACTGATTTAGCTAAATGAAGTCAGCAGAATCAAAAGAACATTGTACACCTTAACAAGATGATGAGATGAGCAACTGTGAGGGACTTGGCTCTTTTCAATGAGATGATGCAAGGCAATTCCAATAGACTAGATGTCCACATCTAGAGAGAGAACTGTGGAGACTGAATGTGGATCGAAGCATAACATTTTCACTTTTAGCTGTTGTCATTGATTGCTATTGGCTTGCTTATTTTTTTTCTTTCTCGTGTTTTTTTTTTCCATGATCTGATTTTTCTTGTATAGTATAATGAATATGGAAATATATTTATCAGAATTGTACCTGTTTAATATATCAGATTCCTTGCTATTTTGAGAAAGGAGAGGGAGGGAAAAAATGGAACACAAGGTTTTGCAAAGGTGGAATGTTGAAAATTATCTTTACACATATTTAGAGAAATAAAATACTATTAAAGAAAAGTCTTACCTAAAAGGCTTTGTGCTTAAAGTCTGGGAGAGATATTACAAGGTAATGAGACTTCTTAAGTATATGAGACTTTCTTTAACTTGTATAGAGAAATCTGCTTACCTATTCCCCTTCAGCCCATTCTCTTTTGTTACTTACTGGATCTCTTTCAAGTTTCAAGAAGTGCTCCTTCACTCTTGAATTCTAAGATTTTAGTAAAGTTATCTTTTTGTCTTTCTTTGAATCCCCTGTGCTTAGCACAGTGCCTGGTATGGAGAAAGTGTTTAATAAATGTTTGTTGACTTGAACTTAAATGTGCAAATCAAAGATCAACTTGGACACTGGACATGGTTTTGTCTCTACGATGATCACTATAGAAAAAAATTCAATCTCTTTTGGCCTCATTCTTCATGTTAAATGACTTCTGAGATCCCTTCCAGCTATAAATCTATAAACTCAGGCTCCTTCATTTACTATGCTGCCAATGAAAACTTGACAGGTGGCAACTCTACTCTTTTCAGATCTAATGAAAATCAAATATAATATCTCAGGCAAACAGATTGCATCCAGATAGAATTAATTTATTTTGCTGTCTTTAACAAATCTCCTTATGAAGCAGCATATGTCTCGATTCACAACTGGCTGCACCTGATTCCATATTCATAAAGTGTCTTAAATAGTCTAGACCCATATAAATAAACACAGTGGTAAAAAAAAAAAACCCACCACCACCACCACCACAAAAATGGGTTTTTCCCCCAAAAGATTATAATTAAGAGATTTCCACATATTCTCCTTCATTATACTTATCCCAAACCCTTTTTCATGACATAATTTAAGTAGTATTTTGCCTAATATAAAACACATTGGGAATCATTAAAGCATTTATTAAGAAACACTAGTAAGAAGCCATTATTACTCTACCATATACTCTAGAAATTCAGAAAAGACAACAGATTATAAAAACATGCTTAAAAACAGGTGGTATATAGAATGCTAGCTTAGGCAAAGAATCAAAGACAGGTGACTAAGGAGGGAAAAGCAATATTTAGTCAGACATTAAACATCTGCATCATATTTTGGCACATGTGTTAACATTCAGAAGCTTTCCTTGAAGCTACAATGAGTTTTCTTATGGTAAGTAACAGATTGCTTCATTTCATTGGAAGGAAGTGATCCAAATTATACTTAAAGGATGATAATCAGTTATGACCCAGAAAGGGAATCTAGACTTCTCCCTGAAGACGTTATTTAATGATTTAAAAAAAAAAAGACCAACGAAATTCTGGACATCATCTGGGAAAGTACTCAAAGGAAAAAAAAAATGGATAACATTATTCCAGCCTTTAAAAAGCGAGTATCAAGAGTTAAAGTACTAAATGTATTTTTTATTATAATATCTCAGGAGAAAGGACACAGAAATTTGAGAGAGAGGTAACTGAAATAATCATCTATGAATCCTAAATGCCAAGCACAATACCTTATATAATAGTGAAACACTCAACAAATGTTTGTTGAATTGAATCAAGGAGACAATGGGCTCTGTGGTGAAGAAAGATGAAAACAATTAGAATTCTTTATTCTGGAAAGACAAAGGCTGGCTTAAATCTACAAAGGCATGCTTTTAAAAACAAACAAACTCTCTGGTAGTATCTACTGAGTTCTGCATAAGGTCCAAATTTCTCTGTCTAACTTTCAGGTTCCTATATAACCTGAGGCCACATAACCATTTTGCCTGTACTCATTTTATTTACCTCTACATATCCTGTACTTTAGGCAACCTAGAACACATTATTATACCTATAGAACATCGCTTGGACTCAATTCTAATGCTCTCCTCAAAGCCTGGAGGTGGATGAATGAGTGGGAGCTGTATATACGTGTATGCGTGTCACACACACACACACACACACACACACACTCTTCATACCTCAGTTTCCACATCTGTAAAATGAAGGTGTTGAATTAGAAGGGCTCTAAGATTCTTTCCAGCTCTAGATTTATGAGTCTATGAATGTTCTCCTGATCCTCTTTGTCTACAAAATTCATATGCATCTTTTAAAGTCTGACTCAACATTGTCTCTTCCACCATGAAATCTTACCTAACTTTCCTTAGATCTCTATAGCATTTTGTTATGAAATCCTTTAATGTCCTGACAATATAAATAATGTTGTATGTTAATTTTTGTGTGTATTTTCACACTACTAGACTATAAGATCTGACAAAAAAATTGTCCAAAGAGTCACTGATAGATACTGCTGCCAATCATACATCAACATATAGAGACATTTTAATAACTGTTTTATTATATGCGTGGAGCACAGTCTCATGGCACATGACAATCAATGAGCCTGACCAATGTTTTGGCAACCTTTTATTGGTTTTAGTTACCAGGCAGGATGGATACAATGGGATTTTCCAGAAGACAGAAGGGGAAAGAAAAGATTTACACGTCAAATAACAGATAGCAGAAGAGGAAGATCAACATCAGGTAAAAAAAATAAACTTATCACAAATACTAGAGGTTTTAACTGGAATTTGCAGACTAACCATTAACACTAGAGTTATGACTAGTAATGGAAAATGCTCATCATAAGTAAGTAAAGTTAATAAAACTGAGGCAGAAATTCTATCACTAACCAGTTAATCTACCTGTGCTGAAATTTGATATCTTAGCTAAACACTACAAACTCTACTAATCATGTGTCCTGCTATATGAAACTACTGGCAGCCATACTAAAACTGTTCTATGCCAACTTGAAGAGGGCAGATAACTGTCTTATCTAAATTTCTTACCTTTCCACAAGTGCTGAACACAGAATTTGACAAATATTTGTTGAATTGAAATGAATATAAGGTTGGGTTAGGGTAATCATGAATTGGTCCCCAAATCATAGAAACTTAGAATAATCTTAAAGATGAAAAGATGTAATTTTAGGACAAAGAAAAGAAGGTATATCTTGATCTCTCAGAAGTTTCTGATACCATACCCTTTTCCTCAAGTTCTTCCTTCCTGGGTTTTTATGACATTATTCAATTCTCATTCTCTTACCTATCTAAATACTCAGTATCCTGTGTTGGATCATCATGCATAATTCACACTCAAAAAAGTGTGTGTGTGTGTGTGTGTGTGTGTGTGTGCGCGCGCGCACGCGTTCTGTCTTGGTGACTACAGTGACTTCAATGAGTCTAATTTATTAGCTCATTGCAGATCATTCCTAAATCTACATATTCAACTCTTGTATTTTACCAGAATTTCCATTTGTTTTTCCAACACCTTTATCTAGATCTCTCTGTGTCCAAAATAGAATCTGTCAAAGCCAAAATTGTTTACTATCCCCAAATCTGCCCCATTTCCTAACATCTTGTTTCATTTAAAAAATTGTATTGATGTCTTCTATTTTTACATCATCTACAATTCTCAATGTTTGTTAACAGTTTGACATTCTTTTGAAAACTTTTTGTTTATACCCTTTGACAACTTATCTTTGGGGAAATAGCTTTTGGCCTTAAATATTTCTGCTAATTGCCTTTATATATTGGATATGAGTCTTATCACAGATATTTGATATAAATATTCTTTGCAGTTGACTTTTTCCCATAACATAGTTGCATTAAATTTGTTCATGCAAAACCTTTTCAATTTCATGTAACTGAAATGTCTTTTGCTTGTTTGACTGAGAAGCCACTCCTTAACTATAGTTGTGAAAAATACTACTATTTTTTTACAGTATGATTTTTACTATTCAGGTCACGTGTTCATTTTGCATTGTATTACACTGTATAAGATTATTGTCTATATACAATTTCTGTCAGACTTCCAGTATTCTCGATAATTCTTGTCAAATAGAATATTCTTTAATAGGTCATTTGTGTTTTAGAATTTATCAAACACTGGGTTTCTTGAATACAATTTTAAAAAATTCTTCCTTTTCTAACTTGTTTCATTGGTTTGCTTTTTAAAATTTCAATAATAATAACTACCATTTATATAGTAGTGCCCAACCATGTGCCAAGAACTGGGCAAAGTACTTTACAATTATTACCTCATTTGATACTCAAAACAATCCTGGGAGGTAGGTGCTATTATCATCTTTATTTTACAGATGAGGAAATTGAGGCAAACCGAGGTGAAATGATTCGTCCATGGTCATACAACTAAGAAGTGGCTGAGCCTCGATTTGAATTCAAGTCTTTCTAACTCCAAGACTGGCACTTATCCAGTGTGCCACCTAGCTGCTTTCAGTACTAAATATTTTTGATAATAATTATTTTATAATATAGTTAGAAGTTCAGAAATACTATCTTCCCTTTGTTCTGATTTTTCCCATTTCATCTGAAAGTCTTGATATTATGTTTCTTCCAAATAAATTGTTACTATTTTGTCTAATTCTGTAAAAATACACCCTTGTTAGTGTTGAGTTATTGTATTACTAAAACTGTTCACTAATTTTGGTATTACTGATATTTTTGTTGTATTTCTATAGTACAAACATAAGCACTAAATATTTCTCTATTTAATTTTTTTATCTCTTTAAGGAACATTCTGCAATTATATTTTTGTTGGTTATCATGCTTGCTTTTTAAAAATCAATTTCCAGATATTTTCTATTTTTATAGTTATTATAAATTGTACTTCCTTTTGTATTATTGCCTTCTGGATTTTGTTATAGCTATATATAGAAATGCTGTTGGCTTCTGTAGGTTTTATAACCTGTGACTTTACTGAAGTCATTAATTGTCTCTATTAATTTCATTGCTTATTCCCTAGGATTTTCTAAGTAAACCATAATTTCAACAGCCAATAGGGATGGTTTTGTCTCCTCATTGCCTATCTTTATGCCCTTAATTTCTTTTGTTTATCTTACTATTACTGTATTTCCAGTACTATGTCAAATAACAGATGAGGAAGGAAAATCATTGCTTTACTTTAGTTTGTTGTACAAACTTGTAATGTTTGCCTATTGCATTCAGTGCCAGTTTTTGGTTTTTAAATAGACGAATGTTAGTATAGTACCCCCCAAAAAAGGCCCTTCAATGTTTATGCTTTGTAAGGTTTTTAGCATAAATTAGTGTTGTACTTTGCCAAAGGCTTTTTCTGCATCTCTTGATATAATCACATGAATTTTAATTTGTTATTTTTGGTTGTCTTAAATAATTAGAAACTAACTTCAATTTTGAATAAAATCCAGCAAAAAGAAAAAGAAGAAAAAAATCATTCCATATTTTTCTTCTTTTAAACTATTTGATAGAAATACAAATATGTGAATGTAATGAAATGCACACATTTTAATTGTATCTACCATTTCCCAGCCTCCCTTAAAATCCTTTTTCCTGTGCTTCACTGGGGTAGAGGGTCTCAAAGACTAGACCAGTGAAAAGCAGTTCTGAAAGCTCTAGTAAGCTTCAGCTAGGGACTCAGTAATGGGCTGTGTGCCTGGCATTTGAAGAACAGACAAGCTAAATATAGTCGGGCATTTAGCTAAATGCACCAGGAGATTGGTCTCCAGGTAAAGATTTTTTTTTCCTGAGAGCAATCGATAAAGATCATTCAGTAATGCATAGAAGGGCTGCAGTCATTGCTGGGAGGAGTTTCTGCACCAGAGAAATGCTTCACTTCATGAATCTTCTGATGTGCTATAGTATTTCAGGCCCCTCACTTTTATGATTAGGTCCTCTATTCAATCTATTTTTTTAGAACACTGCCAGAGTAATTTTCCTACTGCATAAATTGAATTATGTGCTTCTTGCTTGGGAACCTTTAGTAGCTCCTTATTATAAAGTAAATAGAAAATAAACTCATTCTCCTGGCATCTAACTTCTTCCACAATGTGGCAGCTCTAATTTACTTGTTTTATTTATATTATGGGTCTTCATGCATTTTTTTTAGTTCCAGCCAAACTGGACTTCTTGGCCTTTTCCAATTCTATCATTCTCTACAACTGGAAGAGACTCTCATATTTCTCTACCTGGTGAAATTTTGCCCTCTGTCTAGATATCCCACAGGTTCATCTTCTTCTAGGAAGTCTTTCTTCACTTATCTCTCTAGTCATGGTTCTCTCTCCCCTTTTCCCCCTGGCCTTTGAAACTCTCACAGAATTTTACTGGAGCTCTCTCTTGTTAGAGGCATTTAGATGGTACAATGGAGAATCAGGAGTCAAGAAGGTCTGAGTTCAAATTTGGCCTCAGATACTAGCTGTGTGATGTTGGGGGCAAGTCATTTTAAACTCAATTTGCTTCAGTCTCCTCACCTGTAAAAAGAATTAATAATAGAACCCACATTCCAGGGTTGTTTTGATGAAACCAAACAGCTTAGGGCAATGCCTGGCACATAAGAAGGGTTAAACATTATTCCTTTCTCTTCCCTTCACTTTTTCCATCCCCACCCTGTGCATTTACTATATTTTAGTTTGCATTATATACATGGGCAGAGCTCTTGATCTTTCAAAAACAGCTTGCCTATCTGTAAAAATGTAAGATTTGTACTACCTCATAAGGTTGTGAGAAAAGTAGCCTGAAAACCTTCAAACACTGCATACAATCATTACTTTCCTAGACTGTAAGCTATCTGAGGTTAAGGACCGACCTTCATGTTTGTATCCCAGCACCTAAAAGAGTACTTTTCAAATAGTTTTAACAGATAGTTTCTCGTTTGCTGAAGTAGAGAAAATGGTTGTTGACGTAAGGTTTTAGACTCATGATTATTTTATTTTTTTATTATAGCTTTTTATATACAAACATATGCATGGTAATTTTTCAACATTGACCCTTGCAAAACCTTCTGTTCCAACTTTTCCCCTCTTACCCCCCACCCCCTCCCCTAGATGGCAGTAGTCCAATACATGTTAAATATGTTATAGTATATGTTAAATCCAATATCTGTATACATATTTATGCAGTTATCTTGCTGCACAAGAAAAATTGGCTCTAGAAAGTAAGAAAAAACCTGAGAAGGAAACAACATGCAAGCAAACAATAACAGAAAGCGTGGAAATGCTTTGTTGTGGTCCACACTCATTTCCCATAGTTCTCTCTCTGAGACAACTGGAACTGGTTTGAAGCATCTCATTGTTGAAAAGAGTCACATCTAGACTCATGATTATTTTTTAAAATGTACAGAAATACTTGTACACATTGTCCAAATTTCAACAGACAATAAATCACAACAAAAAGACGAGACCTTGTTAAGGCATTACTGATCTTATTCATTTTTTCTGTATCTATTACAAGCACATCTTTGAACATTTCAAGCATAGAAGTCTAGCATCTTGCCCAATAAATCAACATTTGAAAATTTTAAAAAATCTCAACTAGAAAGGAAAAGTGTTTTGGAAAACAAATTAGTTAAATATGTGGTTGCTAATGAAATGAAACTGTGACTCCTTCATTAACCTTGTTCATTAAATTGACTCTTTAACAGAACCCATTTAAAATGTTTAGGTACTTGAATTGCTATAATTGAAATTAGCATTTTTGCAGGTAGCACACAATAAATGGTGTTTTGAAAAAGGCACTATCAGTAGCATATTCTTTAAAAATATTAATAGTTACACAAATTTTAAGATGCAAAAAAAATCCTATTTTTTTCTATAAAGCTGTCAAGACAGAGATATATTACAATGAAATTTACCAACTAAGGGAGTTACTGAAATAGATTCAATGCTTATAAAAATTGAGAATATATTTCTAAACAAATCAATGAAATGGCATAGAAAAAAGGACACTAGTCCAGAAGTCCAAAAAAGTGAGTTCTAATTCAAGATCTGCCAGGTACTTAACTGTAAATTACTTAATCTCTACTGACCTAAACTTTCTCATTTGTAAACCCCTTCTAGATCTAAAATTATGATTTTATAACACATTTTTAAAATTACTAGGGTTCCTAAGGAGAAGATATTTGAAGAAATTAAATTACTTATGTATCATTTATAATTGATTCTGTAATTGATTCTATTTTTATCAATGTCCCATTTTGTGTGTTTACTCAAGCCAGATTTCTTTGAAATAAGAATGAAGTTTAAAAATTGGAGTCTCCTGCTAATCACTGTTCTATCTGTGCCTCAAGGAAATCTGCTATCTTTTAGGGATGCAGGTGGATACCAAGGAGTCGCCTCTAGTATCTTTATACCACCACCAAGCTATACTTCAAGATTGTCTGGTTTGTTCAAAGGAGTTTGGACCACTATCTATAATGCTGTAACATTCAAACAATTACTTTTTCTTAGTCAGAGGAGGGAAGGAGGGGATTGTTGTTAGTTCCTCATTCCCAACTTCCAATCAATTATGTCATTTTCTTCCCCATGGTGCTGCCAGCTCTGTAACCAAATTTGTTGTTTTCTTTACCTACCCAATTCCGTTCTATTTCAAGGTCTTTGGTTATTAAGAGAGGCTATTAACTCATTTTACTGGCAATTCTTAATTAATCAACTAATCATATTCAGACCTTGGTCTCAGTTTAATTTTCAAATGCAAGTTATTTCTATTTGTTGTCAAAGGAGAAATGATTTAAAAAAAACCCTTCAGGACAGAGACAGTATCAGATTTTGTAATGAAGATGATGAAGGCCATGTCACAGTCAACATACACTCAAGATTTTGGGAGAGTAAATTTCTAAATGTTGAAAGGACAGGAAATGAATAATGGTTTAACATTTTACAGAGGGTATTGGTCAAGGAGGAATGGATAGGCATCAAAAGAACGAAATTTAAGACAAACATTTAGAAATAATTTTAATAATGGAAAAGAGACTAAAATGGCAGCAAGGGGAACTCACTAATAATAAAATTCTAACATATGTCTAAGAAGAGCTTCTGAAATAGATTCA
The DNA here is from genome assembly GCF_016432865.1 of Antechinus flavipes. NCBI lineage: Eukaryota > Metazoa > Chordata > Mammalia > Dasyuromorphia > Dasyuridae > Antechinus > Antechinus flavipes. Next base: position 298,590,710 of record NC_067399.1, on the reverse strand, counting down.
AAACTATCCCAGATACTGGTATTCAGGACAGGAAACAATAGGAAAGGAAATGGCGAGTAGGTGACTTATTGACTAGACAGATTCCAGTAGGTTTTCTTCCTTTGTGCCCAGGGAAATGATAAAAATGAATCAATAATTCTCTTTTTTCCACTTGCAGCCCCCAGCCTGTGGGTCACTGCTCTTCCTTGCCCCCCACCCGTCCACTAAAGAAAACAAAACAACAACACTTTCTATTCTCTAAAGCTCTCTATTCTTCTAGACACTGCCTGCTATATTTGTTCAATAACACACAGAGATTAAAAAATATAATGATAAACTTATTTATCCCAGGTACTGACTTAGGAAATAACAAGAAAGATAAACAAACTTTTAAAGTTTGTATACCCTGAAGGAAGGCTTTGGGAGGAGTGAGGAAGTCTAAAGGGAGATGGGAAATCATGATCTGCCCACAAAGTCCAATTCCCAATTGGGCTTTTGGCAATCTCCTGAAGCTATCTCCACATGCTTGTTTCCAGCTTCTTGTCACCTCTGATTCTGGCAGACTCACTGTCCCTCCTGCCCTTCCCAGGCTGGCCCTCTGCTTCCCTTTACCATAATCCCTTAGAATAGGAGGGGCTAATTTGTCGATCCAAATCTGGCTCCATCAAGGTCAAGGCAACTCTCTGGAAGACTGAGAAAGGAAATTCTAGGGGGTCTTTCTGACTCCCAAACGGCAGAATCTTTTGGGAAATGGCAAGAAACACTGCATTTGTCACTGGAGGAAGCACCATTGGGCCTACCATTACAGAACGCCTGAAAGCCATACTTCCTGGGAATAAGGTCCTTAGCTCTACAACCATTTGAGGTGGCAAATCTTGGGGTTAACCTAATAAGCTGTTGTGGGAAACTGTCTGTCATATCTGTCTGTTCCATTAGAACTAAGGAAATGAAGATTTGAGTAAGGCTGTATTTAGATATGGTCAGCTTCTTGACTTTTCCCTCTTTTTCTGTCTATATTATTTTCCAGGAATTTTGATTCTATAACTAACTACAAAAGCCAAGTTATAACCACTATAACTTAGAATAATCCATTAATATCACATATGATATTCATTTTTTCATTCATAATCATACTCATACTTAATCCTCTTGTTAATTTTCTAATTTCATGTACTCCTTTCATATTTTATTCAATGACAGAACCAAATAACACATGGCGTATTCCAAAAGTCTTAGTGTATTTTTAAATTATTAAAAGCTTTTAAGATATTAAAGCTTTTTAGAGAATATATATAGACACATATATTTATACATACATATAGAAAATATATTTTGTTATATTGATTCACTTGAAAAATTAATATTGAATTTTAAAAAACTCTATTATTTGCAAACTCCCCAAAAATATAATGCTAGAAAAAAGTTATCATGTTAGAAAATATTTAAGTCACTCAATTTTTACCCAAATTGACTTCTAAGTAAAAATAACATAGGTATTTCCCACTTAAAAATGCGGTGTCTTTCAGCAAATGCTGAAAATTCACTTTTGTAAAGTAAAAGCTTATCACAGTCTCTGCTGACTTCTATTTTAAAAAGAAAGAAAGAAATTTCTCAATAGGCTTAATTGAGAACTTTATTAGGAGTATAAAGGTGATTATTCTCATTCCAAGATGTTGGAATTTATCAGCAACTTTGTGAATTATGGGAATGATCTCCCAGAACTTCTGCACTTTATCATAATCTATGGTCTCTCTTATTCAATTTATGTTTTTGCCCAATGAGCAAAGAAAAGTTTCTGGATTCTATGGATTTCCTGAGTCTACACCAATAGGTGATAGAAGCTTGTATTCCCCAGAAACTTAAAACAATAGAAATGAAAGGAACCTTGGGGATCATCTCCAGCATTTACTTACAACTAATCAATCACATACTCCTGCTGCCTAAAATATTTAATTCAAGTTATATCAAGTTAGATTAAAAATTTAATTCAAAACTTTATGAAGGACAAAACTGCTTACCTCATTTACTTAAAAGAGGGATACCAGCAAGACGATATTAAGAAACTGGTGTTCCGAGGAATGCCACTGAAGTGAACGCTACTATTTATGTATTTTTAGCTTGCTAATCTTACATATCAAAAAAGGAATATAAATATAAATCCATTCCTTATTTTAAATCCAGCTATTAATTTAATTAAGTTTTTCTACCTTGAGATATTATATTATCTTCTAACCAAATTACCTTGTATTTTCTAGCACTGACCTTAGCTATCTCAATATGCAACACAGATATTTTTATAGTGCAAAAGATACTGAAAGGTGAAACTATGTGAACATATTATTGAACAAAAATGTTCATACAATGGGATTCCTTCTGCCATCATGGGAAAACTAGGTACAACACCTTAGAACAATCATCAGGGGAAAAGAAACAGCAGAACAATGACAGCTATATCTGCTTTTATAAATGAATCAGGTTCCCATACTCTATTGCAGTACAAATAATTGTAGCTACAGACACTACATTTATAGGATAAAGCTATGGTTTATACTCTTTGAAGAAATGTTGCTTCACTTATTCAGTCTTAGAGGTTAGCTATTATAGTGCTGTAGCAAATGAAAAATGCATCATTTTCTGACAAGCAGTAGAGAGATATGGGAAATATGGGACATTAATGCATTATTAGTAGAGTTGTGAACTGATTCAACCATTCTATAGATCAATTTGGAACTAGGCCCAAAGAGCTATAAAACCATGCATACCATTTGACTACTACTGAGTCTGTATCACAAATGAGATTTTTTTTTAAAAAGGAAAGATAATTATATGTAAAAAATTTTTATATGGGCACTTTTCTGGTGACAAAGAATTAGAAATTGAGGGGATACCCTTCAATTGGGGAATGGCTGAACAAATTATAGTGATTATAATGGTTATTGTGCTATAAGAAATGATGAGCAGGATGCTCTCAGAGAAATCTGGAAAGACTTCCATGAGCTGAAATGGAAATGCACTGTGTACAAAGTAACAGCAAAATTATAAGGTGATCAGTTGTAAATAACTTGATTATTCTCAGCAATACAATGATCCAAGACATCTCTGAAGGAGTTATGATGAATGCTATATCCATCCCCAGAGAAAGAAATGTTGGTGTCTGAATACAAATTGAAACACACTTTTTTTCTTCATTTTTCTCAAATTTATTTTTGCCTATTTTTTTCTTCAACATTACTAGTATGTAAATGTTTTGCATGTTTACACATGTATAATGTATATGGAATTGCTTTCTCAGGGGTAAAAAGAAAGGAAGGGAAAGAATTTGGAATATAAAGTTTTAAAAACTTATATTAATAACTGTTTTGATATGTAAATAGGGAAAAATAAGATACTAAATAAACCTTTTAAAATTTGTAATTTTTCCATAGTTAGCCTTGTTAACATGAATAGATTTTCAAATAATGAACACAGAAAAAGAAAATGCTTTATTATTTTAAAATTAATGATTGTGTCTAATTTGAATAATTTTAAAAATTCCATCTCTAAACTCTACACTCATTTCTGCCAAAAAATAAGCTCTTAAAATTAATAGTCTCTCTTTATTATTGTTGTTGAGCTGTTTCAATCCTGTTTGACTCTTCCTGACCCCATTTGGAGGTTTTCTTGGTACAGATACAGGAGTGGTTTGCCATTTCCTTCTCCAGTTCATTTTTCATATAAAGAATAGATAGGGTTAAGTGACTTACCCAAGATCCAAATTTGAACCTAGGTTCACCTAACCCCAGGGCTGATACTCCTTACACTAGCCATGTAGCATAAAGACAAGGACCCAATACCCTTTTTGAAAAAACACAGCTTGCTTTCTTAAAAAGAAAAAAAAAATCTTACAAGTTCTTGAGAATCTGACAATACCAATACAAAATTTAAGGAGCAAACTATTTAATAATAAATAGCATTTATATAGTGCTTTCATTATACCAGGTGCTCTGCTAAGCATTTTACAATTGTTATCTGATTTGATAATTACAATGTCCTGGCTCACGTAGCCATTAAGTATTAAGGCTTCCACGCCTGGTTCCCTCCACCATGCCATCTAGCCATCCTGATATCTTTTTTCTTGAGTTAAGACTTGTTAGAACATTAGGAATTTTTCCCATCAAAAGTATATATTGAAGGATATGAACAATTTTTAGATGAAAAAATTAAAGCCATTTCTAATCATATGAAAAAATGTTCCAAATCACTATTGCTCACAGAAATGCAAATTAAGACAACTCTGAGATATCACTACACACCTGTTAGATTGGCTAAGATGACAGGAAAAGATAATGATAAATGTTGGAGGAGATGTGGGAAAACTGGGATACTAATACATTGTTGGTGGACCTATGAATAGATCCAACCATTTTGGAGAAAGGTTTGGAACTATGCCCAAAGGGCTATAAAACTGTGCATACTTAGCAGTATCTCCATTGGGCTTATATTCCCAAATAGGTCATAAAAAAGGGAAAAGGACCCACATGTGCAAAATGTTTGTGGCAGCCCTTTTTATAGTGGCAAGAAACTAGAAACTGAGTGGATGCCCATCAATTGAGGGGAATGGCTGAATAAGTTATGGCATATAAATTTTATGGAATATTATTGTTCTATAAGAAACAATCAGCAGGATCATTTTAAAGAGGCTTAGAGAAACTTACATGAATTGAAATGAGTAGTGAAATGAAATGAGTAGAACCAAGAGAACATTGTACATGATAATAGCAAGATTATATAATGATCAGTTCTGATGGATGTGACTCTTTTCAATAATGAGGTGATTCAGGTCAATTCCAATGATCTTGTGATGAAGAGAGCCATTTACACCCAGGGAGAGAGCTGTGGGAACTGAGGGTGGATCACAACATAGCATTTTCACTTTTTTGTTATAGTTTGCTTCCATTTAGTTTTCTTTCTCGTTTTTTAATCTGATTTTTCTTTTGCAGCAAGATAATTGTTAAGATATGTATGGAGGAATTGTAGATGTTTAACATATATTAGATTATTTGCCACCTAGGGGAGAGGGGAGAGGGAAAGGAAGGAGAAAAGAAATTTGGTTTTGCAAGAATGAATGTTGAAAATTATCATTAATAGAGTAAAAAAATAAAAGGAGAGATAAAAGTAATTTAAAAAATACTCTTAAATCACTACTGATTAGAAATGAAAAAAAGAGGATTTTAAGATACTATTTCATGCCTCTCAAATTGGCTAAGATGACAGGAAAAGATAATGATAAAGACAGAGGGAATGTAGGAGAATTGAGATGTTGATGCATTATTGGTGAAGTTGTGAACTGATTCTAATCATTCTGGAAAACATTTTGAAACCATGCCCAAGGAGCTATACCTTTTGATTCAACAGTGCTTCTACTGGATCTGTATTACAAAGAGATGATAAAAGAAGGAAAAGGACTCGCATGTGCAAAAATGTTTGTAAGCACCTCTTTTTGGAGTAACGAGGAACTGGAAATTGAATGGATGCCCATTAATTGGAGAATGGCTGGATAAGTTATTGTATATGAATATAATGGAATATTATTGTTCCATAAGAAATGACAAGTAGGCTAATTACAGAAAGGCCTGAAAAAACTTATATGAACTGATGCTGAGTGAGTGAGTAGAACCTGGCGATCACTGTAAATAGTTACAGAAATATTATATAATAGCCAACTGTGATGGACTTGGCTCTTTTCAACAATGAACTGATCCGAGGCAATTCCAATAGACTTGGGATGGAAAGTGCCATACACATAGAGGGACAGAACTATGGAGACTGAATATGCTTTTTTTCAAAACATAGTATTTTCACCTTTTTGTTGTTGCTATCCTTTGCTTTTTTTTCTTTCTTGTGTTTTTTCCCATTTGATCTGATTTTTCTTGTGTAGCATGAAAAATATGGAAATATGTTTAGAAGAACTGCACATGTTTAACTCATATCAGATTGTTTCCTGTCTAGAAGAAGGGGGAAGAGAAGTAGGGAGGGAGAAAAATATGGAACACAAAGTTTTGTAAAGGTGAATGCTGAAAATTATCTTTGCTTGTATTTGGAAAATCAAAATACTACTAAAATGTCGATGTTGTATTTTGCTCAGGTAACTAACCATAGAAGGAAAAATGGAGTTATAAAAGTAAAACTTGAAATCACATTGTATTTAGATGTAAAACAACTCTGTCAATGGTTGAGAGGAATAAAAAATATCCACCAACACTATGGCTTAAAATCTAACTATCTGGGGGACAAATCATTCCAACTTTCTGGGTCTCAGTTTGCTCATCTACAAAATTATGACTAATACTTAATTCAGAGTAATTAAGTAAAGTAAGTTTTAAGTTAAATAATTTATGTACACCTATTTTGTTATCAAATAGTACTATACAAATGTTAATTATCTTAAATATTAGATAATCTATATGCTCCCTTATAATTACCAAGAAAAAAATAGAATCAAGATCAATAACTACTGTCTTGTATTCCTATTTTCTCATCTATTTAATAGTTTTATGAGACCCTATGTACATCCAGGGCATGAGAAGATTAGAAAGAAACTTGCAGCAATATTCCACAATGCTATATTTTTACCATTAGACAGTTAACCAAAAGTTAAAGTAAACACAAGATCCCACTGTCCTTGCTGACTGTAGAGTATAAAAAAGCATCTCATTTAGTAGATTTAGGAGTCTTCAGGTTTTCCTTCAACTAGGTATCCCATGCATGCTCCAAAATTATGTAAGATTCCTTGAAAAACATAATAAAAGAGATAGTCTCATTCAATGACCTTCTTATCATTAATAAGGCATAAAACATGGAAACAATATTCTCACGAAGCAGATACAATATAGAGGAGAAGTCTTGGAGAGGTTCCAAAGAAGAAGACTTCGTTTGTAGATGAATGAAATTGTGTGGATTGCATCAAAGTTCAGAGAAAAACCTCCTGAATAAGATCTACAAAAATGTACTAAGAGCTCAGCCAAATCATCTACACAAGAAAAACTAAGTAGATCAGGAATTCTTATGGGCCAAGCTATAATATACAGTTTACATATGTATAACCACTTATTGGGACATATACCTGGGATAGATTATACAGAAATGACAGTTATCTAGGCCAAGAATTGAATAGGAGAATTAAACAGGCTCTTCTTCCTTGGGAAACTGCAAGTTTTATTAATGAATCCATTCTTCTCTCTGAAACAATAGTCCATGTTTTTAGTAAAAAGAATTATTTTTCCAATATTTTATGCTTGCAAATTATGTAGCAGTATAGCATCTGGAAACACTGAAAATATTACTTCTGGATGACAACAGTGGAGAGGTATGTATTGAGTGTAAGTAAGCTATGGCATATCAGAAACAAGGTGAAGGAGGAGAGTAAAGGATGTGATAAAAATGTATGAATAAAAAAAATAGACTGGTCACATGGTCAGAGTGAAGACTAAACAATGAATGTTACACTCTTCTGGTATTGTTAAAATATCAAAAGAAAGAAAACAAAGTCCTTGGCATGGTGGGTAGGTAGGTCCCTCATGGCAAACAGGTTGGGATGTGTTGTGGTCCTTATCACTGGAGAGAATAGCCACATTGACAAAATCACAAATCCATTTGACTATTTTTGAGAATATGAAATTTCTTCTAGTTCTTCAAATGGAGGCTTCTATGATAATATTTGACATTTCCATATGACTTTACACATTATAAAATATTTTCTCACAATTAAAACTAACTTCCTTTAAAAATGGAGGCATCCAGATGGATTTACATATAAATTCTATCAAACATTTAAAGAACAATTAACTCCAATATTATATAAATTATTTGAAAATATAGGGAAAGGAGTCCTACAAAATTCCTTTTATGACACAAATATGGTGCTGATACCTAAACCAGATAGGGCAAAAACAGAGAAAGAAAATTATAGACCGATTTCCCTAATGAATAATGATGTAAAAATCTTGAATAAAATATTAGCAAAGAGATTACAGAAAGTCATCCCCAGTTTAATACACTATGACCAAGTAGGATTTATAACAGGAATGCAGGACTGGTAAACAAACTAACAAAAATCATATGATTATCTTATAGATGCTGAAAAGCATTTGATAAAAATCTAACATCCATTCCTATTAAAAACATTAGAGAGTATAGGAATAAATGGATTCTTCCTTAAAATGATTAGCAGATTCTATTTAAAACCATCAGCAAGCATCATATGCAATGGGGATAAACTAGAACCATTCCCATTAAGATAAGGGTGAACAAGGTTGCCCACTATTCAATATTGTATTAGAAATGCTAGCTTTAACAATAAGAGAATAAACTGTCACTCTTTGCAGATATAATAGTAAACTTACAGAACCCTAGAGAATCAATTAAAAAAAGCTACTAGAAACAATCCACAACTTTAGCAAAGTTGCAGGATACAGAATAAATCCACATTAATCATCAGCATATATTTTACCAACAAAGTCCAGCAGTAACAGATACAATGAGTAATTTCATTTAAAATGATTGCAGATAATAGAAAATATTTGGGAATCTATCTGCTAAGGGAAAGTCAGGAACTATAAGAACACAATTACAAAACACTGTCCACACAAATAAAAGTCAGATTTAATCAATTGGAAACACACAAATAAAAGTCAGATTTAATCAATTGGAAAAATACCAAGTGCTCATGGGTAGGCTGAGCAAATATAATAAAAATGACAACACTTTCTAAATTAATCTACTTATTTAGTGCCACATTAATCAAACTTCCAACAAATTGTTTACAGACCTAGAAAAAATAATAACAAAGTTCCTCTGGAAGAACAAAAGGTCAAGAATTTCAAGGGAATGAAAAACAATGCCAATGAAGGTGGCCTAGCAGTGCCAGACCTAAAACTGTATTATAAAGCAGTGGCCATCAAAACCATTTGGTACTGGCTAAGAAACAGAGTAGTCAATCAATGGAATAGGTTAGGTTCACAAGACAAATAGTGAATAACTACAGCAATCTAGTGTTTGACAAACTCAAAGACCCCAGCTTTTGGGATAAGAACTCAGTATTTGAAAAAAACTGCCTGGAAAACTGGAAACTAGTATGAAAGAAACTAGGCATTGATCCACACCTAACACTCTATACCAAGATAAGGTGGAAATGGGTTCATGATATTATGGGCAAATTAGAAAAACAAAGGATAGTTTAACTCTCAGATCTGTGGAGAAGGAAGGAATTTGTGTCCAAAGAAGAACTGGAACTCCTAACTGAACACCAAATAGTTAATTTAGATTATATTAAATTAAAAAGATTTTGTACAAACAAACTAAGGCAGACAAGATTAGAAGAGAAGCAATAAACTGGAAAAATATTTTTGCATTTAAAGATTCTGATAAGGACTTCATTTCTAAAACATATGGAAAATTGACTCAAATTTATAAGAATTCAAGCTATTCTGCAATTGATAAATGGTCAAAGGATGAACAGACAATTTTCAGATGAAGAATTTAAAACCATTTCTAATCATGTGAAAAGATGCTCTAAATCATTATTGACCAGAGAAATACAAATTAAGATAACTGAGATCCTACTACACACCTCTCAGATTGGCTAAGATGACAAGAAACGATAATGATGAATGTTGGAGGAGATGTGGGAAAACTGGGACACTGATACATTGTTGGTGCAACTGTGAACAGATCCAGCCATTCTGGAGAGCAGTTTGGAACTATGCTCAAAAAGTTATCAAACTGTGCATACCCTTTGATCCAGCAGTGCTACTATTGGGCTTATATCCCAAAGAGATACTAAAGAAGGGAAAGGGACCTGTATGTGCCAAAATGTTTGTGGCAGCCCTTTTTGTAGTGGCTAGAAACTGGAAATTGAGTGGATGCCCATCAGTTGGAGAATGGTTGAATAAGTTATGGTATATGTATATTATAGAATATTATTCTATGATGAGCAGGCCTCTATTTTATAGAGGCCTGGCGAGACTTACATGAACTGATGCTAAGTGAAATGATCAGAACCAGATCATTGTACACAGCAACAAGAAGATTATATAACGATCAATTCTGATGGAATTGGCTCTCTTCAACAATGAGATGATTGAGACCAGTTCCATTGATCTTGTGATGAAGAGAGCCATCTACACCCAGAGGACTGTGGGAACTGAGTATGGATCACAACATAATATTCTCACTCATTTTCATGTTGTTTGCTTGCACTTTGTTTTTTTACTCATTTTGTTTCCTTTTTGATCTGATATTTCTTGTGCAACAAGAGAATTGTATAAATATGTTTACACATATTAAATTTAACATATTTTAACATGTATAACATATATTGGATTGCTTGCTCTCTACTGAAGAGGATGGGGGATAGAAGGGGAAAATCTGAAATACAAGGCTATGCAAGGATCAATGTTGAAAAATTATCTGTGCATATCTTTTGAAAATAAAAAGCTTTTTAAAAAAATGGAGGCATCTTCCACAAATGACCTAGCTTTAAAAAGCAGGAAATAGTTAATTAGTCATCACAAAATTATCTAGGTATTCCTTATCACTAACAATCCTATGAATAAGTAACATTTTAAATAAAAAGAGATGATTTAAATCAAAAGACTCTTATCTAAATATTCCTCCATAGCCAACAGCATCAGCATCAAAACAGATAAGCTTTAGAGAAAAGACAAGTTCAATTCTGGACATGTTGAATTTGAAGTGCTTGATAGAATCTAGGTGAAGAATCCACTAAGTGGTTGGAAAAGCAGAAATGGAGATATATTGATTGTTACCGAAAATAAAGATTTAGAAGCATAGAGATAATAATTAAAGCCACCTAAACAGATGACATCAGCCCTGAGCTAAAAGTCAGATGACATGTAGCATGGATTAGGTAAATTAGGATTTTTCAAGACAGAACTCTGCAGAGAATCTAGATTCTTCTTCTGAGATGGATGGAAAGTCTATCTTTTTAAAGTCTACCTTTAATAGACCATATATTTAAAGATAAACATGAGATCTCTAAAAAAAAAAAAAAAGAATACTGAAAAGAGTAGGAGTAAGGATGGAGCCTCGGGGAGCATGAACCCTTAAGAGAATGGTAGGATGAAGAACAACAGGTTGGAGTAGAATCAAAAGACTGAAAGGTCATGGAATTTAAGGAACAGGAGAGTATCCAAGAGAATGGGGTAGTCAATAGTCTGAAATGCTGCAGAAAGGTCAAGAAGATGAAGACTGAGAAAAGGCAGCTGAAATTTTGTAGTAAGGAAGTGATTTTACCTTGAAAAGAATGATTTCAGTTGAATGTAAAGAAAAGAAGCCATACTGAAATATTGGTGAAGAAAGATGAGGAAGTGACTGTTGGCTATTCTCAAATTAGTTGTGAATGGGAGGAGCGACATGGGATAGCAAATGGTATACCAGCTCTGGAACCAGTGGAAATCTGGGTTCAAATCTGGTCTAAATCATACAAACCTATGTGAACATAGTTAGGCAAGTTACAGGCTCTCTAGGGATCTTCTATAAAATGAGAAACTTGGCCAAGTGGCTTATAAGATGCCTTCCATTTCTAAATCTATGATCCTGTAATTGTCTGGGTGAGTAGGAAAGTTTTGATTTTGTTTCATGGATTTGGTCATAGGCAGAGGGGAAGAAAAAGGAAGGAGAGTTTGAAAGTGAAGATATATAATCAATTCTTCAAGAGGATGGTATTAAGTGTTAAAATTCATGTGTTAATACTTGGAAAAAAAAAAAAAAGCAAAACCCCAAAAACCCAGGATCCAGGACTTAAGGAAAGGAAAGGAGAATGAGAAAAGACCATGATGTTTCAAGATGGAAAGGAGAGGAAAGAAGAGAGTAGGGGAAGAAAAGGGAGGAGAGGGGAAGGGAGAGGGACCTTTTAAAGGATAGCTTCCATTAAGTGGCAGTACTATTAAAAGACAATTAAGAGGGATAGCTAGGTGGTGCAGTGGATAGAGCACCAATTCTGGAGTAAGAAAGACCTGTGTTCAAATTTGACCTCAGACACTTACTCGCTATGTGACCCTGGGCAAGTCACTTAACCCAATTGTCTCCCTCTCCCCCCAAAATAAACTTTAAACAATAAAACAGAATTAGGCAAGCCTGGGAAAAGGTATGCTCTGGGGAGAACAGTAGATCTACCTATTTTTTTTTTTTTTGCAAGGTCTAGCCCAAGTGCACTCTATCCTCCACAGAACTTTCTGCCAGATCTCCAGGTGGAAGTGATCTCTAGAAAACACTCTTTAAGACATATCATCTGAACCGTTCCGTGGCCCTCATCACATTGTACTTTGCAACTTACCCCTTTATTGGAGGGCAAATTCCCTTGAGGACAGCTACTACTATTTTTTGTTAATCTCAATATCTCCAGTGCTCTGCATGGTATCTTGTACATAATAGGTCCTTGATAATGTTTTTTCAAGTTTTAGAAATAATTCTGGTCAAGGTGAAATTGAGAAGAAATTCAGATGCATTATCCACCTTTTTCTACAGTGGTCAATTCTGAATAGACTAATGAATCAGGAATATTTTAGGTCGAGAGCCAACATAACTGCTTTTGCCATAACAAGGGAGTATATCATGTACATGTTATTAAGGATGCTCTGTACAACCAACCTCTCCAGTGATCTTTTTTCAATAACATTCTTACTCAGCTTTCAACAGCATCAAGATATAGACAGTTCATAACCTGGGCAATATTCTACCTCTTTTAGTAAATTCATAACAGGAACCCATTAAGACCAGTTGAGCCAACTGATCCATCTGTATTATACTTGAACATCTGCCAGTTAACACATTTTTCCTGGAGTAAACTTAAGTAGATTTAAAATTTTGTTTTCCATTACAGAGAACATTAACAGAAAATACTGTAAAAATGTTTTATAGTAATGTGTAACATGCTAAGGGATCACTTGGGATAAAAGGCTTGGTGTTAATGTTAATACTGTATAAGCTTTCATGCTAATAATGTGGCAAAGAGGGCAAAAAAAAAAGATGAATGTTATCTAAAACTTAACAGCCTTGCAGGTCAAATAAGGTTGATTCTCAGTCATAGAGGGTTTGATTATCTAGACATTGAATCATTCAGGTCTCCACTTTTCCTTATCTCTCTTTTTTGACTTTGTAGGCTATTTCACTATTCATTAGCAGTTTCATCAAATGTAGGTCAGGGGAAATTAAAGGAATCACTGAATTGAATTTTAAAGCTGGACTGGTTACCTTAGAAATCATCTGCTCCAAATGTGTTATTTTGTGGATAAGGACATTTGCTCAAGGTCAGACGGTTACTAAGAATAAAGCTGGGACAGATTCCTGACATTTGGATTCCCAAAGATTTCTATTGTTATTGAATTGGGAATTAGCAGTAGAAAGGAAAGAAGGAAACGGGTATTTATTAGAATACCTAGTATTAGCCAGACATTGAACTAAGCACTTTACAAATGATCCTTGCATAGCTGACCCCATTTTACAGTGGAGGAAACTGAGGCAGAAAAGTGTCCTAGGAGCAGTGAGATAGTAAATGTCAGAGGCCTGATTTGAATTTTGGTCTTCTTGCCTCCAGGCCAAGTGCTCAATACATTGCTGCTTGGAAACAGAACAATAGTCAGCCTTAGAAAATAAGTTGCTAGTATAGAAAAGAGAACCTTGGGGAAAAGTGACCCATGAATCTTAGAATTGAAGATAAATTAGCAAAAAAACTGGGCTTAGAGGATAAGCACTCAAGATCCTGGCAAAGATTTCAAAAGGTTCAGGATCCCATGAACTAAATAAAATTCTACAAAAAAGTCAGACATGAAGAGATGCAAAGCTCTCAATAAGCAACTTTTGAAGACCAAAAAAAAAAAAAAAAAAAAAGATACAACTGCAATGAGGAGAGAAGGAGTTGTCTAAAGAAATGGATGTGGATATACCAGCTACTGGTTGATCAGCTTATATATTTAACAGACATATAGGACTAAAGCTGGAAGAAAGGTCAGGTAATGCAGGAGAGGTATGAAATATGCCAAACTCATTTAAGAATATAATTAGGAACACTAAAGGAGAAAATGAGCTGGAGTTGGCAAGGCCAGCTAAAGAGAACAAAAAATATTTTTTTAACTGTTTAAAGTTGTAATAAGAAAAACAGGAGAAACACGGAAGAGCTGGGCCTGCCGTGCAACTCTTTATTTTCCTTCTGTCTGCTCTGCCAAGAAAAATGTTCTTTAGATTAAAAGGGAGATTAAAAGTAGCAGGCAGAAGAGTCCCTAGATGCCCTTAGTCAGGTTACATCACCAAGTCTAGATGAGTTACATCCAAAAGTGTATTTTTAATGATAATATTAATACATAATGTTTAATAACTGTCTTTCTGGAAAGGGAAGACATATATTTAATCTTCATTGTTTACATTATCTCTATCACTTCTTAAGTCTCAACAATTAAGAAAACAAGATAATGCTACTCTAGGTGGTAGAGTAGATAGTGTTAGACTTAATGCTAGAACCCGCACTTAACACCACATACCAAGATAAGATCAAAATGGGTCCACGACCTAGGCATAAAGAACAAGATTATAAATAAATTAGAGGAACATAGGATAGTTTATCTCTCAGACTTGTGGAGGAGAAAGAAATTTGTGACCAAAGATGAACTAGAGACCATTACCGATCACAAAATAGAAAATTTTGATTATATCAAATTAAAAAGCCTTTGTACAAACAGAACGAATGCAAACAAGATTAGTAGGGAAGCAACAAACTGGGAAAACATCTTTACAATTAAAGGTTCTGATAAAGGCCTCATTTCCAAAATATATAGAGAACTGACTCAAATTTATAAAAAATCAAGCCATTCTCCAATTGATAAATGGTCAAAGGATATGAACAGACAATTTTCAGATGAAGAAATTGAAACTATTACCACTCACATGAAAGAGTGTTCCAAATCACTATTGATCAGAGAAATGCAAATTAAGACAACTCTGAGATATCACTACACACCTGTCAGATTGGCTAAGATGACAGGAAAAAATAATGATGAATGTTGGAGGGGATGCGGGAAAACGGGGACACTGATGCATTGTTGGTGGAGTTGTGAACGAATCCAGCCATTCTGGAGAGCAATCTGGAATTATGCCCAAAAAGTTATCCAACTGTGCATACCCTTTGATCCAGCAGTGTTTCTATTGGGCTTATACCCCAAAGAGATACTAAAAAAGGGAAAGGGACCTGTATGTGCCAAAATGTTTGTAGCAGCCCTGTTTGTAGTGGCTAGAAACTGGAAAATGAAAGGATGTCCATCAATTGGAGAATGGCTGGGTAAATTGTGGTATATGAATGTTATGGAATATTATTGCTCTGTAAGGAATGACCAGCAGGATGAATACAGAGAGGCTTGGATAGACCTACATGGACTGATGCTAGGTGAGATGAGCAGAACCAGGAGATCATTATACACTTCGACAACGATATTGTATGAGGATGTATTCTGATGGAAGTGGATTTCTCTGACAAAGAGACTTAACTGAGTTTCATTGGATAAATGATGGACAGAAACAGCTACACCCAAAGAAGGAACACTGGGAAATGAATGTGAACTATTTGATTTTTGATTTTCTTCCTGAGTTATTTTTACCTTCTGAATCCAATTCTCCCTGTGCAGTGGGAGAACTGTTCGGTTCTGCAAATATGTATTGTATCTAGGATATACTGCAACATATTTAACATATATAGTACTGCTTGCCATCTTGGGGGGGGGGAGGGAGGGAGGGGAAAAAACGAAACATAAGTGATTGCAAGGGATAATGCTGTGTAAAAATTATCCTGGCATGGATTCTGTCAATACAAAGTTATTATTAAATAAAATTAAATTAAAAAAAAAAAGACTTAATGCTAGAAGACCTGGACATGCTTTAGACAAGTGTGTGATCCTGAGTATGCCATTTTATCATCATTTGTTTCCATAATCACAACTATACAATGGGGGAGAAATAATAGCAACTACTTCAGAGTGGTTATGTGAGGATAAAGTGAGCTAATATAACCCATCATTTGTAAACTTTAAAATACTAAATAAGGCTAGTTTATTATTATTGTTATTGTTCATTAATGCTAACAAGCATTTATATCTGGTTTAGAAGGCACTATGAGAGTAGAGTATGAATTTTCTTTTTTTTTCCTCATTTTTAAAAAATATTTTATTTTATTTTATTTAATAATAACTTTATATTGACAGAATCCATGCCAGGGTAATTTTTTTACAACATTATCCCTTGCACTCATTTCTGTTCCAATTTTTCCCCTCCCTCCCTCCACCCTCTCCCCTAGATGGCAAGCAGTCCTATATATGTTAGATATGTTGCAGTATATCCTAGATACAATATATGTTTGCAGAACTAAACAGTTCTCTTGTTGCACAGGGAGAATTAGATTCAGAAGGTAAAAATAACCCGGGAAGAAAAACAAAAATGCAGATAGTTCACATTCGTTTCCCAGTGTTCTTTCTTCGGGTGTAGCTGCTTCTGTCCATCATTTATCCATTGAAACTCAGTTAGGTTTCTTTGTCAAAGAAATCCACTTCCATCAGAATACATCCTCATACAATATCGTTGTCGAACCATCAGAATACATCCTCATACAATATCGTTGTCGAAGTGTATAGTGATCTCCTGGTTCTGCTCATCTCACTTAGCATCAGTTCATGTAAGTCTCTCCAAGCCTCTCTGTATTCATCCTGCTGGTCATTCCTTACAGAATAATAATATTCCATAACATTCATATACCACAATTTACCCAGCCATTCTCCAATTGATGGGCATCCATTCAATTTCCAGTTTCTAGCCACTACAAACAGGGCTGCCACAAACATTTTGGCACATACAGGTCCCTTTCCCTTCTTTAATATTTCTTTGGGCGATAAGCCCAATAGAAACACTGCTGGATCAAAGGGTATGCACAATTTGATAACTTTTGGGGCATAATTCCAGATTGCTCTCCAGAATGGTTGGATTCGTTCACAACTCCACCGACAATGCATCAGTGTCCCAGTTTTCCCGCATCCCCTCCAACATTCATCATTATTTTTTCCTGTCATCTTAGCCAATCTGACAGGTGTGTAGTGGTATCTCAGAGTTGTCTTAATTTGCATTTCTCTGATCAATAATGATTTGGAACAAGGAGTACCAATTTTCAAAAAAAAAAGAAGAACAAGAAGAGAATGAAATCAGTACCTAAGAAGTCAGGGAAGATTACTTTGCTTGCTGTTAAGACTGTAGAACATAGTAAAACATGCTAAACGAACTCCTTGAAAGGAAATTAGGTACTGGACCTAGAATAAAAGAGACTCAACTTTCTGAGTTCAAATGTGGCCTCAAACAATCTCTAGCTATATGACTTGGGCAAGTCAATTAACTCTGCTTCTGTTTCCTCATCTGGAAAATAAGCAGGAGAAGGAAATGGCAAACCACTCGAGTATCTTTGCAAGGAAAACTCCACATAGAGTCACAAAGATCTAGATATAGCTAAAAATGAGTGAACAACAATAAAACATCTTGAAAAGGAAGAAGTGAACAAAAAATCCCAGAATAACAATTCTAAAAAGTAGTGAAGAATATTACAAATATATTGTAGTTTAGCTAGAATTTAGCATTATTAAAAGTCTCTCATGCTGTCCATAGGGACAAGATGGAAAAATGTGGGCTGGGTCTATGTATGTGGAACTAGTTGAATAACTTTTGTATTTGATGCTTCTATGGGAGAGGTCAGCAGATATGTGCTTTTGCATGGGCTGCTTAATTTTTTTTTAAATTAGTGACTTGAATAAGTATTAATAAACATTTATTAAAAATTGAAAATGCAAATAGACAATTAAGATGGTCCCCATTCACATTTTCAACTCATACTGGATTCCAACATGCTCTCAGTAATCCCATCATCTTGAAAAATCACTTCAGACATGAAACTCATACCTCCAAAATCCCCCTTTCCCTTATAATTGGAGATGAACAGTGGAGGATCCCTCCCAAATCCTGCCTTTTAGGGAGGATGGCCAGAGCAGCTGTCAAGTCATTTCCCAATCAACTGCAGTCCTCCAGATCTCACCATGCCCCAGCCAAGTGCCCTCTCCCCCACTCTTAGCTTCTTCATACCTGTTCTCTTCCCTCTTTAAGTCTCAACTTCTTGAAGGCAGGGGTTATTTTGTGCTTTTCTTTGTGCCCTCAAAGCTTTGCACACTGCCTGGCATATGGTAGATGTTTAGTAATTGTTTATTGACACACATGGAAGGTTTCAGTTGAAAGTCAGATGCTAACCTCCTGTGATGGGTAGGCTGAAGCAGCAAAGCAGAGGATATCTCTACTGTCATTTCTACTGAGAGACTACCTTACTAGATTCTGTTATTGAAGCATTTCCCTGGTGAGTAGTTGGGAAGCATTACTATTCCATAGGCTTTTGGGTTCACACTGCTGGGGGTCTCTATTAGGGTTTAGGGGAGTGTGGAAAAAGAAAGGTATAGATGGCATGACAAAAACTGATGGCAAAATAGTAGGATGCAAATATCTAAAAAGGTTAGAAGATTCTGACTAATCTAAAAAGATGAAAAGTAGGCACCAGTTAACAAATGCTTTTAGGTCAGACAATTCCAAATAATTGATGATAATAATAGCTAATGTTTATGTACTATTTCCCACGTGCCAGGCACTGTGCTAAAAGTATCTATAAATTACATAGTCATATAATGTACACTATGCAGTTATATAACATATAGCTATGCCTATAATTTAGCTTTGTAATCAAGAATAGTCCTATTTTCAAAGGAAATCTGAAATTCCTTATTAAGGGCATACATATGGAAAGGATTTCAGAGGAAGGATGATGACTCTTTCCTTGCATCATGGTTATGTTCATCTATCTTCTTGTTCCACAAGATTATTCAGACAAATTATTTTCCTCATATAGACACAGTCACAAAATTACTTTCTTGATCATCTTACTTTCTCGAATGCATTTATATGACAGAATTTATAAATAAAGTTACTAGTTAATTTGAAATTAGTTTTTTCAGTCTATAGAGTTTTTTGTAAAGAAGAACAATATCTTGGAAAGTAAGTTTATTGAACTACTTGGGAGAATATGAATGTTTCTCTCTTTACTTTCTCTTCCTTCTCTCCACTACCAAACTGATATTCCTAAATGACAAGACCATGTCTCTTCCTAACTCAAGAATCTTCCTTAATTGGTTTCCTACTGTCTCCAGAGTAAGATACAAACCTCTTTGTTTGGCATTTAAAGTCCTAGACACTCTTGATCAAGACTAGCTTTCCAGATTTATTTTACATTATCTCTTTCTTGGTCCACTTCCCCCATTCCTCACCTTCCAATATGGCTCAGCTAAAATGGCCAATTGCTGTTTCCTACTAAGGATGTTCCATCTCTCTCCTATGGGCTTTTGAACAGGCTGTGTGCCCCATACCTAAAATGTTCTTCTCATATTCACCTCTTGGAATATCTCATTGCTTTTTTTAAAATAATTATAACTTTTTATTGACAGAACCGATGACTGGGTAATTTTTTACATTATCCCTTGCACTCACTTCTGCTCTGACTTTTCCCCTCCCTCCCTCCACCCTCTCCCCCAGATGACAAGCAGTCCTATACATGTTAAATATGTCGCAGTGTATCCTAGATACAATATATATGTGCAGAACTGAAGAGTTCTCTTGTTGCACAGGAAGAATTGGACTCAGAAGGTAAAAATAACCTAGGAAGAAAAACAAAAATGCAACCAGTTTACATTCATTTCCCAGCGTTCTTTCTCTGAGTGTAGCTGCTTCTGTCCATCATTGATCCAGTGAAACTGAGTTAGATCTTCTCTTTGTCGAAGAATTCCATTTCCATCAGACTACATCCTCATACACTATTGTTGGTGATCTCCTGGTTCTGCTCATTTCACTCAGCATCAGTTCATGTAAGTCTCTCCAGGCTTCTCTGTATTCATCCTGCTGGTCATTTTTTACAGAACAATAATATTCCATAACATTCATATACCACAATTTACCCAGCCATTCTCCAATTGATGGGCATCCATTCAATTTCCAGTTTCTAGCCACTACAAACAGGGCCTGCCACAAACATTTTGGCACATACAGGTCCCTTTCCCTTTTTTAGCATTTCTTTGGGATATAAGCCCAGTAGTTATCTCATTGCTTTTGAGACTTTGCATGGGTTCTATTTCTTATATTCCTTATCTCATCTCGGTTGTCAATGCTTTCTACATATCCTTAAATTATTTATTATTTACTAATCTGTCCAAGTACTGATTCCTACCTCAACCTTCTCAATAGAATGTAAATTCCTTTTGGCCTGAAATGTTTATTCATATCTGTGTTTCATCAGCACCTTAGCAATGATCTGCATACAGTAAGTGCTCAATAAATGGTGACTCAAAGTAAACTGAACTTCTTTACCTTTTATTTTTTCAATCCCTATTCTATTTGACTTCTTTGATGCCTTTTTATACTACTAATGATTCCTTGCTTTCAAACTTTTCTTTTCCTTGGCTTCACTAAGATTCTGTTACTCTGGGTTTCCATATATACATATTATGTTACTTTCCTCATGCTAACTCTCAATTTGTGAGTATTCTCTAAAGCTCAGTTCTCAACTCTCTGTTTTGTCTCCCTACTCATTCTCTTGCACTAATGAAGATTTCAAATAACACCTTTATGCCAAGGTTTCCTAAATCTAAGTTGGTAGCCCTGTCTTATTCAGGTAGGTGATGCAGTGGAATGAGCACTGTCACTGGAGTCAAGAAGACCAGAGTTCAAATATAACCTCAAACATTTACTAGCTCTGTGACCCCAGGCAACTCACAACTCACAAATGTATTGCCTCCAAAAAAAAGGTAATCCTTTGTTTCTGACTTTGTTCAGAACATTCTGAGTTTGAGGTGAAGAATAGACATGTATAATATGCATTATTTTCCTTCTAAGCTCAACACTTTCTTCCATTCCCAAATTCCCCATATATATCAATGTTATTACTCTTTTCCAAATCACCAAGCATAAAACTTGGGAGGCTTTTCCCACTCCTTCTCCTTTAACAAACTAAAGTAAAGTTGCCACCAAACCAAGGCCTGACAGCTCTGTCTCTTTCCAATTTCGACTTTTGTTTTTCCCAGTCTTCACTCTCATCTAGGTATCTATCAACTCAAAAAATGTCTAGAGACTTTTGGTTAAGAAGTCGATCTGAAAAGTTGTGGAGGAGTCTAGCTTTTGCTCATATACTGTATAGTAAAGAAGATACCAGATTCAATTAATGATCAAGAAATCCCCAAGGAAACAAGAGTAAGTTTCTCTATCTAGGCCAGGACAGGATAAAAGATATCTGGAAGTCTGTAGGCTTTAGAAGGAGAATCAAAACAGGAAAGTCAGAATGAACACAGGTAAAGAGGTTGGACGGTAGTCAGTTCTCTAGAAGATGATGCTTCGGAGGCACCTGAACCCTATCGGGCTGTGTTCTTGGGGCATAGAGGACTCTGGAAGGCCAGAGGAGGCTGGAATCTGTCAACATCCTATTTTCAGACACATCAAGATGGACAGAAGCAAAGGTAGAAGAGTCCAGGAAATCAAGAGGATGGTCAAAAAGGAGCTAACCACCTCATTCAACAATGTGAAGGGCGGCAGAATCCAGCCCTGGCACAGAGTCACAAACTGAGATTTCAGGCTAAAGATATTAGTGAGCAGAAGAAAGTGAGCATAAATAAAGAAATGCTACATGTCAAGAAACACCAAGGAAGAAATCCAAAAGACAGAGGAAATATATAACAATTGTAAACAAAATTCAGACACAAATAGGGATGATCATAAGAATTCTGGAAATATCTGGAATAAAATGAAGAAACAAAATGAATTCAGGGTCTCAAAGGGAAAAAAAAAAAAAAAAACAGAAGTTGGATAACGTGTAAAATCCCTGATAATTAGGAGGGAGCCATGAAATCTAAATGCATCCATGAAATAACAAGAAATAGTAAGGTAAAAAAACAAACAAACAACAACAACAACAACAAAACAAAACAGAACACTGAAAAAAAATAAAGAAAATAAGTAGAATAAAAACCAAACAACAAAATAGGTTTTAGGTGACAATTTAAGCATTATCAAATAACTTGGAAATAACGATCAAACAAAAAGTCTAAGTACTATATTTCTTTCTTCTTTGTTATTCTAAACTTAACCTCTTTGCCAAGAAAACTCCAATCAAAGTCACAAAGAATTGGATATGGCTGAAATGGCTGAACAAAGCAGTACTTAGGGAAAAATGTATTGCTCTGGATACTTTCATCAACAAAGGACAGAAAGAATATGTTGATAAGGCAACATATTTAAATGATTATACACTATGACCAGATTGGACTTATACCAGAAATGAAGGTTGATTCAATAGGAGTAAAATAATGAAAATAATGAATACATGAATAAGAAAAATAAAAATTACATACCTACATCTATAGATTCAGAAAACATTTATGACAAAATACATCTATCCTTTATGTTTAAAAACACCAAATAGCATAGGAATAAGTTGATCTTTCCTTAATATCACAAATAGTATCTATTTAAAACAAAGTCATCAGTATATCTAAAATAAAGGAACTTGAAAGGATAAAATTGGTTATAACAGATGGATGCTTATTGTCATTCCTTTTATTTAATATAATTACAGAAATGCTAGGAATAAGACAAAAATTGAGGCAATATAAATTGACAAAGAGAAAAAAATATTGATTTTTGCAGAAAATCTGAAGTTCTACTTAGAGAATTCCAGTCAACTAAAATTAATTAAAACAATAACTTCAGCAAAATAATTTTGCAGTATATAAATCTACATACATCTTCAGTCATTTTGTATGTCATTTAAAAATAGCAAAAATAGATAAGAAATAAATGTCTACTCAAAATAGCAACAATATATATAAAATTTGGTATTTTACCCACTCATATATATATATATACAGAAACTATAGGAACACAACTACAAAATACTCTTCACAGAAATAAAGGCAGATCATAATAAGTGATTTCATTTATTAATTACTCATGCCTGGGCTATTCTAATACAATGAAAATTATCTAAATTAATTACTTAAATCAATTTACTTATTCAATGCAAACTACCAATCAAACTACCAAAGATTTATTTTACAGAAAATACCATAATAATTCATCTAGATGAACAAATAATCTGGAATTTCAAGGAGAATAATGAAAAAAAGTAGCAAAAAGAGGGGCTCATGATATTTCAAACGATACTGCAAAGTAGTAATCATCAAAACTATTTAGTATTGGTTAAAAACAGTGAAGTTGATTAATGAAATAACATACATAACAGAGAAACAAACAAACCCAATCACACAGTGTTTAATAAACTTGAAGATCCTACCTACTGAAGTGAGGTCTAGTCATGACAAAAACTGCTGGAGAAGTTGCAAAGTCATTTCACAGAAATTCCTTCATGAAATAAATCTTATCAAAAAGTTCTCAAAGTACAGAAGATATAGATATAAAAAGTCAGATCAAATGTGGAAATAAGTTTAATGTGATTGTACATGTATAATCTCAATCAGATTGCCATCTTGGGGAGAGGCAAGGGGATAAGGGAAAAAAAAACAGAAACCAAAGTTTTATAAAGTAAATGTCAAAAACAAATATTAAAAAAGTTAGATCATAAAAAATTTAGAAGAACAGGGCAGGAGATACCTTTTACAACTATGGATAGGGGGATAATTTTTCACTAAACAGCTCACAGAGATAAAAATGGCCAATTTTGTAAGTTAAATTGAAGTTTTTCTCACTGATAAAATCCAAGTTAGACATAGACTAATATCTAAAACATTGGTCATGGAAAGTTATTTAGATGCTAAATATAATAGTTTATATAGATAGATAGACATTAAAACACAGAAGGCCAATATGAAGACAGATATGGTAAGCTAAGGAAAATGTAAATTTCGATTAGACTAGAAATGGGAAAATCAGAACTCAAACATTTAGAAATATGAAATGGAGGCAGCTAGGTGGTACAGTGGATAGTGTATTAGCCCTAAAGTTAGGAGGATCTGAGTTCAAATTTGATCTCAGACACTTAAAACTTCCTAGCTCTGTGACCCTGGACAAGTCACTTAACCCCAATTGCCTCAGCAAAACAAACAAACAAATAAATAAATAAAAATTATGAAATGGCTGGATTGTAAATAAATAATTTATTTATAGGTGATGAAAATGTTAGTCTAAGGTTTGAAAACAGAAATAAAAGAAACTTTATTTATAGTGATCAAGTACATGGAGGAGTTTTAGAGGACTGGAATTCTATCTTAACTATATTGATTTTGAGGGGAAGGAGAATGTAAAGTAAGGGGTCATAATGATGCTGATTGGCAGGAAACATTCTGGGTTCAGATTGATTTGGAAGTTACTGTTAGAAGGAGCTGTCAAGTGGATGAATTCTGTACAGGAGGGTATAGAGATCTCTAGGGCAGAACCTTGGAAATTATGTTCATTATCCATGATAATAATATTAAAGAATTCATACTATTAGAGCTGGGATAATCATTATAAACCATATACTCAAATATCTTCATTTCAAAAACTATGAATCCATAACCTAGAGATCAAGTTTCTTGTACTGTATATAGCCAGAATTAGAATTCAGGTCTCTAGGCTTCCATTTTAGGATTTTTTTTCTACCATGGGGCTTATATGGAGGATTTATGCTTAAAAATTAAAGATTCTCAACCAAGGGGATCAGATATAAGATATCTTTCAACAGGGGCATGACGCAGGTAAGGAGAAGGCTAGAAAAATTTAAATACTAAAGACATGAAAGAGGGGGGAAAAGGATATTATGAAAGAGAAACAAAGATATTCTGAAAAGGGAAAACAAAGAGCCCATTGAAATAGGGATCAGCAGAAAGGCTCATGAGAACAAACTTCTCTTCCTTTACAATTCTTTGGATAAAACAGGACCATGCCCAAGAGCCTGCAAACATAAGCAATATTGGAAAGGATTAAGAGGAAAAGAAGGGAAACTTAAGAGGCTCTGTGCATTTAATCTATGATCTACGTCCAAAGGTTTAGATATAAATAAACAGAATGGAGTTTGGAGACAATACCACAGAGGTTGACAATATGAAAATTTAAAAGTTATTATGTTTTAATGATTAAAAATTATACCTATGAAGCATAAGCTGTGACTCAATCAAGAGTAAAATATAAACTAATCAAAGGCTACTGATTTGAGGAAAGAGAAAAATCAACTTAAGTTGCACCAGTACTATGAATTAAGCTAGCAAAGTATTTTACAAATAGAAATGAAGGTCGGGGGGGGGGGGGGGGGAGGGATATGAAAGTTTGGACAGAAAAAAAACCCTAAACTTCACAAAGTTAAACAGACAAAACACAAAGCTAAATAAACAAAAGCTAAATCAAATAAATATACTTTGCAGTGTGTCCTGGAGGGCTGCCAAGAAGAGTGAATTTCAACAAAGATGCTCTGCCACCAGTTCTGAAACCTTCAATTCCAGAAACCAATATCAAGAGCACCCTAGCCAATCCTAATTGACATAAAATATAGGGAATTAAAAAGCAGCTTCAGGGACATTTTTTTCAGTTATACATATTAATACATTCACCAGGATGTGATCACCCTTGAATTTAATTTTTTCATAGTAAAAGTAAAAAGAATTTTAGAAGGTGGGTCAGAAGATCTGCCACTAAGTAGTAATGTAAGTATCCGAATAGCTAACTAAATATCTTGAAGAGGTCACTTCTCTGCTGTCCAACTGTTCCTAATTTACAAAATGACTTAATAGTTGCTAACATCCTTTCCAGGTCTAAGTTACTATGATTCTACTATGCCCAGCCTTATAAAGGCCATCATATTTAACCTATGCATTTATATTCAAATTTTAATATTGATCAAATGCTGGCCAAGTAAGGAGTCTGGAAAAAAAGAATTGTAAGTATGTACGTTCTTTTGGTTAGCATTAACTGGAGATCCTAAATTTAGACTTATGCTTGGCTGAAAACACTGGGGAACATGAGAATCTAGAATTCTAAAGTTTTCCTATGCATGTTTTATTTTCCTGTTAGGCTTCTTTAAAGCCCTTTTAAAATATAATTGTTAAAATTTGAGGGGCATTAACAGATGAAAAGTGGTTATGGCATAATGGATAAAAAGTTAATCTTGGAGATAGGATGAACTGAGTTCAAGTTCTATTTTGAACCAAAAATTGACTGTGTGATTCTGGGCTGGTCATTTAACTTCTCACTGCTTCCAGGTCTCTAAGTTGTAGAACAGGGGAAGAACTGCATTGATAGAGTGAGTGCCCTTGCTAAGAGCTCTTTAAACCAATAAAATCACAGGAATAATAAAAAAAAATTAAGCACACATTTATGATCTGATCTCCCAAAAGATAAAAGGAAGAAACAAACAAAAACGCCTATTTAAAACAATAAAAATTTAAATTATCTCCCTGGATGTAAAATTAAAGATGAAAGATAAAAAACTTGTGTACATGACTAATTGTAATGATGAAAGAATGCAAGACAGTTGCTTAAGAAACGAAAACAACAAAGGGATAAACTACTGCAGGCATCACCAGAACTGGAATGACATTGCACTGTGTACTATATTGCCATGGCAACTAGCAATGGGAAGATGAATGTTTCATATTCACTCAGCTCTGCAGTACATGTCTATAAATCAAACTTGCATAAAGAACGCAAGATTTCTGCTGTGGGCTGTACCCAGAGCCAGTTTATTTTCCTGTTACTGTATAATTATGGAAAAGAAGCACAAAACAATGAGATCATTTTTAGCATGGAACAAAACTAAAAATTTTTTTAAACATTTCTGGCACATGATTCCATTCCATTCATCTAGCAGGAGAAGTGAAACAACAAATTCAGGGTGCGAATGGAAATCCTGTTTGCATATAGTCAGTAAGAATAGAGATACTTGTCTGGTGGGGTGAATAATTAACTATATGAGATGGGCACGATTTCCCTAGCCTTTATTATTGTTTAAAATGCATTTAGGGCATCTTGATTATTAATTCATTCCAAATTGCAGCCTAAGTTTTCATAGCATTGTCATTTCATGCTCAGCATCAAGTTCATTAGGAATAAAAAACTATTATAGTTCCTTTGCTTATATCAAATAAATCTCATATTTTAAGAATGAAAACAAATGGCTATATTTCTGTACATAAAAAATTATCAGATTGTGAAAATCAAAAATGTGTGCAATTTCTTAAAAACATTTCTTGGGCAATCATATTAAACTATATACCAGCTAAAGCACTTTTTTAATGGTCACATGATTTCATTGGCCCTTCTGAGTTTCATTATAAAGAAAAATTTGGCAATTTAGCCAAGAAAGCACTTTTATAACTGAGTTTCCTATGTAAGTAGTATATTCATATATATGAATAACTTATATCAATGTAAGTCAAACATCAAGTTCCTTTCTCTTATATACTTACACAATCTACTTACATATTTATATTTATATCTATATCTATTAATAACTTATTTTTTAAACAATCTAAGTCAACCATCAGGATAAAGGCTCTTCAGGAACAAGTATACCCAGTGATGGTTTGCAACTATTTTTTCTTAAGTCCTTAGTAATGGGAATTATTTCTAAAACTTAAGAAAAGAATTAGACTCCCTTTTCCTTGGTGGGAAATATTCTGTAATCTCAGATCTCTTTCCTTTCCTCAAAAGTGCATAGACAGAGGGGCAGCTAGATGGCGCAGTGGATAGAGCACCAGCCCTGAAGTTAGGAGGACCTGAGTTCAAATATGATCTCAGACACTGTCTAGCTGTGTGATCCTGGGCAAGTCACTTAACCCCAATTGCCTCAGCAAAAAAAAAAAAAAAAAAAAAAAAAAAAAAAAAGTGCACAGACAGATTCCAAATGTAAGCATACTTGGCTTAAGGTCACATTTTTTTTTAAAAGAATTAATCAATCAATAAGCATTTTTTATGCAACTAATATTGACTAGGCCCATTAGTAAATTCTATAAAAATGAAATAATCCTACTCCTAAGGAGCTTATATCCTAATGGGAGAGAGAACAAACACAATCTATAAGTATATGCAGAACAAATGTAAAGAAGATGCAGAACAAATGTAAAGAAGATTAAGACAAATAAATACAAAATAGTTAAATATAAAAAAGTTTGAAAGGGAGGGCACTAATATTTTGGAAGGAAAAGGCTTCACTTAGAAAAGTGGTGACTGACCTTGAAGAATGAAAGGGTTTCTATGAGGCTCAAATAAGGAAGAAGTATGTCTAGGCATGCTGGTAGGACTAAAGCATGTAGAAGTAAGATAGAGATGTATATGAGTTACAGAAAGAAGTATAGTTTGGACCGACGGCAGAGGAGAAGAGAAATGTCCATTGAAGTTGGAAAGGGAGGTAGGGCACATGTGGTGAAGGCTGTTAAAAGCTAAAATGAAATCTATATTTTATCCATGAGGCCATAGGAAGTCAATATAATTTATTGTGTAGAGAAGTGATTTAAGGAAAATCACTTTGGAAGAATGGTGGAAAGAAGGAAGTTCGAAAGAAAGGTTTAGGAGGAAATCAGATAAAGCTCTATCAACACCTCCACCACCCAAATTTACAACTTCCATGAAAAGATGTCACATGTTCTATTTCCTTCTCTATTGGTACAATTTTTAACAGGAAGGTTGCTCTTCTTCTTGCCAACGCCAACCTTTCCACTTGATTCTTTGATTGCATCTTATGTTCTTCAGACCATGTCCCTTTGGTCACTGTTACTCCCCTCACTTTGTTTCTTTAGCAAATGACACCTTTCTTGCTTTCTACAACTATGTCCGTGTATTCCCAATCATAAAAAACCAAAAAGATATCTTGTAGGTATCTTTTTGAGTTATTTACTGACTTTCTTGGTAAAATGATGGAAAGGTAATTTTTTTTGTCTTTTCATTTCTAAATGTAACGTGTTTTAAAGTTAACATGTTTCAAAACACTTATTGAATTGAATACCATATATTTTAAAGTGGCTTGGTTTAAAGTGGAGTTGGTATTAGCTTTCCATCCTTAATTTATTTCCTCTTCTATTAAAAAGAAAGGCTAAAGTGTGGGAATTGGGAATGTGGAGGGGAGGACAAAGGAATGCATGTTTTGGGGATTGAATATAACATAAAAATAAAAGTCATCAATAGGACTTCAAAAATTATACATGGGCATGAGTTTTTTACTAACAGGGATGAAGGGAAAGTGAATTTAATCTCTCAGTTTCTCCATTCAGGTAATAATAGGAATAAATAATCCCTGTAACACTTAACCTATAAGGTTATTGTGAAGATGAAAATACTTTTAAAACTGAAAGCTTTTTTATGAATGAGAATTAGTAGTACTACTGCTATACTACTGAGATGACAAATATAATTATGACTACTAGTCAGTCAGTAAGCATTTATTAAGCACCTAGTATGTGCTAGTCACTATGCTAAGCAATAGGGATGTAAAGAAAGGCAAAAAATAGTCCTGTTCTCAAGGAGCAATCTAATTTAACTACTTAATTTCATTAGTTTCACAGTATTTGTAAAGTGACAAAACAGCTTAAGGATCACAACATCATCTAAAATTATACCTATATATGTTTTTATATGTTTAATATACATATGCATGTATATCTATATACATACACACATAAGCATATTATAATTATGAATCTTGCTGGGCCACCACAATGTTTTGTCATAACCAGCTTGCATATACTGGCAACTGGTAAACTGGGGGTGCAATCTATGAAAATGAGGAAAACAAGAAACTTAAAGAGGTTAAAGAGACTACTCTAGTAATTGGCTCTATGTATGATTTTTATGTAAATCATTTTACTTTTCTGTTCCTTAGTTTCTCATCTATTAAAAATAGGCTCCAAAATATTATGAATCTGTGACTTATAATATGTTCTAACTAGTGAATAGTAGCTGATCCTGTTTTGGCTGTCCATGGCTACAAAAGAGAGGTCTAAAATAAACTCATCTACTTAAAGATTATATAAATGATCAATTATCTATGTCTTGAATAGACTACCTTTGGTAACATCATACTATAGCTGATCCCATTTTATATACAAGATTCAAGGAGTTATGTCCTGTTCTCAACTGGTAGGTTTTCTGTTAAATTATGAATAATCAAAAGGTGTACCTTGCATGATGGGAAACTGCCATTTTGCTTTAAAAAAAAAAAACTACTTTTCATCAACATAGTACAGAAATGGCAGATGTGAATACAATTATTATTTTTATTTAAAAAGTCAATATATTATCCAGATCAGAACTGTTTCTACCATTTGGCATTAACAATTACTTTACCTTCACAGCCAGGTAAGCATATAAGAGGCTAATTGGGGTGGAATCTAATGCTACAATATTATATGTTTAAAGTTTAATACTTAATGTAAGGGTTAAAAGGAATTTTATAGAATTTTCATTAGCGGCTATTTATATTGGATATTAATTATGGTTGGCTAACCCTCAAGATGTAAAAATTTGGCATTAACCTTATGGTATAAATATTCTGAATTTAATATAGATTTGTTAAACTAAATCTACAGAGTAGATACCATTTAGCTTATCTAGTTTATCATGAGAGCATTTAGCACCACCCACTGGCTAAAAAGTTCCACTGCAAAAAAAAAAAAAAACCCAAAACTTTCCTTCAAGTCAATATGCTTTGAATATTAGAAATTTCTAAATGTATTACTTTTAACTTTAAAGCAAGATAATTTATTCATCATTAAACATAAAATTAGGAAGAACTTAACTCTTAAAACCTAAGAATGTGATATTCCATACTTTTCTCTGGTTTGTTCACATAAAAATTCAACTAGTCCAACAGAAGATGAGAAACCATTCCATGGTAATACTGAAATATATCAATTGGTCTGATTCCTATGATGTGGGTCTTTCCTTAAATGATATAGATCATGGTTCCTTCATGTCATGAGCAAAACTGACTTCTACAATTCATTCCACATATTCAATATTGAGGGAATAGCCAATGTGCTGTGGGTTTTCCATGTAGTTTCTTTACATTAGGCGAATAACCTAATAGGTTATACAGGATACCCACTGGTTATATCTTGCTGTAGTTATAAGAATGGCCATTAAAAAAAACTACGCATGTATTTCAAATAATATGTATTTATTTTCTTTCCTTTCTATCTCCCCCCAGCTTAGAAAAAATGAACAACAAAACTCTTGTAACAAATAATTATGGTGGAGCAAAACAAATTCCCATACTGGTTATGTTTTAAAAAATGAGTCTCATTTTTCATATTTAATTTATCGCCTCTCTGTCAGGAAATGCCAATTGTTTTTATAGACCTATATTTCACAGATATTTCGTACGCAACTTCTGCATGATTTTTTAAGTGTAATATGTTACTGTTTGCTTTTGCCCACCATGCATCTCTTGGAAGCCTTTTAGGTTATCTTCAACTTAAATTCTTTAGAGACTGCAGTATTCCATGATTTGTGACCATACATCACTGCTATAAATGAAATCAGAAGACAAAAGGAAGTTATAGCTAAATGGAAAGATGGCTTACAGGTTTTTTGTGGAGACAGAGTTGGTTTTATTGTGCATCCAGGCAACAAGGAACATTATTTACTGTGACATTTGATCATCCATATTGTTGGTCTCATGTGATCTATTTGCAAGAAGACCAATAAGAAAATAATTGTAGTTTATGATTTGACATCACTTGCAGAGGATGAACAGAGAAAGAAATTCTATGAGAACATGATAAGACTCTTTATATTAAATCAATAGACACTTAGATACTTGATTACTTCAGTACTTATGAGAAGATAATAAAAATTTGGTAAAGTCATGGTAAATATCCAAATATGCCAAAAAGACATGGTGAAAAACATGAAGAAAAATATGGTTAAGGCATGAAGAATGAATAAGATCAAATGTTTGTAGAATGCCAGAAGCCCTATGCCTATTAATCATGAATATGTTATTTAAGAAAATAATTCAAATATTGAACGTAATGAGCAATAATAAATGATATCACAAAAACCAAAACTTATCATATTTTAACAGACAGAAAAGTGTTAGTAATGTGGGAACATTATACACTCAACTTGACAGAATAAAGCTCAAATAAATAAGGATAAAATTAATTTAAAACTAGATAAAAATAAGAAAAATACAACTATATAATCAAAATAACTCCAACTTCACCTATTTAAAAAAAGTTCCTGTTGACAAAAGATGGTAAATAGATAAAAAAAAGAAAGGGCATTAAAACAATTATAATTTAGGACAGAAGTATTGCTGATATAAATCAACTTCCATGACAAGGAGACCAGAAGATTCTAGAAACTTCCTGGACCAGTGGGACAGTAAACACTTCATCTTCTTGTCAAGCATGGAACTATGGCAGTAAAAGGCAACATGGTTTAGAATATAAAATGGTTTGCAAACCTTATTGATAGCAGAAAATTACAAGCAGCATTGCCTTTAACAAGTGAGAAGATAATGGAAAGAAAAATTTTAAAGAAAGCTTAGTAAAAGACCTAATTAAGGAAAATCATCTCAAAGGCATTTAAGGATGAAAATATTGGAATTACAAAAAATAAGTAAAAGATGGAAAAGATTTGCAAATACTACATACTCCTTTTGCCATAAAATCTGAATAGTCACATCATGGTCCCTGATGTATTGACAGAAAAAATGGAATTGGTATTAAAGAAAACTAAGATTGGAAACAGTAGCTGAATCAGACCAAAAAAAAGGCAGAATAGAAAAAAGTGACATAATTTTGAGGGCACTGAGGGAATTGATTGTCAAAGTATATAAAAAAAAGTAATTTGTGAAAGATGAGAAAGAATTGTGGTCCAAATTATTGCTTAAAAAAAACAATCAAGAAAATATCAGTAACTACTGAACCTTAAGTCTATTTTCCCTTCTATATAAAATTTTTGTATAGAATCTGCAGTGCCATTGTGGGCATATTTGATGACAGTATTAGAAGGGAAGAGGCAAAATTTTACAATAGATATTTCACAGATAACACATCTTTACAATCACACAATTGACTAAAACAACTAAAACAAGTGACAGAATCTCATTGTGTTTATTATTTATTATTTTAAAAAGCATTTGTTTGAGTAGAGCAAAATAGCATCTGAGAACATTCTCCCTTCAACCAGTTGTCTCCCATGCATATGTCAAAATTATGTGATACCTCAAAAGATGTAAAAGACATATCAATTTTGTCTGATAACAGCTAATTATTAATATCAAATAAGGTATAAAACAAGGTGACATGTTTGCCACTATAAAAGAGGTCAATATGAGATCCAGATTGAAGAAGGATTCCCTATATATATATAGTTAGGCTCTACAGATGTTCTCGTGTGTAGAAGAGATCATGCTAATTGGATCAAATCCTGAAATAGTGAGAAATCTCTTAAATGAGAACTGCAAGCACTCAAGGTATCTTTGCTTAACTATTCACATTGTTAAAAACATGTGAATGAAAAATGCCTACTATACAGACTATCACATGCTATTGAGAAACAGTTCATAAATTAGGATCTATTTATTTCTTTGTCTATACTACTTGAGAAAGACTCTGAAAATCTATCTATTTATGACAGACTGAAATAGGCCCATTTGCAGATCTCAGAACTAAATAGATAGTAGCCTATAACGCCTTTGGGAAATTGCATAGTTCTTTTAATGATACCAACCTTAGGCTCATAACAGCAAAATTCTAGTAAGATTGTGTGACTATATGTCATGGAATACTGTAAATTCCAAAATATTTATAAAGTAGAAAGTGAGATATGTAGAAGATATGAGCAAACTATGATAGATCCTGAAAAATATAATAAAGTAAAAATAAGATAAAAAGATAATATAAGAAAATATAAGACTGAGGGAAAAAAGTCACATATGTAGCAAGAAGGATAAGGGACTTATCTATATATTCCATACAATGAATATGAATGGAATGAGAAGACCACATCCAGAATGTGTAGTGAATTTATAGAAGACATAGCTGAGTCAGAGCAGACAAAGACTGATATGGCCATACATATGTGTATCTGGGTGTGTATCTCTCTCTTTGCCTCTTCTCCCCCTCCTTCCTCTTTTCCCTCTCTCCTTATCTGTCTCTCTTTGCCACTCTCTCTCTCCCCTTTCCTTCTCCCTCCCCTGCCTCTCTGTCCCTCTCTCTCCCTGTCTCCCTCCCTTCTCTCCCCTGCCACTCTCTCTTTCCCTTCTCCCTCTCTCTCTCTTTTTCTCCTCCCTCCTTCCTCCCCTCCCCCATCTATCTATGTAAATACCTGGCAGATGGTGAGAGATTTTGGAAGTTGTAAACAAAAGGAAAGGCTCCTGCCCCAAGAATGTGGCAGATTCTCTGGTCTATCCCAGAGTTAAGTCATTTCCTAGAGAACTGAACAGAGGAGAGGAATGTCAAAAACTCTGAACCCAAACGCATATATCACATAGCAGTTAGATGCCCAGAAGAACAGAGTTATGGACTTGCAGCTAAAAAGACCTGAGTTCTAGTCCTGCCTTAGAAGCTTTTCACAGCTGGGTGACACTCAGTAAGACATTCCTTATTTCCTGGCCTCAGTTTCCTAACCTGTAAAAAAATGATAATAAAAGCACCTACCTCCCAAGACTGTTATGAGGATCAGAGGGATATAGCATATGTAAAGCTTCTGGCAAATCTTTGAGTGCTAAATAAATACCTAGTTATTGTAAGAGTTCATAGTTTTGAAAAGTATTCACATAGATAAGAAATACAGTAATGTCAAGATTTGCATCCAGATTATCATCCATAGAGAATGAGAAACAAAGGAAACTGTTTTCTCTAAAGCCAAATGTTTTGAATAGATGAATGTTGCTCACACATTAATAACTCCTTAGATGAATGAAAAGATTAACAATGATTAATCAATAAGAAAAAAGCTATAATGAGAGTTTTATATTTTGTAGTTGGTAAAAATGTATAAGTGTTACAAGTAGAAGAACAATTTGTTCAACTATATATGTAGATGAGGACTAGGTTGATTCAGCAGTAACATTTGTTAAAGCAAGAGGATAAAAACAAAGCAGGAAGGGAGAGATGTTTAACATAGTAATTGTGTCCTAGGAATACTATTTGCCATACAGACAGACCATATTTGTATTCATTCTGTATTGAACACTAAAAGATATCTGCAAAGCAGAGATGATAAAGGAGATGGTTAGTTATTGTCTAGGGCAGATACTGGTAGGAAGAATTCCGAAGTTTGAGGAGATCTCATAAATTTAATCTTACATACTCATGTGAGTGGAAATGGAAACCCTAAGGCACTATGATTTGCTTGTCAGGTGGTGGGAAAACTAGCACTAGAACTCAAGTCTGATTCACATTTTCAGGCTCTTTCCACTATACTATCCTGCCTTCAACACAGTTCCAATGTTGTATCTGAGGAATGAATGTTGAAAACAAGATTTATCTGAGAAATCAGCAACATGGTATGGTGGAAAGAGGGCTGTACTTGCAGGAATGGTTTGGGTTCAAATCCTGCCTAAACTAAGCCTTTGACATTGTGTGTAGTCATGGCTAAGTCAAATGATCTTTCTTAGTCTCATCTACTTTATCTATAAAATAGATGATAATCATATCAATATCAATCTAACAGGATTGTTGTAAAGAGATTATGTATTATCTCTTTATAAGAAACTTTGAAAACCTGAAAATATTATTTAAGTGTGAGATGTCATTACTATCATTAGGAATATGCATGATATACACATAGCAGAGAACTGAGCAAAAGATAGTTTTTACCCCTAAAATAGTTTAATGACAGTTGAAATAGGGATGGGTCATTCCCTTAACCAGGTAATCAAAATCCTTAATTAAAACCTTTTTGACTAATGATAATGTATTCTGATTGATGAGATCTAGCCATCTTATTCTTATTCCGAAAATTATACATAGGATATATAAGAAGTCAATATTTTCATTATGTTAGTTAGAATTACTGCCTTTTAAGATTTGTTTTCTAGTATGGCTATTTGAACTTACAGAGACTGATTCGAATGGTTTAAATAGTTGGGTAAAGTAAACTATCAAGCCTCAAAGATAAAGCTATAAGTATCACCAAGGCAACAAAATCAGTCCTCTGTAGAATTCATCCTTTATGGGATGAGTAGCATGATGAATTCTAATGATGAATATGAAGAACTGCAATCAGATGCAGAAAATTACTCAGAGTATATTACACAAGAATTTCCCTTTAGCGAAAGTAGACATAGGGTCAGTTTAAAAAACTCACAATATACTTCTCATGCAATTGTGCACTAGAATAAATGACTAAGTGGTCAAAGAAATCTAGTGGCAATAAATAGCAAGGTTCATGCTGCAGAGAAAATGAGCACCTTCATAAAAACAGATAAACTCACAGCTACATTTCATTGTCTTTCAAATTCAAACATTAGGTATTAATGATTCATTACCTGTATGACTACAAATATCACAATAATCAGCCTTTTTGATACTGTGCACACATGCATGTAAATAGAGACAAATCTGAGAAGTGAGTAGTGCTCTATGCTATGACAACAGAGGAGGCAGTCATTGTAATGGTCTTCACCTTAAGGTCAATGTGATTAAATTTATGTATATACACAAATATATAGACATATATACATATGTATATACATACATACTATATACACACACAATGATGTGTGGGATGGTGACTGACAAATCTTTGTTTGAGACTGGAGGGGAAAATACTGTGAAACAAGTCATTACAATGGATATTGATAAGAATTGACTGCAGACAAGGTGTAGACTACAAAAAGTGGGCCTTTTCTCAAGAGTTATAGATGAATGTTTTGATTTGAAAATGCTATCTTAAATCACCTCTCTTTAGGCTTCTCAGAACTGAAACACTCTTTCATTCAGTAGAATAGAGAGCTTAACAACCCACAAATATCCAAACTCAAATCAATCCCTTCCCTTGGTTGTAGTGGGAAGGGAGATAATCTTTTTTTTTTTTTAAATTCAAACACCAAGTTCCTATCCCCAGTAATGATCTTATATATAAAAAGGCATTATTTATTTTCACTTAAAAAATAAGTTCTATTAATTCTTTTTGTGCCTTTTCATAGTGGCCATTTCTGAGGATGGCTCCCTCCCTTTACTCCAATCAGAATGAAACCCCTCATTTGCAATCAAATTAGTTAAGCAGAAACAATTGACACAAAGACTTATTGGACCATGTATGCAACCAACATTCTGCTTCTTTAGTCTCCTGTCTCTCTTCCAAGAAGAGGGAGGAAGGCTTCATTAGGTTTCCTAGGACTAAGGTTAATTATTATGATCACTTAGAATTCAGCTTCCAATAAAGAGATGATTCAACTGAAAGTGACGGTTATGCTTTTTTTCACCACTCCTACCAGTTAAAGGTTTTTCATGTGGACTTTGACCTCTAGTATATAAACAAATGAGATTTCTTGACTCTCAGAGTTGTAATATAGTGGTTGCTAATCATCTTACTTTGGGAGTAGAGAGCTTTGTAACACTTTGGTATTCTTACTTTATATCAAGGATTGCATGAAGCCTTGGTATTCACCACTTGATTGATGATTGGGAACGAGGAAATCAGAAAGTAGGCCTTTTGAGCTTTTGCATGTTGTTTCATCACTAGGGAAAAGAAAAAGTAGCCTAGAACTATATGCCAATTGTCAGGTGGTGAAGGAAACAGAAATTTCACTGCTTACACTCAGAAAGAGAAAGCTCCAGGCATTTAGAGGTAAACATATCCCAGAGAAGAGAAAAATTCTAGCTCCCAATACTATAGGGTGCCCTTCTTCTCCATTCACAACAGATAACATTTAGTCACTAAGTCATCAAGCAAATTAAGTTCTCTTTATGTGCCAAAAACTTTATTCGGGTCCTCATCAACTCTTATTAGGACTATTGATCTCCTTGTCTTAACATTCTTAACTCAATTTATTCTTTTTGTTTGTTTGTTTGTTTGTTTGTTTTTTTAAATAACTTTTTATTGATAGAACCCATGCCAGGGTAATTTTTTACAGCATTATCCCTTGCATTCACTTCTGTTCCGATTTTTCCCCTCCCTCCCTCCACTCCCCCTCCCCTAGATGGCAAGCAGTCCCATATATGTTAACTCAATTTATTCTTATGAAATAGCATTAAATGTACAAAAAACAGCATGTGAAGGAAGATTAGGATGGCTGGGTGGTGTAGTAGATAGAGCTGGTCCTGGAGTCAAGAAGTCTCATCTTTCTGAGTTAAATCTGGCCTCAGACACTTACTAACTGTGTGACCCTGAGCAAGTCACTTAACCTCACTTGCCTCAGTTTCCTCATCTGTAAAATGAGCTGGAGAAGGAAGTGGAAAACCAGTCCAGTATCTTTGCCAAGAAAACCCCAGATGGGCTCATGAAGACTTAGACATGACATAACCAAAAAAGGAGAGAAGATTCATTGTTCATATAAGAAAGGGTCATTGAATTCAGTGATAGTAAGTCAATTAGTTAAATAACAAATATTTGTTAAATATTTGCAATATGTAATTAACTGTACTAGGTCCTATGGGAAATATCAGGCAGTATGGCACAGTCCCTATATGTAAAGACCCTAGTCTAGAAGGACACACTCATGCTGGGTGTCTAGAATGGACACACATACTCTTGAATATACAGTAGCTTTATATATCAATACGTCAGTGTCAAGAACCATTGTGGGATCATAGAAATTTAGATCTGGAGAGTCAATCTCTTTTTTTTATAGTTGAAGAAACAGAGATCCTGGGACACTGGATGTTCAAAATAGTTATTGGCACTAGCAGCCAGGTCCTTGACTTCCAGACTGGTTTATCATGATAGAAACACAATTAGGAAAGAAGAATAATATTGAGCTGTAAAGGGCATTGGCCATTTGGATAATGAGTTTATCCTCTAGGCAGTGAGGAATTGCTGAAGGCTCTTGGGCAGAGAAATGACATCAAAAGAATTTAAAATATAACTGTTATTTAAAAAAAAAGATCTCTTCATTTAAAACTTAAAAGTTCTAGAAATTACTAGGTAAGAAGAGAATTTGTCTATTTTGATAGAATATAAGCCAAGAGAAACGAAGGCTTCCTTTTTGTGTTTGTAAGTCCAGGGAATAGTAAAGTGCCTGGAATCTTGAAGGTATTTAATAAATACTTGTTGACTGACTAGTAGACTGTTAGTGAGTTATCTAATATGGATAGAAAGAAGAGCTCCTTAACAGCATTAGGAACCTAAAAACTTCTGAACTAGATGTAGGTCTTAAAGCAGTGTCCCTGATGTAGTATTTTACATTAGGACACAACCACAACTACTGGCTCTGTAATTGATAGGTAAGTTTCAAACATCAAAGGAAGTCTCTGAAGGGCCATGAAACTTTAGTGCTAAAGATGTTATAGCCTTTTAAGGGGGTTATTATGATCTAAAAACTGCTTGCATTTTCTATAACTTCTTGGCAGCAGATGAACCTGTGTGCTATAGGAGTATTCTAGAGCTCTTACCTGAAAGCTTCAAGCACAATCCTGTCTGGCAACCTGGGAGCCACTTGTCTGAAGGCTTTTTTGAAATCTTCCAAAGTTAAAAATCCACGATCTTATTTAAAACAAAATTTTTAAAAAGATTTGAATTTTCTGTTTATATATAAAGCACTTATTGTATACTCAAGAGATTTCTTTTGTATAAAACAATTGCATCAATAATTACTACCACAGTATTTGTACTAAGCTTTTGTTTGGTGCTGGTATTCAGTTGTGTCTGACATTTCATGATACCTTAAAGTTTTCTTGGCAAAAATATTGGAATGGTTTGCCATTTTCTGCTCCATCAAGTCTCCATTTTACAAATGAGGCAACTGAGATAAACAGGATTAAGTGATCTGCCCAGAATCACAGAATTGAAACCCAATTTGAATTCAGGTTTTTATTCTGGGGCTCTATCCAGCTGCCTCTTAACTAAAAAAAAAAAAAAAAAAAAAAAATTAGAACAGACTAGTAATAATGAAAATTGTCAGTGTTTGTTTCCACAGCACCTCAAGTACTACAAAATGCTTTACATGTTATTTTATTTAATCTTCACAACAGCCTGTAAGGTAGGTGCTGTTACTATCTTAATTTTACAGAAAAATAAAAACAAAAAACAATTGCGTATTAGAGAGGTTAAGTTTGTAGTCTAGACTTACTCAATTAGTAACTATTTGAGGCAAGATTTGAACTTGGGTTTTCCTGACTTCAGGTCCAGCATTCTATATCCATTGTGAGACTCAGAAATTAGAAAGTAAGTTCAACACTGTTCCATTGGACACAACTATACACACACAACACAACCATAAGGTACTCTTATTTACCTGAAAGCTAAGATAATGGAACTAAGAGTGTTGAAAAGTTTTCTGTGAGCATAAATATGCTTTGAGCAAAATACCTTTCCCTTTGTTTTTATAATTTATTATTATATTCTAAGAGGAGCTTTTAAAATAAATAGTTACAATTTACTGGTCAATTCTGACTATAAAGTTAATAAAGTCATGTTCTCTATTTCCTAGGTATAAATTTGATTCACCTTGAGAAATAAACAGTGAAACTAAAGATGGTACAGTGGTTAGCACATTAGGCTTGTAATCAGGAAATTGCTTGTTAATGAATTCAAATCCAACCTCAGAGAGTCACCAGTTATATGACCTTGCATAAGTCACTTTACTGTTTATCTCAGTTTCCTCATCTGTAAAATGAACCAGAGAAGGAAAAGGCAAAGCGCTCTAGTATCTTTGTTAAGAAAACCCAAACTAAGATCACAAAAAGTCAGACGTGACCAAACAACCAAAAATATATTTGGGGGAAGGGGAGACAGAGATAACCTTCCAACTTTGATATCATTGACAACATGCAGACTTTGGTACTTTGAGAACCTCTGATTTCATGTGTGTGGGTACTCCCTCCCTTTTACTGAGGCAGATCACAACCCTTCCACAATTTGGTGCATGGTCTCTGAAATGATTGTGACTGACTTAGCGATTTTACCTCGCTTGGTCCCTGAGAAATAAAAACACAGTACATCATCAGAGTTGTAACCACAATCTCTTAGCGCATATATTCATAAACTGAATTCTAAAAAGTACCTGTAAAACAGGATGGATGGACCCTTTGGGAACTCAAGGTCACCTCCATTCTAAAATATTAGGTGGCCAGGTGGCACATTGAATTGGAGCTATGTGGCTCTGGGTGAGCCACTTAACCTCCATGTACTTCAGCTTTCTTCATGCAGATAAGAGTGTCTGCCTCATGTGGCTGTTATGATGATCAAATAGGAGAGTATTTGTAAAGCACTTACCAGAGTGTCTGACATATAATAAGCACTTAATGAATGTTTGCTCTCTTCTTTTCCTCCAATAAAGTGTCAGGGTAGGACTTTAGTAGAATTATAACTATGAACTCCCAGAAAATATTCATTATTGTTATTATAAAATAAAGGAGGGGGAAGCACTTATTAGGCATCTACTGTGCTAAGCACCTTTACAAATATTGTCTCATTTGATGTTCACAACTTTGGGAGATAGACAGGTGCTGTTTGTATTTCCATTTTATAGTAAAGGAAGCTGAGGAAAGCAGAGGGTTATATGATTTGTCCAGGCTAACACTTCAAGTGAGTGTCTAAGGCTGGACTTAAACCCAGGTCCTGTATCACTTAGCTGCTGCCAGATAGTCCTAAAAAGAGTTTAGAGATGGACTGAAAATTCTTAGCAAGAAGCTGAGTAGATCTAGAATTTCCAAATTTTAATATTAAGGCCTAGAACTGTGATTAAATTTAAAAATTCTTTTGGGATGTGAAGTCATCAGTCCATTTTAAATTTCTGCATTTTTCTCCCAAGGCACACTCAAAGCTTTTAGGTTTGTTCTTCAAGCTTTATTCAGGTTAGGCATGTTTCTTGGCTGCCAAGGGGTAAAAATATCACACCAGCCAGGCCAGTTAGCTTGGGACTGACAGAATGTGAACCTACACTAAGTCCCTAAGTGGCAGCAGGCCCTAAAGACCCAGGGCCTCTGAATTAAAGCTGTCAAGGGGCAGAGGAGGGTAAGCAAAAGGGCTATGGGGCCTTCCAAGCAATCATTCAGCAAGGTTGTAGAGAAGTCACTAAGAAAGGCTGACAACAAATAAGAAGAATTTCAATCAGAAAGAAATATGATTAAGTGAAACAGAAATGAGCAGTGATAACAGCAGCTGCTACTGGATACTAAGGAAAAATGGGAAGCAATGGAAAAAGAATTAGGTTCCAAAGTAGGAAGGAGGCTTTTTCAGTTCTAGCCTTACCCCTTGCTAATACTAGTTATGTGATGTTGAGTTAAGGCCATTGGATCTCAGTTTCCTTTTCAAAAAATGAAAGAGATGGATTAGATTGCCAAGATCCTTTCAGCAATGAAATCCCATAATGTAATCAGTTCTTTGGAAAACAACATTCTAAAACAAAATTAGTTCTAGGGAAGTAATAGAACTCAGAAATATACATTGAATATGGCATTCAGTTACTACTTGTAAAAAAACTATCAACATGGTTCATATTTGAAAATGTTTGAAA
Organism: Antechinus flavipes; assembly: GCF_016432865.1. Classification (NCBI taxonomy): domain Eukaryota; kingdom Metazoa; phylum Chordata; class Mammalia; order Dasyuromorphia; family Dasyuridae; genus Antechinus; species Antechinus flavipes. Next base: position 298,548,019 of record NC_067399.1, on the reverse strand, counting down.
TCTAGTTTTTTTTTTTTTTTTTTTTTTTTACTACTTAGTAACAAAATAATGATATTATGAATGAAATCCAACAAATCATGGCGGGAACCATTGTATTAACTTAAAAGTCATTATCATTGAAGACCCCAGTACTTGGCCTGTGAGATCTCTCCAATGACTTTAGACGAAGTCATTTTGGCTATTTTTGATCAACAAGGGAGTTTAAGAAACCTCCATAATTCTTGAGAACCTAGCACTATTTGAACTCAGAAAAGAGTACAAAGAATGAGGCTGGATATTCTTACTTATCTTTCATATGACAGCCCTAAGCCAAATTCCTAACAAGATATCATGGCAATTTTTTCCCTTTTCTACCTCAATGTAGATTACAATTCAGGTCAAATTTTATTTTCCTTAATATACTCTTACTTAGAATTCTATCTATGATAAATGTCAAATACTTAAGAGATAGTGATCTTAAAAGCCATAAATTATTAGTGAGTGCTATAAATGCACAAAGAAGAAGAAAAATTCTAGAAGTAGGATTTAAAACAACCATTACAGAATAGAAATACTTTACCCAAGTATATTTCATTGCATAAATAATGAAGTTAAAAATATATGTAATTTTAACTGGGATGATTTAAAATACTTACATTGCCTGTCAAAAGCTGTGAAGATCTGTCTTACTTCATTCTGATAAAGTTGGGCTGCCTTCTTTTTTTCCATGAGTTTTATAAACTCTTCAAGGCATATACCTAGAAATCAAAAGAAAAATAGCTTCTCTCTTCTAGCAAAGTTATGTGTGAAAGCTAAGATTTATATAGTGCTTACTATATATGAGCAGGTACTTTATAAATATTATCTCATTTGATTCTCACAACCACCTTAAGAGGTATGTGCTATTATTAGCTATATTTTACATGTGAGGAAACCGAAAGAGGGTGACTTGCCTAGGATCACACAGCCAGGAAATGTCTGAGTCTAGATTTGAACTTAAATTTTTCTGACTCCAAGCCTAGGGCCCTATCCACCATACCATCTGACTGCCCCTGTATATAAATGCCCTGTATATAATTCAAAGTACTGAGAATTATTTAATCTTGACTCACATGGGTTTAAAAAGGATATTATTCCCAAAGATTTATAAAGCTGAGGATTGCATTAAATATTATACCTGACATTAGACATGAATAATAGAAAAATGCTCCCTTTGGGAGCATATCTCTTTCAGGGATTTGGTAAATGAACTGATTCTCTTCCAAAAGAATGTGTGTGAGAGAGAGAGAGAGAGAGTGAGAGTGTGTGTGTGTGTGTGTGTATGTATTTCATTCATTACCAAATACAATAAACAGGCCCAGGCACCACTTATGAAATAATGTCTCAACTTTTTTTACTTTGCTTTTCTATATATTTTTCTTGATCTATTTTTTTCTTCCTGGATATCATTATAGCATTATTTCTGCACCTGGGAGATTAGGTCAAATAACTAGTTTCTCAAAAGTCAATATCAATGGCACACCACAGATAAAAGTGGAGAGAATATTATATAAACACCAGAACTGGCACTATCCCCAGGACTGAATAAAAACCCCATGATATATTCAGCTGCTACAAACCTGGATTCCTGTGGCTGTCATAATGGAATAATCATATAGAAGAGTATAAGGGGGAATACTGTACTTATAGTGGCTATTAAAATTTGTTCTAATTCGTTCTGAATTTTAATGGCAATGGTGGAATTAAAAATGTTTTATATTAAAAATATAATTGCTTATAAGTCAATTTTTTTTTCAGATTCAGACTTTTCAAGTTGAGTTGGACCTCAAAAGTTTTTCAGTGTAATATGTTCTTGAAAAGTGTCACTTCTATAATCTGTCTAACCAGACTTCACTTGAACTCTAAGCCCTCTCATTAGGGGGAACCCACTTTACCTCCAGGTAGCCTATTCCACTTTTAGATAGTTATAATTATTAGCTTTTCTTTATATTAGACCTAAATTTGAATCTGTGTTCAACTTCTACTCACTGTTTCCCCTTTTGACCTCTGGGACAAAACAGCACTAACTGATATTTGAAAGCAATTATCATATAAGACTTAACATCTCACCTTCAACCAACATTCACATGGCATGATCTGGGGGCTCTTCACCATCTTGTTTGTCATCCTCTCAACATATTCCATGTTATCATGGTCTTTCTCAACACATGGCACCCAGAACTAAAGACAAGACTCTACATATATCTAACCAGGACAGAATATGGCAGAACTATCAACTCCTTATTCCAAGATGCTGCTTAGCCTAACAGCATTATCTTTTAGGACTGCTACTATATAATACTATATGACATTAAACTTTTAATTTTCTGGCTAGAATGCTTCCCTCATCTCTTAAAAAAAGGACTTTAAGACCTTCTATTTATGAAACTTTATAATCTCTCCTATTTTATTTCATCTTGTTAGATATGACTTCAATGTTATAGGATATTGACATCTTTTTGGATCCTGAGTCTGTATCACATAAATTTGTTTGCCTTCTCAACTTTGGGGCAATTCACAAATTTAATAAGCACACTACAAATTCCTATATCCAAGTCACTTTAAAAAAATTTAAACATCATAGCCAAGCATGGATATCTTGAGAACTCCTTCAGATCTTATTGTTGTTGAGTTATTTCAAAAGTCGAGTATGATTCTTTCTGATCCTATCTGGACTTTTCTTGACAAAGACACTGGAGAGGTTTGCCATTTCCTTCTCTAGCTTGTTTTACAGATGAGGAAACTGAAGAAAACAGGTTAAGTGGCTTGCCCAGGGTCACACAGCTAGTCAATGTCTAAGGCTGGATTTGTAGTCAGATCTTCAGGATTCTGCTGTTACACCTAGCTGCCAAACTGATAGGGAATCATAAATAACTTTTTGGGTCTGGTTATTCAACAGTTCCAATTTATCTACCTTGCCGATGACTTTGTTTCATGCTTTGTTGAAATTGATTTAATCTGTATCTACAGTATTCCTGTAATCTACTGTTCAAGTTCTTTTTCAGTTGTGTCTGACTCTTCATGATCCCATTTTGGGATTTTCTTGGCAAAAATACTAGAGTGGTTTGCCATTTCCTTCTCCAGCTCATTTTACAAGAGGAAGAAACTGAGACAAAAAGAGTTAAGTTGCATAGAGCTGAGAGCTACTGGCAGTCCACTGATCCTGTTAATTTAGTATCTTCTGTTCGAGATGGTGCTATGCGGATTCTTTATGAACACTTTCTTTTCTGAATATTCAGTAACTGAGTATTCAGTCTAATATGTCTAAGAGGCAGTTGGGAGATATGAAGTTGAAGATATAAAAGAAGAATTATTAGGGCTAGATAAGTAGATCCGAGGTCTATTAACAGAGATAATAATTAAAATCATAGAAACTGCTCGGACTACCAAGTGATATAAAGTGACAGAGAGGGAGAAGAGAATGGGTTCAGAACAAAACCCTGAGGGACCCCTATGGGTTAGCCAGGGTGACGTGGATAAAAATGCATCAAAGGACAACAGGAAGGAGTAATTAGACAGGTAGGTGAACCAGGAGAAAGTAGTGTCATGAAAACCTAGAAAGAAGAATATCAAGGAGAAGAAGGTGATATTACTAAATAATCCATTCACTGAACTAGATGGAATTATTTTTAGCTTAAGCAAAAACATCATGGACATATTCGTTTTCATTTTTTAAAAACTCTAAACAAATGCCAGAGGAAAAGGTCATATTTTCTGTAAGTAGTTAGTCCAATAAAATGACATTTTAGATAGTTCAACTTTTCTACACATCTGAGATGTAAGGAAAATTCAGAAGTTATTTATTAGGAAAGGGAATTGGATACACAACATATCTCAACTAATCATTTTAAATAATTTGTTGAGAGGAAAAAGAGTGTATCATAGGAGAGTATCTTAGAAGGGAAATGCTGTCTGTAGGCAAGTCCCACACCCTTCTGCCTCAACACATATCTGAGGCCTTCCTGGGTCTCAAAATCCCCACAAAGGTCCTTTGCTTTCACTTGAGTATCTATGTTGAGGAAAGGCTACAAGGCAACTGGCAGGCAAAAAATCATGAAGGTTTTACAAAGTAAATGGGCCTCCAAATTGCCAAGGAAATAACATATAAAAAAAGATTCAGTTCTAGTTTAATCATTAATGATGATAACTTAGCAATTCTCTCATAGACTGAAATTGTCCCCAAAATAAAAACTCTTAAAATTATATATGCAAACTCTGTACTAATCTAAAATAGACTTATGTCAGTTTGAAAGGCAAAACCAAGATGATTATTAATAGTGATGATGATGTGAAAGGATGGGGAAAAAATCAAAATACAAATAAAAACACAAAGAAAATGATACCAACCAGGGCCAGTTTCTGTTATAGTGATATTTATAAGTAAGAAATTCTTTGTAGGATAATATTGTTATTTGTCTTTATGTGAAACAGGAAGGTAAAAGAGAAGAATAAATTTAATATAAGAAATCCAATCTTACTAATGAGAAATAAAATCAAGAGCAATGAGAAGGAATATGAATTCAGAAAACTCATTTCACTCTTATAATTTAAACTATTACCAAATTCACCATACCACTCTTAACATAAAAAGCTTCTCATTACTTATGGGGTGGTAAAGTCACTTAGTCTCACACTCAAGGTCTTTAAAAATTATTCCCAAACTACCTTACCAACCTTATCTCCCATTCCCCTCTCGTTTAAAAAAATCTTTCACTTTAGTCAAGCTTATCTAATCCCTAATATCTAGAAGATATCTTGTTTATTTTGCCTCACAACCTCAGTTAATTTTATTTCCCCTATAAGAGACATTCCTCCTTTTTCCTATTTAAATGCTGTCCACCATCATCTGGGGCTAGTTCAAGTTCCATTTCCTCAATGAAGCCTTCCTTAACCAGTCTGATCCAGGTCATTCTCTCTTCCTGAATTTTTTGTCTTTATCATTTATTTAACGATTATTAATATTTGTATTTTTATATTTATATATCATCTTCTCTCTTTAGGTAAGGTCTACTGCATCTTGTGCTTTCTTGCAGCTCACTTTATTATACATATAGAAAGTCCTCAATACATATTTGTTAACTGAATGAATTTGTTGTCCATGAAAAAAGTCACATTGTAAATACCAAGTGAAACAAAGAAAAACTTAGCTGAACATAATAATAGATTTTTTAAATATCGTTAGAAGTTTAAGAGCCTAAATGGAACCTTATTTATTACTGCTTTAACCTTGATTCAATACAACTAACATTAATTAAGGCATCTATTAAATACAAGCCTCTATACTGAGAGAAGAGGAAAGAAAGCCTAAAACAAAAAAGTCCCATTTCTAAAGAAGCTTATATTTTTGGGTGAGAGAATACAGCATGCATGCAGATAAATATATACTAAATAATACAAAACAATTTTAATGGAGAAAGAGAACACACTTTCTTGACATCCATTTTTAAGTATCTACTTTTAGCTCTCTTCCACAAATGAGCTTGAAGTGATGGTATCTATTATCTATCTCCTTTTCTCTAGAGTGTTGCTATACTGCCTTTTAAAGTGGACATACTCTATTTTTCTACAATGTTTCGAATATTCAGGATGACTATTTTTATTAGAAAATAATACAACTTGGCTTTTAAAAACTTTCTGCATAATTTGAAAACAAAGCAGAAAAATTACTTGTCTCCATACATATTTTTAATGTTTTCTTTATGAATTCATGAATATAAAAATTAAAATAAAAATATTATCATATTACCTGAAGTGTTTGAATTTACTGCTGACATAATAGAATCTGCTTCTATCTGGAAGAGAGGAAAAAAATGCAGGGTAAATAGTTTCAGAAATTCTTTTAGGGGTTAATGTAATGATTGATTATTAGAAAAATATGCAATTAAGGAGAAACCAATAATATGATATACTTAAGTATATTATATATTATATCTTTTAAGTATATATATATATATATAAAATATGCAACTCTGATGGCATTTTTATAAATTTGTTTTCTAAATTTAGCACCAAAGTCTATAAATAGATATTTAGACTTTCTACTGCTTTAAGATTTGGTGTAGAAAGGGATTTGCAGATCATTTAGATCAGACTTGAAGAGAAGTGATTTGCCCAAAGTCATAAAGAATACCTGTGGCAGAACCATTATAAAAACCAAGGCCTTTGGATCTCCAGGGGTTTCCAGCTGGGGGCATGTTTTAGCTAAAAAATTGAGGAATTCTTTCATTTTGAAGAGGACCAGTAACATCAGGATGTGATGTCTTGACTCATTTGTGCACTGGACTTTTGAGAAATATTTAGTAAGTAATCATGCTAAAATACTAAAATATTCCAAAAACAATAGTGTTAATAAAAAAAATATGAATTGGAAAGAAAAAGTGTTAAAGAAGGTTAGGATGGAAAAGGGAAGGAGTATTCCAGTACAAGGTATAAATTTTGAAAGAGAAAGTTGAAGGAATAATTCCTAAAAAACAAAATTAAATGTATTTAGTCAGAATGTGAGACTCTTTTTGTATTAAACGAGAAAAAAAAATCAAGGATAGACACTCAGTAAAATAAGAATCATGGATCTCTGCAATAACTGGAAACTTTGAATTAATTTTCAATCAATGAAATTACAATATTTTTGTGTACCTTGGAAGAAATATTCCATTATTTTAAGCTTTTAATTCCGATTATAACAAGGCTTTCACTAACCTGTGAACTGCCCCCTAGTACCCTTCCCTGACAACTTCAGTGTCATCCTTGACTTCTCATTTTCAATCCACATACATTTATTCATTCAAGAAATATGTATTACATGCCTTTCATATGCCAAGTACTGTACTAGTTGTGGAAGATACAAAAGGAGGCAAAGCAATTGCTGCCCTCAAGAAGCTTACAGTCTATGGGGGACGCAACATGTAAACCAACATAGACAAAGTAAGCTCTACACAGGATAGATAGGAAATAAATTAAAAAAAAAAAAAAGGAACACACTAGAATTGAGGAAAGTTAGTGAAGGCTTCCTGCAGAAGGTGAAATTTTAGCTGTGACTTAAAGGAAGCCAAGGAGGTGGATAAGTGATTTGTAGACAGACCACTGAGCTTGCTGTGAGGAAGACCTGCTTTCTAGGCCTCAGAAATGACATCATTTAACTGGTTTTTCATAATCCACAGAAGGAAATATTAAACCATCCAGTTTGGCCAAGACACGGCCAATTGGACACAGGGGTCACAGAAAGCTGGACATGACTGAACAGTAGCAGTAAGGGAGGCCACTATTCAGGGCTGGGGAGAGGCAATTCTGGCCATGAGGGAGTCAGAGAAAATGCCCAGAGCTGAGTGAGATGGACTGCTTTGTTTCTGGAATAGTCACTGTCACTGTGCTGCTGATTATGTCTTAAGAAGTAACGTGTAGGAGGATTCCAGGAAGATGGCGGAGTAGTTGATAAATTTCAAGCTCTCTGGATTCCCCCCCCCCCCCCGCCCAAACTCAGGACAAATATAAACTAATGAAAAATCAAGACGACTTGGGGCACAACAGGGTTTTCATTATATAATAGAGAAGATCAAAAAAAGACTCCAGCCCAGAATTAACCTGCCTGAAGTACAAACACCTCCTAGCTAGCTCTGCTGAACTATTAAGTGGGGCCCCTCTGGCTAACCAGGTGTGGGAACCACCTACTGTCATCTCCCCAACTGTTGGGGGGTAGGGGTTTGAGTCCTTTCAGACTGAGGGCAGACTGGGAGCACCAGGCTCAGCTGTGATCTGAGACAAGGCCCTGGGTGAGAAGGAGCCAGCACCCAGCGAGTGCAGAAGTAGTGGGGAAGGGACACTGCTGACTGCAGGCACCTGCAGGAGGGTGGAGCTCTTGGTTTGGGGATCCTGGTGATAGTGGAGAGCTGAAGGGAAGCTCTCCCATAATTATTAATACTAGTATTAATGTTTAATAAAAAAGAATAGGCAAAGGAGAGCAAAACCCATCACTGAAACAATATGGGGACCAAGAAGACCAGGGTTCATCTTAAGAGGACGGCACTTTTGTAAAAAATACAGCTTCCACTTCCAAAAGTAACATGAAATGGCTCTACCCAGAGAGAATTTACAGAAGAACTCTAAAAAGAATTTAAAAATCAAATGAGAGACATTGAGGAAAAAAAAAACTAAATAAAAGCATCCAAGAAAAACAAGATTATGAAAAAAAGTTAACCAACTAGAAAAGGAGGTACAGAGTCTAAAAAATGAAAATCAGAATGGGGCAAGGGGAAGTCAGTGAAGCTATGAGAGACCAAGAAATAACAAAACACATAAAAAATGAGAAAATAGAACAGAATATGTAATATCTTATAAGAAAAACAAAAGATCTGGAGAACAGATCAAGAACAGAAAATATAAGAATAATTGGACTATCAGAAAGTTGTGACCAAAAAAGAGAATTTTGACATAATAATGCAGGAAATAATTCAAGAAAATTGCCCTGGAGGATAAAACATCAGGGAAAAGTAGAAAAAGAAAAAAAATCCACCAATCACCACCTCAAAGAGATCCTTTGTGGAAAATATATGGGGATATTATTGCCACATTTCAAAACCCTCATATCAGAGAGAAAATTGTGCAAGAAACAAGAAAAAAAAATCAAATATGCTGGAGTTACAATTAGAATTGTACAAGATTTATCAGCAGCTACAATAAAAGACCACAGCTCCTGGAGTTATATCTACGAGCAATCAAAAGAACTAGTCCTGCAACCAAATTATCTCTAATTTTGAATGAGAAAATATGGATATTTAATGATACTGCAGATTTTCAGGACTTCATATCAACCAAAACCAAGCTTAACAGAAAATTAAGCATATAAGAGTAAATATGAAAATTCAATTGTAAGGAACGTAATATGAACAAACTGTTTAAACATGGACAATTTTTTTATTTACATGGGAAAATGTATACTATAATATTTAAGATTTACTTCAACAATAGGGTAGCTCAAAAGAAAGATTGGCAGAGTAAAGGTAAAAGTAGTCATCAGATTTTACAAATGAGGTACAGAGGAAGAATAGACAGAGTAGGGAGGAGAAGGGCTCATAATTCTAAAATACCTACTCACAAAGGAAATGAATTCAATAGGTAACATTTCATATACATATATATATATATATACACACACACACGTATGTATATACATATATGTGTATGTGTATAGACATATATTGTGTGTGTGTATTGTGGATATATATATATATATATATATATATATGTATGTATGTGTGTGTGTGTATATATACATCATGAAGGGTATAGTACCCTCCAAAATCTATAAATAAATAAGGCGGAGAGGGATGGATGGAGAAGTAAAAGGAGAGGGGAAAAGACAAGGGAGGGACCCTCGAATAGAGGGAGGTTAAGTAATAGCAAGGCAAGTTATGGAGCAGAATTTAATTAGACTCAGCAGGGATAGGAAAGATGTGTGTATACGTGGGGTGTATGTATGTGACAGTGTGTGAATGTATGTGTACTTTTACATATCTATGCATAAATATATATTTTTCCTAACTGTAGCTTGCTTGGGGATGATGGAAGAAATGAAAGGGAGAAAAATAATAAATAACATGCACAACAGAGAAATAAACAACAATTTACAAGGAAGTAAAGAAAATGACATTCTATGAATATTTCTCCTACTAATATACATATACTTTCTTGATCTGGTAATTTGTTGTTATACATTTTGAATCCTCCCTGATGTTCTTCAGGGCACAACAATGTTCTCTTTTGTTTTGCTTTATTTTTGTGTTATTTTCTGTTTTTCAAATAAAATAATATTTTTAAATTAAAAATAATATATAACTTTTTCCCCTTTTGATCTGATTTTTCTTGTACAATATGACAAATATGGAAATATGTTTAAAAGAATTGTACATGTTTAACCTATATCAAATTGCTTGCTGTCTTGGGGAGGAAGAGGTAAGTGAAGGAGGGAGAAAAATTTGGAACATAAAATGTTACAAAAATGAATCTTAAAAACTATCTTTATGTGTATTTGAAAAATAAAATACTATTGAAATTTTTTTTTAAAAAAAAGAAATAATGTGTAAGACTTAAAAGAGGGAGCTAGGTTGTTAAGTCTCAATAGTTCTACCTTCATAATATGTTTTATATATTTTCCATTCTTTTTCTTCACATAGCCCTAACCCTGCCTCAGGTCCTCATTACCTTGCCTACTCTATAATCCATCCTTACTCAGTTGCCAAAGTGATTATCCTAAAGTTCAGATCTTACCATGTCATCCTCCTTCCCTCAATAAACTCCAATGGCTATTACCTCCAGGATAAATGTAAAGTGCTCGGTTTAGCATTTAAAATACTTCATAATATATCCTCCTCCTTTTCTAATCTTCTCACACTTTACTACTCCCAAATTGTCTATGATCTAACTACACTGGCCTATGGCTATCTCTTCACTGGCTCTCCCCCAGGCCTGGACTCTCTTCCATCTCCTCTACTTCTGTCTTCTTTTAAGATTCAGTCCAACATTAATACATTGTTGGTAGAATTGTGAATACATCCAACCATTCTGGAGAGCAATTTTGGAACTATGCCCAAAGGGCTATCAAACTGTGCATACCCTTTGATCCAGCAGTGTTTCTACTGGGCTTTTATCCCAAAGAGATCCTAAAGGAGAGAAAGGGACCCACATGTGCAAAAATGTTTGTGGCAGCCTTTTCTACAGTGACTAGAAACAGGAAATTGAAGGGATGCCCATCAATTGGAGAATGGCTGAGTAAATTGTGGTATATGAATGTTATGGAATATTATTGTTCTGTAAGAAATGATCAGCAGGATGATTTCAGAGAGGCCTGGAGAGACTTACATGAACTGATGCTAAGTGAAGTGAATAGAACCAAGAGAACATGTACATGGCAACTGAAAGATTATGTGGATCAATTCTGACAGACATGGCTCGTTTTATAACGAGCCAATTCCAATAAACTTGTGATGAAGAGAGCCATCTGCATCGTGAGAGAGGACTCGGGGGATCAAATATAGATAGGATTTTCACCTTTTTTGTGGTTGATTCTTTGCTTTTTTTCTCTCATTTTTTTTTTCCTTTTTGATCTGATTTTTCTTGTGTAGCATGGTAATTGTAGAAATATATATAGAAGAATTGCACATGTTTAACATATAGCATGGGGGAAATGGAGGGAGAAAAATTTTGGAATACAAGGTTTTGCAAGGGTGAATAAAAAAATAAGTTGATTAGATAAGGTAAGAGCCTAGTAGAAAAAGGGAATGAGATGAGTTGTTTAAAACTCCATAACCAAAGTAGTTGAGTATAGCATTCTCTATTAAGGAAAATGATTATTTTTATATTAATAATTATTGCAATAGGGACAGGATTTTTTTTTCAGAAATCTTTAAGTTTTTCAGGACACTGAATTGAAGAACACTGTTAATGGATGAGATTGCCCAAATTCTCTGAGAGATCCTGAATGGGAGAGACCACCAACTAGAGAATCTTATAAAGAATTCAATTTAAGGTGAATTCCAGTTCATTTTATTCTACTCCATTACATTCATTGTTTTTGGGTAGGGGAAGATTTTTTGTCTAGATTGCTTAGCCTGGGGACGATCTAGGAGCAAAGTAGGGACATGGGGGGTAGAGGATGGGAGTGATCTAGGAGCAAGAGTGGTCAAAGTAACATTTCCCAGCCCCTCATTAGAATGGTCTACTTCTTATTATAATATTCATTATTTTCAATAATTGCTAACCAGTTGATCAGTTAATTGTCACCCTCAGGAAAACCCTCTCTTTCAAGAGCATGTAAGTACTGAGTAGGTTCCACAGGCTCTCTGGGATTCAAGAGTGCCACTGACTCCTTTTATTAATTACCTATCAGTATGATTAATAATATGATTAATTACCACAAGTTATGTCTCTTGAACTTTTTATAATTTCAAATATCAAGGTTGCAAAAAAGAAAGATTTGGAGGCTTGATGTCAAGATCTTGCTCAACTTTCTAATGGTGAGAGCTGCCCAACAGTGGAACAGAAATGGAGGGAAACAGAAGCTGCCCTTCTCCTTAGAAGTCTTCAGGAGAGGCTCGAAGACTGCTTATCCATTCATTGCTGTCAGGATTCCTTTGAGGCAGGGGCAAGAGGAGACACTTTCAAAGGTTCTTACCAACTGAAATATTATGGGACTTGAGGAGTTGTTAGATATGTTCCAGAGCAAGTTTTTGTTCAGGCATGATGGTGGGGATGGGGTAGGTCGCTCCAACTCGAAAATCTGTGCTTCTAATCTTAAAGAAGTCATTCTTTATAAAACTGGATTGTACGAAATTCATTACTCTTTCAAAATTGTTTGGTTTTGCCTTTCATTAGATTTCCTCCCCTCTCATTTGTGTATTTTTGAGTTTTAAGTTTATTTCTTGATTTTTTTGAGAAGGATTTCCCCTCTTATGTCCTAAATTGTCTTTACTGTTGTTTCTTTTCTTATTATTTAATGAAAATTAAGTTTTACTTCTTTTTTTTCACTCTACATTTTCTAGTAATGTTCCTGCTTCTAGAAAATTGGCAGAATTTCTTTTTACTTTTTTTCATTGCCCTTTTGGGGTTCCTTTCCTTTAAAAGACAACACTTAATCACTGTATTTAGGAATTTTCTGGACTAATTGCAACTTTTTCCTTCTTTAAGAATTTCTTAAAAATGATGCAATTATCTCTTATGCATTGTTAGGATTAGGGGTTGAAAATCAATGTAAAAATTTTGGTGGTCCCTTTATAACAAAAAAATCTGAATTATTAATATTAAAAATTGATATTGATAAAATATTGAAAAATACTGATAAGATAAAATGTTTTGGCATTATACAATACTATATATACATATACATTTATGTATTTCTAAGTTTCTGAACATTTTCTTTGTTATCTGTATTAAAAGATAAAATGTGTTGGTATTATACAATAATATGTATATATGCATATATGCATTTTTGAATTTCTAAACATTCTTTGTTGTTTGCTGCTCTTCCCATGTAATCTGTAGTTTTTACAAAACTTCCACTTAATTTTTTATGCCAACTTGTGACATATCAAAATTGTGATGCAGAAAATCACAATTTGGAAGGGATAATTGTAGTTGGAAGACTCTCTTTCTAATACTTTTCCTCCTATTCCTGTTACCTTAACTCAAACTTCCATATCAGTCCATTTTTTTTTTCTTGCACAAACTCTGAACCTCTTAAATTTGGGGAATACCAATCCTTACTCAAATTTCACAGGAAGAGAACTGATTATAGTTAGGTTTTTTAGTGAAGTTTCCAAACTGCCAGCTGACTCCCTGCCTCAGAGTTTCTTGGGGAATGGGCTCCCCCATTCATACATATGTCCACTTTGTCCATATGTCCTGACAGAGTAAAAGCAATGACAGTTAAAGTTTAAAGCACAAAACTATGAGGTTTTTCCTGGTTGTGCCCATGTTGCTAAAGCATTATGAGAGATTTAGAAAATTTGGTCCTCCATTGTTACTTCAGAAGGTCTTAATTGTATGGAGATATTTTCATTTTTTTTCTTCTCCTACCTTCAATTTAAAATGCTATAGAACACATTTCTGTCAGTTTTGAGACTTCTGAGATGAGGGAAATCACATTTTAAAAACAATTATATTGCTATCTGCCTTCACTGTGTGACTTGGGGCAAAAGTGAGACACCAAGGAAAAGGGTAGAGAATGATTGAAGAAAGAACTTTTTTTTTTTTAAAAGATACAATCTATGTGTGATTTATGATCTTAAGATTTAAAGCAGTGGTTCTCAAACTCTTTTTCTCAGTATCTTTATGGTATTAATAACTATTGACAATATGTCCAAAGAGTTTTTGTTTATATGGGTTACATAATAGATATTTATCATAAATAGAAAAAAAAACTAATTTTGAATTTGTAGACCCTCTGAAAGGATTTCAGAGACTCTTCAGGATTCACTGCACCACACTTTGAGAACCACTGATTTAAAGCTTAAAAGGAATTATGGAAATGTAATCCTTTTATTTTATAAAATTTCACTCTGAAAGATAAAACAACTTTTCTAGAACTCCACAGCTAATATGATATGAAATCTGAGCCCAAATTCCAACTCCAAAGCCAGTCTTCCTTTCACTATACCATTTCTGTTACTTATTATTTATTATTCATAACTTATACGAGATTCTTCAAAAGTTAATGAAAGTCACCTAACATTTAGTTTGACATTTTGGAAGAGTCCCTTCAAAGAAAACTTCTTTTTTTGGGGGGGAGGGGGAAATGCTGAGGCAATTGGGGTTAAGTGACTTGCCCAGAGTCATACAGCCGGGAAGTGTTAAGTGTCTGAGGGCAGATTTGAACTCAGACCCTCCTTACTTTAGGATTGGTGCTCTATCCACCGCACCATCTAACTGCCCCTAAAGAAAACTTTTTAATATGTACCCCAGAAAGTTTATTTCTCAGTTATTTGAACCTTGATAACACTAAAATTTCTCCTTCGACAACATTAATTTAGTCCTCTGAATTTATGTTTCTGAATATCACATATATAAGAATATGGCTAATTTTATAATCAAAGCAAACAACCCCCAAGAGGTAAGATACTTGAATGAATAAAGGCCTCATTATCAAGCTAATAGAAGGTTTAAAGGGACCCAGGCTCCTCATATAATCATGAAAAAAAAAAAGACTTTTTTTTAAACCACTATAAAATAAAAACAATCAAAATAGAAAATGTTCAAAATAAGGAAATTTAGTGTATATGTGTGTGTGTGTGTGTATATATATATATGTATTATATTATACACACACACACACACACACACACACACACACACATACACACACCCACAAATGATGCCTCAGGTAAAACAGTTAAAGTATCATTTGGGTATCAATCAAATAGCATTTACTAAGAGCCTACAAGTAACAGGCACCATACTGTTTTCATTCATATCCAAACTCTTGGCAAAGATGGTTTTACATTTCCTCCTCCAGTTCATTTTATAGGTGAAGAAACTGAGGCAAAAAGGAATAAGTGATTTTTCCAGAGTCAAACTAGGACGTGTCTGGGGTATAAATTTGTATTCATTTTCCTGATTCAAGGTCTGATGCTGTATTCAATAGGGTACTATATCTTAGTACAGAAGCAATGCAGATGGAAAAATAAACAATTTGAAATAGTGGCATTTGAAAAAAAAATTAAGCTAGGATTATCATTGTTAAGAAAATCAAAAAGTCAAATAAAAAAGAGATTATAGGGAATTAAAAAAACAAACATGTTCCAAATCACAGGAGAAATGAAAGTTTAAATTTAAAGATGCTTATTTTTATTTGTTGTTCTCCATCTTTAAGTGAACTTTAAGACGGTAAAGATGCAGTATATTGTAGAATATGCATTTTTACATGAACCAACAAACCTGTTTATAACAAATATGTTTATTAAAAATAATTTTAAATATGCTTATTACATTCCAGGCTCTGTACTAAATGCTTGGGATATGAGAGAAAGCAAAAACAGTTGCTGCTTAAGAGCTGGCATTTTATATTCTTTTCTTTTTAAATTTTGAGTCCCAAATTCTCTCTCCCTTCTATATTCTTCCTCACTCACTGAGAAGGCAAATAATATATCAATTATATTTGTATGTTGCACAAAACATATTTCTGAATTAGATAGCAAAAAGGGGAAAAAAAGATAAAATTACTTTCAATTTACACTCAGTTCATCAGGTCTCTCTCTGAAAGTGGATAGCATTTTTTTTTTCATGACGAATCCTTTAGAATTAGTTTGGATCATTGTGTTGATCAGAGTAGCCAAGTTTTTCACAATTAGTTGATCATTACTACATTGCTGTTACTGTGCACAATGATCTCCTGGACCTTCTTACTTCACTTTACATCAGTTCATAGGAATCTTGTGATGTCTTTTTTTTTTTTTTAAACCAACGCTCTTATCATTATTTATAACATAATGGTATTCCATTGGAATCATATGCCACATCTTCGATCATTCTTCAACTGATGAGCATTCTTTCAATTTCCCATTCTTTGCTGGCACAAAATGAGCTCTTATAAATATTTTTGTACAAATAGGTCCTTTTTCTTTTATCTTTTTGAGGTACAAACTTAGTAGTGGTTTTGCTGGGTCAAAGGATATGGACAATTTTATAGCCCTCTGAGCATAAATTATTCTCCAGAATGATACTTATTTTTCTTCTTCCCTTCAAGAATTTATCACTTCTAATAAGAGTGGGGTGGTAATTCAGTGTTGTTTTAATTTGCTTTTCTCTAATCAATAGTTATTTATAGCATTTTTCATGACTATGGATAGTTTTAATTTCTTTTTCTGAAAACTGTCTGTTCATATTGTTTGACCACTTATCAAATGTGGAATGACTCATTTTTAATGACTTATTTTTATAAATTTGTTTCAATTCTCTATGTATATACAT
The DNA here is from genome assembly GCF_016432865.1 of Antechinus flavipes. Lineage (NCBI taxonomy): Eukaryota > Metazoa > Chordata > Mammalia > Dasyuromorphia > Dasyuridae > Antechinus > Antechinus flavipes. Next base: position 298,531,549 of record NC_067399.1, on the reverse strand, counting down.
ATATATTTGAGAAATAAAGCCTTTATCAGAGAAAGTTGCTGTAATTTTTTTATATTACTTCATTTTTTACAGTATCTTTTAGTAAAATATTTCACTGATTATCTCTTTTGTTTAGGTTTATTTTTATATTTGCTTTATTTGACATCATAACTGCCATCCTTGATATCTTCACTTCAGCTGAACATTAACAGACTTTTCTCTCAACTGTACATACCCACTACTTAGAGGAGGGCCTGGCACACAGTAGGTACTTAGTAAGTACTTATTTCCTTCCTTTGTTTAAAGGTGGAAGGAAGCTGTGAAGCAGGTGATGGTCCCTGTATTTCAATACAAATACAGGAAACTGTATTTCCGTTTGATCTGTCCTTTGAGAGTTTCAACCATTCCTGGGGAAGGTATATCCCCCCAGATAAGTTATCTTTCCAGGATGCCAGGGCCTTTGATTCAATTAGAAATCCTGGTCAAAAAGCACTCCTTTGAAGTGTTGTTAATTCCAATAGGAGATCCAGGATGTCCCAGACCCCAACCTGGTCTGGCCTGCTTGGGCTGTCTCAGCCCCCCACCAAAATACCCAATATAACAGCTTCCATCAACTAAAGCTGTCCAACAGCTTTGCAGATGGACCTCGGTAGCTCACTCAGCTGCTAGGACCTTCTGTCCACTGAGAAAGCATTCTCAGTGCAAAACTCTATTTTCCAATAGATCTGCCACTATAGAAGTCAGTCTCTTGATAAACTAATTTCTATCCAACAATAAACTTTCATTTTGCAACTAGTAATTCGGGAATGAGTGAATTCTTTCACTCATAAAATCTGCAGCTGATTTAAAGGGGATTCTTAACAACTCTGATTGCCACTAACTTCTAGACTCCCAGAATTGAGACCACTCAAACTGCATCAGCTGCATGATAAAGTCTGAGTTCAGGAAAGGTTAAGGTGAATGCTTAACTGGCAGGATCCCTAAAACTAAAGAAAGTAGGTCATCTGATTCCTTCTCCTAGGAAAATAAGATTTAGATGAGAGAGCATGACAATGGGAGAAATGTTTCTTTTTTAGGTAGAGAAGACTGCTCCCATATTTTCCAGTGGCCTTAGGAAAGATATTAATTTCCCCAAACTTATTATATCAAAATACTTAATAATACTGATAATATCTTGCAGTTGTGGTAAGTTTCAACTGAGGAAATGCATGTAAAAAGGATTTGTTATCATTCCTAAACAGAACAATCAAGTTCATCACCACAAGTAACTGTTAAAGGTTATATATGAGCCAAGTGTTTTCTGATTCTCAAATCTAGCACCCTGTCCATTGTTTCTCCCATATGCCTTTTTAATATCATTGGAAAATATTTATGTAAAAATACTAAATAAAATATACATAAATATAGTATAACATCGAAATGAAATTTTAAAAAATACAAAAATGGAAGATTCTCCTCTGTTTATATTTAGCTATAATAGTTTGCAAATTAACTAGGACAAAGTAATCTAAATTTAGACTTAGAGGATAAATCTTAGAAAACTTTACATATTTAAAAAAATTTAGTATGCAATATGACCTCCTTTTTTCTGCAATCATTTGTTTTACATAATTTTGCATCGAGTACACAAGATTTTTATATTTATTCTTTAATTCTTCATCTTGAAAACACATTTAGCATTTGATGAAGTTTATTTTTCCAACATTAGCCTTGATTATAGTCCATAGGTCCTAGGCCAGTGAAGCATGTTTATCTCTTGGAAAAATATCTTAAGCTTTCAAGATGTAAGACATGGTGCAGGGCTGCATGGCAATATTAAATTTCCATTTGGGGAATTTTTATAAATCTGGTCTCTCTAAAGATCTTTACTTATTATCTGAGGACTGTTTCACAGCAAGTTTGTCAGTCAATAAACATTTATTAAACTTACTATGTACCTGGTACTATGCTAAGTCCCAGGGATACAAAAAGAGGCAAAAGAAAACTCCCTGCCCTCAAGGAATTCATAATCTAATGGGAGAGGCAAGCAAGCAAATATGTACAAACCAACCATATAAAGGATAAATAAGAATTAAGAAAAAGAAGGCATTGGAAAAGACTTCCTGTAGAAGCTGGGATTTTGTTGGGACTTAATGGAAGTGAGTGAGATGAGAAAGGAGAACGTTTTGGGCATGGAAGAGTCAGAGAAAATGTCTTAGAAATTAGATGTCTTACCAACAGCCAGGAAAACCCATGTCTATGGGTTAAAGGGGATGTGTTGGGGACTAAGGTGTATGGAGGATGGAGAGGTTTGAGGGAGCCAGGTATAAAGGACTTTGAAAGTCAGATGACTTTGCATTTGATGCTGGAGGAGTAAGGGAGACACTGCAGTTTGTGATGTGATAGTTACACCTGCACTTTGAAGGAAATCTCTCTGGTGGCTGCACGGAGGAAAGGGTGAAGCAGGCAGAGCCACCGTGAATAATGTGGGTGTGAGGCCGGGCCAGAAGTGGCAGTGCTGGATGCAAGGAGGAGCAGCTGGGCAATGACCTCAAGGGGAAACAGACAGGCCTTAGCAACAGCTTGGATGGCAGAGGTGAGACAGGAGGGGTGGAGCATGATGCCCCCCGAGTCTGAGGGACTGGGAAGATGGAATAGGGAAGGTGGCAGATGGAGAGGGTTTCAGGAAAAAGATAAGGAATTATGTTACAGTATGATATAGCATAAAGATTCTATTATATAATGACAATGAGATATCTATACATCTAGGTACAGATGTCCTACAGGGAGTTGGAGATAGACATCGGAGGTTTTGAGAATCATAAGCACAAATATGATAATTGAATTCATGGGAACTGCTGAGATCACCAAGAGAAGAAGTATAGAGGAAAAAGAGAAAAGGACCCAGGACAGAAGCCTATGGAATACTTCAGGTTAGAGGGCATGATCTGGGTAAAGATCCAATAAAAGAAGCCAACCGTGAGCAGTCAGAAAATAGTGCTGTCCCAAAAACCTAGCCAAGAGTATCAAAGGCGAAGGACTAAGGTTTCAAATGATGTAAAGGTAGAAGAGAATGAGGAGGGAAAGAAAGCCACTAGATTTAATAACTAAGAGATCATTGGTTTCCTTGGAAAGAGAAGTTCCAATGGAGTAATCAGATTGGAAGACAATGTGATATTTTAATAACCCAGGTGAGACTGAAAATAAGTGAGAGTGAGGATGACAGAGGGATGGAATGGGATTATTTGAATTAAGGAGAGGGTATGGAAGAAGCCCTTCATAAGGAGTAAGATCACTTTATTGAGGAAGTAGTTGCAGAAGGCACCTGAATAATAGATGAGGAAGAAAATAATCTGTCAGTTCTAATGTTGTTTTCCTTTTCTGTTTCATTGTGGTCTTGATTCTTGAAATGCTTCCTACACTAATAGCTGCTACACTATTTGTATTATTAAGGGGTGTTTTTTAAGAGCTACAATTTTCTTCTTTCCTTGGACTAAGATCTGTTTTCAAAATCAAAGAATTTAAAGCTGAACTGAAGAGAGCGATGAAACGTTCTTATAGAATGAATTCCAGCACGAAACTCAGAATTTAACTGATAGAGAATTAAAGGTAGAAAAACCAGCTCAATCTGATTTCATTTGGGAAGGATGAGACTTCAGAATCAGTTTATTATAAATGTGGCCACTGCTGTCACGAAATGGAATCTTATAAATATTATTGCTTCTCCTAAGTAACTCACATACCACTGTGAAGCACTACAATAAAAATGCTAATAATTCCCAAACTAATTCACACACTTAAAGCAACATGAATCAAATTACCCATAGGTTATTTAGTAGAATTAGATGTCATAAAAATTTTATATGGAAAAATAGGTGATAAAAGCAAAGAAAGAATGAGTGAAGGGGGACTTATCCTTTAAGTTTTCAAAACATACTATAAAATGATAATTATAAAAACTGTCTTGTACTGGGAAAATATCAAAAAAAATAAATTAATGGAACAGAATGTTGTGATACAGGAGCCACCTGCCATTGGCTGCTGGAGATCTAACTCGGACCTGTAAAATGAATCTCTTCATGTGAGCAGATGATGATGATACAAGGAGATTGAGAGGTTGTAGCTGTTCTCTGACTTCTCCACTGAGAGGCATTTACATTGTGTGACCTCTTTCCTCTGCCTCAAATTTATTTCATTCCCAATCCACAAGGAACATATGCGAAGGATGCTTTGCAATTCCTTCAAGTGTTATGATCCACAGCCGTGAAGGCTTTTGGAGAATGGACCTGCCCTTTCACCTAGGCATGATCCTTAACAATTCCCTGTTTTTTGTTTTATAGGAATGTGATTATTTCTTCTCCCACAGCATGGTCAGTAAGTTGTGCATTAGCACAAACAGCATTATAGCGGTGTTGATCTTGGGAGATGTCATGGAGGCAAACTTTCAAACGGAGAAAAAGACTACAGTCAGAACCAGCATTTAAGTCTCTCATCAATTTCCTGGCTTGGCCCTCTGATGTGTTGGCCTATTTAATTACCCCGACTAAAAAAGAGCGGGGTTCTTTTCCCTTTCCTTCCCTGTGGGTTACTGAAGGAACTCTGATAGGAACGAACAGCTCTCAAACACTGATGTTTCTTTATTTCTTGTGTTTCACATTTGGGCACCATATTTTACAATACGGGAGCCACCTGCCAGTGGCTGCTGGAGGAGTGAGGAGATTGAGAGGCAGTTACGTTCTCTGACCTCTCTCCTCTTTCTTCTTGACTCCAATTTATTTCATTCCCAACCCACAAGGAACATCTGTGTCAGTAAAAGCTGTTTTGCAACTCATTTAAGTGTTATGATTCACAGCTATGGGAGCTCTCAGAGAATTGACCTTCCCCTTCACCTAGGCAAGGTCGTTAACAGAACACAAAGGATTCAGAAATAGAACTCAAGGGAAAAAAACATTTTCCATGTATCCTGGTTAAAGGACTTATAAGGATTCCTCAAATTAGGGAATTCTTTATAAGGAATCCCCTCCAACCTTCCTCATCCCCCTCCATCACTAGAGGAGTGCTTGATAACTGCTTGATAACTTATATTCTTTCAGTTACAAAAGTTAAACGAGTTGCTCAGGATCACATAGTTATATGTCAGAGGTCAGGACTTACTCAATCCAGGTCTTCCTAGTTTTGAGACTGGCTATTTCCTTTTTATATCAATGAAAGGAAAAGCATTTATTAAGCACTTACACTGTGTAAAGCATTATAATAGGTGCTAAGATGCAACTAGAAAAACAAGAAAGTTAAGTGCCTGTCCTCAAAAAGCTCACATTTTAAAAGGGAACAAGAATCTTTTATAAAAAAGTTTCAGCTAGAAGTCATATGAAAGTTTCATTGGTCCTTGGGATGCAAAAGCAAAGCATAAAGTAATACATCGTCCTTAATGTCATTCACATTAATAAAATCCATTTTTTGCTTCTAATGTTGAATCATTTGACACTGGCAAGGACTTTGGTGTCAAGAACTTTGTTTTCTAGATCTTCAGACAGCTTTCTAAATTTGGTCTCTTCTAAAGATAATTCATAAGATAATTCAGTTGCAGGACTAGAACATGGTTCATATTTTACTCTCACTACATGAGCCAATTGTGGGGCTTATATCCAAAATAGTCACATCTCTATCTTATCCCATCATATTTCCCCATTCTATCCCCTGCCTCTATTGAATAAGCTCCCAACTGTCCTGTAGGATCATTGATGTTATTGGCTACAGGTTCCTTTAGGACAGTTATAATCCAACCACTCCCCAGGATTCACAGTAAGATTAGAAGATGCCAATGGAAAAATCCATCCTCTTCATGCACATCCCACACCAGCTACCAAATTACTTCTTAATTTTTTCAGGCAACATATTGGGGGTTAACATCTGGAAGTTAACTCTCTTCTCACTCCCTCATTTCTATCTCCGGTTTTCACTTTGGATGGGAAACAGTGGGTCTCATAAGATGCACAGATATGAATGGATTATGATCTTTAACACATTATCATTTCACAAAAACCTATCCCTCTTGAAAACTTCCTTATTATTATTCAGGGCACTATCATTCTTTCAATCACCCAAGCTCACAACTTAGATATCATCTTTCATTCTTCTTTCTCCCCTCCTCATATACCCTAATATCATAAATCCCAAAATTCTAACTCCACATTTCTCAAAACTGTTTTCTCCTCTCCCCTTGAAAGGACAAATATTAAACTCTCTAAATTGAGTTGAACTCTAAAATTCCTTTAACTGATAAGAATCTTTTATCTGTCTTTCCTCCATATTCCCCTATATTCCTATTCTGGCTATCCTTCCCCGCCTTGCCCATAATGGAACCAGTTTCTCTTTATGTTGCCCCCTATTGAATCTCTGGCCCTCCTATCTTACCATCCATCATAGTCTTGTCAAATTTCAAATTTATTCCCACCATCTGCCACCTTCACTCTTCCATATGTGCACTGAATAAAGCTGGAGAAGATCACATAATTCCCCTCTGTTGGTCTATTATAAATTTATGCCACACAATTTCAACTGGGCCTTCAAGAGAGCAAGGTAATCTTTTTATACTTCCTTAATCAATTCACATTCAACGCCACAAAAGTGGCTATTCCAAATCTTTACTTCTTCCAATCTTCATCCTTCCTATTCTAGCACCTCAACACTCAGTTGAGAACCTCTTGTAATACTTCGCTGAAAAAACTAAAACCATTCATTTGATGAGAGTGCCTCCTTTAACATCCCACTTCACTCAGTACCTTCTACCACCTCACAAAGAAGAGAGGCTTGCCAAGTCAAACTCCTCTGTATGTACCTCCAATTTAATTCCATCCTGTCTTTTCCAGTAAATTGTCCCTTGATATTCTACACACTCTTGCACTGTTAGTCTTTCTTTATTTACTGGCTCCCTCAAATAAGCTCATGTCTCTCCAAACTGTTTTTTAAAAAAAGAAAGAAAGAAAAACCCAAGCAAACTAACAAAACAAACCCCCTCACTTGATGCAGCCATCTCTGCTAGCTATTATCCTGTATTTCTCATCACTTTTGCAGCTAAACTCCTTGAGAAATTCTCTATATTTGGTACCTCTATTTCTTTTCATTTCACTCCATTATAACCTCTCAACAGTCTGGCTTCTGACCTCATCATTCCATTGAAATCGCCTTCTCCAAAGTTACAGATGTTTTAGTTGCCAAATCTTTTTTTCTCAACTCTCATCCTTCTTGATCTGCATTCAACTTTTTTTTTTATTTTTATTTTATAATAACTTTTTATTGACAGAACCCATGCCAGGGTAATTTTTTACATTATCCCTTACACTCACTTCTATTCCGATTTTTCCCCTCTCTCCCTCCCTCCATCCCCTCCCCCAGATGGCAAGCAGTCCTATGTATGTTAAATATGTTGCAGCATATCCTAGATACAATATATGTGTGCAGAACCGAACAGTTCTCTTGTTTCACAGGGAGAATTAGATTCAGAAGGTAAAAATAACCCGGGAAGAAAAATAAAAATGCAAATAGTTTACATTCATTTCCCAGTGTTCTTTCTTCGGGTGTAGCTGCTTCTGTCCATCCTTGATCAATTGAAACTGAGTTAGGTCTCTTTGTCAAAGAAATCCACTTCCATCAGAATACATCCTCATACAATATCGTTGTTGAAGTATATAATGATCTCCTGGTTCTGCTCATTTCACTCAGCATCAGTCCATGTAGGTCTCTCCAAGCCTCTCTGTATTCATCCTGCTGGTCATTTCTTACAGAACAATAATATTCCATAACATTCATATACCACAATTTACCCAACCATTCTCCAATTGATAGGCATCCATTCAATTTCCAGTTTTTAGCCACTACAAACAGGGCTGCCACAAACATTTTGGCACATACAGGTCCCTTTCCCTTCTTTAGTATCTCTTTGGGATATAAGCCCAGTAGTAGCACTGCTGCATCAAAGGGTATGCACAGTTTGATAACTTTTTGGGCATAATTCCAGATTGCTCTCCAGAATAGTTGGATTCGTTCACAACTCCACCAACAATGCATTAGTGTCCCAGTTTTCCCGCATCCCCTCCAACATTCATCATTATTTTTTCCTGTCATCTTAGCTAATCTGACAGGTGTGTAGTGGTATCTCAGAGTTGTCTTAATTTGCATTTCTCTGATCAATAATGATTTGGAACACTCTTTCATATGAGTGGTAATAGTTTCAATTTCATCATCTGAAAATTGTCTGTTCATATCCTTTACCCATTTATCAATTGGACAATGGTTTGATTTCTTATAAATTAGAATCAATTCTCTATATACTTTGGAAATAAGGCCTTTATCAGAACCTTTAACTGTGAAGATGTTTTCCCAGTTTGTTGCTTCTCTTCTAATCTTGTTTGCATTAGTTTTGTTTGTACAAAGGCTTTTTAATTTGATATAATCAAAATTTTCTATTTAGTGATCAGTAATGGTCTCTAGTTCATCTTTGGTCACAAATTTCTTTCTCCTCCACAAGTCTGAGAGATAAACTATCCTATGTTCCTCTAATTTATTTAGAATCTCGTTCTTTATGCCTAGGTCATGGACCCATTTTGATCTTATCTTGGTATATGGTATTAAGTGTGGGTCCATGCCTAATTTCTGCCATACTAATTTCCAGTTATCCCAGCAGTTTTTATCAAATAATGAATTCTTATCCCAAAAGTTAGGATCTTTGGGTTTGTCATGCACTAGATTGCTATAGTTGACTATTCTGTCTTGTGAACCTAACCTATTCCACTGATCAACTAATCTATTTCTTAACCAGTACCAAATAGTTTTGGTGACTGCTGCTTTATACTATAGTTTTAGTTCAGGTACAGCTAGGCCACCTTCATTTGATTTTTTTTTCATTAATTCCCTTGAGATTCTTGATCTTTTATTCTTCCATATGAATTTTGTTGTTATTTTTTCTAGATCATTAAAATATTTTCTTGGAAGTCTGATTGATATAGCACTAAATAAATAGATTAGTTTAGGGAGTATTGTCATCTTTATTATATTTTCTTGGCCTATCCAACAGCACTTAATATTTTTCCAATTATTTAAGTCTGACTGCATTCAACTTTTGATACTGTTGTTCACCCTCTTCTCTAATACAATCTCTGCCCATTCCACTTTCAAGAGACTTCTCAATCCAGCTTCTTCCCCTACTTTTCTAATTATATCCTCTCAGCCTCCTTTGCTAGTTTATAGGCAGGTCATGGCCTCTAACAAAGTGTCTCACATGGGCTTCTCAGTCAACAAGAATTTATTAAATGCCTATTATTTGTCAGGCAAGCAAACAATTACATGCAAGTAAGCTATATATAGGAAAATTGAAGATAATCAGCAGAGGGATGACATCATAATTAGAAGGAATTGGGAAAGACTTCCTTTAGAAGCTGAGTTTTCTAGTTGGATCTTAAGAGAAACTAGCAGGCAGAAATGAGAAAGCATCTCAGATACAGGGGACAGACTAAGAAAATACCTGGGGTCAAGGGATGGAGTGCCTTATGTAAGGAACAGAAAGAGACCAACATTACTGTATTACAGACTGCTTGGAGGATTTTAAGTATAAGTACATTGTAAGTATAAGAAGATTGGAGAGGTGGTTAGGTTCTGAAAGACTATGAGTTCTAAACATGTGATTTTGATTCTGGAGGTGGTAGGAAGGCACTACAATTTACTGATTATGGGAATGACATGGTTGGACCTGGGCTTTAGAAAAATCACTTTGGTGGGTGGAAAATGGATTTAAGTAGTGAGAGACTTGAGGCAGGTAGACCCACCAGCAGACTGTATTAATAATCTGGGTGTTAGGTGATGTGGGTCTGTCCTAAGGTATTATCAGAGAACTGAAGTAAATATATTCTCTTTTCCTTCTAAACTGTCTTGTTTTATATTCTCCTCAGCTTTAATTATCATCACTATGCAAATGATTCCCATTGGCAAACATATCTAAATAACCAGTCCTACCATCTCTCCTTAGCTACAATCTCATATTACCCAACAACTGCCCTTTAGACAGTTCCCATCAGAAGTTCTATAGCATCTCAAACTCAACATGTCCAAAACAGAACTTGTTATTATTCCCCCAAATCGTTTTCCTCTTCTGAACTTCTCTATCGCCATCCTCCCAGGTACCCAGACTGCCAACCTCAGTTTCCTGAGTTATTAAAAAACCTCAGTTTCTCAGTTATAAAATGACATAGAGAAATAGCAAACCACTCCAATATCTTTATCAAGAAAACCCACAAAAGGGATCACAGACACAACTAAATACTACCACCACCACCAAAAACATATCTTCTTCCTACATCTTTTTTATATATGGCCTTTCCGATTAGAATTGGAGCAGAATTGCTTGAGAACAGAAACCTTATTTTTGCTTTATTTTGTGGCCTAAGAATTTAGTATGGTGTCTGGCACATATTAAGTGCTTAAAAAATACTTGATGATGATCAAAACGACACCCAGGTTCAGATTTCTCCACCTCTTTACCAGGATTAAAGCAATATACTCTTCTAATAGATTTCCCTGCTTCATATCCCTCCTTTCTCTGACCTATCAATATAAGATAAATATTTGAATACTTGATGAATTCTGAATATCTAAGTGATCTTCCTATCATGACCTACTCAATAAACTCCAGTTGCTCTTTTTTGAATTCCGGGTTTGAATACTATTTTATTACTTTCAAAATTTCTTTTTTTGCATACATTTTGTAATATATATAATTATCAATACAGCAGCACATGCATATACTTTATAAATAAGTAAATACATATCTATATCTATATATACACATAATGCATTTATAAATATTTATACTGATAGGAATGTTTGATCAAAAATGTTTCAAGATCATTATACTAGAAAGTAAAAGATAATTTGGGGAGGCTGCCATATATTCTAGTAATGTATAGAAGTTTTTAGGGAGCAAAGATCGTCTTTTTTTTATACTTGTATCCAGTAATTCCTGGTAACAAAATACTTAATTGATTAAAAGAAGATAGAACTTTGAAGGAGAAATCAGAGTGTGGGTTTAGAGAGGCCCATCCATCACCATGATGGCCAGAAAAGGATTATTTTTCTTTGTCAAGATAACTCTTGAAGATTACATATCATTTAAAAAGGTTATGTAATCTATATCAGCAAAGGGAATAACCATATCAATGAAATGATAATTCTTTAAGTAGTGAGAAGTAAAATACTGATAATTGGATCAGTGAGATGTTTGATTTCACTTTTACATTTAAACTAATGAAGTTATTCCCTAGGTATGACAAAATTATAAATATATACGTGTGTATATTAATATATACACATATACACATAGATGTAGCTCAATACAACAGTTAATAATTCTAGGTCATTGCAGTATGAAGTATTCCTAGAAAGATCTTGGTGAGACAATTGAAATAATTCTTTTTTATCTTCCTCCACCTCTGATCCAGCTTTGTACAGGAAGGATAAAAAAAGTAAATGCTCTCAAAATGATTGATCAAACAATACGAACAGAAAAAAAGGATAATAAACTACTAAGAACTATATAAAAAAATACCTCAAATCAGTAATAAAAGACATGTATGCAAATACACCATTGGTAGAACTGTGAACAGATCCAACCATTTTTGGAAAGCAATATGGAATTACGCTCAGAGAGTTATTATTAAATTGTTTATATCTTTTGACCCCGAAATACCATTATTAGGTATGTTTCCAAGGGGATCAGGAAAAAAGAAAAAGAACCTATATATTCTAAAATATTTATATGATCTCTCTTTGTGGTAACAAAGAAATTGGAAATTGGGAGAAATGGCTAAACAAGGTGTGATCTATAATTGTAATGGAATACAACTGTGCTATAAGAATTGTTGAGCTAGTTGATTTTAGAAAAACATGGCAAGACTTGTATGAAATAATGAGGAATAAAATGAGAACCAAGAGAACATTGGATATATAATAATTGCAATGCCATTCAAAAAACAACTGTAAATGACTAAACTATTCTAAGTATTACAAATATTCAAATCAAATACAAAGGACTTATAAGAGAAAATGCTATCCACTCACAGAGCAATAACTACTAAATCAAAGTATACATAATATGGTTTTACGCACACATGTATATATACATATATATGTATATATACATGTGTCTACATAGACATATAAATCTGTGTTATATATGTTTGTGTCAAATGAAGGCCTTCTCTACTGTGGGGTGGGAAAGGAAGGAGAAAGGGAGATAGTTTAGAGCTTAAATATTACAAAAAATACAACTGAATTTTTCAAAAAGAAAGCCATGAGACATGAAAAATAAAATAACAGCAAAATGTCTATGGTGACAAAAGAAGGGAGTAATTAATGTAGGAAGGGATAAGGAAAAATAAGCATACTAGAGCACTGCTAGTGATGGTGAAAAATGATCTAGTTCTGGAAAACAATATGAAACTAAACAAAGAAACTAAAATCTTATTATCTTTTTTACTCAAGAGATTCCTGAGAAGCTCAATGACTAAAAAAGGTGCTATATACACAAACATTTATAGCAGCAAAAAAATTTTAGTAGCAAAGAATTAGAAAAACCTTTGATTGGAAAATAGGCCAACAGGTGGTGATACTTAAATGTAATGGGATGTTACTATACTCTCTAAGCAGGGGTCCTCAAACTACAGCCCGCTGGCCAGATGCTGTAGCTGAGGATGATTACTCCCCTCACCCAGGGCTATGAAGTTTCTTTATTTAAAGGCCCATAAAACAAAGTTTTTTGTTTTACTCTCAAAAGTCTGAGAATAGTGAACTGGCCCCCTATTTAAAAAGTTTGAGGACCCCTGCAAGGAATAATGAATATCCAGAGAAACATTGGAGGATATATGAACTGTACAAAGTAAATTAAGCAGAACCAGGAAAACCATATACATAATGACCATAGAAATGTAAACTGAAAGAAAAATAACACAATTGAGGTGAAATGCTGCCAAGTTATAATGACCAAGGTTGGCCTCCATAAGAGGTAATGTTCCCACCCTATTGGCCTAATGGATCTTGATAAAATATAGACTTTTTAAACTTTTTTTCTTCATACTTTGTTTTATGTGATTGTTTGCTGAGAGAGATAGGGAAAGAGAAACACTAGGAAAGTAGATGATTTAAAAATTAATAAAATTTTATCTGTTTAAAATAAATGTCATTAATAAAATGGGCAAAGTTCTTCACTGAAATTTAAGTATAGAAGCCTATGAAAAGTATTTAAGTATCTGTAATATGCTTTAGATTCAGATTGTAAAATAAGCTTTAACAAAATAACATTGCTGCTTTTTTATCACTAAATGTATATTAATAAAAATAAAATATACCTTTGATGGTTTGTACCCAAACAGCATTACTACAGCAACTTTAAAGTCTTCTCTGCTTAGATAACCTTTTTTATCTTCATCACATGCTTCAAATACCTAAAAAATGTTAAATATATTTAGTGAGAGCCACAGAACTGTCTAATTTTTTTTTAATTTTGTGTAATTGGTCTTGAATTTTTGTTGATTTCTGAAAGGGGATCAAAAACTCAAAGAAAAAAAAAAGGAAAGATATAGTCAAGAGCTTTTTTTTTTTTTTTCATTAATAAGTTCTAACAGTGAAATTTCTCTCATTTCTTTATTAAGATAGAATCAATTCAATTTAATATTAAGCTTTACTGTGTGTAAAGCACTATATTTAAGTTCAAGGTGTGGGGGGCAGGTTAGAAGCAGCATTGTAAAAAACACTGTGCCCTATAGTTAATTTTTAAGATTTTGGAGGAAAAACAGTATACTTTTCTTAATTTCTACGAGTAGTATGTTGTTGCCACCTTGTGTCTAAACAGCCATAAGCTAGTAATTGTCTACTTCCTTAAGGCCCCCACTCACTTTCCTAATAATTTTGTAATAACTGTAATAATTAGCATTTATATAGCACTCTTGCAAAGCACCTTACAAATATTATCCCATTTTGTTCTCACCACAACCCTGGAAAGTAGGTGCTATTATTATTTCCACTTTACAGAAAAGTTAACTGAGGCTTAGAAATTAAATGACTTGTTTGGAGATCAAAGTACTACTTCCCAACAAAGATAGTGTCCCTTATTAAAATGTAGGTTCCTTGAGGAAGAGATTGTCTTTGCTTTTGTACGTCTATCCCCAAAGCACAGCAGAGTACTCAGCAACAAAGTATATGTTTCACAAATGCTTTTTCTTTTCTTTTTTTTTTTGTTCAAAAGGCAATAGCTTTTTAAAAACTTGATTTTCATTCAGTTGGGGGCGGGGGGGGCAGTCAACAGGATTCTCAAATAGCATTCAAGAACTTGTTGAGGTGGAAGGGAGCCCTTATGGGACATCCGGTCCGCTACCCTCAAGGATCTGGATAGACGGGAATACTGGGGAGCCATCCATCAAGGTTAGGAGGGGAGCGCCGTTTTTCTGGCTCCCAAGCTCCGCATCTCCGTTGCCTGTCTCGGGCAGAGGCTGGACCTCTCTCGTTCAGAATCCAAGGTTAGTTCCCTTCGCTCAGCATTGCTAAACCCGAAGCCAAGGAGACACCTACTTTCACCCACTTCCGTCGCTCTGAGAGCCGAGCTTCACGTCTAGAGCACAAGGCACTACTGTCCGCAGCGAACATTTCGGGGCGCCTTAGCAAACATGTAAGCTAAGAAACATAGAATCGCAGTCTCCTCCAGCCAACTCCGCCGGGAGCGGGGGAAACAACTGCCGCCTAGCAACGCCGACGCTTCTCCTATTGGACTATCGCTGCTCGCGTCATTTCATATCTTCTCTCCCATTGGCTGAACTTTTTGCGTAGCCACGCCCTTTCCCCAAAGAGAAAGTAGTCGGGACCGGCAGCTTCCGGGGCCGTCTGTGTCTTCTTTTAGCTCTTCCTATTTGCTTCCACTGGGTTGCTGTTTAAGGAGGGCAGTCACCGACTGGTGGAGTTGGAAGTTCTGGAGATTGGTAAATTTGAAATCTGTAAAGAATAGTGTATTCATTCCTGAGTTTTTTCAACAAATTTTGTTGAGCTCCTACTTTATACGTTGCATTTTGGCGGACTGGGAAGAATGTGAATAAAACATGCAAAAGAATAAAAACAGACTTCCCATGTAAACACAAGTTGGGATTTCTTGATAACCGCGAGATGTTAAGGAAAAATCTGGATACAGCTGATTTATTACTCTAAATATAATTAAATCAGTCTATCGTTGATATTAAGAAAACTCCCACCACGTGGCAGATTCTTTGCTAGGCTCTGAGGATACCCTGGGGGTGTTAACAATCGGTGCCTAATTAATACTTATGGTTTGGTAAAACTGAATCTCAGTTCAAATCCTCCCTCTTTCTGGCTTCTGTTTTTAAATGAGTGGTTTCTAAGGTCCTTTCTTTACTTCTAGAAATGCTGAGCTTACGAAATGACTTGGAAGAAGCAAAAGTTTTCCAACGGTTAAAATGCAATATAGTCCTTTTTTTTTTTTTTTCCAGCTCTGTTTACACATAAGGACTCGTTCTTTATGGTTGAGTGTGAATAAGTAGGGCCGGTGTGGTGTGGAGGAGAGAAAGGAGCCGAAAGGCAGGATGCGTTAAGAAGAGATGAGATTATAAAGCACTATTTGAACTCTGATCCCAGGATGAGGACACAGGTGAGTCCCACTTCAATCCTACACGAAGACTTTTAATTTTATTCTGTCACCTCCAATTCTTTTGAGCTTTACTGATTAGGTTTTCTTTTCAGTAGAGCAGATGATAATTGGATTTAGAACAGGCAGATACCTTAGAGATTGTTTAGAACAACCTCTTCAGTTTATAGATGAAAAAACAGGTTCCTGGCAACGGGATCTGAACTCCTCTAACTGTGGAAGGCCTACACTGAACAGAGTAGGCAGGAGAGTTAAGGATCAAAAAGAAAATGAACTAAATCCAAAGTGAGGAAACTGCTGCAAGCAGAAATCCTCCTAGAAGAAGGACTTAATGTGCTGGGGCAAAACCAAGGCTTTATATTCATTAAAAAAAAAACACAAGTGAACTGGACTATCATATAATCATTCTTAAATCTTGAATAGCAGTTTTCATAGTAAGTTTATGGGTGAACAATGCAGGCATTCCTCAGTCCTGTGGGACCAGTCTCCAAATTTTTTGCCTTGTAGCAGATACAGAACCAGAATTAGTGTGGCAATATTTAGTTATAAAAAACAGCAATTGTGAACATGTCAAGAGATGTGATAGACCACCTGTTTCTGGCTCTCAGGTCCCTGAGAAATCTGAGGACCTCCTTCAGTAACCACCTGGTGCTGGTCAGTGAAATACACTTTGCCAAAAAGTGATATCATCCCAGAGTGCAAAGGATTGTTGCTATGCCAAGTTGAGGGCAGAGCTTAGTTTTGGGAAATAGGATGTCTCCAAAATATTTTTAAAATTCTGATGGGTAATTTTTAACCTAAGGGGACAAAGGTTTTTAGAAAAAGCCTGAATTCAAATGTATGTTGTATGACTCCAAATCAAGTTACTTCCCAGTTGTCACTGGTTATGTTAAAAGCTTAATAACGATGATGATTACTAGAATTTATAAAGAGCTTTAAGGTTTAAAAAACACTTTACAATTATAATCTTATTTGGTCTTCACAACAATCCAAGTAGGTGAGTACTATTATTTTTCCTCATTTGACAGATGAGGAAACTGAGGCAAAAAGAAGTGCAGTGATTTGCCCAGGGTCAAACAGCTTGCCAGCTGCAGGTAGGCGGTGAAATAGATGGTGGGGAGGAGGTCAGATGTCAATGGGGGTACAGTGTCAGGAAGATATGAGTTCAAATTCAGCTTCACACACAATATAAGGGACATCAAAAGTAAATCATTAATAGGCTATTTGGGCTTTTCTTTAAATAACAATAAGGTACCATCAAAAAAGTTTCATGTAAGTTCTACAAGGTATGTCTATACTAATTTTTCTCCTAATAGTGAAATTTTGTGGCATAGTCACTGTACTCAAAAACACTACAATAGCTAGCATTTATACAGTGCTTTAAGGCTTATAAATGGAAATATATATATATAAAACATTAATATATGTATTATATATTATATCTATCCATATATGGTTTAGATATATTATCTCATTCAGTCCTTATAATGTTGGGAGGTAAGTGCTATTAAAAGACAACTTTAGGTGACACAATAAATAGAATATATTAGCTAATAATAATGGCAGTAGTAGTAATAGTAGAACTAAGGGTCCGAGTCTGAATTTGAATTCGGACCTTCCAAACTCCAGCACCCACTTCATGGTGTTCAGTTAGTCCAAATCTTTATATCTAAAGGTGAAGTGACAAAGGTTAGGGTAACAGTTTGGACTTAAACTTGCATTTAAGATTCCCAAATCCACCTTTTATATTAAAAACTGGCCTATCAAAAAAGAAAAAAAAGAAAAAAAATCCGGGGTTAAAAAAAGCTTTATTATCACTCAAGAAAGAAACGATTATTGTGCACTTCCTATGTGCCAAGCACTATGCTAGGCCCGGGGGATACAAATCCCAATGAATGGGGAAAAAAAAAAAAAAAAAAAAACAAACCCTCCCCTCCCCCCATCCCACCCAGCCTTTTACTACCTGCATAGCTGGGATGTCACTCTGCCCAGCTAACGAACTGCTGTTAGCATCTCAGCAGTTTGCTGATCCCATTAAAAATTAAATGAAAAACCTCTCCTTTTTGTCCCTAGAGCTGGAAAAACCCTAATAAGGTAAGGCGGATAGAGTAAAGGGTCTTAAAGCTGTTAGGAGATGAGCCTTAGAAAGAACGGCTTAGGCAATTTCCCCACCGGCCCCACCGCCCGGGGTGTGCACCAATTTACGGATTTAGCTGAGTCTGGGGGTCGTCAGTCTGTGCCGGGCCCTAAAAAGTCCACACCACCTGAGAGGAGGTTTTTAGGACCTAGCAAGAACCTCTCCCGGAAAGGGAAGGGGCCGGATCAGCGGAGTCCTCGGAGAGGGGCCGCATTTGAACTCCAGAGAGGCAAAGCCTCGCAGCAGCTGCAGGAGGTGCGGGCAGCTGGGCCAGAGCTGTGGGGCACGCGCGCTGGCTGGGTTTTGGAATGGGGGGGTGCAGGGCGGGAGGGGGGTGGCGCGGGAAAAACCTGAATGCGTGCGTGCTGCTTGTTCAAGTGAGCGTGAAGCATGCGGGGCACGCTCCAGGGTTGCTTGCTGCAAAGGGCAAGCCGCGGGGCTCTTGGGAACCCCGGAGCGCGTTTCCCGGCACCCCTTCTCTTAGCTAGACTGGAAAAGTGTTAGGAGCAAGCTTTCTTGATCTGCTCTCCGGACCGTGAATCGGCCTCTGCTGAACTTAGGATCCGGGCTTTTTGCCTCAGTTTCCACTTTGGTAAAATGGGGATAATAACTACCTCCCAAGGTTGATAGGGTTAAATAAGATAATATTTGTATGGCGCTTAGCACAGTGCCTGGCGCATATAAATGTTATCAATAGGTAAATATTTTTAAATGTTGTCCCGGGTTGTCTTGAAAGTTAAATAAAACATTCATGAAACCCTTAGCGTAGTGCCTAAGGGGTCCTCAAACAACGGCCCGCGGGCCAGATGCAGCAGCTGAGGACGTTTAACCCCCTCCCCCAGGGCTATGAAGTTCTTTATTTAAAGGCCCACAAAACAAAGTTTTTGTTTTTACTATAGTCCGGCCCTCCAACAGTCTGAGGGACAGTGAACTGGCCTCCTATTTAAAAAGTTTGAGGACCGCAAAATTTATTGTTATGATTCCTAGCTGTGGGACTTTGAAAAAGTCACTTAACTCCTATTGGTCTCAGTTTCCTCAATCGTAAATAATGATAGTGTATAATAATAAGACTGTAAGGGGTGATAATAGTACCTACTTTCCACTGTTGTGATAGTCAAATAAGATGATATTTATAAAACACAGCACAATGCCTGGAACATAACTAAATAGGTGCTAATTATTTGTTGCTATTCCTAGATGGGGGACTTTGAAAAAGTAACTTAATCCCTGTTTGCATCAGTTTCTTCAGCTGTATATAATGATAGTTTGTAATGATAATAGATAATAGGGGTTGATAATAGCATTTGTAAAGCCTTTAGCTCACAGGGTGCCTGGCACATAGTAGATGCTGTGTGTATTATTACTGTGACTCAAATGGATAGAGCATTGGACTTGGAATTGGGAAGCTGCAAGTTCAAATTCACCTTGGACGCCTATTACCTTTCCAATTTCCTTAACTGTATAATCAAGATAACTACCCCATCCCTATCCCCAAGGACTGTTGTGAGGATCAAATGAGGTAATAATTGTGAATCGCTTTGCACAGAGCCTGGCACATCATAAACTCTCTATAAATATATATGTATATATTGCCCATCAAAGTTGAGGGGTTCAAATTTGCAGGAATGGGGCTTTTTGAGACCAGGGAGCTGAGATAAGACCTAAGGAATCTATTAGGTAGGTTGTTCCCATTTCTCTAGACATCAGTTTTCTCACTAGTGAAATAAGGGGGTCAGTTGATCGTTTTTTTCCCAACAAATGTAGGTGTTACTATAGTAGATACTAGACGTGGGGTCAGGAATTTGTTCATTGGGCCTCAGACTTTGTGGGCATCTAGATATTGACTATCAAGTACTGAGCTGCGCTGAGAGTTAAAAGAAAGGCTAAAAAACCTAAAACAAAACAAAGTAAATCAACCTAGTCCCTGCTGTCAAAGAACTCACATTTTTATGTTGCCATGTATGTAAAATTAGAATAATAAAAGTACCTAAATCCTAGAAGTTTTGAAGATAAAATGAAATTATATTTGTGCAGTGCTTTGCAAATTTTATAAACTATTATTAATAACATGTTTTCAGATTTCTTTATTTTTTCTGCCTAAAATTAAGAGTGCTTTATAATCCTTTCTCTACAGCTTGTATAAATATAAAAGGGAAACCCCTTTGTTCTTGTTGATGAAAGCCAAGCATTTGGGTTTTTTTGGTTTGGGTTTTATTTGCTAATAGATTGATATAAAAAAGGAGAAAATGTGGTCCTGGTAGAATACCTGGCCTTTTGTTTTATACTTTTAAAGATCTATGATAGCTTTGGATAGCTGATTCTTAAGACTTACAAAGCATTTTGAACATTTTTCTTTTTGAAGTCTTCCTACAATCCTTTTAAGTTGGGTCCTATAGTTTTATGTTGATGTTTTTCAGTAACTTCAGTCCTGTCTGACTCTGTGATCCCATTTAGGGTTTTCTTGGCAAAGATATTGGAGTGTTTTGCCATTTCCTTCTTCAACTCGTTTTGTTTGGCAAAAATGAGGCTAACATGGCTGTGACTTACCTAAGGTTACAGAGCCAATAAGTATTTGAGACTGGATTTGAATCCAGTTCTTCTTGATTCCAGCCCCTGGTGCATTGCATAATCTTATTCTTTCTGCTTGGGTAGGGCCTGCTGGTAAACCTCAGGGTTACTCATGCCTTCAAACAAATCAAAATTTTAATTAATTTAAAAAAAAAAAAAAAGCATTAAGTCCCCCCCTTCCCCCGCCCCCTCCCCTTGATTATCTACAATTTATCCTGAATATATCTCAATTATACATGGTCATTTACATACTGGTTATCCCTTCCTCCCATCCTTTAAATTGTAAACTCCTTGAGGGCAAAGACTTGTTTTTATCCATTTTTTTGTATCCCTACTCCTTAGGACTGTGCCAAATTGACTATTTTGAAATGTGATAAAAGAAAAGCAAAAACATGCTTCTTGCCCTCTGACCCCAAATTTTAATGGAAGTGAATACATATAGATAATTCCATAGATACATACTTATATAGGTTCATAATTTTAATGATTAAACCTTCCCACTGCATAAAGACTCTGGTTCACCCTACTTATAGTTTATAGTGTAGTGCATGTATGTAGTATATGATTTATAGTGTAGTATAAATAGAAGTTATTCTTGCGAGTAAGTACTCTTAGAATAATATGGCAGAGTTCCCATGGTCTTGTGATGGAGATAGCCATCTGCACCCAGGGAGAGGACTATGGGGGCCGAGTGTGGATCACAACATATTATTTTCACTTTTTTTGTTGTTGTTTGCTTGCATTTTGTTTTTTCTCACTTTTCCCCTTTTTAATCTGGTTTTTCTTGTGCAGCATGATAATTGTGGAGCTATAGAAGAATTGTACATGTTTAACATGTTCCATTACTTGCTTTTTAGGCGAGGGAGAAGGGAGAGAGAAAAATTTGCAACACAAATGTTTTGCAAGAGTGAATGTTGAAAACTGCATATAATTTGAAAATTAAAAACTTAAAAAAATAATAGGCAAAGAAAAAAAAGAATAATATTGTAGGTAAGGCTACCTATTAGCAATGGAGAGTCAAGTCTGGAGTCAAGAATGCTCCTCTTCCCGAATTCAAATTCTGTCTCAGACACTTCCTAGCTGTGTGACCTTGGAAAAGTCACTTAACCCTATTTGCCTCAGTTTCCTCCTCTTTAAAATAAACTGGAGAAGGTATCCTGCTCCTGTATCTTTGCCATGACCCAAATTGGGTCATGAAGAGTTAGACACAAGTGAACAACTTTTAGAATGAGATTTTTAGTAATTATGGGTCCATAGAAGATGCTCAAATGAATGTTTGCTCTGCTCTGTAAGCCTAGAGTAAATCAAAATTCTGATCCTGGTTTGCTTGGAACAAGTACTTGGAACCTTTCACATTTTCCTTTTCAGGCATATAAGTTCCTCTTGAATGGCCCAGGCTGATAGTGTGATTTACGGGTGAGTTTGAATGTTTTATATGGAAATAATTCTTTGACAGATCCTAATTTTCTAAAGAGGGAGGTTGCTTGGCAGTGTTAATGATTACAAGTTGTTTATTCTGATTGACTTTAATGAACAACATCTGGACTTTTTATATATATATATAAACAGCCGAAGAATATCAAATCCTTCTGCTTTTAAGAGGGAGTTTGAGGAGGAAGTTGTATCATCAGTGAAACACCTGTGTTTACAAGTTTTGTTTCTTTTCATAATTGTGCTCCCTGCTGGTAATCCTTTGATGAAGGATGGCATTTTCATTTGTTTTCATAGTATTTACATTTGGTCAAGAAAAGTGTTGCATATTTTAAATGATAACTTGGAAACCTTTAGTAAACCCAGAAGGCAGCATATATACACAGATCTACCTATCTGCTTAAAAAGAGCACAATTTAAATATAAAAATGCTTCATTTGGTATTTAAAAATACTATCATTTGCAGTTTTTTATACTAAGAATAGCGCCGTTATGGGGGAACCCTTGTGATTGTGTGTGAAAGTCATCAAAATAGAAACAGCATAGCTGCCTTAAGAAATAAAGGTTGTTTGCTTTGTCCTGGGTATCTTTGTAGAAGGATGGGCAATCCTCTCTGAAGCATGGTATTAAACAGGGAAAATTGGTGTTTGGTTACAAATTTGACTTGCCTTGTGAGTCCTCTTACTTAGATTCTGTGAGTCTGTGACTAATTTGATTTCCCAACAAGGTGCCTTTTAATTGCACCATCTGTATAAGTAGCTGCTATAGTTTCATACTTCCAGTTGGGTCTGGCTAACATTGTTTTGAATTCTAAAGAAAGCTAGACTTTTGATTGACATGTGTTAGGACAGGGCTTCTGAAACTTTTCTACTCCTGACCACTTTTTACCTAAGAAATTTTTATGTGACCCCAGTTATACAAGTATATGAAATAGATATACAAATCAAATGTTTATTGATAATAAATCATAATTTCAGTTACAAGACCCCATATGGGCATCTAAAACCACAGTTTAAAAAATAGGGTTTTATAGTGATGATTTCTAAAGGAATAATTGGATGCTTTGTATGTTTTAGGCAATAGTGAATAGGCTACAGCTCCAGGCTTTTTTTTTTTTTTTTTTTTTTGTGGGTCCCGGACCCCTTTGACAGTCTAGTGAAGTTTGTGAGCTTTTTCTTAGCCATGTTTTTAAATAATTCAAGGAAAGATCAAATTTCTATTAGGAGTTTCAGACTCTTCTTCTGTAAACCTTTCCTTCTTAATATTTTGCTGTATTTCAATATAATTGAATTAGAAGGAGCTAGATACCTGGTGCAGTGGATAGAGTGCTGAACCTAAAGTCAAATTTAGCCTCGGATTTTTAATACCTTGTGTGTGACTCTTGATAAGTCAATCAATTTGCCTCTGATTCAATTTGTTCAGTTGTAAAAAAGCAAATAATAACTGTACCTATCAGCTTGTGTAGTAGTGAGATAAAATTGTGTATGTGTGTGTATATATATATATATGTGTATATATATATATACACACATATGCTATATATTATGTATAAATTTATATAAACAATATATATAAATATATCACAATTACACGTAAATGTTATAATATATAAACATATACAATACATAAGTATATCATAGCTTATAAGTTATATATAATATATATCAAAGAAAACTTAAAGTATATTTTGAATATGAACAAAATTTAAGGAAATGTGGACATATTTTAAAATTATACATTTTAGAAATGGATAAAAATAAAAACAAAGTTTTAGAACCTAATCAAGTAACTAGAGAATTAAATTACAATGGAACTATTTTAGATAGAGCTGACCTTTTTTTACTTTTTTCCAATTACATGTAGAATTTCTTTTGCATTCATTTAAAAAAAGATTGAGAAACAAATTCTTTCTTTCCTTCTCTCTCCCTCATTAAGAAGACACACAATTTTTTTTTTTTTTAACCATGAATGGTGGTAATTTGTTTTGCTTGACTTTGCTAATTTGTTACAAGCATTTTGTCTTCCTTTTTTCTCTCCTTAAATTGGAAAATTCAATGGAAAATTATGGAAATTGGAATAATAATGGAAAAATAAAGTGAAAGATTAAAAAAATAAACTATGATCTTCAGGTGAAATCCAGTTTTCAAAGCAAAATTGAAAAGACATTTAATTTCATCTTTTTCTCTTATGAAATGATCCTCTTAGATTAAATGTGCATTGATCTGATAATTAAAGTGTCTGTTATACTATAAAACAATAAGAATTTAAGGTATTTTAAAATGAGTTTTAATTTATAAACTGTTTTTCATGTAAAAATACTTTAAAAAAGGATTAAAGATTAAAACTTTTATAAGTTCAACAAACATTTATTAAGCAGGATATGAGATGAGACATAAGTAAAAGAAAAGAATTAATTTTTGGTCTGAGACTAATGCAAAGAAATAGAAGGAAAGATGCATGAAACTGTAGGGTTACTGGAGTGTGGCAATGAAGGATCATTTATTTTTTTCCAGTTAGGAGGAAGCAGGGTCTTTTGCTGAGAGAAAGGGGATGGTCTGGTGATCTAATGAACTAAAAGAGAGAGGAAAAAGTTTAGAGCAGATGTTGTAAAGAATGTTTGAGATTGAAAAAAGGTAGTAGTGAGGTTTTGGTTCCTGATTATTGTTGAGCCATTTTAGTTGTGTCCTAGCCTTCATGACCCTATTTGGGTTATTTTGGTCAAAGACACTGCAGCAGTCTGCTATTTCTTTGGCTCATTTTACAGATGCGGAAACTGAGGCAAATAGGTTAAGTGAATTGCCCAGGGTCACATAGCTGGTAGGTCTCCTTACCTCCAGGATCAGCACTGTATCCACTATGCTAGCTAGCAGCTATCCCTGGTTCAAGGTAGCTAGTAAGAATTTATAGCTGATAAAGTCTAAATTTTTTTATGATAATAGTTTTTTTTTTTATTTTTCAAGATATATGCAAATAGGGTTTTCAACATTCACCTTGCAAAACCTTATATTCCAAACTTTTCTCCCTCCCTCCCCCACCTCATCCGCTGAACAGTAAGCAATCCAATATAGGTTAAACTTGTGCAAATCTTCTAAACATATTTCCACATTTAGAATGCTGTCATTCATTCTAAATGGTTTTTATCAAGTCAACAGGTACTTGGTGGCAGGCAGTGTTCTAAGTGTTCTAGCAGTTTTCAGGGTCTGAGAGTTGGGATGATGGAAATGCACATTAGTGCACAAAATATAAGGGTGGAGGGTTGTGTTCAACTGTTAGAATTAACGCCAAGAAGGGAGGAAATTAAGACAGAACAGGGTTGGTAGAGTGGGAATTCTAGGCACATAAATTTTGGATGTACTGAAAGAAAGGTTTTTTAACTCTCCCATTTTACAGATGAAGAAACTGAGATCCAGACTTAGACTTGCCTGAGGTCTCACAGCAAGATTCGTGACAAAAAGGGGAGAGTAGACCAACCCAGTCTTCTAAATCTCATCCTTGTGGGATATGAAAAGATAGCTCAAAATAGAAGGCAGTTCTAACCAAGTAAGTATATTTTCCTGCTTTCTCTCATAACTGGGAGCTCTAACATAAGAACCAGTTTTGTTTGTTTCTTTGTTTATTGCCATTCTTTGTATCTCCCTTGCTTAGTTCAGAGCCTGACATGTAGGAGGTGATTCAATAAATGCTTATTGATTGTTAGCTGACTAAGTAATGTTATCTTTATATTATAAAGAACTTGAGAGTGAGGTCTTTGTTTATAGCTACTGTATCTCTAGCACCTAGCAGGGGCTTTGCATGTAAAAGAACCTAATAAATATTTGTTAAATCAAATAGAAGCTTAGCAGGAGTGGTCTATATAGCTTGGTAGCTGGATGATATGGTGAGAGACCTGAGTTCAAATATGGCCTCAGTCAGTCACTTCCTAGCTCCTTTAGGCAAGTCACTGTTTATCATCTCAGGTTCCTCAACTATAAAATGTATATGCTATTAGTATATAACATATACTATAACATATATTTCCCAGGATTATTATGAGGATCAAATGAGATTTCCTGGTACATAATAGAGACATTAAATGCTTGTTTGCTCTCTTTTTCCTAGTACCCCCTTAGTTAGAATAATGAATTTTAGTGATTTCATCATTTATTTGAATCTGCATTGAATATTTCTGTTGGTCAAGAACTCTAGTGACTATATTTTACATAATAGTTTCTTTATTTCTTCTTTTTTCTTCTTCTTTCTTCTTCTGTCACATAACTAGTAATTGTCTGAGGTCAGATTTGAACTCAAGTCCTCCTGACTTCAGGGCTAGTGCCCTGTCCACTGCACTACCTGGCTGTCACATAATGATAATTTCTAATAGTTTGATTTCAGATACTTATGACAACTTCACAGGATTTACTATTTGTGTTTGTTGGGATCTAGTTGTTACAATAATTCTTTAGGAGCATTTTTGGTTTGGGGGGTTAAGATCAGGAGTTTCCTTAAAAAAAAAAAAACAACCTATAACTGAATACAAAAAATGTTGCTTTTTTATTTAGCAGAAATATGACTCAGGAAAGTAGTTATGGAAAATGGACTGTTTCCAGCAGTGATGAAAGTGAAGGTGATGAAAAGCCATCTTCACTTGATGAAAAGAAGACATGCTTTGAGAAACCTTCTACCTCTTCTCTGCCTAATTTGGGGCGAGATGTGCTGAATGATCCTGGATACACATGTTCTGATGCCCGGAAAGCTGCTCACCGCAGGAAATTATCACCAGTGAAATTTGACAGTAAAAGTTCGACTTCCCAAATCTCGCTCCCCAAAAAGCAGAAAACTTCCCAGGAAGATTTAGGCTGGTCCCTGTCAAGTAGTGACGAGGAATCCCACCCAAAAGGCCCATCAAGGCATCCAGTTAAGGAGGAAAGATGTCCCTCTCCAAAAGAACCATATGAACATAGACCTAAAGGTAGTCAGCCTCCCATCTTCCCAAAGATGGAAGAGGATGATGTCACTTCCGATGAAGCCCAAGAGTCTTTGGATCTGTTAGATGAGAAGAACCTATTCAGATTTTATCTCACCAAAGTCTCAGGAATTATGCCCAAGTATAACTCAGGAGCACTCCACATTAAAGGTAGGAGGTTTGGGTATGCTTGTAGTACTGAGTAGTACCTGAGATTCTTGCAGGAAAAACTACACATACACACAAACAGCAAATTTAAAAGAGGAGTTTTAAAGTAGAAATCCTGAGGCAAAGAGATATTTTTCATATCATCAATCAGCCCTTGGTTTCCTGAGCTTACTTAATACTTAATCATAATAGGATAATTAGCTAGAATTTGATAACTTTTTATTCAGATAAAATATTAGCAGCAACATTATTATCGGCTTATATTCCAGTTAAGCTTATTGTTGATTATGAGAAGACCCTTTAAGAAACAACATTATCAGAGCTAGGGCGCTATAACAAAAAAACCCAGCATTATATCATCGGTACTTTAAGCACAGTTACATTATGGCAAGGTATTGTGATAATGTATTAATGCTTTTAATATATTAATGTTCACTGTGGTAGACATTGACGAGAGTATGCTTGTGTTGGCTACACTACCTTGTAATTCCTGTGTTCCAGATGATCACACATTGAAATCTGGAAGAAGCCTCAAAAGCTTTCTAATTCAGCTGTTTCATTTGTAGCTGGGGACCTCTGATCTAGAAAGACTAATTGATTTTTTTTCCCCAAGACTATATAGACAGGAAATGACAGAGCAAGGATTTCAATCTAGGTTTTTTGACTTAAGTGAAAGCTATGTGGATAGTATCACACTTGGAGTCAGGGAAAGTCCTCTTCCTGTGTTCAAATCTGACCTCAGATACTTAGTAGTGGTCCTGAGCCAAGATTTGAATCTGTGTTCTCTGATTCCAAAATCAGTAATTTTGCTAATGCATTTAATTTTGCATTGAGAGTTTCTCTCAAACTGACTTTCCAGTTAAGCATTTTGCTTAAAAGGTTACTATGCCAAATGATTAAAGATATACATTTTGCTTTTGTTTACTATTCTATAAGATAATATGAAAAATATATAAAATATATTTTATGTATTATATTTTGTATAAAATATAACAGATAATATAAAATATATAAATACATAATATCAATAGTTATAATAATAGTTACAGTATACATAGCGTTTTAAGGTTTGCCAGGTATTGTACACATATACCTCATTTTATCCTCAAAGCAAGTTTGGAAAGTAGATGTTACAGACAGGTCCCAGTCAGTGCGAAAATGGAAGCTACGAAACAATGGGTCATGTGAATTTGATGTTATAATTATGCAAAATATGGTCATTATGCAAAAAATTCACTTTAAGAGATTCATTATTCACACCAACATATGTCATCATTATTGTTATTGGCATTATTATATTGCACATAGGAAAGAATAAAATTCAGGTCAGTTTATTAAGAAATTACTTTTTGTGAAATGATAAAGTCATCAAGATAAAAGACAACATAATCTTTGTTCTCAAGGAATTTAATAATCTAGGGCACAAAACAAATAAGACTAATGCAATTTATAATGTATAAGAGAAGTTCAGATAAAGTAGTGTGTAAAGTTTATAAAGGAAGAGATTGTAGGTGGGGTCCTAAGGAGTCAGGGTAACCACTTCATAGAGGAAATAGCAACTGAACTGGGCCTTGAAGGAAGAGAAGAATTCCCAACATGTTCCTAGGGGATGATTGCTTACTAGACATGGGCCTAAAATATAGAAATGAGAAAGGCCAGAAAAAAATTGGAAAATAGTGAGTTGATCAGTTTATCTAGAAAAATAGAATAATACCAAAGGGATATGAGAGATAAAGTTGAAAAGAGAGATTTGTTTCTTAACTGTGGATGCCAAAGTACAACATTTGTATTTTAACCTGTAGACAATTTATCAAACATTTATTAAGTACTAGCCACTGAGTTAGGCCTTCAGATAACAACTGTGCAAAATGATGCATTCCTTACCTTCCTGGAATTTTTAGTGTAAAAGATAGTAGGGAGCCAGTGAAGGTTTTTGAGAAGGGAACTGGTGAGGTTGTTAGACCTATGTATTAGGAAAAGTGACTGAAAAGGAGAGAAAATCTAATCATAAAATGTTATATTCTTGTCTTTTATGAAAATTCTTCATTTTAGTCTTTTAAATCAACTATTTTTATTGATTGTGATACTATTATATTGATTGTGATACAATATTTAGTAATTACTACTGATAATCTGTTACAAATTTATTGTGTCATAAGTAAGTCTTTGTAAATTTGGATCATGTATGTATTTTCTCAATAGATATTTTATCTCCTCTTTTTGGGACTCTCTTGTCTTCAGCTCAGGTGAGTTTATTATTTTTTTTGAACTAGAATTCAAATAACAAATATTTTTGAGGTTTGATCCTTACAGCAATACTGGGAGAGAGGTGCTGTTATTATTTTTATTTTATACCTGAGGAAACTGAGGCAACAGATTTAAGTGACACAGGGTCACCTTTACTCCCCTGTTGAAGCTGGATTTGAACTCAGGCTCAAAATTGTGATCCTAGGCCCACAGGTCTAACCAGTCACCTTAGTGGTTAATTGAAATGATTAAACTTCTTTTCATTTTGAAGTATTTAGAGATTTTGAAAAGCCTCTAATCTCCTTAAGAAATAAAAATAATATTTTATATTATTGTTAGGAAACAATAATAATAGTAAACAATTTGTTATTATAAAATAGGATTTACTATGTGCCAGCACAGTGCTGAGTGCTTTACAATTATCTCATTTCATTTTTGCAACAACTCTGGGAATTTGAGGATGAGGAAACTGAGGCAAACAGCAATCAAGTGAATTATTCAGTGTCATACAGCTAGTAAGTGTCAGAGGCAGGATTTGATGTCATCTACTATCACCTAATTGCCTCAGAAGTAAAAGTAGCCAGGAATTGGGAATAGGAATTAAAGTTCTACTTTACGATTGACAAACTATATAGCTGAGTTAGTTTTACTTGGGATACTGTACATAAATTATACATAAATATATGTAATTTATACTTTGATGATTCCTTAGTTTTCATTCCCAGAATTAACCTCAGTTCTCATTTAGATGACACATGAAAGTTTACAGTCACTCATTAGTGTGACTTAAGAAATTATTTCCTCCACCCACATGTGCAAAAATGTCTGTGGACATTTCTTTCCTTCTCCCTCCCTTTTTATAGTTGCAAGAAACTGGAAACTGAGTGGATGGCCATCAGTTGGAGAATGACTGAATAAGTAATGGTATGAATGTTATGGAGTATTATTGTTCTATAAGAAATGACCAGCAGGATGATTTCAGAGAGGCTTGGAGAGACTTATATGAACTGATGCTGAGTGAAGTGAGCAGAACCAGGAGATGATTATAGACAGTAACAATAAGACTATGCGACAGTCTATTCTGATGGAAATGGCTCTTTTCAATAATGAGAGGATTCAAATCAGTTCCATTTGTTCAATGATAAAGAGAGCCATCTACACCCAGAGAGAGAACTGTGGGAATTGAGTGTGGACCACAACATAGCATTTTCATTCTTTTTATTATTGTTTACTTGCATTTTTGTTTTCCTTCTCAGATTTTTATCTTTCTATCTAGATCTGGTTTTTCTTGTGCAACAAGGTAACAGTATAAATATGTTGGATTTAACATATACTTTAACATATTTAATGTGTATTGGACTATCTGCCATCTAGGAAAGGGGGTGGGGGAAAGGAGGGAAAAAGTTGGAACAGAAGGTTTTACAATGGTCATTGTTGAAAAATTGTCCATGCATATGTTTTGTAAATAAAAAGCTTTAATTAAAAAAAAAAAATTTCCTTCAGGAGGCATTGACAATTATATAGCCCCATTTCATTGGTGAGTAAATGTAGACTGAGAGGTCAGGTAACTGACTCTTGACTTGTTGCTGACATAGAGATAGTAACAAGAGAAGAGTAATGAGAAGTAAAGCTATAGTCACTTTTTTTTTTTAAACAATAGCTTTTTATTTTCAAAATACATGCAAAGATATTTTTCAACATTATACAGAACTTTGTATTTTCTCCTTTCCTCACATTCTCCTCCCCTATATAGGAAGTTATCCAATATATGTTAAATATGTGTAATTCTTCTATACATATTTCCATCATTATCATGCTGAACAATAAAAATCAGATTAGAAAGGGAAAAAAATGTGAGGGGAGAAAAAAAAAGCAAACAACCACAAAAAGATGAAAATACTATATTGTGATCCTCATTCAATCCCCATGGTCTTCTTTCTGGATACAGATGGCTGTCTCCATCACAAGTCTATTGGAATTGTCCTGAATCACCTAATTATTGAAAAGATCCAAGTCCATCACAATTGATCAACGCATAATCTTGCTATTGCTATATACAATGTTCTCTTGGTTCTACACACTTCACTAGGCATCAGTTCGTGTAAATTATAGTCAGTTTTAAAACAGTAAACAAAACCTGCCAAATTTTCATGTCCCCAATCAGCTGGTAAATTTCCATTCCATTCATCTTCCTCCATCTCCTTTGAGTAAATGTATTTGTTTGTATATCGGAGAACTTCATATAGTTTGCCCCAGGCTGTATTAGCTGATTTTTTTTTTGTTTGTTTGTTTGTTTGTTTGTTTTTGGTTATTTGATGTCTTAGCTCAGGCTTTTAATAGCTATTCTGACCCTGGGGAAAAATACTCTCTCTCCTAAGCCTCAGTTTGTTGTTTGTCTTTTCTTTTGTAAAGTGGGAAATAACTTAGTAAAACTGAAAGCATTATAGATAAGTTAATATTGCCAGATTTCACCTATGAACTTAGCTTCATTTTCTGATGCTATAAATCACAATTACATTGTACATAAGTACAATTACATTACACAAAAATTGCATTTTTGTCATGTAGAAAAATAAACAGAGCCCTGAAAAGCCAAAATGGCCCCAGAAAGGGGAATCTATGTACTCAAATAGAACAGAAAATGTTGTAAGTGCCTGCTTATGTATCCTTAAAAAAGGCATTGAGCAGAAAAAAGGGAGTTGCAAAAACAAGTAGAGGGAGAGACTATAATGTCAAGTGTAGGTAAGAATCAGAGTAAATTTTGTGTGCTCAGCAGAATTTTCCAAGTCAGGCCTAGTGAGAGTGGGAACCAGTGTCTGTTGGTTTATAGGTCTTTAGATGTAGGTTAATCAATCAGCAAACATTTATTAAGTACCTACTATGTGCCAGGCACCATTAGAAGCTCTTAGGAAATGAACCTTGTTTTTTAGATCTTTGAATTTAGGGTTAAGAATTTTTTTTTTTTTAATTTGTCTAAAGAGTGATGCATTTGACCAACTTTTTTTTTTTTTTATTTTTAATTTTATTTTATTCAATAATAACTTTGTATTGACAGAATCCATGCCAGGGTAATTTTTTTTACAACATTCTCCCTTGCACTCGCTTATGTTTTGATTTTTCCCCTCCCTCCCTTTCCCCTCTCCCCCCCCCCCCCCCAAGATGGCAAGCAGTCCTATATATGTTAAATATGTTACATATTTGCCGAACCGAACAATTCTCCTGTTGCACAGGGAGAATTGGATTTAGAAGGTAAAAATAACTCGGGAAGAAAATCAAAAATGCATATAGTTCACATTCATTTCCCAGTGTTCCTTCTTTGGGTGTAGCTGTTTCTGTCCATCATTTATCCATTGAAACTCAGGTCTCTTTGTCATAGAAATCAACTTTCATCAGAATACATCCTCATACAATATCGTTGTCGAAGTGTATAATGATCTCCTGGTTCTGCTCATCTCACTTAGCATCAGTCCATGTAGGTCTCTCCAAGCCTCTTTGTATTCATCCTGCTGGTCATTCCTTACAGAGCAATAATATTCCATAACATTCGTATACTACAATTTACCCAGCCATTCTCCAATTGATGGGCATCCATTCATTTTCCAGTTTCTAGCCACTACAAACAGGGCTGCTACA
Organism: Antechinus flavipes; assembly: GCF_016432865.1. Classification (NCBI taxonomy): domain Eukaryota; kingdom Metazoa; phylum Chordata; class Mammalia; order Dasyuromorphia; family Dasyuridae; genus Antechinus; species Antechinus flavipes. The sequence goes on along the minus strand of NC_067399.1, from coordinate 298,498,771 downwards.
AACATTTTGGCACATATAGGTCCCTTTCCCTTTTTTAGTATCTCTTTGGGGTATAAGCCCAATAGAAACACTGCTGGATCAAAGGGTATGCACATTTTGATAACTTTTTGGGCATAATTCCAGATTGCTCTCCAGAATGGTTGGGTTCGTTCACAACTCCACCAACAATGCATCAGTGTCCCCGTTTTCCCGCATCCCCTCTAACATTCACCACCATTTCTTCTTATCATCTTAGCCAATCTGACAGGTGTGTAGTGATATCTCAGAGTTGTCTTAATTTGCATTTCTCTGATCAATAGTGATTTGGAACACTCTTTCATGTGAGTGGTAATAGTTTCAATTTCTTCATCTGAAAATTGTCTGTTCATATCCTTTGATCATTTATCAATTGGAGAATGGCTTGATTTTTTATAAATTTGAGTCAGTTCTCTATATATTTTGGAAATGAGGCCTTTATCAGAACCATTAACTGTAAAGATGTTTTCCCAGTTTGTTGCTTCCCTACTAATCTTGTTTGCATTCGTTCTGTTTGTGCAAAGGCTTTTTAATTTGATATAATCAAAATTTTCTATTTTGTGATCAGTAATGGTCTCTAGTTCATCTTTGGTCACAAATTTCTTTCTCTTCCACAAGTCTGAGAGATAAACTATCCTATGTTCCTCTAATTTATTTATAATCTCGTTCTTTATTCCTAGGTCATGGACCCATTTTGATCTTATCTTGGTATATGGTGTTAAGTGTGGGTCCTTGCCTAATTTCTGCCATACTAATTTCCAGTTATCCCAGCAGTTTTTATCAAATAATGAATTCTTATCCCAAAAGTTAGAATCTTTGGGTTTGTCAAACACTAGATTGCTATAGTTGACTATTCTGTCTTGTGAAGCTAACCTTTTCCACTGATCAACTAATCTATTTCTTAGCCAATACCAAATGGTTTTGGTGACTGCTGCTTTATAATATAATTTTAAATCAGGTACAGCTAGACCACCTTCATTTGATTTTTTTTTCATTAATTCCCTTGAGAGTCTCGACTTTTTATTGTTCCATATGAATTTTGTTGTTATTTTTTCTAGATCATTAAAATATTTTCTTGGAAGTCTGATTGGTATAGCACTAAATAAATAGATTAGTTTAGAGAGTATTGTCATCTTTATTATATTCGCTTGGCCTATCCAAGAGCACTTAATATTTTTCCAATTATTTAAGTCTGACTTTATTTGTGTGGAAACTTTTTTGTAATTTTGCTCATATAATTCCTGACTTTCCTTTGGTAGGTAGATTCCCAAATATTTTATGCTATCAACAGTTATTCTGAATGGAATTTCTCTTTGTATCTCTTGCTATTGGATTTTGTTGGTGGTGTATAAAAATGCTGAGGATTTATGGGGATTTATTTTGTATCCTGTTACTTTGCTAAAATTAGGAATTATTTCTAATAGCTTTTTAGTAGAATCTCTGGGGTTCTCTAGGTATACCATCATATCATCTGCAAAGAGTGATAGTTTGGTTTCCTCATTGCCTACTCTAATTCCTTTAATCTCTTTCTCGACTCTTATTGCAGAGGCTAGTGTTTCTAGTACAATATTGAATAATAATGGCGATAGTGGGCAACCTTGCTTCACTCCAGATCTTACCGGGAAAGGTTCCAGTTTTTCCCCATTGCATATGATACTTACTGAAGGTTTTAAATATATGCTCCTGACTATTTTAAGGAAAAGTCCTTTTATTCCTATGCTCTCAAGTGTTTTTATTAGGAATGGCTGTTGGATTTTATCAAATGCTTTTTCTGCATCTATTGAGATGATCATATGGTTTTTGTTTGGTTGGTTATTGATATATTTGACCAACTTCTTGATGAAATGCCTTCTCTTTCCAGTTCTAGATGAACATATTCATTTGGTTTTGGCCTGTGACTAAGACTAGGATGCTTAACACAATTTTTACCTTACTAGCTAGCCCACATAAATTGGTAGGCCTATCCTATCTACCACCATATATCTGTCAATGACCATCCCCAGGTATCATGCTTTTATGGATTTGCATCAATCTGTATTTGTGAGGAGAAAAAAAAAAATTGATGAGTTTTGCACATATCAGGATGTCTGATCTTCTGAATCAGTATTAAAAAGTCTTATTTACTTTTGTTATAAGTGACTCGGGAGCATTTAGAGCTATAATTATGTAAAATTTTCTCTTAACTTTGAGCCAATACCTGTCACTTTTATGTATGGAAAGGAAATATGAATTCCAAAGAAAGTGACTTATCTAGGAATTGTAGTGATGCAAATAAAATCGCTTTTAAATGTGAGTCTCATAAATTCTTTTACTCATATTACACTAATGATTTCAATTTCATGATAATATAATACATATTATATATTTTCAATATTTCAGTGATTATAATCAGTTCAATAATTTCAATGATTATAAGTTAACCAATAAGCCTATGTAACATATAGTCCATAGTACTCAACTGACTGTAGACAAACTATGTAGTTGACAGTTAGTTTCGTGTTGATGGCCAAGCTACTCTGCATAAACAACTTGAATGACGTATTGGTAACTGAAATGTTATTTTTCTTGTCTCCCCCTCAGTTTAACTACTGCTTTGAAGTGGACTGGCTTGTAAGACAGTACCCACTAGAGTTCAGGTAAGTCTCGTGAAATTATGTAGCCTAATGATTTTAAAATGTCATATTTCTGTCAATATGAATCCCATTCACCTTTTTTTTGAATACCTTCAGAAGCAACAGAATAGTTTTAAAAGACAAATTTTATTATGCACTTCATTCCTTCTACAGATTTTGTTAGTAGTTGTTAATAATGTTAATATTTGAAATATTATGTTAATACTTGAAAGATTTTGTAGCCCAAGGGAACATTAGGAATTTAGCTCCTTCATTTTAGAGAGGCCCAGATAGGACGTGTGGCTTTTCTCACCTAAGGGGTAATAAATGAGGTAGCTGGGTGTGCTCACAATGTCGTCTTCCTTTGTGGTCATCCCAGAAATAGATAGAGACAAATTCCAATACAGATGTCAGAAAGTAATGTATTTTTTTGGTTTGAAAGAATATTCAGGAAGATGTGTCCTTAAATATGTTTTTCTATTCTAAATTTAAAAGCTTCTTAAACACATCCAGCTTGATAAATTTTTAGTGTTTTTCTGTCTTTTAAATTCTTTCCTTTGATCACTATCTTTTTTTTTTATTTAGGGATTTCACACCTACTCATAGAGCATAGTGTCATTTTTAGGTTTCCCTTCTCATCTTTGAATCTTTCACATCCTAGAATATGATGCAGAATATATCGTTAGAGTATTACTCAAGGACACAGAACCTTTGGAAGTCTGGCTTTAGCATATTTTCACATGATAGGATTTCATAGGAACTGGGACTGAGGAAAGCAGATTAAAAATGATTGGCAGGGAGTTAGTTAAGAACTATAGGCCAGCTGAATTTAGTATTTTCATACTATCATTTTCTGATGCTCAGAATCTCATAACTAAAAATATTCTCAGAGACCATCTAGTCTAACTCATAATTGACTGAGAATATGATTTGATTTCATATTAAACTACTGGTTGGTCATCCAGTCTTCCTTAAGACCTTCAAAATAACAGAGAATCCATTATATCCAGAAGAACATTCGTTCTACTTTTGAATAGTTAATCTAAGCAATCTCCAGTTCCTCCAGTAAAATATTGATCATGATAGGAACAGTAATAATTTTTGATGTTTATATAATGCTCTAAAATTGTATTCCATGTATATACATACATATCATACATGTATGTGTTACTTGCTCCTTATAACATTTATGTCCAATGCAAGCTTATCAACCTTGATTTACAAATGATGAATTTGTAACTAGATTGGGCCTTTAAGCCCAAGCCTCCTGTTTCTTAGTCTTGTGTTCTCACCATGTTGTGTTAAATGTATTGTTTAGTTTAAAAAATAGAAGGGAAAGATTGGGATTCTGTGTAAAAATGAATATTTTTGCATATGTGCTCCTTTGAATTAAGGAACTTGTGATAAGAAAACTATATCAGATCCCTATCAGTGCAAGAAAGCTATCTTAGAGAATTAACCCTGGAGTACTAGATATTTAAAGTGACTTCATAAAGCCAACCAGGCTATGTGTCAGCCATAGGACTTGGGATTCAAGGATTCCCCCCCACCATGAACTATTATGTATGCCATATATATATATATATTAGATATAGTGATTGGGGCAACCAGATGATGCACTGGGTGAACATTGCACCTGGAATCAGGAAGACGCATTTTCAGAGTTCAAATTCACCTCAGTCACTCACTACTTGTGTGACTCTGGGCAAGTCACATAATCCTGTTTGCTTCCATTTCCTCAACTGTAAAAGGATTTGGAGAAAGAAATGGCAAATCACCACAGTATTTATTTTTTTGAGCATAATAGATTTTTATTATAGTGATGCATTTATTTTTAATACAATCCTATTTTTTCAAAATACATGCAAATATAGTTTTCAGCATTCACCTTTGGAAAACATTGTGTTACAAATTTTTTTCCCTCTTTCCACCTCAACTTTCCCCATAAACAACAAGCAGTCTGATATAGGTTAAACCATATTTTCATATCTGTCATGCTGTGCAAGGAAAATCGGGTCAAAAGAGAAAAAAGATAAGAGAAAGGAAAAACAGTCGACAAAAAAAGATGAAAATTCTACTCTTTGTTCTATATTCAGTCTCCATAGTTTTCTCTCTGGATGCACATGGCTCTTTCAATCACAAATCTATTGGAATTGCCTCGAATCACCTCATTGTTGAAAAGAGCCAAGTCCATCACAGATGATCATCATATAATCTCGTTACTGTATACAGTATTCTCCTGGTTGTGCCCTTTGCACATCAGTTCATGTATGTCTCTTCAGATTAAGCCATCTTTCTGGCAAGAGTTGGGAGATGTGTTTTATCATCAGTTTCAAAGTCATGACAGGTAGTCCTGCATCCTTGAAGACTGTGCTAGGTAGATGTAAGTTCTGTCTGGTCTTTCCTAGCTCTGGTAGATGATGGATTATGTGCCATCCAAGGATCTGTGTAGAGAGGTCCGTCACTAAAAGGTTGGCCATCAGGTGCTGAGTTTTTCTGGCCACAGGAAATAATGAAGACCATCTACCAACGTCCTTAACTTTTTTTTTTTTTTAAATCTGTACTCCTTTGGCAATCTGGGTAAGCCTAGGAACTTCCTTCTGAAAATAATGGATAAAATAAAATACATAAAATTAAAGAGAAAATTTATATTGAAATGTAGTTATTAAACTATTTTTTAAAACTATGTTTATACTTATATTGGATTACTAGCTGTCTAGGGGAGTGGGGTGTAGGGAGAAAAATTTGGAACACAAGGTTTTTCAGGGATGAAGTCTGAAAACTATCTTTACGTGTACTTTGCAAATAAAAAGCTCTTATTAAAAATCAAAATAAATTACAGATCTAAGATTTAAAAAAACCTTTAGATTTTACTGAGGCATCTAGGGGGTTGCACTCTTTCTTAGGACATGGAGTATCCCTACCAATAAGTTCATTGCACTTTTGAGCTCTTAAAAAAGGCTTTTGTTTAAATGCACTGGTATCTCAAAGAGGAAGAGACACAGACCAGAAGTGCAATCCTGTAAGCATGACATATTCTTTGGTTTGGTACAACCAGTTCTGTTTCAGGGGATTAATATCATATATTTCTGATCTCATTCCAGGAAAAAGCCCATCTTGCTTGTGCATGGGGACAAAAGAGAAGCTAAAGCTAGATTACAAGAGAAAGCAAAGCCTTATGAAAACATCTCCCTTTGCCAGGTAATTTGCTTTTTTTTTTTTTTTTTTTTTTTAATGTTTAAAGCCTTGAATGCTAGAGCCTGAGAATTGGGAAGTAACTTAGGGATGACCTTGTTTTTTATGTAGCTTTTTCACCACCCTATAGGAATAGCCTCTACCAGAGAATTTTTCACTTTTGGCTTATATTGTGGACCTCTTTGGGTATCTGGTTGAAGCCTGTATGTATCCCTTCTCAACATAATGCTTCTAAATGCATCAAGTGAAATACAAAAGGTTGTGGAAGAAAATAACTATTTTGAAATATAGAAACCAAAACATTTTTTAAAAAATTCATTGTCCCCTGCTGTTAAGAAACCATCTTCGAATCCATGCTTTGTAGATCTCATCCTCTCGTTTTCACTTTGAACATGTGGAATGATAGGGAGCTCACTTAAAAAAAAATAATATTATATTTTCCCTCAGTTACTTGTAAATAATTTTAAAAACATTTTATTTTTAAAACTTTGAGTTTCAGGTTTTCTCCCTTTCTCTTCCATCCCCCCATTGATAAGACACCAGTGCAAACATTTCCATAAAAGTCATATTGTGTAAAAACAAAAACAAAACAAAACAAAAAACATAATTTCACCCTTCTCTCCCCCCCACCGAAAAAAATCCTCAATAAAAGTAAATTCTAAAAAATGCTCCAACCTGTATTTGGATATAATTGGTTTTTTCTTTGAGATAGTATTTTAGATAGTATTTTCCATCATAAGTCATTCAGAGTTGTCTTGACTCATTATATTGTTGAGAATGCCAAGTTATTCATGGCTGATCATCTTACAATATTGCTATTACTTTATACACAGTACATTTCACATTACATCAGGTCATGGAAGTATTTCCACGTTTTTCTGAGAGCATCCTGCTCATCATTTCTTATAGAAAAATAGTATTCCATCACAATCATATAACCACAATTTACTCAGCCATTCGCCAATTGATAGGCATCCCCTCAATTTCCAATTCTTTGCCCTCAGAGAAGAGATGCTATAAATATTTTTATACATGGAAGTTGTTTTCCTTTTTTTTTTTTTTTTTAATCTTTTTTGGGAAACATGCCTAGTAGTGATATTGTTAGATCAAAGAGTATCCATGGCCTTATGGATACTTTTGGCATAGTTCCAAATTGTTCTACAGAATCTTTGGATTAGTTCATATACTACCAATAATGAATTAATGTCTCATTTTCCCCACATTTTCTTCAACATCTGCCATTTTCCTTTTCTGTTCTATTAGCCATATAGGTATGAGGCATACGTCAGAATTGTTTTTATTTAATTTGCATTCTCCAATTAGAATATTTTTTTCACATGGACATATATATATTATATATATATATATAGAGAGAGAGAGAGAGAGAGAGAGAGAGAGAGTGTGTGTGTGTGTGTGTGTGTGTGTGTGTGTGTTAGTTCATCTGAAAACTGTTCATATCGTTTGGTCATTTATCAATTGGGGAATGGCTTTTTTTTTTTTTTTTTTTTAATAAATTTTACTCAGTTTCCTATATGTTTGAAAAATAAGGCATTTTTCAGAAAAACTTGCTTCCAAATTCTTTTCCATTTTTTCATTCCATTCCACTATTACTAACTGTATTTCCTCCTCCATTTATTCTATTCTCTCTATTCTTTCACCTTTTGCCTCCTTAAATGTGTTTTATTTCTGGCTACCCCTTTCTCCCCTTCACAATGTACTCTCCCTTCTATCAGTTCCCTTTTCTTAGATCCCCATCTCCTCCTACTTTCTTGCAAGGTAAGATATTTCTATGCCTAATTGAGTATGCATGTTGTTCCTTCTTTGGTCTATTTCTGATTAGCTAAGATTCATTCATTCCCTCTTCCATCCCTCTCTCCCCCTCAATTATAAAAGTTTTTTTTTTTTTTTTTTCTTTTATGGCAGGTAATTTATACCATCTCTCCTTTTTTTTCTTTTTTCCAGTACATTCCTCTCTCATGCCTAAATTTTATTATCTTTTTTTTTTTTAGATATTATCCCTTCATATTCAGCTCATGCCTGTGCTTTCAGTTTATGTATATTCCTTCTAACTCTCCTAGAATTGAGAAAGTTCTTATGAGTTACAAGTATTCTCCTCCCATGTAGGAATGTAAACAGATTAATCTTATTAATTTCCCTCTGATTTCTCTTTCTTGATTACCTTTTTATGTTTATCTTTAGTTCTGTATTTGAAAGTCAGAGTTTATATTCAGCTCTGATCTTTTCATCAGGAATGCTCAAAAGTCCTCTATTTCATTGAATGTCCATTTTTCCCCCCTGAATTATACCCAGTTTTGCTGAGGAGGTGATTCTTGGTTATATAATCCTAGCTTCATTATCCTTTAGAATATCATATTCCAAATCCTCTATTTTTTTTTTAAAATGTAGAAGCTGCTAAATCTTGTGTTATCTTGATTTGCTCTACTACTTGAATAGTTTTTTTTTTTTTTTTCCCCTGGATACTTGCGATATTTTCTCTTTTATTTGGGAGTTTAGAGACTTTTTCTGAGTTTTTATCTCAGGGTCTCTTTCAGGAGGTGATTAGTGGATTCTTTTCATTATTATTTTACCTTCTGGTTCTAGAATATTGAGACAGTTTTCCTTGATAATTTCTTGAAAGATGATGTCTAAGCTCTTTTTTTGATATTGGCTTTCAAGTAGACTAACAATTTTTAAATGATCTCTCCTAAATCTATTTTCTAGGTCAGTTGTTTTTCCAATGAATATTTCACATTGTTTTCTATTTTTTTCATTCTTTTTGTTGTTTTATGGTTTCTTGATTTCTCATAAAGTCTTTAGCTTCCATTTACTTAATTCTAATTTTTAAGGAATTATTTTCCCTTCCATAAAGAGAGCTAATTCAGTTTCAGTTGATCAAAGATGGGTAGAAGCAGCTACACCCAAAGAAAGAACACTGGGAAATGAATATAAACTGCTTGCATTTTTGTTTTTCTTCCTGGGTTATTTATACCTTCTGAATTCAATTCTCCCTGTGCAAAAAGAAAACTGTTTGGTTCTGCACACATATATTGTATCTAGGATATACTATAACCTATTCAACATGTAAAGGACTGCTTGCCATCTGGGGGAAAGGGGGTGGAGGGAGGGAGGGGAAAAATCGGAACAGAAGTAAATGCAAGGGATAATGCTGTAAAAAGTTACCCTGGCATGAGTTCTATCAATAAAAAGTTATTTAAAAAAAAAAAAGGAATTATTTTCCTTTTTGTATCTCCTTTCCCATTTGGCCAGTTTTGCTTTTTTAAGGCATTCTTTTCCTTTTGTATCCCTCTCACTCCTCTTCCCAATTTTTTAAATCTATCTCTTTTTCTTCTTACTTGATTTTCTTTTTTTTTTTTTTAATTTAAATTTTTTAAAATTTAATAATAACTTTGTATTGACAGAATCCATGCCAGGGTAATTTTTTAATAACATTATCCCTTGCACTCGCTTATGTTTCGTTTTTTCCCCTCCCTCCCTCCCCACCCCCCCCCCAAGATGGCAAGCAGTCCTATATATGTTAAATATGTTGCAGTATATCCTAGATACAATACATATTTGCAGAACCGAACATTTCTCCTGTTGCAAAGGGAGAATTGGATTCAGAAGGTAAAAATAACTCGGGAAGAAAATCAAAAATGCAAATAGTTTACATTCATTTCCCAGTGTTCCTTCTTTGGGTGTAGCTGTTTCTGTCCATCATTTATCCATTGAAACTCAGTTAGGTTTCTTTTTCATAGAAATCCACTTCCATCAGAATACATCCTCATACAATATCGTTGTCGAAGTGTATAATGATCTCCTGGTTCTGTTCATCTCACTTAGCATCAGTCCATGTAGGTCTCTCCAAGCCTCTCTGTATTCATCCTGCTGGTCATTCCTTACAGAGCAATAATATTCCATAACATTCATATACCACAATTTACCCAGCCATTCTCCAATTGATGGGCATCCATTCATTTTCCAGTTTCTAGCCACTACAAACAGGGCTGCTACAAACATTTTGGCACATACAGGTCCCTTTCCCTTTTTTAGTATCTCTTTGGGGTATAAGCCCAATAGAAACATTGCTGGATCAAAGGGTATGCACATTTTGATAACTTTTTGGGCATAATTCCAGATTGCTCTCCAGAATGGCTGGATTCGTTCACAACTCCACCAACAATGCATCAGTGTCCCCGTTTTCCCGCATCCCCTCCAACATTCATCATTATTTTTTCCTGTCATCTTAGCCAATCTGACAGGTGTGTAGTGATATCTCAGAGTTGTCTTAATTTGCATTTCTCTGATCAATAGTGATTTGGAACACTCTTTCATGTGAGTGGTAATAGTTTCAATTTCTTCATCTGAAAATTGTCTGTTCATATCCTTTGACCATTTGTCAATTGGAGAATGGCTTGATTTTTTATAAATTTGAGTCAGTTCTCTATATATTTTGGAAATGAGGCCTTTATCAGAACCTTTAATTGTAAAGATGTTTTCCCAGTTTGTTGCTTCCCTACTAATCTTGTTTGCATTCGTTCTGTTTGTACAAAGGCTTTTTAATTTGATATAATCAAAATTTTCTATTTTGTGATCAGTAATGGTCTCTAGTTCATCTTTGGTCACAAATTTCTTTCTCCTCCACAAGTCTGAAAGATAAACTATCCTATGTTCCTCTAATTTATTTATAATCTCGTTCTTTATTCCTAGGTCATGGACCCATTTTGATCTTATCTTGGTATATGGTGTTAAGTGTGGGTCCTTGCCTAATTTCTGCCATACTAATTTCCAGTTATCCCAGCAGTTTTTATCAAATAATGAAATCTTATCCCAAAAGTTAGGATCTTTGGGTTTGTCAAACACTAGATTGCTATAGTTGACTATTCTGTCTTGTGAACCTAACCTTTTCCACTGATCAACTAATCTATTTCTTATCCAATACCAAATGGTTTTGGTGACTGCTGCTTTATAATATAATTTTAGATCAGGTACAGCTAGATCACCTTCATTTGATTTTTTTTTTTCATGAATTCCCTTGAGATTCTCGACTTTTTATTGTTGCATATGAATTTTGTTGTTATTTTTTCTAAATCATTAAAATATTTTCTTGGAAGTCTGATTGGTATAGCACTAAATAAATAGATTAGTTTAGGGAGTATTGTCATCTTTATTATATTCGTTTGGCCTATCCAAGAGCACTTAATATTTTTCCAATTATTTAAGTCTGACTTTATTTGTGTGGAAACTTTTTTGTAATTTTGCTCATATAATTCCTGACTTTCCTTTGGTAGGTAGATTCCCAAATATTTTATGCTGTCAGCAGTTATTTTGAATGGAATTTCTCTTTGTATCTCTTGCTATTGGATTTTGTTGGTGGTGTATAAAAATGCTGAGGATTTATGGGGATTTATTTTGTATCCTGGTACTTTGCTAAAATTAGGAATTATTTCTAATAGCTTTTTAGTAGAATCTCTGGGGTTCTCTAGGTATACCATCATATCATCTGCAAAGAGTGATAGTTTGGTTTCCTCATTGCCTACTCCAATTCCTTTAATCTCTTTCTCAACTCTTATTGCAGAGGCTAGTGTTTCTAATACAATATTGAATAATAATGGTGATAGTGGGCAACCTTGCTTCACTCCAGATCTTACCGGGAAAGGTTCCAGTTTTTCCCCATTGCATATGATGCTTACTGAAGGTTTTAAATATATGCTCCTAACTATTTTAAGGAAAAGTCCTTTTATTCCTATGCTCTCAAGTGTTTTTATTAGGAATGGCTGTTGGATTTTATCAAATGCTTTTTCTGCATCTATTGAGATGATCATATGGTTTTTGTTTGGTTGGTTGTTGATATAGTCAATTATGTTAATAGTTTTCCTAATATTGAACCAGCCCTGCATTCCTGGTATAAATCCTACTTGGTCATAGTGTATTATCCTGGGGATGATTTTCTGTAATCTTTTTGCTAATATTTTATTTAAGATTTTAGCATCAATATTCATTAGGGAGATTGGTCTATAATTTTCTTTCTCTGTTTTCAGCCTACCTGGTTTAGGTATCAGTACCATATCTGTGTCATAAAAGGTGTTTGGTAGGACTCCTTCAATCCCTACTTTTTCAAATAGTTTATTTAGCATTGGAGTTAATTGATCTTTAAATGTTTGATAGAATTCAGATGTAAATCCATCTGGTCCTGGGGATTTTTTCTTAGGGAGTTGATTGATAGTTTGTTCTATTTCTTTTTCTGAGATAGGAGTGTTTAGGATATTTACTTCTTCCTCTGTTAGTTTAGGCAAGCTATATTTTTGGAGATATTCTTCTATTTCATTTAAGTTGTCGAATTTATTGGCGTAAAGTTGGGCAAAGTAACTCCTAATTATTGCTCTAATTTCCTCTTCGTTAGTAGTGAGTTCTCCCTTTTCATTTTTAAGACTAACAATTTGATTTTCCTCTTTCCTTTTTTTAATCAGATTTACTAAAGGTTTGTCTATTTTGTTGGTTTTTTCATAGAACCAACTCTTAGTTTTATTAATTAATTCAATAGTTTTTTTACTTTCAATTTTATTGATATCTCCTTTTATTTTTTGAATTTCAAGTTTAGTGTTTGACTGGGGGTTTTTAATTTGTTCCTTTTCTAGCATTTTTAGTTGCAAGCCCAATTCATTGACCTTCTCTTTCTCTATTTTATACAAATAGGCCTCTAGAGATATGAGATTTCCCCTTATTACCGCTTTGGCTGCATCCCATACATCTTTGGCTGCATCCCATACATCTTACTTGATTTTCAAAATCTCTTTTCCTGTCTTCCATGCCTGAGCTCAATTCTTATTTTTCTTGGAGGCTTTGGATATAGGAGCTTTGACCTTGTCATCTTCTGAGTTTGTTTTCATCTTCTTTGTTACTATAGTAATCTTCTATGGTCAGAATCTTTTTCTGTTGTCTGCTCATTTTCCTGGCCTGTTAGTTGACTTTTAACTCTGTTAAAGTAGGTTGCTATTTCTAGGACAAAAGGGTGCACTGTCTCAAGCCTTCAGAGGTTTTATGTAGATGTTTTCAGAGACCTTTCGAGAGACCTGTATTTTTTCAGTTCTTCCAAGGAGATATGATTCAAGGAGAAAAATATTTTTTACTCTCCTGACCTATGCATCATGGAATCATTAGGTCATGGGCTGAGACCTGGACAGGAATTCAGAGATCTGCTTCAGCATCCTCCTTTTGTGTTTGAGGAGACAAGTTGTAGAGCTTAAGAGGTTTAATATTCTGGCTTTCTTCATACGATGTGATTTCTGGAAATCTTGGCCAATTTGGTTACCTTCCTCTTGCTTACCTTGAGTATTTCTTCTCAAATATGATCACTACTGAATACAACTTGCCTTCCTCCCTCTCACCCACGCCAATTACTGCCTACTTGCAATTGATGAGCAGATAAGCCCAGATACCCTTGGAATAGCAGCATTCTCACAAATCACCAATTCGATTTTAGTTGCTTTTCCCTCCCTTAATAACAAGGTAGACAGGAAAAAAAAAAAAAAATATATATATATATATATATATATATATATAATATATATATATAATGTGTATGTGTGTGTATATATATATATATATATATATATATATATATATATATATTATATATATATATATATATATATATATATAATGAAATTTTCATGTAATCCCAACCTAGAGGTGGCTATTATTAGACATGAATAGGGAGTGTGTGTGTGTGTGTGTATGTGTCTATAATATATATACAAATGTATACACACATGCACACACATACAGATGTCAAATTATTCTATACAGACTAATACTAACCTTTTTTCTCTGAATTATAGATAGCATCTTTCTTCATATATGTTAATTTGAGTATTTATAATAGTCACATTTTAAATATTACTATTTTAGTTCTATCTTCAGCCACCACCAGTCCATATGGAGATGGGCCTGGAAACTGCCAGAGTTACCAAAAGCCCATAAGAGAAATTTCTTGCCTTCAAATGGTTCAGCATCAAAAACTGATGAGATTTTATCAGGGAAAATTACATGAAAGATGATGGATTGCCATCTACTTTTGCTGCTGAATTTTAAGGACCATGGAATTTTTGCTACTTGCTGATGAAACCTTCTATGTATTTTGTCTCCCTATTATAATCTGAATTCCTTGTGAGCAAGAACAGGCTTATTTTTTTTTATTCTATTTCCTTCAGAACAATATCACCTAATATTTCATAAATGCTTTTTCACTAGTTCATAATTTCTTCATAATGAAGAGTTATTTTTTCTTTATATATTATGTAATATATTAATTTTACATCTGTGTGTGTGTGTATATATATCTTTATATACACATATTTGTGCATATATGTACATACATATATATATATTAAATTATTTGAGAAGAGGTTAAATTATATTGTTATAAAAGTAATCAGGTACATTTCTGGGTACTAGATGATACACCCTGGTACACTCGATGGTCCACCCTGGACTTGGAGTCAGAAAAATCTGAGTTCTGATTTAATCTTAGGTATTTACTAGTTCCCTGATCCTGAGAAAATCACTTCATCTATTTGCCTTAGTTTCCTCACCAATAAATTAGGGATAATAAAAGCACCCAAGGTTATTGGGGAGACCAAATGAGGTTATATTTGTAAAGCACTTAGCACAGTGACTGACACATATAAAGCTCTAGATAAATGATAGCTGTTGCTATTATTATTTTTACCCTTGTTGCTGTTGTTTATATTCATAAAAGCAGAGAATCCATTATTGGGGGGGAACATCTACCTAATTCCCCTCCCTCCCCCAATTTGTTCTTCTTAAGAGGCAGTATGGAGTAGGGGCTATAGCTCTGTACTTGGAGACAAGAGCTATGTTCTGATCTCACTTCAGACTCTTACAGCAGTGTAGCCTGTTATAGGTCCTAACACTTTCTCATTTCACTTCTCAATGACAGGGTTGTCCTCAATGTCCATTGTATAACGATACTTGAAATAAAAGAGAGTCTGATATACCAGTTAAAAGCATTAATTGTCTGGGAAAGGGCTTGTAGGAAAGAGAAGATTCTACAAGGGATCGTGGAGAGAGTTCTCAACTGCTCAAAGGAGTGGAAAAGGGGTGAGATATTAGAGCATTTAGAGACTTTGGGGAATGTGGAGGTTAAAAGAAAAGATTTCTGTAGATATAATAACCCAGGCAGATACCCCTGGGCTCTCAAATCTGCAGCATTTACTTAAAGTTGTCTTTGAGCTGCTCAGGGCTGGTTCTGTGCCTCCTGGCAGCTACAGGCATCTCCAAATTCAATTCATTCCCAAAGAAGCTCCTGGTATGTCAGGCATCTCTGAATCTCAGAAATCCTTCTAATTAGCTGGTTGTTGTGTAACCTCATTGTCCTGCTGCCCTGTGAAAAGGGGAATTTTTAACCTATGTATGGTCATTAAAGAGCCCATGTTAACACTACTAAGGTATTTTCCAATTCTGAATCTATGATTGGCTGTATGATTTTACTTCCCCCTTCTATCTGCTAGGCTAGTATTTTGTTTTTTATATTTTTAAAAATTTTATATTTTATTTTTCCAAACACATGCAAAGATAGTTTTCAACATTCACCTTTGCATAACCTTGTTTTCCAAATTTTTCTCCCTCTTTTCTCCTCCATGTCCAAGACAACAAGTAGTCTGATATAAACATAGGCAGTTCTTGCAAACATTTCCATATCCATCATGTTGTACAAAAAACCCAATCAGATCCAAAGGGGGAAAAAACATAAGAAACAAGCAAACAATAATAAGGTGAAAATATTATGCTTTGATTCACATGCGCACTCCATAGTTTGTTCTCTGGATGTAGGTGGCACTTTCCATCAGTAGTCTTAGAATTTAGAGCAGTATTTTAAAAGAATTTGGGATATACCTCGAGTAAGACATATTCATCATGCTGTGCAAAAAAAAAAAAAATCAGATCAAAAGGGGAAAAAAACATAAGAAAGGAAAAACGAACAATAACAAAAAAAGTGAAAATATCATGTGCTTTGATTCACATTTGGTCTCCATAGTTTGCTTTCTGGATGTAAGTGGCACTTTCCATCATGTATCTATTAGAATTTAGGCCAGTATTTTAAAACAGTTTGAGATATACCTCAAGTGAGATAATAATTGTTAAACTCTTAGCACAGTGTCTATATATAAGCACTATGAAAATGTTAGTTGTTGTTAATAATAATAATAATACATGAACAACAAGGTTCCTGTTTGGGCATACTTTCCTTTGAACGTTTTGTGTGTTTGTGAGAAAAACAAGATCCTCATCCCTCTTCTTCAGCCTAATATAATAGTCTTTCACCTGCCCACAGTAATAGAATTGCCTTCAGTCATCTGCTCTGTGCACTACCCTGCATTAATCAGAACCTGTCTATTACCTTTTTCTTATAACCTTCCCAAAATACTCCTTGCCATGATCATCAGAAACCCAGATAGTAAGAGCAGATTAGAATTGTTTCCATTAAGCTAAAACTGAGAAAAATGAAAAGGAAACTAGAAGCTCCTAAAATATGGGAATGGGCGTGAAGACAGGGATTCATTGTATATAAGTGTAAAGGAACTTATTAGGAACTTACCTCAATTTAGTATTGCAACCAGGATCAGGAAGATACTATTGTGGTCACTCATTTATCCAATACA
Organism: Antechinus flavipes; assembly: GCF_016432865.1. Taxonomy (NCBI): domain Eukaryota; kingdom Metazoa; phylum Chordata; class Mammalia; order Dasyuromorphia; family Dasyuridae; genus Antechinus; species Antechinus flavipes. The sequence continues at coordinate 298,482,267 of NC_067399.1, read as the reverse complement.
CATTTGCTTAGTGCCTCTTGGCAAAAAATTGGGTGTAAAAGGAGTTTGCTTTGCAGAAAAGCTTTCAGTCTTATGATTAGAAAGCAATAAAGAGCAGCTATCAATTAATATTGATTGTAATAGTCTGTGGTTGAGTTAAGACTTTATAGGAAGATTGCCTTAGATGGAGAAATATCTTGATCCTATCATTTCAATTCAGGAAGATAATGGATAATATTTTATAAATTTTTTAAACTTTGACCTGGAAGAAGAAACTTCAACTTTCCTCTAGTATTTCAATGTTTTCTTTATATTTGAGATCTTTCATTTTATATGTGGGTGTGTATGTATGTGTGTGTACACACACATCTTTAAGGACCCCTTTTTGTTTTTCTAGTGCTTACCTCAGTGTTTTGACACATACAGATGCTTGATATTTTTATATATGACAGAGTTAAAGGAAGCTTTTAATAGAAGCCTTTCATTTTCAAAATTTAGATATATTAGACCCAGAGAATTGCATAATCAGAAAGTGTTATGCCATTGTCTCCTTGAATTGTCCTACCTAAGTTATTCAGAAGTTGCAATCCCCAGTTTGCAATATCACCCTTCCCTCTTAATCATCAGGATGTTTGATAAGGAGAAAGATGTCTATCTTAAACATAATGATCCCAGACCTTCCCTACTTATCAAAATGTCCAGTGCCTCCCCCCATTCAGTCATTGTCCTTCTTGATCCCAATCTATGGGAGTGTCACTCTGTCAGTACAGATTGATAATCTGTTCCCGTTCTCAGTGCTCTGACTCTGCCCCTGCCACAGTCTACCCTCTGGTAGCTGGTATCTCTCAAGGCTCTAAAGAGCCTGTCTAAGGAGTCTTTCTGTTACCTCTCTTTTGTCAATTTCATTCACTTTTTTTAGTTCACTACTTCTATGGCATTGATTCTTTGTAGATGACTGAAATCTGGGCAGCTATCATATTTCTCCTGAGCTCTAGTACCATTTTTCTAACTGCAATGGGCTGGAAGAGTCTCTTGGAATCTTCTGCTAATGTCTCAAAACTGCATATGCCCCAAATGTCATGCCCTCCCCCCCCCCAAATCTGACTACTCAACTTCCCCATTTCCTTTTATGATTTAGTCCTCCAGAGTCTTCTTATCCCACAAATATATTTTGTACATTGTATATCTTCTCTGCATTCATACTTACACCACCTCCAATCAGGTCTTATGGCCTCTTACTCAGACTATGGTGATAGCTTCTTTATTGATCTTCATGTCTCCAGAAATTCATTCTTTATAGCATTGTTATATTACTGAATTTGTCTTCCTAATGTTGCCATAGCCACCCTTTTCTTTAGAACTTTAAACATCTCTTTGTTGCCCCCAGAATAAAATATAAAGTCCTAATGTTGACATCTACGGCCAATTGGGTTGAGCCTCCTTTTTCTTTTTTATTTCATTTAGCATTTCTTTTTATGCACACTTTATATCAGCCAGACCATTCTGACTAGGTTCATCCCAGATTCAGTCTTCTGCTTGTGTACATCTATAGTCTTAGCTTTCTAGATAGAACATATCTTCACCTATTGAATTTGGCTCATATCACTCATCTCTTCCTTCTCGAAGCTTTTCCTGAGCTAATCCAGCTCAAAGTGGTGTCCCATATTCTATCATAATATTGTCAATTTTCCTTTGATGTCCATACCACAGTTTATAACATATCATTATTATTTGAATGTCTGTGGTCCCTTCATTGAAGTAAGGAGCTGTGGTTTTTTTCATCATTAGGACCTAGTATGTTGGCTTGTAGATAGTAGATACTTAATAGTAGTGAATGTATTGTTAATATCCAGTTAAGTGATGTTTGTTCATTGATTATTGGCATGCCTTTTAAAACTATTATTTTATTTTTAATTTATAGAATAAAACAGACATTTCTATAGCATTGTGTGATAAAGAAAAGATGATAGTGCATGAGACTGCAACTCTGCCAAATGCAACTTATTATTTCTTTTAAATATACAATAAAATTACGGTATAAATCTTTTTTTCTTTTTTTTCCCTCCTCTTTGCCCTAGGGATGGCTAGCATTAAACACAAATGTGTTTTTGTGTGTGTGTATATAAAATTATATCCATACTTCTATTTTTCAGTTCTTTCTCTGGATGCAGATAATGTCTTTCTTCCTATGTTCTTTGTAGTTAATTTGGGTATTTGAAATAGTCAAAATAACTTATTTGCTCAATCGTGCTTAAAACAAAATTGCTGTTACTGTGCAGTCTAAAGTGTAGACAATATTCTCTTGGATCTGCTCATTTCACTCTTCATTCTTTCATGCAAGTCTTTCCGTGTTTTTCTAAGATTGTTGAGCTCATGATTTCTCAGCACAATATATATACATATATATGTTCCATCACAATCATTTACCACAACTTGTTGTTCACAAAGGCATAACCTTTTTTTTGATAAAAACTCATCATCTTTTACCTAATTTATTGCATTAGCCTTCTATAATTGTTTTTCCTATTTCAAATCTCACTTCCAGACAATATATCCATCCCCACAGTTGCCAAAATGTTCTACAATTTAGGTTTGTCCATTTTACTCTCCTACTCAGAAAACTCTTGTGGTTCCCTATTGATTTTAGAATCAATTTTTTTTTAACTTTTAATATTTATTTTTTGTTTGTATTTTGTAATATGTGTAAATAGTACTTCAAATTAATATATATGGTCGATTTATACACATACACACACACACACACAAGCACACATAATTAGTATCTAAAGCCTTGCATATAGTTTATAATACAAATAATTAGTACCTAATAACTTGCATGTAGTTTATAAATAAGTACATATGTGCATTAGTAGTATGCACACAAATTTTTTTTACACAAATTTACACCATACTGATGGAGTATGCAATCACATAAATTTGGAAACCACTGAATAGAGCCTCTTAGAAGATAGGAACCTATAATGTGAAGAAGTAGGACAAATTTAAGTTGGTTGAAATACCTGAAGGTGGTTATCTTGGAAATGAGAAAACTTGGAGAAGTAGAAGATAATAGGAAAGGTATGTGTTAGCTCTCTTCAGCTATTACCAAATAATGCTTTTTATTTTTAAGATTTCTTTTTGGTTCTCTAGGGCACACTGGGTAAAATGGGTGAAAACTGGAATAGAAGATAGAGGTTTTTATAATGATAGACTTTCTTACAATTAGAGTATTTCCTTGGAAATAGATGATTCACCCCTGCAATGTTTTATTTTAGACCCATTTTCTGTTCAGCACATGATAGACCAGATGATATCTGAGGTGTGCTCCAATTTGGTAGTGTGTTAATTCTGTGAATATTTCCTTTTAAATTGGCTCCAAAAACTTTCATGAATTAATTTTTTTTATTAATGCCAGTTAGATGGACTTTATACAATACCTTGTCTTTCTCCCCATATTAATGTTCCTTAACACTCTATTGATATAGACACAATTAATAATTTCACTCAAGATAATGACCACGATGAGACATCATATCAAAATTTATGGGATGCAGCCAAAGCAGTAATAAGGGAAATTTTATATCCTTAGAGGCTTATTTGAATAAAATAGAAAAAGAGAAGATCAATGAATTGGGCCTGCAACTTAAAAAGTTAGAAAAAGACCAAATTAAAAACCTCAATCAATTACTAAACTTGAAATTCTAAAATTAAAAGGAGAAATTAATAATATAGAAAGTAAAAAAAAAACTATTGAACTAATAAATAAAAGTAAGAGTTGGTTTTATGAAAAAACCAATAAAATTGATAAACCTTTGGTAAATCTGATTAGAAAAAGGAGAGAGGGAAATCAAATTAGCAGTCTTAAAACTGAAAAAGGAGAACTTTCCACTGATGAAGAGGAAATTAAAGAAATAATAAGGGGTTATTTTGCCCAACTTCATGCCAATAACTTTGATAACCTAAGCGAAATGGACGTCTACTTCCAAAAATATAGGCTTCTCACATTATCAGAGGAGGAAGTAAATTGCTTAAATAGTCCCATTTCAGAAAAAGAAATAGAACAAGCTATTAATCAACTCCCTAAAAAAAAATCCCCGGGACCAGATGGATTTACATGTGAATTCTATCAAACATTCAAAGAACAATTAGCCCCAATGCTTTATAAACTATTTGAAAAAATAGGGAATGAAGGAGTCCTACCAAATTCCTTTTATGACACAGACATGGTACTGATACCTAAACCAGATAGGTTGAAAACAGAGAAAGAAAATTATAGCCCAATCTCCCTAATGAATATTGATGCTAAAATCTTAAATAAGATATTAGCAAAAAGACTACAGAAAATCATCCCCAGGATAATATACCACGATCAAGTAGGATTTATACCAGGAATGCAGGGCTGGTTCAATATTAGGAAAACTATCAGTATAATTGGCCATATTAAAACAAAAACCATATGATCATCTCAATAGATGCAGAAAAAGCATTTGATAAAATCCAACATCCATTCCTATTAAAAACTCTTGAGAGTAAAGGAATAAATGATCTTTTCCTTAAAATAATCAGTAGCATCTATTTAAAACCAGCAGTAACCATCATATGTAATGGGGAAAAACTGCAACCATTCCCAATAAGATCAGGAGTGAAACAAGGTTGCCCACTATCACCGTTACTATTTAATATTGTATTAGAAATGCTAGCTTTGGCAATAAGAATTGAGAAAGAGATTAAAGGAATAAGAATAGGCAATGAGGACACCAAAAATGATATGATGGTATACTTAGAGAACCCCAGAGACTCTACTAAAAAGTTATTAGAAACAATCCACACCTTCAGCAAAGTTGCAGGATACAGAATAAACCCTCATATATCATCAGCATTCTTATATATCACTAACAAAACCCAACAGTTAGAGTTACAAAAAGAAATTCCATTTAAAGTAACTACTGATTGTATAAAATATTTAGGAATCTATCTGCCAAGGGAAAATCAGAAACTTTGAGCAAAACTACAAAACACTTTCCACACAAATTAAGTCTGATCTAACCAACTGGAAAAATATTAAATGCTCTTGGATTGGGCGAGCAAATATAATAAAGATGACAATACTACCTAAATTAATCTATTTATTTAGTGCTATACCAATCAGACTCCCAAAAAACTACTTTGATGAACTAGAAAAAGTAACAACAAAGTTCATATGGAAAAACAAAAGGTCAAGAATTTCAAGGGAATTAATGAAAAAAAATCAAATGAAGGTGGCCTAGCTGTACCAGATCTAAAATTATATTATAAAGCAGCAGTTACTAAAACCATCTGGTATTGGCTAAGAAATAGACTAGTTGATCAATGGAATAGGTTAGGTTCAAAGGACAAAACAGCCAATAACTTTAATAATATAGTATTTGACAAACCCAAAGACCCCAGTTTCTGGGATAAGAATGTATTATTTGACAAAAATTGCTGGGAAAATTGGAAATTAGTATGGCAGAAACTAGGCATTGATCCACACTTAACACCGTACACCAAGATATGGTCAAAGTGGGTTCATGACCTAGGCATAAAGAATGAGATTATAAAGGAAGCGCATAGGATACTTTACCTCTCAGACCTGTGAAAGAGGGAGAAATTTATGACCAAAGAAGAACTAGAGATCACTATTGACCACAACATAGAAAATTTTGATTATATCAAATTGAAAAGTTTTTGTACAAACAAAACAAATGTAGACAAGATTAGAAGGGAAACAGTAAACTGGGAAAACATTTTTACAATCAAAGGTTCTGATAAAGGCCTCATTTCCAAAATATATAGAGAATTGACTCTAATTTATAAGAAATCAAACCATTCTCCAACTGATAAATGGTCAAAGGATATGAACAGACAATTCTCAGACAAAGAAATTGAAACTATTTGTAGACATATGAAAATATGCTCCAAATCATTATTAATCAGAGAAATGCAAATTATGACAACTCTGAGATACCACTACACACCTGTCAGATTGGCTAGAGTGACAGGGAAAGATAATGGGGAATGTTGGAGGGGATGTTGGAAAACGGGGACACTGATACATTGTTGGTGGAATTGTGAACCCATCCAGCCATTCTGGAGAATAATTTGGAACTATGCTCAAAAAGTTATCAAACTGTGCATACCCTTTGATCCAGCAGTGTTTCTACTGGGCTTATATCCCAAAGAGATACTAAAGAAAGGAAAGGGACATGTATGTGCCAAAATGTTTGTGGCAGCCCTGTTTATAGTGGCTAGAAGCTGGAAAATGAAAGGATGCCCATCAATTGGAGAATGGTTGAGTAAATTGTGGTATATGAACGTGATGGAATATTATTGTTCTGTAAGGAATGACCAGCAGGATGAATACAGAGAGAACTGGCGAGACTTACATGAACTGATGCTAAGTGAAATGAGCAGAACCAGGAGATCATTATATACCTCAACAACGATACTGTTTGAGGATGTATTCTGATGGAAGTGGATCTCTTCGATAAAGAGAGCTAATTCAGTTTCAATTGATCAAAGATGAACAGAAGCAGCTACACCCAAAGAAAGAACACTGGGAAATGAATATAAACTGCTTGCATTTTTGTTTTTCTTCCCGGGTTATTTATACCTTCTGAATTCAATTCTCCCTGTGCAACAAGAAAACTGTTAGATTCTGCACACATATATTGTATCTAGGATATTTTGTAACCTATCCAACATGTAAAGGACTGCTTGCCATCTGGGGGAGGGAGTGGAGGGAGGTAGGGGAAAAATCAGAACAGAAGTGAATGCAAGGGATAATGTTGTAAAAAATTACCCTGGCATGGGTTCTATCAATAAAAAGTTATTAAAAAAACACTCTATTGATGCAGGCTAATTTCTAAATAAGGCGATTTGAGATATAAAATCATCCTATTTAACCTTTAAAATTTAATGTTAAAATGAAAAGCAATTGTGAATGTGACTATAAAAAGACTGTCATGCTGCCTAAGCTTTTTTCCACTAGAGGGCAGACAATACATTGAAAAAAAAAATGGAGGTCCAAATCTTTTCAAACTACATTTCAATTGAATTGTGTGATGTTTTGAGTGAAAATGTATTTCATAAATAATTAAGGTCAGGCTTTTTTTTTTTTTTTTTGTCATCCTAGGCCAAGTTGGATATTGCATTTGGAACTCATCATACGTAAGTAATTTTATTTAGAAATGAGAAAAAATGGATTTCCTTTATCTTAAGAGTGATGTATTCAGAATCATTTTAAATTTGTGGAATATCTTAAAGAAATTGAAAAGTAGTATGGAAGGTCAGAAGTATGTTCATTTCCTTATTTTTTATTAAAATAGCTAGCTTTAAAAGTGATCCTTTCCATAGGCATTAGAAATATAAGGAATATTACTACCTAATTTAGTATTCTTAGCTTGTAAATGGGTAAACTGAGGTTCAGAGAAGTTAATTCACTTTTTCAAAGTCACATGGATGGTATATAGCAGAGTCTGAATTGGATTCCTGATCTTCTGACTTTGAAACCTCTGATTTCCCTGCTAGAATGTTTTATATGTAATATATATGCATACACATATATGAATACATACATATACATATATTATTTAGTATGTACATGTTTATATACACACATTCACTTCTATAATAAATGTATAGTAATAGTAAAAAGGTAATCCAAAAGCTTTAACAGCTTTTTTTTTTTTTTAAAGTTTTAAGCTTTAGTAGTTTAAATAATAAAGTATTATTGTATGCATGGTCCTATGTGGCCAGCTATTTATTGGATATTTTAATATTACTTAATTGGATAGTTAAAGGATAAATTGTCAAAGCTTAGAATCAAGCTTTTGGGATATACTGTGTAATTCTTTTAGCTTTATGCTTATTTTATATATGTTTTCAGAGTCAAGTACCAGTGAGCACCAATGTCTTTTTAGGAACCAATTAATATTAGGATGGTGTCTACCAAACTTGTTTAGGAAACGTTTAGTTTTTATTGAATAGAAAAACTTCAAGTTAGATAGGCCCATGGTAATTAAACTTATTTGTGATAAAAACAAATAGAATTTATATATCCAAATGTAAATTTGCCTTCCTCAAAGTAGTCCCCTTAGGATTCTATGTACTCTTTCCAACCTAGCTATCATTGCTTAAATGTTTGAATTAATATTTGGATATTTCCTCCCAAGTCAAGTTATGAGCTACAGCAGAAATACATTTTCATTACTTTCAAGTTACACATTGCTTTTGATTGAAAACAGCATTGCTCAGCTTAATCAGCCTTTTTCATCAGACTTTACTATTAATATTTTTGTCCATTTTCAAAAATCACATCCATCTCAAGAGGACCAAGATTTGCCATCATTAAGGATGCTTCAATGTAAATGCTTCAGACTTGTTCTTGCTCTGTGTCAGTAATGAAAATGGGTATTTTCCTAATGATTTTCATTCAAGATTTGCTTCTAAGCTAACAGTAGAAGCATCTACAATGAAATATGGTAAACTATATGGCATAGTCGGTAGAGTGCCAGGTCTAGAATCAGGAAGATTCATCTTCCTGAGTTCAAATCTGGTTTTTGACACTGTCTGATTCAGAACAAGTCACTTACCTCTGTTTACCTCACTTTCCTCATGAGCAGAAGAAGGAGATGGCAAATCCCTCTAGTTTATTTGCTAAGAAAACCCCAAATGGAATTATGAAGAGTCAAGACATAACTAAAAAATTATTGAACAGCAAAGCGTTGAAGTATATCATTTTCCTTTTATCTGTTGTAATAGACATTTTCATTGATTGATCAGAGTTGCATCAAACACATTCAATATTATAGATTTTGATTTTTTTTTAATGTCCTTTGATTTGAAATGTTCACATTAAGCTACTTATTTCATTTCAAATTAAAAAAAGAAATCTAAATAGGGAGTGAGAGTTGAGAGTAGGGACAAATTGTATATAAGTATTTGAAAGAATGTCAGAGATATTAGACTTGTGTTGCTTGATACCAGATGGTAGATCTAGAAACAATGGGAGGAATTTATAGGTAGGCAATTGGATTCATATAAGAAAGAACTTCCTAAAAAGTTAGAACTACCCTGAAGTGAACTGAACTTCCCTTGGATTGGAGAAGTGGGGTAAAATAGAATTGAAAGTTAGAGTTCCTCATTCTAGGGGTCTTGCAGATCAACATAAAGTACCAGTTTGGGGTGCTAAATATGTGAACTCATGTTTGACCTGATAACTTCTAGCACTTCTGTATTTATCCCTTCCACATTGAACAGGGGTTATGGATGTAGTGCTTCTGCAATCTGGAAAAATCCATATAAAATTTTTCTGTCTCATCGTACCAGAGAAAAAGTCTGAATTTTTTTCCTTTTTCTTTTCTAAGGTGTTTACCTTATTGTAAAATTTGGGTTAAAGATTTGGTTATAGTTTTTTGCTATCTGCTGGTTTGTGTGTATTTTCTGTGGCTTCCACAAAATTCTCAATTTCCATTTAGTTCTTAAGTGGACATGTAATATATTAAAACCTTAGTGGAGAAAATTGATGTGAAAAGGATAATTGTAATTTTGAGATACCTGTGGGAGGCAACATGGCATAATGGATAGAGGACTAAACCTGGAATCTGGGGGCCCAGAGTATTTTATTCTTTCCTTAGATACACTTACTAACTCAGATCTAATAACCTTTGACCTTGAAAAGTCCCAAGTTTCAGAACTTCAGTTTCCTCATATGTAAAATGAGCCTTAATAGCTACATCCCGGGGCCAAAATATATGTAAAAAAGCACTTTGTAAACCTTAAAGTGATATAATCATATCAACTGTTTTAATAAAATACGATTTTAGAATTGTCTTCTGCTGACCCGTTTTAAAATGATTCTGTAGGGGCAAAGACACATATAAAAATTTACCCACTCATTTAGCCTACATTTGATTTCTTAGATATTGGAAAGAAATGTGGTAGTATTATATTAGCTCTCATTAAAAATGATCGCCAGAACCCAGTGGTATTAGATCTTTTTTCCCTTTAATTTTACTTTTCCCCTATTATTAATGTAAACTTTAATTATACTTTCCTATTTGACTCTAGCTAAAAATCCATTTCAACAAAATTTTGAGTTTCTCATTAATGTTTTTTCCCTATGTGAAGCATAAAGCAATGTTTTCAGAAATGCAGAGTTGTTAAATCAAGTTTAATTATTGAGCCTTTCATAACTAGGGACTTGTTATTGAATCATTTCATTCATGTCTGAAGCTTTGTGATTCCATTTGGAGTATTCTTGCCAAAGAAATTGGTGTTTTGCCATCTTTTCCAGCTCATTTACAGTTGAGGACACAGAGGCAAATGGGTTAAGTGACTCTCTTGGACCAGAATTGAACTCAGAATAGTCTCCCTAATCTCTGGCCCATCGCTCTGTCCACTGGGCTATCCAGTATCTTAAAACTTAAAGCTTTAGAAGTTGGGCTTTGATAAGAAGTGATATTATTTTAAGGTTCTTCAAACTGTTAAAGTTCCTACTATGTCAGCATTATACATTGTGCTTTGCAAAGAGTGGTAGGAGCCAGAAAAAAAGGTATGATTGTATATAAAGCCAGGGCTTTAACCAAGAACTTGCCTTTTAAAATATTTTAGTAACTTTTGGCATAATTGGCTTCCTTTGTAATCTTATATTTTATTTTATGTATTTGAAAATATTTTTCTGGAAGACTTTGATAGACTGCATCAGAGTGCTCAAGGGATCCATGGCACAGAAGGGATTAAAAATGATTCCTTGGTCTAAATCAGCAGTTCTCAAAGGATAGTCTGGGAACTGCCAGGGCAATCAGTAATGAAAGTGGGTATCACAGACTCTTTTAGGGAATCCCTGAAGTCAAAACTATTTTCATAATAACACATTTTACTATTTTTAAAACTGTTTTTATTTTCAAAACATGCATATAGTTTTCAGCATTCATCCTTGCAAAATTCCAAATTTTTTTCTCCCATCTTTCTCCACATTTTCTCCCCTAGACAGCAAGTAGTCCAATATATGTTAAACATATTTCCACAGTTATCATCCTGCACAAGGAAAATCATATCAAAAAGAAAAAAAAATTGAGAAAAAAAAACAAACAGTAACAAAAAAGTGAAAATATTATGTTGTGTTCCACACTCAGTTTCCAGAGTCCTCTCTCTGGCTGCAGATGGCTCTCTCCATCACCATTTGGAACTGGTTTGAATCAGCTCACTGTTGAAAAGGGCCATAAGACATTTTAATATTGATAGATATAACTCACATTAGTTAAAGATCTTGAGGAGAGGGGCTCCTCAACAATTTTTAATAGTGCAAAAAGGTCCTAAGACTAAACATGTAAGAACCATTGATCAAAAATTTTGTCTCTAACCTCAAAGAGCTTATACTTCTACTGGAGAGAGAAGGTATATGCTTGATATATAATTATAAGATAACGTGAAGTAATTAACTTGGGAATTAATAAGAATTTTAAAATACCTCTATGCATTTGGCGATGTCATATCTTTCAGTTGCCTGTTTTGATGGAGTATACTTGCTACTAAATTGACAATTGGAGCATGTCCTTGTTTCCTAATAACTTTTAATTTATAACACTGTCTCCTAATAACTAATAACTTCTAATAACTTAATAAATAATTCAGAGCTGGAAGGAATGTTAGAAATCATACTGGCCCGCCTCTCTTAATTTACACATGAGGAAGTTAAATGTTATTCCCAGAATCACAAACTTAGTTAATATCAGAGTTAGGCCTAGAATCTGGGTCTTTAGATACCTGGGGTCAAGCCTTTCTTTAAAAAAAAAAAAAAAAAAAAAAAAAACCAAAGTTTTATCAGTATTTTTTATTTCATATATCACAGTTAATTTCATTTTTATACACTCTCCTGCTACCTGAGACTGACCCTCTTTTGACAAAGAAGTTTTAAAAAATTAGTACAGTGCACACAAGGGACAGTGTACGCAGTATTATTTAACTCCCTCACATAAGAAAAGGTAGGAGATTGTGTTTCATTATCTGTCTTTCAGGATATTTCACTGATTTTTCAATTTCAGTCCAGTACTTTCCAAGTTACTATATGAAGAAAGTCTTGACTCTGTCAGATGCCAAATTTTGGTTGAAATGATTCTTTTCTATATCCATTTTCCCCCTACTGTGGGCTGGATTTCTTGGTATAACTAGGTTTTCTCCTGACTTATTTTTGTGGTTCTTCATTGGTTCTCAGTTGTATCCAACTCTTTGTTATCCTATTTGAGGTTTTCTTGGTAAAAGCTACTGGAGTAGCTTGCCATTTCTTTCTCTAGCTCATCTTACAGATGAGAACACTGAGGTAAGCCAAATTTAATGACTTGTCCAGATCACACAGCTAGTAAAAGTTTGAGGTTACATTTGAATTCAGAGCTTCCTGTCTTCGCATCTGACACTTTATCCACTCTGCCACCTAGCTAAATTCTTTTAGCAATTGATTTTTGAAATCCTTATCGCGGTCCACAGCTAACTACCAAGTTTTTGTGCTCTTAGTATAGATGAGGAAAGAAGCAGGTTGACATGTAAGTATGATTATAGGGGTAGCACAGGGAGCACAGTGGATAGAATGCTTCTTATATGCCTCTTGTACCAATCAGCTTAAGGATAAGAGAAGTAGCATTTACTGCAGTGACAATCACTTTTTAGCTCAAATCTCTTACCTCTCTCTGTGTAAATATCATACAAAGGGAATTAGCTTGTGTCAAGCTGTTTTCAGTGATAACATGTGGACATATCAAAGCTAAATGATCACAAATAGCCAAATTGCTTGCTGACCCACGGGTTTGATAGCACTGGACTTGGGACCAGGGAGACTTTGGGTTCAAATGTGGTATCGGATGTTTACCAATTGTATAACTCTGAACAAGTCACTTATCCTGGCTGCCTCAGTTTCCTCATTTGTAAAATGGTGATAGTAATAACATCTACCTTCCAAAACTGTTGTGAGGATAAAATCATAAAATGTGTGTAAGGCATTTTTATAAACCTCAAGCTTCTTAGCTTCAGTTCCTCATTTGTAAAAGGAAACATATTGGAGAAGGTAATGGCAAACCACTCTAGTATGTTCGTCAACAAGTAGAGTCCCATAGAGTCAGATATAACATTAGCAGAAATACTATATAAATGTTATTGTTTCCATCTTCATTTTTATTATGGACATTGCTTCATGATATAATATATTCAGATTTGTGTTTTAGGGTCTTTAGTGAAATACACCTAATGGATCATAGAATTTTGGAGCTACAAGAAATCACGGAAATCAGCTAATTTAATAGCTGTCCCATGAGGAAATAGACCTGGAGAGCAGAATTGATTTTCTCAAGGTCAAACAGATAGATGTAGATTCTCAGCTTCTGGTTTCTTAATCTAGGGTTGTTTTCCATAGACCACATGGATAACAAGGTAAATTAGTGTTCTAGAAGAGTAGACAAGAAACAGAAACTATTCTGGGTTGGCAATTTATAACCTATGTGACCTCAAACGGGTTACTTATTAATATTAATAACAGTTGTAGCTCAAATTTATGTTTTTTAAAGATTTACAGAACACTTGGATTTAGTACTGAAAAGTTTCTTAGAGACCATCTAATCCAGCCTCTTCCTTTTGCAGATAAGGAAACTGAGGCAGGAGAGGTTAAGTGTACTGCCCAGGATCACGCAGCTTGTAATTGTCAAGAGACAGAACTTGAACTCGGGTTTTTCCAAGGTTACATATAAGTGAAGCAACTAATCTTATTATAATTAATAAGTAATCTGTTTGAGGTCACATAGATTATAAATTGCCAACCCAGAATAACTTGTTTTCCAGATCACTTACTTTGTTATCCCTGTGATATATGAAAAAGCTGTATATGCTATGCTCTGACCTGTAATGATATACATTACCTAGTTTAATCCACATAGTAATTCTATGAGATGTGTTAATATCCCCATTTTATGGATGAAACTGAGACTCAGAAAGAGATTGACTTGCCAAAGGTGATGGTTATTAAATACTTGAGTGAGGACTCGAATACATTTTTCCTTCAAGTCCAGTGTTATATCCAGTCCAAACAAAGCTGCCTGGTCAGGTGACATTCATATGTCACTTTACAAGGCTTATAGTACAGCTAAGTGGTATAATGGACAGAGTACCCAGGCCAAGTGTCAGGAAAATCTGAGTTCAGATGTGATTTCAGAGACTTACTAGCTGTGTGGCTTGCAAAGTCACATAAACTTATTTGCCTCAGTTTCCTTATCTGTCCAATGAACTGGAGAAGAAAATAGAAATTACTACAATATTTTTGCCAAGAAAACCCTAAGTGGGGTAAATGAAGAGTTAGCTATAATTGAAAAAGAACTGAACAACAAACTTCCTTCAAATTGTATCCACAATAAGCCATGCGGCTTTTCCAGGGGGGGGGAATCAAAACAAAACAACAATTATGAAAATAATAACAGGTATTTATATAGACTTTAGGTTTACCATTTATTTTATTCATATTATCCTAGTTAAATGTTTAAGTTAAATTTAAATATTCCTTGCTACAAATCTGAAAGTAAATATATTTTCCTCATCTGTAAAATAATGGAGTGGATCTTGATGGATCATTCCACCTATAATTTCTTATAATCATAAAATTAGAAGCACATCTGGATTCACACTTTTAAGAAACCCCATCTCCCACTTTTTTTCTCTTTTCCAAAGCCCTTACCCTTATTTATATATACATTTTACGTGTTTAAAAAAAATGATAAACTGTTCCCTCTTAAATTATTTTATATTTCCTATGATCAGGGTTCACTGACCTTGGTGGGTACAAATATTTGGCAGATTTGTATTCTGTGTCTAGAATTAGCTTATTTTTCATTATAGTTAATAAATTCATGACTATGCATATAAATTGGTCTAGATTTTAGTGAACACATTTCATACATTGAAAAGTGCTGAAATTCTTTTAGCTATATACTAGTTTAATACTGAGTACCTTGAATGAAATTCACATATATATTAATTCATTCTTTTGTAGTCTTAGACAAATCATCTTGGTCAGAGCCTTATTTATTTATTTTAAAAATTGTATTCTTGTGGACTTCTGATTCCAGTAATCTTTCTATGAAGGTTTCATGCTATCTGCCATTCCTTTAATACATGCTGGGCTTCCACTCCTTCGTGCTTTAGTTTAGGGTATTCTGTGTGCCCTTACATACCTTTCTTTGAAATTCCACCTATATACCTTCCAACACCCATGTTAAATTCTACCTTTTCCTTGTGGTCTTGCCAGGTCCTTTTTAAGGGAAAATATGTTCCTTACCTTTCCAGTGAATATTTATAATGCTTTTTCATATTTTATTCCCTCAAACTGGATTATAAATTTATTAAGGTCAGCGACATTGTCTTATTTATTGTACTTTTTGTTGTTTTGCCAAGTCTGACTTAGGATCCCATTTCAGGGTTTTTTGGCAAAGACACTGAAGTGGTTTGCCATTTCCTTCTCCAACTCATTTTATAGATGAGAAAACAGAGGCCGACAAGGTTAAGTGACTTACCCAGTGACTTAACTCAGACAGTTAAGTGTCTGAGGCTGGATTTGAACTCAGGAGGAGGAGTGTTCCTGACTTCAGACCAGGCACTGTATCTACTTGTGCCCCCAGTGTACTTAGAATATACTTAGAACAATATTTAACCTATGTTCAGTGCTCAAGAAATGTTTGTTGAATTGGATTGTTACTTGTATGTAGGGTTATATCTTAATGTCCTTCCCACTTTGGGGTCATTAAAAAGGCAGCTTGGAGCTTTGGATAGAGTCAGAAAGACGAATTTAAATCCGGCCTCAAATACTAACTTTGTTGATAATCTGTTAAGTCATTTAATCTCTCTGCCAGATTCCTTATCTGTAAAATGAGGTAGATAGTATCTACCTCACAGAATTGTGAGAATCTAGTGAGATAATCTTTAAAGCTCTTTGCAATCCTTTAAGTGGTATATAAAGGCTCCTTATTAAATTGACGTGATTCTTGATCTTGAATGACTTATGTTCCATTTTAGGAGATAAATCTTGGATATTTCAAATTTTAAAAAAAAAAGTGATACTATAAAAGCCAACGCAGGCTATGTGTCCAAAACTGTAGCTGGTTCCAGGGCTCTCAGCCCACAGTATGTAAGAATGGCTGGTTTTAAGGTGATTCTGGGGTCTCCGCTGGCGCAGCAGCAGGGCTCTGATGCTTTGTCTGCACTTGAATCCAGGTCACATTGCTGGATGGCAGTCCCAGAACAGGGAGGAGCATAGCATACCTTGGAGAGTGGGGATCCTCCTCACAGCTCCAGAGCAGACAAGAGGGCTTGTGGTCCCTCCCAGGCCAGAACACAGACCATCAGGAGTAAACACAGTTTCCCTTAGCTCATACTAGATCCCTACCAAGAATCCAGCAGCAAATGTTGGATACAAGATTCCTTTATAGAGTAATAAGAAGGATGACATAATGGGAGAGGTGCCTGGATGGGGGTGACCTAATGGGGGGAGGCACCTAAGATGACAAAATGGGAGGGACTGAAGAGGTTTCTGATATTCTAATGACATCTCAAATGGATAAAGACCTTTATCCCATCAAATATTAAGCAGGAATGATTATAGCTTGAGTTCTAAGATATAAGACCTTTATCCTAGCAAATATTAAAAGGGAATGGTTATAACCTGGGGCAGAGTAACTGAATAGGACACTTAGGGAAACTGAGTCAGGACATTAAAAGAGAACTGTGGCACAACATAATAAGCAGCAAAAATGAACAAATTACAGAAAAAAGATTCCGACCATAGAAAATTTCTGTGATGACAAGGAAGATCAAAACACACATTTGGGAGATGATAAAGTCCAAGCTTATATATCCAAAGCCTCAAAGAAAATATGAATTGGGCTCAGGCAATGGATGAGTTCAGAAAGGATTTTGAAAATCAACTAAGAGTGGTAGAGGAAAAATTGGGAAGGGAAATGAGTGGTGCAAGAAAATCATGAAAAGCAAGTCAACAGCCTGGTAAAGGAGACACAAAATAATACCTTACAAAGCAGACTAGAACAAATAGTAAAGTAAGTACAAAAAGCCAATGAGGAGAAGAATGCCTTAGAAAGCAAGAGAGGTAAAAAGATTTACCAAAGACAAAAACTCTTTAAAAAATAGAATTGGCCAAATGGAAAAGAAGGTACAAAAACTTATTGAAGAAATAATGCACTGAGATTTGTGGGGCATTGTCTAAATCCCTGGCACTTAGTGGATACTTAATAAACATTTATTAAATTATTATTAAACATTTATTAAACAATTGAAATTCAGACTATTCAGTACAAGTGAAATATTCTTAGAATTCAAATAACAGAAGATTTGTGGGGTGGGATTATAAGGAACACTTAAGGAAGGTGGAGGGTTTTAGAGCTGCCTCTTAAAGAAAATGAATGGTTTCTTCTGGTAGAGTGGAAAGAAAAGGACATTTGTATGCAGGGGTAAAAATAAGATGAGAAAATCTAAGGCAATGGTCCTCAAACTTTTGTTCTCAATATCTTTATACTATTAAAAATGATTGAGGATCTTTCCAAAGAGTTTTTGTTTATGTGGTTTATAGTTATAGATATTGATCACATCAAAAATAAAAACTAATTATGAATTTGTAGCTTCTCTGAAAGGATTTCAGAGATTCCCAGGATGCTCTGGACCAGACTTTGAAAACCACTGATCTAAGGAGATGTCAATTAAAATGGTAAAAATGGGTAGGAGAAATAGAAAGAGGCTATATTGAAGTGAAGGTTTCCCATTGGGAAGTAATTGGTAATAAGATTAGGACAAGTCTATTTTGGGATGATTCTAGGTTGAATCATTTGAGCATTTTCTGGTAGATAATATCAGATAAGGCAATTTTGCGGTGTGGGATTATTAACATTCTTGGTAAGTAATGTATCTTGTATGTGTCATTTCATTGTTTTCCATGTTATACAGTAGAGGAAGAATTTAAATGATAAGGAATGCTAAAATGATTCAGTAGAAATTCTTTGACTACTCTTAATTGTCAAATATTAATTTGGGTCAGGATTACTAGAGCCCTGTATAATTATATTTATCCATCCTATATTTTTTTTTGAAGGAAAATGATGCTGCTGTTGTATGAAGAAGGCCTTCGAGTTGTCATCCATACTTCCAATCTTATTCAAGCTGACTGGCATCAGAAAACTCAAGGGTATGTTTCTTTTTGCCTCTTAGCAGTGACTGTCTTCTGAAATATGTGTAAATGATAACTTAAATTTGTATTTAACACTTTCAGTATCTTTTCTTATTTGGTCCTCCCAGGAGCCCTTTGGGATGAGAACTGTAACTATTATTATCCTCATATTACCGAAGATGAGAATGTCTTACCCAAAGTTCTTGTAAATAGTGAAAGCAAAAGAGAATCAGAGCTCCTTTTTGCCGTGTTTTTTTTTTTTTTTTTTTTAACAAATTTTGGACTTAAAAAATTAACTAAAATGAGCACTTTCATATATAGACAATAAAATAGAGAGGAATATGATACTTTGAATATAATATACAGCTTGTTTAAAAAAAAAGAATAAATTCAACATGTAACCTTCAGAGCTATCCAAGTCAGCATTTTTGAAGCGCAGCTATGTGCCTGGCATTATACTAAGTTCTAGGGATACAAAAAAAAGGCAAGAGACAGTCGTCCTTATCCTCAAGGAGCTTACAATCTAATGAAAGAAACAACATACAAACAGATAAATATACATACATATATATATATATATATATACACACACACACACACACACACACACACACACACATACATCCTGTTTTACAGGATGAACAGGAAATAATTAACCAGATTCTAGAGAGATTAGGGAGAGCTTCCAGTAAATGAAAAGATTTCAGTTGGAACTTAATGAAACTAGAGAGATAAGTGGGAAAAGTGAAGAAAGAACAATATTTCGAGCATTTCAAAAATGTGCTTTAATGATTTCTTTTTTGGGGAGGAGGGGCAACCTTATCCCAAATTCTCCTCTCTTCTTTGTAATATATATGCCTAGTCAGAACAAATTTCCACAATGATTATGCCAAAAATACATAGATTATTCTTCAGTTTGAGTCTGTGTCTAAATGGAAAATAACAAGTGGTTAATTGCAGTTTTAGGATCATTTACTTCTTAAGTGCAGTTTGAATAAATATATTTAGGTATATAGAAATATTTGCAAAGTAATTTCAGATAGGACATTCACCTGGTGTGATAGGGATAGGATTGAAGCTGAAGAGGAAGAATGTTGTAGAAAGTGCACCTGAGCTGAGATTTTAAGGATGCTGGTGATTCTGACAGGTATGGATAAGGAGGGAATTCCAGGGAAGGAAAGCAACATGGTCAAAGGAGGAGGAATGAATGTCTTGTTTGAGGACTACCAGTTTGCAACAAAGAGCCATGAAGTGAGCAGTATATATAAACAAAAAGTCTGGAAAAGTCAATGGAGGCTGGGTTGTGAGAGAATATGTTCCATTTTAGGAGATAAATCTTGGATATTTCAAATAAAATAAATAAATTATGTAAATACATGAAGGAATTTATTTGAGCCTAGCTTCAACAGGAAAACTTTTAAGTTTTCTCTGCAGGGTATTGCATGACTAGATGTGTGTTTAGGTAATTTTATGGAGGAAAGATTGAAGAAGAGAAGACACTTGAGGCAGGGAGCTCATTTAGAAGCTGCCAGAATATTCCAGTGAGAAGCACTGAAGGCATGAACTTGTGTTAGAGAAGATGAGAGGAGAAAGAAAATGGATTTTGGAGATGCACAAAAAAAAATTGATTAGACTTGGCAAGATATGGGAGGGAGAAGGGTAATGAAGGTCTGGGGAAGACTCGTAAATGGTAGAGGGTGGCTCCAAGGTTTTTGTATTTAAATGACTTCTGAAGCACACTGGTGTCCTTAACAAGCATAGGATATGAGATTGTCTCTATAACAAGCAATAGTAGTTGGCAGTTAAAAACTTTTTAGCCATTAGCGGTTCCTTTTTTTTGATATATCTGCATAGGTATGGCAGTTTTAGATATTCTGGAGTTTAAAAACCTGATTTCCATTCATTGCCAATTAGTTGTTTCCCACACAGTGACTAATATTATATAGGAATTTGGCATCTAACAATAGATACTGTCTCTCTTGGAGTATCAGCTCTATTGTTGTATAGTTGTTTTCCATGATCTTTTATTTCCTTAATTCTTTTATTTATTCATTTAATCAATATTTATTGTCTGCAACATTTAGTGTGCTGTGATAGGAACCGAAGAAAATACAAAAATATTTAAGATATTGTCTCTATTCTTAAAGACCCTTCAATCCAGTTATTGTAGCCTAATAGTTATAGTTAAAGAGTAGCATATAACTGCTTCTCTAAGGGCAGCTAGGTGGTACAGTGGATAGAATGCCCAGCCTGGACTTGGAAGACTCTCATTCCTGAATTCAAATCCTGCCTCAGACATAAGCCATGAGATCTTGGACAAGTTTGCTTCAGTTTCCTTATCTGTAAAGGGAGCTGAAGAAGGAAATAACAAACCACTCCAGTATGTTTGCCAAGAAAACTCCAAATGTCCAACAAAGAGTTGGACATGAGTGAAATGCCCAGACAACAGTTATTCTCATATATCTTACTTACCTTGCACAACTTAACTGTTTTTTTTTTTAAGCCTTTTACATTCACTGCCTACATTTCTTCACTACCCGTTCTCTTCTTAACTCCATGAAAACTTGCTTCTTACCCGACCCCTACAGTGAACCTGCTCTCTCAAAGGATGACACTTATCTCTTCATCTTTTTTTGGAAGGGATATGTCAATTTATTATCCTTTTTTAAAGCTTTTTATTTTCAAAATATATGCATAGTTTTCAACATTCATCCTTGCAAAACCTTGTGATCCAAATTTTTTTTTCTCTCTCTTATCATCCTCTCCCTTTAGATGGCAAATAATCCAATACATATTAAATATGTGCAATTCTTCTATACATAATGCCACAATTATTACGCTACACAAGAAAAATCAGATCAAAAAAGAAAAATAAATGTATCTCTTCTTTATTCAACCTAAATGATTTTCTCTCTGTCCTTGATATCCTTTACTTTTCTGTAGCTTTTTACTTAATCTTGCCCTCTTATATATTCTTTCTCTCTTGGCTTCCTAGAGCATTTCCTTGTTTTTCACCTATCCAATCAATAGACTGTGACCTCTCAGTCTCCTAAGGTGGATCTTTTTCTCTCTCCTTTTCCTTAAATATGGGTACCTCTCAAAGTACTTTCCTCAAGTTCATTTTATATTCTTGGTGCTTGTCTGGTGATCTTGTCTATTCATGTATTCAATTATCAGCTCTATTCATGATTTTTAAATCTATATATTTAGCCCTAATCTTTCTCCTGAATTCAGGTTCTTAGTTTACCCGATTACCTCCTGGTGCCTCCAAAGTCAACACATCAAAGAAGGAACTCAGTCTTCCTACCTATTGGTTGGTCTTCCCAGATGCTCAGATTTATAGCTTTATGGATATCTTTGACCAATAGTGGATGGACCAGGTTCTGTCAAATTCTGTGTCTACCTCACGTCTCATACCTGTGCCCTCTCACCCACCCTGTTCTAGCAGCCTTTCCTTGGTTTCTGGCACCATTCTTTGTTTTCTCCAGTCCTTACTTTGCACAGCTGTCAGGTTCACCTTCCTGTGGCTCAGATCGGACCATGCTCTTCCCCCTCTCAGAAGCTTTTCCTGGAGGCCTGTTGCCTGTGGGATGAAATATAAACGTCTCTGCCTGATATTTAGGACCTCTCCTGTCTGTTTCCAGTTGATCTCTCCAGCCTGATTTCACATTACTTATCCTGTTCTGCTGACACCTGTCTGCTGCTCCACAAACATGACTTGCTAATTCTTCCTTCCATTCTTTTGTTCAGGCTTTTCTCCCTGCCTGGATGTCCTACTCTTCTCATTTCTGCCTTTGAGCTTCCCACAAAGTTCAGCTTAGGCACTGCCTCATTTGTGAACTTTCTCTGATTTCCGTTCCTCTACAGCCACTAGAGTGCTTTCCTTCTTCAAATATTCGTAGAGTTCTTAGTCAAGTTTCTATTTTTTCTCCTTTCCCAAACATGTTTCACACTTATCTGCATTCATGTTGCATCCCTACGTTGGAATATTAGCTTTTTGACCAAACACATGATTCATTTTAGTCTTTGTAGTCCAAAAGCTGGCTCAGTCCTCTGCAAATCGTGTAGTAATTACTCATTGAATTGAATAGTAGTCAGGATAAGGCATTTATGGAGATAAATGTAAAACAAATTGAAACTTGACAGCCTTAAAAGTGCCCAAATGCCAAGAGAGTCTATGAAATTAATTTTTCTCATTCCATAACCTGAATACACATTTTCGTGCTTATTCTTTTTTGCATTAGAAAGACAGGAGGTTAAATTCTGTCTTGGATGTTGTTTTTTTGCTCTATAATCCATGGCAAGCTGCTTTGTTCTCTGTCAACCTCATCTGCCAAAGGGGGATGATAATAACAATATCTACCTTTATATAGCACTTTCTATGTGCCAGGCATTGTACTAAATACTTTATTATATAAACCTCACAAGAACTCTGGAAGGTAGGTGCTATTATTATTCCCATTTTTATAGATGAGAAAACTGAGTCTGAGAGAGAGAGAGTAATACAGCCATTAAGATTCTGAGGCTAGATTTGGAGTTAGTTTTTCTTAAGTCCGGGCCTAGAACTCTATGCACTGCACCCTAGTTTGCTTTTTGATAATACCTACTTCCTGCATTGTTATGGAGATCAAATGATATGACATATTTTATAAGACTTAAAGCATTATATAAATGCTTTCTGTTATTGTTATCTCTTTGAGTACGGTGACTATGTAACAAGATTTAGCTTTCTTATTAAAGAAAAAAGAAGAGGGTCATATCTTGTAGAATTCACATAGGAATTTTTTTTGAAATCTTAGTGTTTTATGAAAAATTGGAAGTAGTCAATTAATGATCTGCTTTTTGTGTCCTTTATGTTGTTTGCAACTAAAAAGAACGAAATTTATGGAGATATTTGGAAGACAGTGTCATGCTACTGGCCCTTTTTGGAAAACCTGTTCTCCACAAATGTGTTTTCCATGTTCCCAGGATTGTTTTTCACATAAAAATAGGGCAAATACATGTATTTGATGTATAAGAAATTGTAACAAAAACCCACTGTTTTCCCAGGTGCATACTTTGAAGTGATTAATGGCAGACTCATATTTTGTGGGTTATTGGATTATTATCTGATTCTTTTGGAATTGTTTTCTTCAAATCATTACTCATCTGAATTATGTGTTAGAATTTTTTAAAAGGCATGTTAGATACAAAGAGAAACTAAATGTTTTTTATGTTTTGAAAAAAATTAATCACAATGTTTGCAAAATGAAATGGAGAGTCATTTTTTTGAATTATACATTTTTCTTCCTCATTGATGCTTCAAATTTTTGGATTCCCTCTAAATCTCCCTTTAGTATATAAGGACATTTTGAGTCTGTAACATTAGAAGTAGTTAGTCATTGCTGCAGTGACTGTGGTAGCACATGGCCTCCTCTGCCCAAGGAAGGAGTGTCAGATTGGGATAAAGGAACTTGTGTTATAGCCTTATCTCTCCCACTTCTAAGCCTTGTCTTAAAGATGATGAGGGAGGGCCAGAGAGACTTCAAGGTGCCGCCCAGCTCTGAGCTGATTATGTGGCACTTTAAGCTTTGAGAAATATTTTTCATGCATTATTTTGTGTGATCCTTGCAGTTCTCACATGAGTTGGTTCTTCATATATTATTATCTTCATTGTACAAATGAAAAAACTAAGTCTATAGCTAGACAGTGCTGGAGGCACCCTTCAAACTAGTATCTTCCTAACTCCAGGTCTTATACTTTTAATATTATATGTGATGTTTGAATAGAGAACTTATCCATTTATGGACCACAGTTCTGCTCTGGCTTCTGGTTTATCCACTTGCAGCCATTCCAAGAAGGTGAAAATCTGGCTTATCTAAAACAGCTAGAAAAGAAGTACCAGCTGTATCCCTTTGCAACTTATTCCAGGGTTTAAAGTGGGGAGGATATTTGGTATAACAATCCCTTGCATCCTTAATAAGAAATAACTCACCTCTTCTCTAGAATAAATGCATGGTAAGTAAAATGACCCAAGATAGTACCCCAGCTTATGTGTTCTCGGTGCCCTGATCTCTCTCTGTCTCTCTCTTTTTTGCCTCTGTGTTTTTGTCCTTTTCTTTTTTATTTTCTTATAGAATATGGCTCAGCCCTTTATATCCACGACTACCATGTGGAACAACCAGTACTTATGGTGAATCATCAACAAACTTCAAATCTGATCTGATAAGCTACTTGATGGCTTACAATGCTCCTCCCCTCAAAGAATGGATAGATATCATCCAAAAGCATGACCTTTCTGAAACAAGGTAGGCTTTATTCATGAAGATAATTTATTAAGTGCCTACTATGTGCTGGGGAACTGTGTTAGATACAGGGGAACTTAGAGGCAAAAATGAAATAGTCCTTGCTTTCAAGGAACTTAAATTCTCATAGAAAAAATAATATTTCCACGGCTAGGAAATGCAAAGTAAATATAAAATAATTATTGAGAATAAGGAGGCATTAGCATAAATACAGAATAATAAGTTCTGGAGTTGGTGGGTAAAAAGAGATCCAGTAGTAGAAGCTAAATTTTCTGAAATCATGTGGAACAGGGATTGTAAACCTATGACATGCAGATCAATTTCTATAAACTTGGATGGGGAAAAATTGCATTATTATTTCAGGATAACTGATTTCCTTTGCATTACTTTGTATCTTACTGCATTTAAAAACATTCTGAGAAATTCTGTTCATTCCCCCCTACTCCAAAAAAAAAAGTTAATCTCTGATTTAAAGATTGTAATAAAAATCTTGAGAGCCTGCATAAGGTTTTTTTCCTCTTTCTTTGTTGAGAAATGATGATGTGATATTTATCTGAATGTGTGTGTTATCTTTTTCTCAATCCTATAATTCAAAGTGTGCCCCGATTTATCTTTGCCTCTTGTTCCTCCAACTTTACAATGGGAAGCAAGCAGTGAAACCTCTTGCCTCCTTTCTTCATGAGGATACAGAAATCAAACTTCTAAGCCTTGTAGGATTTTAATCCTGCATTTCTTGTGGCACCTAAAACATTTTGTCTTAGTTTTGCCTTTTCTTTCCTGATATAATATGAGCTTGTTCAGGGCAGAGAAGGCATCTCACTCATTTTTCTAGCCCCTCACATTTTCTTCTCTGTTTGTTGAAAGTGTTCAATGAATTTTAATTGAATGAATAAAGAGAATAAAGCAGAGAATGGGGACTTAAATTTCATGGGGCAAATTGACTTGTAAGAAGGAGGCTGGAAAGGAAAACATAGCAGCTTTGTCCTTAGTCCCTTTTCAGAAAATTTCCCATGGTGCCTTCTACCTTGGAGATACTCACTTAATATTTGTTGAATATTCTTTATTTCTAATGTTTTAAAAAATTCTGAACTTAACAAACACCAAACAAAATGAGCATTTCCTCCATATACCTTACAGAGGTGGGGAGGGGTTGAGCATATTTTTCTAAAAAAAATTTTATTTTGTTTTATTTTGTATTTTCTTTGCAAAAAAACACAGTGCCCTGCAAATAGTAAACATTCTGTAAATAGATTTTCTGATTACCTGAAAATGCTATTTATGGATATAAATTACTCTGTGTTCAAAATGTCACATAATAATATTCCACACATTACGTTTTTGACTTAGATGCTGTTGCCAAAGCTGAGTTGCTTTGACATTTTATCACTTGTCTCTGATGGTTTTTAGAGTTTATCTTATTGGGTCAACTCCTGGACGATTTCAGGGGAAACATATAGAAGACTGGGGCCATTTTCGGCTAAGGAAGGTAACAGCTTTTAGTGTTTTTTTATTTTTCTTGGAATGCAAACTTCTTGAGAATTGTGATCTATTTCCTAGCTATATGCACGGGGCTAATCTCTCTGGACCTCAGCTTTTTCTTCTGTAAAACAGGAGTACCCTGCTCCTAGGATTATTGGGAGGATGGCTAAAGAAACTGTGGTATGTTCATGATGGAATATTACTGTTTTCAAAGAAATGATGAGCTCAATGATTGTAGAAAAGCATGGAGAGACCTCCATGTAATCATGAAGAGCAAAATGAGCAGAATCAAGAGAACATTATATATAGTAATGGGAGTATTGTTTTAAGAATATCTTTGAGTGAACAAGTCATTCAAACTATCATAACTGTTGTAAATTATTATATTATGTATATGTTATATATTATATAATACAAATTATGTAAGATAATATATAAATACATTTATGATACACAGAATGCACAAATATATAAATGCAAATTAGTTATATATAGTATATATAATATGATAATATATAACATGTAATATATGACTATAATATATAGTTATATAATATATGTAATATAGTTGTATATAATATATACTACTATAGCTATTATAAAACTATTATATATTATATCTAAATCAACCTCAAAGATCCTATGAAAGAAGATTGTGTTTGAATCCAGAAAGGAATATTTCTGTGGTGTAGAAAATGATGAGCGAGTTGATTGAAGAAGATATGAAAAGACTTGGACTTATGAAGAACGATGCTATCCATCTTCAGAGAAACATATGATAAAAGGAAATAAGCATTGTATGATCTTACTTGTACATGTATGAGTATATATGTATTATATATGTGTGTATGTTTGTAAAGATCTGTGGGTATATACATGTATACATGTATACACACACACACACACACACACACACACACATATCCATTCTTAATTGTATCCTTTTTTTAGGGTAAGCAAGGAGAGACAGGAAGAAAAAATAAAATAGAAAGGACACAGCATAGAACAAAAGAAAATCAAAAAGGAAGCCAAGAAAACGCATAGCATTTATTATATAGATTTTCTTGAAATGGAAATTTATTGTTTTATATTGAATTCTCTGTCTTTTTTTTTTTTAATTAAAGGTTTTTATTTACAAAACATGCATGGGTAATTTTTCAAATTTCCAAATTTTCCCTCCTTCCCCTCACCCCCTCCCCTAGATGGCAGGTAGTCACATACATGTTAAATATGTTAAATCCAATATAGATATAGATATATATATCTATATATATATATATAGATATATATATATACATATTTATA
Source organism: Antechinus flavipes (assembly GCF_016432865.1). Lineage (NCBI taxonomy): Eukaryota > Metazoa > Chordata > Mammalia > Dasyuromorphia > Dasyuridae > Antechinus > Antechinus flavipes. The sequence goes on along the minus strand of NC_067399.1, from coordinate 298,454,997 downwards.
CAGTTATCTTGCTGCACAAGAAAAATTGAATCTAGAAAGAAAAAAAACCTGAGAAAGAAAACAAAATGCAAGCAAACAATAATAGAGTAAGACTGCTATGTTGTGGTCCACACTCGATTCCCACGGTCCTCTCTCTGGGTGTAGATGGCTCTCTTTATCACTGCACAAGTGGAACTGGTTGAATAATCTCATTGTTGAGGAGAACTACGTCCATCAGAATTAATCATCGTATAATCCTGTTGTTGCTATGTATAATGATCTCCCAGTTCTGCTCATTTCACTCAGCATCAGTTCATGTAAGTCTCTCCAGGCCCCTCTGAAATCATCCTGCTGGTCATTTCTTACAGAACAATAATATTGAATTCTCTCTTACGGTATGCTGTGTACATGTCATTTTTTTTCTTCTTAATTTGTATTTTAAGTATTAAATATCCACTGTGCCACTAGATTAATTATACATGTTAAATCATGGAAAATATATTTCCATATTGCTCATGTCACAAAAAAGCAAGAAGAATAAAAAAAATTATAAAATTATGCTTGTTTGCATTCATTTCATCAGTTCTCTCTGATGGTGGATAGCATTTTTCATCACGGTGTTTTGGAATATTGTCTTAGAGTAACTGAGATTTTATTTTCCACAGTTAATTATCATATAATACTGTTATGACTGTTTAGAATGTTCTCCTGGTTCTGCTTAGTTCACTTTGCATCAATTCATATCATCAATCATTCATTAAGCACCTACTGTTTTCCAGATACTATGCTAAGCAAATATTGGTTTCTGAGTTCTATTTCATTTTTTTTAACAATTCATATAAGTTGCATCCATCCATTCTTAAAGTCCAATAATACTCCATTGTACCTCACTTTATTCATTCCTTAATTTCAGATGCTCTAAAAGGATAGATTTCTTAAAAGAAACATAAATGGAAAAAGGTTTCTTCTGTGGAACTTTCCTTTCCCCCCATCTTCTGGCCTCTTCAGCACTCATCTATTGATCCTATTTCTTTTAGGAATATTATAACTTGTGGTATATCTTTCATAGTAAGAGAACAGTTTTAATAAACTGTTGCTGTATATTGGAAATGGATTTAATTTAAATTCCCTGAAGGGCATTCTAGTTACAAAAGTTATATTTGCTCCTGTTGTGAAAAATCATGGAAAAAGTCAACAAATAGAATTAAGTAGACAACATATTGGAAATGATAGTAATAATAGCTGCTTGATAACTGCCTCATTAGAACATAATTACAGCCCTTTATAAATCCTAATGTGACTTCCTATGCCTTAATCGCTATATAAATCGTATACTTTACCTTTGCTATACCTCATGAATGCTGTGCAACAATTCTTTGGAGACCATGGTTGTAGCCTATATGCCAGGAGAAATTTTTTAAAAGCATTAATGCCTTAAAAACCTATTTGGATAATTTATAGGAAGTAGCTAGGCATGATTATCTACTACTACTATTTAATAAAATCCTCATTGTAGCATTGTGAATAGATTAAGACTTGAATAGAATTGGAGGGCAGCAGTTAGATAGAATGCCAGACCTGGAGTCAAGAAAACACTTCCTGAGTTCCATTTCTCAGTTATAAGACCCTGGCCAAGTCACTTAACCCTATAGCCTCAGTTTCCTTATTTGTAAAACAAGCTAGAGAAGGAAATGCCAGCCACTGTAGTGTCTTTGCCAGCAACATCCTAAATGGAGTCATGAGTAGTTTTTTTTCCTAATTGAAAATAGCCAAGCAAAATAACAAAGATTTGAAGTCTAGAAGACCTGAGTTCAAATTTTGCCCAGGCACTCCCTGGAAAAGTGACTTCCTCTCCATCCACATCACCGGAAAATAATACACCTCCCTCATAGGGTAATGCAAACAAGGCAGTTTGTAAATATTAGAGCACTATATAAATGCTAATTATTATTGGCTCTTGCTTAGCCTGGTGCTTCTTAGCACATGTTACTTTCTGATTACTAGTAACTACTTAAAAGTATTTAGTTGGTTTTTCCTGTATGCTCATGACTCTTAATCTGTTATATGCATTTGCTATTGAATTTCTTTCCCTCTACCTGATGCCTCTTCATTCCCTAGTAATTTCATAGATACCTTCCTCCTTTCTTATGGGCCCTCGATGGAGGGTCATAGAATGTCATGGTAAAAGTATCTGTAGAAGTCTTCTAGTCTAGCTCCCATTATACAGACAAAAAAGGCCTAGAAAGGGGGGGAAAATCGTATAGTGAGTAGTGGATGTAGGATTTGAACCCATTTCCTCTGATTCCAATAATAGACACAATGATGAATATTTTTTTCTCAATTACATTTTTTACAATTTTACAATTACAAATACATGTAAAGATAGTTTTCAGTCTTCATTTTCATAAAACTTACATGTTCCAAATTTTTCTCCCTCTCTCACCTACCACTTTCCCAGGACAGCAAGCTATCTGATATAGGCCACCTGATATAGATTAAATGTGTGCTATCTTTTTAAACATTTCCATGTTTGTCATGTGGTACAAGAAAAATCAGACCATAAGGTAAAAAAAAAAAAAATGAGAGGAAAAAAAAGTAAACAAAAATGTGAAAATACTATGCTTTGATCCACTTTTAGTCTCCATAGTTCACTCCCTGGGTATGATATGCATTTTTCATTCCAACTCTGGAATCTTCTTGAATCACCACAATTGAGTTGTGAAGAGCCACGTCCATCACAGTTCATCAAGTGATGAACATTTTGGCTTGTTCATAGTAGTAAGTTTTAACTTACTAATGAAAGTATAGTATAGAGCCCTGCTTCTTAAACTGTAGATCATGATTACATATGGAGTCACATATCTTAATATGGAGAGGGTCATGAAATTAGATTTATTATCAGTATATGTTTAATTTGTGTGCCTGTTTTATATACCAGTATACCCATGTTTGCATAAAAACTTTCCAGGGGAAGAGGAAAAAGGTGGAAAAAGTTTAAGAAGCCCTAGTAGAAGAAAAACATTGAGCTCAAATTTCATCTTGCAGGTTTCAAAGGGACATTGCAAATCATTTTTCTCAGGCCCGTGTAGGTTCAATGACTAAACAGTACATACATTAGGTGATAGAGCTGGAATTTGAACTCAGCTTTTATGACTCTACTTACAGTATTCTAAATCCTGAATTTTTTCTGTTGTCTCAGGATACTGAGTGCGATCCTGGTTTTCGGGAAGTAATCTTACCTCTCAATTTCAGCAGTCTTAACTATGAAATGAGGACAATAATGCTGATACTACCCATCTTAGGAGTTTGTTCCCAAAAAGGAGTGTTTTGTAAACCACATATGTTTTGTAAACCACTAAGCTATTTTGAGTATCAACCTTTGAGTACAGGTGTGAAAATTGGATATTTAGATCTGTTTTAAATATCTAAAGTCAAATACATTGGGGAAAATCTTGCTATTAAGACAATTAACAATATTTCAATAATAAGTGGGTTAGTGGAATTTCTTTGACAATTCAGTTGTCCTTTCTTTTCCTGTTTAATTATTTTCTTTTATTCTTTTATTATTATCTGAATTTGGTTAGAATAAAGAATTTTCCAAAGTTTAAAAAAATGAATTCACTGATTCCATTAAAACAGAACAGCAATAGAAAGCACTGATGATCTCTGAGGATTTTTTCCACTTAATTTTATTCCCCCAAGGAGGTGGTAGTAAGGCTAATATGGAAATGTTTTATATGACTTCACATGCATAATTGTTATCAGAATCCTCATCTTCTCAATAGTTGGGGATAGGGATTTGAAAGAAGAAGAATATTTAGAATTTATATTTTAAAAAATGAGTGCTAAAAATAAAATTTAGGAAGAAGAATAACCACACTGAGGGGGAAAAAACAAACTTTTGTTTGAATTTTTTTTTCAAGAAATTAAAATTCATAAAGTTTTAAAATTTTCTTTTTTCCAAGAATTAGGAATTTGAGATAAAGATAGCTTAGTGTCTCTCCAAAGATGACTCCGTTTTTGTCCTGGGCTATTTGAATTTATGATGCAAAATAACAACTTTCTCTTCTCATAGCTTCTGAAAGAGCACACTTCATTGATACCCGAGCAACAGTCTTGGCCTATTGTAGGCCAGTTTTCAAGCATTGGTTCTTTGGGAGCTGATGAGTCTAAATGGCTTTGTTCTGAGTTTAAAGATAGCTTGGTGATTCTAGGAAATCATGGAAAGAATCAAGGACAGCATAATGTCCCTCTTCATTTGGTAAGTATCTTTCTGCATTCACTTGATACATTTTTACATATTCAGTGTGATGGAAAAAAGAACATAGGGATGTGGGTCCTTGTCCTAATTCAGCTGCTTACTGCTATTGGTGTGCTGTAGCCAGTTAGTTAATCTCTTTGAGACTCAGTTTGTCAATTTGTGAAAGGAAGATGACCTTTTAAGGTTCCTTCTGGGTCAAACTCTTTGATTCTAAGAATGGATGCATTTATTCAGGGATTTGAGTGGAGGCTCTAACTTTTCATCAAGCTCTAAAGAGAAGTCTTATACTTGAAAGAGTCATGGTCTTCCAAGGTTGAAGATTTGGAGTAGGGTCATCTCTGAAACTGGATGATCTTGGTTGACTCACTTTACTCAGCTAGATGGTACAGTGATTAAAAACAGTGGTCCTAGAGTTAAGAAGACTTGACTTCAAATTTGGCCTCAGACATTTTCTAGCTATGTGATCCTGTAAGACACTTTAATTTGCCTTAGTTTCCCCAACTATCATATGGGTATAAAAATAGTATCCTCTTCCCAGGGTTATTGTGAAAATTAAATGAATGTGATACTAGTAAAGCACTTGGTATATAATGGATGCTTAATAAATGCTTATTGTCTTCTTCCCCTTCTCCTTTTCTTGGTTGTAAAATGGAAGTTGTAATAACTTAATTTCATTAAGTTTTTACCTCCTGAGATTATTGGGGGTTTCAGTTTTTTTCATTTGAATTATAAAAGGGTTGAACTACACATTCTTCAAGATCCTGTTCAACTCTAACATTATATAGACTTAGAATGATACACAATGTGCTCTGTAGGCATAACAGGCTAAGTATATAACATGTGAATGCTATTTTTGATTGTGATTGTTACTCTCTGCTAATATTAAGAATATGTTAGAGGACTACTATAACATCACAGACTAGCTCACTACTTTGACTCAGTTACAGCTTTTTTCTGAGTCACCATGAGCAATATTAAATATTTAGAGAATTACAGGTTAGTAATTAATTCTCCATTTATTTAATGTTAATTTAAGAAGTAATCAAATCTAAGGTTATATAAGTGGTTTTTTCCTCACCTTTTTTCAGTTTCTTATAAACTTTTTACCAAACTTTTGCATTTTTGATAAGATAGGCCTTTATTATTTGAATAGTTTTTTTGCAAAGCCTTAAAAGGCTAAATATTAACTTTTTATGAAGCTTTCTTTTGTGTGAAACTAATTGGTTTATATCAATGGAATAATTCATGCATTTTAAAATGTAGATTTTTAATTTTTTGAAGTTCAGTTCAATGAAGACTCATTGAGTGCCTATTTAAATATTTGTAGGGGACTGTGCCAGTTTTGTGGGAGCCACAGAGAATAATAAAAATGGTCACAATCTAGTTAGAGAATGTACTCAGCTAAAATACAGAATGAAAATAGGAGAATAGCAAAGACAATAATATGAGAAATCCAAAGGTGGTAGAATTCTATTTGTACTTGGGAGGATCAAACAGAAATGTCATGGAAGATACCATGTTTGCATTTGGCTGTGGAAGGATGGTTTCATCCATTCCACTCCAAAAGGCAGAATTATGAAGCAGTACTTTCCAGGATTGGGGAACAGAATGCGGAGAGGAGGAAGAGAATAAGCATTTATCTAGCACCTACTGTATGTCAGATACTCTAGTAAATGCTGTACATATATCATCTCATTTGATCCTTTCAACTTGCTGGGTAAGTGGTGTTATTGTGCCCATTTTACAGATGAGAAAACTGAATCAAACAAGGTTAAGTGACTCGCTCATTTGATTACCCAGCTAGTAAGTGTCTGAGGTCATATTTGAACTCCCAGAATTGAGTCTTCCTGACTCCTGACCTGGTGCTCTATCCACTGGGTCATTTAGCAGTCTCTGGTAAGCTAAAAATTTGATGGTAGACAAGAGCTAGAGTAAACTTTAAGGTAACATGAAGGGGAGGAGGGATATATAATAGATGTTTGAGTAAAGGAATGACATAATCACAGCCGTTCAATAAGATTGCTCCCTTTTGTGTCCTATTGTCATGGTCCAGTGACACTAACCTTTTTGCTGTTCAACTATCATTTTCCACCCTTGAGAGTTTTCACTGGCTGTTCCCCTACCTGCAAATAGCTTCCCTCTTTATCTCCCCCTCCTGGCTCCCTCCAAGAGTCAGCTAATGCTCCATCTTCTTAAAAAAAGCTTTTCCCAGGCTTAGTGCCTTCCCTTGGAGACTATCCATATTTATCCTTTCTGATCTTGTTTATATGTAATTGTTAATGTGTTGTTTCCCCCATTAAACTTATTGAGAACAAGAATTCTCATTTTCTTTTTTTTTTTTTTTTTTGTATCCACAGTACTTAGACCCTTAGTAATTACTGGTTGTCTCACTGACTAATGATTGGAGAAACAGAGACTGAATGCAGGGAATACCTCCATCATTTAGGCAAGGTTTATTAGGAGTTAAGACTTATTGGTTGGTAGGAGGAATGCAACGAAATTGAAAGCTAGAGCAAGAACATTAAAATAATTATGGTAACCCTCTTTCACAGAGTGCTTAATGGTTTGCAGATTTGTTTACATCTGTTATCTCAACTGAGAAATGAAGAAGCTGAAAATGGAAGGGTGAGGTGATTTGTTTCAGGAACATACACTAGAATCATGGCCATTGCAACAAAGATTTACTTCCCTTCAGATCTGAAACTATTACATCACACAACTGAAGAGAGGAGAAGGATGAGAGATAAAGGGGAGTCTGAGATGATCACTGGCTTTTGACTTGGAGAATGATGGTAGTGTTCAGAGCAGTAAGCGGCCTGAAAGACAGGAAAAATTGGGCCATATTTGTAGATGAAAGAGTGGAGAGAGAGATTGAAGATGCAAAAGACATAGAATATTAAGGCCTTGGAGAAAGGAGAGATTGGGAATCACGTATACCAATGGAGGGGGTTTGCCTTAATGAAAGGAGAAGATCACTTTTTTCACCTGTTATATTCTCAATTTTGTTTCCTTCCTTGTTTAGATTTATCCCACGGTGGAGAATGTCCGGAACAGTTTGGAAGGATATCCTGGTAAATCATAATGCTTTATTGGTGGTGGTTTTAAACACGTTATTAATTTTCTAAGATAATTTGCAAGAATGGCTTCTAATTTAGAACAATGTTAAAGTCTTCTTTGAAGTTGAGGAGAGTGGTAGGAGGAGAAGGGAATTATGGGAGTGTGTCTTTAATCTTCATCAGAGACTCTTTGGAACATGAAAAATTAGCATGACATGGTAGTATGAGAGACAACCATGGAACCAGAAGACTACCCCCCCCCTTGGGGGAGCAAGTATGACTTGAGCTGACGTGTAGTGATTGTGTGACTCCTGGCAAGTCCCTTAACCTTTGATTGCTTTAAGCAAATCTCAGTCTTTAAGACACAGAGAATGTACTAATCTGGGTTCATGAAGGGAATTTCCTCACCTGAAATATACCTGTCAGAATGAAATCACAGGTCTAGCTCCTATTCCAATAGTGGTTTGATTCCTCATCCATTAGCATTTTTGTTTCCTGCCCATAAAGTCTAGATTTAAGTGATATCCAAATTAAAGAACAGATTTTCCTTTGCTATACTGATTCAGGACCTATTTTGTAGTTTTATGCATTCTACACATAAAGAAAGAAATGTAGAAATGTGGGTATTCAGGGGGAAGGTGAAGGATTACAATTAAAATTATTTTGAAAATTTTTTTGTCTCTCCCTTCTCCCTAATTTAGAACCTGCCTGTAGGTAGGGCAGGCATTTAAAAATGTATTGTGGCTGCTAAGTATTAGTAAAAACCTTATTAGAGAGATTTTATTGATAACTGAAATGGACTAGGCCTTTGATTTCATTGGTCTAGGGAATTTCTGGATGAGGAAGCTCTTCTCTGTAATCCACCTTTCATGCAACAAAAAATCTTAGTTGCCTCAGAATTTGAAAGGTTAAATGACTTGCCTGGGATCACACAGCTCATATGATTTAGACATGAGGATCCCAGGTCTTCCAGATTACAAGGTTACCTCTCTACATGCTATTTCTTCTTGTCTCTATTTTTATCGACACTTTTTGTTTTTATTTCACATTAATTTCCAAATATATACCTCCCCAATAAATTTAATAAATGCTAAGTTTGTGTTTATATACCCTTTTTTAATTTATAAAATGTCTTAATTGTAAAGATTAATAATAATTTGGTTATTGGGATTTTTTTTCTTCTTATCAATGACTAATGAAGAAACAAATGATGAACTTGAGAAATTACCAAATGACACAATAGACAGGGGAAAGAGATATGTTTGCATTGGATGACAGTTTCAGGATCCAGAATACTCTCTATAAACTAAAATGATCAACCTTGTCTAAAATAACATTCAATAGAGTGAAAATAAAGCCTTATGCTCTGATTTTTAATAATAAATTAATTTCACCAGTATAAGAAAGGAAAAAATGTGGCTCAATAACTGGAAAAAGACCTAAGGCTTAAAGTATAGTTCCAACTTAGTGTGAGTCAGCTTTAAAATATGGCAACCCAGAAAGCCATAGTGATGTTAGACTTAAGAGAGACAGTAAACAGAATGAGGGAATTGCTAATCCCTTGATATTCTGCCCTGGTCAGACCACAGAATATTCTGTTACTATGGGCACTTCATTTAGGAAGGACATTGACAAGTTGGAATAAGATTCCAGCAGAGAGCAGCTTCAAAACCATTTAGCAAGATTCAGTCCAACAGATATTTATTGTTTATTATATACAAGGCTATATGCTATTTGTGCCATTTGTAAACTATCATATAAACATAAACCATGTGCTAAGATGGAACGTATTAACAATTCAGTTAAAAAATGTCCGCTGCTTATTGTATATGAGGTTATATATGTTGAACAGAAAATAATCATAGCACTTTATTTTAGATAAAATTATTTAATTTTTAGTTATAGGAGGATCATTAGTTAAAGGCATTGGGAATATTTCATCTATAGAAGAAAAGACTTGGGGGAAGATATGTTAGCTGACCTCAGGTATTTAAAAGTTGTTTCTAAAGGGAATTAGCTTGGCTCCAGAGGTTAGGACTAGTCAATTAGTTGAACAGTTCATAAAACTATTGGGAAGTTGTAGGATGGTTAATTTAAAGTTTACTGGGAGTAAAAAGTTCCTAATATAACTCTCTTAGGAGAGCATGGAACTCCTTTAGGTAGAAGTAGTACAGATGAAACTGGATGATCTTTGTTGAAAATGTTGTAGAAAAAAAGAAAGGAAATGTAGTAGGATTTTGGGGGGGGCAGATGTTGGTTGGATCAGATAGATCCTGAGATTTCCCTTCCAACATTTAGCTTCTATGATTGATTTGTTGTTGACAAGTAACATATAGATTTGTTAGAAGGCTATTTTGAAATAAAGAACTTAGTAATGCAGGGCAGCTAAGTAATGCAGTGGATTAGGGTATCAGACCTGAAGTAAGGGAGATTTGAGTTCAAATCTGACATCAAACACTTAGTAGCTGTATGACCCTGGGCAAGTCACTTAACCCCCGTTTAACTCAGTTTTCCTCATTTGTAAAATGAGCTACAGAAAAAAATAGCAAATCATTCCAGTATATTTTCCAAGAGCAGGGGATGGGGAAAAAGGGGAGAGAAGGAACCTCAAATGGGGTCACAAAGAAAGACTGAAATGACTAAACAACAACTTATTAATTTGTCTCATATAAATAATAAAGCTGAAATAATTTCAATGAGATTTAAGGAAAGAATATTGGGATTTGGGGAGAATGGGAGGAGGCATATTTTCTGTGCTTTGAACATAGCCTATCATCTGTTAAGTTATGGTCTTTAAAAATCCACTTTTAATGAAGAATATTGTATTTTAGATAAAACTGTTTTTTTTAAAACTAGCACTGATGCTATTAATGTATTTAGTTTTGTGAAGCAAGAGACATGAATTTTCTAGCCATAGTGAGCTAAATTTCAAACTCTTCTCTTTTGTGGAGATAATTTAATTAACTACAAGCTATAATTTCATCTCAAACCATATCTGAATTTGGAAGAGATAGAGCTGAGTGGTGGAAAAAGCATTGGGTTTAGAATTAGAAGACTTGGCTTCTTGTCTCTCTTATATCATTTTTAGCTATTAAGCCTAGTATGTTGCTTTATTTCATATAATTCTACCAATTACCCCAGCTAAAAGTTTCATTAAACAGGTGCCTTTTTTGGGGAAGTCCAAAAATCTTACTTCCAGATATATTAATATTTGATATTTATGTTCTTTAAATGTTTGCAGAATTCTAGATACACAAACTCTTACATATGCAATCATATAAAGCACATTTAGCTCATTGATCCTTATCATAATTGTTGACTTGTGTATAATATGTGTTATTGGTGTGTCTATAAATTCTTAAAACATGTAAAGAACAACAAAAACATCGAAAATTATTATTTTCCAGATTTATGATCTTGGACTTCTAGTTTAAAAAAAAAAAAGGCACTACTGCTAAATGAAAATTTTTCTTGGGTTTAATTTGTATAATTAAAACTCCCCCCTCTTATATTTAAGAACCTAGTTGTTTGGGTCATATTCTGCACAGTAATATAATTTTAGATTTGAAAAGGCACTTGAAGACAAGACCATCTAATCCCCATTGTAAAGATAGGAAAACTGAGTTTCAATGAGAAGTTACTTACGTAGGGGACTGCCTAGTTGGTAGTAGACAAGAGATAGAACTCTTGGCCTCTGAATGCATAATTCAGAACTAATCTAGGAGTCCCCTTCTACTAAATTACACTATTCTTTAATTCAGGATCACAAAAGTTAGTTAGAAATTAGTTTTATAGACGAGAAAACTGATAGCCATAGAATTTAAATAATTTACTCAACATCACATAGGACGTTACTGAGTTACAAAGTCTAAATTCAAATCTAATTTGTTCTAATTCCAATTCCAATGTAGGTTCACTATATTCTGATGCTTTTCAATATTTTCAAGCCTTTTCATGCCCTGTGGCAAGTTGGTGTTGCTTAATCTTCTTTTCCAGGAAAAGAAACCTTATAAATATAGCTAGTTGTAGGGCTTGGACAATTATTTTTTCAAAGAAAGATTTTACAAAGTTAATGAAGATATATTTTTAAAAATCTACTTATTGGTGGTTTACTGAATGTTTTTTCAAGTACTCTTCCATCTTCCTTGCTACATTTTAGAAAGTTCTCCTGAATCATTTTCTAACCTATTTTGTCTTCTGCTTGTCTTAAAAGCTGGTGGCTCTCTTCCATACAGTTTACAAACTGCAGAGAAACAACTCTGGCTCCACTCCTATTTTCAGTAAGTACCAGTTTTATATTTCTCCGTGTTAAAGATGATGACAACACTTGACAATTAGGTAGTATTCTAAAGTATGTAAATTACCTTAAGGACAGTATATTGAGCCTCACTAAAGCCTTGTGGCATACATACTTTTAAGAGAGAAATAGAATGAGATGTAGGAAGACAATGACTTGCCCCATGCTTCCACCACTAGTAAGTGTCAGAGACAGGAGTTCCACCTGTGCTTTTCTAACTCCAGAATTCTCTCTCTTGTACTACTTTTCAAAAATAGAATATACAGCCTACAATTATAATGTAATGATTTTTTTGTCTTTTCTCTTTATTTGACTACTAAAATAATGGAATAAATGAATTTTAAAAAATTTCTGGAGAAAGTCAAGAAGACAGCTTTTCCCCTGTTAAGGAGAAGGTAGTTAATTTAAATATTGGTGGGGGATGTGGGGGCATATTTTAAAGAACACTGAGATTGGATATCAGTCATATTGGATGTCCTGGAATGTAAGCATCATTTTAATCCCTTATCGTTAAAATACCTCTTACCCATTTGCAATACTATTAGTTTTGACTTTTAGAAGAGTTCATCAGCTCCTCATCCTAGAGTAGGGATTTCAAACGAGTGGGATTGTATTCTGTCACATCATGTTATGTGATCCTTTATTCAGAGGAAGGTGTGGTTTTATTAGCAAAAATTTAAATAGTTGTACAAAAGGATAATTAAAGGAAATGCCATATAAGTTTGGAACCATTGGAACCACAAGAAAATCAACAAACATTTATTGTGTCTACTGTGTGCCAGGCACTATGCTAAGTGCTAAGAATACCAAAAAGGTGAAAGCCAGTCCCAGTCCTCAGAAAGCTTACAGTCTAATGGGGGAGACGACTTGCAAACAAATCTATATAAATAAATTATAGATAGGATAAATAGAAGATAATGGAGAGAAAGCTTTCTGTAGAAGGTAAGACTTCAATTGAGACAGTGGTCTCTGTCCCATCACATCCCTATGGATAATCCTTTCACTGTTAAAAGTTTTCAGTTCACCCCTGCCTTCTCATCCTCTGCAGCCCCTCGTTCATGTCTTTGAGTCTTTTATAAAGCACCCAGCTAGTACATTAATAACTTTGCATTAGCTCTTTTCATAGTTCATGGATTCTGTTGATCACTAGGTTGTATATATTTTGTGTCGCCTTCTTGCTACTTAATTATCCTATCTTTTTCTTAGAGTCATATATATTTTATATGCTATTTTACTTTGAGGCCTTGTTGGCAACATGTTGCAGATAATTTACACCTATCATGTGTCTTCCCATTTTCCTCTGGGTCACCTGAAATTTTGATTCTTCTGATCTCATGCTTTTCTTTGATTTGTGGCCAATACCACATTGTTGGAAAAATATTGGTTTTGCAAAACCAGTAGTGTTATACATTTTCCCAAGTGCAGTTCAATTGAATCTACTCTTTAATGTTTTATAAGATGGTATTTCTTATAATTTCTTCCTTTGTTTTCCCCTATAACAAAAGCAAATTAGCTTGTAATTTAAACCTCCCAAGGTTGTTATAACTTTAAATCAAGATACCATTTTTCAAACCCAAAGAATGCAACAGTACTCTTGTCTTCCACGACAGTAATTATTTTCCCCTTTTTGTACATTGTACAAAAGTTGATAGTGAAAAGTACCAAATACCTGTGGAATTTTGAGCAATTTTATTAACTTCTCTAAGCTCAGTGATCAATATTTAATTCCCTATAATGTTGAAATCAGTTCATGATTTAAACATTCAGATACTATCAGCAAATTAGTAGAACAAAGGATAGTCTACTTGTCAGATCTGTAGAAAAAAGAGGAATTTATAGCCAAAGAAGAATTAGAAAACATTATGAAATGCAAAATGGGTAATTTTGATTACATTAAATTAATACAAAGCCATTGCAGGCAGAATTAGAAGGGAAGCGGAAAGTTGAGAAAAAAATTTTACAGTCAGGGTTTCTGAGGAAAGGTTTAATTTCTGAAATTTATAAAGAACCAATTCAGATTTATAAGTATATAAGTCATTCCTCAGTTGACAAATAGTCAAAAGATATGAACAGACAATTTTCATATAAAGAAATTAAAGCCATTTCTAATTATGTGAAAAAATGCTCTAAAATCAATATTGATTAGAGAAATGTAAATTAAAATAATTCTGAGGTACCACATCACACCTCTCATATGACTAATTGAAAAAATATTGATAAATATTGGAGGGGATATGGGAAAACTGGAACACGAATACATTGTTGGTGGAATTATGAACTGAACCCACCATTCTGGAGAACAATTTGGAACTATGACCAAAGGGCTATAAAACACTGCATACCTTTTTATCCTGCAGTATCTTTATGGATCTGTTTCCCAAAGAGAATATAAAGAAGGAAAAAAGGACCCTTGTATGCAAAAATTGTAATGGAAAGGAACTGGAAATTGAGTGAATGGCTATCAGTTAGGGAAAGAATGAATAAGTTATGATATATAAAGGTAATAGAATGTCATTGTTTTATAAGAAATGATAAGCAGATCGATTTCAGAAAATCTTGGAAAGACATGAACCGAAGCTAAAAGAAATAAACAGAATCAATAGAATATTGAATACAGTAACAGCAAAATTATGTGATGATCAACTCTGATGGACTTGAGTCTTCTCAGCAATGTGGTGATTCAAGGAAATTCCAGTAGATTTGGGATGGAAAGTGCCAGCCACATTCAGAGAGAGAGTTATGGAGACTGAATGTTTTCTAATTCTTCTTTGGCCAAGTAGACTATTCTTTTCTACTAAAGATGTGGATCTTTTTTGTGATTTTTTTTTCCCCCCTTTTTGAAGTTTTTCTTGAAAATAGGTTTTAAAATATATATATTTAACCTATATCAGATAGTTTGTTGTCATGGGGAGGTGAGAAAGGAGAAAACTTTGGAACACAAAGTTTTATGAAATTGAATGTTGAAAGTTATCATTATGTGTATTTGAAAAACTAATATATTATTGCAAAAATTTTAGAAATTGGTGATACACAAAATAACTTCTGAGCCTCATTTTACTCAGTTGTCAAATAAGATAAGAATGCAAGATTATTATCAATTTACAAGTTCTTTATGATAACATGTGTGGTACATAATATCCACTCTTAAGATGTTGGTTGATTAACTGAATTTTAAATTATTCATATAAACTGATGATTTTTAGCATACATTTTAATATCTGTAGCTTCTCAGGCTTCCCATTCTAGTCATCATTTATCATTGTATACTGAAAAATAAGTTAGGGATTTTTTATTATTGAAGTAAACAGAGAATAATATGTTTTCCTTCAAATTCATTAAACATTGGGGGTTGGGGAGAGAGAATGATTTATAGAAATATTTTGAAACTATGACCAAATGGCATAATTTTGGTATTCTTGGGTTTTTTTCATTCATCATATTTCATTGTGAACATTGCAAATTTTGATCTCATTCTATGACACCAACCTCTAAATTGTAGTAGTTTGTCAAAGTTTCTTAAATTCATCACAATTTTAGTTTGAAGGAGACATTAGAGATGACCTAGTCCAATGCTGTCATTATGCGCAAAGTGAGTCTGTATTACTCGATTCACATTGTCATGTGTTTCTGACATTGAGAGCAAAGCCAGTTTGACATTGGTTGATGGGAAGCTAATATGTATCTTTCCTTTGTCCAGCAAATGGTCAGCAGAGACCTCAGGTCGTACCAACGCCATGCCTCACATTAAGACGTATATGAGACTTTCTCCAGACTTTGCAAAAATGGCTTGGTTTCTCGTCACAAGGTAAATAATCTTCATGTTCCTGTGGAAAGGATATTTTAAAATATCTCAGTAAGTGGGTTCAAGAAACATGGGAAGACCTGTAGAAACTTATTCAAAGGGAAAATGTGACATATAATGAACTTAGAAGTCCTATGCAATGTAATGGTCCCCCATGGTCGCTAAGAAGAATGAAGGAACAGGAAATTGCATTGTCTTTCTGGATCAGATTGATCTTGATTACTTCATTTCTTTGATACAAAAGAAGACTCCTTTGGAAACGGAATGGGAGTAATGGTGGTAGGGTACATACAGGGTGAAGGCCACCCAGAATTAGTGATATATAAAAACAAAAGACATTAATGTAACTACTTTAAAAATTAAGATTCCTGCTTTAGAATAGCCCTACCAGTGATATTTGTCCTAAATTGAAATCAAGATTTTTTTCCAAGACCAAAGTATGTAGAGAGAAATTTTCCCCTTGAATTTGTGTGATAAATGTCCCACACTATTTTCTTTCTTTTTTTAAAAAAAAATTATTGATGCCTTTTTATTATAGCCATTTAAAATTTTTTTCAGTTATTGAATATTTCTGTTCTTTTCTTCTGATCTCTCCCCACTTCCCAACTATAGAGAGAAATTTTTTTAAAAACCAAGTAACAAACAGAATTGAGCAAAATACAGTTCCATAATACTCACATCTCATTCTCTATCTTAGGATCATCTCTTCTTTGTTTGGAGATAGGAAACAGATTTCTTTATCATTTCCTGTGGAATCATGGCTAGCCATTGCACTGATCTGAGTTGTTTAATTTTTCAGAGTTGTTTTACCATCTTTTTATACCATCATAGACATTTCCAATTTCATAGTATCCTATCTCTTCCTTGTTCCTTTCCTTCCCTCCCCCTGCCACCCTAAACCAATTTTGCTAAAGAAAATTTAGTAAAGCTAACTCTCATAGCAAATAGTGACATTTTATATCCTTTTCTTCCTGGAAGTAGCTAAACCCAGATTGATCTGAAACCAGATAAACATAGAAAAGCATTAAATTGACAGATGAAGTTTGAGTTCCAATTCTGGTTTGGCCATTTTTTACTTTTTTTTTTTTTTTAATCTTGGGCACATTGGGGGTTTTTTGGTTTATTTTCCTTTTGATTTTTTAAAAATTGTTTTATTTCATAAATTAAAAATAAAATAAATTTCCCTAACATCTTACCAATAAAAAAGGACTATTGCATATGAAACTGCAAAACTATTATGTAAAACTTGCTATTAGTTTGAGTTTCCTTAACTTTATAATGATGGGGTTTGATTCTTTGATATTTTGATATTCTTTTTATTTTGTTGCATTATGTAAGGTTACTAATTCATATTTGTGAATTAATTTAAATTGTTTTTTTTTCAAGAAAATATCTCTATGTCATAGTTATATCTTGTTTGTACAAAACTGTTTGCATTTCATCTCCTCTTACTTTGTGAACTCTTTGAGAGCAGGTGTTGTTTTTTGCATTTCTCTATGTTTCCTCTGCTTAGCAAGTACTTGGCACATAGTAAGTGTTTAATATTTTTACTGTTGTTGATACTCCCTCTCCCAACTTTAACTCACATTTTTTAATGACGTTTTAAAAGAAATCTGATTATTCTAGTTGTTCTGCATTTCACAATCTTTATTGGAGAGTAAGCATTAGAACTTTGTAATTTCTTCCTAGCAATCCATCCATTCAGCAAAAATTTATTAGGCACTTATATTTACTAAATGTTTATTCGAGTCCAGTGTGTTAGGCATGATACCTTATGTAAATGTAAGTTAGATTGAGTCCTTCCAAAGAACCACTCAAACTAATGGAATTTCTTGTTATGTTTTCATATAAATACATTACAGATTATTAGTAGTTAACATAGTGAATAGTACGCGTAGAATGCAAATTTTCTTTCCTTTGGAAAGAAGGTTGGACATCAGGGAAAGTATGAGGAAAGAAGTGCCATTTGACAATATGGCCTTAAAAAAGGGTAGTTGGATTGCAGAAGTGGAGGGAACCTTGGAGGTCCTCTATTGTAACCCACTATTTTACGAATTACCTAAGGCCACCCAAGCATTTAGTATTTGAACCCAGGTCATCTTGATTCCAACCCCAACATCCTTTCTTAAGATTCAGCAGACAGATGGGAGGGGGAGGGGGTCTGCCAAACACAGGCATTGTCAGCAGAGGTACAAAAGAAGAAGATTGCCAGATGTATTCAAGAAGTACATTCCATTCATCTGAAGTTTAGAATGAATAAGGACAAATGTTGTTAGATAAGGTAGATAGATTGGAGCCAGATTGGGATATTTGTTAAATGCCAACTTAAGCCCCTGATGCCAGGGGACCAATAAAACAGTTCTGTCTTGTTCTTTATTGCATATATCCTCTCTGAAATGTGTACACATATGTGTGTGGGGGGATATATATGTATGTGTGTACATATCTGACTATAAACCCGAATGTACATGTAGATGCATACATGTGTTTGTGTGTGTATGTATTTCATACCTTAGGTCAAGTATAATCCTTTCCTAGGTGTGTGTGACATACTTTTAGCCTGACCAAACACTATTCAATAGAAAAATAATATTATAATGTAATATATCTATATATGAAATACATGCATTTTTCTGTGTGTATGTTGTATAGATAGATAGATAGATAGTTTGTGTAGTATTTGGTTATGTTTAGAGTGTGTCATGACTTAAGCCAAGGTTTATACTAAAATTTCTTTTAGAAGAACGTGTATTGGGGCAATGTTAATGCTTAAGAATCAGCACCTAAAACTATACCCAAAGGGTTAAAAAATTTTGCATATCCTTTGACTCAGCAATATCAATATTAAGTCTATATTCCAAAGAGATCAAAGGAAAAAGATCTATATATACAAAAATATTAATGGCAGCTGTTTTGTGTTGGCCAAAAAAAAAGAAATTAAGAGGATACCCATTAATTAGGAAGTGGCTAAATAGATTGTGTGTGCTTGTGATGGAATACTATTTGGTGCCAAAAAACCCTGCAAAGATTTAAGTGAAATAAGCAGAATCAGGAGAACCATTGTGCATTTTAGCAGCAATACTGTAGATGATTAATTGTGAATTTCTTAGTTCTTCTGCTCAATACAATGAGCCAAAATAATTCTGAGGGACTTAGGAAAATGTTGTCTCCAAAGACAGAAACTGAATGAGTCTAATGCAGATCACTGCATAGCTTTTTTTTTTTTGTTTGTTTGTTTGTTTTTTTTTAAGTTTTGTGATTTTTTTGTTCTTTTGTTCTCTGTTTTCTTTTGGCTAATATGGAAATGTTTTGCATGATTGTATATGTATAATTTATATCAAATTTATTGTCTTCCCAAGGAGGAGGGAGATGGGAAAAATTGGGAGGGGGAGGAAGGAGGATTTGGAACTCAAAATTTTAAAAAAGAAATGTAAAAAAAACCTTTATACATGTAATTGAGGAAAAAAGTGAAAATGAAATATGAAAAAAGTGAAACAACACCTAAATCAGTTAGGTTTTCTTATAGCTTACTATACTTTTAATTAATAGAAACTGGGATACTCAGAACTTTACATAATTGAGTCCTTCTTTGGAGATTTTTTTGAAAAAAGAGGTTTCTGTTCCCTTGAAAAGTAAATCAGAACAGCACTATGACTAGGCCATTAATTTTTGATTCCCTGTCTGAATTCAAACTATTAAACAATTCTGTTGACTCAATAATGACATAGTTGATGCCAATAGCTATTAATTAATGAAAATTATGAATTTTGGCAGAGATATATCCTTAACTTAACAAAAGGTACTGTTTATCTAGAGGTAGTTTTAAAAGACTTTTTTAAAATGATAAATGGAAATCGGTGGCTAGTTGATCTTTTATTCCATTATTTATTAGGATTGAATAATTATTTTGACTTACTGTAGGAAGGATTTGAGAGAATTTCTTGAGAGCACATCTGTTTTGTTACCCCTTGCTAGACTCTTATTTCCATAGACCATTGTCCCCCACCCAAAGTCAATCTCAGCTTTGCTTATGTGACTTGTAGCTGAGCTATCTTCATTGATGAAAGATGAAAAATCATCCAACTCACTAAAATTAATTGACTCTAGACCTGCTTCACACTCCTTCCAGCATCAACTGGAAAACCCATGCCTAACTAGTATAGGCGTCTTGCCATCCAGTCCTTGAGTGTGGATCCCATGCCCTTGTTATCCATCTTTTTGGGAACAATGATAAAACCACTGCTACAGTTGTTCCTGGAAAAGATATGGTGGTGGACTGCTTCATGGTTCCAGTTAGTTCTTGGGACTCTTCAGGCCAAAACTCTCTTTCTTGGCCCTAGCATTCCTCTTTATATATCATATCTTCCTGTTATAATGGCAGCTATTTGAGGTCAGGATCTTTTTCCCCTTCTGTGTTTTGTATCCCCAGTTCCTGGTGCTTGGTAGTATTTATAATATCGTGATATGGTAACGTAAAGTATTTAACAAATGCTTGCTCATTCATAGTGTTGATCTTTTTTTTTTTTTTTTGTTCTTTTTTTATTATATATTTTATTTTATTTTATAATAACTTTATATTGATAGAATCCATGCCAGGGTAATTTCTTTTACAACATTATCCCTTACACTCGCTTCTGTTCCGATTTTCCCCCTCCCTCCCTCCACCCCCTCCCCTAGATGGCAAGCAGTCCTATATATGTTAAATATGTTGCAGTATATCCTAGATACAATATATGCGTGCAGAATCAAACAGTTCTCTTGTTGTACAGGGAGAATTGGATTCAGAAGGTAAAAATAACCCAGGAAGAAAAACAAAAATGCAAATAGTTCACATTCATTTCCCAGTGTTCTTTCTTTGGGTGTAGCTGCTTCTGTCCATCATTGATGAACTGAAACTGAGTTAGCTCTCTTTGTCAAAGAAATCCACTTCCATCAGAATACATCCTCATACAGTATTGTTGTTGAAGTGTATAATGATCTCCTGGTTCTGCTCATTTCACTTAGCATCAGTTCATGTAAGTCTCGCCAGTCCTCTCTGTATTCATCCTGCTGGTCATTTCTTACAGAACAATAATGTTCCATAACATTCATATACCACAATTTACCCAGCCATTCTCCAATTGATGGGCATCCATTCAGTTTCCAGTTTCTAGCTACTATAAACAGGGCTGCCACAAACATTTTGGTACATACAGGTTCCTTTCCCTTCTTTAGTATGTCTTTGGGATATAAGCCCAGAAGTAATTGTGTTGATCTTGTGATTAGTACCCAAAATATTTATAATTAATATTAGCTTAGAAAGTACTAAAGAAAGTTAGAAGGGTTCTAATATGTGGAAGTGAGGTCATAAAAATGAAACATATTTGCAATATCCCTGTGGAACAGTGGTGTCAAACTCAGCTAACAATGGGAACCATTAAGTTCTACATTAAAAAAAAATAGGCCACATGTTTGATGCCTCCACTGTGGAAAATAGAATAGACAACTACTGACTAGCAGAATCTCGAGTGGGAAAAGCCAAATATGACTTGCCACAAAGTTTAGAGATCACTAAATTATCAGCCCTCACCTGTCTCCTTAATTCCAGTCTTATCTATCTGCCTATTAAAAATCTTTAATTGGATATCTGGTAGATATTTTAAATTCCACGTGTCCAAAACTAAACTCACTGTCATTCTCTCCTGAACTTCTTTTTAATTTCCCTAGTACTGTTGAGGGAAATGTTATCATCCTTTTCACTCAAATATGCAAACTTAATGTCATTCTTGATTCATTTCCCCACCCCCCCTTCCTCTCTCTCTCCTCTCTCTCTCCTCTCCTTTCCTCTCCATCTCCCCTCTCCATCTCCCCTCTCCATCTCTCCTCTCCATCTCCCCTCTCCCTCTCTCCTCTCCTCTCTCTCTCTTTCCCCTACCCTATCCAATTGTTTGTTAAATCCTGGCTTTCTACCTTAGCAACTTCTTTCCTGACATTGTCATGGTCTAATTACTGCCTCTCGTAATATCTCACTTAGACTATTGTAGTAGTCTGCTAATTGGGTTCCTTACCCAAAGCTATTCCATTCTTCCCTCAGATGTCAGATTGATCTTCCTTAAAAACAAGTCTGATCATGTCAGCTCCTTTAATTGATTAACCCCAATGGCTCCCTCTTACCTCCAGAATCAAATCTAAAGTCGTTTGTTTGGCTTTTCAAGCCCTTCATAATCTGGCTTCTTCCTGCCTCGCCAGTGTTCTTAGGTATAAGAATATACTTCCTTCTGATCCAGTAATACCAATATTTTTTCTTTTGTAATTTTTTTTTTTACACAGTACAGTCTTTCTCTCGGTGCTGAGCATTTTCACTGACTGTCTCCTATGCCTGAAATGCTTTTCCTCCTCTTCTCCTATTTACTAGCGTCCTTCAAGTCTTAACTAATGTCCCACCTTTTTCAAGAACCCTTTCCCAATCTTCTTCACTTCTTTAATTTAATTTTCAACTTAATGCCTTCCCTTTGAGATTACCCCTAATTAATCTTATATGTGTCCTGTGTGTATTCACATAGCTATTTGAATGTGTGAGTGTGTGTGTGTGTGTGTGTGTGTGTGTATACACACATTGTTTGAATGTAATATTCCTTATTAGTTTGTGAGCTCCTTTTAGAGCAGGGACTGTTTTTTGGCCTTTAATTTTTTTTTATTCCCAGTGCCTTTCCACATAGTAGGTGCTTCATAAATACTTGTTAGATGACTTACTGACTTGCCCATTTCTTTTCTTTCCCCAGCCATGTTAGAATAGGCAACCAGATCATTTATAGAAGGTGATGAGATGTGTAAGGCTATCATTATTTCAGGTTTCAAGTATTTACATTCAATTCACTATATAAAAAACATGAGAATAAAAAACAAGAAACAAACAACAATTTACATTCAAAGAACAGCATTAGAAAGAGAAGATAATAGACTTTATCTAGAGTTGAGATTGAAGAAGACATCTATAAGCAGAAAGATGGAAGGGCAAGGAATTTGAAGGAAATAGTGTAATTATTGTTGAAATGACTGTCCATAGGGGTAAGAAGGCATTTTAAAAAACCAGAAGTAGACTTATGTACTTTAGGGGTCATGAAACTGGTATTCCTAATCATGATGGAAATTTCTTTCTTATTAAACTACAATTTCTCATTAAGCTACAATCACTTTCTTCATCTCAAAACAACTCTACTTGAGTGTAAAAGCATTGGAGGAATGTGAGAAAGAATTTATTTGGTTCTGGATATGGCCTGGTTGGTTCAGGGTAGTAAGTCACTGATTTGGGTGGGTGGGTGGGGTTAAGTATATCTGTAAATCCATGAAATAGTAACATACAATTCAACATACATTTACTAATCATCTACTTTATAAGGAATCTTTCAATGGGGGAATAATCCAAGTTTAGTTAATATAAAATTTCTGCTCCCAAAAAGCTTGCAGTCTCATATAATAAGTGGTATAAAGAAATCTGTCTAGATATTCTTATATGTATAAATATTCATATGTGCTTAAAGTGTCTATGATATTGTCAGTTCAGGGAACTTCTATGTTAACTTGTTCAATAAAGATCACAACTGAAATCCCCAACTTGGTAAAGTAGGGAATTGCTTGAAGAGGCTATGTTAGTTGTCTAAGATCACACAGTATCTGAACTGGTTAAAACAAACAAACAAACAAAAAACTGGTCTTCTGAACTTTATTTCTTTATATTTTCTTGTATATAATTGTTCTATCTCCTCCATATTAAATGGCCATATGAGAAGTCATAATGTTGGAGTTGATGTTCAAAGGTTATCTAATATATCCAAGAATAATAAAAAGTTAGATTGCTGCTAAATTGTAGAGAAGATAGAATTTTACTTGGTATTTTCATATCATTAGAGGAATTGGCTAATGTACATACATATATATATATATATAAAACTTCCATTAGTTCAAATTATTTTTAAGCTCCTCAGATCTTTTAACATTAACTCTAATTTTGACACATAAGTGCCATTAATAAGCATTTAATAAGTGCCTACTATGTCATATAATATACTAAGCACTGGAGACTTGAAG
Source organism: Antechinus flavipes (assembly GCF_016432865.1). NCBI lineage: Eukaryota > Metazoa > Chordata > Mammalia > Dasyuromorphia > Dasyuridae > Antechinus > Antechinus flavipes. Next base: position 298,431,535 of record NC_067399.1, on the reverse strand, counting down.
ACAAAAATGAGAGCCACACTGAAAGATCTTGCCTGCTATTGAGATACACATATGTAAAGATATTTGGAATTATTGCAAAATAAATTTTTTTGCATTTTAATAGTATTTTATTTTTCCAAATACATGCAAAGATAGTTTCCAGCATTCACTTTTGCAAAACCTTGTGTTACAGATTTATCTCACTTTCTTAACCTTTTTTCCTTCCCCAAGACAGCAAGCAAACTGATATAGGTTAAACATGTACAATTCTTTTAAACATATTTCTATATTCATCATGCTGTGCAAGAAAAATCAGTTCAAAGGGGAAAAAAACATGAGAATAAAAAACAAGAAACAAACAACAAGAAAATGTGAAAATGTTATGCTTTGATCTACATTTCAGTTTTCATAGTTCTCTCTCTGGATTCAAATGGCTCTCTCCATCACAAATCTATTGGAATTGCCTTGAATCACCTTATTGTTGAAAAGAGCCAAGTCCATCACAGTTGATCATCACATCTTGCTGTTACTGACAGTGATCTCATGGTTCTGCTCACTTCACTTAGCATCAGTTCATATAAGTCTTTCCAGGCTTTTCTGAAATCAGTCTGCTCATTGTTTCTTATAGAACAATAATATTTTGTGACATTAATATACTATAACTTATTCAGCCATTCCCCAATTGACGGGTATCCACTCAATTTCCAATTCCTTACCACTACATCAAAATATATCAAACACCAAATAAATACAATTACTAGCATTGATTGAGAGGGAATCCAGAAAGGCTTCATGTGCGAGGTGAAGTACAGAATGGATTCTGGGAGGAAAAAATGAGAAGTGATGTCATTCCAGGTATGGGAGATGGCCAAGGGAAAGGCAAAAAGATGGGGAAAGTGTAGCTAATCTGTAGAGAATGGTAAGGGGGCGTAATATATTAATAAGTTGGATGGAGCCATGTCATGGAGGACTTTAAAATACAAAGAGAGGAATTTATGTTTTATTCTAGAGGAAATAAGGATCTACTAGAGTTCCTTTGGATAGAACAGTGATGTGAGACATATATGTAAGGGAAAATCATTTTGGTAACTGTTTAAAATGAATTGGAGTAGAGAGAAACATGAGGCAGGAATATAATAAGGGGACTGATATATTTTATTGTAGGGGTGATAAAGCACTGGATGGTGACTAGTTAAATATAGCAAATATACAATGAAATGAAATGAAAAGATTTGACAGCTTATTGAATATGTACAATGAATATAAGTTGTGCAGAACACTGAGATTGTGAATTTAGGGGGCTATACAAATCCTGGAGAATTAGAGATATTAAATAATGTATCCTTGACAAAACCATATTTTGCATTATCAACAAATGTTAACTAAGCTTAATTTTAGTACAGTACTTAACTCGTAGTTACTAAATAAATGCTTCCTGAATGACTCACTAACTTAACTGATGTTGGCAATTTCTTATTATAATTGTAAAACTGGAGATTCCTTTTCAATTGAATTAAGTTCCAAAAGGATATATTGAGTATCAGCTATTGGTTAAATCTTTATTCCTGTAATAGTTAGTGAATAGTTAGTGTAGTGATTCTACATTTGTAGAAGAAAAAGCATTAGTCCTTGAGTCAGAAAAGCTCAGCTGCAATTCCAGCTTTTCCAATCTTAGTAGTTGGGTGCCCCTAGATAAGTTGCCATTTCCTCATCTGTAAAATTAAGATAATGATACCATTACTATTCATTTCATTTGGATGTCAGTCATAGCATTTTCTTTAATTATCTCCTCCTTCCTCATTGACATAATTTCTGTTGCTCTTCAGAATACCATTTTTTTGAATTTTCCCATTCCAATTGGTCAGCCTTCCCATGTAAAGTATTAAATCCGTTGGATCCTAGCTTTTAACTTTCTGAAATATGCTATCCAGAATTAGGAAATGTGTCACACTATTATGTCCAGCTAGCTTTAACTTGGATAGGAGTGATCACTTACAGCTCAGGTTCTCCTCAGGGCAATTTCAGGTTATCACTTCTTCCTTGTTGATTATTATCTCTCCACTTTGTGAAAGATGAAGTCAAAATTAGGTCAAAAAGGTCTCAGCACTCTGCCTTTGACAGGTAGAGGACATAAGGAGATTTTTGCATAATTGAAGCTCCCTGTCATGTCAAATATCACATCTACTTGCCAGATGTATGATGTTACCACAATATCCTTCAGAACAGTCTAAAGGATACTTTGTCAGGGACATTTTTGCCCTTGATTCTCTACTCATTACCTTTCCTTCTGGCCATCAGTTTCATCATGAATGAATTCTCTTATATATAGTGATATTCCATTGTTCCTTTTATCTAATCTGTTTAAATATATGCCCTGTTGGTACCATAGTCTAGTCACTAGTTTCATTTCAACAAATGTCAGTGAAACAAATGTCAGATTATTCTTTCTTGCTTTAAAAATCTTTCTTAAGCTGTTTATTGCATTTGAAGATGACTTAAGAATATAGGTTTTATTACTGTCTCCTACAAGCTACTAGGCTTCTTTCCTGATCTTGTTCTGACTTATTTTATTCTTGCTACTCTTTGTCATACCATACTTGATAGTTGTATGAGGGGGATGATCTCTCTCTTCGGTAAAAAACCCTCTTGAATAGCATCTCAACATTACAAATGTTTTTATCCACTACAGTTAATGTGTGCTCTAATGTTTGTATTTCTTATTGTTGTGTCTGAAGCTATATGACTCCTTTTAGGGTCTTGCAAAGATACTGGAATAGTTTGCTGTTTTTTTTTTCTCCAGCTCATTTTACAGATGAGGAAACTGAGGCAAACATTAACTTGCCATGGGTGAGACAGCTGGATTTGTCTGAGGATAGATTTGAACTCGGGTCTTCCTGATTCCGTGTCTAGTGCTCCATCTTCTGTGTCACCTAGCTGCCCTCACCTTAATAGAGAGCCTGTGATTTCTGTATTTTAAGATCCAGAAATTTTAATCCTTTCCCTCCTTCTTTGCTACCTGGTCACTTCCCAGATCTAGGTTTCTCTTCTGAATCCCTAACCTTTTGAAGACAGTACTGTTAATAACTTTACTTGTTGCCACTAAACAGGTATCTTTTGTGGATTTCCATATGAATGAGTGGGTATGAGGTATAGTGATAGTGGTAGCCTTGGGAGAAACTCAGATATATATCCTTTATGGAAAGACAGTAGAAATCTCAGTTATTTTGCAGCCATTCTTACCTTTTCAGCAATAAATAACTAGCTATCATTCTTTGTCTCTTTTTTATGACTATTACTGGATGATTTAGTATCATTTAGTATCCACATTTGTGGATTTTTGTCATACCATAACAATCTTTGCAATCCTGAAATAGTCCATGGCCCAGCTTCTTTTTCTTTTCTTTTCTTTTTTTTTTTAATAATAGCTTTTTGTTTTCAAAATATATTCAAAGATAATTTTCAATATTCACCCTTGCAAAACCTTGTGTTCAAAATTTTTCTCCATTCCTTCCCTTCACTCCCACTCTTAAATAGTAACTAACCCAATATAGATTAAATATGTGCAGTTCTCCTAAACATGTTTCTTACATTTATCATTTTGCACAAGAAAAATCAGTTCAAAAAGGGAGAAAAATGAGAAAAAAGGTGAAAACAGTATGTTGTGATCCGCATTCAGTTCCCACAGACCTTTCTCTAGGTACAGATGGCTCTTTTCATCACACGACCATTGGAACAAGCCTGAATCATCTCATTGTTGAAGAGAGCCATGTCCATCAGAGTTGATCATTGCATAATCTTGTAGCTGTGTACAATGTTCTCTCGGTTCCACTCACTTCATTTAGCATCTCAATTCACGTAAGTCTCTCCAGGCCTCTCTGAAATCATCCTGCTAATTGTTTCTGATAGAAAAATAATATTCCATAACATTCATATACCATAACTTACTCAGCCATTTTCCAACTGATGGGCATCCACTCAATTTCCAGTTCCTTGGCACTACAGAAAGGCCAGCTTCTTTTCCTACAGATGAAATCTAATACCTATTAATTTCAGATGATCACTGGTCCCTTGTTATTCCCTTTCTTTATATGACATTTGTTCAACTTTCATCCTTTCAATATAAATTAGAATTCACTATTGCTTCATAATATGCCTTTTTCTTGGTTTCATTCTTCAGGCATTTTCTTCTGTTATTTGTAATTATGTTCATTCTTTATAAGTGAGAGAGAAGAGATGCTTACCTCCAGCTTTCTCACTTTGTCTTCTAGGCCCTTAACTGTTTGCGATTTACATATGTGGGGATGCAAGTTAGGACTTATAAAATACCAAAATAATACTTTGTAGGGCAATTTAAAATTTTTCTTGATTTCCCTTTTCTCATTAGCCAAATGTAAACTCTTTTTTGCTTGATTTATCATATTCTATCAGTAGAGTTTTGAAGTTCTGACAGTGACTGATTTTTTTCCATTTATTAATGTATTCATGATTGTTTTCAAGTAGCTAATTATCATAACTTTGGGGGTATAATTTTCAGTTCAATCTAACACAGATTTATTACATACCTACTGCATTCAAAATTATCTTTCAATCTATGACCTTAGAGAGAAAAAAAAAAAAAAAGGTCCTTGTTCCTAAAGCAGTTACATCCTAATGGACAGCAATAAAATATATATCAAGCATAATATATTAGAAAAAAAAAGAGAGAAAGTTCTTCCAAGAAGCCAATATTTAATTTAGTGTTTTTTTTTTCATTAATGATATTAGCCAATTTTTTTTTCTTTGTCTTATACCTACCAGGTTTTGGAACCAAGATAGTAGATCCTTGTACATTTGGTAGAATGCTGTCTTTCTCTGTTTTTAAAAACTGTTTTTATATAAGTATTGTAGTCTATTTGATTAGAGCGTATTTCTGAATCCTGCTGGTCTAGTATAATTTATGTAAAAGTTCATTAATGGTTTGTTTACTTTCTGCTACTCAAAATGTTTTCTGTGTTTTCAATTCCATCCTTAATATTTCTCATTTTGTTGGCATATACCTGTATATAACAATATACTTGATTGTTTTCTTTATGTCTTCTTTGTTCATTTAGATCTTATTTTTCTCATTTCTGATTTGGAAAATTTGATTTTCCTCTTTACTTTTTGATTAAGCTTCCTAATAAGTAATTTATTTGATAATTATTTTTAAAAGCTTTGCTTCCTTGATTTAATTGTACTCTTATTTTCTATTTCAGTAATTTCTCTAATCATTCTTAATTTTATTTTACATTTGCTTTTTGTACCTTCGGTTGTGTCCTTTTTTTCTCTTTTTAATATAAATGCTAAAAACAGTGAATGACTCTCTAGTGTTTATCTTGAATATAACTTGTTATTATTTCTAATAATTTTAATCTACTATTGTTTAATTGTTTAATCTGATATTGTTTCTATATTTCAAACATTCTATAATCCAAACATCGTTAAATAAGCTACCATAGTTCTTTAACTAGTTTTTTTTCATACTTTTAATAAATATAATTTTTCATCATTCATTTCAAACCTGATTTTTTTTAAGCCTTTTTTTGTTTAAAGTAGTCTAATTTGTTAGAATTTTGACATATTTTGTTCAATTTTTTTGGCAATCTATTTGCTGTAGGAATTTAGTTGCTCTGCTATTTGGTACATGAATATTTACTATTATTCTTTCATATTCAATATTCTTTTTTAAATACTTGTATTTTTATCCTTTGTTGATTTCTAATTTGAACACAGCTTTGCAGTATTCCTGAAACTTGATCTTCAAACTTTGCAGAATGCAAACTTAGACTACATTTTAGTCTATCCTTTTATCTTAAACTTTTTATGTATACTTTTTCACAAATATGCTTTCTGTTGACCACAGTATAGTTTGTGATTTTTAATCCATTCAGTAGCATTTTTTATTATTTTCTCTTTTCTAGGGAAATCCAGTCAATAATTTTACATGTTATTGATTATAGTCTCCTTTCCTATACTTCATTAGATTACTTTTTCTGAAGGAAATAAATCTTTATTTCATTAATATTAGTCTTAACATGTTAACAGCTTAACTAATCCAGGCATATACATAAAACACTAAGCATAATTTCTACATTTTAAACTGTATAAGTGCTCTAGAAATTGTAAAATGAAAATCTTTTTTCTCCTTGCCTTACAGTTAAAGATATCTATAGTAACAGTGAGATAGCCAAAAACACCTTTTGCTCTGCCCTGGTTAGCCATTCCTGAATCACAGGGCATCTATTTTGTTTCCTGTATTTTATTGCCACAATAATGGTATTTATCAGAATATTAGAGCGTACTTGAAAGTAATTTGGCTTAGAAAATGAAAGAAAGATGAATCAATGATGACACTTGAAGTTTCTTTCTGATTGGCTATAAGAATGGTTACATTCTTTTACTATTTACATAAGAGCAATCCTTAGAGGTTGTTGATTGTTTGGGAAAGGTGATAGAATTATAACAAATTTGAAGCATTTCCATTCCTATTAAACAGGATAAGTAATATATTGTATCATTATAAAGTAGAGTATTTTAAAGTCATTTCTTAACATTAGATGAAATGTGTTTTCCCTTTGGAAAGCTAAAAATGTTTTCTAAATAAGGTTGCTATTCCTTTCAGTATGTTTGGAAGATCTTTTTTATTTTTTTAAATGTTTGGAAGATTTTGAAGAGAATTGTTTTCAGAGCTGATTCATGTGTGACACAACAAATTCTGTTTTCTTTGTGATCTCACCATGTTTTCAAACAAAAATAGAATTATCTCTTTGCTCACCTGCATTATTCCCTGTACTTAAAGGCAGCAGAAACCTTAGTCTCAAGCAAATGCAAAAAAAAAAAAAAACCCTTGGAAAAATGCAAGAAAAGCATATTAAACATAATGAGTTATATGCTATCCTCTTCATGTTTTGCAAAAGATAGCTTAATTTCTTCTTATATTGTTTTCTATTTTTGACATTCTTCATGAGTCCAATTTGAAACAAGATTAGAAGAAAATTAAAGTGTTTGCCAACTGAAAATGTAAGGAGGAAAAAAATTCCCTCTTAAAGTGATTGTGCCAGATTGTGTTGTTTCTCACATCTGGTTTTTTTTTCTCTGCTAAATCATCTGACCTGTTTTGACAATATGTAGTTGGTGAGTGAAGAAATCAAATATTTCCTGACCATATAATCAATAAATATTAATTTAATGAATATTTATTAAGCAGTTGCTTTGTTCTGGCACCTCTCTTCATCTTCTCTCTTCTTCTATTAGTGTGCCTCCAAGGTCTTCTTCCCCATGATTACCCATCACCTCCTAAATCAGTTCAGTTCTCTAAGCATCTTTTTCCTCATCTGCAAAATGAGGATGATCACACTGGCATTCCTTTTCTAGAGAGGTAATTGTTTTGTTTTGTTTAGAATGGAGGTCACAAATGATTTATTTTAAAAAATTTTTATTATAGCTTTTTATTTACAAGATATATACATGGGTCATTTTACAGCATTGACAATTGCCAAACCTTTTGTTCCAACTTTTTCCCTCCTTCCCCCCACCCTCTCCCCTAGATGACAGGTTGACCAATACATGTTAAATGTGTTAAAGTATAAATTAAATGCAATATGTGTATACATGTCCAAACAGTCATTTTGCTGTACAAAGAGAATCAAACTTTGAAATAGTGTACAATTAGCCTGTGAAGGAAATCAAAAATGTAGGCAGACAAAAATAGAGGGATTGGGAATTCTATGTAGTGGTTCATACTCCATCTGGTTCAGTTCATTACTGCTCTGTTAGAACTGATTTGGTTCATCTCATTGTTGAAGAGGGCCACGTCCATCAGAATTGATCATCATATAGTATTGTTGTTGAAGTATATAATGATCTCCTGGTCCTGCTCATTTCACTCAGCATCAGTTCATGTAGGTCTCTCCAAGCCTCTCTGTATTCATCCTGCTGGTCATTTCTTACAGAACAATAATATTCCATAACGTTCATATACCACAATTTACTCAGCCATTCTCCAATTGATGGGCACCCACTCAGTTTCCAGTTTCTGGCCACTACAAAGAAGGCTGCCACAAACATTCTTGCATGTACAGGTCTTTTTTCCTTCTTTAAAATCTCTTTGGGATACAAGCCCAGTAGAAACACTGCTGGGTCAAAGGGTATGCACAGTTTGATAACTTTTGGGGCATAATTCCAAATTGCTCTCCAGAATGGCTGGATGTGTTCAGAATTCCACCAACAATGTATCAGTGTCCCTGTTTTCCCACATCCCCTCCAGCATTCCGCATTATCTTTCCTTGTCATTCTAGCCAATCTGACAGGTGTGTAGTGATATCTCAGAGTTGTCTTAATTTGCATTTCTCTGATTAATAATGACTTGGAGCATCTTTTCATATGGCTAGAAATAGTTTCAATTTCTTCATCTGAGAATTGTCTGTTCATATCCTTTGACGATTTATCAATTGGAGAATGGCTTGATTTCTTATAAATTAAAGTCAATTCTTTATATATTTTGGAAATGAGGCCTTTATCAGAACCTTTGACTGTAAAAATGTTTTCCCAGTTTATTGTTTCCCTTCTAATCTTGTTTGCATTAGTTTTATTTGTACAAAAACTTTTCAATGTGATATAATCAAAATTTTCTATTTTGTAATCAATAATGACTAGAGATGCAATTGTGAGGGTCAAATAAGCACATGCATTTACAGAATTTTGTAAATATCAACTAATACTATTCTTGCCACTACAATAATAATAGGTACTATAACATCATGTTGCATGATCCTATTCTTTCCTTATCATCAAAAACTGGAGGAGATTAACTTCCTATGGAGTTTCATTTGTCTTAACTTCCATTTGTTTACAAATGATAGAGTTCTCTTTAGTGTTTTCAGGACAGGAATAAAATTGTCAGGACAATATTAACCTGCTTGTTATTTTTTTTATTCCATTTCATCCTCTTAAATAAAATATATGCCAGCTATTCTCCCCAATTCCTTTACCAAAATATGATTAAATAAGCTTGGGTTATTGAATACTATTGTATCAACCATTATTTATAACTGGTTTTTTTGACTAAACTATGAACATTCTCTCTCAGTTGCATTGATGTAGTTATATAGCATTGTTGAGCTGTTACTGCTCTACTACAGCTATTCTTTAAGCCCTCCAGTATACTCATTTAGTTATCAGTCATAACCTTTTTAAATAGACATTCTGTCTACTTATACTCTGTTCCCATGCCCATGTCGTTGTGGAACATTAGGCAAAGAAACATAGTTTGCTGGCCAGTTAGGTAGCGCATTTGGTAGAGTGCCAGACCAAAGTCCAGGAAAACTGATTTTTCCTGAGATCAGATCCAGCATCAGACACTAGTGGGGTGACCCTGAGCAAGTCATTTAAGCCTGTTGGCTCCATTCTTTGCTCCACCTCAAAAAAAAAAAAAAATCAGTCAGACACGACTGAACAGTGACAAAAATTGTCCACTGCCTGTGTGACCTCAGTTTTTTTTTTTTTTTTCTTGTAAAATAAGGACATTGGATTAGATCTCTAAAGTCCCTTCTGGGTCTAAATATATGTTCCCATCTTCCCACTAGGCCTTTTGCAATTACCCCCTGGGTAGTCTTCCTGCCTGTTCTTCAAACATGTCTCACTAACCTTCTAACATTGTCTCTCTTGGAACTTATGCCTTCTATTCCATAACCAGCCTCCATAGAATTAGATTTTGTCTTCTAGACCTCTCTCTTTATTTACAGATGAGAAAGATTAAGTGCCTTAACCCAGGTCCTATAGGCTGCAGCTCAACAATAATAGTTTACTTTTTCTTTCTTAGGTAAAAATATCACCACCATCATTTTGCTACTAGTTTCGAGATTTCAATAAGACTTTGTCTTTGTCCTCATAGAACTTAAAATGTTGTGGATTATGGTTATGTGGGTGTATAACTTCATTACTAGACAATAAATTCGTTAAGAGTGAAGATTGTCTCTGTTTCTTTGTAAAATACTTTTCTAGGCTTTTTCTCCAACCTCAGCTCAAACTGGCAAGTTAGATTCCCAGAGAATGGCTGACCCTTCCCTTCAGAATTCCAAGTATAACCTTGAGAGGCTGGGGATCATTTCTAGTATTGTTGTTGTGAACCCTAATCTGGCACGCTTTCCTCTCACTGTTGATTATCAGTGAGTCAGTCAGACTTCATTAGATTTTAAAATGGTGTATTTGCTGAATTATCATAGTAAGAACATCTGGTACAAAAGCAACATTTTCTAACATCTGTAATACACTCACTTTCAAGTCTGTGGTGGTTTTAAGGCAAAGTCATTCATGAGGCTTTATCACAGATTCTACTGCTTAGCAGTTGAAGGAACTTATTGGTGTTTTCTTTTTTTAATTAAAGCGTTTTTGTTTCAAAACATATGCATGGATAATTTTTCAATATTGACCCTTGCAAATCCTTGTGTTCCAAATTTACCCTTCCCCTAGATGGCAAGTAATCCAATATATGTTAAATATGTGCAGTTTTTCCTACACATATTTCTACAATTATTGAATGCAAGGAACGTCTAAGAGTAGTTTGTTAGATTTCTGATTAACTGTAAATTCTCTGAAAATGGGTATTTTAAAATCCATTGAGTAAATTCTCTAATATTTATTAAGTGCATCATGATCTCATTGTTTAATGAATGATATAGTTTGTGTTCTATAGGTTTCTTAAAGTACCTAGAGCAAGATTTCAACCTGACAATCCTGCATCTAATTTTGGCTGTACTCACTGAGATGAAATCTCTTGGGATTATAACTGATACTGTTTTGAATTTTAATTTGGGAATGATTATCTGAAGATACTTAGGTCTCTGGGGAGAGTGGGTTCAAACCTGTGCCATCTGTTGCAAAGGAAATTCATAGCTTCTAATGGGAAGTGCATTTCTTTTTCCTGGAGTCCAAGTTCCCCCAAGGTATAGCTTCCATCTGGACATGTATAACCCCAAAGCTGTCTCTCTGTCCAGAAGAGGTCATGCTCTCTAGAGTTAGCTGCCTTCACTCTGTTTTTGTCTTTGGCTTCTGAAATGGACATTATTGTTGTTTCATGGGAACTGCTACTGATATCAATGCAAAGTCTGTATCTTCGTTTCAGAGTTCATAAAATCTTTCATTTGTGTCAACAGGGAAGCGGAAGGTGACATGGAAAAACTTTTCTTCCCTCCCCTTGAGCAATTCCCACCCAAGAGCTTGGCTAACCTACTTTACCACTTGGCTGCGACTCTTGCTAGAAGTACTAGATTCTAAATTGGCGTACTGTCTTCCTAAAACCCCCCTGATTGTGACAGATTCTCTTCTACTGTCCACAAGATAATTCCTATGCAATGTCATATATTGTGATTCCATTTAGACCTGTTTTATACTTGTGATTGATTCATCAGAGATGCTTCAGCCTTATTCATGTCTGATTTCTACCTTAGACTGATTCTGTAATTCAGCAAAAGAAGCATCCCTACCTAATCATTTAGCATAGAGTAGGACATCTTATTACATTAATTCAGCTAGAGGACTGAGAGATCACTCTTTTCATTTGTATCTCCCCTAGTGAGTGGTGTGGGCAGTTAGCTGGCACGATGGAGGGAGTGCCGAGCCTGAGGTCAGGAAGACTCATCTTTGTGAATTCTTAATATAGCCTCAGCTGTGTACTAGCTGTGTGACCTTGGACAAGTCAATTAACTCTGCCTTATTTTCCTCATTTGTAAAATAAACTGGAGAAGGAAATGGCAAAGCACTCCTATCTTTCTGCCAAGAAAATCCCAAGTGAGGTCACAAAGAATCAGAAATGACTGAATGACATAGTGTATTTGGATGCCATAAATTCTCTCAATAAATGTCTTGAATAATTAACATTTATGAAGATCGTTCAGGTTTTCTTTTTTAAAATAGAAGAAAGGATTTAAGATAGAAATAAAGGTGGCAAAATGATCAAAAGAAGCAGAAGGGAATCTGATTGTCCAGGGATAGACTGCAAAGTGAAAGAATATGACTTATGGAAGAAAGAAAGGACCACTACACAGCTGAATTTGAGTAAGAGACTTGAAGTGTCTCTTGGAGAATGGAAGACTGGAACCCTCAAGCAAGAGCAGTTGCCTGCATTTCGTGCAATGATGATCCTTTGGTATTCTTAGGAAAGAAAACATTTTGTAAGAATCAGATGAAGATAGGTGAGCATATTTTCTTTTGAATGGCCTATCTTCTGGAAAAAAGAATTAGATTTGTCCTGTTTGGCTACTCCAGGACAAAATTAGGTTGTGAATGGAAATTACTGCATAACAGATTAAGACAATATGAAGAAAATAGTGAATTCTTTTATGTTAAAGGTTTTCAAATCAAGAGTGAGTGTTGGTAAAAAAAAAAAAATGTTATTGTAAAGTATTTCTAGTTTGATTTTGGATTTGACTTGATGGCTTTCAAGATTTCTTCCTACTTTCAAATTCTATGATTATAAAAGAAGTGAAATGTTTTTAAAACATTAATATATTAGCTCCTTGAGGACAGGGACACTCTATATTTTTCATATTCCCCTTTAGTATCTTATACAAAATAAGAACTTGATTTACTTCAGTTCATCAAATGTATATTAAACACCTGCTCTTTACAATCTGCTATTAGGTTGCTGGGCAAGATAAAAAAATCTAAGGTGATATCTCTGCCCCATTGGTCTAGTAGTAATGATAATAATAATAATAATAATTGTAATTACATAGTGTTTTAAGGTTTGCAAATAATATTTTCTCTTCAGAACCCTGATAATTATATGCTAGTTTTTTACCCTCATTTTCCAAATGAAGAAATGGAATCGGGGGGAGGGGGGGTGTTAAATGATTTGCCCAGGATCACACAGCTAATAAGTAATTTGAACTAAGGATTCCAAATCCAGCCCCTCTATCCATTTAAATATCTTAGGAGAAGATTTTAGAAGCTTATCAGTTTAGCTATCCAAATTTATAATCAACAGCTAATCCTCAGTTTTCCTTTTAATCTTTTAGAAGCTTGTCAGTTTAACTATCCAAATATATAATCAACAGCTAATTCTTAGTTTTCCTTTTAACCTTTTAGAATAGGGAAAACATAGTCTACTCTAGGCAAAATGATAATTCTCATCAAGGTGGATTCCCTAAGAGAAACCATATTTAGGTGACCAGATTAGGCAGTGATTTGCTAACAATGAAGGACTTCATTGGTTTAAAACTGATTTGCTCTCAAACTAGGATATGTATATGAATCTGTTTTTCCAACTGGATCTGAGAATTTTAAATGCAAAAGGTAGAAAGTTTCTTCTAATTCTCAGAAGCTGAAGAAGCCTAGGACTTAGCAAAACAGAATAGAATTGTAAACATAAACTACTACAAGATAGTGGTAGAAGGTTTTTAAAGACAGATTTTCTGAGAAAGCTCTCTTGGCTAAAGGAACAAAAGTCTTAACTCTTTCTTCTCTTCTTTCTGCTGACGGTATAATCAGTCTTTCTTGTTGGCAACAGACTACTCATGGGCTTTTGAGTCTATTTCTGTCCTCTTCAGGAAATCTCCCGCATTTTATATGCTTAAGACTTAAAAATTAAGTTATCAACTAAAGTTAATAAAAATTGCTTGATAGAAAATCTACATATCTGCTTGTCCCCAATAAGTGTACCTTTGAAGCATGTTTTTCTTTTTATCAAAGTTTAGCCCACCATATGTCCCAGCAGCTGTTTACCAAGAAAGAGCACTGGTCCTTAATAGATTTGGGGTCTTACTGTCTAGTTAAGATATTTTATAGACAAGTGAGCAGGCTTTTTCAATGTTGTCTTTTCAAAAGTCTGTATGCTCCATTGTTTGTATCAGATACTTTTCCAGATGTGGCATATAAAGAAATAATTAATACAACATTACATATACCACATTACTAAGAGATGTATGAATAAATTTCCATGTGTGTTTTAAGGCAAGAAAATATATTTATGGCTAGGAGAGAACAGGGGAAGCTCCCAGGTCACCCATAAACTAAATGTTAAAGGATGAGAAGAATTTCAGCACACTCTGTTAGGGGAGGAAAGCAGATTGTCCAGGCAGGGAGAACAGCTTGAACAGAAGTTTCCTTGCAAGTTCCTTTGTTGGGGAAGGCAAGGATTGACTGAACAGTGAGTATGTGGTCATAGTGATGGGGACACTGATCTTGCTTTCACAAAATTGGTATTTTTGGTAGATAGATTGTTAAGACTTCTGAAAGTCATCTTCGATCCTCCTACTCAGAGAGCTCCATCGACGCCATGCTCACCTCCATCTTTTCAAGGTAGCCTATCCCACTTTTATATAACTCTATTGAGGAGGTGCTTTCCTTTTTATTTTCCAAAAGGGCAGAATCCACTAGGTAGCATGATACATAGCTATCTTGATTAACCTCTTAACCAAGAGATGTTATGCTTAAACTAGGTCTCAGTGGAATTCTAGATAAGAAAGTTCAAAATGAAATCAACATGTGTATTATTTTGGTAGCTTAAGAAAATAAAATTTTCTGGCTAATCTGAATTTAGCCACAAGGGACTAGTTAACATAATCATCAGTTCATTTCAAAACTTGCTGGCATTAGACAATGTGTATCATCTCGCCAAGGTGCACACATTCTACATGACATATGTTCATGTGTTTGGTAAGAGCTTACAAGAAGTGTGATATTTTAGTTTGAACTTAATGGAAAATGTGCTCGACTGAGATTTTCCTTTTGTTATCTGGCTGTTTTTAATGGAAAGATATTTATGGTTTTAATAGGATTTTTTTTCCTCCCATCTGTTTTGATCCTGCAATGAAATCATCTTGTCTTTGCCGACAGTCTGTTGTTATGGAAATTATTGAGATATGACAAATATAGTTCTTAAATTTTACCACAAGACCAAGCAGGCAAAAGAAGAACTCTGGAGAGCAAGCTTTGGTTTGGATGATAGCAACTGCGAGTAATTGGCAATCCAAATGAGGACAATTTTGAAAACTGCATTGTTGGTGGGCAGAAGCAAAGCTCCTTGTCAGCTAATACTTAACATGTGCTAGAGAGGGCTGTTAGGGTTGCCAAGCAACCAGCAGGAGGTACATACAGGGAGAAGAGACCTGAATGAGCAGAAATTTGGGCACTATCGCACAGGGCTGGACAAGAGATACCTTTTGGCTATGGAATTGCCAAAGCTTTTTTTAAGTGAGCTGAGAAATTTTTCTCCCTCCATTTTTTTTTTTAATGTTGTCTAATGTCCTTTCCCTTTAGTTCTTTTCAAATCAAAAGTAAATATTCTTTCACCCTTCCTGTTCTGTTTTTTGGTGCAAATCAAATTGATCTATAACCATCTTTACAATCACCGTCTTTTTAAGCTTATTGGTCCAGAGCCAGCAGCTGATGACCCTGCTTGGAACATCCCAAACATATTCTCCATTTGTCTGCCAATCAGCAGCTCTTTGACTGCCAGGGACTGATTTCAGAACTCCAACAGAAATCTAGTTCTAAGCAAAAAAACTCTCCAAAATCAAAGTTTGCAAGGAATCCTTAACACATTTGTAGAAGTTGTACTTATAGTTTATATTTTGTTCTGTAGTGCTTTTATTTTTCTTCTAATAAGCCTCTATTCTCCATTCCTGCAAGAAATTTCCAATTGAATTGATTACCTGATTCCCAATGCAACACTAGTCTCTGGGTCAGAAAGACATTTTTGATGATGGTCATACTGAATGTGGGTGTGTAGTGTGAAACTTGTAGTAGCTTTCTTATTTCTACCTGCATCAAAGAAGTTTGGCTTTTTCTGTTGTTTGTATCATTCTATAATCTGACACATGATAAAATAAAAAATTTTGGAGTTAGTGGACTTAGGTTCAGATGCCAGTTTCCTCACTTATTACTTATATGATCTTAGTTAATTTCTTTGAATTAGAGACCTTTAAGGTTCAAATCTATAACCATATATAATCCTTTAATTTTTTAACATTCATTTTTAAAAAACTTATGAGTTCCATATATTCTTTCTCTTGCCCTAATTTTAAGTTTCTTGACAGGGCAAGCAATAGGATATTGATTATATGTGTGAAATCATGCAAAATATTCCATTTGCTGTGTTGCAAAAGAGAAAACACACAAACAAGAAAAATAAAGCACATTTTAAAAGTATGCTTTAATCTGCCTTCAGCCTTTATCAGTTTTGTCTCTGGAGATGGATAGCATTTTTCATTGTGGTCCTTTGGAATTAATTGTCTTGAATCGTTTTCTTTTTTTTAATAATATTTTTTTTCAAAATAGATGCAAAGAGAGTTTTCAACATTCACTCTTGCAAAACCTTGTATTCCAATTTTTTTTCCTCCCTTCCTCCCATCCCTTCCCCTAGACATCAAGTAATCCAATATATGTTAAACATATGCAGTTCTTCTCTACATATTTCCATAGTTATGCTGCACAAGAAAAGTCAGATCAAAAAAAGAAAAAATGAGAAAGAAAACCAAAAGCAAGCAACCAACAACAAAAGAGGTGAAAATACAATGTTGTGATCCATATTCAGTCTCACAGTCCTCTCTCTGGATGTAGATGGCTCTCTTCATCACAAGACTATTGGACCTGTCTTGAATCACCTCATTGTTGAAAAGAGCCTTGTCCATCAGAATTGATTATTGTATAATCTTGCTGTTACTGTATACAATATTCTCTTGATTCTACTCACTTCACTTAGCATCAGTTCATGCAAGTCTCTCCAGGGCTTTCTGAAATCATCTTGCTGCTCATTTCTCATAGAACAAATAATTTGAATCAGATAGCTAACTCTTTCACAGATCAGTTTTCATGTTGCTATTTTTATGTTCTTTTTGTTCAGCTTACTTCAATTTGATCAGTTCATGTAAGACTTCCGAAGTTTTTCTGAAACCATCTTGCTCATCAATTTTTATGGCACAATAGAATTCTACCACAATCATACTACAACCTATTCAGCCATTTCCAATTTATGGACATTCCCTTGCTTTCCAGTTCCTTGCCATTTCAAAAAGAGCTACCATAAATATTTGTGTACATACAGGTTTTTTCCACCCATTTTCTTTTATCTCTTTCAGATACAGGTGTGGTAATGGTATTGCTTAATCAAAGATGTCAAACAGGACCAGTTCGTACACATCTCCATTTTTACATAGTCCCCTTTATCATAGCACTGTGCACTGAGTGTGGATGTTTATGAACCCTTGATTGTATAGTATGATATTGTGTACCACTGACTTAAAGACTTTCTTCTACAGGCACCACTTAACATATTGTAACTTTTGTCCTCTGGAAGGACTTTATCCATCACTGGAATTTCCCCACTCTTATAAGTAGGAGGCACATTTTGTGGTGGTTTTAATGCTGCCTTAAAAGTGTGTCTTTGGGTCTTCACGTAAATGTCTGAATATTATCTCCAGTTGTATAGATTTTGTTCTGTTTGTGCTGGAGACTAAGGATACAAAATGAAGTATTAGCTTCTTAAATGGAATCAGAAAAGCATGGCACTTATGTCAGGTTCAATGAATTTGGATTAGAACGCCTGAGTTTAAATTTTGGCTTTTGGGGGGAGAATAATATATGTGAGACTTTATGAATAAGTCATTTGACTTTTCTGGACCACAGTTTTTTCTCATTTGTAAAGTGAAGTAGGTGGACCAGATGGTCTCTAAGATTCCTTTCTGTGATTCTGTGGCATAGTCCTCCTACCTCTTACTAATGATCTAGAACCTCTAGATTCAAGTTCTAACAATTTCTGGCTAGTTGACCCTGAGTCAGTTATTTAACCTGTTGCTCTTTGGAGCATCAATTTCCTTGTTAAATGGAGATAATAATATTCATTAATTCCATGTCTTAGGGATTTTAATGAGGGAAGTATTTTATAATTCTAAAAGCACTTGGAAAAATGAGTTATTACTTTAATATCTGGATGGATTCATGAGCTCATACCCCTGGCTGGTACAGCCCATCCTTTTACCTTTCCTTTGTGTTTTATAACTCCCTCATTCAGAATCCATTAAATATACTGAAAACCTTCCTCTCTATCATTATTATTGTTATTGAATGGACAACAATATCTAACATTTACATAATGCTTTATAAACATATTGTTTGATTTTCACAGCTGCCCTGGAAGGTAGATGCCATAATTCCCATTTTATAGTTGAAAAAAATGAAGCAAGAAAGTTAAGTGGACAAAATGATATGGGAAACGGCTAGTAAATGTCTGATGAAATATTTGAACTCGAGACTTCCTGACTTCAGACCCAGTATTCTGTTCACTGTGCCACCTACTATACTATACAATGTGTACACGAATAATTGTAATGTAAGAAAAATAGATATTAGAGAGTCCTTGAAAGATTTCTTGTAGGAGTTGCTACTTCATTTAGACCTTGTGCAAGGGAAAAGCTCTTTGTAGGTAAAGGTGCTTAGTGCACCATTTCCAGGTGTAAAAAAGATGTGAAAATGCTTGTTTTGTTCTTTGAATTGGAAATAAAACACTTTTAAAAAAAATAGGATTTTTAAAAAGTGGCTAAAAAGGACTGCATGAGTTATAGGTCAATTGGGAGTTCAATTTGGTTGAAAGGTAGTGTTCATAGATATAGACGATAATAAAGCTGGAAATGTAGGTTGGAGCCAGATTGTTGAATGCCTTGAATGCCAGAATGAAGTATTTGAACTTTATTAAATAAGCAGCAGCTAAATGAGTCTTTTTGAGCAAAGGAGTAATGTGATCAGAGTTTTGCATAAGGGATGTTATTTTGACAGTGATGTTAAGGGTAGATGAGCAGGAGCAGAGGTAGGGAGAATTAGAAGGCAGGTGATTAACATATCTTGTTGTCATTCATTCCACATATTGGAAGTCCTGGCAGATAGGAATTAGATAGAAATAAGTATTCCTTTGAAAATAGAAGGCTAGCTGTTTTTTAGGACTTCATTTATGTTGATCATAGACACTGGAAAGGTGGTGAGGGAGACACTTGAATTGTTCAAACATGGAAAAAAATAATTCTAGGAATATGAGCTAAAGGAGGAAAGTACTAGAAAAATTATGAGTCACAAAACACTTAAGTTTCTTTCTCGTCTCCCTACTCTGCTCTAATTGCTCAAATTCCAGTGCACAGTCTTTGACTTGCTGTTTTGTTCATCTTCAGCTGCTTTTACTCCTCCTTAGGTAACCTGTTAGTTTTTTGTTCTTAGGGGTTTCCTGTGTGAATGCTGAATTGGTGCAGACCCTGGATTGAGTCTTCTGTAGCCTAGAGCTCCCATGCTCCATAGGTCTAACAATCTCAGCCTGCCCATTATCAGAGATTATGAATTTGTGCCACCACTCCCAGAGAGATCATCTTTGTCTCTCTTTTTTTTTCCATTCCCTCTCTATTTAAGAACACTAGAGAAAGAAAACCTTTAAAAAAATATATAGTAGAACAGAATCAGGAAAACATTGTACATCCTGTACAGTAACTACAGTAAATCACTATACATTATGCAATAATCAGTATGCTTGACTTAGCTCTTTTCAGCAATACAATAATCAAAGACAGTTACAAAAAATTCATGAGGAGAAATGCTATCCATATCTAGAGAAAGAAGCAGAAAATATCATTTTCACTTTTTTTGTTGTTTTCATAGTATTTTCCTTTTGTTCTGTTTCTTCTTTTACATTATTGTGTATTGTAAGAGCCAAAATGTAAGAGCTCAAATGTTGGGTTCTTGTTCTTCTTTAAAATATTATAAAAGTTCTCTCTGGGTACCTTCCCTGGAATCAGGATTTTGTCAGTCCCTCTTCGGGCACCAAAATGTGGGGGTCTTTTTCTTCCCAAAACGCAGTTAGGTGATAAAAGTTCAGATCTTTTATTATCTCCAATATAGCCCGGTTAGCTTAGAGGTCTATTTCTCTGCTTGGTTCCAAGAGCTCCCTCCGAATGTCGCCAAATCCAAAGGTCTGCTCCTCTGCCTCTGTTTTCTTCTGCCTCCAACCAACACAGAGATGGAATGAATCTCTTGTTTCCTTCACTTGGGGCTCGGCTAGCTTTCTGGTGAGTCTTTCAGACCAGCTTGGTCTCAGTGAGGGGCGTGCAGGAGCCTAGCCACCAACTCCTCTCCAATGCAGCTGAACTCTCTTCTGCGACCAGCCAGCCAAGTGGAAAATATATTCTCTCTTGCCTTGGAGAGAGGGCTTCTGGCGTAATTCCACTGAAATCTGACCGAGAGCCTCTGTCTGTTTCTTTTATCCAAGAGGGAGGAATTGTGGGATACGAGAGAGAGGGATTGTAGGTTTTCTCCCATAGTGCTCTCTGGCCCAAAGAGCTTCAAGGGAGGTGTGAACTCACAAAGGTACAAAGTTTACTTTGTGAATCTGGCAAACTTGTGAACTCCAATGAGTAAAGGTGCAAACACAAGCATTGTACTAATTAGTTCTACTTAGTACCTTGTTTCAGGTTCTGCCCACAACATCTTCTTGTGAGATTAGATCAACTCTAATTAGTTAGCAGTTAGTAAGGATTCCAACAGTGTATGATAACCTATATCAGATTGTTGTCATCTTGGGGAGGGGAGAGAGAAATGAGAGAGGGAAAATAATTTGGATTTCAAAATATTTCAAAAAATGAATGTTGAAAATTGTCTTTATATGTAATTAGAAGACATAAAGTACTATTAAATATATATGTACATATTTGTGTGTGTACACATACATACACACAAAAATTCAGAGAAAGAAAGAGAGAATGACTATCAAGAAAAATATTGGCTATTGAAAACAAATTCTTCTGCAATTTATGCTAGCCAGGTAAGAACTGGGTAACTGCATTTAATCACAATAGTAGAAGAAATCAAAGGAAGAGCACAGTGTTAGAACTCTTTTCCCATTCATGTTGATCCTTTAAATTGCAAAATCCGATTGGTACATTAATACCTCCACATAATGAAACAAGAAGGAGCCTCTAGGATACTGATTGGCTTCTTTGACACAGATTTATAGAATTACATAGACAAAAATCATTCAGGATGAGAAGGCATAGACAAGTTGCATCTTGCATCAGGGAATTGAGAAGCCATATTGATGAAATCACAGATTTACCAAAGTAATATCTTCCTTTATTAGATTATAAATTCCTTGGGTGCCAAAATTCTATGCTGGACGTTTTTGTATCTCCCACAGTACTCGACTTAGTACCTAGCTGATAGCCAGTACTCAGTACATATTTGCTGAATAAATGTGAGACTCGCAAAAAGCATAGACTTCAAACAGTCACATTGGAAAAGGACATATGCAGTTCACTGTGTAATGACAAAAACCCATCAGTGTCTTGTTCTCATAGCTTCATACCCTTTTAGTGCCCTCCCTAAAATGAAGCTGGGACAAAGCTAATTCCTTGGGATAAGAACCAGGCTTTGCTATTGACTTTCCCAGTTTAGCCTTGCTTCTGACCCTGTTCCAATTCAGTACTCTGGTTCTAGTGACTGAGCTCTTGGCTTATTTCTCAGAATCAAGTAGCTCTTTCCTTTATTTCTCTTACTGCCCTGACTTCCACTTACACATATTATATGGTCATCTATCCTGAACCCCCTACCTGATTCCTTGTCTTGTACAAGGACAAAGCCCTCTTTATTCAGCTGTTCTCTGAGTTGGAATATTGCCCCAAACATGAGACCTGGTGTCTTTCTCATATTAACCCTGCTTGCTTTCCTTGGTTCTCTCTCATTTGCCATGGAATCCTTCCTGTACAAATCTCTCCCTTCTGGAGCCATTCCTGACTAACTGCTTGACTTTTAAGTCATTTTCAGGCATGTCTGATTCTTCTTGATCCCATTTGGGGTTTTCTTGGTAGACATACTAGAGTGGTTTGCTATTCCCTTCCCAACTCATTTTACAGATTAAGAAACTGAGGGAAATAGTTAAGGGACTTGCCCAGGATCACCCAGCCAGCTAGTATTGGAGGCTGGATTTGAAATTGGGAAGATGAGTCTTCCTGACTCCATTCCCAGCACACTATTCACTGTAGCACCTAGTTGCCCAGCTGATTATGGGAACCCAAAGTAGCCTGGCAGGTACCACCATGTTCAGGAACTTATCTCTTTAGACACATCTCGGTGGTGTCATGGACAGAATTGGCTTGAACTTTAAAATTCACGTTCAGATTTATGTTTACTAGCTGTTTGACTCTACGCAACTTACCTGCCTTGGTTTCCTCATCAATAAAGTGGAAACAATAATGGCAGTTACCTCATTGCACTGAGAGGATCAAATGAAGTAATATTTGTGTAGTTTTCAGCATTTAAAAATACTTCCTTTCCTTTACTACTTCTTTCTTCCCTTCCTCCTTTCCTTCCTTTCTTTGCTTGAGTCCTTCTCATCCTAAACTTTCCTTTAATCCTAGATTACATTGTTAGCTACTGTGGGCACTCTGCATTTATTGAGTCAGTGGTCCGAAAGCTTTAGTCTGTGGTAGATCTGAAGTTGGCATTATGCCTGTTGTCTCAAACCTACTTTATTTATGTCATTGAAAGCATATGCCAGACAGTGAACTGCATAGTCCATGAAAAACTTTTTTTAAATCAAGAATGTTTTCTGTTCTGGTGCACCTTCGTATCACACATAGATGACCCAAGATTCTCAAAGGCTCTGGCAGCAGAACCCAGATATTGCCAAATTACCTCCTCCTGGGTGGTTCCAGGTAGGATCTCCATACCAGAGGGCATCTTCTTTTCAAGTTCAGCCTGGCTAAGTGCAGAAAGACTCCCCTGTACAGTGGCCACAGTAACCTAGAAAACAGAAGTAAGAAAAAACCCTTGTTTTGTCACAGTGCTGGCAGGGATGTTGAAAGAGGGCGAGAAGGTACCAAGAAGCACAAGTTTGGGATAGTGTATAAACTGTACCTTTGCGATAGTAGGCATACTACATGTGAGATCTTTGCTAGTTGCTCAATATGTAATCATACATATTGAGGAAGAGTTGAATCTTATTAATTTTGAGATCCTTATCATTATCAAAATCAAAAAACAGAAGGAAGCTTTAGCTCACAGGTTATCTTTAGAGAGGTAAAGTAGAGGATGGGTTTAGAGGGTTGATTTTTGGTTATTCAAGGAGAATCCTAATTTCATCAGATATTTGCTTGAAGCTTTTGTAAGCATTTTCAAAAAGATGGTCATACAAATAATTGCAGTTTATATACCAGTATCTACTGTAGAAGATGAAGAAATTCTACAAAATATTTGATAAAACCCTTCAAATAAAATCATGTATATATGTTACCTGGTGACTTTAGTGGAGTGGTAAGTGTGGATAAGAATGCTAAAAGTTTTTTTTGGAAAATATGGATCTGAAATGGAAGAGACCAAAAAAAGTCATTGAAATCTTATGATTATCTATCAAGAATACTTTTTTTCTAGAAAAGCATCAGAAATCAGTGGATATGGTGTGCATTAAATAGCATCACACAACATATACACACACAGACCAAAACACATATCAATATTTTAACAGGTATCAAATGGTTTTGTATTGATTTAAAAGTCATTCCTTAATTCCTTTGTCTACATAGTCAGACCAAGAGTTTGTTAAAGCAAAGATCAAAACTACTACAATGTTATTCAAATAAAAATGAGAAAAGGATATGGCATACAATTAAAATAAATTTAAAAATTAAATTAAATAATTAAATTAAAATAAAATAATTTGTTTAAATAGACCAGCTTAGAGTTATCAATGAAGAAATAGGGATATGAAGAAAGGACATAGACACCAATTCAAGTAATGAATTTTGGAAATTCAATTTCTGTAAATCCATTGTTATACTGAGGGGAGAAAGTAATTAAAAAGGGCCTCAGTTAGCAAACACTTGATTTGTCAAGCATGAACATAGGATAGGTGATAGAATTGCTAGTTTAGAATATCATCTCATGATATATGAGAAGGATGATGGAAGATTGTGAGAGATATTGTCTTAGAAAACCAGTTTAAATACATTTTTTGACATCCAACTAAAAAATTCATTCTGTGAGCATTTTTAAGACAACAAAAAGGGGGGAAGGAGACCATGGAAAAGGTCTTCAAAGATTTTATACCAAACTCTTACTTATGAAAGAAAATATAATCATCTCACTCAGATTAATATCATAGTCGCAGATTCACTTATAATTAAAAATTGCGTTAAAGGGAACAGAGAAAGATTGGAAGACAGAAAAAAACCCACATGTTTATGGAAGGAAAATAACTCAAAACACAAAGGGATGGTCAGGGTGGATGGACACAGGCCAGTCTTAGATGTCTTATGGGGCATGGAGAGAATAGGGTACCCTCTCCTTAACCAATAAAATTTGTCAAGGAGTTTCACTGAAGTTATTTTTGACCAGTATTTCCTCTTGTTTGTAGAAACTGTGAGGTTCTTATGTAATGCTTGCTGACAATAATTGCTTAGTAGTTTTTGATAATTGTCTCTTTTTGGATGCTTACAGCATTTTTTTTCCTTTAATGAGCTCTGGGTGTTGGCTTTGATATTCCTGATGCTTTTCCTTTGGAATTTCCTTTCAGCAGGTGAATGTTGGATTGTTTCTGTCTTGATATTACCTTCTATTTTTAATGGCTCTGCAGTTTTCATTTATCATTTCTTGAAATAAAATATTCAAGTCTTTTTAAAAAGTCATTGTTTTCTGAGAGCCCAGTGATTCTTAAATTCTCTTTTCTTACCCTGATTTTCAGGAAAGCTATTTTTTTCAAATTATATGTTTTTCCTGCTCTAATGTATAGTTATAAATCTTGGAATATCACAGTTTTTCAAGGAATCAAGTTATAGGTGATCCAGAGACGAAGTTGAGAAGCCTGGTGGACCTAAATAATTTACACCCTATTTCTAATAATGTTCTGTGCTCAAAAAAGTGGTATAAGGGATATTATTTTTAAGGGAATTGATGACCAGAAGGAAAGGTAGTTCTTGTGTCAAAAAGCAGGGATAACAGTCTTAGAGATGCAGAGGATACCATGACACAGTTAAAAAAAAAAAAAAAAACATAGAAAGAAACCTCTAGTACTTTAAATAAAATTTTAAAGAAAAGTCCATGAAAGAAATGGAATAAAAAATCCAATATATTCAAAAATAAGGGAGGAATGGGCTGTGAATTGCATCAAGGAGGAGAATATATATACATTATTAAGATCTCAGTCTTTTTAAAAAATATTTTGAAATTTTTTTTTCCATTAATCTCTCCTTCTCTACCTATCCGTCAATCCCCATTGAGCGAATTAAAAAAAAAAAAAAAAACATAAACCCCTTAATTCATCTTTATACAATCCTGCAAAACAAATTTCCATATTGGCTATGTCTGACATTGTAAGGCTCCTTTTACATTATAAGCTCATCCCTTCTCTCTCATGGTAACTAAAGTATTTTCTCTTCAATGTTGTTGAAATGGTTTTTCAGAATTCTAAGTTTTTTCTCTGTAATAGTTATTATTGTGTGAATTATTCTAGTTCACTTTACTCAATGTCAGTTTCAAAAGTCTTCAGTTTTCTACAAAATTGCCCATTTCATTTTTCCTTACAGCAAATTCCATTATGTTTATATTCCACAATTTGTTTAGCTATTTCCCAATAAAATACTTTCTCCATTTTTTGACCAATACAAAAAGAATAACTATATAAATATATTTGTGCACCTTATAACTTTTCTTCTTTCTTTGATTTGAGGATAGATTATCTACTAGTGGTATAGCTGGTATATGTGGTATATGTGTAGTCTGTATAGTATAGAAGGTACATGTGTAGTTTGGTAATTTTCTGGGCTTTGTTCCAAATTTGCCTTACTGAAAGGTTATCAATCCACAGTTCCACCAGAAATACCTATTTTCACACGGCCTATTTTCTATTTTCTTCTTTTCCAGTTTGATATGTCTGAGGTCCTCATTTTTATTTCCCAGCCTAGTAACTCTATACCCTATAGAATTTGAGCTTAAAAAAAAGCATGGGCTAAGGACATTCTGATACATGACTTTAAAGCATGATCTTTTTTTTTAATAACTTTTTATTTACAAGTTATATGCATGGGAATTTTACAGCATTGACAACTGCCAAATCTTTTGTTCCAATTTTTCCACTCCTTCCCACCACTCCCTCCCCTAGATGGCAGGATGACCAATACATGTTAAATATGTTAAAGTATAAATTAAATACGAAATAAGTATACATGTCCAAACCGTTATTTTGTAAAAGCATGGTCTTAATGATCAGATCAGAAATTCTCTTTTAAGTACTACAAAACATCAGGAACCAGCCTCCAGAGAGATGTAAGGGAAATTATTTGGGGGTATTCATATTTTTTGAGAAAAAAAAACATTGTGATCATCCCTCTTTGTCATCATAGTCTTATATGTTAAAACTTTGGTATCGGTCTGCTAGTATCTATGAAGCAACAGGTAGGAAGATAACATAGTGCCTTAAGCAGAAAATCTTCATGCTTTTCCATTCCTTCCAGTGTGTGACATGTATAGTCCCCTTTACTTCCCTGACTCTCTGTATAATGAAGGGTTTGAATTAAGTCACCTTCTAGCTTCTAGTTCCTACTTTCTGTGATTCTTAGGATTCTGTGTTCTGATCCCTTGACAGTGTTTTTCTTTTCCTTTGTTATTTTTTATTCTGAGTCACCAGTGTGTCATTGTTATATCCTCCTCAGATTTAGTTTGAAAAATTGGAATTCAGAAGTTTGGTTCAGAGTTGGTATTGACAGCCTGGCAAAACTGGAGGGAATGGGATCCGTGGTGCATGTAGAGGGGTATGTTTGTAAACGAGAAGGACAAAGTGATGACGTCAGGGAGTTTGAAGTAAAGGAAAGGAAAAAGAGAGAAAACTCATTGAGAAATTTCTCAATTTAGTGAGAGTTGACATCCTCACAAGATATTTAGTCTGATTAACTTAATTCTGAACTGAGGTATTAATGGGGGGAGATGGTTTAATATGGCAGGCTTACCAGATAACCGGAAGGGAGTGGGGCAAGGGACCAAAAATTATTAAATGTCTGATGTGTGCTAGGCACTGTGCTAAAGTATTTAAAAGTGCCAGTCAGCCTAATGAGTGGTCTGTTTGGGTTTGGGAAGGATTTGGAATGCTCCTTAAATTATACCGTGTTAGTTATTGCCTGTCTGGTCTGTAGATAAAGCAGACCTTACCAGAGTTACCACAGTTATGGGTTTGTGGGTTCCCTGAACCCAGCGTTGGGGGCCTTCATGTTCTCTGGTCCTTTTACTATAACCTATATTATTAGCTCCTGGTAAATAATTTTGGTTTTGTTTCTCTCCCTCCCTCCCTTCCCCTCCTTCCCTTCCTTCCCTTCCTCCCTCTCTCTTCCTTTCTCCTTCTTTCTCCTCCCTCCCTCCCTCCCTCTTTCCTTCTCTCTTCCCCTCCTTTCCTCCTTCCCTCCCTCCCTCCCTCTTCCTCTCTCTTCCTCTCTCTGTGTATTTTTCGGAGTCACAGCAAGTCAATGTTAAATGTGTGAAGCCAGATTTGAACTTGGGTCTTCTAGCTACCAGAGCCAGTGTCTATCCAGTGCACCGTCCAGCTGCCCCACCTGGTGAAATCTTTTTTCCTTCAAGACCCCGCTCAAATGTTACCTGTTCCATAAAAATTTCCTTGATCCAAGTCTTTTCCTTAGAATTCTTAGTTCCTTTGTACTTCCCTTATGCACTTACTATGTTTATTTCATATTACATTTATCTTCAAACATATCTAATCTCTCTTATTATATCATAGTTCCTTGAAGGCAAGAACCATGTCTCATTCCCACAGCACGTGACAGTGCATTGCACATAATAGATGTTTAATAAATGTTTGTTGATTTGGGTCATTGGTTGAAAAATAAGCTACGTAATTTTACCATTTGAGCAGTATTTGCAGGTGGGGGATAGAGGGAGGAAATCTTTCCATCCTCCATTGCTTTTGGTCAACTGCTTAATCTGATCTGAAGTAACTTTATATTTCCCAAGAAAAAAAGATTGAAAGGCCCATCAGTCAGTCATTTATATACTTGCATTGTTTGTTAATGGGATGTAAAGAAGAAATATAACTGTTTCAAGAAATTGTATTAATGTTTTTTGTGTAGATTTTTCCTAAGCCTCTATTTTCCCAGTGAAAATTGTGAAGAATTGCACATAGCATTGAAACTAGAAGGAATTAGATAATACAAGACTTTTTTTTTTTTTTTAATAGATTAGAAAACTGAGGTTGCATAAGAAGTTGCATACAACTAATGGTAGAATCAGGACTGTAATCTAGATCTTCTCCAATCCCAGTGCTGTTTACCAGAAATTGCTAGTGGTCTCAGGAAAGTTTCTGTAACTCATTATTATAGCTGTAAAAAGGGTAAAATAGTGAACTCAAAGGACACACGTTTAGTCAAAAATAAAGATATGATGATTTTGGAGGACACAGGAAAACTAATTGGGAAAAAGACTTTGATTTATTAATCACTACATTGATCTTAATAAGCAGCATTCTCAAGATGAAGTCTCGAACTAAAATAAAAAGTATGAGTGTTTTTATAGGCATACATTGAAAAATTATGTGTTTGTATTATTGTTTAAGGTTTTAAAACTTTTTGCATGAAATATAGATGTTTTGTAAACTGGAATGCAGTTAATCAGTTTACAAACAGTTTGTTCTTGTTCTTCCTATGTGATGAAGGTAGTCTTAATTTATAAAATTAAGAACTTTTGAGAGTAATTGACAAGCATTGAATGGATACTAGTCATAATTTAAGTTAGTGGTTCCCCAACTTTATATCGTCATACCCCTATCTTTTTATGAAAAACTCATGCTCCCTGTACTCTCAATAAACAAATTTGTTTTTTAATTTTATTTAAAATTTAAAAAATTATTCTATACATATGACATGTAAAACAAATACAATAAAATATAACATTCAGACATTGGCAAAAATTCTTTAGAATTTTATGTTTAATATTTAACCTGTATGGAACTACCTGCCATCTAAGGGGAGAGGGTGGAGGAAAGGAGGGGAAAAATTGAAACAGAAGTTTTTGCAAGGGTCAATGTTGAAAAAATTACCCATGCATGTGTTATGTATATAAAAAGCTATAATAAAAAATAAAATATAATAAATATACATAATACGTATAATAAATATTAATAAAATAAATAATAAAAAATAAAGAAAAAAGAATTTTATGTTTATAACTTTAAAAATAATAATTATGATGGGGAGTGACAAAGGATCTTGACTGTATGTTGCCTCACAACTCAGAAGTTCCTAAAACTGTTCAGAGAGGACCCTGAAGATTTTGACTTTCTGAACCTCAAAAATCCAAGGGGACTTAAGTCTAGGAGGTATAGATATTAACATGGAAACACGGGTAACAAGCCAGGCAAGACCAAGCAGGGATGATTATTCTATTTTTTTTTTATTTTTTATTTAATAATTACTTTATATTGACACTCGTTTCTGTTCCGATTTTTTTTTCCCCTCCCTCCCTCTACCCCCTTCCCTAGATGGCAAGCAGTCCTTTATATGTTGGATATGTTTCAGTATATCCTAGATACAATATATGTTTGCAGAACCGAACAGTTCTCTTGTTGCATAGGGAGAATTGGATTCAGAAGGTATAAATAACCCAGGAAGAAAAACAAAAATGCAGATAGTTCACATTCGTTTCCCAGTGTTCTTTCTTTGGGTGTAGCTGCTTTTGTCCGTCATTTATCAATTGAAACTCAGGTCTCTTTGTCAAAGAAATCCACTTCCATCAAAATATGTCCTCATACAATATCGTTGTCGAAGTGTATAATGATCTCCTGGTTCTGCTCATTTCACTTAGCATCAGTTCATGTAAGTCTCGCCAGTCCTCTCTGTATTCATCCTGCTGGTCATTTCTTACAGAACAATAATATTCCATAACATTCATATACCACAATTTACCCAGCCATTCTCCAATTGATGGGCATCCATTCATTTTCCAGTTTCTAGCCACTACAAACAGGGCTGCTACAAACATTTTGGCACATACAGGTCCCTTTCCCTTCTTTAGTATTTCTTTGGGATATAAGCCCAATAGAAACACTGCTGGATCAAAGGGTATGCACAATTTGATAATTTTTGGGGCATAATTCCAGACTGCTCTCCAGAATGGTTGGATTCGTTCACAACTCCACCAACAATGCATTAGTATCCCAGTTTTCCCGCATCCCCTCCAACATTCATCATTATTTTTTCCTGTCATCTTAGCCAATCTGACAGGTGTGTAGTGGTATCTCAGAGTTGTCTTAATTTGCATTTCTCTGATCAATAATGATTTGGAACACTCTTTCATATGAGTGGTAATAGTTTCAATTTCATCCTCTGAAAATTGTCTGTTCATATCCTTTGACCATTTATCAATTGGAGAATGGCTTGATTTCTTATAAATTTGAGTCAGTTCTCTATATATTTTGGAAATGAGGCCTTTATCAGAACCTTTAACTGTGAAAATGTTTTCCCAGTTTGTTGCTTCCCTTCTAATCTTGTTTGCATTAGTTTTATTTGTACAAAGGCTTTTTAATTTGATGTAATCGAAATTTTCTATTTTGTGATCAGTAATGGTCTCTAGTTCATCTTTGGTCACAAATTTCTTTCTCCTCCACAAGTCTGAGAGATAAACTATTCTATGTTCCTCTAATTTATTTATAATCTCGTTCTTTATGCCTAGGTCATAGACCCATTTTGATCTTATCTTGGTATATGGTGTTAAGTGTGGGTCCATGCCTAATTTCTGCCATACTAATTTCCAATTATCCCAGCAGTTTTTATCAAATAATGAATTCTTTTCCCAGAAGTTAGGGGCTTTGGGTTTGTCAAACACTAGATTGCTATAATTGACTATTCTGTCTTGTGAGCCTAGCCTTTTCCACTGATCCACTAATCTATTTCTTAGCCAATACCAAATGGTTTTGGTGACTGCTGCTTTATAATATAATTTTAGATCAGGTACAGCTAGGCCACCTTCATTTGATTTTTTTTTCATTAATTCCCTTGAGATTCTCGACTTTTTATTGTTCCATATGAATTTTGTTGTTATTTTTTCTAGATCAATAAAATATTTTCTTGGAAGTCTGATTGGTATAGCACTAAATAAATAGATTAGTTTAGGGAGTATTGTCATCTTTATTATGTTCGCTCGGCCGATCCAAGAGCACTTAATATTTTTCCAATTATTTAAGTCTGACTTTATTTGTGTGGAGACTTTTTTATAATTTTGCTCATATAATTCCTGACTTTCCTTTGGTAGATAGATTCCCAAATATTTTATGGTATCAACAGTTATTCTGAATGGAATTTCTCTTTGTATCTCTTGCTGTTGGGTTTTGTTGGTGATGTATAAAAATGCTGAGGATTTATGGGGATTTATTTTGTAGCCAGCTACTTTGCTAAAATTATGAATTATTTCCAATAGCTTTTTGGTAGAATCTCTGGGGTTCTCTAGGTATACCATCATATCATCTGCAAAGAGTGATAGTTTGGTTTCCTCATTGCCTACTCTAATTCCTTTAATATCTTTCTCGACTCTTATTGCCGAGGCTAGTGTTTCTAATACGATATTAAATAATAATGGTGATAGTGGGTAACCTTGCTTCACTCCAGATCTTACTGGGAAAGGTTCCAGTTTTTCCCCATTGCATATGATGCTTACTGATGGTTTTAAATATATGCTCCTGACTATTTTAAGGAAAAGTCCATTTATTCCTATGCTCTCAAGTGTTTTTATTAGGAATGGATGTTGGATTTTATCAAATGCTTTTTCTGCATCTATTGAGATGATCATATGGTTTTTGTTTGTTTGGTTATTGATATAGTCAATTATGCTAATAGTTTTCCTAATATTGAACCAGCCCTGCATTCCTGGTATAAATCCTACTTGGTCATAGTGTATTATCCTGGTGACGATTTTCTGTAATCTTTTTGCTAATATTTTATTTAAGATTTTAGCATCAATATTCATTAGGGAGATTGGTCTATAATTTTCTTTCTCTGTTTTCAGCCTACCTGGTTTAGGTATCAGTACCATGTCTGTGTCATAAAAGGAGTTTGGTAGGACTCCTTCAATCCCTATTTTTTCAAATAGTTTATATAACATTGGAGTTAATTGTTCTTTAAATGTTTGGTAGAATTCACATGTAAATCCATCTGGTCCTGGGGATTTTTTCTTAGATTGATAGTTTGTTCTATTTCTTTTTCTGAGATGGGACTGTTTAGGATATTTACTTCTTCCTCTGTTAGTTTGGGCAAGCTGTATTTTTGGAGGTATTTTTCTATTTCATTTAAGTTGTCGAATTTATTGGCATAAAGTTGGGCAAAGTAACTCCTAATTATTGCTCTAATTTCCTCTTCGTTAGTGGTGAGTTCTCCCTTTTCATTTTTAAGACTAACAATTTGATTTTCCTCTTTCCTTTTTTTAATCAGATTTACTAAGGGTTTGTCTATTTTGTTGGTTTTTTCATAGAACCAACTCTTAGTTTTATTAATCAATTCAATAGTTTTTTTACTTTCAATTTTATTGATCTCACCTTTTATTTTTAGAATTTCAAGTTTAGTGTTTGACTGGGGGTTTTTAATTTGTTCCTTTTCTAGCATTTTTAATTGCAAACCCAATTCATTGACCTTCTCTTTCTCTATTTTATACAAATAGGCCTCTAGAGATATGAAATTTCCCCTTATTACCGCTTTGGCTGCATCCCATACATTTTGGTATGATGTCTCATTATTATCGTTTTCTTGGGTGAAGTTATTAATTATGTCTATGATTTGCTGTTTCACCCAATCATTCTTTAGTATGAGATTATTTAGTTTCCAATTATTTTTTGGTCTACTTCCCCCTGGTTTTTTCTTGAATGTAATTTTCATTGCATCGTGGTCTGAAAAGGATGCATTTACTATTTCTGCCTTACTGCATTTGAGTTTGAGGTTTTTATGTCCTAATATATGGTCAATTTTTGTATAGGTTCCATGAACTGCTGAAAAGAAAGTGTATTCCTTTCTGTCTCCATTACATTTTCTCCAGAGATCTATCATATCTAACTTTTCTAGTATTCTATTTACCTCTTTGACTTCTTTCTTATTTATTTTGTGGTTTGATTTATCTAATTCTGAGAGTGCAAGGTTAAGATCTCCCACTATTATAGTTTTACTGTCTATTTCTTCTTGCAGCTCTCTTAGTTTCTCTTTTAAGAATTTAGATGCTACCCCACTTGGTGCATATATGTTTAATATAGATAGTGCTTCATTATCCATGCTACCCTTTAGCAAGATATAGTGTCCTTCCTTATCTTTTTTAATTAGATCAATTTTTGCTTTAGCTTGATCTGAGATCAGGATGGCTACCCCTGCTTTTTTGACTTCACCTGAAGCATAGTAGATTTTGCTCCAACCTTTTACCTTTAACCTGCATGTATCTCCCCGCTTCAGGTGTGTTTCCTGTAAACAACATATTGTAGGATTCTGGCTTTTAATCCATTCTGCTAACCGCTTCCTCTTTATGGGGGAGTTTACCCCGTTCACGTTTATGGTTAGAATGACCAATTCTGTATTACTTGCCATCTTGTTAACCCCGGTTTATGCTTTTCTCCCTTCTTTCCCCTTTCCCCCCCTTCCCAGTATTAAGCTTGTGAGCACCACTTGCTTCTCACAGCCCTCCCTTTTTAGTATCCCTCCCCCCGCCTTAGAGTTCCTCCCCCTATCTTACCCCTTTCCCTCCCAGTTCCCGTATTCCCTTCCCCTTAGCTTATTCCTTCCCTTTTCACTTTTCCCTTCTCACTTTTCAACGAGATGGGAGAAGTTTCACCATAGATTGAATATGTCTTAAGATTTTTCACTTAAAGCCAATTCTGAAGGCAGTAAGATACCCACTATATTCATCCCCCTCCATTCTTTCTCTCAGATATAATAGGTTTCCTATGCCTCTTCATGAGATGTACTATCCCCACTTTACCCTTTTTCTGGTACAATGTCCTTTCCACATCAATTTCTAGAACAAGGTATACATGTATTCTTTATACATCTATATAGTCAAAATATAGTTCCCAAGATTAATCTTTACCTTTTTAGATTTCTCTTGAGTTCTATATTTGTAGATCAAACTTTTTGTTAAGTTCTGGTTTTTTCATCAGAAATAGATGAAATTCGCTTACTTCGTTGAATGTCCATCTTCTTCCCTGGAAAAAGATGCTCATTCTCGCTGGGTAAGTTATTTTTGGTTGCATACCAAGTTCCTTAGCCTTTCGGAATATCATATTCCAGGCCCTTTGATCTTTTAATGTGGATGCTGCCAGATCCTGGGTGATCCTTATTGTGGCTCCTTGATACTTGAATTGGGTTTTTCTAGCCGCTTGCAATATTTTTTCCTTCATCTGAGGGTTCTGGCATTTGGCCACTATATTCCTTGGTGTTTTGATTTTAGGATCCCTTTCAGTGGGTGATCGATGAATCCTTTCAATGTTTATTTTTTCCTCTGTTCCTATGACTTCTGGGCAGTTCTCTTTGATAATTTCCTGGAAAATAGTGTCCAGGCTCTTTTTTTCATCATGTTTTTCTGGGAGTCCAATGATTCTCAGATTGTCTCTCCTGGATCTGTTTTCCAGGTCTGTTGTCTTCCCCAGAAGGTATTTCACATTTTTCTCCATTGTTTGATTTTTTTGGATTTGCTTGACTGATTCTTCTTGTCTCCTCGAGTCATTCAATTCCATTTGTTCAACCCTGATTTTCAGTGAAGTATTTTCTTCACTCACTTTTTAAAAATCTTTTTCTAATTGTCCAATTGAGTTCTTTTGTTCTGTGGAATTTTTTTCCATTTCGCCAATTTTGTTTTTTAGAGAGCTGTTTTCTGTTTCCAGTTCACTAATCCTATTTTTCAA
Source organism: Antechinus flavipes (assembly GCF_016432865.1). NCBI lineage: Eukaryota > Metazoa > Chordata > Mammalia > Dasyuromorphia > Dasyuridae > Antechinus > Antechinus flavipes. Next base: position 298,396,650 of record NC_067399.1, on the reverse strand, counting down.
GGATTTTACTTCTTTATCCACTCTCTCTTTAACTTTCTCCAGGCTCTTTTGCCAAGCCTCCCTCTCCTTTTCCCAAGCCTCACTCTGCTTTCCCCATTTTTCTTCTAGCTCCCTTGTGAGAGCCTTTTTAATCACTTCTATGAGGTTCATCTGTGCTGAGGAACAGATGATCTCCTCCTTTGGGGATTCACCTGGGGACTGTCTGTTTTTACTCCTCAGGATTTAGAGTCTGCTCTCTATCTGTATAGAAGCTGTCAAGGGTTAAAGTCCTCTTCAGCTTCTTGCTCATTCTGTCTAATAATCAAAGACAAACTACCAAAGAAAAACAGAAAAAACTGGAGTCTTTCTTTTGGGGGGGGGGGGGGCTGGGTGTGTTATCGAGCTTCCTCTACAGACTGCAGGGGGCAGCAGTGAGGCACTAGCAGGACTGTGCTGCGCCTGCGCTCTGAGATCCCAAAGCGTGCTGAGTCACTGGGGGGGGGGGGGGGGGGAAGGGGGGGCGGCCAGGTCCCGAGAGACTCCAGCTGTTTGGGGTTGTATTCTTCAGCCCCGGTGTTTTTAGCTTCTCTGCTGGGCTGCTGACTTGCTGCCGGAGCAAAGTATCCAAACCTGTAGCGAAGCTCTCCCCGCAGAGATGGCTGCGATCACTCCCCACCCCCTCTCCAGTCTGCTCCCGTGCTCTCACTGCCGCTGCCCTCAGCCTGCGCCCGATCTAAAACCGCCCCAGCCCTCCAGTAAAGACAGACCTTTCTTGGCGGATCTCAAGGATGGCTTCTCTTGGTAACTATATGTGGGTTTTTTTCAGTCAAGCATTGATTCAGAGGCTTGTAATGAAGTGGATAGTGAGAGAAAGCGCGGAGCTTATGCAACTGTGAGCCTCCTCTCCGCCATCTTAACCAGAAGTCATATCTGGAACCTGATTATTCTATTCATAAATAGAGCAGAGAACAGAGTCGAATCCTGGCACTAAGCCCCAATTCAGGGATCTGGAGAATTGAGCAAATCAAAGAAAACACAATTTTTTTTTTAATTATTACAAATCTATAGATCTCCAAATAGGAGTAAATAACTTTAAAAACTTTAAGCAGAGACTCAAAAAAAATGAATTTTTCACTTGAACTTCATGAGTACTTTAAGGCAAGAGATAAAAGAAAAAAGAAATGAAGGCTCAAAAAGAACTGGAAAAACAACAAATATAGAAGGTAATAAAGCTTCCTGAAACCTAAAATATGTCGAACAGAAAACAGTTACTCTTAGATAAAAAGAAATATTTGAACAAAATTAAAAAAAAAAAACTGGGGGTGGAAGGGAGATGTATATGATATACCTAATAACCAGGTTGCATCTATCCTCCCAGAATAAGTTTGTCCTTTCTAATCTCATTTGTATACTGTTTAGTCAAGCCTCTTCTTCCTCTGATTAGAGGGTTATAGGATAGAGTAGCAAACTCCTCCCCATGCCTTTATTGAACCAGATTCAGATCTTCCTATCTGCTGCTGTGTCTGATTTCAACTTCAAGGAACTCTTGTTTCCTGGTCCCTCCCGCCTCCCCACCCAATCTCTGGCTTTCTTCCTTTTTTGTGTGTTGTCTTTCCCTTTACACATTATATGATATGAGTTCATTGAAGCTAGGAACTCTTTTTAAATCAGTTGTGTGTGTGTGTGTGTGTGTGTGTGTGTGTGTGTGTGTGTGTGTGTGTACATACAATGTGTCTCTGGCATATTGTAGTCATTTGATAAATGTGGGATTTCATTGGATTGGATGTCAAAAGACTATTCAAAAGCATATCAAGGAGACATTTTAAGAATCCCTGGACTTGGGGCATCTTAGAATAGTGGAGTGAAAGATGTTGGAGATATTATCCCCTAGCTCCCCTTTCATGTACCTCTTAGAAAAATATCTGGAGAATTTTTCAGATTGAATACTGATTCAATTCAGAAAAAAAATAACCATCATTTCCCTCTTCCAACCCAGGGCAACTTAGGAAAATGGATAGAAGTCTGCAGATTCTGGGGAGAAGGTCTGGTTTGAAGTATACACAGCTATGGTAGTGTTGGTGCAAAATCATTCAGCACCCAGGAACTGAGAGAGGATAAATAAAACAGTGTCCTAGAAAGAAGTTACAAGGGGTTCTTGAAGAAAAATTGAGTGCCATCTTACATCTTTGTTACCCATCACTCAATTCCAGGTCTCAGATCTGGGGAGAAATGGTTATGAGCATTGGCCCTAACAATGTACTGAATATAGGATAGGTTCTGGAAGGAAATGATGTAGTTCTGGAGGTCTGATCCCAAGAATAGAGCATAGTGCTCTAGACCAATAAGAGCTACTAGGTCAGTTGTTTTAAATCTGTAGGATCTCCTAGCAGTCCAGTAATGACTGAGTCTAACAGTAATCTGCTGAAATTTCTAACAAAAACAAGCCAATAGACTCAGACTTGGGTCAAGAACTTGTAGATCTTCCAGGAGGACAGTTGAAGAGATTCTTCTATCTCCCCAATTCTAACTTGAGTCATATCACTTAAAAAAAAAACACACACAGCTTTTTGTTTTTCAAAATACATCCAAAGATAGTTTTCAACTTTCACACTTTGTAAAACCTTGTATTCCAAATTTTTCTTCCTTCCCTAGACCGCAAGTAATATAATATAGGTTAAACTTGTATAATTTTTTTCTAAATATGTTTCCACATATGTTATGCTGCATGACTAAAATTAGATTAAGGCAGGGAGAATACAAGGAAGAGAAAACAAACAAAAAAAGATGAAAATATTAAGCTTTTATCCACATTCACTTTCTGTAGTTCTTTCTCTTGATGCAGATGGCTCTTTTCATCACAAGTCTATTGGGATTATCTCATTTACCTCATTGAGAAAAGCCAGGTCCATCACAGTTGATCATCACATAATCTTGTGGCTGCATACAATGTTCTCTTGGTTCTGCTCCCTTCACTTAACATCAGTTCATGCAAGTCTTTCCAGGCTTTTCTGAAATCTGCGGATCATTTCATATAGAATGATAATATTGCATTAAATTCTTATACCAAAACTTATAGAGCCATTCCTCAACTGATGCTACATCAAGACCTTTTCCCTTTTTTAATGACCTCTTTGGGATACAGACCCAGTAAGAGAAACTGCTCTATCACTGTATCACAGTTTGATAGATCTTTGGGCATAGTTCCAAATTGCTCTCCAGAATGGTTGAATCAGTTCACAACTTCACAATGCATTAGTGTCCCAGTTTTCCCATATACCCTCTAATATTTATCATTATCTTTTCTGTCATGTTAGCCAATCTGAGAGGTATGAAGTGGTACTTCAGAGCTGTCTTAATATGCATCTAATCAATAGTGCTTTAGAACATTTTTCATATGCTAGAAATGGTTTTAATTTCTTCATCTGAAAATTGTTCATATCCTTTGACCATTTACCAATTGGAGAATGGATGATCACATCACTTTGGAAGTGTTGAAAGCTTGCAGGCTCTCATATAGATTTATGAAAGCCACAGAAGGACATAAATAGGACAAAAGCTCATGCCAGATCCTTTTCCTGCTCCCAGAATTGTTTAGAGCTCTCATAAATTCAAAGTCTACAGATGATTAGAAGAATGAGAAGATAAAGAACTTTTTTTTAATTTTATTTTATTTAATAATAACTTTGTATTGACAGAATCCATGCCAGGATAATTTTTACACGACATTATCCCTTGCAATCACTTATGTTTCGTTTTTTCCCCTCCCTCCTTCCTCCCCCCCCCCCAAGATGGCAAGCAGTCCTATATATGTTAAATATGTTGCAGTATATCCCAGATACAATACATATTTGCAGAACCGAACAGTTCTCCTGCTGCACAGGGAGAATTGGATTCAGAAGGTAAAAATAACTCGGGAAGAAAATCAAAAATGCAAATAGTTCACATTTATTTCCCAGTATTCCTTCTTTGGGTGTAGCTATTTCTGTCCATCATTTCTCCAATGAAACTCAGTTAAGTCTCTTTGTCAGAGAAATCCACTTCCATCAGAATACATCCTCACACAATATCGTTGTCAAAGTGTATAATGATCTCCTGGTTCTGCTCAGAAGATAAAGAACTTAACCATAAAGAACTATCATGATGAAGCTCAAGATACAAACTGAAGAAAAAAGTTATTCCTCAAAAACCTACAAGCAAAACTTTAAAGATAATGAAACTTGGGTACAAGTTCAATAAAAATTCCTAGAAAAGTTCATATAAAAACTAAAGAAAGATCACTGAAAATGATTTTTAAAATGAAATGAGAGTTTTAGAGGCAATAATGTGGGGAGGAGGCAAGAGATAGGGAAGAAAGATATGAAAAATGAATACTTTTGTAAAAGAGATACAAAACTTTACTGAAGAAAATTAACTCCTTGAAAATTAGAATTAGCCAAATAGAAAAGAAGACTTAGTGAAATAAATAATAAAAACCAAAGAATGGGAGAAAATAAAAGAAAATGTGATAACATTTCTCATAGTGAAAAAATGACCAGACTGGAAAATAGCTTGAGAGGAGATACTTAAAAATCATTAGACTACTTGAAACTAATGAACAATAACCAAAAAGCTTAGATGTCATGTTTCAAGAAATCATAAAAAAAAACATACAAATATCTTTGAACCAAAGGGCAAAGTGGAAATTGAAAGAAACCTCCTCAGAGAAACCCCAAATGAAAACTCCCATGAATATTATAGCCAAATCCAGAGATCCCAGCATAAAGAAAAAAAAATACTAAAAATGGTCATTAATAAAGAATTCAAGTATCAAGATGCTATATCTCTGTTAGTACCACTATAAAATATAAGACAAAGAAAAGGAATATATTTACAACCAAAAATAACCCACCCAAAAGAAACTATTATAATCTGGTGTGGAGGAGGAAATCCTTTAATGAAATAGAGAACTTTCAAGCTTTCCTTATTGAAAGACCAGGATTGAGGAGAAAATTTGACATAAATACAAGATTCAAGAGAAGCAGAAAAAGGTAAAGGTGAATCAGAAATTAAAAGGGATGAAACAAGATTAAACTTTATAATTTTGCATAGGAAAGTGATACATTTGAGACTTCAGGACTTTATTGTTAACAGTTAATAGTTATTAACTAATAAGACTGTTAATAGTCTTTAAATGAGTCTAATTATATTTTGTTGTGATTGTATGAGCTCATAATAATTGGGGAAAAAAGTGCATTAGGAGAGGGTGGAAAAAAGAAGGAAAATTATCTGATATAAATGGGATACACAAGGAAGAGTTTATACAACAAAGAGGAGGCAGGTAAGGTGGGATGAAACTTGAACTTACCTCTTACATGAATTTTTTAAGGAGGAAAAAATGCACTTATATATTGGGTCAGAAATACATCTGACCCAATAAGGATTAGGAAAGAACCAGGTTAAGAGAAAAGAGAGGAATAAGAGGGAGCATAAGTGAAGGAAGGCATTATAATCAATACAGATATTTAAAGGGAAAGGGGAAGCTTGAGAAGGATAAGAATAAGAATAATGTTAAGAGAATAGATAGTCAATCTACATATTGCCGGAAGGAATATAGGTATTGAATAATTGTCACTAGTAAAAATATATGTACTAAATGGCATAGCAATTAAATTCTTATATACTAAATTTTCATATACTGTACCTCTAAAGAATATTGAATAGTAATAGAAAGGAGTATACTATTTCTTATCTGTGTAAGGTACATAAATTCACAAAAATTGGTTTTGTATTAGGATATACAAATACAGAGAAACAAAAACATTAAATACATCTTTAATTGATCATAATGCATTAAAATTATATTGAATAAAAGTGAAGGAACGTTCAACAATTGATAAAACTTAATCCTAAAGAACAGAGAAGTAAAAGCACTGATTTTGGAAACAATTATTTCTTTAAAGATAATGAAGCAATATGTCAAAATTTGTGGAACATAATCAAAACATGAATTTGGAAACAATTTATATCTTTGAAGACTTTCATCATTTAAGGAGAGATAACAGATTTGGCATTCAACCCAAAAACCCCGTAGAAAATCAAAAATTAAAAAAAAAAATTAAGCACCAATATTGAATCCTGAAAATCAAAGAAAAATTTACAAAATTGAAGTTTTTTTTTAAATTAATTAAAAGTAGGATCTGGATTTTTTAATAATAAGATGAGTGCTTTATAATTATCTCTATTTTGAGCCTAACAATAGCCCTGGAAGGTAGATGCTCTTTATTCCTATTTAACACATGATGAAACTGTGACTTGCTGTGGATTATACAGCTAGTAAATGTCTGAAACTGTACTGAACTCAGATTTTCCCGACTCCAGCCCCAGTCCTTTATTTACTGCTTATCTAGTTGCCTTAGTAAAAGCAATTGCTATTTTTTTTTAATAAAGCTGACAATCTAAATTAAATGGATGAATTTCAAAATATAAATTGTCCAAGATTAACAGAACAGGAAATAGATTATTTTAATTTATCCGTCTTGGGGGAAAAAATGGAAAAGCTATAAATGAAATTGAAAAAAAAAACCCAGGTTCACATAGATTTACAAATGAATTTTGCCAAATCTTTAAAATTTAAATACTACATAAGCTGTTGTTTTTTGTGGTTTTTTTTTTTTTTTTTTTTTTTTAAGTAAAGGAATCCTACTAAATTCCTTTTGTGATACAATTATGTTCTTGATACTTTTAAGCAAGGCTTGTCAAAACAAAAAAAAAATTGTACCAATTTCTCTTATGATTATTGAGGAAATTTTACAAATAAAATACATGTAAAGAGAGTACTGCAATATATTACAAAGATATTACACTCTTCCCTGACTAGATTTTTACTAGTGATGCAGAGTTGATTCAGTATTAGGAAAAGTATAGGCATAATTATAAATTAAAATTATATGAATATTTCAATAGATGATGAAAAGATTGTTGACAAAATACCACACCCATTCCTACTTAAAAAAAAAAATACAGGAATAAACAGAACATTTCTTAAAATAAGCATTTTTCCAAAAGAGCACAGAATAGAAGATTTTCCAGTAAGATCTAGAGTAAGCAAGAATTTTCTTTATCATAATCACTATGCAATAATATCACACTAGTGGAAATGCTACGGTTTACAGATAAGCATAGTAAATAAACTATTGTTTGATAAATTCAGAGATCTTAGGTATTGCCAAAAACTCTCTAAATTCAACAAAAGCTATTAGGAAAATTGGAAAATAGACTGGTAGAAACTAGGTATAAACAGACATCTTCTATATTAAGGTAATCTCCAAATACTATTTGACTTAGACAAAAAGGATGATGACAAGCAAATTAGTGAAACATGGAAGGTATTATCTATCAAATTTAGGGCTAACAGAAGAGTTCATGATGAGGATGATATGGATATGGGGCCATTTTGATTACTTCAGATTAAAAACATTTTTAACAAAACTAGTGCAGATAAAATTGGAAGAAAAGCAGGAAACTGGATGATGGGAGAATCTTTGAAACAAGTTTTCTCTGATAAATTTCTTATTTCTAAGATATACAGGGAACTAATCGAATTTACACGAAAAAAGAGATACTTCCTATTTGAGACATTATCAAAGGATCCAAGTGGGCATTTTCCAGTAGAAGAAATCCAAGCTATTTTTTTTAAATAAAAAAAATTCACCAATAATTGGACACATGCTAAAATTGAAACAAGTTTAAGATTCTATTTCCTACTTGTCATATTGGCTAAGATGACAAAAAGAAAATAATGACAAATATTGGAATGGCTGTGGAAAAATAGCTATTTTATTTAACCCATTATTTAAGTTGCAAACTGCTCCAATCATAAAGCAATTACAATTATGCTTCAAAAGCTATAAAACTCTATACTTTTTGTCTCAACAATACTGCTAGTAAGTCTATATTTCAGAGAGATCAAAAAAAAAAAAGGAGAGAAAGAAGAGACCCCATATATACATGGGGGAGGTATTGTACTGGAAACTGAACTGATGCTAATCAATTGGGGAATGATTGAACAAATTATGGCATAAGAATATACTTTAGTGCTATTGTATTGAAAGAAATGTCCTTAGGGCAGTGTTTGAATTTAGATCTTCATGATTCGAAGTCTAGCTATCCATTGTACCATCTGGCTACCAAGCCAAAAAATATATACTAGCTATATAAGATTCAGGAGAAGTGTTTTGATATAAAATAAATTTGCTTTGTCCTTTTTATTACCATTAAGAAATTAAGCAATTTTAAAATTTTAACTCAGATGCTCTCAAAATACTTTATGCTTTTAAATTAAATTTTTTTTAGTTGCCATTCAAAATACGAATTAAACATTTTTTCTCTTTGTGGGGTACAGTGAAGAGAGAGAGTTAAAATGGCTGGTATAGGAAACTGTTTTGAATGATAATACATTTTTGTCATGAATTTTACTTTTTTATGGGTGGAGGGAGAGGAGAGAGAAGTGAGAATTCAAAACAATATGATTCAAAGCACAAAAATGATTAACTAGATTTCTTGAAAAGCATGATCAAAAAAAAAAAATCCTAGATACTATATTTCAAGAAATCAAAACTGAAAACTAGCCTAAGTTTTAAGAGCTGCAAAGTTACCTCAATTAGTGATTAAATATTCAGTCCTTGAGAGTTATGTAATACAATAGCATTTTAATTTCTACAAGAAAGCTAATTTGTGGGGTTTTGTTTTGAAGTTATTTTAGCTATGAGAGTTGAAAAGGCATGAAAAGCTTTGTTTTGCTTAACCAGAACTGTTTTTTTGTTTTTGTTTTTGTTTTTTTTTTATTCTTTGCAGTGCGAATTTATCTAAGGCTGCTTGGGGAGCTTTGGAGAAAAACGGTACCCAGCTGATGATCCGATCTTATGAACTTGGAGTTCTTTTTCTACCGTCAGCATTTGTAAGTTGTTTAGCACGTGAATCAGAGTTTGATTATTGATCTACTTATCAGAGAAATCGGAATTTTCACATCTTGTTTATTTAGCATTCATTTTTAACTTAAAATGAATATGGAAGAAACAACTGTTTTCTTTTGTCTTCTGAGTTGTTTCACTTTGACACTTTCATCTGTTTTCATCAGTGTATCATTCCTTTTAAAAATTTTTTGTTTATTTTTGTTTTGCTGTCACAATTCTATCTATATCCCTCTAATCCTTTTCATAAATTTCATCACAACTTGATGATGTATAGCAGTGTGCCACAATTGTGCACCCTTACCTCCTGCAAAAGAATGGGGAAAAGCTCTCTTCTTACATCGGTTGTTTGGAACTAGGCTAGGTCCTGATGTGTCAGCATCTTTCAGTTTTGATTGTTTTATAGTTCTTTTGCATCATTGAAGTCATTGCAGATCTTATTTTGCTGGTTTTCTCCACTTCATTCTGCACCTGCTCATATAGGGCTTTCCATGCTTCTTCATATTTATCTTCTTCATCATTTTTTTATCAAGCATATTTGAGGCCTCTTGCTTCCCCTTGGCTTGGTTTAGCTGGTCTGCTAAGTTGGTTCACGGGGCTGTGCTGTTGTGCATTCTTGGAGCACACAGGTAAGACTTGGGTGACAAGTGGGCACCAAAGGAGGATGAGCAATCCAGAAAAGGGCTCAGCAGGCCCTCAGAGCAGAGGTGCCAGTCCTTCCCATGAATTAGTGGCCTTACCACAAGCTTGGAAAAACTTCCCTCAGCAGAATGGGCAGTTTTGTTCCAGTAGCCATGAGGGTGGCTGAAAGCAGAGTTCTAGAGCACTTAGAGCTTGGTCAGACATTAAACTGCATCCCAGACCATCTCCAGGCATCATCCTCATTTTTGTCTTGCGCCTGGACTTTGATAATTCTGGCAGAGTGAGGCTGATGATTTTGTGTACTTCTGCCTCACAAAATCCAATTCATGTACAAGTCAGGACATCACCTGAGATGTCATTGGGCCTCTTTAACAACTCCACCAACAATGCCATCATTTTTTCTTGGATTTTTTTTTCCCTTTCATCTCTGGTTGGGTTAGAGCAAGTCCTATGGTTTTTGCAGCATTGAGTGAGACTAGGGAAAGATTGGTGCATACAGAATGGATATAGCTTTTGAGAACCATTATATATGGACCACCCTATCCCCACCTCTTTCTCTCCACATGGCTGGAACAAATCAATATCCTACAATAAGAATATTCAAGGGGTATGGTAACAGAATAATCTCAGGTGAAAGCTGGTTCTATTTTTTCATCTGTGGCTAGATTGTAAAGTTGGAGAAAGGATACCAGGTAACCACACAGCCCTCAGAAGTGTTAATTTTTTAAGCTATTTACCATGTTTAGATTCTTATGTTTTTGATATGTGAATTCAACAATAATCTATCTAATATAAGAATCTCTTTTTTTTAAGAGTAAGTATAACTAAATAAGAAAGAAGTTAAGGAATAAAATTTTAGAAAAATTAGGTATGATAGATTTTTGGAGAAAATTGAATGGAGACATAAAAGAGTATACTTTTTTCTTGGTAGTTCATGGAACCTACACAAAAATTGACATGTCTTAGGGCATAAAAACTTCAGAATCAAATGCAGAAAGACAAAAATAGTAAATGCATCTTTTTTTCAGATCATGATGCAATAAAAATTATATGTTAAAAAATGGGGGGAAAAGATCAAAAATTAATTGGAAACTAAATAATCTGTTCCCAAAGAATGAGTGAGTGAAACAATAAATAATAGATACAATTGATAATTTCATCCAAGAGACATCATACCAAAATTTATCAGATGCAACCAAAGCAGTTCTTGGGGGGAAGTTTTATATCTCTAGATGCTTACTTGCATAAAATAGAGAAAGAGAAGATCAATGAATTGGGCATGCAACTTAAAAAGCTAGAAAAAGAACAAATTAAAAATACCCAATTAAATACCAAATTTGAAATTCTGAAAATAAAAGGGGAAATTAATAAAATTGAAAGAAAACTATTGAACAAAATAAAACTAAGAAAAAACAAAATTGAGTTATTTAAAAAAAACCCAGCAAAATAGATAGAACTAGATTAAGTTAACTTGATAAAAAAAAAAAAAGGAAAGAAGAAAATCAAATTATTAGTATCAAAAATAAAAAGGGTGAACTTTCCACCAATGAAGAGGAAATTAATTAATATGGGAACAAACTAGAACCAATCCCAATAAGATCAGGGGTGAAATATGATTTTCTATTCTCACATTACTATTCAATATTGTATTAGAAATGTTAGCTTTTAACAATAAGAGAAGAAAAAGTAGTTAAAGAAATTAGAATAGGTAATGCAGAAACCAAATTATTTCTCTTTGCAGATGATATGATGGTATACTTAGAGAATCAACTAAAAAACTACTAGAAATAATTCACAACTTTAGCCAAGTTTCAGGAGACAAAATAAATCCATATAAATCATCAACCTATTTATTCCCATACCAGTCAAACCCCCAAGAAATTATTTTACAGAATTAGAAAAAATAACAGTTCATCTGAAAAAACAAAAGGTCAAGAATTTAAAGGGAATTAATAAAAATAATGCAAATGAAAGTGATTTAGCTGTGCCAGACCTAAAACTATATTATAAAGCAGCAATCATCAAAACCATTTGGTACTAGCTAAGAAAGAGAGTGGTCAATCAGTGGAATACATTGGGGTCAAAGACACAATATTCAATGGCTATAGTAATCTAGTGTTTGATAAACCCGGAGACCCCAACTTCTGGGATAAAAATTCACTATTTGACAAAAATTGCTAGAGAAGTTGGAAATTAGTATGGTAGAAACTAAGCTTTGACCGACCAACACCTAACACCCTATACCAAGATAAAGTCAAAACACGTTCATGATTTAGACATAGAGTGATAACTGTAAGCAAATTAGAAGACCAAACGATAGGTTACCTCTCAGGTCTGTGGAGAAGGAAGAACTAGAGTACATTATGGAATACAAAATGAACAATTTGATTATATTCAGTTAAAAAGCTTTTGTACAAACATAACTATGTAGACAAGATTAGAAGAGAAGAAGTAAACTGGGAAAAAATGTTTGTGTCCAAGAGTTCTGATAAAGGCCTCATTTCTAAATAGAGAATTGACTCAAATTTATAAGAGCACAAGCCATTCTCCAATTGATAAATGGTCAAAGGATATGAACAATTTTCAGTGACTCTTTTCAACAATGAGATGATTTAGGCCAGGTCCTATGTTCTTGTGATGATGAAAACCCTCTGCATCCAGAGAGCAGACTGTGAGAACTGAGTGTGGATCACAACATAGTGTTTTCATCTTTTTTGCTGTTTGCTTTCTTTTTTTTCTTTCTCTTTTTTCCCCTTTTGATCTGATTTTTCTTGTGCAGCATGATATTTGTGGAAATATGTATAGAAGAATTGCACATGTTTAAAGTATATTAGATTATTTGTTTTTTAGGGGAGGGAGTAGGAGAAAGGGAGGGAAAATTTTGGAACACGAGATTTTATAAGGATGAGTGTTTGAAAATTACCTATGCATATGTTTTAAAAATAAAAAGCTTAAAAAAAAAGTGTAGATTGGGAGAAAAGTTTTGTCTTCTAATCTATTGGTCACTAGGAGGAAATGGTTTACATAAATGAGTACTTGAAAGTACTCAACATTTTCACAAGTGTAATTCTGCCCCAACATACATTTTGATATTGATTAAGCTGGAAGTCTTCCTTTATCTGATATAGTTGGATATCAGGGTGTCTTAAAATGAATAGATTTTGCAATTATAGTGATCTAATTAAATGTCATATTAGTAGTTGCTTTTGAGTGGCATAGAGATGTCATTTTTCAGTAATTGTACATTTTACATAAGGAGTATAAACTCACAAACCCTAATTTTACAAAATTTACGTAATAGTTTAGTATAACAGTAGAACCTTTTGAGGAATCTATCATTTTATTGCACTACTAATGAGAAACTTCTTGTTCCAGCAGTTCTTCTTGGGAATCGGGTTTTTCTAGTATAGGCAAGTCTACTGTGATATAATATATTCTTTCCCAAAAAAGCCTACTATGCAAAATCGCCACTGAGCTTTTAGGGAAAATGGAATTGGGGAGCAATACTTAAAAACTTCATTAGTGAGTTTGAAGTCTGGGAACTTAGTATCCTGGTTCTTGTATCAGCCTTGTGATCTTGGGTTATACATTTAATTTTTCTGACCCTCACTTTTCTTATCTGCAAAATGGGAATGGTATTTCTTTTCCTACCTTACTTTGCTATATTTCTATATTGTGTGTGTGTGTGTACATAATACATATCTTCTCCCTTAATCTGTGTAGTCAAGATTTACTCTTATGAAGAATGGATTATATAGAGAACACATTGTTACTGCATAGGGTAAAGTAAGGACTATTGGAAAGTATTTATTATTAAATATTGTTTCCATATACCGAAGAACTGGTATTATCTGGAAGTATGAGAAGACTTTTAATTTTGTGATTATGATTCAGGGATTTTTTTTTAAATAATAGCTTTTTATTTTCAAAATACATGCAAAGACAGTTTTCAACATGCACCCCTACAAAACTCTACCTTCCAAGCTTTTCTCCCTCCTGTCCCCTCATCCCCTGATCTGGACAGCAAGCAATCCAATATATGTTAAATATATTGCAATTCTTCTATACATCTCTCCATAGTTATCATGCTGCCCAAGAAAAATCAGATGAAAAAGGGGGGGGGGGAAATGAGAAAGAAAATGAAAAGTGAGCAAACAGCAAAAAAAGTGAAAATATAATCTACTTTCAGTCCCCATGGTCCTCTTTTTGGGTGTAAATGGTTCTCTCCTTCCCAAGTCTTTTGGAATTGACCTAAATCACCTCATTGAAAAGAACCACATCCATCAGAATGAATTGTCCCATAATTTTGTAGTTGCTATATACAATGTTCTCCTGGTTCTACTAACTTAACTTAGCATCATTTCATGTAAGTCTCTCTAGGCCTGAAATCATTCTGCTGATTGTTTCTTATAAAACAATAATATTCCATAACATTCATAAACCATAACAATATTCAGCCATTCCCCAACTGATATCAGGGCATCCATTCAGTTTTCAGTTCCTTCTCATTTACAAAATAGGCTGCTACAAATAGTTTTGCACATCTGGGTCCTTTCCCCTTTTTTATATAGATCAAGGATTCTTATCCTGTGATCTGTGAATTAAAAAAAAAAAATCTCTCATAATTATATTAGATTGAAAATGGAATTGTGATTTTGTGCATTTTATTTTATGTGTTTAAAACTGTTATTCTGAGCTTTCTGTAGCTTCACCTGACTGCCAAAAAGTTTTATACAAAAGGTCATGGACACTTTAAATTAAATAGTTAAGAGATAGGAATTTTCTTGAGTTTTTATTTTCATTAAGTCTTTGATATGACCAGCATTCCTGCTAATTTTGATTATTAGATAAGGGTTAGAGATGAGGCCATTTGGTGGCATGGTGGATAAAATGAAAGGCCCAGAATCAAGATCTTAGTTCAGATGTGTCTCTAGACTCCAGCTGTGTGACACTGGGCAAGTCACTTAGCTCTGTTTACCTCAGTTTCCTCTTCTGTAAAATGAGCTGGCAAAGGAAATGGTAAACTATTCTAGTATCTTTGCCCAAAAAAGTCCCAAATGGAGTCACAAAGAGATGGGAAATAGACCTTTAATTTCACAGGTACAGGGAACTCCCTGATGAGGAAATTCATTCTACACGTGTAGGTCAGTACCTTCTCTTAACTTAGTCTTACAGAGTTATCTTGGACACCCTGAGGTTCTGTCTTGCCCAGGGTCACACAGGGTTACATCTATCAGAGGTATAATTTGAATTCATGTCTTCCTGATTCCTGGAATAGATCTGAATTCATCATGCCTTGGAGTGAATAGTAATTTTGCTAATGCTGTCTATTATTCGTTCAACATTAAACTATCTTTTGACCATCGTATATTTACAATCACAAAAATATGAAAACAGAAGAGGTCTTAGAGATCATTTAGACCAACCACTTCACTTTATTGATAAGATAATTTATCTAGCTAGACAAAGTGCTTTGCTTGTTAGTGACAATTCAGTTCAACAGATATTTATTATGTAATGACCAAATGATGCTATTCTAGGTTTTGAGCAGCTTTTAGCTGTAGTTTAATAAAAGGGTATTGAATTGAATTGCCATTAGCTGACTAAAAGCTGCAGGCACAGTTCTTTCCTCCTATCAAGGAAATGGTGGTCTGGGAAAGAAACAGATTTCTTGCCTGATAGTAATAGAATGACAGAATTTTACTTAAAGACCTCCACTTTCCATTGTACTTTGGAGTTTTCCCCTCCTTTTTAAAATCTAAATTTCCTTCTTTATAATTTCTCATAATTCCTAGCTGAATCCTCTGAAACCAAACAGAACTATATAGGAGGAATATTTACCATAGTCCCTTTGTCTCCCTGATTCTTTTTCTTAATAGGTTGATGCAAAAGACTAAAGACTCAGCTTGCACTGATGCTTGACCAGTAGACAGCTGTGGGCAGTTTAGGGGCAGGGGAGTTAACTGTCACCTGAATCAATGCAGTGTTTTCAATAGAGATTGTTATTGAATATCCTTTACTTCTTTCAATTAAAAGTGAGTTTCTTTTGACTGTTTGGTGTATAAGTCTTTCATTTCCTTCCATGTCAAACCTTTAGTAACTAGGAAGTCTTCGCTGATCTTTTTTATAACATGCCTAATTTATTTTCTGTGTGATATTTCTCTTCAAATGTTTGTTTAGAATAGAAAGTCAACTTGGGAGAAACATATCCAGTTCCTCTATCCTCACATGACATGAACTCAAAGCTTTTTACCATTCTGATTGCCTTTCTTTTGAATACTTTCTGAAGTTTTTTTTAAAATGTGGGATCAAGTGCATGGTAGTCCAGATATCTGATTAGGACATACTGTGTTGTGCATAGTGCATTGTTTTTTATCCAGAGCAGTTAGGAAATTAGGTGTTTAGGTTAACTGAATACTCCCAGTAAACTCAGGTTTATCAAATCTGTTTTCTTAGTTTTACTCAAATAAAAACAAAATCATAATCAACATAATGAAAAGGCATCACTGAATGATGTATTTCCTTGGGTTTTTCCTCCTGAACACGAGTTACTAGGAGCACAGATTTGTAGCTAGAGGGCCAAGTTTTGGCTTTGCCACTTAGTTCCTGTACAATCACCTATTGGCAAATTATTTCACTTCTCTGGGGCTGTTTCCCCATTAGTAAAAATAAGGACATTGGACAGTACCTTTAAAAATTTGTTTATTTGTACTTTCTGATCAGATATTTTATGTAAAAGAATTTTCTTGGAATCTGTTTCTTACCCACACAGCCCTGTATTGTCATTTTCTGTCTGTATTGTCCTGTACTAAAATACAAGAAACACACAGACATACACGCGAAATAGAAAGCATATCCGATGCCCTGGAAGAGATGTAAAGACTTCTTGGGGAGATGTAATAAATATATAAGAAAGTAGGAAATGTAAAAAGATAATTAGATATACTTTGTACATGCTACACTAGTGGTGTTGAAATGAAGAAGAAATAGAGGGCACATATTGTTTTAGAAAACTACAAATTAACATTATCTCTGTTGTATTTTTATATATTTTGTTAAGTATTTTCCAATTGCATTTTAATTTGGTTCACTCAGTGAGTCTGACAATTATAGTAAGTAAATGGTCAGTGAGTGGTTATTTTAGTCATAACTAATACTTGCATGTTATTAAAGGTTAAAAATATTGATTCCCTATCAGTAAATAAAAATGTAAATTTTTGAATTTTTTTCATTTAATGATGGGTTTTCTCATATTTAACATTGCCAGAATCTTCACATTGCCAAGGAAAGTTTTTTTTTTAACCTAAGAGAACAATTTGTCTGTCAGAAAATAAAGACTGTTCTTTCCTTTGACAAAGATTCCACTTTTCAGTTTTGTTTTTTTTATTTAAAATCATTATTTTTTGCTCTAATCTTGCAGATATGGGGCCATTATATAAAACTTTTTAATAGTTCTGGCCTCATGTCAATTAGATTTTCATTTCTTTTAATTATAAGAGTACACTTTGTCCTCTTTTATCTCCTATGATGCCTAAAGCACAATGGTAGGGTATAGGAGATGATTATTTCAACCTCAGAATTTAGTTAAATGTATTTTTTTTTTCGCAAGAAGAATATATGAGATTATGCCTCTAATCCTTGTTTAGAGACTTTGAGATACAGAGACTTTATTTTTTTTTTAAGTATCCTCTGTTCTTATAACATATTACAATTTAAACAGTTCTGACAGTAATTAGTGAAAGTATTCACCCATTTTGCAGATCTGGAAATAGTTCAAAAAGAGGAAGCAATGTGCTACGTGAGGCCACATGATTAGTAAAAGGTAGAACTAAACCAGGCTTTTTGGGGCACCTCTCAAGGCTTTTGTTGGCCTTAATTCCCTCGTCTGTAAAATGAAAAAAGTTGGACTAAATCATTGGTATGTAATGGAGTTTTCCAGAAGCTATGTGACCTCTGACTTAGCTTTTGTAGACATGAAAACAGCTCTCTGTAGGATTGTGCTTTTGACTTAAAATGGATGACTCTGTAGACATGAGAGGATTTGTTGTTTTGTTTGTTGTGCATTCAATATTAATGCCAACTGATTATTGAAGATCTGCTTTTATGGGAGTGCTTGACAACAAACATAAATACTACATAAATATTACAAGTGTTGATTAGGTGTTTTGAACTTAATGATTTATTCTAGAACTACTGGATTGACATTTGCACTGATCTTAAAATGCAATGATGGGTCAAACTGCTGCTGTTTTAGCATAAATCACAGTGGCAAAAACAAATTATACGATTAGTAATTGCATTTTTTACTACCAGACATTCACAAAAGTTTTTTTAAAAAAAGGAATGCAGTTTCTCTTAAGAATATCCTTGATGAAATGATGAATATTTTATTAAATCTCAGCCTTGAGTACACATAATGTTTTGTGACAAAATACTCCTGCTATAATACTCAAGTATAGTGATTGTCTTGTGAAAAACTCTTGTAGTTTTGTGAGTTGTGAACTAAAATAATCACTTTTTCATGAAACAACATTTTATTTGAAAGAATAATTGATAATCTATTGCTACTTGAATTTGGCAGATATTTTCTTGAGCCTGTAACCTCAGAGTAAAATTTGACAGAATTTATTGCCCATGATAAAATTTAAATTTTCAATTGAAAACTGGAATTTTGGGAAACTTGTGTCTACCACTTTCAGCTTGAAAGTTTCCTGATATTTAAAGACTTTTCTGATGAGATCCTTGGTGATATTAGTGAATGCGATTTTTTGAACATTACAAAACAAAATGTCAGATGATCTGCATAACCGATATTTTCCAAGGTACCAATGCATGATAATAAAATCATGTATTGGTTTTAAAAAAACATTCAAAGCAAGGTACAACAGATTTTAGCTGCATATAATCCTTGTTTGTATTTCATACATGCAGTAATGAAAAGTTCATGGATATGTTTTCTAATTCCACATTATAAGTAATCTTTAAGAA
This sequence comes from Antechinus flavipes, assembly GCF_016432865.1. NCBI lineage: Eukaryota > Metazoa > Chordata > Mammalia > Dasyuromorphia > Dasyuridae > Antechinus > Antechinus flavipes. Next base: position 298,378,093 of record NC_067399.1, on the reverse strand, counting down.
TCTACCACTTGTACAACTTTGACATGTTACAAAAAAAGAATATCCACAGTTATCTGAAAAAGTAACTAAAATTTTACTCCCTTTTTCAATTTTCTGTGTGAGGTCAGATTTTCTTCATATACTTTACAACCAAAACAACATTAAAATAGATTAAATACAAAAGCAGACTTAAGAACCAAGCTCCTTTATTAATCTAGACATTAAACTGATTTGTAAAAATGTAAAACAATACCATTCTCCATAAATTTTTTTGTTTTCCAAAATATAGTTAATTATCCTTAAAACATTGACATTAAACATCATTAACCATTGACATTAAAAATGTTATGTATGTTAATATATAATGGATTTATTTTAAATGAACTTTAAATTTTTATCAATTTAAATTTCTTATACAGTAAATATTAATAGATCTGACAGATCCATTTTAAAAATTCTTACTCCAAGCACAGGGCTTTTTCTACTTCACCATTCTGCCTTAAAATCATGGTAACTTTATTTATTCCTAGTGGTGCATTACATAGAGCACCAGGGCTAGAGTCTTCTTGAGTTCAGATCAGGCCTCAGACACTTAATTAGCTGTATAACTCTGGGTTAGTAACTTAATTCTGTTTGCTGTAGTTTCTCATCTGTAAAATGAACTGGTCAAGGAAATGGCAAACATCTCTAGTAACCGCAAGTGGGGTCACAGAGAGTCAGGCCCAACTGAAAATGGCATCACTCACAATAACAAGTTGGCTTTTCATCATAGGATTTCTGTTTTTCTTATTTTTGAATCTAGATCTCCCCATCTTTCTTGAGCTTGAGGTATAGTCTCTAGCTGAATGCTGATCATTACAAGAGGTGATGTTATTGTTTCCAACTTGGGCTGGTTTATGTCTCCAAAGGCCACCTGGTGAACTGCCACTCCAGGGAGCTCACCATATTAATGTTGAATTCAATGCAGATTCTGGATTCCCACTGTAGCTCGAACTCTTGAGCCCAGAGAACCCACTAACCCCAGCCTTTACAATAGCAGGAATTAAAAATATGTTCTTTGATTCACTGCCATAAATAGATTCATTTAATTAATATGCTAAACCCACATTCCCAATCAACTAAATAATCTTTGCTGCTATTACTTTACTAGTGTAATAGAAGAGAGAGAAAATTTTAAAAAAGAAAATCTATCTTTTTGATTTTGTACCTTAAATGTTGCATACCTTTGAGCACTGCATGTCCATAACACCCACATTTCTGAGTTATCAGCAACCAGTGTTACAACTTTTGTTCTTCACACTAGTAAGTTGCTCTGATCACGAGGTGTTCCAGAACACATACTTTTGCTGTAAATTTTGCTTACAGTGACCTTTTGCATCCAAAACATTTCCAATCTCTTAATGTTGTTGGGCATTTCACCTTGAAGGAAACTCAGAAATTTTTTTAAAATTCTCCTTAGCCATGAGAATAAATATCTGTACTCAAATTGCTCAGGGCTATGATATGTGATGTTCCATAGGGTATTGAGGTATTTTTCAGTTCATCCCAAAAGACAGGAATGACATATGGACACTTGTATTGGAAGGGAAATCCCGAAAACATATAAGATCTCTTATAGTTAATTGGGAAGGCTAGAATTTCCAAGGTAATCATATACTGAATTGCTTATTTTTCTACTACTTTTAAATGAGTGGAATAAGTGAATTTTAAGCTAATAATAATTCACATTGATATTTTTATTATATTGAAATTATTGCATTTAATCTTCGTAACAGCCCTATAAGAGAGATAATATATAGTATTACAATTCAGTATAAAATATATATATGCGTATATATGTGTATACTATACATATATAGTATGTTTCAAAAACTTTACTTCAGGAATAGGATGTGGATGGATAAGAGAAAAGATAATAAAGGAGAGAGAGAATGAAAATATTGAAGAGAGAGAATATGGGAGAGAATAAAGAATATGAGAGGGGAATTTGAGAGAATATCAGAAGAGAATGAGAGAGAAAAAATAATAAACCTTTGCCTAGTCAGGTAGATACCCCTGGAATTATATAAAGTCAGGGCTACAGGGATCTAAAAAATCATCTAATCTAACCCTTTGTTCTTACAAATGAATGAAGTGAGACTTGGATATAAAAGTAGCTTCCTGTTCATTGCCTTTTCCTAAACATTTAGCTCTCTAACCATAGCTAATGTCAAAATCTATTTTACATTTTTGTATTATTAATAGGTAATGTTAGCATTTGGTGCTATTAGTAATAATAATTAGTACTAATGGGAGACCTTGGTGTTCAGAGAGTGCTTTGTATTTGCTAGTTCATTTGACTTTCATAGCATATTTTGAGGTAAATAATGAGTATTACCAGCCTATTTTACAGCTTAGGAAAATGAAGGAATAGTGTAGGCATTATACCAAGATAACTGCAGCATCAGAAGGGAGCAGGAGGCAAAATGCCAGAGATATTATAAAGGTGGACTCAACAGGATCTAGTAACAAATTGATATTTAATGAGAGTGCAAGTAAGTTTTTGCCTCTACTTGTTAGGATTGCATCAGCCTGCTTTCTTATCAGCATCATAGTGGCGACTTGGAACCAGTAGCAACCTCCTTATTGGGAGAAGCACTGTTCTGGACTCAACATGTCCAAAAGAGACGTCATTATCTCTCCTCCCAAATCCTCTTCCTAACTTCCTTGTTTTTTCAAGCACTACCATCCTCCTAATAGCCAAGTTTGCAACCTCAGTGTCATCAGCCATTCTTTATCCTCGTTCACCCTCCATGTCTAAACAAATTGCCCAGTCTCATCAATTCTATTTCCCCCAGCATATCTCCCATCTATCTCCTCTCTTCTCACACTACAAATCTAATTCAGAGACTTGTCATCAACTCTCACTTGGACTATTGCCCTCTAGTCTAATTCTTTTAAATTATTTCCCATTTCTGTTTCAGATTGTCTGAGAGTAGATTATTTTTACCAGAAATGCTGAGGATCTTCCCCTCCCAGATTGGATTTTTTTTTTTGACTGGGTAAAAGAGTCCATTCTTTGTTTCAATTATGACTTAACCTTAATCACTGGTCCTTGGTCAAACTGAGACCTGTTAAAGACTTTTAAAAGGCCAGGATTTTCCACTGCATCCAGGGCATTCTCCAGTCATTCTGATCTATGTTTGACCACAGAGCTCAAATTATAAAGTTTTCCTTTTAGCATTTGGTATGGGCTACCTTTCCAGCTTGATTATATATTACTTCTCTCATACCTCATCTCATTTCTCCCTCTATCTCTGGCTCTATTCAGGGCAGTGAGGTGGAGCAGTGGATAGAGCACCAGCCCTGAAGTCAGGAGGACCTGAGTTGAAATCTGGTCTCAGACACTTAACACTTCCTAGCTTTGTGACCCTGAACAAGTCATTGAACTCTCAGAAAAAAAAAAAAAAAAAAGGAAAAAGAATCCCTTTTTTTCCTTCAAGGGTAAATTCAATCTCCTTCACTATTCCTTTTCTTTCAAATCACTCTGTGTCTATGGGGGGAAGAGGGGAGCTGAACTATTTCATATGTACTATGTAGGTGTTTTCCTTGGCTAATTGTAAATTCATTGAGTTTTAGGGACTGTCACTTTTGTCTTTGTATCCCCATCTCCTATCACATAGTTCTCTGCATGTAATAGAAGCTTAGTAAATGCTGATTGACTCATGGATTAGATAAAACACCCTTGCATAATTCTACCCTTGTTATTAATTAATAGAGAATTGAAAGAGATCCTAGAGACAATCTAACTCAAAGTCCTGATTTTATAGATAAGGAAATCAAGGGCCAGAAAGAGTAGCTTAGTCATATAAGTAATAAGTAATTGAGCTATAACTTGAATATATATCTTTTGACTCAAAATTCAGTATTCTTTTCTCAGTATTATTATTTTTTGATTATATAGTAAATAACTTGGGAGTTTTAGGGGAAGAATAAGATAGCTAGTTATTTAAAATTAGTCCCTATTGATGCAATGGATGGAGCTTAGAATCAAGAAGTCTCCTCTAGGAAAGTCACTTAGCTCTGTTTGCCTCAGTTTCTCATCTGTAAAATGAGCTGGAGAAGAAAATGGCAAACCACTCCAGCATCTGCCAAGAAAACCCCAAATGAGGTCCGAAAAAGTTGGATGGAACTGAAATGACTGAACAAGACATTCAGTATATTTCTATCCATCTATCCATCCATCCATGTTTTCATGTATATATGTGCCTAGTAACTATTTCCTAATAGATACATGGTCAAGGGATATGAACAAACACTCCTCAAAAGAATTGCAAAATATTTGAAACTATGTGAAAAAAATGCTCCAAATCACTGATAAGAGAAATATAATTCAGAACAACCAGAGATTTCATCTCATACAACCTGCAAATTAGCAAAGAAGTAAAAAATTGGTAAAAGTCAATGTTGGAGGAATTATGGAATGATAGGCACACTAATATGTTGTTGGTGGAGCTTTGAAATTATACTACCTTTTTGAAAAGCAGTTTGAAATTATTCAAGTGTCATAATAAAGCAGCTAGATGATACAGTGGATAGAGCACCAGGCCTGGAATCAGGAAGGTCTGAGTTCAAATGTGGCCTCAGGCACTTATTAGCTGTGTGATCTTCGACAAGTCACTTAACCCTATTTGCTTCAGTAAGCTGGATGGGGAAAATGACAAATCACTCCAGTATTTTTGCCAAGAAATCCACAAATGGGGTGACAGAGTCATATGAAACTGGAAAATGACAGAACAACATGGTGGTTTTGTAATTCATAGGAAAATCACATTGACAAATGAATGGGGAAAGTCTAGAGAAAGACCAACCAGAAAACTACTGCAGTCGTAATTCACAGATGTAATGATGAAGGCCTCTACAAGGGCAGTGGCTGTGGCTGTGGAAAGAAGGGGATGTGCAAGTGATGTTGGGAAGGCAGAAATAGTTAGGGTAACAGCTTGGAGACGTGGGGCATGTAGAAAATATTACTTCTGAGAGTAATCGGGAAGTTTGGAAGGAGGTTGGTTTGGAATAAAGGAAGATGACATGTGAAAATGTGTTTTAGAAACCATAATGAACCATATAAATGGGAACTTTTATTATGATTGTTATTATGCAAGCTAATGACTACTATTGTCTTAATTCTTTGTCAGCTGCTGCATTTTTGAACATTATTCTTGGAGGATTCAATAACGTTCTTTGAGCATTATTTCAGGGAGGAAAACTTTAATCTGTGTATGGCTTTCTATTTAAAATATCCAGTTGTAATAGAAATACCCATTTCTTTCCCCTATCTCCCTCCCCAGTAATCACAAGTGAAATGTAGTTTGTGATTCATGCTGTTTGCTCCATATGTTGGAACTTTGCTATGGAGCTCAGAAAGGTGCAAGGTTGATGCAAATATTTCTCAAAGCAAATATGGAAAAGCTGGCAGTTTCTGAGTTGTGAAATAAATCTTCCCTCTCACCTGGTATTTTATACATTGTATTGTCTTTTCTGTCATAGAAACATCTCCTTTGGTTTCAGAAATGTCCAGATGACAAATAAGAATAATTAACTGAAGGCCTGAAATTATTTTACAAACATTATGAAGCAGAACTTAAATCCTTTTTGATAATTTGTAGAATTTGGAACAAAAATAGAATTCCAAGGACAAAAATGCTCAATAGTTCCTGTGAGAATTGGGTCAGAATCTTCTATGAATAGAAAGCCAGATAGACACAAAGCAGAAACACCTGGTGGGATGTGTAGGAAGACAGATCTTAGTGCTAAGTGAATCAGAGTGAGCTTAGGAAGCTACAGGACTAAAGATGACTAAAACACAGGAGAAAGACGATGGCTTCTTTCTGAATTCCCATAAAGGTATTTAACAGTGACTGTGATGGCCATTAGTCTACAATCTTTCTCTCTTCTCCAATGTTTTTCAAGTTTTACTGCGTTGCAGTTTTCTCACACTGACCTGATTTTCCCATAACTTATTTCACATCTTTGATGGGTCTTATCTGTTATGTGTCTCACAAGAGTTAGAACATCAGGGTTTTTTTTTCCAGCTTTGATATTAGGATAAACACTAAGTTAGTTCTAACTGAATTTGAGTCCCATCTTTTTTACTAACTCTTTTTTAAAAACTAGAAAAAAAAAAAAACTAACTCTTTTACTAACTCGGATAAGTTGCTTAAGCTCTGTGGGCCCACCAGGTAGCATAGTGGAGAGCACCAGGCCTAGAGAAAGGAAAACCCAAATTCAAATGTGACTATAGGTGAGTTTAAAAGTGATCAGGGAAAGTCACTTAATTTTTACCCTTTCTCAGTTTCTTCAACTGTAAAATTGAGGATGAGGATGATGATAAAGAAGAGGATGAAGATGAAGAAGATGATGAAGCAGCAGAAGATGACGATGATGACAGTGATGAAGATGAAGTTGATGAAGGCAATAATGAAGATAAAAGTGAAGATGGTGATGACAGTATGATAACAAAAATGAAGATGACTGATGAAGATGATAGCAAGTATGAAGAAGAAGATGACAACAATGATGAAGACAATGAAGAAGATGATGAAGACGACGATAATGACCAACATTTATATGTATTTACTGTGTGTCCAGTATTGTGCTAAACACTTTACAGTTATTATGTCATTTGGTCCTCAAAACAACCCTGGTAGATAGGGACTGTTATCGTCTCCATTTTACAAATAAAGAAACTGAGGCAGACAGGAGGAGTTTGTTTTCTAAACACTTATTTAGTGCTTATTATATGCCAGGCACTGCTCTATAATTATCTCCTTTGACTCTTAGGTTCAATTATCATCTCCATTTTGTGAATGGGGAGACTTAGGTAAACAGAATTAAATGACTAACTCAGGGTCACATCATTACTAAGCATCTGAGACCAATTGAATTTCGCTCTTCCTGAATTCAGGTTCAGCACTCTATCCCACTTCACCACTAAGCAGACCCTAATACATGCATAAGACTTGTATCCTTCCTTCCTCATTTTTAGAATAAGGGGAGTTGAATTTTAAATCATGTCTAACTAACTCTATAAAATTGTTGAAATTCATCCTAAGTCTACTGTTGTAACTTTGAGCAAGTCATTTAATCATTCTGGGCCTCAATAAAATGAAATTATGTCACTATTAGCCAGAATGTGTCTGTGCTGCATGTCTGCTGTTGGGCTTTAGAGAGAAGGAAAAGTATCAATAATCAGCTATAAAAGACTTGGCTACTCTGATCAATACAGTGGTCTCAGACACTTCAAAGGTATTTCTGAAGAAAAATATTGTCCACTTCCAGAGAGAGAACTAATGAACTCAAGGTAGATGGAAACTTTTTTTTTTTTAACTTTTACTTTTCATGCTTTTTTTTTTTTCAGCATGTCCAATATGGACATATATTTTGAATTATTTCACATGTTTAGTGAGTATCCTATCGTTTTCCTTCTCAATAAATGGAAGATGGACTGGAGAGGGAGGGAGAAACTTTGCAACAGAAATTTTTAAACAAAAAGTGTTCAAGAATATTTTGACATCATAATTGGTACAAGAACTCAAAGAACTTTTATGTAGATCTGGCAATACTAAGAGTTTAAAAGTATGCTTATTAAGAAAAGCACTTTCAAGATGATCTGGTCACTCATTGGGCACCTCTGCATGGATACAAATATAAGGCAGCAACATTGGATCATAAAGTTAGAGCTAGAAGGTATCTTTGAGACTATCAGTTGTTTATTAAAAGCCACCATATTGCTTACTTAGCACTGTGCTAAAGCACTTTATGATGATTTTCTCATATGATCCTCACCATAGCCTTGAGAATGTGGCTGGTATTATTACAATATTTTACAATTGAGGAAACCAAGGCAAACAGCATTAAGCAACCTTCCCAGGATCACACAGCTAGTGTCAGAGGTGGGATTTGAACTCAGGACTTCTTCCTGTTGCTTTCAAACCCAAATTTTCAGTTTATAATATGATGCTACAAAATGACTGTGCTGTGTCATCCAAGAGTCTCTTGGAGAATAAACAAAATTTGTATTCTGACCACTTGTTTTCCAACTGCATGTCTAAGCTTCTCCTTTCCCAAAAGAATAAACATGACTTCAAAATCTGGTCTAGTTTTGACCCCATTTCCATGCTTCTCCTTGTAACCCTAGGATACTATCCAGTTACCCTCTTCACACTACCCTCTAAAATAACAGTCAAGTGAGTTTTAAAAAGCCTTGTATCCACTCTACTGTTTTATTCCTCCTAATCATTCTGTCTCAACATCTCACCGTCAAATTTAACCTTCCCCTTATTCTCAATACCCCCCCCCCGCCCCCGCCGAATTTATCCAGGACAATTGGGAGACCTCTTTGATCTACCTGTTGGGCCCTCACATTTTGTAATACCTCTCTCAATTTCTGTTTCCTCAACCTCAGATGTTCAGCTAGATAATTTGGAGCTTCTTCCAACTCATAATCTTAAGAATTTATATCACAGAGCTCATCTCTGTTGAGTGCAGAAAGTGGGTCACTTTTTGGCCCCTTACTTGACAAAATATCTTGTTTCTATTTTCTCTTCTCTGTTTCATACTGCCATCCCCCAGATTTCCACACCCAGGCTCTTGCTGCCTCTACTGAGACTTTTGTAGTCACATCCTCCACCTTATTCTTCCACAAGTAGCCTATTACTGTTGACAGCACCTGTCTGGAAAATTGGTAGTAATGTACTGAAAGGTGTTTTTGCACAGAGAATTACATAAGCTCCCTATAAACTTTATGTGGAATTATGGTGAAAATGGGCTGTTTTTCCTAAAATTGGTTCTATTTTCTCTCTCTGAAATTTGTACAAGTATTATTTGCTTTTAGATTTCTTCTTGCTCGAAACTCTCTTCCTCTTTGGTAATGTTTTAGATAAAAGAATGAAAAGATGATTTGGGTGGAGATGGAAGGAAAAATATTTGGCTTCTTAGGGCTTTTTAACTTTCTTGAACCAACTTGGATCGGATTGTAAATTTCATAAGAGGTACATTTGTTCCATAAAGCATCTATTTTCCTAGAATTTTGGATACCTTAGTAATTTCTCCCTGTATTTCTTCAGGGAATGGATACCTTCAAAATCAAGAGAAAAGTCTTTTCAGAAAAGCAAGAACCAGCAAGCTCTTTTCCTGTGCCTTATGATTTGCCTCCAGAAATTTACGACAGTAAAGGTGAGACTTGGATTAATACAAAGTATGCAAAAAAAAAAAAAAAAAAAAGCACATTATGTGACACCTTTAGAAAACAGGTTTATATGGTATCTCTGTAATAAGAAAAAGAGAACTAAACTTAAGTTCAGGCCATGTGGTGTGGTAGAAACCAAATGATGGGAACAGCATTGAATTTGAGGCCCTGAATTTGAGTCCTGACTGCTCCTTGCTAGGTGTATAACCTGGGAGGAGACATTTCAGTTCTCTAGGTTTAGGTAAGAGAGAGACACACAAAAACCACTTTAAAAGTCATCGAGTCCTAAGTATGCTTTATTTTAGGTTACACACCATCTAGACAAGTCTCTTTTGTAGCTGTATCTGTTGTCTTGGGTCCCTTATTATCCTTATCCCCTTCCTATGGATCACAGTCATAGAAAAAAACCAGGAAAGTTGTAATGAAAAATAGATGTCCCAAAGAGTGATACATTCATATTTTTTAAAATTATTTTTCCCCAGTTAACTGAAATCTGTTTTCTCTCCCTTCAATCTAACATCTCCCTCTCATTGGAAAAGGGGAAAAAAACCCTCCTTGTAACTAGTCAAGCAAAATAAGTTATCTACATTGGCCATGTCCAAAAAATAGTCGTCTCATTCTGCAGCCTGAATCCATCACTTCTCTGTCAAATAAAAGGTAGCATGCTTCATTATACTTTTCCCTTCTTTCATGGAGTGTGTTTTGTATTATTGAAAGGACACTTGTTTTATTCATTAAAGATCACATCATTTCCTTTGGAAAATATTAAGGGTCTTACTGCAGAGAGCAAAGCATCTTCCTCAAATGTGCAGAATCTTTTGTACTGTTAATACCCAGCAAAATACTGAAATGCTAGTAATTGAAATATAATTTCATACATTGCTTTTGCTTTAAATGGACATTTGAACAATGAGGAAAGGCATTTTTTTTTTTTTACTGTACTTTGGGAAAGTGAGGGGCTATTAACATTTCAAAAGCATTTTGTTTTTCACAGTGGTTTGTAATCTATTTGTATACTTACAAAAATCTTTCTGGTTATTTTCACATCAAAGAATGAATATAAAAAAAAATAATAAAATGTGGTTAGACTTCAGACATAGGCAAGATCCATTCTTTGCTCCCACAGGTTCAGAAGCAAGGAGTACATGTGATCATCGAGATGGGGTTACTTCTAGGGTAGGTCTGTGATGAAGTTTGGCTCTAGATTTTTGAGAGCCCATTTTCACTTGTGATTAAGATAGAACTCACTGACAGATTCATTGATCAACCTATAAGATTCTGTAGCTTTCCATAAATCCACTGAAGGAAGAACCCCATGTGAGCCTAAGACCTTGCCCTAAGTTCAAAATTATGAGGGTGTAACCACCAACCCAGCCATCTCTCCTGTTTTTTAACACAACTGGCCCACATCCTTTTCAGGTTGTATATCTCTGATGCTATCTGCTTCTTACAAGACCCTAGTAAGCAGTTCCTTACTGGTAATAGACTACAACCTACTTACAACTAGGGCAGCCTTTTTCCCCTAAGTGACCTATAATTTTGACTCTAAAAATTTTGCTGTTTGACGGTTCATAGCCATTTAGCATCTTCAAAAGAATGTTGGTTAAAGAGAAATTTTTATTGTAGGGAGAAGCTTGGGGTGATTAAAAATACTGTACCTTTTCATAAATGAAATCTAAACCAATTTCTTCATCCTGTTTAGTTGTGGACTTAGGTCATTTTTGATTTGCAGTGTCTTTCCAAGAGTTAAAAATTAGTGAATCAGAGTTATGAGCTTTCCATCTGATGACATTATCAACTGGACAGTAGGAAATATACAGCAGTGTTCCACTATCTGATGCAATTAGCAACGTGGCATTTACAAATTGGAATAGCTAGGGAACCTTATTCTCTATTGGGAACCCTTCTTCACTTTGGACTTGGTATAGATATTCTCCATGGCCAATGGGAAAAATCTTTGTCAAATGTATGTGTGTATATCTTACTAGGTGATATAGGGGATAGTATGCTGGACCTGCAGTCGGGATAACTTGAATTCAAATCCAGCTCTCAGACACTTACTAGCTGTATGACTAGTACCAAGTCACTTAACTTGTGCTTGCCTCAGTTTCCTCAACTGGAAAATAGGGTAAGAAGAGCATTGCCTCAGAATTGTAAGATTCAAATGAGATATTTGTCAAGTGCTTAGCATAGTATTTGGCACATAGCAGGTATTTAATAAATGCATGTTCTATTCCCCTTTGGTATTAATAAAGTAATTAATCTTTAAATAAAAATTTAAAGTAAATGTTAACATAGTAATCAAATCTGTCTCCTTTCTTGGGTCTTTCAAGGAATCCTGTCTGATATTAACATGTGCTTTGAGTAATCTTGTTGAAATGGATAATATGGAAGATTGCATTTGTGCAAACAAGTTAAATCCTTTTAAAAAAAATTTTTTTTAATCTTTAACAAACAAAGCATAATGGGAACTTGTTTTTGTGTTTCCCTCAGTCAGGTGAGGAACTTTGATTATGTTATCTCATTTAGAGTTTTGGTTTGAGAGTTCAATTTTTTAAATTTCATGTATTCATCCAGGGTCCCGTTAGTAAATGAGTTAATTGAGAAAATAAGTGTGGAGATAATTAGTTAATAGTATCTTCTGAACCATTTTTTTTAAGTTGTAATAATGTCTTTGAATTTCCATAATTATTTGATTTCTCCTTGTCTTCCATTTATCATGAAAATTGATCCTTGAGAAGGCTGGAAACTGGTCACTTCCTACCAATTTCCCCTGTATCTATTTGCTTTAGTTTAGTTGATCTTTCAATCTATATTCTTAGAGTCATTTCTATTTTTCCATGCAACATGTAATGAGTGTTGAAGTTTAAATACTCCAGTGTTTGTAGCTATATTGCATGTGATGAAGAAAAGAATTTCCTATAGAAACCTGGAAAGGTGATTTGTTTTGTTTTTACTTTTTTTTATTTCACATTCTTTCCAATTATGCTCTTTTTAAGTATATTACACACACACGTTTACATTGCCTAGATTTTCCTCTTCACTTCTTCCCTGGGAGCCATGTGAAAAAAGAATTAAAAGAAAAAAATAAAGAAGAAAAAATTCAACCATATCAGTTATTTCATTAGGAAATAAAATCTTATCATTATATGCAGTGTTCTAAACCCATGGAGTTTGAAGTAATTAAAAATACTGTACCATTTCACAAATAAAATCTAAACCAGTTTCTTCCTCCTTTTTAGTTGTGGACTTAAGTCATAGTTGATTTGCAGTCTCCCAATTGAGAGAGCCTAGAGAGTAATTTTTCATATCTCCTGTTTGGATCTAAGCTTTTTTATGTGATTTTCAACATTCATTTTCATTTGTTCTGTGATAGTAGTAGTTCTTTGTGTTTACTTTGTTGTAGTCATTATGTACATTGATTTTTTTGGCTCTGCTTAATTCACTTTGCATCAGTTCGTGTAAATCTTCTCATATTTCTCTATATTCTTCATATTCCTCATTTCTCATAGCTTAATAACAATCTGTAACATTCATGTACTAGAGTGGTGTCCCTTCATTACACTTTAGTTCATACTTGCTTACAATCCATTAAAAACCATTTAGTCTATCTTCACCTGAACTGCTGTTGAATCTCTCCTGATTTGAATGACTGAAAAGTCATTTTGAATGACAAAATACATTTGGGGACTATCCAAAAAATTTTGAATGTTTTTGCATTAATGCTAACAACATTCCAGGGTGAAATCAAAGGCATTGGACTTGCTTTAGTGAATAGATAAATGATAATTATAAATTACAGTATAGTTGCAAGTAACTAGTACTTCTGGGCCTGATTTGAAGTAATTTATTCTTTTAAATAATATTGGCAGTCTCTCTATTGTCTTCTATTATTATTTAGCAAACTATTTATTGATAATTCAGAAATAAACCTATACTTAGTCATCCTTTGAATCATTAGAAATATCTAATTAGGAGCATTCTCATTATTATGGCAGTTAGGAGGAGTATATATAGACAGAAGGCATGGGTATGAGTTGAATATGAAGGGGTAATATCTTTTTTTTAATGATGAGAAAGGAATGTACTAGGAGAAAAATGATGCAAATTATCTGCCATAAAAAAAAAAAAAAAGAGGCAAGAAAAAGCTTTTAGAGTGGAGGGAAAAGGAGAGGAGAGGGTGAGTAAACCTTACTCTTATCAGAATTAGGTCAAATAGGAAATAACATACATATTGAGGAGGGGTATGGAAAACTGTCCTACCTGAAGGAAAATAAGAGGCTATGAGATATTGAAAGGAGTGTGATAAAGAGAGAGCATATTGGGAGAAGAAGTGGTCAGCAGCAAAACACTTTTGAGGAAGGACAGGGTGAAAGGAGAGAATAAATGGGGGAGGAAATACAATTAGCAATAGTAATTGTAAAAAAAAAAAAATTGAGACAAGTTTCTTTGAAGGAATATTATTCTCTGGGAAATGATGAGCAAGATGCTCTCAGGAAAAAAGAAACAAACTTGAAAAAAGTCCTCCATGAACAAAATTAATATACTGTATACAAAGTAATAGTAATGTTCTAGGATGACCAACTGTAAATGACTTATTCTATACAATCATCTACAGCTACTCTGAATGACTTATGATGAAAAATCCTATTCATACCCTAGAGAAGGAACTGATTGAATACAAATTGAAGCATCTCTGTCTCTCTCTTCTCTCTCCTTTCCTCTCCCCTCTCTCCTTTCTCTCTCCTCTTCTCTCCCTTCTCCTCTCCTTTCCCTTCTCTTTTCCTCTCCCCTGTCCTCCCCCACCCTCTCATTTTCTTGAGGATTTCTAGTTTCATTAGATTGAGAGATCTATGTCTTTTTTCACAACTTTACTTTTATGGAAAATGTTTTGTGTAATTTCATATAGTGGTTTCTTAATTGTGGGTGAGGATAAGGGAGAGAACCAAGAACTCAAAGTTTTTTTTTAATGTAAAAAGAAATTGTTTTGAATGTAACTGGGAGAAAATATTAAATAAATTTAATAATTAATAAAGAAATACCCAATTACTGGAATCCAAATTAATATGGAAAGAATGAAACTGACAAGTAAGTTCATACTATATACATTTTTTAAAAAAAGAAATAGGAGTGACCACACCTATGATTTCATCTGTGTAAAGAACTGCTGTGGAAATCCCATCAATAAATAACCAGCAGCAGCTCATCTTTAACATATTCTCAGGATGTTGCATGGAGCATTAAAAGGTTAAAAAAAAGTAAAGTTCACATAGCTACTATGTTTCAGAGGTAGGATTTGAATCCAAATCTTCCTAACTCGATTGCTCTTTGTCTCTTCCCTGCCACACTGTCTCAGTAAATTACAAAACACAATTTCGTTAAGGAATCAGTCCTGTATAGTAAAAAATTACTGGAGTGGCCTTTGGGAATCTTGGGTTTTCTTCTCAGCTTTGCCATTAGCTACCCCCAGAGAAATCAATACTTTGCTGTACTTGCTATTGCTCACTAAACCTTTTTTTGTTTACAGTTTGATCTGCAAGTGTTTCATTTTATTCCACTCTCAAAACTGAGCTCCCAGACAAGCCAGACTTGATTTCACCAGGTCTAGATTACCCAGCTTTTCATCCTTTCCTCTAGCTTTCCATAAATCTCTCCTTAGGTGATACTTTCTATATGTGGGAGTTTCTGATTCTTTTTTAGAGAAGCTACATTATGTTTTTACTCTTATGTTAATTAGTCATTAAGCATTTATTAAATACCTCTTATGTGCCAGGCACTATGGTACATTCTAGGGATACAAAAGAGGGCCTCAAGGAATTCAGAATCTTTTTTTTTAAGTAGTATTTTATTTTTCCAAATACATGTAAAGATAGTTTTTAATATTCAAACTTATATTTCAAATTTTTGTCCTTCTCTCCCCCTTCCCAGGACAGCAAGCAAACTCATATAAGTTAAATATGTATAATTCTTGTAAACATATTTCTATATTCGCCATGTACCAGAAAAATCAGATCTAAAGGAAAGAAACCATGAGAAAGAAAAATAAACAAGCAAATAAACAACAACAAAAAGGTGAATATACTATGCATTGATTCACATTCAGTCTCCATAGTTCTCTTTCTATATGCAAATGGCACTTTCCATTCCAGTCTATTGGAATTGCCTTGAGTCACAATCATTGAGTAGAACCAAATCCATCACAATTAATCATCACATAATCTTGTTACTATGTACAATTATCTCCTAGTTTTTCTCACTTCACTCAGCATCAGTTCATTAAGCCTTTCCTGACTTTTCTAAAGTTATCCTTCTCATTTCTTACAGAACAATAATATTCTATAAAATTCATATACCATAACATATTCAGCCATTCTCCATCTGATGGATATCCACTTGATTTCCAGTTGACACTACAAAAAGGGCTGCCACAAACATTTTTGCACATGTGGGTTCTTTCCCCTCTTTTATGATCTCTTTGGCACACAAACTAGGAGGCAGTACTGGATCAAAGGGAATGCAGAACTCATAATCTTATGGAAGAGGCAACATGCACATTTACCATGGACTTTCAACCATAATGTTATATCAGATTCCTTTGAACCCTGGAAGCATCTAGAACCATGATACATACTTGTTTCTTGGACCTTGATATTTTATCCCATTTTGAGATAGCTAATCACAAATTAGATTGCCATTTACTCTCATTTCAGTTGCTGTTGATATGGCAGTTACAAAAGATAGCTTTTCAAAGCTTACGATGCATTGTAAAGTCATGGGTTTTCTGTTTCTCTTTTTTCAGCTTTCTCTATTTTAAAGTATTTCTAGAACTTATCTCTTATGTAGTTCTTGAATTGAGAGCAAGGCAAAGTGCAAAGAAACAAAAATTGCTATTTGATTTGCCAGCATTTTGAGGCTGCTTGTGGGAAACAAAACTACCCTGGATTAGATTTGTAAGAACAAGTTAGAATTTAATGATAAAAGGGAAAATAAATGCCCAAGAAGCATGATAGGATCCAGTGAAGAAAGGGAGGATAACATAAATCCTTTAAGACTCTCTAAGTAGAGAGGAAAGGAATGGGATTTGAGAAATACAGGGAGAAGAACAATGAATTTGTCTAAATAGTGCATGGCACAGATTAAGCACTTAATAAATGGTTGATCTAGAGCCAGAATTGCTTTGTTATTGTTCATTCATTTCAGTCGTGTACAACTCTTGGTGACCTCATTTGAGATTTTATTAACAAAGATACTAGAGTGGTTTGCCATTTCCTTTACCAGTTCATTTTGCAAATGTAGAAATTGAGACAGAGCTTAGGGACTTGTCTAGAAAGTGTCTGGGACCAGACTTGAACTCAGGAAGATGAGTGTTCCTGACTCTAGGCCCAGCATTTTATCCACTGTGCCATCTCATCTAGCTGCTGAGTTCAAATCCCATTTCCCCTTACTATGTGTACCTACACAAGTCAGTTTCTTCACCTGTAAAATGACGGAATTGGACTAGTTGATTTTAGATGTCATGTGAACCATGGAAATGGAATAAAATCCTGTACCTGCTTGCTAACTTTCTTTTTATTAAGCAATGAAACCTTGATAACTGCCAAAGCAGTCTAAGAACATTGAAAACATTGTACAAAACACTGTTGTTAAACGTAAGTCAGAAGAAATCCATGTTTTGTGAATTTTGGATTTTGGTTATTCTCTCAAGGTCGCTTCTGTCTCTGATAAAAATAAAAATCATCTTTGTCAGCAGTAAGAAAGTTTTGAGTACTTCTAACCTATGTTAGATTCAGAGACTTTAAAGAGATTATAAATAATGTCTTCCCTCAAGACGCTTCTGAGAAGACAGGATGATCATGGTCTTTCACAGAGCAGAAAAACATAAGTTTATAATTTATTGATATTTAACTTACTCTTTAACTTGCTCCACTAAAGTACTTTTATGATACCTCTTTGGGGTAAGAGATGATCCCAAGTGCTTGAAGGTATTATGCCAAGTGGCTTCAGGCACTAGGAGGTCTCACCAAGGTAAATGAAAAAGCTTCGTCTGCAGTAAGCTATTCCAGCTAAGTTTGGAGAGAGGCTCATTATTAAAAAGCTAATTCCAGGGAAGAATTTTTTTGTTTTACTTTTTTGAAATAGCAATTCATAAAGGTAAGGGTTTTAGTCTGTGTCAGAGAAAAAAGAAGTGTCTTGTTTGGATGAAATCACAACTCTTCAAAGTAACACTAAGTTTTTTTAACTGGCAAGTGCTCCTAAAGCTGTTAGGACAGAGGAGTAACCATAGAAATATTAGTGATAAAAAATAAGAGCAGAGAAATATTTTGTTTCTTGATTTCCAATGTTAGCATTGAACTTCAGCTCTAAAATGCAAAGGATGACTTTTAAAACATGATGTTGTTAGAAATCTTAAAGATTCTCAGGAGAACTTTTTAGAATTCAGCTCTTCTAATGTATTATGCAAATAAGATATAGGCTGACTCCTTTTCCAAGGCTGATCTTTTCTTCTACTATCTGACAGAAGAATGACAAATATTTCACACATTGAAGAATAATAAAAAATAGAAAGAATCCAGTGGTTACCTCTTGAAAGAAACCCCAAAATGAATGCTTCCAGGAATGTTGTAACCAAATTCCAAAACTACTGGGTAAATGAAAAAAAAAAATGTTACAAACAGTTAAAAAGAAAGAATTCAAGAACTATGGAGGCCACAAGCAGAATCATATAAGATTTACCTGGCATGATATTTAAGAAATAGAGATCTTGGAATATATTTTGGGAAGCAAAGAATCTAAGATTTAAAAACTAGAAGGAACAAGCACAGAAACTGCTGTTCTGGACCTGATTATCATCCAAATGGAGGAAATGGCTCATAGGATCATAAATGTGGAACTGGAAGTGACCTCAAAGGCCATTTCAGTTCTGTTTGCTCATTTTACAGATGAAATTAAAACTCAGGGTTAAGTTGCTCCATTTTCCCATTGTAAGCACTTGGTAATTGCTTGTTGTCTCTTCCCTTGTCAAGAGTCATTGCCTAATTATTTAGTGTGAAGAGAGTGTGACTAGACTTTGACTCCAAAACAGTGGGAACCTTAGAGAGTAAGTAACTAATGCTCTCCCTTAAGATGAGAGAGACAGACTAAGTAAGCAAATCTCCTATACCTCTAAGTATCCATCTTTTGGGCCAATTTTTTTCTTTTTATATTAATTTGGTTTTGATGACTGTTTTATATTAAAAGGTTGAAAATATTTTAAAACAAGAAAGCAAAGTTTTAAATGAGAAGTAAAATCATTATATTTCAAAGATTTCTTTTTCCATTATCTGATAGTTAGGAGAATGATATTGGTTATAGAAAATAATATGCCCTTAGTCATCACATTTATATAGTTTATATGTTGTATGATGCTTCAGATATTTAATAAGATGAGCTTCCTTGCCAAAAAGTCTTTTTACAATGCACTTACTCTCTTTTTGACCCAGTTTTCTTCTGTGTAAAATGGGGATTTAAAACAGCATCTATTTCTGAGGGTTATTGTGAGGATAAAATAAGATTATATTTGTTACATATTTTAATATTTTTTATTTACCCCAGTTATATGTAAAATAATTTTTCACATTTGTTTTTAAAACTCTGACTCTCTCCTTTCCTCCCCACCTCACCTTATTGAGAAGGCATATATAAAATTATGCTAGACATTTCCATAAATGTCATACTGTGAAAAAAAAATAATAGTTACCTGCTTCCCCCCCAAAAAAAAAATTAATAAAAACATTTTTAAAGGTTTTTTTTTTTTTTTTTAAGATGCTTCAATCAGTTGTTTCTCTGCTATGAATAGCATTTTTCATCATAAGTCTTTGGCGTAGTCTTGGATCATTGTATTGCTGAAAATAGCAAAGTCATTCACAGCTGATTGTCCCTCACCATTACTATTACTTTGTATACAGTACATTTCACTTTGCTTGAGTTCATGCAGAACTTTGCAGGTTTTTCTAAAAGCATCCTGGTCATTATTTCCCATAGAATAACAATATTGTATCATAATCAACATATAACTATTTAGCCATTTGCCAATTGATGAGCATCCCCTCAATTTCCAATTTTTTCTCGTGAGAAAAGAATGATTGTAAATATTTTTGAACATATTTGTCCTTTTCCTTTTTTTTTTTTTTAATGTCTTTTAGGATTCATGCTTTGTAGTGGTGTTGTTAGGTCAGAGGAAATGTATGATTTTATAGCCCTTTGGGCATTGTTCATAACTGGGAAATTGCTCTTTTTTATATAAATTTTTACATTTGAAAAATGAGGGCTTTATTAGAGAAACTTGCTTCAAAATTATTTTTATAATTACTATCGCTAACTATATTTCCCCCTTTTATTCTCTTTGTAATTTAACCTTATGCCTCCTCAAAAGTGTTTTTCTCCCAATATGCTCTCTCTTATATCACCCTCTCCCCTTCCCATATATCCATTATTTCCCTCCTACTTTCCTACAGGGGAAGATAGATTTCCATATCCATATTGAGTGTGTATGTTATTTCCTCTGTAAGCCAATTTTGATGAAAGTAAGATTCACTCATTCCTCTTCTCCTTTTTTCTTCCTCTCCCCTGTAAAAGGCAGATAATTTACACCTTTTCCACCTCTTTCTTTCCCTTTCTCCCAATATATAATAAGTATTATCCTCCCATATAGAAATGTAAATAGATAAACCTTACAAAGTTCCTTAATATTTTCCTTTTCTGATTACCTCATGTTTCTTCTGAATCCTGTTTTTGAAAATCAAATTTTCTATTCAGTTCTGGTCTTTTCATCACAAATGTTCAAAAGTCCTCTATTTCATCAAACGTCCACCTTTTCCCCTGAAGGATTATATTCAGTTTTGCTGGATAGGCAAGTCTTGGTTATGACCTTAGGTGCATTGCTCTCCAGAATATTATATTCTAAGCAAAAGCTTGTGTTATCCTGACTGTCGCACCACTATACTTTAATTGTTTCTTTCTGGGTGCTTGCAACATTTTCTCCTTGACCTGAGAGTTCCAGAATTTGGCTATAATATTATCAGGGGTTTTCATTTTGGGAGCTCTTTCAGGAAATGATTGATGAATTCTTTAAGTTTTTATTTTACCCTTGGTTCTAGAATATCAGGACATTTTTCCTTGGTAATTTCTTGAAAGATAATGTCTAAGTTCTTTTGTTTGTTTTGTTTTGTTTTGTTTTGTTTTGATCATGGTTTTCAGGTAAACCAATAATTTTAAAATTATTTCTCCTGGATCTATTTTCTAGGGCAGTAGTTTTTTCAGTGAGATATTTCACATTGTTTTTCTATTTTTTCATTCTTTTGGCTTTGTTTTATTGTGTCTTGATTTCTCATTAAAATCATTACCTTCCATTTGTTTAATTCTAGTTTTTAAGGATTGTCTACAGTGAGCTTTTATATCTCCTTTATCATTTGGCCAGATTTACTTTTTAAGGCATTCTTCTCATTAGCTTTTTGAATTTCCTTTGGCATCACTCATTTCTTCCAAATTTTTCCTCCACTTTGCTTACTTGAGTTTCAAAATCCCTTTTGAGCTCTTTCATGGCCTAAGATAAAGTCTTATTTTTTCTTGGAGGCTTTGGATATAGGAACTTTGATTTTGTTATCTTTTGAGTGTGTATTTTGATCTTCCTTCTCATCATTTAGTCAGAATCTTTTTTTATGTTCTGCTTATTTTTCCATTCTATTACTCAGCTTTAATTGTGTTAAAGTAGGGTGTTATTTCCAAGCTGAATAGTGCAATGTCCCAAGTTTCAAGGGTTTTCACTGTTTTCAGAGATCCTTCTAGGGACCTGTAGAGGGGGATCTAAAGTTGGACAAAGCAACTGAGTCCTGCCTCAGTGCCAACAAAGAGACTGTTACAATCTCCCTGTGCTTGGCCATTCCCTCTGCCCCAATGCTGCTTGGGCTGCTACTGATTCAAAGCCCACTATGGTTGCTGGGTCCCCTCACACTCTAGTGTGACAGACTTTTCTGTCAACCTTCTAAGTTAGCCTTAGCATTTGTGGGCTGAGAGGTCTGGAGAAAGGCCCCCAGGCTATCTTCAGCTGGAAAATTTCTCCACTTATCTTTTTGTGGGTTCTATCATTCTAATATTGTTTAGAGTTGTTATTAAAAGTATTTGGACAGGTTTAGGGGATAATTCAGGCTAGTCCCTGGTTTCGCTCCACCTCCAAATAAAATCATATTTGTAAAGTGTTTTGCAAATTTGAAAATGCTCTATAAATATTATTATTGTTATTATTACACAAGGTTAGATGAGAGTAATTATCAATAATTATCAGTTATATAAAAGGGGGGGAATAGAAAAACAAAGACAAAAAAGGAGAACAAACCCAATAGAATATCTGGGAATATTCAAACTATATAACCACAGATTTCCATTTCAAGAAAACATATATAATAATAGAAGAGATTATAATTATATTCATGATTGTCCATCCTTTTTTTGTTTATTTATAGTATATTCTTTTGCTCTTTGCTGTGCACTTTTACTTTATTCTTTTTTTTCCCTTTCATCCCCTTCAAATCCCCCCAGGCAGGCTACAGTTAAGCATGGTACTTGTATATATACATATATGTGTGTGTATGTTTATTCACATCAACCCATCCACATATATACATACATACACATACGTATACATACACCATGTAAAACATATCTAAAACTATTAATATGGCTGGCATATATTACAAATTTCCTTCTTGATTGAATCTTTAAATTTGACTTTGTCTGAGGTCAGTGATTATTAACCTTACCTTTTTAAAAGTAATATAATTTTAAATAAATAATACTCCTTATCCTTGTAGTGTTTATGTATATCTCTTATTCTTTTCTTTGCTGTTTTACTTTAAATCTACTCCTTAACTTGCCTTGCTATTACTTAACCTTCCCCTACCCATTAATTCCATCTTTATCTTCTCCCCCCACCCTTTCTCTCTTTAATCCTATTCATTTCTCATAGTTTGTCCCACTGCCATAAATCTGTACATTTCTTTATACTCTACCTTATCTTATTCCCTCCCCCCTTATTTATTTATAGATTTTGAAAGGTGCCTTTATGGTATATGTGTATAGTGTTTCCTATTTAGCTTATTCCCCAAGTGAGTAGGTTTTCAGAACTACCAGCCCTCCTCCCCCCTTTTCTTCCTCTCTTTCTTTCTTTCGAAAAGAAGAATGTGAATTAAAGTTCTGAGATTTTATTTTACATCCATTCAGTTGGCAAAGAGCAAAAAAAAGATAAGAAAAATGAAAAATGATGGAGGGGCTATAGGAAAATAGGTAGATTGATGCACTTTTAGTGGACCTATGAATGATTAAGCCATTCTTAAAATCATTTTGGAGTGATACACTAAAACTTAGTAAATTATATAGCACTATTGAGTTTCCATCATACCCAGAATTCAAGGTTAGTGTAACATTAGGAAAAATACAGACAAATCTCACCATATTAATAAGAAAAAGTTTTTTAAAATCACATTATGTAAATGCAGAGGGGGCTTATGACAAAGTACAATACCAATTCCTGTTAAAATCACCTAGAAGCATTGGGACAGATATTTTTTTATACAGTCAAGGTTTCTAAAACTATGATCCAGCTGTATAATGAAGAGAAATAAGGAATTTCCACCAAAATTGGGGATAAAGCAAGGGGTGTCTATGAAAGGAATGAACATAGGCAAATAGGAAAGAAAACCACTTTCTTTTTTGCAATGATATAATGTGTTTACTTAGAAAACCAAAAGATTCAATTTAAAAAATGAAACAAACTAATAAAGTAACAAGATATATGATGAAGCCACAAAAATCTGCCTTTCATAAATTATGCTAACAAAACTAGTACAAAGAGACAGAAAAATCCAATCAAAATAATTGTAAACTCTATAGAATATGTAGTTTTTTGCAGTTAAGACACACGTGATAATTAAATGAATATGACTGCAAAGCATTTTTTATATATAAAACAGGACTAAATAATTTAAGAAATATTGATTACTTATGTTTGGGTTCTACCAATATAATAAAAATTATAATAACCTTACCCTAAATCAGTTTTGCATTTAATACTATGCTAATACAACTATGAAAAGATTATTTTAAGAGCTAGAAAAAATAATTCATCTGAAGGAACAAAAAGATCAAGATTCAAGAGGAATAATGAGAAAAACAGCTAGGGAAACAAACAGTCGTATATCTCAAACTATACCTGTAAAGCAATATTTATCACAACTTTTTGATACTAGTTTAAAAAAAAATAGAAAATTCTGTCATCAGAACAAATTTTCCATGCAGCATAAAAAAATAGAAAACATGATATGATGTTTAACAAACCCAAAATCCTCAAATACAATTCAACAACTTATGAAAATATTGAAAATCAGTTTTGCAGAAATTAGATATGAACTTACATGTTATACCATATACCAAGACACACTCTGAATGGATACATGCCTTAGATATAAAAGATCACATATATGATAGAAAAATTAGAAGAGCAAGATTCGAAATACTTTTCACACCTATAAATGGTAGAAGAATTCATAACCGAATAAGTGATAGAAAAGATTACAGAAGATAAAATTTTGATTGAAATTTCTAAGTTTTTGTAACAGTAAAATGCAGTCAGAAAAAAAAAATCTTGGCAGTAAATTTATCAAAAATCTTTATGGAACTGATTAAAATCAATAAGAACAAGCCATTTTCCAACTGATAAATTATAGAGTGTTATGAACTAGAACTTTTTAAAGGAAGAAAGGCAAAATGTGATCATTTATATCAAGTTAATTGTTCAAATCGTGACTACGTAACTACGTAAATGTAAACTAAAAACTACTTGAGGTTCTAGTGCATACCCATCAAATTTACAGAGGTTGCAGCAAAGTTAAAATGATAGTAGTTGGAGGGACTGGGAAAAATAATTCTGCTAATGCTGGTTAATAGAGCTGTAAATTGGTCTAATCATGTGGAACGTAATTTGTAACCATACCAAATATTTCAATGAAATGTGCTTGTTCATTGCAAAAAAGAAAGGAAAGATACACAAGCACACAAAAATGTTTATTATAATAGTTCTTTGTTATAACTAAGAACTGGAAAGAACATAATTGTCACATCAGTTGAGGAATGGGTGGTTTTAGAGAAAATGGACAGACTCTTATATAAATTAGTTAAGAATTGTATAAGCAAAACAGATCAATTTATACAATACCAACCACATTGTAAAAAAAAATAACTTTGAAACTCTTAAAAGTTGTGTTCAAGGCAGTTACCAAGTCAGGTTTCACAGGATTGTAGGAACATACTAATTTTGACAAAAGGCGATAGACTCAAAATGCAGAATGCAAACATTTTTTCTAGATTGGATGTTTGGGGTGTTTTATTTTTAACTATTTTTTAAAAATAATTTTGCTTTTTTAAAAAAATTGAAGGGAAAGGGAAAGGTAGACAAAAAAGAGGAGGCAGATTTGAAGCATTTTTTTTAAATGCCAAGAGAACAAAAAGAAGGCCAAAAGGCAAAAATAAGATGAACAGCTTCGAAAGTTATGCATTGAATTTATCTTATACCCAAAAGGACCATACTTCTGTGCTACCTTATATAAGGAAGTACTTTTTTTATTCAAGATTTGTTCAGTAGGGAAAAAAAATTAAAAATATTTGTCGATGAAAAATGGGAAATGGACAGTAAAATGGCACCAATGCTAATTATGATTCACACAGAATTATACCTAATATGGATCTGTTGCTAACATCAAAAAAAGCCATGAAATCACTTTAGCAAATAATTTACTTACTTGCCAAGTGGAAGGAGACAGTGGCCAAAGGTAAAACAACTGCTTAAGAATATAAATTCATTTGCAAAATTTTCTGGGAAAACATAATGAATGATTATGAACATTATCATCTCTTGAAGTGGAAAGAAGCAACAGAAATAAAAGCCAGTTTAAAGAAAGCTTAGCAAGAGATTCAGTTAAATGAAGTCATCCCAGAGACATTTAAGAACAAGAAATAGAAAAAGAAATGAGAAAACATCTGCAAAGATTACTTTAACAAATGTTTTCACTTTTAAGGATAGTGAACTACCACACTTGTACTCTTAATACCACAGTTTCAGATATGTATGTAGGAGAGAAAGAATTGGCATTAAAAGGAATAAAAATGGGAGAAGTGGCCAAATTGGACCAAATGTATATAGGGAAAATCTGTACCGTAAGTGATACAATTGTGAAGGCATTGAGGGATCAATGTGCAAGATATCTAAATGAATGCAAAGTCAGGGGGTAGAAATCTTGGGTCTTATTACTACTTTTAAAAGGCCACAGAGAAATAACATTAACAACCACCACCTTATATACTTCGTTTTTCATTTGTACAAAATCTTTTTGAAAAAGTCTTTAATACATGAATTGAAGGCGTTTTTAGTGAGAGTATCAGGAACAAATGGGTTTTCCAAAGCTACATTCAGCAGTCAGTTACAATATCTTGTATCATTTACCATTTGACTGAAAGCTGTAGAGAATATAAGATTCCACTATAATTACTATTTGTTGATTATTTTCTCTTAGCACTTGTTTCAGTAGAACAAAATGCTGCCTTAAATGCTCTTCTGCAAAAAGAACCCCAATTTTTCATATAAGCATCAAAAATCATTCAAAATTCTTTGTAAGGCACAGCAACAAAATCCATCAAGAGCATGAACAAGAGTAGTATTGTGGATGAGTTGTAAGCCATATCATTGGTGGAAATTCTAAGTCAGTAAGTTTACATATCCATTTGAATATTTAAGAGTGAAGAAGATAGAAGCTAGTACAAATAACCAGAGGTGAATATAAGAAGAGTGCTTTTGTAACTAAAGATAAATGAGATGTTGAGATCACCTAGCAAACCTAAATGATATCAATCACTGAGTATGTACTAAAAGCCCAGGATGTTCTGGACACTAGGGATACAAAAGCAAAGTCCTATTCAGAATGAAACAAAATGGCCAAAAAAAAAAAAAAAATCTAAATAATTTTATTTTTTTAACACTCCTTCTGTTTGGGAAGGATTAGGGTGTGTGTGTGTGTGTGTGTGTGTGTGTGTGTGTGTGTGTGTTTTGTAATCCTTCATTCAGACTAGTTCAGTGCCTCTTATTTCTAGCAGTAAGAAATACCATTTATTTAAAGTGGAAAATATATTTACTGGCCTCTTCCTCCCCTGTTCTCCTACAGTGTATTGTAGTACAAAGAGAGGCCTTTATCTTGAAATGGGAATAATGATTCTTATGTTTTTATATCACAAAGTTGTCAGGAGAAGGAATCTTGAAAATCTCAGTGTTATAAGAACATGAATTCTGTCTTCACTAGTTTCTTGACATTCAGGTGATTTCTCCCAGCATAAAAAATAAACCACGGTTCTCCAGAGCTGTGTCAACAGAGCACAACACTGGGGGTCTTGTCGGCTAGAAGGCATTAAACCCAATATTGGGGAAGTTCAGCAAGGATATTACTGGGTTGACTTCATTGTATTAAAATTTCCTGGCAATAATTCTTTGCAGTTTGCCTGGTAAATCATTAGCTGGGTTATGGTCTGTTACATGTGAAGATTTTTTTTTATTCTGGAAATTTCAAATTTATAGTGATAGATTCTGCCCTCAAAAGGAAGCACGAGATTTTCCCTTACCATTTTCTGAAGAATAGATAAAAGACTTAGTTGAATGTGAATTATATAGTGGTAGCTCTGAAAAGATCCTCAGAGATCTCACGGACTCCTATGGGAGTCTTGTAAAACCTACATGAAGAATATTTTTAAATGCATAAAATAAACATATAGTATTACAAAGATAATTGTGTTGAAATATAGTTGCCATTTTTTTTTCCTTTAAAGAAAGATTAAGTTAAAGACTCTTGATCTAGCCTCATCAAAGAGGGCTAAAGTAATGTGTTGACTAAAGCACTAAATTTGAATTCAGAAAGAGCTGACTTCAAATCTTGCTTCAGATACTTTATGGATTTGTGACTCTGGGTAAATTACTTTTCCTTTGAGGTTGTTGTGAGGAATAATAAGATAGCATGTTTTTAGAACACTTTTTTTTACACTTTAAAGCATACATAAGATTATGTATTACTGAGGCTTAGAAGGGAAGTTTCTTGTTCATGCTTATATGGTCAGTGTTTGATCTGGAACTAGAACTCAGATTTCCTCATTCCCACTTATTATAATAACCTCTTATTCCTGTTATAATAAAAAACAGTAGATACTATTCAAATGAACAAATCCTCAGTTCTAACCTTTTGGACACTATTCCCTCAAAGACTAAAATAAAACTATCTCTACCTTCAAAGACTTTACATTTTACTTGGGAATGGGGGAATTCACAAATTAAAGACAGGAAGGAATATTTATCAGTCAAATATAATAAACATTTATTAAGTACTCTCTGGGTTCTAGGCATTCTACTAAGTGCTTTACAAAGGCCTAGAAGGGGTCTTCAAACTTTTTAAATAGGGGGCCAATTCACTGTCCCTCAGACTATTGGAGGGCTGGACTATAGTAAAAACAAAAACTTTGTTTTGTGGGCCTTTAAATAAAGAAACTTCATAGCCCTAGGTGAGAGGGATAATCATCCTCAGCTGCCACATCTGGCCTGAGCATGGTTTGAGGACACCTGGCCTAAAGGGTCTGCTTTTGCACATCTAAGTAGATACAAAGAATGTCGATTAGTAATAAATCATTGTTGATTTAATATACTATACCACAGGGTTTTTATCTCAAGACTTGTTCACATCTATCTAAAACCATCGGCAAGCATCATATGTAAAGGGAAAAACTAGAACTATTCCAATGAGATCAGGAATGAAACAAGGTGGCCCACTATCACCATTACTATTCAATATTGTATTAGAAATGCTAGCTTTGACAATAAGAAGAAAAAAGATTAAAGGAATTAGAATAGGTAATGAGGAAACCAACACTTGTTCAATTTAACTTTTTTTTTTTTTAAATCACTGACTTGAATAAAGACTTAGCAGATTTTAGAAACAAATAGCTTATTGAATGAAAAAATCAAGATTTAAAAAGACCTGAAAGATACATTCAGACTAATAAGGTGCAATCTAACAGATTCATGATAATGTCCTGTACTTACATTAAAAAGTCAATTACTTAAGAGCTGTTCGATTGTTTTTCAAATTGTGTCCAACTCTTCAGAACCCCATTTAGGGTTTTCTTGGCAAAGACTTGTGTTCACAAGTATTTACCTTATATTAAGGTGATTCAAGATAACCAGATGAGTAATTTGGAGAAAATTCACAATTCAGGTTTCAGGCTATAAGCCTCTTTGGGTTGTTTTTTAATATTTTGGTACTCAGAGGATAGAGGTTAGGCCTTGAATCAGAAAGATTCATCTTTCTGAGTTCAAATTTGACTTCGGATACATGTGTGTGACCCTGGGCAAGCCATTAGCTCTATTTATCTCGGTTTCCTCATCTGTAAAATGAGCTGGAGACTATTATCTCTGCTAATAAAAACCCCAAGTGGGGTCACAAAGAGTTGGACACAACTGAAAATAACTCAATGACAACAGCTTCAGTACATTTAAGATTCCATAGTTTTACTGATGTGGATAGCCTCTTTCCTGATTCAAGTCACAGTTCCCCTATGTCTTAGTAAACAGTCAATATCAGTTGCTATGGCGGAAAAAATCTCATCACCCTGCAGTCAAACCAGTGACGAGCCTCTCCAAATTTAGTGAGCCTACTCTTTGGATGCCAGACGTACTGTACGCTCTGCAGCCAGACTCATTCTCAAGGCCTTTCCAGCTTAGCACACAACCTGCCAGGGTTTGTGATCCCTTGGCATAGCAGTCAGTCCCAGAGCCACCTTTATGTCACATTGGAGCATGAGACTTTAGAAACTCATTTATAAGGATAGAAAAGTTGCACTTCCTTGCAAATCTTAATGCCAGAGAATAATACCCAAAGTTGAAAGTGTTGCTTCTCAGAAGCAAATCAGCATCTGTTTTGTAAAAGGGAGGGCCATCAGAATATATAAATGTGTATGTGTGTGTGTTTAAACATTCACTATGAGGATTCATAACAAAAAACAGACAGTCTGAAAAAAACTTGGGGGGGGGGTGGATGACAGAGGCTGTTTCTAATAAAAGAGATTGATACAGTTGTTTTAGGTTTTTTTTCCCTATTTAAACTATTAAAGGCAACAATTCTTTTAGTGATTGAAAAATTGTATTGACCTCATTAAAAAAAAATCACATTTTGGTCCAGCTATATTTAATGGAAACATTAGTCAAGTGACATATTTTTTGAGTTTGATCATTTCAAGCCATTATTTATTGGAAAGCAAATCTGAGTATGTACTGGGGTGGAGAAATAATAGAGTATTAATGGAGGAGAGGATAAAATGGAAAGAGTGGGAAATGGAAAATGCATATATAAGGTACTAACCTAGTGGAAGGATGCACAGTCCAAGCTCAGGCTTTCCAGTTATTTAAAAAGAGCATCTCTTTGCTCTTCTCTCTGTTGTCTAGATTTTGCTTACAGTAGACACTACTTGAAGAAACCAGCTTTGATGATCCAAATCTTAGAATTTAGAAAGATATATTTTTCATAAGGCCAGTTTGGGAATATGTTTTTCTTGCTGTGTATCTGTTAGAAAAGTTTTCTTTTCTTTTTTTTTTTTTTTTCCTGCTTTACTTTCCTCTTCCCCGGGGGAGGATGAGAGAAAGAGAAGAAGAAAAAAGGACTTGTTAATTTAAAAAAATAACAATAAATTGAGTTTTGTTTTGTTTTTTTTAAGAAGAAACAGAATTCTGGGATGGAAAAGAACCATAGATATTCTAGTTTAACTAGAATTAGTTAACTAGAGTTTACTCCTAGTTAACTAGTTTAACTTTTTTATTTCACATAAAAAGAAACTGAGACCAAGAAAAGTAAATTGATTTGCTTCAAATTACACTATTGGTTCAGTGTTTGATATGAGACTAAGCCCCAAGGTGTCTTGATTCCTAGGCTAGTGATTTCTACTATAGCAAGCGAGAAAGAAAGCATTCTAGTCCTCGTTCTCCTGTTTGCTCACTTGGTGACCTTGAGCAAATTATTTCATATCTCTTAAGTTTCTTCCTTCAGCTGTAAAATGAGGTGATTCTTAGATTGTCTTAGCTCATAAGAGTTGTTGTGAGGATATAGTTAGGTAATGTAAATAAAGTTCCGTAGAAACCTGAGCAATTGTTGGCATTTTTATTTACGAGTCTGCTACTCTGGTCCTAAATTGTATACAGTCAAATAACTCCCTATCCCCTGGAGTCCAGATCACTTTCTGCTTAAAAAAGAATGTTTGTCTTGTTTGAGCTAGGATGTGATTATTTTGATAGATTTGTGATATCATTGAATGTCCCAAATCCCTCCAGTGTTACAGACTGCTGCCTCTCCTGTGAATCCATTGATGATGTCCTTTCATAAATCTTGTACAAATTATCCACCCAAAATTCTGTGTCTGATTATGACAGTTCTTTCAGTTCACATTTGGGGCTGTTTGGAACAAAGCTTATTCTGTCTTGCATAACACTAACACTGAAGTCTTTGCCCTAAATTGTTGAATTTTATAAAATTTTGTTTATCTTTATGTTTCAGATCGTCCATGGATTTGGAATATCCCCTATGTTAAGGCACCAGACACCCATGGAAATATGTGGGTTCCATCATGAAAGCAGGCTGAAGTAGGGAAGTCAGACCAACACAGAGCTTAGACTGGATTCTTTCTTATTCTTGGGTATAAAATGACACACACAATGCCCATTTAAATAAATAAGTAATTGTTTGGAAGAGTATTGAACAAGACAACTTGAAGAAAATATGTCCAAGAAACTAAAGGTTGGGGTTTTTTGTATGTATTATTATTAAAAATATTTTAATTCATTTTATATATATTTCACATTTACACAGTTCACTTACACATACATTTTGAATCGGTGCTTAATGTTAAAGTAAAAAACAAATTTAGATTTTAAAATAGCCTCAATGTTGTCTAAGCAAATTTGAAACCAGTTATTTATTGTTTCTATATTATGTTCCCACTGTCCACTGTGAAAGATGCTGTTTGTACAACTGAATCTCCTAACAAATAAATAAATGATAATTTAGTTAAATTGTTTCTGCCAAAAACATTTTATCATCCTGCATTCTCCAGGAAGGTTGCCTCAAATGTTGTTGCAAATATTGGTGGAATTTACTGCTTTGTAATGTGACTTTGTTATTATTGTCAAAACCAATCTGCTTATTTGACACACTTACAGTAGCTGGTCGTCACCCAATCCCTGTATAAAGCTGTAATCCTTAATCCTTTTTGTTCTTTAGGCTGGCTCCCACTCAAGCTCAAGCAGTTCTCTATCTGCCTGAGTTAATACTGATTCCTGTTTGGTTTTGTTAGAGACCTCCAGTTTGGCAGCTAAGACATCTGGTCCCTTATATTCCTAATGATCTAGTAAGGGTCACTCATCAAACTGTGATTATACAGTTTAAAGCTTTGTGGATATTTAGGCCAGTTCCTTTATATATAAATAGATTGGATACAGATGAACATGTGTGTCTGTATGTGTATACATAAATGTATATACATATGTATATTCAAATACATCAGTATAGACTCAATTCTTATTTGTATTTTTATGTCTTCTTCATATCTGAACATATTCTCTCTCTCCTATCCAGTGTCCCAACCCTTGTAAAAACAACAAAAAAATTGAAAAGTCTTTCTCTTCCCCCTTCACCCCCTGCCAAAAAAAAAAAGCAGTTTAGCAAAACCATCCAAGTTTGACAGTATGAGCATTTTCTAGACCTATAATCTCCCACTACCAGAAAGAATTGAGAAAAGTATTTTCTAAAAAAATCTATTTGGAATAAATGGGTCATAATTATGCAGTATTCAATTAAATCATTTTGTTCTTTTCATTTGTCTTATTGCTATTGTTTATATTCCCACTAACTCCTTCATTTTGTAGATGAAGAAATTTAATTGAAGAAAATCTGCCCGAGGAACTAAAGGTCATGGTCTTTCTTAAGAGGAGAAGTGACTTGTCTTAGGTCCCCCATTGCTAGGAATTTGAATCCACATCTTCTGGTTCCAGATTCAATTTCTTTACTATCACTTCTCACATTAGTATAAGAAAATTGTTGTAATTTTATCTCTAATTTGTGTTCTGCCTCAAGGAAGCTGATAAAGCATTCATTGCTATCTATTTTATATTAGACCTCCATAATCTTAAAAACAGTTAACCTGCCTTCTCTTTTCTCAGAAATCACTCTCTCTCAGCGGTCTTGTTTACCAGCTTTTTAAATGTATTTGTTTTTCTTCTGTGATTCTCAAACATGCTCTACATTTTTCAAGTTGTGTTTTCTATCCAAAAAAAATTAAATAATGTACACAAGATATTTGAGGATGCACCACAGAAAATACCAAATTAACAGTTATGTACATCTTGTTCTACCTTCTTGAAAGGACTGTTCATGAAATGCTGCTATTCCTATAATCACTACTGTTACTCTGCAGCTACTACTGCTGCAACTACTATTACTACTACTACTACTGCTTCTACAACTACTGCTATTACTACTACTATTGCTGCTACTACTATTTTATTACTACTGCTACTACTACTGCTGCTGCTGCTGCTACTACTACTATTACTGCTGCTGCTACTACTACTACTGCTATTATTTTGTTCCAATGTTTTCCTACCTTCAAAAAATCCTAGTGATGCCAGCATCCTTGTGGCTCTGTTTTTGCCCACCTTCCTTTTCATAGGACCTCAATCAGTAAACATTTCTTTGTTTACTATGTGCCAAATGCTGTGCTTAACACTGAGGATACAAAAAGAGGTTAAAAAAAAGTCCCTGACTTCCAGGAACCTATAATCTAATGGGAAAGAATATGCAAAACAGATATATACAAAGCAAACAATATATAGTATAGGAAATATTTTACAGGAAAAACACTAATGAAGACAGGTTGGTGAAGACTTCCTATAGGAGGCAAGATTTTAGTTGGAATTTAAAGGAAAGCAAAGAGGTCACTAGTCTCGCATATGGTGAAAGACATGTAGAGAAAAGGTAACATACATTTTTTAAACAATAATCTACATAGAAGAAATAACTAGTCTTAGGCTAGTTCTCCCATGGGTTCAAGATTTGTTTGATGATAAGACTTTCTTTTTAAACCCCTATTGAAATAATTTGAAAATTTTTTAAAATTGTTTCTTCTTTTCTTTCTCACTACAGATAAAATTGGTAAATCTCATCAAGGCAGCTTCAGAGATGGTTATTGTAAATGCTTTTCTATACGAATAAAGTTAATCTTAGGCACAAGCATAAAAACAATTTTGGACTTGGATACATCATAGTCAGCATGTTTTCATTTCAAACCAAACTACAAAGGACAGACATTCTAGATAACTGATGTATATGAATAATTTTTTTAAAAATAGTAATTTAGGTATGCCTAGGTAACTATTAAGCATGTCTACTTTACTACATTTATATGTGTGTGATAAATCCCTCAATTACAACAGGATTCAAAAAACTGCAGTTTGAATAGATGATCTGTATTTAAAATAATAAAATTTATTGTTTATGACTTGTTTGTAACTATATAATATAAATGGTTTAGTTATATATACTTTATATGACAAATGATAACTATATTATTGTTTAGTGAAGTCCCAACTAAAATTCCTCCTTCAACAGGAAGCTATCTTTAACCCCTATTAATTCCAGTGCCTTCCCTCGATTAATTTTTTTTTATTATCCTGTACATAGCTTGCCTTGTATATATCTGTTAGCATGTCATATCACCTATTAGGTTGTAAGTTCTTTGAGGGCAAGAATTCTCTTTTGACTTTTCATATGGTCAATGCTTAGCTTGATAAATGTTTATTGAGTCATTAAAGCTCTCTACAATGGGAGGAAATAGAAGCTTGTCCCTTAGTTTACTATTCTCCTATTATATGTTAGAATTGGGAGTTCCATCAAACTTAAATTCAGTGACTCTTCCCCTTAAATTTTTTTCTGATGTAGAGCAGATATCAAATGTGGCAACACTCCTGGGTGCCTCAACAGATTAAAATGTAATTGAGAGATATCTAACAAAAAAGATATATAAAAATAATTTTAATATATGCTTTTCTAAGTCAATCTGTGATTCTCAGGGATGCCATATGTTATTCAGTGTCCTTATTTGTATTTGAATTTTGACACCAAAGATATAGAATAAGTCCTTTAACTTGACTTCCCTTGCCATAAAAATGATTAGAAGGGACTTTAGAATTGAAACCTCGATGAAATGAAGACCTGCAAAGAACAAACAATTCTAAGGTCTAATTAGTGGGAGAAACATGGTGTAGAACCCAGATCTTTTTGACCCATGCTCTTTTAAGTAATACTACAGATATTCCTTCTAATACTAAAATTGTGTGAATTAGCTAATTAAAATACATTGATTAAGCAGCTACTGAATGCCAGGCTCATTGGGTCCTGAAGATTAAAAGACAAAAATGAAATTGTCCTTGCCTTCAAAGAACTTACATTCCATTGAGATAATTCTGGTCTTAGAGCCATCTTGTCAAATTTCCATTTAACCACTAGAGCTAAAGGAGAGGAAGAGAAAGCAAGTGTGCAGTCTGAAATACAAGAGAAAATGGGCCGAGGTCAAAGGCTGATGCTGCTGACCACAAAGGCCACAAGGAGGGGATGGAATGCCAAACTAGTGATCATATGTGGCCGAGGGCTCTGGAGACATCGCTGACTTGAGCACTTTAACATCTGCTAGGGGAGCCAGCTGGCACTGTGAATAGAGAGCAGGCAATAGAGGTCAGGAAACTTATCTTCTTGAATTCTAATCTGGACTCACTCACTGGCTGTATGACCCTGGGCAAGTCAACTAACCGTTTTGCCTCAGTCTCCTCATCTGTAAAATGAGCTGGAGAGGGAAATGGTAACCCATTCCAATATCTGTGCCAAGAAAACCCCAAGTGCATCTCACACCTCTCAGATTGGCTAAGGTGACAAAAAAGAAAATAACCATTACAGGGAACATGAGAAAACTGGGACACTAGTGCATTGTTGGTGGAACTGTGAATTGAGCCAAAGCATTTTTGGAGGGCAATTTGGAACTATGTCGAAACGGTTATAAAACTGTATCTATTTTTTGACCCAGCAGTGTCTCTCCTGGGTCTGTATCCCAAAGAGAGCATAAAAGGGGGGAAAGGACCCACATGTGCAAAAATGTTAGAGAATAGCTGAATAAGTTAGGGTCTATGGAGGTGATGGGATATCATCTTCTATTTAAGGTATTTACCTTGTATATAATATATATAATATTTTAAAACCATTTTATTTTTATTTTGAAAATTTTATTTAAAATAATTTTATAATTATTAATAATTATATAAAATATCAAAGTAAAAATTATGAATGGGCTGATTTTAGAAAGACTGGAAAGGTTTACCAGAACTGATGTTGAATGAAGCAAGCAGGAAAACATTGTACATAGTAACAGCAAGATTGTGCAATAATCAACTATGATAGACTTGGCTCTTCTCTACAGTTCAGCAATCCAAGGTCGTCCCAATAAACTTTGATGGAAAATGCCATCTGCATACAAAGAGAGAACTATAGAATTTGAATATAGATCTACATAGTATTTCACCTTTTTTTCCCCTTATGATTCTGACTTTTCTCTCCCAACATCATATATGTAGAAATATGTAAAAAATGAATATGCATATGTTTTTACATGTAACTGGGGAAAATAAAATAATAACAACTTTAAAAGAAAACCCCAAATGGGGTTATGAAGAATCAAATGGGACTGAACAATAGCCAGCTGTCCTCTACAATCCAGACCTGTCTGTTTCAATTGTCTAATATAGGACTTATTTGAGTCTCCCCTGACACAGAGACATTCCACTTTTTAATCCAAGGTCAACCTTCTTTAAATAATCCACTTAGTTTTATGCCATAGTATGGATGTTCTTGACCAGTATAATTTAATTTTTTAATTTTTTTGTAGTTGAATGTGGCACTTAAGTAATAAAGCTTCTCTCCTTGTAGAATTTCTATGAAATTTAGCTTAAGTTCCATTCAACAAACATTTATTAAATTCCTTTATGAGTAAGGCAACGAGGACTTTTTTATTTTGAGGCTTTTGTCATACAAAAACACAAACAGAAGAGTCCCTGCCTTCAATGAGCTTGCATTATATATACAAGCATTACAAGCAGGGTTCTGGATCTGTAATTTCATTGGTATAAAGTTAGAAATAAGTCTTCCTGGCTTCCAGGCCAGCTTTCCATCTTCCACCACCCCACCTCTCATGTACTATACACAAATAAGAGTACCCCAAAATTGAGGGAGAAAGTAACAATGAAAAATCAAGGAAGTTTTCCCACAAAAGCTAAGACTTGAGAGGAAGGCAAGGCTTCTGAGAAGTGGAGACAAAAAGAAATGTACAAGAAGGGATAGAAATAATTTTACAAATGCACCAAGGAAAGATAAGCCAGTCAAAGTGAACCATAAAAATATTTGAAGAGGAGTGTAACAAAATAAGACTGGAAAGTGGGTGAAAGCACATTGTAGAGGGCAATGCTAAATTTAAATGTTTCTTGCATCCCACCGGCAGTGATGAACAATGAAAGACGTTTTTGTGAAGATGTCATGTGGTCAGTTTTGTGCCTTAAGATGAATTGGGCGGTTATAAAAATGGTTTTGGAGAGAGGAGAAATTGGGAGGAGGAATACCAGGTAGGTGAGAAGTGAAAGTGTAACAAATCAGGGTAATGATTGTGGTGAGGAGAGAACTAATAAGACGTGCAGGGCTTGGGGACTTCCATTTTGACCATTTGAAGGATTGACTCCTGGCAAAATCTGGCCCCAGAGAAAAAACCAGGAGCAATGAGTCAATGTTACAATGAGGTAAATTGAGACTTGAAAGGAAAAAGCTTCCTCCACAATTTTAATTTAAATATAATTAAGATAAGAGTGACAGCGACTCTACTGCCTTCAGTATATTTCCCTCCTGTTAGCAGCTGTTAGTCTTCCTCTCCACTTCTTTTTTTGCCCTTATACTAGTTAACAGCAATATATCTTCTCGAATATCCTAATCTAATTCCTCAGCTCCCATGGAGCTCTTTCTCCTCTCCCATACCTCTTTCTCCCTTAGCCAGGATCACTGTCACTCATAAATGCTCCCCTTCTATTTGAAATTTCTCTATTTTATAACTGTCTATCATCCCTTATTTCTCTGCATAATGCACCAGGTTTGAAAAGAGCAAAGGAGAAACAACAATGTGATGTGACTCAGAAGTCTGTTTTTCATCTTCAAACTAACTTCCAATCCCTCCTTCCTTTATATATCTATATTATCACCTGTGCTCTAATTTTTATCTTTTTGTCCATTCTCAACTCTAAAGTTAAGTAGCTCAATTCTATAAAATCTCAGTCCTGTTCTTTGTTTTCTAATTCCTTAGCTATTGTGCCTTTCTTGATCCACACCACAGAACTTTAAGCTCAACTTGCTTTCATTCTCTGCTTTCTTCATGCTTATTCACAGACTGCCGACTGGGGCTGGAGTTGAGGCTCCCACTCCAATTTTTTTGTGTTGTTGACTCCTTTGCAATATCTTGAAACTTACGGACCCCTTCTCAAGATAATGTTTTTAAATGCATAAATAAAATATGTATGATAACAAAGGAAACCAGTTACATACTGAAACAAAGGCTTCATTTTTACCTTGCAAGTTCATAATCAGATCCTCATCACAGTCCTTTTGTAGTCATGGACCCCATATTAAGAACTTCTCAGCTAGAGGAATTTATATAATAGACCTGACTGGGGCCACTACAAATTTGATTACAGTTTCAATTGCGTCCTCATTGTAGCATTTCTTTCTAATTTATTTTCCATCTCATTTCCCATAGATCCCAAACTTCCTTCCTCAATGAACAAAAGAGAGTTGAAAACAGACAAATGAAGAATTTGATGTAGAATATCTCAAACTCAACTTTGAAAAGAATAGGGGTATGAAGATGGGTTAAGAAGGAATTTAACATCAGAGAATGAATAGCTGTGCACAAAACAAACTCTCCCTGATCTTTAAAAAGGAGAGAAAATAGAAAAGCAAAAACTAATTCAGGTCACATCTTACACAGTTGAAGACTGGCTCAATAAATTGTAGTATGAATATAACAAAAAATCATTCCTGTCAGGGGCCGAGACCTAGTCACTGGGAACCTTAACAGAGACTGCCTCTTCCAGCTTCCCCGAGCCGGACGGGGCTTCGGACGTCTCCGGCCCTCCTCGTGGAGATGGGAGGAGGGAAATACCAGACAGAGGAGCCGAGGTGGATAGACGCAACGATGTTTATTGGTGTTACAAGTCAGTGGTGTCTCCCGCAAGCCATCCCGAGTCCATTCCTTTTATAGTCCTTTTCCCTCCACCTGTAATTCATCTAGAGGGCAGGGACTCCTCCCCAATCCCTCCCCGAAGGAGGAGTCCATCCTTTCTGTGCCTCCCCTGCCACGGGCCAGGTTTCACCACTTCAGCGTGGTAATCAAGGAATCCTGGGTTAAGGTGGGTCCTGGCACAAAGGAGTCCTCAACTCACTTCAGGAGGTTCAGGTCCAGGGCCCCTGACAATTCCCCCTTTTTGTTTATTAATAGGTCAATAATCCGATTCAAGGGCTGGTGGAAGGCCTGTCTTAGGCTATGTGGCCTGTATCCATATCCAGTACCTAAATAACCAAGCCCTCAGGGCCAGGAAAAGGCAGGACCCCTGTCTTAGGCTATGTGGGCTGCATCCGTCCCAGCATCTCAGCAAAACCTGCCGGGGTGTGCATCTGGAGAACGGACCCACAATAATCCCGTCATTGGGTGTCCCTGCAGCCATAAGGTATGATGTTCCTGGATCATGGGACCACAATATTCCCGTCATTGGCTCTTCCACAGCAATAACCTGAAATTTATAAATAAGATTATGTTTCCCAGAAATGTCTCCACACCCTTAAATACCATGGAGACTAGAGTTTGTGGAATATCCTTCACCACTAGGGAAGGAGCTACTAAAGTAGAAGTAAAGGTGGCTCTGTTTCTCTTTTCCTTCCCTCCGTCTCAGCTTCAGTGATTGATGATGGCATTTGCTGGATTTCTCTGACATTTCGTAACGGGATCCATTTCTTTTCTCCTTCTCCATTCTCACCTGTAGAGACACAAAGATATCCCCTGCCCCTCACAAGGACCTTGTGAGGGCCATTCCAATTTCCTTTCTCGTCTTTCCACCACACTGCACTGCCCTCCAGGCAAGTCTGTGGGTGTAATCCATTGTCTTGTTTTATATAATTGTCATTTTTAATTGGGGAAATAGTATAAAATTTCATGGCTGGTGTTGTACCATCCTCTCTGACTTGTAGATAGTTCAGAGTAAATACTGCTTTGGCTACTTGTGCTCTAGTCAGTCGTCCAGCCATTCCCCCTTTTTGTTTAATTAGCATGTTTTTTAAAGATTGATTAGCACGCTCCACTACTGCTTGTCCTGTAGGGTTATAAGGAATACCTGTAATATGATGAATGACAAATTCATTTAGGAAGGCCTTAAAGCCTCGAGAAGTATATGCAGGGCCATTATCAGTCTTTAGAGTAAGAGGTACTCCAACAACTTGAAAACATTCTAACATATGTTGTATTACACTTTTTGTGGCCTCACTGCGCTGTAGAGTTGCCATTATAAAGCCAGAAAATGTAGGTTCCTTTCTAGTAAGGAGTAAATTTTGAACTTGTTTAAACAGTTCCTTAATAGAGGATCTTGACATATCCAACTCAGCATCAGCTATGCGTTGAAGAGTATTAGCACAATATAGACTGTCAGTGATTAAATTAAAGGGCTCATGAGGCAATAGCCTCAATGCAAAACAAATGGCTGCTAGCTCATTCTTTTGAGCAGAGGAAAAAGGAGTCTTTATTACTTATAGTATTTTCCTTTCAGGGATATACACAGCAGCTCTATTGGCTTTAGTGGCATCTGTAAACACATTTACACCATCTACTGGGTATTGTGAAAGAGGACTTCTAGATAAGGTTATGGGCATCTCCCTCCATCCCCGAATGATGAGGGGAAGAGGTGAAGAA
The DNA here is from genome assembly GCF_016432865.1 of Antechinus flavipes. Taxonomy (NCBI): domain Eukaryota; kingdom Metazoa; phylum Chordata; class Mammalia; order Dasyuromorphia; family Dasyuridae; genus Antechinus; species Antechinus flavipes. The sequence goes on along the minus strand of NC_067399.1, from coordinate 298,337,691 downwards.
GTGAATGTATGGGAGATATATACCACAGCCCAAGTTTCATATTCTTGAGCTAACTCTCTAAGGACCTCTGGAGGAGTTGATGAATAAATGATTGGACGTTTTCCAAAAAGTTGTACACACCTTTCACTAGCTTTCATTATTATTGTTGCTTGTGATTCTTGGCGGTCTCTTAAACATTTCTTTACTTTGTTTCCATTTACCCACTCTAAAGCTCCGCATGATTGAAAAAGGACAGCAATCATTCCTTCACTATCAAGTATAGTTAACCCTATAGGTTCTTTTATATCCACACGTGTAAGGGTTTGTGAAGATCTCTGTGCTATAATGTCCAGGACCTTTAAAGCATCCTTAGACCATTCTCAGGGTGAATTTAAATTTGGGTCCCCTTTAAGAATTGCATAGAGGGGTTTCATCTCCTGATCTGTTATAGGAATTGAGGTTCTTATCCACTGGATTGAACCTATCAATCTTTGGAAGTCATTAAGTGTCTTTATCTTTTCTAAGGTCATTCTGGGAATTTGCTTAGATACTTGATTCCCATCAATTCTATAGCCTAAATACTGAAAATTCAATCCTCTCTGAATCTTTTCTGGTGCCACCTGAAGGTGATTATTATTTAATGCTATAATAGTTTGTTCTAATATTTCATCTATAATCTTTTGTTGAGGATGTGAAATCAATACATCATCTATGTAATGGATTATTTTTGCTGTAAAATATTTCTCCCTAATAGGGGCAAGAATAGCAGCTACATGTATTTGACACAAGGTAGGGCTATTAGCCATTCCTTGAGGGAGCACTTTAAATTGATAACACTCTGTGGGGGATTCCAGATTAATAGAAGGAACAGAAAATGCAAATTTTTCACAGTCATCTAAATGCAAAGGAATTGAGAAAAAACAGTCCTCTATATCTATTATAACAATTTTCCATCCCCTTGGGATGGCAACAGGTGAGGGTAGGCCAGGTTGAAGTGCACCAAATGGCACTATTACCTCATTCACCTTCCTTAAATCTATTAACATTCTCCATTTCCCTGACTTCTTTTTGATGACAAACACTGGAGAATTATAGGGGCTTGTTGATGGTTCAATATGTTTTTCCTTTAATAAATTTTGAACTATCTCGTGGAGGGCTTGTAACTTCTGTTTTGTTAGGGGCCACTGGTCCACCCATATAGGTTGATTATGTTTTCACCTCAAGGGGATAGCCCTCGCTTCCCAGGTGGCCCCAATCAGTTTAAATGATGACCTTCAGTACTTAGTTGTGCCCCCATACTATTCAAGATATCTCGTCCCCATAGATTTAGAGGAAGCCCAGTCACACAGAGTGGTTTGAAAACACCCTGTCTATTCTCATACTCCCATCTTAAATATCTTGGAGTTGTATATGCAGCCTAGAGACCATCCACTCCAGCTATTGGCTGAGGCTTCTGTCTCTTTTCCCATTCTAAAGGCCAATCTTCCTCTCTTATTACTGAAACATCTCCTCCAGTATCTAACATACCTTCTAAATGATGTCCTTCTACCTCTAATATAATCATGGGACGGTCTGCTGTGATTTGTTGTGCCCAATTTATTAAAGTTCTAGGAGTTATCTTTACATAATTCTTATCTATCCATGAAAGTGGAATGGCCTTTGCTATTTCCCTTTCATATGTTATCTCAATTGGCCATGCATGAGGATTCGTAATCCAGATATCTTTTTCCCCAGGATTTAGTAATTGACTATGTACAATAATAGAAGGAAAATACTTAGACCCGATAATTAAACGAGGATAGTTTTGTTCAATTACTTTTACAGTGACCATGCTCCATGGGGAGAGCTCGATCAGGGGTTCATTTAATACAATTATCTCTCCTCTTGCTTGGTTTGAAAAAGTCCTGCTTGGGGGTGGAATTTGCCGGGACAGCTCATCCCACCCTGGCCTCCCGGTCTCCCGTTTCCCGCCTTCTGTCGCTGTTCTGACCTGCAATATTTGGTAATATGTCCTGGTTTTCCACAGGAACGACACTGTATCCCCTTTTTTGGCTGTCTGCAAGCTGACTTATAATGACCTGACTTCCCGCAATTAAAGCATTTTCCTTTTACAAGGTTGGTCATTGTCTCAGTGAGCATAGCCATAGGATTCTTCTCTGGAATATCTAATAATTTATCAATCAATTCCTCAAGGGTAGGGCTGGGTGGAAGGGCAGCTAAAACTGTTTTGTATTCAGGGTGGAGGCCCTCTTTAATCAATTGTAAAGTTAATTGAGGACTGGCCCCAGTTCTTCCAAATGTACTTTCTACTGTCTCCTGTACTCTAGATATAAATTGTAGAGGTTTCTCACTAGGTTTCTGTTTAAGTCCTGATATTTTATTTGTCCCGTTTTGAACACCCATTTTTTCAAGGGCTCTAGTGTGAACTATCTGCACAGCTCTCAGCACTTGATCATTAAATTGGAGCTGGGCTTCAGGAGTAATCCAATTCCCCTGTCCTATAATCATATTTATGGCCTCTTCAGCATTAGCTATATTCATTTCCTCCACATATGCTCTCGCACACCTTTGTGCATAGGCCTTGAAGGCAACAAATTCTGCTGGGCCTAAAACTGTCTGCATGATTTCTGCATAATCATAAGGAAGCCATGGTGCAACTGTAACAGAGGCAGAAATACACTTCTTTACATAAGTAGAATCTGCCCCATATTTTTCTACAGCTTCCTTCATGTCCTTCAAACATTTATATGGCAATGGCCCTGATGAACGGTACACAGTCCCATCATTTAAAGCTTGTTTAAACACTGGGAACGCCCCAGGTTTTAAACCCCATTCATCTAAATCCACATTCTCCCCTTCCTTTAGGGCTGCTCTCAAACTTGTGGTTAATACACTTTGATATGTACTTCTCTTTGTTTGAGGGGGTCCCATAATGACAAGGTTTTGTCTTTCTCCTTTCTCACTTTCTAATTCTCTAGTTTGCATACTTATGGCTTTTTGTTTACATCCCTCATTGCCTAATTCGCTAGAAAAGTTTTTATGTAGGCTAAAGGGTGTGTCTTTGTTTACTTGTTCTTCCTCAGGTTCCTCATGAAACTTTTCATTCCCTGCCTTTCTTAAGCTATCCCGCGGGTATATTAGCGAGGGATCACAGGTGAAATCATTCTCATCCTTACTATCCATACCACAAAGGGAATCACCCGCCTGGGTCTCTAGAGAGCCTGCAAGCAGTGGGTGTGTAGGATGCAAAACCGCACCCACTACCGTATATATCACAAAATCCTGCTTAGAAAAATAAGATGGGTCTTTTTTATGGTAGGAGGCCATCTGCTGGCCAACCACTCCCCACCGGTCGGGGTCTAAACCGGTGTGCTCTATCCAGGTGCTGACTTGAGATATTTTTCTGACCCATTCCTTACAAGCTTCTATATTGATCTCTACCCCATTACTCTTACACAATTCATACAATTGCCAGGCAAGTACGCCTGCTCCCTGCAGCTCAATTCCGGCTTTCTCTTGATTCTGTCCCATACTTCTGCCTTCTAGTTGAACTATTCTCTGTGTTCATTCAACTAGGCTGTCTGGTACTTCTCAATTGCTGACCAGCAGCAATATGAGGTGAAAGAGCGCAGCACTTACCACTTCCTGGTTCCGCAGCTAGTAGACTCTTGGTCCGACTTCGTCAAGCCCCATGTTGGGCGCCATTTGTCAGGAGCCGAGACCTAGTCACTGGGAACCTTAACAGAGACTGCCTCTTCCAGCTTCCCCGAGCCAAACGGGGCTTCGGACGTCTCTGGCCCTCCTTGTGGAGACGGGAGGAGGGAAATACCAGACAGAGGAGCCGAGGTGGATAGACGCAACGATGTTTATTGGTGTTACAAGTCAGTGGTGTCTCCTGCAAGCCATCCCGAGTCCATTCCTTTTATAGTCCTTTTCCCTCCACCTGTAATTCATCTAGAGGGCAGGGACTCCTCCCCAATCCCTCCCCGAAGGAGGAGTCCATCCTTTCTGTGTCTCCCCTGCCACGGGCCAGGTTCCACCACTTCAGCGTGGTTATCAAGGAATCCTGGGTTAAGGTGGGTCCTGGCACAAAGGAGTCCTCAACTCACTTCAGGAGGTTCAGGTCCAGGGCCCCTGATACATTCCATCATAAAAAATGACAAAAGAGATCATTTCAGAGAATTTTAAGTAGCATGAACTGAAGCAATCAAGTAAGCAAAACCAGAACAATAATTTATACAAAGATAACAAGTTTGCAAATATAATAACTCTAAATGACTTTTAATACTTTGATCCATGCAATAAACAATCCTATTTCCAGAAGATCTATGAGAAAGCATAATATTCTCCTAACAGATATGATGGATACAAGGTATAAAAAGAGAGAGGCATTTTTGGACATGCCATTGTATGGATTCCTTTTTCTTGACTGCTTATTTTTATAAAGGCCTTTTTCTTTCTTTATCTCAGTTATTGGTAGGAGAGACAGACAAGAAGGAGGAGCTTAACAAAACTAATGTCAAAAATAAGGCAACCATTAAAGCTTCTTTTTTAAATGCACAGAACAGAAAAAAACACAGTTTTGAAAGTAATGTGAAGAATTTATTATATATTACCATTTTTTAAAGCAAGTATTAGGAAGTTGAGTTTCAGAGTTAACTCTTTTCGCATTCTGCTGTGAATATGGAAATAATCTTTTTGTGGTGATTAAATTCAGAGTGACTATTTAAAGTCAATAGTCAATACTATAAGCAAATTAGAACAGCAAGGGATAGTTTATCTATCAGATCTTTGGAGAAGAGATGAATTTGTGGCCAAAGAAGAAGTAGAGAACATTATGAAATGCAAGATGATTAATTAAATGATTAACCTTGATTACATTAAAATAAAAAGGCTTTGCACAAACAAAACCAATGCAGCCAAGAAGAGAAGAGAAGTAGAAAGCTGGAAAATTTTTTTATAGTATTACTGATAAAGGTTTCATTTCTAAAATATATAAAGAACTGAGTCAAATTTATGAAAATACAAGTCATTTCCCAATTGATAAATGGTCAAAGGATATGAACGGATAATTTTCAGATAAGGAAATTAAAGCCATCTATAGTTACATGGGAAAATGTTCTAAATAACTTGATCAGAGAATCATAAATTAAAACAACTCTAAGGTAACAACTCACAACTCTCAGATTGGTCAAGATGACAGGGAAAAGATAATGATAAATCTTGGAGGAAATGTGGAAAAACTTGGACTATAATGCATTATTGGTGGAGTTGTGAAATCATCCAACCATTCTGAAGAGCAATCTGGAACTATGCCCAAAGGGTTATCAAACTATGCAAAACCTTTGACCCAGCAGTGCCATTACTGGTCTGTATACTATAGAAATCTTAGAGGGAAAAGGATCCACATGTTTGTAGAACCTCTTTTTGTGGTAGCAAAGAATTAGAAAATTAGTAAATCCATCAATTGGGGAATGGCTGAATAAGTTGTGGTATATGATAGTGATGGAATAGCATTGTTCCATAAAAAATGATGAACAGGCTGATTTCAGAGAGGCCTGGAAAAATTTACATGAACTGATGCTGAACAAAACAAGCAGAACCAGGAAAACTGTATACAGCAAAAGCAAGATTATGTGATAATCAATTATAACAGTCTTGGTTCTTCTCAGCAGCTCAGTGATCCAAGGCAATCCCAATAAACTTTGGGTGGAAAACACCATCTGCATTCAGAAAGGGAGCTAGGGAGACTGAATGTAAATCAACCCATGCTTTTCTTTTCTTTTCCTTTTTTTTTTTCTCTAAGAATTGTTTCCCTTTTGTTTGGATTTTTCTTTCCCAATATGAGTTATAAGGAAAAATTTAATCTGTTATCTGGCTACATATGTAATCACTTCTCCATTGTCCCTTGAAACATCATGTTAGTCTTATCACTGGTTGAATAGATTTCTTGTAAGCCTGCTGACCTATCTGCTTTATACCTGAGCTAATTGATGGTATAGACTGTTTATAAGTCCTCATCAGAACTATAAAGAATTTCTGATTAAGATTGCAATGTGAAAAATCCTAGAGGAACCCAGGTCTCCTTCAAATATTGCAGCAAAATTCTAAAAAAACAAACAAAAAACCCCCAGAAAGAATAAGAATAATATATATGTGTATACATATATATATATGTAAACATAGACATACATGATTTTTAAAATATTTATTTATTTATTTAATTTTTAATAGCTTTTTATTTACAAGTTATATGCATGGGCAATTTTACAGCATTGACAATTGACAACCTTTTGTTCCAATTTTTCCCCTCCTTCCCCCCACTCTCTCCCCTAGATGGCAGGATGACCAATACATGTTAAATATATTAAAGTATAAATTAAATACAAAATAAGTATACAACACATATATGATTAAAAAACAGTTAAAAGTTGCTCCAAAAATATCACAAAATGTGCTAGGAACTTTCGGATACAAGTCAATGGAGGTAAGAGTCACAGCACTAAAGGGGCATCCCACTCTAGAGCCTAAGGAGGAATCAAAGCCATTGAAGCACCTGGGTAGCACAAGGAGACCTCCTACCAATACAATTGACAGCATTCAGTTGAGACATGTCAGGGCCTCAGATTTGAGAAGGTAATTTAAGAATATTGGACTCCCTAAGAAAAATGTCAAAATAGAAATGGATATCTTATTTCAAGAAATTATTCAATAAAACTAGCTGTATCTATTAGAAACAGAGAACAAAATGAAAATAGAAGGAAATCACTGGTTACTTCCTAAAAGAAAACTCAAATTGAAAAGATAACAGTCAAAATCCAAAGTTTACAGTCTAAAGGAAAAATATTACAATCAGACAAAGGAGTTTGGCTAACAAAACACTATCATCAAGATCACGAGAGAGTTCCAATTATTATAAAGTAGAGAAATTATAAGATATAATACTCCAAAGGACAAATGATAAAGGCTTATAAGCAAGGTTAACTTAATTGGAAAAACTGAGTTTAATACAAGAAAGGTTTTTTAAATGGGCCCTTAACCCTTTAAACATTCTTAATAAAAGACCAGAACTGAGTAGGAACTCTTAAATGCTAACTCTAGAGACAAGAAAAAAAGCAGAAAACTTAGGTTACAGAAAGGGCTAAATCATAAAGCACTCTAATAGGGGGAGAAGAATAAGTGTATCTTCAGAACTCTACTGGTCATCAGTGGTGTTGAAAGACAAGCATGGTATGATTCCAGATTATTGATATGGAAAAGAAGAAAGAAAATAGAAAGCTATCCATGAGAAGAAGAAATTTACCATGTCTCATAAGTAAAGTATGCAAGAAGAATATACAAACATGGAGGAATGAATAGGAGGAAAGTATATCATAAACATAAAAAGGAGGGCAAAGTCAGAAAGGAGAAAGTCACAAGTAACACAAACTTTAACTTTGGAAGGTGGATGACAAAAGAGGATAAAAATGAAAGTGAACTAGGTGAAGAGAGGAACAGTAAGGAGTAAGATCAAACCACTTTTTGTAAAATCAAACCACTTTTTTGTCTACCATAGATTTGTTTTGTTTTTCCCCACAGATTACTAATGCTGATTTTTTTCGTTCTCCACTTTCTTCTAAATTGTAAAAAGGGAGATACAGAGTTGTCCAGTATGGTAGAAGAGAATATGATGGATAGAAAAATATTATCAACCAAAGGCATGAATGGGAATGAGATGAACTCACCCACAAAATAGAGGAGGGAAGCAAAATGCATTAGAAAGCAGAATCCAACAGTATGTTGTTTAAAACAAATATTCTTGAAACAAATATTACAAAGAATAAATGGGAGTTAGTGCAGAATTTGTGACACATTCAGAGAATTTTGAAAAACAAGGCAGCCAGGTGCACAGTGGATAGAGAACAGGCTTTATCAGGAGGAACTGATTTCAGATGAAGCCTCAGACACTTGACACCTGTCAACTGTGTGACCCTAGGCAGATCACTTAACTGCAAAAGCTCATCAACAACAAAAAAAGACAGGGATATTAATCAAGATCTCAGATAAGGCAATAGTAAAAATACCACATACTTAAAAGAGATAAGCTAGAAAAGACATTATAAAAATGTACCATAGATAAGGATCAATACTTCACAAATATGCACTGGATGGCATTTATGTCTTGAAAGAAAAATTAATTAAATTATTGTGAGAAACATATAATAAAGTTATAACAGTTGAAGACTTGCATGTGTTCGTTGCAGGCCTACAAAAATTTAACAAAAAGAAATGATGAAGTAACAGACTACAATAGAATTTTTAAAAAATTAGATGTGATCAATTTCTACTGTCAAATTAATGTTATTTTGTAATACTTATTTAGTTATTTAAGAATAGTATCATTCCTTGTGAGATAGAGAGCCATCTGTAGCCACAGAGTGGACTGTGGGAACTGAGTGTGGATCACAACATAGCATTTTCACTCTTTTTGTTGTTGTTTGCTGGCATTTTATTTTATTTCTCTTTTTTTCTTTTTGATTCGATTTTTCTTGTGCAGCAAGATAATTGTATAAATATGTATGCATATATTAGACTTAACATATTTTTACCATATTTTATATTGGACTACTTACCATCTAGGAGAGGGGATGGGGAGAAGGAGGAGAAAATTAAAACACGGGGTTTTACAAGAGCTAATGTTGAAAAATAATCCATGCATATCTTTTGAAAATTAAAAAAAGCTTTAATAAGAAAAATAAATAAAATCGCTTTAAGCTCTAAATCTAAAAAATAAAAATAAAAAAAGAATAGCATTATTTGCTCAGATGTTGAGAAAGTGCTGTGGATGTCCTGTAGCAGCAATTTATGGTTTCTTGCATATGGTTTATTATTCCTTCCTGTGCCTGCTGTAAGTCCTACAAGCAAGTCAGACACATTTTGCTCTTGCCCCTGTTAGACCCCCTGTTTACCTAGAGTGAAGTATACCATATGTGTGAAGAATAAAGAAACAAAATCTTGACTTCTGATATGTCAGGAGTCACCTTCGTCATCTCAGCAGTTCTAATCCTAATTCCTATGTGCTAAATTACCGTACTACCCATTGGTGGCTGAGGCTTAGAAATAGAAGTTGGGCCTATCCTTATAATTGAGTCAGGCAGTTTCTCCATTACCTGGAGATGTGTCCTCATACAGCTCAAAAGGCCTTTTTGGATGGTTTTCAAAGTCCATCTGAGCACATGAGAATTATGTACAAATATAGGAGAAAGTGATCTGGAGAGGATGTCTCAATGAGGTGAGGGAAGACCTTCTTTCTTCTCAGAAGGTTACCCCACTGGGTAATCTCTGAAGGTCATAAGATTTTTGGTTTTCTTTTTCCTAACACCTTGAATTATTTAGTTCAGGAAAGCTCCGTATTTCCTGCTATTATCAATGTAAATGAAGACTTTTAGACATTTTCTTTGGGATAATAGAGTTACAGATATGCTACTCAAGAACTCCAGCATCTTTCTCTTGAAAATAGCACCAAAATACTAGTTCTTTGGATATGAGAGATTTAATCCCATATTTGTTGGTCAGACTGAGCTTCCACTCTGACCTGGAGTGTGATGTTTGAAGTTCTCCAGTGTGCAATGGCCACTCCAGTCCCCCAAAATCAAGATTTCACTACTTTTTTTAGGATCAATAAGTTACTGACATTCCCTATCCTCAAGAAGTGAAGGAGGTCATCTTCATGCTGGCTACCATTTCCTACCATTCCTTTCTGACCCAGAATTGAGAGTGTAAAATTAGTTTCCTTGTCTCCTCAAGCTTCTCCCACACTACCTTCCTTCCCTGCTTCACTGCACGGAGTTTCCAAAGTTAGTGGTTTTTAGAAAATAAAGTTTGTCTTGCTTAAAGAAATTTTAAAAAATGTAAATTCGAATAGAAACTAAATAATTTAATCCTAACTAATTTATGAGTCAAACAAATCATAACAATGGATGATTCGATTAAAAAAAATGACAATCAAAAAACAAAATAGTAAAGCTTTACATATATAGCCAAAACAGTCTTTGAAAGAAAAGGTATTTCTCTAAACAGTTTCGTCAAATAAAAACAGAAAGAACAGATCAATGAATTAGTGTGTATCTCAAAAAAAAAAAAAACACTAGAAAAATAGAAAATAAAAAACCCAAATAAATACTAAAATATTATACAAAAAGTAAAGGGATAAATTTGGTATCTTAAAACTTAAATTGATAAAATTTGAGCTTTTTAAAAAAAATTAACAAAATAAACAAATGGTTAACTAATTCAGTATTTTCAAAATGACAGGAAAACTAAATTGCTAAAATGAAAAAAAAATTCACAATAAATGAAGAGGAAATAAAAGAATAGAAACTATTTTGGCCAGAGAACTAATAGCTTAAATGAAATGGAAATTACAAAAATATAAAATGCCTTTAAAAAGGCAATGAAAAATAGATTACTTGAATAAGCTAATCTCAAAAAAAAGAAATTTAAAAAGACACAAATTACGTTCCAAAGAAAATAACTCCACAATTTGAAGGATTTGCAAGTCAATTCTATCAAGCTTTTTAAAAAATAAGCTCCACATAAATATTTGCTGTTTGCACAATATGGCTAGCTCAATAGAGTTGTGCTTTCTTTAATAGAGTTGGAATGCTTGTCAGTTTAGTTCGAGAAAGGACCTCGGTGTCTGGTGTCTTATCTTCCATGTGATCTTGAAAATTTTTCTAAGACAATTCAAATGGAAGCTGGCATGGTGTTGATATATTGTCTGGATTTCACAGATCTACAACAATGAAATCAGTACAAAAGCTCAGGAGACCTTCAATTCAATTCAATAGATAAATGTTTAAAAGGAGAAATCCAAGCTATCAACAATCCTATTGGGGGGTGTAAGATCTAAATTGCTACTATTAAAAATGAAAATTAAAATATATTTGAGGTTTCACACCATACTTAGGCACACTAATGCTAGAGCTGTGAATTAGTCCAGCCATTCTGGAAAGGGATTTTGAACAGCAAATTGGGCATGTCTTAATACCTAATGTTACCACTACCATTCTTATATCCATAAATTGATCAAAGAAACAGGAAAAACTCATATAATACCAAAATAGTTAAAGCAATTCTTTTCATAGTATCCCATAATTGGACACTAAGATAGTATTCTCTAATTGAGGAATGACTATGGCACACGGATATGATAGAATATTTTCTGTGTCATAAGAAATGACAAAACAGTTTTAAGAAAAAACTGGGTAATGAAATGAACCAATTACACCCAGCAAAAGAACTCTGGGAGATGACTGGGAGATGTAGTGGGAGATGAACCACTACATAGAATTCCCAATCCTTCTACCTTTGTCCACCTGCATTTTTGATTTCCTTCACAGGCTAATGGTACACTGTTTCAAAGTCCGATTCTTTTTGAACAACAAAATAACTATTTGGACATGTATACTAATGTAGTTTTTAATTTATACTTTAACATATTTAACATGTTTTGGTCAACCTGCCATCTGGGGGGGAGTGGAGGGGGGAGGAGGGGAAAAATTGGAATAAAAGGTTTGGCAATTGTCAATGTTTGTAAAATTACCTATGCATATAACTTATAAATAAAAAGCTATAATAAATAAAAAAAGAAAGAAAAACTGGGAAAACATTTATGAAGTGATACAAAGTAAAATGAGTAGTATCTAGAAAATAATTTTAATGACAATAAATTTTTTGAAAAATTAACTTTTAAAGATTTTATAATCTGGTCAATACAACTGCAAAATATGAGTTCAAAAGAATGAAGATGAATTTACTACCCACTTCCTAATAGAGAGAAAATGACTTTAAAATGTATAAAAAGATATATATTTTCAGATATAGCCATCATGGGAATTTGTTTTGCTGGATTATGCAGCTATATATTAAAAGCTTTATTTTTAAAATTTGCTCTATGAAGATATGATTTTTAAAAAAGATTGTGTTACACATATCTGATTAAAAACAGCAATATGAAATTAGCCATTAAATGTCACCTTAGAATTTAGAACTGGGCTATGAAATAATTGGAGAAAAAGTTAAAATCACAGAATATTGGGACTGTAAGAAACTTTGAAGAGGAGATTACAAACTGGATAGAGCATTGATTAGGAATCGGGAAAAAAAAAAGGGTTCCAATTTTCAAGTACTTATTGTTAGACCTTGGGCACATCATTTAAACTCTCTGACCTCAGTTTTCTCATCTGTCAAATAAGGGCAATGACACCACCTTACAAGACTGTTGTGAGAACCAAATAGAGAGCATTTTGCAAACCTTAAAGTGTTTTTATATATGTCAGTGATCATTAGCTATCATTTTACATTGGAGGAAATTAAGAGTCTAGATAGAAGTGAATTGTCAGAGTAGTCAATCAGTGGAATAGGTTAGGATCACAGGACAAAATAGGCAATGACTATAGCAATCTAGTGTTTGACAAACCCAAAGACCACATCTTTTGGGATAAGAACTCACTATTTGACAAAAAATGCTGGGAAAATTGGAAATTAGAATGGAAGAAATTAGGGCTTGACCCACACCTCATACTACATACATAAAATCTAAATGGGTTCATAATTTAGACATAAATAGTGATATCATAAGCATATTAGAAGAACATAGGATACTTTACCTCTCAGATCTGTGGAGAAGGAAGGAATTTGTGTCCAAAGAATTACTGGAATTGAATACCAGATAGATAATTTTGATGATATTAAGTTTAAAAGTTTCGTACAAAACTAAGGCAGACAAAATCAAAAGGAAAGCAATAAATTGGGAAATCATGTTTACATTTAAGGGTTCTGATAAAGGCCTCATTTCTAAAATGTAGAATTGACTCAAATTTATAAGAATCCTAGCCATTCTCCAATTGATAAATGGTTAAAGAATATGAACAGAAAATTTTCAGATAAAGAAATTAAAACTATTTCTAAACATATGAGAAGGTGCTCTAAATTACTATCAATTAAAGAAATGCAAATAAAAATAACTCTGAGATACCACTCCACGCTTGTCCGATTGGCAAAAATAACAGGAAAAGACAGGATGAATGTTGGAGGGTATGTGGGAAAACTGGGACACTGATGCATTGTTGGTGGAATTGTGAACAGAAACAACTATTTTGGATCCAACAATCTGGAACTATGTTCAAAAAATTATCAAACTGTGCATACCCTTTGACCCAGCAGTGTTTCTACTGGGCTTATATCCCAAAGAGATCTTGAAGGAAAGGGACCCACATGTGCAAAAATGTTTATGCCAGCACTTTTTGTAATGGCTAGAATCTGGAAACTGAGTGGATGCCCATCAGTTAGAGAATGACTGAATAAGTTATGGTAGATGAATATTGTGGAATATTATTGTTCTATAAGAAATGATCAGGAGAATGATTTCAGAGAGGCCTGGAGAGACTTATAGGAACTGATGCTAAGTGAAATGAGCAGAACCAGTAGATCATTGTACATGGCAATATCAATATTATACAACCATTAATTCTGATGAAGGTGACTCTTTCCAACACTGAGATGATTAAAGTCACTTCCAATAATCTTGTGATGAAGAGAGCCATCTCTACCTAGAGAGAGGAATGTGGGAACTGAATGTAGATCACAAGATAACATTTTTACTCTTTTTTGTTGTTATTTGCATTTTTTCTTATTCATTTACTTTTTTTTATCTGATTTCTCTTGTGCAGCAAAAAAATTTTATAAATGTTTACACAAATTGGATTTAACATATATTGAATTGCTTGCCATCTCGGGGAGAGGGTTGGGGAAAGGAGGAGAAAATCTGAAACACAAGGCTATGCAAGGGTCAATGTCGTCAAATTATCCATGCATATGTTTTGAAAATAAAAAGCTTTATAAAAAAAGAAGTGAATTTTCCAGATCATACAATACATTAGACAAGATGAGGACCCTTAACTCCATTTTCAGTTTACTGTAAAATATTGGGGCTGTTTTCAACTTAGCACATTTTTCTACTTTGATATTTTGTATTCTTTTGCATATGACATTTTAATTTTGTTTTTGTTCTTGAATTGAACATCCCAGTTTCAACAAAAAACTTGGAAGGAAGAAGAAACAAACAATAAAAAAGAATTGATCAGTTTTTAGGAAGGAGTCCTCTTTACTGTGTTGGAAGAATGAATGGAATTGTGAAGTTTCATAGCAGTATAAGTATGAAGGAGAGCTGATAATTAGCAAAAGTAATAATGATAATATTTATGTAGCATGTTACTAATTCAAAGTGCTCTTGTATGCATTATTTGATCTTCACAGCAATCTTGAGTTGGGCAAGTATTATCACCTCCACTTAACTAATGAGGAAACTGAGATGCAGAGAAATAATTTACCCAAGCATGAGATTAGCCCCCAGGTTTCTAATGTCAAATCCAATGTACTTTCTACCACACTACATTACCTTTAAGCTGTAATGAGTATGAATAGTTAGAGATAAAATTATCAATTGGGTCCTTTATAGAAATTGTATTTTTAAATAGATAGTTTCATATTAGATTTCTTTATACAGACATAATTTCTATGTCTGAAGATAATCCTATTAAATGTCTATAAGTTACAGAATTTATTATCATTATTAGATCTATAGGACTTTCCACTAAAATAGCAACCTACCAGGCATTTATTGTTATATTATACTTTGGTCTAATTTCTCTCACTCTCTTTATAAAATGTTTTTGGTAGTCAAACTGGCTGATTCTTCAAATAGGAAATGAGGCCATAGAATTTAGTTTTCATAGAATTCAAAGATTGGAAGAGCTCTTAAAATTCCTATAATTTGATTCTTTCTTTTTACAGATAAGGATGTTGGAACCCAAAGAAGTCAGGCTTCATATTAAGTAGTCATAATCATATAAAATTAGACTTGGACAGGACATTAGGACATAGATTGCTACAATTATAGCATTAAGACCTTGATAATAGTATATTCCAACTATTTTATGTTTTATCCAAAAACCTCCTTAGAGTTCTCCCATTCTCTAAAAATCTTTCATCTGATGTACCATTAAGCAATAATCCTATCTCTCTTCCTTTTTATTTCCAAATTTCTTTCTACACACATTATCTTCATTCACCTCCCACTCACTTTTGAATCTCTTGTAATCTGTCTTCTGATTTCATTTTTGTTCAGTTGTTCAGTCACATCCAACTCTTCCTGACCCCATGGACCATAGCACATTAAGTCCTTCTACCCTCTACTTTCTCCCAAAGTCTGTCCAAGCTCATGTTATTTTGTTCCCGGTGATACTTTCTATCCATTTCATCCTCTGTGGTCCCTTTTTCCTTTTGCCTTCAATCTTTTCCCCAAACAGGGTCTTTTCCAGTGAATCCCATCTTCTCATGATGTGGCCAAAGTATTTAGCTTCAGCTTCAGAATTTGACCTTCAGGGAATAATATGAATTTTTAAATTATTGACTGATTTGATCTCCTTGTTGTAAGGGATTTCATTACTCATAAAATAGTTCTGTCCAAAATGATGTATAATCTAACTGCTAAATCCAATGGCTTTTTTCTCAGTCGTCCTTCTTGACCTCTCTGTAACTTTTAACATTGTTAACTATTTTCCCTTCCTCCCTGAGCTTCCTAACATTGCATTCTATCATTTTTCTACTCCTTTAACACTCCACCAGATCTGAATAACTTAGTCCTGGGTCACCTTCCTCTCTGTACTCTATCAGAACTGCACCAGCTTCCATAGATTCAGTTTTCAAGTATGCATGTGATTTCTATATCTACATATCCAGCTCTTATATATCTCAAGTTCTGATCTCCTATCAGCCACCAGCTATTGGCTGCCACGTAACACAAACCTGTCCTCAGCTAGATTACTAGCTGTATAATCCAACTCAAATCACTTTGTTTGCTTCAGTTTCCTCATCTGTAAAATGAGGTAGAGAAGGAAATGTCAAACCACTTCAGTATCTTTGCCACAAAATCCTTTTAAAAAAAAAAAAAGGGTAGGGGTTGTAAAGGATCAGATGCACCTGCAATGGCTGAACAACAAACTGGCTGTTGTCCATCTCTAACTATATGACAGTCATCATCAGGTACACAGTACATTCGGACTTTCCTAGTATGGGACAATGAAAAAAGCAAAGGGATCCTGTGTGCTAAATTCATTCAAATCCTCGCTCACTTCTTTATTTCTAATTTTGAGTAAATCACTTAACCTCTCAACTTCAGTTTTCTCATCTATAAAATGAAGATATTAGACTAGTTATCCTTAAGGTCCCTTCCAGCTCTAAAATCTAAAAATCCTATGATTCTCCCAAACTGTACCCTTTTTTGAAATTCCTTATTTCTATCATGGATACTACTATGAAAACTCATGTTAAGGATCCAAAAATTATCTTCAATGCTTCATTATCCCTTGATTTCTCCAATATCCAAGGAATCCTGCTGATTGCATAACTCTACAATATGTCTGAGATCTGTCTCTTTTCTATTTATACAGCCACCAACCTAGTTCACAATCATTATAATCACCTCTCATTTTGGTTATTGCAGTGGCCTTTTCTTTGACTCAGGTATCTATCCTCTTCAACCCATTGTACACATATATATCAATGTGTTCTTTTTTTCTCAATTGTATTTTATTTTTCCAAATACATGTAAAGATGGTTTTCATCATTAATTTTTGTAAGACTTTTGTGTTCCATTTTTTTCTTTCTCTTTCCCTTCTTTATCTGCCCTCTCCCCAAGACAGCAAACAATATGATATAAACATGTGCAATGCATTTAAATATATTTCCCATATTTGTCATTTTGCACAAGAAAAGTCAGATCCAAAGGGAAAAATCATGAGAGAGAAAAAGAAAATGAAAAAGTGAAAATACTGTGCTTCGATCCACATTCAGTTTCCAATCTATATTCAGTCTCCATTGTACTCTCTCTGAATGTGGATAGCACTTTCCATCCAAAATCTATTGGAATTATTTTGGAATACCACATTGCTAAGAAGAGCCAAATCTATCATAGTTGATCATTCCATAATCTTCTTGTTACTCTGTATAGAATGTTCTTTTGGTTCTGCTTGCTTCACTTAGCATCAGTTCATATAGGTCTTGTAGGTCTTTCCTAGGTTTTCTGAAATTACTCTGCTCACCAGAATTCCATGACATTCATATACCTTAACTGATTCAGCCATTCCCCAAATGATATGCATCCACTCAATTTCCAATTCCTTGCCACTACAAAAAGAGCCACACATGTGGATCCTTTTCCCCCTCCAATGTAATATTCTTAAAGTGTTTACCTGACTGTGTCATTCCCATGATCAAGAAGCTTAAGCAGTTTCTTATTGATATTAGGATAAAATGTAGCTTTGCCATTTTGATTTTTAAGGTCCTTTACTATCTGTTTCCAACCTGTTGTTTCTCATAGATAATATTTCATCTTCTATTTCCTGCTTTCATATATGTTGTCCTCCATTCCTAGAATGTTTTTTCTATTTACTTTTGAAATCTTTAGTTTTTGCTTTTTGTTTTTTAGTTTTTTACAAAACACAGTCCAGTTTGTGCTTCCTATATTAACCTTTTCTGTTTTGTTGCACTCATTCATTTATTTCTTTTCCCCCCCATTCATCCAACAAATGTCTACTCTGTAAATTCCCTGTTTATAGTTATCTATGTCCAAGTTTTGCCTTCCCTATCATATCCCTTGAGAGCAAGGACCTCAGTGTCATTTGTCTTCGTGTGCCTCACAATATTTTACAAATAGGTGCTCAACAAATGTTTATTGAATGAATAAAAATAAAGCTAATAACAAGTGTGTTTGTATCATTTCTAATCATATTGTTCCACAGTAACCTAGATGTCTTTTTTTTGTGTGCAATTTTAACAGGGTTGTGATTTTATGAAAAGTGGAAAGGAAACAAAGCCTAGAAAAGAAAGTGTTTCTTAGAGAAAAATCCAGAAATTAATAAAATATCTAATTCATTCAACTATGGAAAATTCTGCTTTAATTATTTTGTGTTTGGAAAAATATTTTGTCTTCTATAAATCTTAAAATTTCCTATAGAAATACAAATTATTATTTTTATTGTTATTAAGAAAAACTACCACCAGCTTCACCTTAAGTATCTTGGATAAGCTAAAAAAAAAGCACTTTGAAACTATCAAAGTTATTAAACACTTACTGTATCTAACCTGAAGCGTTAGATACAAGCCAAAGAAATATAGTCTCAGCTCTCAAGGAGCTTACATCCTAATAAGGAAAGATCATATATAAATGGGAACTGAAAAGAGGAAGAAGGGAAGATACAATCCTGGGAATATGGTGGTGAAATCTGAAGAAGGAAGGGTCATTAGTCTGAGTCCTTCCTCAAGGTATAGAAAGAGAAGGCAGCTGAATCATGGCGATAAAGCTCAGAGTGAAGAACTAAAAAGGGGGACTGACGAGGAGATACTGTCCAAAGAGAATGGTGGTGAAATCTGAAGAAAGGATCATTAGTTTGGGCCCTTCTTCAAAATGACGTCAAAGTACTTGTGTTTTTTTTTTCTTTTTGTCTCAAACCCTCTATTGAACATTTGTCAGTGAAAAATATCCTGTCTCCTTGATTTGAAATTATTTTTATCAATTTCATCTATTCACACATTAGACATAATGGGACATATTGGGACATATTGCCACATATTGTCTGATTTAACATGGTGTAGTTAATAGAGCACTAGACTTGGAGTCAGAAAAATTTGGGTTCAAATATCATCTCAGCCACTTATTAGCTGGATAATAACTTGGGCAAATGATTTCACCTTTCTGTAATTCAGTTTCTGCATCAGTATTCTGCCTTAATATATTTGATAGATTCTAGGGTCCCTCTTACTCTAAATCTTTGATACATGATTATGCATTCCTAGAATGGATTTTGTTCTTCCCCCTTATATACCATCCCAACACAAGTCTTATAATGTTGATGAATTTAACTGAAACTTTTCTCACCTACCTGTCCTGTGTAGCTGCTGATACTTTTGACAAACTCTTCTTGGATCTCTCTTTTGAATTCTATGACACTTCTCTCTTCTTGTTCTAAATATGTCTAAAACAGAACTCATTATCTTTCCCTCTGAATCTGCTCATTCTCTAAACTTCTATATTTTTGTCAGAGTCAGAGGCTGTTATTATTCAGTCATGTCTGACTTTTGGTGACCCTGTGGATAACAGTATGCAAAAGTTCTTCACAAAGATATTATAGTGGTTTGCCATTTCCTCCTTCTGTTCATTTTACAGATGAGGAATTGAGGCAAACAGGATTAAGTGACTTGCCCAAGATCACATAGCTACTAAGTGTCTGAGGCCAGATTTGAACTCATGAAGATGAGACTAACTGACTCCATACGCAGTACTACCTAGCTGTCTTAGAGTCAGAGGACCTGAATTTAAATATATTTGGTGCTTACTATCTGTGTCTCCTTGCTTGCTGTTTCAACTTTCTTGGACCTATTTTTTCTCATATCAGGAATTTGAACTAAATGACATCTGAGATCACTTCATACATTAGATTTATGACTTTATGGTCAATCATCTTTCCAAATCATTCAGGTTCACAATCTCAGAATTATCTTCCATCCTTTCTTCTCCTTCACATATCATATCTACTCAGCTGCTAAGTCTTATTGATTCCCTCTTCCCAATAATTCTTACATTTATCCTCTTACCTGTATTCTGGTCTTCTTCATACTTCAACACTTTATTATTTCTCATGTAGACTATTGTAAAAATCTCCTGGCTAGCTAGTTGAGCTCTTATTTTTTCTTTTCCCAATTTAACTCTCCAAACAGCTACCAAAATAATCTTCACAAAGTACAAGCCTGACATTGTAATTTCTCTACTCAAAAATTTTTATTTATTCTCTATTACCTCTAAGATGAAAACACTTACCTTGGCATTTTCAATTCTTTAAAATCTGGTTTCAGACTTCCTTTCTAGAGTTATTTCTAAGTATTCCCCTTTATACTTTCTACGTTCCATTTTTAGCTGGCCATCTTAATGACCAAACTCAAAATTCTATTTCCTATTTCTGCACCTTTGTGCTCACCATCCTTATGTCTCAAATATATTCTCTCCTTCTTTTCTCATTACACAATCCTTTAAGGCCACAGTCAGGTGCTATGTCCACATAAAAACATTCCTATTGCTAGTTGTGCTTTCTTTCCTCCTGACTCCAGGGCTGGTACTCTATTCAATGCACCATCTGGCTGTCCCCTGTACTTTCTTTCCTAAAATAATTTTGTATTTACTTATTTCCATCTAGTAGAGAGAGGGGGGGGGGGGGAAAGGAAAGAGAGAGAGAGACAGAAAGAGACAGAGGCAGAGACAGAGAGACAGAGAGACGCAGAGAGAGAGACAAAAGAGACACACAGAGACACAGAGTAAGAGAGAGACAGAGACAAGAGACAGACAGATAGACAGACAGACAGACACACACACACACACACACACACACACACACACACACACACAGTGTGGGGGGAGTAAACCATGTGGTCCAGTAGATATCAGACACTTACTACCTGTGTGAACCTGGGAAGTTACTTAACCCTGTTTGCCTCAGTTTCCTCATCCACAAAATGAGTTGGAAAAGAAAGTTGCAAATTACTTCAAGAATATCCCAAAGGAGTTTACCTGTATTCTTCCCTTCTGAATCAAAATAATTAAATAAGAATTAGTATCTAAGCTCCTTGAGAGGACTATTTTGCACTTCTGCTTTTGTATGCCAGCACTGAATGCTTGCACATAGCAGGTTCTTAATGAAAATATTGTGTTAAATTAATGAGCAGATTCATATTCTTCTGATGCCTTGTCAAGGAAATCTTTGGAAATTGATGGGCCAGATCAAAGTAGTCAAGGAAGGGGTAAACACAATGAATTCTCACTCCCAGCTAAGAAAATTCCACCCCAGGTCATTGATGTCCTCTGATTTTGGCTCACTATATTGCCAAATCAAGATTTTCACCGTTCCAAATCCCCTCTCCCCAATATGCTGGAGGAACTGTACTCTAATGGAAGGAATGGGCTGCATTTGTGGGGGGCTTTTATGGATATCTTATTTGATCCTCAAAATAACCGTGAGAAATCAGTAATATTATGATCCTTATTTTACCACTGAGGGAGGTGAGACAGCCAGATTTTTTTCCCCAAGGAACTTGTCCAGGTTCACTGAACTGTTTGAGGGAAAATCTGAACTCAGGTTTTCCCGATTGCAGGTCCAGTGCTATTAACAACAACAAAACCCTTAGGTAGCTCTGTGTGTCAGGTATTATGCTAAGCACTTTGGGATTATCATCTCATTGGCTTTTCACAACAAACTAGAAGGTTTTACAGAAACTGAGGCAGACAGAAATTAAGTGACTTCCATAGGACCACATAGCTAGTAAGTGTCTGAGGTGATATTTTAACTCAGGTCCTCCTGAATTCCGCTCCAGCTGTTCTATCCAATGCACCGCCAAGCTTCTTCGGCTAGGCTCTTAAGACACTTAAAACTAGTTGCATGACTTTGGATAAGTTTCTTTTCGTCTCTTTGGTCTTCTCCAGTTTCTTCGTCCGTTAAGTTTTATTGCTAGGGTCTTTTCCGGGGGTGGGGGGTGGGGGGAGGTGAGAATGGGAAGGCAGAAAGGCAGGTCTGTAGGGGACTAGGCGCCCTCTCCCGGCCTAGTAGAGTCATATACAGACGGGTGATCCGCACCACTCCCCCTACTACCTTTCCCATCTGCAGGAAGAGCCCGGCAGGTCTCTCGCTTCTGCCAAACTGGCAAGCACTGCCGCTGAATGAGCCTGCCCAGACCCACGGTTATCCGGACTGCAGCTCCCTGCAGCCGAGCTCACCTCCAAACTCGTGCAGCCTGGATACAAGAGATCTAAGGGGAGATGTGGGGAACAAGCGTTGGAGGTGAGGGGGGGAGGGAGGAAGGAGCACCAGCTGGACGGGGCGGGGTCTCGGCAGCTTCCTCCTACCTCCGAGGGACTTAAGGGGACTTGCAGTCCGTGGGTCTCCACCTGTTGCGTTTCAGTGCGCGCGGGCGGAGGCGGAGTTTGCAGAGGGTGGAAGGTGGAACTGACAGCTCCGTATCTGAGCAAGGGGGGGCGCTAGGCAAGGTGCTGGCGGTGGGGAGTGGAAGCAGCCTGCTGGGGGAGATCCTCGACGGGGAGACCTCCGAGGGGAAGAAGATCCGCGGCTCAGCTGCTGCTTCCAGCTTCCCACAGAGCATCCAGGCACCAGGGAAAGAAGCACCAAGCATCCGACTGAGTAAGAACGAGCAGGGGCATTGCACTCTCATGGAGAGGGTGGGAGGGGGCAGGCCCTGTGGAAGAACCTTTCGAGTCTTTTTCACTGGGGGAAGAAAAAGGAGATAAAGCGATACTGCAGATAAATTTAAAGCCAGCACAGCTGTAGATAAAACAGAGGAAGGTCCGGGGTTTACCCTGGTTCTTCCTCAAGAACCTCTCCTCCCCTAGAGATTGAGCCGTGATTGGGCCCCTCGGGATGCGTTCACAATCCCGTTAGAGAGCTCTGTGAGTGGGAGGAGGTAAGAGGAATATGGGGTTCGCGTTGAGTGGGTCCCTGGAATGGGGGAGAACACAGAATATGAGCTTGTGTCCCATAGTCTTTTTCATAAGCGTCCTTCCTCCCCCCTTTCCTTTTTTCTTTTCTTTTCTCCCTTCTTCTCCCCGGCCCCTCCACCTCCCCACCCGCTCATTTGGCTTCTGGGTATTGATGATGTCTCTCAACGGTTCGAGAGGTGAAAATATTTTCTAGTTCCAGACTTTCTCTAATTTACCTGCTTTTTTGCTATCAGTGGTGGTTTACCAAGCACTAAACTCAGATTTATTCTTTTCTCCCCTGCTCTCTATCTTCGGTGACCTCAGCAGTAGTAGACCCTCGAAAGTCTGTGTTCCGTGGAAGAGAGATTGGGTAGCTCTAGGGTACGAGAGTATTTCTACTGGACAAGAGACTCCAAAAATAGAAGAATCTGAGATTTGAGCAAAGAAAAAGTCAACTGGGATTCTGTGGTGCTGAAGGATGGTGCTGTAGGAAGGATTCTTTTCAAGGGGCGTCAAAACCTGGGGTCATAAGCGCTTAGATCTGAAAGGGACTTTAGAGCCTAACCAGTTATTTTAAGAAGATACTGCTGGGTAGAAATTTCAAATATGGGGGGGAAAAGAAAGAGCCCAAATTTAAGGCAGCAGAGGATGAGACTTTTGGAGATTCAGGAGGGTTGAGGTTTTCCTTTGACCACGCGGAAACAAGAAATCTCCTCCCTACCTCTTGTCACCAAGTGCCAAAAATACTGAGAACACTGGAACTAGGGAGGGGGAGAGAAGGAGGATCTGAAACTGGGTAGCAAAAACAAAGGGGCTTGGGGAAGAGGCAATATTCAAGAACTGCAGCACGTTGGTCTTTGGAAGACATCTCGTGGGGAATGAACTCTGGACCAGACTACTGACTTGCCCCCTAAGAGACAAAGTCACCCTAAAACTGTTGGTCTAAGGCTTTTTTTTTTTTTTTTTTTAAAGCATGCTACGGGTCTGAAGAGAAAACCAAACAAATAAACAGTTCTTGGAAAGTGAATACTACCATGGGCAGCGCCAGGAATCGCGGTTCAGACCGATATTAGCATAAGGCATCGGACCATACCCTCACGTTGTAAAAACAAGTCCTTTTTCATCACTGGGCTGCCTACCCTTTCCATCAGTTATCTCCCGCCCCACTCCTTTCCTGTTACCACAGCAGTTTGGAAAGAACCTGATTGGGCCACTTTTCCTTAAGGACCTTGCCAGCCATGGCAAGTCAAGGCTGCAGCTGCTGTTGGACTTCTGGGCACCTGAACCTGGACAATGTTAGATTCTTGATACTGGCTATCTTGATTGTCCTATACATGCTGTGTGGGGCAGCTGTCTTCTCCGCGATCGAGAGAGCTAATGAGTGCAGGGGAAAGGAATTGTGGAGGGAGAAGTTACTAAACTTTAGCCTGACTCACAATCTGAGCCTTGATGTGCTTGGAGATTTTCTCCGGAATTATGAGGAGGCCCAGTCTGCTGGAATCCGAATCGATGACACCCGGCCCCGGTGGGACTTTACTGGTGCTTTCTATTTTGTAGGCACTGTGGTTTCCACTATAGGTAAGTGAATTTTTTGAGGGGACCGGGTGAGGGAATGGTGTAGCTGTAGAGGAAGTAGAGGAGACCAGACAGTCTGCAGACAGGACAAATTGATGGGGAAAACCCATAATTACCTTATTTTGTTCATTTATTCATTAACTAGAAGACATGAATTCACTACAGGTTGCCTTTATATCCAAAACTATGCTAGTCCCTAGAGATTCAGAGAAAAAGGATGAGATTGTTTTCAGGGGATTATGCAAGAAGATAGATGACTTAGATAGATGACATTATATTTTTTGATCATCTTAACAGTTCTAGAAGGTAGATTAATATGGTAGCACTCTGTTTAAATGAAAAGAACACTGGAGTAGGAGCCAGAACACCTGGATTTGAGTCCAGTGTGACCATTTGCTGGTTGGATGACTTGAGTCAAGTTAATTCACTTCTTTGAACCTCAGTTTTCTCTTCTTTAAAATGGAGGCAAGGTAATTCTTGCACTCACTATTCTGCAGAGCTAAACTGTGAGGATCAAATGATGTAATCAAATGATGTAATGTATAAGAAGTGCTTTGTAATCTTTGAAGACTGTATAAGTGTGTCTTGTAATTATTGTTGATAATAAGAGAATCATTCAGGCTTGCCTCCTGTTCTTGGGATTTACAGAAGCTCTTCTTGTTCCTGGCTTAGTTGTGTGTTACTTAAGGGAAGCGATAACATTCTCAAGAATTTTTTTTAATAATTTAAAAAGTATAGTGGAAATCCTTTATGTTGCTGAAGATATGTTAACCAGCTGGAGCACATGTAGAAGAAGGCACCCAGGATGGTGAGGGGATTGGCACCCATGCCATAGGAAAACTGGCTGAGAATTTAGCCTGGAGAAGAGAAAAATTGGCAGTGAGGAAAGGAAAACATCCAGCCAAGATCTTTGACTGTCGGAAGGCTATCGTGTGGAAGAAGGGTTGTCTCTTGAATCCAGAGGGTAGGATTAGAATAGAAATAAAAAGAAGACAAATTTCAGCTCCAGATCTTTTTAACAGTTGGAGCTGTCCACCAAACTGAAATAAAATAATGAAAGCTAACATTTACTTAGTACTTGCAAAGCACTTTACTATTTCATTTAATCCTTACAACAGTTTTGGCAGGTAGGTACTATTATTATCAACACCATTTTCCAGATGAGAAAACTGAGGCAAACATTGGTTAAGTAACGTGCCAAAGGTCACATAGCTAGTATCCGGCTGATGTTAGATTTGAATTCGGGTCTTCTTAACTTCAGCTCCATTGCTCTTTTACTGCAAGTCTTCAAGTAGAGACAAGAGAGTCACTTGTTGGGGACAGACATTATGAAAGAATTTTTTGCTCAGATTGAAGTTGGACTAAATAACTTCTAAGATCCCTTTTAGCTCTGGTATTCTCCATTTTAGTGGACATGGCTGCATTTTGAGTTCTACTATATATATTTTGAATCACTGATTTTGGGATGGGGGAGAGGAAAGGGAAGCTGTAAATTATACTAATTCCAATTCCAAAAACAGTGGGATGACTGATCTATAATATTAAAATACACAATAAATCATTAATTCCTTGGAATAATAGGCATCATATTCATGTCAGCAGTACATATTCATGTCTGAAGGTCAGAGAACATGGTTGAATGTGCAAATTCACCGGGGAGAAGGAACAAGGAGGAAACAGGTAGGAAAAAGTTTCGAGTCCATTTAAGAGGTCATTTGAAGATTTGTCTGCCCTGTGTGTAATCCATCTTAGAAAACTTCCAGGAGGAGTTGTAGCATAATTTCTGGGAACCCTGATATTGTTAACTATTGATATTCAATTCAATAAATATTCATTTAATGGAGACCAAACTATTTCCTGGTCCTAAGTCCCTGATATTTTTACAACATAATTTCATAATTTTGTGGTGAAAATGTTTTACTGATATCCCTTGTTTCCTTACCTTTAGCCCCAAACTTGACACCACCCTCCCCTGCTCCATGATTTAGCATTTGGGCTGGGAAGCACCACTAACTTTCAGGGAATGAGATCCAAACTTTCAACTCAGAAGCTATTATTTCAGAGCTGGGGCTGCTCAGTAATATCAGGGAAGGGAATGTTTTGCATTTAGTCAATATCCTTCTCACCTCCTATCTCTATTTACTCCCCTGAAATTTTTCTAGGTGACAGCTTTAAAGGTTTGAGCCAAATCTTTTCCTTTTGAATATGTAAGGTACTATGCAAACCACAAATTGCTATATAAATGCCAGCTATCATCATTATTTGGCTAATCATTCCTTGTGTTTTCTATCTTATATAATCTATAGATTTTTTTCCTTGAAGCTTGTGTATATCCCTGAAGCTTGCAAATGTTGATTCATGTACTTTGCTATATTATTTTATTCCCTAGAGGACTAACCTCTAGTCAAGTGAGTGTATTGTTTTCATTCAGTGCTACACTTTCCTGTGACCATTTATCCTATTACAGAAATATTTTAACTCTCTTTAAAAACAGATCCTGTCCTATTACTCCTTGTTATTGTTTTCTTTTTCGACCTGGGGCAATCTCCTGCTTATCAGGATCATATCTAGCTTATGCTTGTATTTATGCAGAACCCCTCAGAATTGCTCTCTACTTGAAAGATAGATGTGATATTGTGGTAAAAGGACATTATAGTCACAGAGTTAGGAAGACCTGATACAAGTTCCATCTCTGGCATGTAACAGCTCTGTGACCTTAAGCAAGTCAGTTTCTTCAGCTGTAAAATGAACTGGAGAAGGAAATGGCAAAAACCATTCCAGTATCTTTTTTAGAAAAAAACCTAAATGATTTGATGAAAAGTTAAATATGACTGAAAATGATTAAACCACAATAAAAATTGTCAAATAATGTTTCCATATGCCAAGCTGGAATCTATCTTTGTAGTTCCTAAATTTACCCTCTGGAACTAAGTAAAAGAAGTCTAATTCCATATTTTCACTATGACCTTTTCACATATTTGGGGACAGTAATAAGATCTTCTCCTAAATCTTTCCTGGATAGTGTGATATAATAGAAAGAATACTGGATTTAGTATCAGAAGATGTAGTTGCACTTAGCAGGACCTTGGATAAATCACTTCTTGGAAGTTCTTCTTGCTCACAAAATTATTATGAGCAAACTGCTTTATAAACTTTAATGTACTAAATAAGTGTGTATTATTATTATTCTCATTACAACTTTATTTAACCAAACCTCATGTGACATTATTTTCAATGTTCATTGTCTATACCAGTGACCCCTCTCTGAATACCCTACCCTCACTTATCAGTTTTAAGGAACTGGACTGTGATTTCACTGGTAAAGAGCTCCTGTCAAGGAATCCCTTCTATCAATTAATGGTCTAAGAGAATTTCTAGGGTTTCTGAGAAGATAAGGGGACTTCTTGTCCTGCATCCCATAGTTATCATGTTTCAGAAGTAACATGAACTCTGATTTTCCTAACTCATGCTTAATATCTATTACACCACCAAAGTCTCTAAACCTTCCCAAAATCTAACCTCAAACATTATATTCCCTTCTAGTTCATAAATCTTATATTAAACATAGTACTCCACGTCAGATTTGACCTGTGCAGACCATTCTTTTCTTCACTCTGGATACCATTTTAATATTTATAATTTTTGTGGTTTAGTCATTTCAGTTGTGTCTTCATGACCCTATTTAGGGTTTTCTGGGCAGAAATTCTGAAATGGTTTGCCATTTCCTTTTCTAGCTTATTTAACAAATGAAGAAAGGTATGCAAATATAGTTAAGTGACTTGCCCAGGGTCACACAGCTAATTAAGTTTGAGGCCAGATTTGAATTCATGAATTGAGTACTCCTTATTCCAAGCCCATTGTTTTATTTACTATATCATCTAGCTGCCCCTGGCTTCCCATCAGGGAAACAAAATCAGGTGCCCTGAATGATAGACTGGGATACTCACCACCAGACAAAAATATAACATATTTTTATCTTTATGTGTTGTTATAATAACAAAACGGCATCAACAACAATAGGTGACATTCATATGGTGATTTAGAGTTTACAATTCACTTTTTATATATTATCTATTTTAAACATCATTATACCTGAAGAAACTTAGGCACAGAAAGGTTAAGTCACTTGGGTGTGGTCAAAAAGTTACTAAGAATCAGAGGCAAGTCTTGAATACAGGTCTTCCTGAATATAAGTATTGTTCTGTATCAACTGTGTCCTATTGCCTCTCATTGCCTCTTGTTAAACTCAGGAGAAAGAACAATAACTTATCACAAAACCCCACAAGGTTATAGACTCAGAAACTCTGAGTGTAACCTAGTGCAGTAAAAGAGAAATTTAAACAGTAATTCAGTCCCCTCAAGGAAAAAACAAAACTTGGACTTCTCTCCATAAGAATCACTTCAGTTGGACTCTTGAGTTCTCATGCTTGGCAAAGTCAATAGGACTTATGTGCTGGTATTTTGGCATTTCCACCAAGGAGTTAATTTCTTTAGAATGTAAGAGTGCAGAAATGTGGAGTGCAGAGCCATATCTTGATATCTGCATACTTGTAGAATAATATGTTGCCTTGAAACCAGCTTTCAAAGACAAATTCAGATCAATGGTAGGAAATTCTAGGACAATGCCCTAGTATGGGGGAAATCGAGCCCTCAGGGAAGGGCCAAACTAACTACTGGCTAGTTTGAGAGTCAGCTAAAGTGTAGCCACCAGGGGGAGATAATTTCCCATTTTGATTTTTCTTTTTTTTAATTTAATTTAATTTTATTTAATAATAACTTTATATTGACAGAATCCATGCCAGGATAATTTTTTACAACATTATCCCTTGCACTCGCTTCTGTTTCGATTTTTCTCCTCCCTCCCTCCACCCCTTCCCCTAGATGGCAAGCAGTCCTATATATGTTAGATATGTTGCAGTATATCCTAGATACAATATATGTTTGCAGAACCGAACAGTTCTCTTGTTGCACAAGGAGAATTGGATTCAGAAGGTAAAAATAACTCGGGAAGAAAATCAAAAATGCAAATAGTTTATATTCATTTCCCAGTGTTCTTTCTTTGGGTGTAGCTGTTTCTGTCCATCATTTATCCATTGAAACTCAGTTAGGTCTCTTTGTCAAAGAAATCCACTTCCATCAGAATACATCCTCATACAATATCATTGTCGAAGTGTATAATGATCTCCTGGTTCTGCTCATTTCACTTAGCATCAGTTCATGTAGGTCTCTCCAAGCCTCTCTGTATTCATCCTGCTGGTCATTCCTTACAGAACAATAATATTCCATAACATTCGTATACCACAATTTACCCAGCCATTCTCCAATTGATGGGCATCCATTCATTTTCCAGTTTCTAGCCACTACAAACAGGGCTGCTACAAACATTTTGGTACATACAGGTCCCTTTCCCTTCTTTAGTATCTCTTTGGGGTATAAGCCCAGTAGTAGCACTGCTGGATCAAAGGGTATGCACATTTTGATAACTTGTTGGACATAATTCCAGATTGCTCTCCAGAATGGTTGGATTCGTTCACAACTCCACCAACAATGCATCAGTGTCCCAGTTTTCCCGCATCCCTTCCAACATTCATCCTTATTTTTTCCTGTCATCTTAGCCAATCTGACAGGTGTGTAGTGGTATCTCAGAGTTGTCTTAATTTGCATTTCTCTGATCAATAGTGATTTGGAACACTCTTTCATATGAGTGGTAATAGTTTCAATTTCATCATCTGAAAATTATCTGTTCATATCCTTTGACCATTTATCAATTGGAGAATGGCTTGGTTTCTTATAAATTAGGGTCAGTTCTCTATATATTTTGGAAATGAGGCCTTTATCAGAACCTTTAACTGTAAAGATGTTTTCCCAGTTTGTTGCTTCCCTTCTAATCTTGTTTGCATTAGTTCTGTTTGTACAAAGGCTTTTTAATTTGATATAATCAAAATTTTCTATTTTGTGATCTGTAATGGTCTCTAGTTCATCTTTGATCACAAATTTCTTTCTCCTCCACAAGTCTGAGAGACAAACTATCCTATGTTCCTCTAATTTATTTAGAATCTTGTTCTTTATGCCTAGGTCATGGACCCATTTTGATCTTATCTTGGTATATGGTGTTAAGTATGGGTCCTTGCCTAATTTCTGCCATACTAATTTCCAATTATCCCAGCAGTTTTTATCAAATAATGAATTCTTATCCCAAAAGTTAGGGTCTTTGGGTTTGTCAAACACTAGATTGCTATAGTTGACTATTCTGTCTTGTGAACCTAACCTTTTCCACTGATCAACTAATCTATTTCTTAGCCAATACCAAATGGTTTTGGTGACTGCTGCTTTATAATATAATTTTAGATCAGGTACAGCTAGACCACCTTCATTTGATTTTTTTTTCATTAATTCCCTTGAGATTCTCGACTTTTTATTGTTCCATATGAATTTTGTTGTTATTTTTTCTAGATCATTAAAATATTTTCTCGGAAGTCTGATTGATATAGCACTAAATAAATACATTAGTTTAGGGAGTATTGTCATCTTTATTATATTCGCTTGGCCTATCCAAGAGCATTTAATATTTTTCCAATTATTTA
The DNA here is from genome assembly GCF_016432865.1 of Antechinus flavipes. Classification (NCBI taxonomy): domain Eukaryota; kingdom Metazoa; phylum Chordata; class Mammalia; order Dasyuromorphia; family Dasyuridae; genus Antechinus; species Antechinus flavipes. The sequence continues at coordinate 298,306,974 of NC_067399.1, read as the reverse complement.
AGTCTGACTTTATGTGTGTGGAAACTTTTTTGTAATTTTGCTCATATAATTCCTGACTTTCCTTTGGTAGGTAGATTCCCAAATATTTTATGCTATCAACAGTTATTTTGAATAGAATTTCTCTTTGTATCTCTTGCTCTTGGATTTTGTTGGTGGTGTATAAAAATGCTGAGGATTTATGGGGATTTATTTTGTATCCTGCTACTTTGCTAAAATTATGAATGATTTCTAATAGTTTTTTAGTAGAATCTCTGGGGTTCTCTAGATATACCATCATATCATCTGCAAAGAGTGATAGTTTGGTTTCTTCATTGCCAACTCTAATTCCTTTAATCTCTTTCTCAACTCTTATTGCAGAGGCTAGTGTTTCTAATACAATATTGAATAATAATGGTGATAGTGGGCAACCTTGCTTCACTCCAGATCTTACTGGAAAAGGTTCCAGTTTTTCCCCATTGCATATGATGCTTACTGAAAGTTTTAAATATATGCTCCTGACTATTTTAAAGAAAAGTCCTTTTATTCCTATGCTCTCAAATGTTTTTATTAGGAATGGCTGTTGGATTTTATCAAATGCTTTTTCTGCATCTATTGAGATGATCATATGGTTTTTGGTTGGTTGGTTATTGATATAGTCAATTATGCTAATAGTTTTCCTAATATTGAACCAGCCCTGCATCCCTGGTATAAATCCTACTTGGTCATAGTGTATTATCCTGGGGATGATTTTCTGTAATCTTTTTGCTAATATTTTATTTAAGATTTTAGCATCAATATTCATTAGGGAGATTGGTCTATAATTTTTTTTCTCTGTTTTCAGCCTACCTGGTTTAGGTATCAGTACCATGTCTGTGTCATAAAAGGAGTTTGGTAGGACTCCTTCAATCCCTATTTTTTCAAATAGTTTATTTAGCATTGGAGTTAATTGTTCTTTAAATGTTTGATAGAATTCACATGTAAATCCATCTGGTCCTGGGGATTTTTTCTTAGGGAGTTGATTGATAGTTTGTTCTATTTCTTTTTCTGAGATGGGAGTGTTTAGGATATTTACTTCTTCCTCTGTTAGTTTAGGTAAGCTATATTTTTGGAGGTATTCTTCTATTTCATTTAAGTTGTCGAATTTATTGGCGTAAAGTTGGGCAAAGTAACTCCTAATTATTGCTCTAATTTCCTCTTTGTTAGTGGTGAGTTCTCCCTTTTCATTTTTAAGACTAACAATTTGATTTTCCTCTTTCCTTTTTTTAATCAGATTTACTAAAGGTTTGTCTATTTTGTTGGTTTTTTCATAGAACCAATTCTTAGTTTTATTAATTAATTCAATAGTTTTTTTTGCTTTCAATTTTATTGATCTCTCCTTTTAATTTTAGAATTTCAAGTTTAGTGGTTGACTGGGGGTTTTTAATTTGTTCCTTTTCTAGCATTTTTAGTTGCAAGCCCAATTTATTGACCTTCTCTTTCTCTATTTTATACAAATAGGCCTCTAGAGATATGAAATTTCCCCTTATTACCGCTTTGGCTGCATCCCATACATTTTGGAATGATGTCTCATTATTATCGTTTTCTTGGGTGAATTTATTAATTATGTCTATGATTTGCTGTTTCACCCAATCATTCTTTAGTATGAGATTATTTAGTTTCCAATTATTTTTTGGTCTACTTTCCCCTGGCTTTTTGTTGAATGTAATTTTCATTGCATTGTGGTCTGAAAAGATTTCTGCCTCACTGCATTTGAGTTTGAGGTTTTTATGTCCTAATATGTGGTCAATTTTTGTATAAGTTCCATGAACTGCTGAAAAGAAGGTGTACTCCTTTCTGTCCCCATTACATTTTCTCCAGAGATCTATCATATCTAATTTTTCTAGTATTCTATTTACCTCTTTGACTTCTTTCTTATTTATTTTGTGGTTTGATTTATCTAATTCTGAGAGTGCAAGGTTGAGATCTCCCACTATTATAGTTTTGCTGTCTATTTCTTCTTGCAGCTCTCTTAATTTCTCTTTTAAGAATTTAGATGCTACACCACTTGGTGCATATATGTTTAATATAGATACTGCTTCATTATCCATTCTACCCTTTAGCAAGATATAGTGCCCTTCCTTATCTCTTTTAATTAGATCAATTTTTGCTTTAGCTTGATCTGAGATCAGGATGGCTACCCCTGCTTTTTTGACTTCACCTGAAGCATAGTAGATTTTACTCCAACCTTTTACCTTTATCCTGCATGTATCTCCCTGCTTCAGGTGTATTTCCTGTAAACAACATATTGTAGTATTCTGGCTTTTAATCCATTCTGCTAACCGCTTCTTCTTTATGGGGGAGTTTACCCCGTTCACATTTATGGTTAAAATTGCCAATTCTGTATTATTTGCCATCTCGTTAACCCCGGTTTATGCTTTTCTCCCTTCTTTCCCCCTTACCCCTCTTCCCAGTATTAAGCTTGTGAGCATCACTTGCTTCTCACAACCCTCCCTTTTTAGTATCTCTCCCCCCACTTTAGAGTTCCTCCCCCATCTTACCCTTTTCCCTCCCAGTTTCCGTATTCCCTTCCACTTAGCTTATTCCTTCCCTTTTCACTTTTCCCTTCTCACTTTTCAATGAGGTGGGAGAAGTTTCACCATAGATTGAATATGTCTAAAATTTTCCTCCTTTGGGGATTCACCTGGAGACTGTTCTGTTTTTAGTCTCCTCAGGATTTAGAGTCTGCTCTCTATCTGTATAGAAGCTGTCAAGGGTTAAAGTCCTCTTCAGTTTCTTGCTCATTCTGTCTAATAATCAAAGACAAACTAGCAAAGAAACAAAAGAAAAAACCCTTGAATGGAGGCTGCTTTCTTTGGGAGGGGGGAAGGGCTGCGTGATGTTACCGAGCTTCCTCTACAGACTGTGGGGGCAGCAGTGAGGCCCTAACAGGACAGCGATGGCTGTGTTGCGCCTGCGCTTTGAGATCCCAGAGCGTGCTGAGACTCTGTGGCGGAGGGGTGGCTAGGTCCTGAGAGACTCCAGCTGTTTGGGGTTGTATTCTTCACCCCTAGTGTTTTTAGCTTCTCTGCTGGGCTGCTGGCTTGCTGCCGGAGCAAACTATCCAAACCTGTAGCAAAACTCTCTCCGCAGAGAGGGCTGCGATCACTCCCCATCCCCTCTCCGCTCTGCTCGGCTCTGAGCCGCCTTCCGTGCTCTCGCTGCTGCTGCCTGTCTGCCGGCAACCTGCGTCCCATCTAAAACCATCCCTGCCCTCGAGCAAAAACAGACCTTTCCTGATGAGTCTCAAGGATGGCTGCTCTTGGTAACTATTTGCAGGTTTTTTTTTCAGTCAAGCATTAATTCAGAGGTTTATAATGAGAAGGATAATGAGAGAAAAATTCGGAGTTTACACAGCTGTGTGTCTCCTCTCCACCATCTTGGCCGGAAGTCCTAATTTTTTCTTACTAGATGGTGCAGTAGATAGAGCCCTAGGGTTGGAATGAGAAAGACTTTATTAGTTTGGCTAGTGCCTTCAGATACTTCCTAGCTTTTTAACCCTGAGCAAGTCACTTAATCCTCTTTGCCTTAGTTTCCTCATCTGTAAAATGAGTTGGAGAAAAAAATGGTAAACCATTCTAATGTCTTTGCCAAGAAAATACTAAATGGGACCATGAAAAGTTAAATATAATTGAACAACCACTACCACAAACTCCTTACTAGGTAGACACCAAGTAAATTTGATTCTAGAGATTAAAGAAGATAAATACTGTCATTACCTCTAAATTCTTTCAAAACCTAATTTCACTGGTGTGGCTGCAACTCTAGTAGTAGGGTAGAAGAATGAACTTTTTCTTTACATCCAATATTAACAGATCATCCAGTCCCAAACAGCAATTTAAAGCACCTGTTTATGCATTTAATTTGGTGTAATACAAGATGAGTTAAAGGTGGTCTCTTTCTTTTAGGGACTATCTATAAGCAAAAAGAGCAGTTCTGTAGGCAGATATGTTTTAGAGACATTTATCAAGTAGCTAAGTACTCGTATTATGTACAATCAAATGAAGAAAGTTTATGTCATGAGGTGTTAAATGAAGACTGAGTTGGGCAAAGGCAATTTTGATAATGACATTCGTATACAGTAGGGACTCAATAAATAATCATGAAAATAATGATAATGAAGCCCTGGTCAAGAAGAGATTATTAGAATAGTACAGAGAGAAATAGGAACTAGATTGGTACAATAGATTTGGGGAAAAAAAAACTTTATTTAGAGTTATTATAGGAGCAACTAGTTGGTGTAGTAAATAGAGCTCGAGCCATGGAGTCAGGAGGACCTCTGTTCAAATCTGGTCCAATATTTAACACTTATTAGCTCCGTGACCCTAGGCAAGTCACTTAATCCCAATTACCTCACCAAAAAAGGCCTCCTTCCTTAGAATTATTATAGCATTTTTTATGATTACAAAACATTTTAAATACATAGTTTCATTTGAGCCTTATCATTACTCTGTGGTATAGATAGTAAAAATATTATTACCCTCATTTTATCAATGAAGAAGCTGCGATTCATGGAGGTTAAAGGTTACACAACTAAAAAATGTCAAAGCCAAGATTTAATTCTAACCAGAATTCTTTCGAGTACATCATATTGCTTTCCTAGATTTTTTGCTTAGAAGAGGTAGAGAAGTCAGAAGACCACTGTAACAATCCAGAAGAGATGTAATAAGGATTCCAGTTTTGGTGGTGGCAGTGGGAAATGAAAAGATGTAATGGGCAGGAAAGGTACTGTGAAGGAAGAATCAATAAAATGACTTAGATGATAGTAAAAAATGTCAATAAGGAGACATGGCCAAGAGAGACATCAAAAATGATTCTGGAATTTTAAGGTGATTGGAAAATTATGACTTCATATGTTTTGGCTTATGGATTTAGCTAACAAGAAGTTTATTCACCCCAAGAAAGTTATTCAAACCCACAGAGGTTTAAAGTAATTTCATCATAGTCTTTTTAAGAGTGGTTATGTAAGACATCCTCCAAGGTCATTTAATAAAGATGCTTTTGTCCTTATTTGTAAGGCCACTGGGGAAGTGGAAGGAAATTTTCCTTTTGCACCTGTGTAAACCCGAACAACTTTCCTACCTACCACATGACAGGGAGAATTAGGCTAAATAGTCCTTAAAACTAGAGGAATGTAGATTAGTAGGAAAAACACTGGAGTGCAATCAGAAGACCTGGATTTGACTCCAGTTCATCTGACTAGCTTTGTGATATTGTACAAGTATCTTGACCTTGTAGTGGGACTCAGTTTCCTTTTCTAAAAAATCAGAGAACAGAAGTAGATGATCCCTGAAATCCCTTTCAGCTTTAATGCTATGTATATTTATGATCCATTAAGTCTTCTAAACTCCCTTATTAAATCTAGCTATTTGGCAAGACTTTAGTCACAAAATAGTGGTTTATATTTAACATAGCTTTGGCTTGCTCTCATTCACTTATTCAACAGACTACTGAATATTTGCTGGTTGATGAACTCTGTCTTCACCATAGAATATATAAATAATCATAAGCATTTATGGTGTTTGAAGGCTTTGCAGTGTATTGTGGATAGCACTCCTTTGTTCTGGAATGAGAAAGCGATCGTTTCACTCAAGTATTCTTGAACTTGAGCAGAGCTGTGCTCCTTACATTGCTTGGGCCCTACCCACTACTTGACCTAGCATAACTAATAAAATACATATACTTAAGCAAGTATAAATATCTTTACATGGCACATTGTATGCACAGCTGTGTTACCCTTGGCCTTATATAAATCCAGGATAAAATGTTTCTTTACCTCCAGCAAGACTGGAACATTGTAGTTCATGTGTGTATGTATCCTTCGGTAGCTTTGGTCCTCGCCTGCATAGCTTGTGATTTGAGGAGGCATTTTCTAGTGTGATGGATGTGTAGTCAGGAAAATCTGAGTTCTAATTCTGCCCCCAAACAATTACTAGCTGAGTAAGCTGAATCAAGTTATTTAACTTCTATGTGCCTCAATTTCCTCATCTTTAAAATGAGGGTATTGGAACATAATAGCCAATATGTACATCTCCTGGTAATTTTCTAGGGCATGTTTATCTCCCGGTGCATGTTTGCTTATGTATAGTCCACACCCGATATTTCATGGATGTAAAGCACTACCAGCATAGAAATTCACTTCTACTGTAAATCAGCTACTCATCTGTGATGAAAGATTAGGTAATTTGCCCATGGTTACACAGTTATTATTTATCAAAAGCAGGACTTGAAGCCAGGCTGTCCTTCTATGCACTGTGACTCTTGTTATGTATGTCTATTAAAATTTTTTTAAAAACATTCCACATTGTGCCTCAATTGCCTGCTATTCCCTAAGCAACTAGCTAATAATGCTTACCCCTAGGCTATGCTGCTTATGGTGCCTTTGTTTCCCTTTGGGCTTCTGATATTATACATATTTTGTAGAGTGTTGAAGCTGAAAGGGATTTCAGAGGCCACATTGTCCAATGCATATTTTAATAATCAGGATTTTTTTCAAATTCTGCCTTATAATTTTAGGAAAAAATTTGCATATATCATTTTCTTTTTAAGGTTAATAAAGCTGGTATTCTTAAAAAGGCTTTTTTTGTTAAGGAAAAAGACTAGGTGTTTTCTGATGAATTTTTTTTTTTTGCCTGTACCAAAACATGCCAGTTGATGCATAAGTTCCTGTCGCTGTGATAAGAACGTAAAAAAAAACCTGTGGAAGAGGTAAAATAAAAATAAAAATAAAATAAAATTGCATAGCCTCTGCCCTCTATTTCTTAATGTTTCTAGCTTTCCCTATATCCAATGCATTTCTATAGTGATGCTGGTAGATACAGCATAGATCTTTAGGGTTTAATAGCATACCCTGCCAGCTTGGGTGTGTAACAAGGAAAAAGTGTGAGATAGCCACACTCAGCACCAGTTGTTCATTTTCCATTCTTTTCTCATCATCACCTGCAAGGACATTAAGTCTGACACTTGGCTCCAAGAAGACAGGACAACCAGAAAATTAAAATAGGATCAGGATGATTTGGAAAGAAAGGGAAAAGGGTAAACTGAAACCATAGTAACCAATATACAGTGAGCTCTCTGCTCTCCAATGTGGTCAAGCAAGGGCGTTAGTCCCTACATTTCTTTGAAAACTGGCATATGGTAAGGTACACTTGACGCTAAAATTCTACTGAAAATAATTTAAGATTCCTTTGATGATTCAGAAGGCTCTTTGGGACTTTTCCCTGCTTCTAGGTCATCATTATGATCGTCTATATTATGGCCTCCTGTGAGCCATCCCTAGTTTAAAATAAAGAAGAAAAGGAGTAAATCAACAAATCACCTAGTAATCAATTGAATGCAATATTCCATACCCACAATCCCCTTCCTCTGAAACAAAGGGAGGGAGATATGTTTTATAAACTAAACTTGCTCCTAATTACAGAGTTCAGTTTTGTATTGCTGTTCTTATATGCAATGCCATCATTGCACTCATTGCACATATTGTTTTATTTTTTATTTTTGCTTACTTACTCTGTAACAATTTGTATGGATTCCTATGATTCTATGAGTTTTTTTTAATAGTTATCATTTCTTACAGGATAATAATATTCCATTCCATTCATATACCATGATTTGTTTAGCTACTCCCAATCAATGATTATCTGTTTTGTTTCTAATTCTTTGCTAACACAAAAACTTTTACTATGAATGTTTCAGCACTTAATGGGACCATTCTATCTTTGTTAGATTTGTAATTGAAGGAGATGTAAGATGCACATTTTAGTACATTATGATGGAGTTGTTTTTGGTTTTGTTTTTTAACCATCATTCTAGAATGCTTTCCCTAATTACTGGATCAAATCACAGTTTTACCAATAGTATGTTAGTGTGCCAGTTTTCTCTCAGACCCCTCAACACTGACTATTCAAATCTTTTGTCATCTTTGTCATTTTCTGGGTATGAGTTAAATTTTGAAGTTGCTTTAGGTTGCACTTCTACTTGCAATTATTTTGAAAAATCATTATTCATACTAAAATCACTTATCAATTGAGAAATGGGATTTAGCTTTTTATGTGTGTATAAGTTCCATATAAGACTATTATATATGTGTGTGTATGTGTGTATGCATATATATATATCTGTTTATACATACATATATATCTTTCTCTCTATATATATGTTTACACACATAAACACACACATATAAAATCTTGGAAAACGGGCCTTTATCAGAAATAGTTAATATCAAGATTTTTTTCCTATTTTACAATTTACTATTTCATTCTGGCTATGTTGATTTGATATAAACAAAAGCCTTTCTATTTAATGTAATTGAAATGATCTCCAGATTTGGGGGGATCTTCTCTACCCATTGTTTGTTTAAGAATTCTCCCCTTGGCTGAGAGATACTTGATCTGATTTTATTCTTTTCTACTTTTTTAATATTATGAACTTATATAGTCAAGAAATGTATATATTTGAATTTATTTTAATATATGATATAAACATTATGGTCTAAACCTGATTTCTACCTAATTGTTTTCATTTTTCCAATAGTTCTTGTCAAATAGGGAGCTTTTCTTCAAATAGTTTATCAATTACCCACTATTTATTTTAATAACTTATAATTCTTCATTATCTAATCTTCTTTATGGATCATTTTCCTATTTTTTTTTACTAATAAAATAGTTTTAATGATTTACAATGCTTTACAATTTAATTCTCCTTTCCCCCTAATTATCTGCATTGAGATTCTATTCCTTTTATTCCTCCAAATTTATTTTTTCTAGCACTAGAAAGTAGTCTCTTGGGTAGTTTAAATAATATAATATTAAATCAGAAAGTAAAATTCTTAGCACAGTGCCTGGCACATAATATGTACTTAATAGATGATTGCTCTCTTGCCCCTCCACCTTACTGTTAGCATCTAAAGGAATCAATTGATTCCATCAACATATCACCAACACATTGATAAGACATAGTTTCAAAGTTTATTTATTCCATTATTTTATACATGTCCTTAAAAGCCATAGAGTTCCTGAATAAATTTTGGATCCCATCTACACTAAATTTTCATCTAACCTTCACTATAAGAATTTTGATGTTGGAATATTCAACTACCTTCCAGGACAGCATGCTTTAATTTTAGACAGCTCTTAATTGTGAAAGTTGTTCTTAATTTTGAGGAATAATATTTCTGTCTATAATTTCTATTCTTTATTTCTTGTAGGAAGTCATCTTATTTTCTCTGTCTTAACTATATGTCTTTCAATTCCTTCAATTTATCTTTGATGACATGTTTTTCTTAACTATTCTTAATTTTATTTTATAGAATTCCCCTTTATAAATTTTAGTCAGTCACCAAACTGGATTGTTCATTGTTGTTGTTTTTTATAATCTATTGACAAATTTTGGCATTTCTACCATAACAATATCAAATATTTTACCTTCTCTCCAACTATACAGCAGTTATACTTCCCATCTACTACCAGGATCTTCAGAATAGCTTTCTAATTGGTCTCATTATCTCTAATCTCTTTTCAACTTAACTTGTCCTCCACTCTAATGCTTGAGTAATTTTCCCAAGTGTAAATCTAACTATGTCACAGACCTATTCACAAGCTCTAGTAGTTCCATGTTATGTATGGTCCCTTGGTTTTGCATTTAAAGCTCTTCACAACTTGACTGGTTCCTACTTTTCCTATTTATTTATACTTCTTTCCCTTCCATGAATGCTAGAATTTAGTTATACTTACTTGCTGTGTTACAAAAACGTGACACTTCCATTTCTATACTTTTGCAGTGACTGTCCCCGTGATGGAATGTTCACTCTCTTCAAGTCTGCTTTTTTGTTTCCCTGGATTTCTTTAAGACACTTGCAATCCTGTCTTCTTCAGGAGGCTTTTCCTTTCCTCCAGATGTCTGTACCTTCTTGTCTCAGATTATTTTCCATCTACTTTACCTGAAGCTTATATGTACCTAATTGTTGTCTTTTGTATGTACCTAAATGTTGTCTGTTTTATTAGAAAATAAGCTCCTTGAAGCAAAGACTATTTTTGCCTTTCTTTGTATTTTCACTCTTAGTACAGTGCCTCCCTTTCCCCTACCAACATAGTTAACACTTAATAATTGCTTGTTGATTGACTAATTAGCCTTTTGGCTGATATGTCACACTGTTGACTCAGAGAATTTTCAAACTACTGAAACTTTTTTGTTTTTTCCCTTGACTTATTTACTAGCCATATTCTGTATTTGTGCAGGTCTTTTTTTTTCTTTCAATCTAGGTATAGGACATTGTAATTAATTCTATTAAATATATATCATATTAGATTTTGTTCATTTTTTTAGCCTAGTAGATCTTTTCAAACTGCTTTACTTTTCTGAGCCTCAGTTACCTCATTTGTAAAATGAAGGGCCTAAACAATATGACCTCAGAAGTCCCTACTAATCTGTAAGCCTGTGCTTGAATCAATAGGGCAGTCAAAATTCTTTTGATCTCTGATAGGAAATTTTTATTCTGTTTCCAGTGATTTTCCGGTTGCCCATCTCAGTAGGTAAAAGACCCATTTCTCTCTTCTTTCTTTTCCTGTCTTGTCCTCTTCTGTTCTCTCCTTTTTCTCTCTTCTTCTTCCTTCTCCTCCTCCTCTTCTTTCTCTTTCTCCTCCTTCTTCTCTCTCTATGTCTTTCTCTGTATGTCAAGCAAGATATTTCCTAACCTCAAGGAGCTTTCATTCTGATAGTTGAAAATAACATGTCAAGTGGAGCTGAAAATCAGGGAAGGAAGGAAGGCACATTCTTGGTGGCATCTATAGCAAAGAAGATAAGGTAACAGCTCACCCATTAGATCATGGAACTCGAAGGGTAGAATCCAAGGTTTTGGTAGGAAGAAGATGAATAGTAGACAAAAAGCAGACTCCTTCTACCAATGAAGGTAGGCATCTTATTATAACTTGTTGCCTAGAGTAATAGTGTCAAACTTAGATATGGGGGCCAGCAAACTATACTTAAGGTTCTCTATAGGCTTATGTATTGTCTTAGAAAACCACGTACTAATATTATCTATATTTTATTGTATATTTATTTTGTCAAATATTTCTCAATTATATTTTATTTAGTTTGCTGCATTCAGGAATATTGTTTTCAGGCTGCAAGTTTGATATCTCTGAACTAAATCATTGAGAATTTAAATGGGTTTTCCAGGGTTACTTTGATGATACATGCACAAATGAGATTTAAATCCTTGTCTTCCTGGCTTTGAGGCTAGTTCAGCTAGCTCTTCATTAATAATGTCAGGCTGCCTCTCTACTCTACCTAGAATAAATTATAATAATTGTGCCAATAATTATTATAATGCATTATAACAATCAGTAATAATAGAATTAATTGTGCAGAAAAATCAGGAACATTTTGACAAGCTAGTGTGTAGGTTTTTTTAAGGGCTTTCCCATAAATACTTGAAAACGATCCAGTGACCAAACCTAATAAAAAGTAAGGAGTTATAAAAGAAAACAATGATTGATTAAAAGCATATCACATATTGTACAGTAGTGTGAGGAATGAACGTGATTGCTCTTAAGAATCATTAACTAAGGTAGATTGAACCTACCATTTAGATTTTAATTTATGAAGTAAATTTATGGGTTTGGGAAAATAAAATTCTTTGTATAAGTATCATGATAAAGAACTTAAAGTAGTTTAAATATTGTGACCAATTAAGCTCCAGGGAACATTTGTAATAAGTCAACCATATCGGTTTGAGTAAGCATTGCAACAGACTGGAATTTAGCAAACATTGTAATACTTTGTAACACTTGAGTGAAAGGGGAAACTGAGGACTTCTCAAAATAATAACTTCGGGTAATTCAAAACTCAACATCAAGGATATGGGAAGAAGAAGAGCAAAGATTTGCTCTTCCAGCAGAAAACATTTAAGAGATATCTCTTTGACCTGTATTCAGCTGCTTAGAGAAGAACCTGAACAATAATTGTTTAATGGCCTGGAGATATCTGAGAAGTCTCCAAACTGGCCTTTTCTATTTGTTGACCGAGAAAAGACTGAAGTAAAATAAATCAAATGCCAGCTTCTCCCGAGATCCTAATCTTCACTTTGAGAGATTTCTGAATAGTCATTTTGAATCAGAGGTTGCTATCTCATACAGTAGGAAGATAAGAGATGTTAATCGATTACTTTCATGTTAGAATATCCTGGAATAGAAAAGAAAAGGCAACTATTAATGGTGTAGTGTTTGATCAACGTACCTGAGTCTATCTGTACTCTTAGTGCACCTTCATGGATTAGAAAAAACTTTTTAGTTATGAACTGTTCTTTTTTTATCTACAGGTGATTTAGAAATATGAAATTTGGGAAGGGGGGATTTAGAGAGAATAAAGTGACTCTGGGATCAGAATAAAAGACAAAACACACTAGCTGTTGCTGAGGAAGAATATGACTTCAACAATTTATAAAACACATTTTTTATCTCGTTTGAAAGGAGGCAATTTAGGAATCGTTATGTAAACCTTAATCTGATAAAATGTTTTCTGGAATTTTTCCAAGAGCTGCCTCTTCTCTCTCCTCTCCTAAGCGACCTTCCTTTGTTTTGTTTTGCCTAAGGAAATTAAGACATTAGTTTGCTGGGGTTATTTTTTTTTCTATTAATAATGTAGTACTTTATATTCAAAGAAGAGTGAGGAGACTTTTAATTAAGATATTCCATTTTCTAATCAGATATATTAAAGTCACTAATCAAAAGATACAAATATTAAGTTTTGCTATTAGAGTTATTTTGAGGGATCAGAGAAAATTAATCTCTTAGGCAAGGAGATGGTGAAGTCTCAAAAAATTATAAGAAAAAAAAACTTGTTGGATTTTGCTTTTCCTGTTTGTTTGAAAGTTCATTGTGCTCTCCCATTTTGTAGTGGCAAGGAACTGGAAACTGAGTGGATGCCCATCAGCTGAGGAATGGCTGGATAAGTTATGGTATATGAATGTTATGGAATATTATTGTTCTATAAGAAACGACCAGCAGGATGATTTCAGAGAGGCCTGGAGAGACTAACATGAACTGATGTTGAGTGAAATGAGCAGAACCAGGAGATCATTCTACACAGCAACAAGAAGACTATACCATGATCAATTCTGATGGACCTGGCTCTTTTTAACAATGAGGTGTTTCAGGCCATTTCAAATAGATTTGTGATAGAGAGAGCCATTTACATCCAGAGAGAGGACTATGGGGATTGAATGTGGATCATAGCATAGTTAATTTTTTTATCTTTTTTAAATTATGTTTGCTTGCTTTTTTTTTCATTTTTTCCTTTTTGATGTTTTTTTTTCTTTGTGCAGCTGTGTCAAATGTGGAAATGTGTATAGAAGAATTGTACATGTTTAACATATATTGGATTACTTGCTATTTAGCGGAGGAAGGAAGGGAAAAATTTGGAACACAAGATTTTGCAAGGGTGTATGTTGAAAACTATCTTTGTATATATTTTGAAAATAAAAAGTTATTATTTAAAAAACCCACTGGAGAGCACAAAAATAAATGGAGTTTCTTTTTTCTTTTTTTTCTTTTTAAAAGCTTTTCAAAACATATGCATAGATAATTTTTCAACATTGACCTTTGCATAGCCTTGTGTTTCAGATTTTTCCCCTCCTTTCCCCATCCCCTCTCCATGATGGCAAGCAATCCAATATATGTTATATATGTTAAAATACGTGTAAACATATTTATACAATTCTCTTGTTATACAAGAAAAAAATCAGATCAAAAAGGAAAGAAAATGAGTAAGAAAAAAAATGCAAGCAAACAACATCAAAAAGAATGAAAGTGTTATGTGATCCACATTCAGTTCCCACAGTCTTCTTTCTGGGTGTAAATGGCTCTCTTCTTCATAAGATCATTGGAACTGGCACCAATAATCTCATGATTGGATCTTATGTTCATCAGAATTAATCACTGTGTAATTGCCGTGTAATATTGATGTTGTCCTGGACAATGATCTCCTGGTTCTGCTCATTTCACTTAGCATCAGTTCATGTAAGGCTCTCCAGCTTCTCTGAAATCATTCTCCTGATCATTTCCTATAGAACAATAATATTCAATTACATTCATATACCATGACTTATTCAGCCATTCTCCAATTAATGGACTTCTACTCAGTTTCCAGTTTCTTGCCATGGAGTGTTTCTTAAAATGAAAAAAAAAAAGTTAAAATAAATGTCATCATTACTTTATCTAGAAAAAAAGTCAAAGTACATTGTGCTCAATGCAGCAAGGGACTGAAATGGTGAATGATTAATTATTGAATTAGAGCTGGAATCAATATTGAAGCACAGTATGTTAGAAAAGAATAAAAAGTTAGAGCTAGGAGGTAGCCTAGAACAAAATAGACTCTTAGAATCATAAGGAGCGTTAAGACATAGAATATTAGAACAGAATAGAAGGTTAGATCTGGGAAAGACCTTAGAATATACATTTGAAAAAAATAGAATGTTAGGGCTGAAGGGAACTTAGAAAATAGAACATTATAATGGAAAATGTTAAAGTCTAAAGGGACACATAAAGAGTACTGGATTTTGGAATCAGAGGACAAAGTTCAAATCCCCTGGATCTCAGTTTATCTTATCTGTAACATGAGGAGATTGGTCAAGATCACCTCTAATGTTATTTCCAGCTCTTCAAAAATGGCCTTTGAACACAAGAATGTTGGAATTCAAAGGGAGTTTAGAATATAGAGTATTTGAGCTGGAAGAGACATTAAAAATCATGTAGTTTAAACTGCCCATTTGATGGATGAGTAAAGTTCTGTAAAGGTGAACTACTTGTAAAAAAAACAAACAAACAACTGGTTTGTTTAACAGACACTGAAGGAATAATGTATTTAAAATATGAATTGCAGATGGGAACAATTCATAACCATGTCTGTTTTCCTTTTTTTCCCTTTTAAGTTTTGTTGAATCTAGGAGTAGAAATTATTGGGTTTTGCTTTACTTGTGCATTTGTACTCTGTTTTCAAGTCTGAAAGCACATCAACAAGATACTGGTGATTTAAGAATCATCTAATGACCTGTAGGTAGTAGTTGCTCAAAGTTATTGACTGATATGATACGTTGCAAAGGAATGCTTTTTGGAGAGTAGAAAGCTAACATCCCTATGCCTTTAGTATTAGAACTTCCTTTCAGAGAAAAAGACAAATGACAAATGGAAAAGCATCTTCTTCCCTCTTTAAATATTTTTTGAAACATTGTTTTTACAAATCTCTTCCAAATTATTTCCCCATCCCACAGTTGATTAAAAACAAAGAGCAAAAAAACTTCATCTTATACTTGACTCAAGATTCTTCATTATATTATGTCATGTCATATATTTAGAGCTAGAAGAGAACTTAGAGGATATCTGGTCCAACCATCTCATTTTACAGATGAAGAAACTGAGACCCAAGGCCACACACAGAAGTAGTATTGATCTCAGGTTCTCTAACTCCGAAGCTCATACTCTCTCCATTGAATCATGCTGCTTCTAATAGATGACCAAGAGGGAGACAAGTATATTATTAGTTCTTCTAGAACTGAGACTGGTCATTGTACTTAATATGAGTTCTGATCTCCTTTAAGGATTATTTTCATTTATATTATCACAGTCATTTTGTATATTGATCTTCTGCTTCTGTTTTCTTTCTTGATCAGTTGGTAGAAGATTTTTTAGGGTTCCTAACCCTCCCCTGTCTATTTATTTAGAATCTCTCTAGTTATCTCAGTTCTTTCAGGCAGACCTTCTTCCCTTCTTTTTCCTCTTCCCAAATCCAGAGTGAAAGGATTTTCCTGGCAATATGTTGAGAAACGTATTATAAGGGTAAGTTAGGTGATGTCTAGAAGCAGCCACCAACTGAAACCAGGAAGACCTGAATTCAAATACAGTCTCAGATACTTCTTAGCTATGTAACTCTGGGCAGGTCACTTATTTCTGTCTGCCTCAGTTTCCTCAACAATAAAATGAAGGTAATAATAGATTCCAGGGTTGTTGTGAGTCTCAAATTATATTTGTCAAGTACCTGGCAAATAGTATAGTATAGAAGTTTAAGTGGTTATTGCCTGTCTTCCTAGGGAATTCCAAAAATCATTCCAATTATTTATTTTTACTAGAATGTTGCTATATCACTTGTTGCCTCAGTGCCTATATTATATTTTGAGTGCCATATTTTAAAAACACAAATAAGCTAGAGTTTGTCCAGAGGAGTGATAATGAGGAGATTCATTGGCAAGTGATCTGAGGAACAGCAAACAGAACTGGGAATGTTTAACCTAAGAACACAATAAAAATATTTAAAGGTTTGTCCTATTAAAGAGGCCCTGGAAAACAATACTGGGAGGGAAGGGAAGTGGTGGGAATTGCAGAGAGACAGATTTTAACTCAATATAAGTAAAAACATCCTAACTATCAGAGTTATTAAAAAATGAAATGAGCTTCCTCAACAAATAGAGAACTCCCCATTAGTGTAGATTTTCAAGAAGTAGTTGAATGATCATTTGTCGGGGACATTATAGAGAAAATTCTTATACTTCAAGTGTGGACTGGATCTATACTTTGATGTCTCTAAGGTTTCTTCCTGCTCTGGGATGCTATTTGTTAATGACCTAAGAATTATTTTTTGTTATTGAATTCTTTTTCTTGAAGTGAAGTATAGTTAGGAATGTGCTAGAGTAGGTCTTATACTAGTTTGTAAAAGCTTATTGTTAAATTTTCAGTGTGAGCATTTACATCTTGGGAATCAACAAATGGTAAAAGTCAAAGCTTGCTTTATAGTTTTGTTGATTGGATGTAAAAAAGTGATGGAAAAATGTTAATAATGTAGATTAAACATGAACATGCTGTATATACATTCCCTCCAAAGCCAATTATTAGACATGTAACCACCAGATATTATATAATATAATATTTTGTTGTGATGTGGAAGCCACCTGCCAGTGGCTACAGGTCTACAGACCTGTAGAATGGATCTCTTTGTATTAGAGGATGATGATGATGAAAGGAGACTAAGAAGTAGTTACATTCTCTGACCTCTCTCCTCTTTCCTCTGCCTCCAGTTTATTTCTCCACAAGCAACACCTGTGTCAGCAAAGGCTGCCTTGTAACTCCTTCAGAATCAGACACTGATTCCCAGCTGTGAAGGCTCTCGGGGAATTGACCTGCCCCTTCACCTAGGCATGGTCCTTAACAATAGTTAACCTGTATCAATTTCCCAACTCTTCATCTATTCCCTTTGCCTCTTATATTGCCTATTTTAATTTACCATGTTGAAATTCTTTCAAAGTTCTTCTATTTGCATTAATAGAGCCTCCCTTGGATGTGATAATAATGATGATAGCTAACAATTATGTAGGTTTGCAAAACATTTTTTAACATTCTATCCCATTTGATCTTCACAACACTGTGAGACAGATGCTATATGCCAATAGTGATGAAGAAACTGAATCAGAGAGAAATTAAATGACTTGTTCAGATTCATAACTACTAAATACCTGATGCTATATTCATACTCAAGTCTTCTTGATTCCAAGTGCAATTGTGCCAAATAGCTGACTTTGTAATTCTTTTATCCTACTTTGGCCATCATCTGTTGAAATCTAGTTGAAAGTTTTTTTTTTTTAATCCTCTTATTATAGTAGTTTTATCTATCATTGATTATATAAAACAAAGCTAGATATTACACAACCCAATTATCAGAAATCCAACAAGTCTCAAATACTTGTTAAACTTGATATTGTATGATTTACCAATGGGCATTTCTTATCTTGGTATCATCTAAGTGTATTTTCTAGTTTCAACTGACCTTAACATTGTTTTACTTCCTCTGACAGGAAACTTTTTGCCTAACCAGATAAAGCCATGGTTAGGCAACCCAAAGAAGGCTATGAATTGTTCCAGGTTGCATGAAGAGTCAGAATGTCAATATGAAATGCAGTAAGAGCTCATTTATTGTCTGGTAACTCAAGATCAATTTTGTAGGCATTATCACTTGGAAATATAAGCATTTTAGGTAGAAGTCTTTTTTTAAAAAAATTATATACTCCCTACTTTTCTAAGGTATATAATGAATAAACTTAACTTTTTATTATTTAGATTACTTAAACTTGTCATTATGAACAGCAGAAAAACATTAGAAGTCTTATGGAAAGACATGACTTTGGAATTCAAAAGACCTGAGTTCAGATTCTGCTCTTGACACTTATATGTGACTTTAGACAAATCCCTGAACTTCTCTAGGTATGTTTCCTCATCTGTAAAATGAGGAGGTTGTATTAGATGACTCCTAAAATATCTTCCAGCTCTAAATCTGAACTCCTATGCCCTTGGGAGAGGCACAATAAATTCAGATAAGTGAGATATAGTAGAGAAAAGTCCAGGTTTTGGAGTCATTTGAAATCAAATGAAGCAAGTTCCAGTGCTGATTTGCTTGCCTACTTTTGTATCTTCAAAGGTCAAATCAAATAATACTATTTATAAGGACTTTTTTTTTCATTCTAGCAGCAACTAGGATCTAACCTTTTTCCGTGTATATTAATTTATATTTATTTTGGATATACTTCTATGTCTATGTGTATGTGTCTAAGTGTGGAGTCAATTAGTAAATCAATCAAATTATCCTGTTCTACTTAAAGTGCTAAAAAGGACTTGATCCCCAAATGAGAGGAGAACAAATATAATCAATCCATCAATCAATCAACTCATAAATCAATATTAGTCTCAACTAGTTAATCAATATTAAGTCCTCTGGAGTACTAGGTAAGATTTAGGAGAGTAAGTCCAGAGAATAAATGAAATATTCTTGTTATCTCTTAGTAGACTATATAAGCTCCTTGTGGACAAGGATTATTTCATTTTTGTCTTTGTATCTTCTGAGCCTTGCATTGTAATAGGTGCTTAATACATTTTTATTGATTGATTACTTGTATCAATAGAAATCAATTAATAGGTGACTTGGTTTTGAACCATAATTAGGTTTCTGCAGTTTTTGAATGGAAATACTTAATGCTTCCCATCTTGGGATTATGGTATTTTTACTAATTAACTTTTGTTATGTTGTTGTTATGTTTTGTTATGTCTGCTTTAGCTCTATTTGCAAATCTTTTTGAAATATAAATCCATTTTATTATTTTCATAAGGATTTTGATTCTTTGATGGATCTGGAAGATCACTGATGTGGGTTCTCTTTCAAACAGGATAGATCATACCTTCTCATTTTGAATTACTTTTTTCTGCATCTTCCCATAAATCCACCAGAGGGCCATTCAATCCACTAATAGCTTTCCTCTAGTATCCCTTGATATTATGTAGAGAGCACTGGAATATGATGGACCATCCATCAGATATCTTTTATTCCTGTTAGCTCTTATACTTTTCCAGTGTAGTTCTCTATTGATATCCTTACATTTTTTCTATAAATTAAATATTATACTAAATATAATTAATTTGGGGGATGAGTATATTCAGATCCTACAGTGACTCTAAGTCATCATTGTAAAAAATAATTTTAAATTGTACAAAACTATAAATATGAGAAGGTGTAGGCACTTGGGGTTAACTCCTTGTGGGTGTTTACTTTTGTTTTAAAGAATAAGTTCTGAGTATCAGCTTATTTTCTTAACTTTTTTATCTATCTTCTAAATGTCAAGTGCAAGAGGGGAAATTCCGAGTACCTAGAGATATTTGTAAGAGGTAGAATATTGTAGTGAGAAAGAAGCAGACTTCAAAATCAACCAGACTTGGGTTCAAGTACTACCTCTAAAAATATTGTCTCTATGACTGTGGGCAAGTCATTTAATCTCTCAATTTGTGACCTGGGTAACATTTAGGAGGTGATATTATACAATTGTTTTAACATCTAATCTATGTATCTACAGCCTTTCCATTTGAGAAAACTCAGTAGAAAAAATACTAATGGTTTTTATTTTTACTGAAAGATTGTTTAACAGTTTTATTTAAAAAATTAAGTTCCAAATTTAATCCTCTTTTCCTCCTCCTTTAGATGGGAAGCATGTGCAATTAAATAAAACATTTCCATATTAGTCATTGTGTACAAGAAGCCTCGAATAAAAAAAAAGAGAGAGAGAAAAAGAAAGGAAAAAAGAGAAAATGTGCTTTATTCTGTATTTAATCAATACCTGTTATTTTTTCTGGAGTATAACAATACTGCTGTTATTGTGTACAAAGTTTTCCTAGACCAATGGTTTTTAGATGACTTTTGTGAGCTTTGGACAAAAGGCTTTTATTATTAGATCAGCACAAAAGAGTTGAAGCCAGACTCAAGCAAAAACGGAATTTTGATTGGGACTCCAGATAGTGGGGAAAAAGGAAAAGAGAGGGGACTAATCATTCACTGATCTTGAAGATTAATAATTTGAAGATGTTTGAGTAACTGCTTGAGGGAGAGAGGTCCAGAGACCACTGCAATTCTCCAAATGCTTCTGTCTACAAAATGAACTTTTTTCTTCCATGGCAGAGTAGGGATACAAATTGAAAATCAGGAATTGGGCTAGGATCTGTGATTTCATTAACTTATAAAAGTCCCCAGTAAGGAAATTTTCTCCACAAATTCAACTTACTATGTTCTCTCCAATTTAAAGTTTTAGAATACTGTCTGGGTTGTGGTTCAATGGATAAAATACTGGAGTCAGGAAGATCTGAATTCAAAGTTGACTTCAAACACATACTGTGTGACTGTAGGAGAAGTCACTAATAATCCCTAGTCACAAATCAAATAATAATTCCGAGTAACTCTATCTTTCTTAATTTCCTTATCTGTAAAATAGCAAAAGTAATAGCACCTATTTCCCAAAATTGTTGCTGTGAGGATCAAATGAGAAAATGTGTGTAAAGTGCTTAGCACTATACCTGGCTTATATAAATGCTAGCTATTATTATTTTTATTGAGAGGTTAAATGACTTGCCCATAGCCACAGAGACAATATTTTTAGAGGCAGGACTTGAACCCAGGTCTGGTTGATGTTGAAGTCTGCTTCTTTCTCACTACAATATTCTACCTTTTACAAAACAAGTATCATTTTTTTTCTATTTAGCTTTGAAATGTATCATATGGCAATTCCTCCTTCCACAATTAAGAAGTTTTGTCTCCTCAGTTCATTTAGGAGATGATACCATGGTAATGGGAGGTGAGGAAAAAGTGTTCAGTGATTAGGTTATAAAGTTTAGAATGTCCATAGGATCAATTCTGCTATAACACTTGTTTTCAACACTCTAATTTATTCTCTAAAGTGATTAATATATTAGGAAACATTTTGAAAATAGCACATATTTGGATTTGCTTGTATGGAGATTTTTTTCCCTGGAGAAACAGAGAGATTAAACAAACTGCTTCACAATAATTTAGAAGCTGAAACCCTTCTGATGCCCCCTGCCACAAACAAACTTCAGAACTTGGTCAAGATAAAGATGCCCTTTTTATTGTGTATTTTCTGACAATAGAAATTATGGATGGAGGAGAGTCAATCTGCTCCATTCTCACCCCCACCTTCTGCCTAGGACCCTGGCCCTAGGACTAAAGTTGTAATGTGTCCTTGCTCAGCTTGTTTCAGAGATTTTCCATGAGAACAGGCTGAACAGCAGCCTGAGGCTGTAGACACTACCCTACTTATCATATTATTTATGTATTTCCCGACAATTTAGCCATTTTATTAGGTAATTGACATTTTAAAATGTGTCATTGATGAAGTTTTGAGCATCTTGCCCCAGCTTCATTTTCCCCATGAGTCTTGTGGTTTTGACTGTGAGATTTTTACATAGCACTTGTGCTTTTTGGGAGTGTATACATAGTCAACTTTTAGCAGAACTGACTGTACTTTTTCTACAGAAAACTAGAATTGGAGTTAGAGAGACTCTAAAAAGTCTCAATTCATCTCAAGTTAACTCCTTAAGTTTTGTTTTTAGGGATGATGATAATAAGGGGTACTAATTGGTTTATAAATCTAGAGCTTAGAAAGGACCTGGGAAGCCATCTATTTAGTCCTAGTTTCTCCTTTTACAAAGGAGGAAACTAAGTCAGTGAGGTTTATTGGAAAGAGGCTTGACTTTGGAGATATAACATTTTGCATATAAGTACTGACTCTTGAGCAATATTAGTTTTGTGATTATGGTAAGGTAAGTCACTTAACCTCTACAGGTTGCTGATTTGTATCAGTGAAGAGAGTTTTCGCATGGAAGTTTCCTACTCTGATAAAATAACCTTAAAAAAGTTTTAACAACAATAACTCACATTTATATTGACTTTCAAAGCATTCAACTAATTAGCCAATTAACTAACACATATCTATGTGGCAAATATTATGCTAAGTGCTAGTGAAACAGTTCCTACCCTCAAGGGACTTATACTCTAACAGAGAAGACAGGTAATATATATATATATATATATATATATATATATATATATATATATATGGACATAATCAAAATGAATATAAGGCATCCTTTGGAAGGTAGTTGCAGGAAGCAAGAAAACTTTGATATACAGATAACACTTAAACTCTTTCTTTTTTCTCTTTCTTCCTTCCTTCTTTTCCTTTTTTCCTCCCTCCCTCACTTTCTCTTTTCTTTCTTCCTTCCTTCTTTTCTCCCTTCCTCCTTTCCTTCCTTCCTTCTTCTTTTCCTTCTTCTCTTTCTTCCTCCCTCCCTCCCTCTTTCCTTTCCTTTTCTCTCCTTTCCTTTCACTTTCCTCTCCTCTACTTTCCTTTTCTTTCTTTTCTCCCTTCCTCCCTTCCTATTTTGCTTCAATCAGCATTTTTATTATTTTTTTCTCTGGAGATGAATAGCATTTTTTTTAACATCAGTCCTTAAGAGTTATTTTGAATCAATGTATTGTTGAGAACAGTTAAGTCATTCACAGTTGATCATCTTAAAATATTGCTGTTAGTTTTTTTAGTGTTCTGATTCTGCTTCTTCACTTTGCATCAGTTCACACAAATCTTTTTTTCTGAGAGCATATCATTTTTAATAGCACAAGAGTTTCATCACAATCATATACCACAACTCATTTAGCCATTCCCCAATTGATGGGCATACCATTTCCAATTCTTTGCCACCAGTAAAGAGCTGTTATAAATATTTTTATACACATACTTTCTTTTTGCTTTTTTGCTGAGGCAATTGGGGTTAAGTGACTTGCCCAGGGACACACAGCTAGGAAGTGTTAAGTGTCTGAGGTCATATTTGAACTCGGGTTCTCCTGACTTCAGGGCTGGTGCTTTATCCACTGCACCACCTAGCTGCCCCTACTGCGTTTTTTAAAAAATCTGTTTGGAATATAGACATAGTGGTGATTTTGCTAGGCCAAAGGATATGCATGGTTTTATAGACTTTGGGGCATGTTACTAAATTGCTCTATATAATGGTTGAATCAGTTCACAACTCCACCATCAGTGCATTAGTGTCTGCTTGAGCTGATTCTTAAAGGAAACCAGAGAAAAATAGAGATAAAAGAAAGGGGGGTTTTAGGCTACTCCTACAGTTAGGGGGTATAATATGGAAAGCATGTTTCATATAGTAACCTCATGAGGAAGAGAATGCAAATAAAATTATCCCTTCTTAAAGGTAAATAAACAGAGGAGAAATTAAGAGATGTGTCCAAGTTCATATAGCTAGGAAATTGTAGAGCTGCAATTTAATCCCATATCTTTTGACTCCCAAACCAGGAATTTCATTTACTGTGTCATCTGTATACATGTTACTACAGAAAAAAAAAATTATAGACGAAGAAAATAAGCTTCAAAGAAAGGAGGATACTGGTTGGCGGCAGAACCAGTATCATCTGACTTTTAAATCAGTGTTCTTACCACCTTGTATCTTTCTGTCATGACTAATGGATACCCAGATAACTGAAGGATTGATATGACTAATAAAATACTTCTACAGGCAACATGGTATTGAAGGGTTGAGGACTATCAATACGCAACTATTGATTGCTGCTTCAATGCAATCAACTAACTTGTTTCAACTAACAATAATTTAGTGATATAAATTCACAGTGCTCCCCCCCCCCCCCAATCAGATATTATGGCCTCCATTTTGTTGCCTGATTTTAAGCCATTGACTCAGCTTTGGGTGGTATCCTGACTCTCATGAAACAAACTCTTAGTTTCTGAACAAACTCTAAGTTGATTGTGCATAAAATGATTAAACTAATAGATCAATTTTCTGGCTAGAACTGATGATCTATGTTCTATTAGACCCTCCTAATTGGTAGAAAAAGTCTAATGATTTCCTAAGATATTAGATAGACTCCAATCTGGGCAGAGAAAAGAAAAATGGTTAATTGAGCCAAATTAATGCCTCACCATTTACCTAGCTTTGATTTGACAGGAATTGGGGTGGGGGGTTAGAAAAGACAATAGTATGTGAAATAGGGAAATGGTTTTGAAAAATATGCCAAAGAACTGCTACCTCTGTATGTTTGACTCGGCCACATAGCAGCACAGTCTTTCCAATTTAGTGGGCTGAGTCACAGAACTTGAAAGCAGAAGGGATCTTGGGACATTTAGGCCAACTCCCTTTTTTTCTGGAGGAGGAAATTCAGAGGTTGAGAGAAGTGCCTTGCCCATAGAGACATGACTGGTAAATAATGGAGCTGGCACTCCAATGCAGGTCTCCTGACTGCCAGTGGAGGACTGGGTCACAGTGAACCAGGAGCAAGGGGTGGAGGCTCCAAAGAGCACATTTAGACTAGGCTTGATGTCAGGAAAAACTTCCTAACCATTATAGACGTCCAAAAGTAGAAAGGGCTGGCTCAAGATGTAGTTCATTCTGTCTCTTTGGAGGTCTTCAAACATAGGCTGGATGGCCTCTTGTTGGGTATATATAAACTAGGGGTTCTGAGGTGCCTTCCAGCTCTCACTTCTGTGATTCTGTGACTACAATTTTCTATTCTTTCATTCTCCTGTCCCTCTTTATTTCTCTCTTTTTTAGTTTTTTAGGCTTCTTGTTCAATATTCTTCTTAGGTTATAGAACAGAAGGAAAATTAATAAGATAGTGGAATTTTGAGAACCAGTGAGTATCAATCAGATCATGGTCTCTGCATTACCCTCTATTCTCTCTCTTTCTTATTTCTCTATCTCTTTCTGTGTGTGTGTGTGTGTGTGTGTATTTATATATATATATTTATATGTATATATATTTTATATTATATATATTTTAAATTATATAAATTTTATATATTATAATATATAAAATTGTAACTTTTAAAAATTTAATTTTTCAATTAGCAAGGACTCCTGAAAATTTTTTTTGCATATATCTATATATATCTTATATATTATTTTATACAGGCCTATTTCTCTCTATATCTATTTATCCATCATAACAATATTTATCTAGCAAACATAACTTTTTGAAGAATTGAATTTGTTTTTTCAATTAACAAGCATTTATTTTCTCTTTTTCCAAAACAAGTTTCTGCACAGAATAACTACATATATCTTGTATATTGTTTTACATACAATTATATATATATATATATATATATATACACATATACATCCCTCAGTCCTCTTTCTACATATATAATATAAAACATATTAGATATATATCTTGTAATATGTAAATATAATTCTTTGCATGTTGTCTTTCCTGTTAGACTATAGGCTCCTTAAGGACAGGAGCTGTTTTTGCCTTTCTTTATATTCCGTGTATTTAGTACAGTGCCTGGTACAGAATAAGCACTTTATAAATGCGTATTGGTTAATTAATTGATTTCTACTCAAACTCCTTCCACCTAGCATCTGAACATGCTTCTTCCTTTTATATTCCCTGTCCTCTCACATATTTCATCTGGACTCTTTGTCTATCATAAATAATTTTTACTTTTCAAACATTCCTCTTCTCAAGACAGATTACTTGACATATTCCAGCAATATTCTTAGGAAATTTGATTTTTGTTCCATCATTGAAGTCTTTTCCCGATACCGCATTATGGTATGCTAGTGATGCTGGGTTCCTAGGTGGTTTGCCAGTGCAACCTAAGCTTGGGCATTTATTATCAAAGCTGTGATCTTTTCAGTTTCAAAGTTCCATGCAGTAGTGTTAGCCTATCCTGCATGACTCGTATCTATGTTTCTTCCAATAAATTCACCACAAAGGCTTTGCTCAGTGTTTTAAAAGCTTTTCTCACTTTATCTTCATGTTTGACAGTACCCTATGTAGCATTCTGGATGTCCATCCTCATCCCTAATACATGACCAGCCAATTTTCTCTTCTTTCAATTCCTTAACATCTTTCACTCCTTTTCTTTAAACATACAAATGTGTGCCCTCACAAATCAGCAAGCATTTATTAAGTGCCTACCATATACTGAACCCTCTGCTAAATGCTAGAAAAACAAATGCAAAAATAGGCCCTGTTCTCAAAGAGCTCACAGTCTTCTCGGTTGACTTGCTCTTTATCTCACTAAGTCTCTGTCTCTGTGTCTCTATGTCTCTGTCTCTCTCCTCTTTCTATCTCTTTCTCTCTCTTTCTCTCTGTTTGTCTGTCTCTGTCCCTCTGTCTGTCTGTCTCTTTCTCTCTCTTCACCCTTCACACACACACATCAAATCAATAAATCACGAGCATTTATTTAAAAGGCCTACTACATTCCAGGTATTGTACTAAGTACTCAGGATACAAAGAAAAAAAATGTTTAAATCCCTGTTCTTAAAGAATTCATAATAAGTGAATTCTTTGTGTCTGTGTGTCTATCTCTGACCATCTCTCTCTGTCTCTTTGTCTCTCTACTTCTCTTTCTCTCTTCTTTCTCTCTCTCTCTCTCTCTCTCTCACTCTCTCTCACTCTTTCTGTCTCTGTCTCTCTCTGTCTCTGTCTGTCTCTGTCTGTCTGTCTGTCTGTCTGTCTCTCTCTCTCTCTCTCTCTCTCACACACACACACACACACACACACACACACACATACAAACACAAGAATCTGAAGAGTATAAAATAACAAAAACTGAGGGAGTCAAGAAAGAAGAAAAATAATAGATGTCCAAAAAACATTTCTTGACTGATTGACCATATTGTGATATGCCCTCCTAGAAATAGATGGATTTGGCAGGGTTAAGAGACTTCATTATCAAGGGACTAATATGCCTGGTGGTTTCCTTTTTTCTTCTCACTGGGGCCTTATCTTTGAGCCCAGCCATCTGACTGGCTTCCTGTGCATATAAAACATGAACTTGGGTTGTACACTCCACACATAAAAGGTGTAAACCTCAAGATCCTTATGTGTACTTTGAGGCAAAATCTGGCAAAAAAAAAAAAAAGGGAGAAAAAAAGAAAAGAAGAAAAAAAGGAGGAAAGAAAGAGAAAGGAAGAAAGAAAAAGAAAGAGAAAAGGAAGCAAGGAAGAAAGATAGGAAGGAGGGAAGGAAAGAAGGAAGAAAGGAAGAAAAAAGAAGATAATTTTTCTATAATGCCAGTTCGTCAAAATGAGTATCTAATAAATTTTGACATTGGAGATCCTTGGGTAGAAACTGAAGCTCATTTCCAGTCCTTTATGGCATTTATCATATTATCATCACATCATTCTTATTTAATTAAGGAAAACTTGTCCTATGTTAGAACTTTCTGACTGTTCCTACAAACAGAAAGAACCTATTTTATTCTTGAAAATACATTTATAAAAGATAACCTATTTTTTCAAATTCAAAAATATTTGTGGAGAGTTTATTGTCAAATACTAATGCTAGGTACTGGTAATTTATCTACATGATTAAAAGGATTATGACTCTCTTTATGTCATAGACTCCTTTGACAATCTGGCAAAGTCTGTGGATCCCTTCTCAGAAGAATGTTTTGTTGCCTACATTCCTAACTGAAGAAGATGATGAATTTTAGTGAGAAGTTAATAAGAACAAAGATGTAATTTCTTCCAATTCTTGTTCACACTCCTCCTGAAATCTATCCCCTGGGACTTAGTAGACCCCAGATTAACAACTTCTGATCCAAGAGAAAGAAGAGTCCTGGGCTGTAGTCAGTGACCTGGAAGTTAAGTTCCAGCTTTACCACTAAACAACTGGGAGACCTTGTTAAATTACTTTATTTTTGATCTCAGATTCTTCATCTATAAAATAATAGTAGTGGGTTAGATGATTTTAAATATTCCTTTTGGCGCCAATGTTTTATGCACTTTGGGATACAAGAAGAGCCTAAGATATGATCCTTCTCCTTAAAGAGTTTGAAGTCTAACCTAAATTTAGGAATCAGTATTAAGAAGAGACATAGAGATAAAAGCCCATCACATGTTTGGGGCATAGAGAGTAAACCAATTTGTCTTAGCGTATACAGATATAATTTGAACTTAGTGTATATAGAATGATGTTGCATTTGAAATTTGAGATAAACTGAAACACAGAGTTCTGAAGGTGTTCAATTTATTGATAAAGTATGCATTTATCAAGAAATACTTTCTTAGCATCCTCAGGTAAGCTAAAATCCTAGTTAAGAGTGGAAATATATCAGGTCAACCTAGAATTTTCCCAGGAGCTAAAGATGTGATAGATAATAAATCGTTTTACTTTAATTACAGTGACTTATGAATAGGCTGTTCCAGAGGGGAAAGCTTAGCTAAAGGAAATAGAAAAGCAACTTAGATAAATACAGAATCATTTATAATATGAAATCAATGCAACAAAGGGTCAGTTATAGAATGGAATTAATTTGAATTTCTCACTGGAAATAAGAAATAAAGCTGAAATTGTAGAGTAGTGTCAAATTGTGTAGGTCTCTAAATATTTGGCAGAAGAGTTTGAGATTTATTTGGAAGATTATAGGGAATCACTGAAATTTTTTGAATAGAAATATAACATGATGAAATCAATATATCAAAATGATATGATATTTATGAAGCACTTAGCAAAGTGCCTGGCACATAAGCAGAAACTTAGTAAATAAATGTTTTCCTCTCTTTCCAATGAACAAAGGGTATTATTTTGGTAGTGGTATAAAGGATGTATTGAAGTATGTGAAGATAGTAGAAGTAAGCATTAGAATTAAGCTACAATCATGGTCCAGGCAAGAAGTAATGAGTGTTTGATAATAATGTGGTACAAGTGAGATTAGAAAGGAGAAAATGGATGTGGGAATTGTAAAATTAGATTGAGCAACATTTGCTCATTGATTTGATATGAGAGAAAAGGGCAAACAAGGAGTGACAAATGATCTTAAGAATATATAAGACTATAGACAGAAATAGTAGAGTCGGAAGAAATGTTTAGGGAGAAAGATCATAAGTTTATTTTAATATGTTTTTGAAGTCGCTTATGGACCTTATTGTGTCCAAATCAAATTAAAATGTAATTAGAAAATATTTTTAAAAATAAATAAAATTACATCAGAACATAATGTTAATAGTGTTTTTCAATGTCAGTATGGGCCAGAAGTCAGTTTAGTGATCCATTTTCTATTTTAGTTTGAAAACGCCTGATTTGAAAGCTTGGTAGGGCTAGTTAAGACAGAGCTGAGAACAAAGGAAAGAAACTTTATGAAAGAAAGTTTGTGCTTAATATTTGCATAATTGAATCTCACATCAATGTAGATATTCACTCTGTCAAGGTAGATCACATATCATGCATACTTTCTTAGCCAGGGCAATTCTTGTCTTCTCTCCTGAAGAGGTCCCACAGAAAAATTAACGCATTTCCATGAGAACTGCCCCTAATTCTTTTTTTTTTTAATTTCATATATGTCAGTGTAGTTCTTGAGCTATCTTTCTTTTATCAATTTAGCATTTAATTTGCTTAAGATTTCATCTCATATTTAAATGATGTATTCATTCAGAGTTTATCTTAGTATACGGTGTCAGATGTTGGACAATACTTAATTTCTATCAGATTGGTTTCCACTTTTTCCAACAGATTTTTTCAAATAGTGAATCTTTACCCCAGAACTGTTTGTTTCTTTATTTATGTACTTCCATCTTTTCCACTGATCTGCTGTTCTATTTTTAATATCAAATCATTATTTATTGAAATATAATTTGATAACTGTATAGCTGTTTTTCTCTCCTATCTATTCCATTATTTTCATTGCAATTCTTGATCTTTAATTCCTCAGAAAAATTTAGTTGTTTTTTTTTTCTAGTTTTATATTTTATGATAGTTTGATTGATATAATGCTAAAAGGCAAATCGACTTGGGAAGTATTGCAATTTTATCATATAGATACATGCCATGAGCAGTTAATACTTATTCAATAATTTTAGCCTCTGTATTTCTGAAAAGAGTGCTTTGTAATTAGAGTCATAGTTTTCCTCAACATATCTTGGAGCAACTAGGTGGGACAGAGCTTAGCTCACTGGGCCTAGAGTCAGGAAGATCTGAGTTCAAGTCTGGCTTCATATATTTACTAGCTGTGACTCTGGACAAATCAATTTAACTATGTTTGCCTCAGTTTCCTCCTCTGTAAAATGAATTATAGAATGACATTGCAAATTATTCCAATATTTAGCCAAGAAAACCACCAATGAGATCACAAAGAATTGGTCATGAATGAAATGATTGAGCAACAACAAATAATCTTGATGCTTAGCCTCGCAAATGTTAATATCTTTTGTAGTTAATGCCAAGTGAAATTTCTCTTTTTATATCTTATTACAGGAATATTGGTAATTTTGTGAATTCATTTTACTTAAAAGTTTTGTTGAACTTATTGTTTAAATTAATTTTAATTTATTTTTTTCGGGGTCCTATGAGTAAATCATCCTGTTATATATGCAAAAAGTGATAGTTTTGTTTCCTCTTTGACTATGCTTATTCATTCAGTTTTTCTTTCTTGGCTTATGCTATAGCTAGCGTTTCTATAAATAGTAGTGGTGTTAACATGCATGCCTGCTTTGCCTTTTTCTGATTGATCAAGGCTTCTAACTTTTATCCATTAAACACAATGTTTGCTTTTGTTTTTAAATAGATATTATTTACTGTTATATTAAGAAACATGTCCATTTATTCCTACACTTTATAGTGTTCTTAATAAAAATGAGCATTGGATTTTATTTAAAAAATTATCATCTATTGATATCATTGTATGACTTTAATATTCATGTTATCAATCTGATTTTTATGATTATAAGACATCTTTATATTGAATCAGCCCTGCATTCATAATATACATCCAATCAGGATTGTATGATTTTTCTAATATATTGTTGTAGCCTTTTTGCTTATATTTACAAAAAGTGTTCATTGGGATTACTATTCTGTAGTTTTAGTTCTTTGTTTTGTTTATTCATAGTTTAAGTATTATTGAGATCATTTTTATGACAAAAATAGATTTGATGTGTTCTATTTCATATTTTAAAAAGCTTATGTAATACGGGAATTATTCTTTGAATGTTTGATAGAATGCACTTATAAACCTATGTGGCTTTAAATTACTTTTTGGCTTTCACAATTTGTACCTTGTTCAGTTAGAAATTTTTTATGTGTTCTTGTTCTAGTTTTCTTAGTTTCATTATCAATTCATTGATTCGTTCTTTTTATCTTTTGTTGATTAAAGTATTTCGATGTATACATTTTCCCATAAGGACTGCTTTAGTTTCATCTTATTACTATAATTTTCTTTGATAAAATTTTCTACTGGTGATATAGTGACTTTGACCCCCTAGTTCTTTAGGATTAAGTTACTTAGTTTCCAATTAATTTTAATTTTTTCAAAGAACTTTTATTGAATATATTTTAATACATTAGTTTCTATAAATGATGTGTTTATCATTCATATTTTTGACATTTTGGAGAGTCTTTGTCACAATGTATGGTTAGTTTGTAAAGGTGTCATACAAGAATTAGAAGTATATAAACTCCTTTATGCTATGATCTCATTTAATAATTACCAGAGATCTAGCATTTTTAATTTTTCTAATGTTCAAATAAAAGCCTTAACTTCTGTCTTGTTTATCTTTTGATTAGATCTATATAGATCAAAAAGAATTATATTGAGATATTCCACTTTACTTTCTACCTTCAATTAGATTAACATTTTCTTTAAATATTTCTCCCTCTCTGAGGGAGCTTTGAAGCTGCTGCCCCCCCCCCTTAACTCTAGTCTTTATCCTTCTTCTTCCCCCTCTACATTGGTCTCTAATCAGGCCTTTCATCTATTGCTTAAGACTCTGAGATTACTCTTCTTGTGGAATTGGGACAATTCCTATGTCATCTTCTGTCTACCTTGACATATGTCCATTACAGGTTTCCAGAGATTCTATGGAATTTCCATAGATTCTAGTAATGTTTTCGTGAAGTCTTGAATTACTGGTAGAGGAATTTATGGCTACTCCTCCTTGTTTTAACTTTTAAAATTTGGTGCATTTTTAGAGGTTTACTGGATATTTGTGGAGGGTTTAGACTATTTTAGAATCAAATATAGCACCATCTTCTTACCATCCTCTGTAACATTTCTTGATGAAGCCATATTGGTTCTTTGTAATCATCCCTTCCCTTTCTAGATTCATCAACCAAATCTTAAATGATCCATACTAGACCTTTCCCAGAGATAGAAATCAAGCTCATTGGTCTGTATTTTGTAGTCCTTGTTTCCTTTCCTACTTTGAAAATTGATATCCTTCTCCAATCTTGTGGTACCTCTCTATTTTTCCATGATCTCTCAAATAAAAATGAGAATGTCTCAAATCACATCTACCATTTATTTCAGAACAAGAAATCATATGTAATTCATCTGGATCCTACTTTGAATTAATGAGAAGAAGTTGGGTATACTCTTAATATTTCCTTATTTATCTTAGGTATCAGGTTGTGCTGTCATTTCCATTGTAAAGGTCTTTCTTCTTCACATAGAAAATTAAAAGAATTAATATTTGATAAACTCTACCTTCTTTCAATTGTCAGTTATTATTGTTCCATCCATCTCAAGCAAAGGTCCTATCCTTTCTTTGATCCTCCCATAATAGTATCTCCCAATCCTTTTTTGTCCTTAGCTTTCAATTTAAAAAAAAAATTGTTTAGCATCTATTATGTGCTAGACACTGTGCCAATGGGAAAGACATGATGATAAATATAGTATCTGCTTCCAAAGAGATGTAAATCTCAGTTGAGATAATATATGTAAAGTGCTTTGAAAACTATTTAAATGGAAAGGAAGAGGGATAAGAGAAATAAAAAACTGGACTCATGAATTCATTAGTATTGGAAAATTTCAAAGAAAAAAAAATCAATTTTTACCAATGCAGGTTGGCACTTTTTCTGCAATTTATAGTCTTAAAAGGATTAAATGTTCAGGGCCACATAGCTAATAAATGTCAGAGGTGAGACTCGAACTCAGGTTTTTTGTGTGTTTTTTTGGCTCAGAGTGACTCTACTATGTTGTACTGTTGCTCATTATCATTAGTATTATTATTTATATTATGATTAGGTGACTTGTCCCTGAACACCTGGGTAATTGGGGGAGAAGCTTCAGAACACCTGGATAGGGAAAAGATCCCCAGTGGTCCTAACTGCTAGCCCAGTGTTCTTTCAACTAAACATATAACATTGGCCAAGTCACCCCCTTCATCATGGAGATTCTGGCAGTTGGAAAAAGAATGAAACATAATTTTTTGCTATTCACATCATGGCATAATTTATTCCTTACTATGGATAAATAGATGAGTGCCCATTTCCACAGCTTCTAACTAAACCAAGGATCATAGGATTTAGAATTGGACAGAACCCCAGAGATCATCTGGACCAGCTCCTTTAAGGCTTTAGATGATGAAATTGAGAACTACCCAAGACCACATAGGTAGCAACTATCAGAGATGGAATTTAGATGGAAAAAAATCCAGCAATCTTTGGGATTTTGGAACTTTAATGCTGTATGTTTTGATTGATAAAAGAGCCTGCTGGCCATAATTACCATCTATAGGAAAAGAAGACTAAAGCCCATTCACATTAGTGAGGAAAATTGCTCTGCTCTTGATGAGGTGCTAAGAAAAGGTAGCTAAGCCAAGTATTAGAAGTGCAACTTTACCATCTTTGTAAAATACAAAAATCAAATTTAACAGATACATGTGATTGCAATTTCATCAATCTATGAATATGTGTGGGTTAAAAACCCTGTTTTAGTAGGCAGATTCTAAAAATAAGCAGATAGAGGATTGCATGTAAGGAGAGGTGAAATAAATTGGTTTCTATAAGAATTGGAACCAACATTCTCTTTTCTCTTTTCCTTTCTCTTTGTACCAAAAATATACAAATCCTCACAACAAACATTTTAGGAATCTCCATATTATTTTCTAGGAGCCAGAGAATTAAAAAGAAATAATATATTAAATATACCAGTGTTGGTCTGGCAAAGGGAAAGAGACTTAAGAAATATGTTTAATCTCAATATCTGCAAATGGGGAGAAATCTGGAGTTTTTAAAGAAGCTGTGGCTTTAAAATTGAGAGGAACCTCCTCCAAAAGCAATGATTTAAGGGATTTGTGTGTATAGAGTAGTGGAAAGTATTGGATTTGGAATCAGAAAATTTGGATTCAAACCCTACTTTTTCCTATCTTTGTGACCTTGGTTGGAAATGTTACCTCTCTACACTTCAGATCCTCATTTGTTAAATGAGGTACACTACATCTATGATGCTGTGTTTCCTGATTCTTAGGAAAAAAAGAAGAAATTCATTTGTTCTTTTCTGTGCCACTTAATGGGGTCTCCTGCCTAAGAACTTGGACTTCAGGCTATAACTTTAATAGTAACTCCTAAAAAGAAAGGGGCCACTCTTACCACCTCATATTAGGATTATGCTTTCACACTTTGGGTGGATGTTAATTTTGCAACCAGAAGGAGATTGTTGCTCACAATCATGGGTCATGGTTAATGATTATAATGTAGCAAAAGATCTGAGGAACATTAAAGAATCCATCATGAGCCACCTCCCTTCCCCCCGCCCAGTCCCCATTGCTGATAGGGTGAAAACTGTAAAGACAAATACATGACTTCCCCCCTTGTGAGAGACACAAGTTAAAAATACCTCAAATTAGAAATGACTTCTTACCATAGAGCTCATAAACCAAAGAAAAAGAAAGTTTTTTGTGGGGAATGAAGAGTATTAAAAAAAGAAGGTAAGTTTAGGTAAGTTTAAAGATAAAAATAGGTTTTTCTCTTAGTTTTGTACATGGGCTTTAAAGAAGTGGAAGGATTAAAGTTTAGAATTTGAGAAAAGGATATCTATGGATCAGACTGAATATTCTACTTTATTAGTGGCTCTAAAATATGTTAAACTTAAAGATTTAGTGTTTAATCAATAGTTCCTTAAGTGTTCATTGTGTAAAGCAAT
Source organism: Antechinus flavipes (assembly GCF_016432865.1). Taxonomy (NCBI): domain Eukaryota; kingdom Metazoa; phylum Chordata; class Mammalia; order Dasyuromorphia; family Dasyuridae; genus Antechinus; species Antechinus flavipes. The sequence goes on along the minus strand of NC_067399.1, from coordinate 298,271,684 downwards.
TATATTTATTATAAAATCCATTTTGTAAGTTGATTCCCAGCCTCTCTTGCCACATCACATTCATTACCTGATGACTACACATAGATTCGCATACATATACATACATAACACACGTACATATCCATTTATATATTTATATGTGTGTGTTTGTGTCTGTGTGTACAGTCACATGACAGATTCAGTATATGTTTATATATATATACATATATATATATGCATGCACACACATAGTAATCATAATTATTTTAAAAAGGGAACTGGATTTCTTAAGAATCAAATTTGCCATTTAACCACCTTAGAGAATCACAATCCTTTAACATGAGAATCAGTCAATTAATAAACATTTATTAAATACCTACTATGTGTAAGGCAACATGCTAAGGATTGAAGATATAAAAATAGGTTTTAAAAAAGTCTGCTCTCAAAGATCTTACATTCTAATGAAGGTGACATCAACAAATATATACAAAAGAAACTATATACAGGATAAATTGGAAATAATTAATAGAGGAAGGGCACTGGAATTAGGAGAAGTTAGGGAAGATCTCATGTAAATGATAGGATTTCAATGGGCAATTAAAGGAAATCAATTGTCAGAACTGAGGAAGAAAGGTGTTTCAGGCATGGGAGACAACCTGAGATAATGTTCAGAACTGAGACACAAATATGCTGTTAATAGCCACAACCCTGATACTATAAGTCTGAGTTCTTAATGTAGGATCTGTGAACTTGTTTTTCTAATATTTCAATATAATTGGATTCCTATGTAATCTAGTTATTTTCTGCATTTAATAATATCATTCTGAGAAGGGATTCATAATCTCCATCAGGCTGCTGAAAAGATTCATGATACAAAAATGGTTAAGAATCCCTGTTATAGTATTAGTATGGAATTATTCCCCATTATATTGAGTTGTTTTGTTTGTTTTTTGCTTTCAAAGACCAAATGAGAAGATAAATATAGAATAGTTTAGTAACAAGAAGTATGCTTAGACATATTTTGAAGTTTTATCTACTTTACTAATATTTTCTCTATCACTTTCTTAGGTCTACATAGTTAACAAAATAATAAATTGTCTTAATTTGTAGAGTTTGCTGATTTCTGAATTGTAAATAAATAATTTAATAATCAGCTCTCATGAGCTGCCTCCAGCACAATAGTTGTATCTCTCTCATTCTACCCAGCTCTTATCCTGTAGCCTCTGAAACCCATTTTTTTTCATTAAACAAGTCTTCTTATTAGACATGTTCCTTTCATCCTTTGTATATGTTGCATATTTAATTTTATATGCAAATATTGATATTTTTTTCAGTGATGTAAAATGAGGAAGGAAAAAAGGAAATTCTCTGCAAATGTCTTTTTTTCTCTAGCTAAATATAAGGCAAGATTCTCAGGTAAGAGGGTGAGAGGAGGAAGAGTCAAGGAGGTTTGAAGAGGGATGAAAAAGTTTGGAAGAGCTACTGTGTTAAGTGGGCTAAAGAATCAATTATAGAGATTTAAAAGGATTGCCATGCTACACTGAGGACCCAGTTGTGATTATGTAGCAAGTTGGTAGTAGGTTCAGTTTTTAGAGTTTTGATATTGTCTCAATTAAGTTTCATCCCACGTGAATAGGGTGAAGGTGGGAGTAATCCAAGACTGGAGTTTGGAAGGGAATATCTTCAAAGGATAAAGAAAAAAAGACGAGGAAAGATAAGGATAGTGTAGAATTGAATTGCCTCACAAGAAAATCAAGATAGCAGAAGGAACAGAGTGTAGCCAGTTCAGGGTAAGAACTGGGAAAGAATTGAGGGACAAAGGAATTGGAGGTTATGATGAGGATGAAAAACAAAGCAGAGGAAGAGGTGGAAGGACAATAAATTATGACCAGGTAAAGGCATTTCAAAGCTCATGAACATAGATATGGGAACTCTTGTGAGTGAGATTGAGATCAAGGATGTAACCATCTCTTTGCATGGCTACAGTTGGATGGAAGAGTCGGTCATAGGAAATAAATAAGTGAAGGAATTAGGAATTTAAGATATTTGAGGGGGTATCAAAATGTATGTTGAAATTGTCCCTTAGTATGAGGGCAAGAGTTGGAGAAAAGGCAAAAGTTGTAAGCCAGACACTGAATTCTTTAAGGAAGCAAAGAGAGTGTTCTGGTGGTCTATAGGCAAAAGCTGCCAGAATTTTGATAAATGAAAAATTATTGAATGAATTACAGAAGAGATGAGATTAATGAGTGATAACAGTAGAAGAAAAACCCTGAAGTGGCAGTGGGGAACAAGGAATAAGACTGGTCAATAGTAAATCAATCTATTGTGCATTAGATAGAGGATACATGCATATATACATACATAAATAGTATAAATATGAGATATTTGGCTAACTTTAAAGAATTACATAAAAAGCCATAATGATATATTGGTGAAATTAAGTATTTTTTTGTATCTATCTGTCTATCTATCTAGCTAATTTTTCCAGGTACATGTGAAACATTTTTTACATTCTTTTTAAAGAAATTCTAGATTCTTTCCTTTGGTGAAACTGAGTATGGATGGTGTGAATACAATTAATTTACTTTATATACCAATTAGTCAATCAATTAACTAGCATTTATTTTTATAACAGACATTTTTTTGGCAAGGCAGTTGGGGTTAAGTGATTTGCCCAGGCTCACACAGTTATTAAGTCTTAAGTTTCTGAGGGCAGATCTGAACTCCGGTCCTCCTAATCCCATTTTAACTATCTTGTCTATCCACCGCACCATTTTAACTTAAAAAGCATTTATTAAGGGCATCTTACATTCTAGGCACTGTTTATTGAGGTATCTTGTCCTTGAGATCTTCCTTAACAACTAGGTAAAAGATATTGGGGTATATGTCCTCTGTATCCCAAAGTGAGTGAGAGAAAGGAGTTGAGGATGATGTGTAGGTTTTGAGACTGGGTGACTGGAAGGATGATGAGGTTCTCAACAGTGATAGGAAAGTTCAGAAGAAGGAAGAGCTGGTTGGAGGTAGAGGGAGGAATCTTGAATTCTGCCTCAAGATCTCATTCAGAGTAGAGGAAAGGAATATTCACACAGGTGAATGGGAAGAGCCAAGACGTTTGGTACCAATGATTTTTTTTTATTTTTGTAGATATATGAAAGTGATTCCTCCCTCCATCAGACAGTATCTCTTTTAAAAAATCTTTTCCATCCATGAGCTCAAGGAAATCCTGTCTGCAAGAGTGTGTTTCAGATAAAATATTCCATGTTAGGGGGTCAGGGATAAGGGAAATAAGGGCAGTGCTCTTCTGCTAAACAAGTCATATACAAATCAAGTGATATACAAATTGGTGAATGAGCCATTTCAGTGACTATGATTAAATTGAATATTGTATTGAATGCTGTAGAAATGCTGAAATTTAAGTAAATGAACACACTAGAACAATATACTTCAACTAACCTCTCCTTGAAATCTTTTTATTCCTATAATGTCCTTACACAGTCCCTATAGTTTCATTCTCTTTAAACTCTTCATCTAAATAGCTTCTTTTGCAGTATAGATGACTGCCTCATTCTTTACTATTTATTGAACTGAATTGAATTTACTGAGAAAATTGAGGTCATAATTTTTTTTTCTTCATTGAACTTATTTCCTCTTATCTTTATTTTCTGTCTCAGTCAACAAGCCTTTATTATACTCATATTATTAACTAGGTGCTGTTCTAAGTATTGGAAATGCAAGTAAAGGTTTAAGAAAATAGTCCCTGTCCTTAAGGACAGTGAGGGAGCAAAACATGTAGGCATGTGTTTTGGGATGGATGGAAGGTAAACTTACAGGGGACAGCAAGAATGGGAAGGCACCAGAAAAGGTCTCCAGAGAATGCAATGAACAGAGACTTGAAGGGAGCCAGAGATCCTAAGCATTTCTCTATGTTCCTAAGGCTAAGCCAATCTGGCTCTCTTTATTCTTTTTTCCTAACTTCTAAGAAGCTGAGTTGTCTTAATTATTTCCCCCATTGCTAGCATCTGAAGTCTCTTCTCCATTGGCTCTCCTTCCTTTCAATCAGCAACATTTATAGTGAAAATTAAGTTGGTCCTTTGCCCTCTACGCTTACATCTTCCTCAGTGATCTCATCCACTCAAATGACTTATGATATTATTGAACTCAAACCTCATTTTTCCAACTGCTGGCCAGACACTTGGTTAATCCACTATTACCTCAAATTCCACATATCTACAATAAAACAAGTCCTTCATCATTTAAGACACACACACATACAGACAGAAGAGGGGAAGAGACAGAGATACAGACAGAGACACACAGAGAGAAACAGAGATGGAGAGAGGAGAAAGAGACAGAGAGAAGGAGAGACAGACAAAAACAGAAAGAGGAGAAAGAAAGAGAAGAGAGAAAAGAAGAGAACAGAGAAGAAGAGAAGAGAAGAGAAGAGAAGAGAAGAGAAGAGAAGAGAAGAGAAGAGAAGAGAAGAGAAGAGAAGAGAAGAGAAGAGAAGAGAAGAGAAGACACAGGACAGAATGACAGAGCCAGAGATAGAGTCAGAGGGACAAAGTCAGAGACAAGAGAGAGACAAAGAGAACTAGAGAAAGGCTGAGACACACACACACAGAGACAGAGTAGTAAATATTTATCAAAGAGAAGAAAGAAAAATTCATTTCCAAGCCTAGCTTCACTATAAATTTTCTGTAATAGTGTCAAAATTTTCCAAATGATTTTCCATTTTCCATATGATCAAAATCCTGGACTCTTCCTTTCCTTCACATCTTATGAAAGAAGCATAAGATACTGATCTATTCTTTGTAAATCTGTCCACATCTCTTCCTTTTCTTTTTCATTTTATTATAGATTTTGACTACCTTGTTTCTAAAATGAATAGAAGATAATGATCATGGCTTCAATTTTCTTAAACAGAAGAAGGAGATGGCTATTCCTATCTTCAGTCTCTCTTGTCTAAAATCTCTCTACCTTCTCAGGGCACATGGAGCCAGGAAGACCCAAGTACAAATCTAACCTGAGATACTAATTGTGTGACCTGGGCAAATCACCTAATTCTGATTGCCTCTTTAAAAAAAAGTTCACCTACAACCTCTCTGCCTTTCATCCTGAAAACTATCAGTAGATTGAGCTCCCTAAAACATAGATTTTATTAAATAACACTAGCTTTGATCCACAATCTTCCTGCATCTCAGAATTGTTGTGAGGATCAAATAATATTTGTAAAGTGCCTGACACTTGATAGGTACTTTATAAAAATGCTTATTCTCTTCCATCATTTCCCATAGGGAACTATGGGATAAAGTCTATCCTCAGCTAAAATTTAAGGCCCCTATAGTCTAGATCCAGCCTTTCCAATCTTATTTTTCATTTATCCTTTTTTTCTATTTAGAAAAGAGAAAATTTAATTTCAAAAATAAATGAATCTGATAGCTGTACCTTTTTATCTTTTTAAAGATATATTGGTGCTTTTTGTAGTTATGTCATTAATTTCCAAATATATCCTTCCTTCTCCTCCATCGAGGCATTCATCCTTTTAAACAGATTCTTTTTGTGGATAAAGAGAGTCTAAATAGTCTTGAACAAGAGAGGTTTTTCTCCGGTCTGGATTGTAGAACCCTGGAGGGAAGGCACTGATAACTTAGGTAACTTCCGGAAATTTACTCAAACTCACTAGACCTCAGTTTCCTCTTCTTAAAGAGGAGAGTGTTGAATTTGATTCTCTCTCTAAATCTGCAATCTGGTTGATTACATTTTTGTTTCTGTAATCCATCCAAGAATTCAGTGTTTGTGAAATGTTTCAACTCACTGCCACATCTTTCATATTTGTCTCAACATTATTTCTATTCCACATCCTAAACAATGAATTTGCAAGGTTTCTTTTTGTTTTTTGACACTCACACAATTTGTGAATTACTCCATTCATTCAATCAATAAATATTATTAACACCTATTGCAACTGAAACATTGACCTAGTCCTTGGAATATAGGGAAGATGGGCTTTGTCCCCTGAGCTTATAGAGTTCTAAGGGGAGTGGACACAGATATAGTTAAGTGCAATAGACAATATGTACATTATAGTGGTGGAATACTAAAGGTCTACATGCTAGGGAGGTATGTGGAGAAGGCAGGGATGGGGGCGGGGAAGCTTGTTATCAGTTGGGAAGGCTTCATGGAGAAGGTGGCATTTAAGTTGGGGTTTCAAGGAAGTCTAAGAACTAAATTGGTAAAGAGGGACAGAGAGGACAAACATTATACAATGTATTTTTTTTTTATCAAAACCATAGAGAAAGAAATAGATCACACGATTTTTTGCAATTATTTTGTGCAGAAGGTTTCTGTCAAATTAGTTAAAAACAACTTTTAAAAAGTGTTGTGAGGGAAGGAGAAGTTGTTGAAATTATCACTGGTTCCTCTGTTCCTTTTGTCTTCCTTGAATGAAATAGAGACTTCCTTAGGATATGTTTCCACTGTCATTAGGAAATCCAACTCCACCTCCACATTTTGGGGGTGACCCCATTATGCTCCTGGAACAATGTGCTTATGTCATGGCATGGTGACTATGTACATGGATTGTGAGGAAATGTGCATATTTCCTGGGCAAAATCATCTCTTGGGCCTTAAAAAATAGCCAGGGCTTAGAAACCAGGCCAGTTAATATAATAAAGCTGAAGGCTGAAACTCATCGAAAGCATATCTCCAATTTATGAAATTCTGCAATGCTATGATATGTTAAAATAACTGGAATGATAACTGCTGGCTTACAATCATAGAACTTTATGGCTATAAGGGACCCTAGAAGTTTTCTAGTCTAGCTTCCTCATTTTATTGCTTAAGAAAAATAATCATTTAATGTGAAAAAACTGGCCCTGGAGTCAGAGGACCTTTTCAAATCTAGTCATTCATACTGCTGATTCGTGGGTAGGTTATTTGATCTCATGGCCTCAGTTTCCTCATATGTAAAATGAGGCTGCGTGAAATAATTGGTTTCAGTTATGCCTTCTAGTTCTAGTGCTATAATTCTATTAATCTATAATCCTATAACAAATTGAGTCCCAGAGGGAGAAAGGGCTTGCTTAAAGCAACCAGCTAAGTAATATCAGAGTTAATACTCAAACCCAAGCCCTCTGAGCTCTTTAAAAAAAAAAAAAAAACAACCTGCTAAGTAGACTTGAAGCACAAGGGTGACCATACTCTAATCATAAAGTATGGGTACAAAAGAGTGATCCAAAGCTCTTCTGTTTCTTAAATTGTGTTCACTTTGAAGAAATCACCTTTATGTATAGACTGTCCCTAGTGGTTATCAAATTACAAGAGAATGGTGGCCCTTATTCTAAGCCCAGCCAGAATGCAGAATTTCAATAGAAGGTGTTGGTGAAGTAAGAAATTAATACCTGATATATAATAATACCTGAAGACTAGAACCTTGGGACTGACTTCATGTGGTAACTGACACTGCCTTCTGGGAAATGAGTCCAATTCTTTTTGACATTGTAAAAATCTAGAGAGAAAGAAAAAAATCAGGAAACTATATGGAGGAATTGTTCTTTGGATACTGAAGTTCCTAATTGCTTTGACACTACTGGTACATTGTGATGCTTAGAATATTAGGGGATCAATTACCAAAAAAATTAACCATTTCAGTTTTAAAAGTTTTATTTGAGTTTTTAGAGAAAATGTGCTCCTTATCATACAGCAACTAGATGCACAGTGTGCCTCAGAGTGCCAGCCCTGAAGTCAGAAAGACTCACACCCCTTTTAGCTGTGTGATCTTGGACAAATCAGTTTACCCTGTTTGCCTCAGTTTCCTCATTTGCAAAATTATTTGGGGAAAGAAATAGCAAACCATTCTGGGATCTTTATCAAAAAAAAAAAAACCCAAATGGGATCACAGAGTCAGATACCACTGATCAACAGCTACAACAACAACACTTTTTACTGTTGCTCATTCTGGAGCTCATCTCATTTTAGAATAAAAGAAGATGGATGGAAAAATGGGAATCACTTTATAACAATTCCATTACAACTAATTTAGCTGGCGTATACTTCATTTTATAAAGTAAGGGATATAATAATGTTAATATTTTCTGGATTTTTTAGATTTAGCATCTAAACATAGCAATAATTTTTTAAATGTTTATAATTAAGGTATTATGAGTAGACAGTTTTCTCATCCTCCTACTTTTGTGGCTTTAAAAAATACTAGAGTTTTAAATCTTTAGATTATGTTGTTTATGTTCATAATTTTTCACGTCACCAATTCATCCAAATGCTTCTGAACTATTTGGTTCAGAGACCCCATAGCCTAATTGTCTCATCTTATAGATTAGAAAGCTGAGATTGAGAAAGTTCCAGTGCTTTATCTAAAGTTTTGTTGTTTCCTTGTGATCTCTTTTGGGATTTTCTTGGCAAAGATACTGAAGCAGTTCACCATTTCCTTCTCTGGCTCATTTGCAAATTATAAAGTGTTATATTTTGTTGTTGTTCAACTTTTTCAGTATTTGACTCTCCATGACCCCATTTGGAGTTTTCTTGGAAAAGATACTGGAGTAGTTTGCCATTTCTTTTTCTACCTCATTTTATGGCTGAGGAAACTGAGGCAAAAAGGGTGAAGTGACTTGCCCAGGATCACACAATTAGTTCCAAATTTGAACTTGGGTCTTCTTGACTCTAAGCCCAGTGCTTTATCCACTGTACCACATGGCTGCCCCTTGTGTCCAAGTTTACACACACAGTGAATGTCAGAAGTAGGATTTGAATCCAGGCCCTCTAATTCCAGAGCCATTGCTTTTTTCCACAGAAGCACACTGCTTTTTAAATAGAGTATATTACATTTACTACTATACAATTGGTGCTTATTCTAAAAAAAAAAAAACAAAAACAAAAACAAAACAAACTCTAATGGACAAAGATCTGATAAAGTTGTAAAGTTGAAAGAATTTGTACCTTAAGTCAACTCTAAAACTAATCAGATTTTTAAAGCTTCACTTATTAAAATAATAGTTTCTAAGTACTCTCTGTGCATTGGTAGTGATGGTAGTGATATTCAGTGAATTCTGTGGCAGATAATTAGATCTCTGTATTCTCTTCCATCTTTCACTTATTAACCATCTATAAAAATTTCAAAATTAGATCATGCAGCTAGGTGATATAGTAGATAGAATGCAGGGGCTGGAGTCAAAAAGACCTAAATTTAAATCTAGCCTCAGACCCTCACCAAGAGTGTGACCCTAGGCAAGTCACTTAACTCTGTTTGCCTCAGTTTTCTCATATGTAAAATGATGTAGAAATGGAAATGGCAAACAACTCCAGTATCTTTTTCAAGAAAACCCCAAATGGAGTCATGAAGTCAGACACTGAACCAATTGAACAATAAGAAAATATAATGCTTTACAATTTGCAAAGCACTTTACAAATATTATCTAAATGGGATCACAAAGAGTTGCACATAACAACCACCATAACATAGACCATGTGACCTCTAGGGTCCTTTCTAGTGCTACATTTTTTTAGAAAATTAAAAAAAATAAAAAGACACTTAAGCATCTACAAAGCACTACTAAGTAAATTCCTGGGAGTAATACAAATTTAAATAAGTCACATTCTGGGACTTCATGAGTATCATAGCTTTCTGCTAAACTAGTAGAAGGCTGAAATATGAACATAATGTTAAATCATGAGTTTGTTACTTCACAGGATCGTTGTAAGGATCAAGTAAATGATCTAGAAACCTTGAAGCTGTCCCAATATGAGCTTTAATTAAAAGACCATAGCACCAAGCACTCAGGCAAAAAACATTTATTGAGCTCTAACCATGTTGTATGCATATGCTAAGTATTGGGAATAAGAGAGAAAAAGAGAAAGACAGAGAGAGAAAGGGAGAGAGAAACAGAGCAGAGAGAAGGAAAGAGAGAGAAAAAAGAGAAAGAGAGAGAAAGAAAGAAATATAGAAAGACAGAAAAAGAAAAAAGAAGGAAGAAAAGAAAAAGAAAAAGAAAGAAAAAAAGCTCTCAGGGAGCTGAGTCTAATGAAGGAGAAAACATGTGAATAAGTATGTTCAAAAAATATACCTGTGGTAAATTGGAGATAATTAACATGGGGAAGGCACTAGCATGGGAGATCGGATTTTAGCTGGGACTAGATGGAATTCAGAAAGGTCAGAAAATAAAGATGAGGAAGAAGAGAATTCCAATCACGGAGCAATCAATGAAAATGCTCCAAATCAGGGAATAGTCCATTTTGTGTGAAGAACACAGTAAGGTCAATATTATTTGTTGTTGTTTTTGAGTTGTTTCAGACATGACTCATTTCTCTCATCCCATTTGGGATTTTCTTGTCAGAGATATTGGAGTGGTTTGTTATTTCCTTTGCCAATATATTTTATAGATGAGGAACTAAAGCAAACAAGGTCATAGAGCTAATACGAGTTTGAAGTTGAACTTGAACTCAGGTCCTCCTGAAAGAGAGAGAAAGAGAAAGAAAGAAAAAGAGAGGGAGGGAGAAAGAAGAGAAAGAGAAAAAAGAAAAAAGGAAAGAAGGAAGGGAGGAAGGGAGGGAGAAAAGGAAGGAAGGAAAAAGGGAAGAAAAGGAGGAAGGAAGGAATAGAGGGAGGGAGGAAGGAAGGAAGGAAAGAAGGAAGGAAGAAAAGAAAGAAAGGAGGGAGGGAAGAAAGGAAGGGAGGGAAGAAGGAGAGAGGGAGGGAGGAAGGGAAAGAAAGAAGGAAGAAAGGAAAGAAGGAAGGAAGGAAGGAAGGAAAGAAGGAAGGAAGGAAAAAGGAAGGAAGGAAAGAAGGAAAGAAGGAAGGAAGGAAGGAAGGAAGGAAGGAAAGAAGGAAGGAAGGAAGGAAGGAAGGAAAGAAGAAAGGAAAGGAGAGAGCTCTATCCATTGTGTCATCTAGTTGTCGAGCACTATTACTGAATCTCAGACTATGAGCAAGCTGGCTATACCAAGCATAGCATATCATGCTTACCAAAAACAAAGACAGCAAAAAACACATTGGATGATGGGATCCAAAAAGATCCAGATAAGCTAATAAGATGATATTTATTCCTCTTAAATCTCGGTTCTTCAATTTATATTTTTAAAAAATCATTGTCAAACACTAACTAGTTGTGTTATTGGGCAAGTCATTTAATCCTGCTTATCTCAGTTTTCTCATCTGTAAAATGAGCTGGAAAAGAAAATGGCAAACCACTCTAGTATCTTGCCAAAGAAACCCCAAAATAAGGTCATGAAGAATCAGGCATGACTGAAAACATCTAAACAATTTATGTTATATTCACTTCACAACCTACCTGCCTCTAAGAAGACTTAGAAAAGGAGAGAACAGCTATTTTCAAGAAAATATATTAATGGAGCAAGAAGCATTTGATATAGAATTTAAAGGATTGGGTAGGAATTTGGTAGATAAGAATGGGAGAACTTTCTAGGCAGGCAGAATAGGTTGAGCAAAGGTGTCCATGCAGAAAAATAAAGAATATGTTCAGAGAGCAGAAAATACTACAATTTGGCTGGAAGATAAAGTGCATAAAAGGAAGTTATATGACAATAAGGCTAGAAAAAGCAGAAAAAGAGGAATGGAATAGTCTGTATTCTTTGCACAAATCCTAAAATATTTTTGCTCAGCATGGTATCCTCAAACAATGCTTAGATTTTTGCAGTTCTGTATCCAAAGATAGAAAACTTTTTTAGGAAGTTATTGGAATTCTGGCTTCTGGTAGTTTTGTCACTTTAAGACTCAATTTGCCTATTTGGCAAATTTAGAAAATTTAGTGAATTCTCAACCTTCACACTAAACCTTATGTTTTACTAAACTTTGTACTAAACATGTACAAGCTGATCATACTTTGAAAAGAGGTTTTTCAAATTCCATTTATCCTATCAATGCATGTGGTCTACTTGTAGCATTCATCCCTGTAATTCTGGAAATCATTTAATTCAGCCTCCACAATTTAGCCATGAAATATCTGAGGCCCAGAGAAATTAAGTTGGGGGTAGTATATTTAAAGTGAGAAGAACAGTCAGTGAAGAGCTCTTTCTAGGTAGGAGAGTTCTGTTTCTATCATTGACAACTATTTGTAGGACCAAGGGAAAATTACTTAAGTTTTCTGAGCCTCAGTTTTGTCATAAGTAAAATAGGAATAATCATACCCATAGTACTTACCTCGAAGGTTTGTTGTGAAAAATCTAATGAGATGATCTTTGCAAAGTGCTTTGGGAAACTTTAAGGATTATATAAATGTTATTAGTAATAATGATGATGGTGATGGTCAGGATGGTGTTACTTGCCCCAAGGTCGTCACATAGCTGTTTAATGATATTAGAAAATGAGTGTGGCTGATCATTTGGAAAGCGAGATGATTGTAATTACAATGAAAAGAGTTCTAGATTTGGAGTCAGAGAACATGGATTCAAATCCTATTACTACCTGTGTGATCTTGGACAAGTCACTTATCTTTGAAGGGGATAAGTTTTCTCATTTATAAAAGGAATGCTTTCTAAAGTCTTTCCCAATTCGAAATCTATGATCCTGTCAGACTAGAGTAACAAAGAAATAATATATTAGTGGCTGAATCATATGAGTTTTTTAAATGGAAAAGGAAGATTTTATGATGGCAGTTTAGGACTAGGCTGTCTCCACTAAAAATCGTATATGAGTTATTCTTATAAGCCTATCATCATCAATTCTGACTATGTAAGAAAATGGCAGAAAACCAAATTGAATACTAAACTGAAGGCTGAAAAAATTTAGTACCTAAAGGAAACCTTTTAAGATATGATCATCTATGATAGGCTGAACTCTTCTCAGCAGCACAGTGATTCAGGAAAATTCCAATAGATTTGTATTGGAAAATGCCATCCAGAGAGATAATTTTGGAGACTGAATGTGGATCAAAACTTTTCATTTTCACTTTTTTTGCTTGTTTTTTTTTGTTTTTCTTTCTTGCAGTTTTTCCCTTTTGTTATGATTTTTCTTTCCCAAAATGATTTATATGGAAATATGTTAAAATGATTATGCATGTATAACCTATATCAGATTTTTTGCTCTCTTGGGGAGGAGGGAGATAAAGAAAGGAGAGAGAAAAAAATTGGAACTCAAAATCTTATAAAAATGAATGTTGAAAATTATTACACATAATTGGAAAAATAAAATACTATTGAGGAGAAAAAAAGACATGACCTAGTGACTAGATTTCTATATTAGACACTTATCATCTTTCATACTGACAGTATGGCTAAATATACAGAGTTAGCTAGGTGACACAGTGGACAGTGTTAGACCTAGAATCAAGAAGACCTGAATGGAAATACATCCTCAGATACCTAAAAGCTGTATGATTTTAGGTAAGTCACTTAACCTCCATTTGCCTTAATTTCTTCACATGCAAAATGGGAATATTAATAGCACCTACCTCTCAGGATTGTTATGAGTATCAAATGATAGACTATTTGTAACATGCTTATAACATTGCATGGTGCACAGTAGGTACTATAAAAATGCCATTTTCTTTCTTCTTTCTTCCATAATGTAAATAGAGACCTCAAAATATGCTTGAAAATGCAACCAATACATTGTATTAAAACTGGGAAATTTTCAAAGACTGAAAAATTTTTTAGATATAGCATTGATTCATAAAAACTTAAGAACATTTTATATTTGTTTTAATACTAAGTATTCCCAATATCAAAGCTATGTTGAATTTAATTTTCTAATATATGAAAACCAACAGAAGAAATGAAAACCATTTGGGAGCATGGTGAGGTATCCTTATCACTTTGTCTTTTATAGGAGTTGAACTGAGAATGCTTTTGGTGAGCTTTCAGAAGATGAGTTTGAATCCTACTGTTTTTATTGAACTATAAAAAGCATTTATTTTTTCTACCTATTCATTAGTCAGTAGAACATTAAATATAAAAAGTTAGCTAATGATTTGTTTCAGAATAATTTCTATGTGAACTCTGTTGAGAAGAATGACATAATAATAATTCCTTCAAAATTGAGCCCATTGTCTGTGACCTTAGTAGTGGGAAACATAAGGAAGGCCAGACAAGAGTGCATTTTAAAGCCCAGATTCATTAAAATCCAAATGGAAATCAAGAAATTATTTGAATTTGCAAAAGGTGAAGGCAACTTAATAACTCCCCTTATTCACCTGCCCACATATATATCCATTGTCACCTTTTACAAATATTATCAAACCATCATCTTATTTATTTCCCTATCCCATCTTTCAACTGGAACAAAGTTGTTGGTTGGTTGCATCCATTTTTATAAAGATACACTATTTCCACTATGGCAAAAGATTTCAGTTAGAATTATAAGAAAATTTTGAGACTGTGAGATTAGTTTGGCTAGATCCGATAACTTAAAAAGTGGTCATGGCATTTGCTTAAATGACGTCAAAGGTGATAAAAGAGAAAAGCACTTATTTAGAATAGGGTAGATCTAACAGCAGAACTCTGGAATCATTGACTCTTTCCATTCCAAAGTTTCATATGAAAGAATTGTCTTTTGGTATCTTTTCAAGATAAAGAAGAAAGGAACATGTTTATTCATTTTGTTGAAACAAAGCTGCAATTACAATTTTCCATAATAAATTAAATGATGTGATTCAAGCAATGTTAAGAAGCCTTGCTAGGCAGATACATGATGAATGAGAGAGAATTCTGAGCCCAGAGTCAGGAAAACCTGAGTTCAAAATTGTCCTCAGACACTTAAATAGCTGTGTGATCCTGAACGAGTCACTTAACCCTATTTGTCTCAGTTTCCTCATCTGTAAAATGAACTAGAGAAAGTAATGACAAACCACTTCAGTATCTCTTCCAAGAAATCCCCCAATAGGTCACAAAGAGTCAAGCATGATTGAAACAATAGAACAACAATAAGACTTGGTATTTTTTAAGAGTAAAGGCATGTGTTTTTCATTTTTCATATTTAAATTTGTAATTTGGTCCATCCCTACCCCTGCCAAATGATGTAGTTAGGATATAATTACAATTGTCTAGATGTTAATATGTGGACATTTACTTAGTAAATGCTTTTACTAAAAACTTTCTATTGACTTTTAATATGAAGCACACTTATGGGGGCTCATAAATTGTAGTTGTAGTAGGAAATATACACAGGTTGTTAAAACCTCAAGGTAGTATCCATCCTTTGAGAAAATGGTTCAAAGAGGACATTATGCTGCTATAATAGAAGTAGCTTGAGAAAACTATTGAATATTTATGAAAAGACATTGTAAAATTATATTATTATCTAGCTGATGCATGCTGTAAAACTAAACATCATATTATAATATTAAAGGTAATGAAAAGAAATAAAATAGAAAATAATAAATTCTTATTTATCAGAAATTCTTAATACTTTTAATTCACAATTAAAGTGACAGTCAAAAAATCAAGGTTATACAATGAATCAAAGGAGCACAATGCCCTCCCCCCCATCAACTAAATATTAAACTTTAAAGACTTGAAAGGAAAAAGAATAGAGGAGAGAAAAAAAATCTGCAAGGAAAAATGTTGAAATTTTCTTGTTACATATATGGTTGAAAGAAATCCAAAACAAAGAAAAAACAAACTGGAACAAACACAAAAGAGAAAATTCTTTATACTACTGGGATCACCCAGCATGAAAAATAGTACAGGTGTGTCAAGCAAGATGATGGAATTTCCAGTATCCAGCATCTCTACAGAAATGAAAAATTGTGAGTTTAGACAAGATTTATATTTATTGGTTTAAACTTTTTACAATACTGCAAGAATTGTTATCAAAACTCTTTACTAATTTTTCCCCTAATGCAATCATAACTCCATCTTTCTCAATAAAGGAATTACATACTCCTTCAAATAGAGGTTGATTATATCATTGTATACTTTATGCAAAACCTTTATAGTTTTAATTTCTAAAAATTTATGTTACATGACATTGGAACCAGCCGACCAGATAGTTAAACAGATAGATTGACACAGACAGACAAACAGATAAACAGACAGAGAGACACAGAAAAAGTATCAAAGTTTATTGCACTTTAATTGATATCAAAGGCCTTGATTCCATTCTGTACTTTTTAACTAGCAAATTTAGAAATTAAATCTAAGCACAGTGAGATTCTAATGTTTGAGGAACATGTAGAAAATTGTTCTTTGATTTCCTTCTTTGATTTCCATGTAGAAAATTGTTTTTTACAGTATGCTACCAAAATAGTTATCAAGAGCAAGAGAGTGACATTTTCTAGGCAGCTGATTTAAGCATAGTATGGGTTTATGTATGCATATGTGTTTTGTTTAGTTGTTTCAGTCATGTCTGACCCTTCATGACTATATTGAAGTTTTCTTAACAAAGAAACTGTAATAATTGGCTATTTTCTTCTCCAGCTCATGATAAGGAAATTGATAAGGAAACTGAGGCAAACAAGGTTAAGGGGCTTACCCAGGGTTACACAGCTAATAAGTGTCTAAGGCCAGATTTGAATTCAGGAAAATGAATCTTTCTGATTCCAGATCCAACACTCTATTCATAGCTGTTATTATCATTACTTACAATTAAGATGATTATAGCTATTAAATTTTTTAAGGGAGTTATGCCAAAAATTATATTAATTACTTGATATACAAGGTTTATATCAAGGTTTATTTTTCCATGCAAAAGCACATTCAATTGCTATTTCATTTCATGGAGACACTCCTGTAAGTTTAAAATTATTTTTATAACTTTATTTTTAATTAAAGCTTTTTATTTTCAAAACATATGCAAAGATAATTTTCAACATTCACTCTAAAAAATCTTTTGTTCCAAATTTTCCCTCCCTTTCCCTCACCTCCTTCTCTATACGACAAGTAATCCAATGTAATTGTGTTCAAACATGTGCAATTCTTCTATACGTATTTCCACAATTATCATGCTATACAAGAAAAATCAGATCAAAAAGGAAAAAAATGAGAAAGAAAACAAAATGCAAGCAAACAACAACAAAAAGAGTTAAAATGCTGTGTTGTAGAACATACTCAGTTACCACTGTCCTCTCTTTGGGTGCAAATGGCTTTCTTTATCATATGACTATTGGAACTGGTTTGAATTACCTCACTGTTGGGAAGAGCTCTGTCCATCAGAATTGATCATTGTATATCTTGTTGTTGCCGTGTATAATGATCTCCTGGTCCTGCTCATTTCACTCAGCATCAGTTCATGTAAGTCTCTCCAGGCCTCTCTGTATTCATCTTGCTGGTCATTTCTTACAAAACAATAATATTCCATAATATTCATATACCACAATTTATTCAGCCATTCTCCAATTGATGGGCATCCACTCAGTTTCCAGTTTCTTGCCACTACAAAGAGGGCTGCCACAAACATTTTCTCATATGTGGGTCCCCTTCCCTCCTTTAAGATCTCTTTGGGATATAAGTCCAGTAGTAACACTGCTGGATGAAAGGGTGTGCACAGTTGATAACTTTTTGAGCATAGTTCCAAATCGATCTCCAGAATGGCTGCATTCGTTCACAACTCCACCAACAATGCATCAGTGTCCCAGTTTTCCCACATCCTCTCCAACATTCTGCATTATCTTTTCCTGTCATTTTAGCCAATCTGACAGGTGTGTAGTGGTAATCTCAGAGTTGTGTTAATTTGCATTTCTCTGATTAATAATGACTTGGAGCATCTTTTCATATGGCTAGAAATGGTTTTAATTTCTTCAGCTGAAAATTGTTCATATCCTTTGACCATTTGTCAACTGGAGAATGGCTTGAACTATTATAAATTTGAGTCAATTCTCTCTATATTTTAGAAAGGAGATCTTTATCAGAACCCTTGGATGTAATTTCCACCACCCCCCACCCCCCAGCATATTGCTTCCCTTCTAATTTTGTCTGCATGTTTTTTTTATACAAAAACTTTTTGACTTAATGTAATCAAAATTATCTATTTTACATTCCATAATGTACTCCAGTTTTTCTTTGGCCACAAATTCCTTTCTTCTCCACAGGTCTGAGAAGTAGACTGTCCTTTGTTCTTCTAATTTGCTTAAAATATCACCCTTTTTGTCTAAATCATGACCCCATTTTGACCTAATCTTGGTATATGGTGTTAGGTGTAGGTCAATGTTCAGTTTCTTCCATACTAGGTTCCAATTTTCCCAAAAGTTTTTGTCAAATAGTGAGTTCTTATCCCAGAAGCTAGGGTTTTTTGGTTTATTAAACACTAGATTACTATAGTCATTGACTATTTATTTTATCCTGTGAGCTTAACCTATTCCACTGATTTACTACTCATTTCTTAGCCAGTATCAAATAGTTTTGATGACTGCTGCTTTATAATATAGTTTTAGGTCTGACACAGCTAGGCCACTTTCATTTGCATTTTTCCATTAATTCCCTTGAAATTCTTGACCTTTTGTTTTTCCAGTTGAACTTTGTTATTATTTTTTCTAAATTTGTAAAATAATTTTTTTTGGCTGAGGCAATTGGCATTAAGTGACTTGCCCAGGGTTACACAGCTAGGAAGTGTTTAAATGTCTGAGGTCACCATTGAACTCAGGTCCTCCTGACTTCAGGGCTGGTGCTCTATCCACTGTGCCACCTAGCTGACCCTCTGTAAAATAATTTCTTGGAAATTTAATTGGTATTGCACTGAATAAGTAGACTAATGTAGGTAGTTTCATTTTTATTATATTAGCTTGACCTAACAATGAGTACTTGATAGTCTTCCCAATTGATTTGATCTGACTTTATTTGTATGCAAAGTGTTTTGTAATTGTGTTCATATAGTTCCTGTCTGTCTTGGCAGTTAGACTCCCAAATATTTTATATTATCAATCAAAACATGATTAGATAGTTGAAGTTATGCAGCTGAAGTTTTGATAAACTCACTAATTATTTTAAATGGAATTTCTCTTTTTATCTCTTGATGCTGGATTTTATTGGTAATATATAAAAATGTTCATGATTTATGTGGATTTATTTTGTATCCTGCAACTTTGCTAGAGTTGTGAATTGTTTCTAGTAGTTTTTTAGTTGATTCTCTAGGATTCTCTAAGTATACCATCATATCATATGCAAAGAGTGATTATTTGGTTTTCTCATTACCTATTCTAATTCAAGTTTAAAATTCTCAGTGTGACCTAAGGAATAATTTGGAATGAAGATTTTGAACTTGGAAAAAAAGTTATCAAAATGAACCACTAAATGTAGATAATATCTACAGATACATTAATATTCCTCAGGCAAGGTAAATTAAACAAAGTCTATCAAGGAGAAAGCTCAGGCTGTCTTATGTCAAGAAACTAAATGGCATCCTAAAGTCAAAATGTAGCTGGAAGAACACTATTAAAACATTTAACACCATAATTATACAAAATCATTCTAAATATAGTGTTCTGGTACTAGCAAAATGAATAAAATGATTATGGGAAGTATCTGAAAAAAGTCCATAAAATATTAGTGAAATATAGATCCCATCACCCCAAGGCAACTATACAAGTATTAATACTTTTTGTTTAGAAAGAGGAAAGTTTATTAAATATTCTCAGAGCCAATGATAACCATGTTAAAAGTTTTCAGAAATGCTTTGGAATGAATGGTAAAAAATTGACAAAAGATTTATACCAATGGATTTCTTCAATGTAACTGAAATTATTTTAATTAGGGTTTGTGAAATAACTAAGATCCAAGAGTGAAATCAGTCAATAGGCATTTGTTAAGCAACTCTTGAGTTCAACTACTCAAATTCTAAGAGTTCAGGAAACAAAGAAAGGCAAATGATAGTCCCTGCTCTTGAGGTTCTCACAGTCTAATGGGAGAGATACTACCCAAGCAACAATGCAAAAGTCTATCCACAAAGAACTATCAAATGACTGAGCTTTGCAGATTTGTTAATAGAAACAGAGGGATTTATGATAAGGATTCAGTATCAGGTGACTGCCACCAGAATTTACAGAAAGGCTATTATATCAAATAGATGCAGATCAGACAAGTTATCATTACAGGTTGCCTCCCCCCAGAAAAAAAAAAAAAAAGCATTTGCCAAATGCCTAGGAAAACATGATTAGGTAGTTGAAATTATGCAGCTGAAGTTTTGATAAACTCACTAATCTAATAAACTGACAAGTAAAAAATTGCTTTGGCAAATAAATTGTACTGGTGTTAATGCATCATTATACACAGAATTTCAGGCTATCATCTGGACAAAATATTGATTTATAAAAAAAATTAAGAAGAGTGTTCTAAATAAAAATATCCTTACTAAATACTTATAATCTCCAAACTATATAGAGTAAAAAGCTTTCAAAATAAGAAGAATGGTAACTGGATATAATATATGTCATTTCTACCATCTTTTTGATGATTAGAATTATGTGGAATACGCTTTCAGTGAGTCCATAAAAGATGAACTTACAATTTGATACTTTTATTTGATTATAAAAAGCAATCTAAGTATAAAATGGAAAATTAAAACTTTATGTAAATAAAATTTATGTAGTCAAGAGCAGAAGAAATGCAGAAAAATAGAGGAAAAAAACTTTTATAGATTTTCTCAGGTGGAATGCATATTACTATATTCTGGAAAATGATGAATTCATTGATTTAGAAAAACATGGAAAGATTTGGACTTAAGAAAGTAGATACTAATCACCTCCAGAGAAATAGATAACAAATAGACATAAACATAGTATGGTCTTACATATATGTGTATGTTTACAGATATGTTTTGTATATGTATATTTGTAGATATGTATGTATATATATCTGTAATATGTGTGTATATGTGTATATATATGCATATAATTAGGCATGGATATATATATAGACATATATATATATATCTACACATATATTTACCTGATATAAAAGCAATGTGAGATCTTTTTATATAGGTTTTTTAATAGAAATTTATTGCTTTATATTGAATCCTCTCTTGTTTTGCAGTATACATGACAATTTTTTCTTTTCTTATTTTACTTAAAATAAATTAAAATAATAACCAAAAAAGGCAATCATTTTATCCAAGTTTGAAATAGTTCACAGAACATTAAAAATAAAAGAAACAATGAAGGATATTATTGTGATTTGTCTACACACTGTTTCTATTTGAATCGCACCAAAAAAGAGAAAATAAGATAACATTGATGGTAATAAGAAGAACTCATGTTTATATAATGCTTTATTTGGAAAGCCCTTTCCTTCTGATAATCCTTTAAGGAGAACTATAGATGCAGCTCTGAATCACTGTGGTAAGCTCAACCCAAGTTGGTATATTCACAACAGGAAACAACCAGAACAAGAGAAATAAGCTCATTGAAGAGCAGATGCCATATGGTTGATTTAAAAAATGGAGGACTCAGAGCTAAATTTATGCAATGATGAGAGATATCATTAAAGTGAACATGGAGTCATTGCTAAAACACTAGAAAAGGAAAAAAATAAGCATTTATTAAGCACTTGATATATAGACCAGGCACAGTGCTAAGCACTTTACAAATTTTCTCTCATTTGCTTTTCACAACCCTGTGAGGTATTATGTCTCTTAAAATTAAGTCAGAAGTTAAGTGACTTGGCTAGGTCACATAGCTACTAAGTACCTGTGACCTGATAGAGAGGGAGAGTCTTTAGAATTATTTTATTGTTGTTATTGTTCAGTCATTTCAGTCATGTCCTACTCTTTGTGATATAATTATTATATTCTCTTATTATAATCTCTTAATTAGAGATTTTCTTGGGAAAGATACTGGAGTGGTTTACCATTTCTTTTAATTAGAACTAATAAAGGAGTATATTACTTCACTCAGTATTTAATCAATGATAGGCTGAATTTCGAAATAAAGTCAAGAAGGTTTTAGATAAATTTATTTCTGATAAATCAATAATGTAACACATCATGGAGGGTAAACCATTTCCTCTCATGAAATAATCTTTGGTGCTACACTTGAAAACAAAATATTGGTTTGTGTAAACCACTGATGTAAAACCATATAGGATTTTTTTTTGATCTTAGAGCTGGACTAGTAATTTTAGTTGGTATTAATGAGGATAAGGTTATAGTTTCAGTCTTATATACGTCATTTAACTTCAGTTTGTTTTATAGCTAGAGGCTAAACCTCTTGTATTAGCTATCATCTTCTAAAATTGGTCACTTTAAAGAACTCAGGTGGAAAAAATGGCTGACAGTAAAAACTCATCACTGATTCTGTAAAAGAACTCAGGGCTCTTTTCTATCTGACTGAGATTTTATATAAATTCACCTTTACAGAAATGATACAGCTTAATTTAGAACTATCTTCTCTACTATTGCTTAAGTCAACCATGCAAATATAATACTGTCAGGTATCACTGTGAAGTGTAAAGTTGGATGGTTACTACTTGATTCTTTTTGCTCTTTCATCCATTCAGGATAGGGTAAAGCTGAAACCTTAGGTTTTGACTATCTCCTTTCTGGGAGATGGTTTCTTTGGTGATTCCCTTTCATCCCTAATTTTTAGAAATATGATCAACAAAATTCTATTTTTAAAAAATTAGCTCTCTTTTAAATCTTAGGAACAATGTAGTCACTCTCTGGTCCAAAACGGTCCCCTTCTCTGCTGTTTTGTGTAATTTATATAAAATTAAAAGTAAATAGTATAATCACAATAGTTCAGAACATTCAGCCAGGAAAATTACTACTATTCAAATAGAGGTTTTAATTTCTGATAACTTAAATTTTTATTTATCTCCATTTAACCCTTGGTCTCTATCAGGATCAGCAAGAATTTAGGTTTTAAAAAAGTGAACAGAGTGTATTACAATGTCAGTTACTAGACAGGCATGGAGAGGGTAAATTGGAGAAAAAGTAGGCTTTATTGTAACTTCTCTCAGTGAAGAGACAAATGCAGCCAGTCATTTCATCCTGAGTTCTCTGTTCCAAGATGCCTTGCAGAGACCTGATGTTCCACTTCATTTTCTGCCTTCTCTTTTTCAGCACCACCCTTTTTTCATTTCCTTTTGACTTCCAGAAGCTGTTGAGACATGCTGATTCTTAGTTCAGTTTTTCATGTTAGCTTGCTATGTCCTGGGAAGGATTGGGGACATTGCCTTTCTGTCCTCTTTTTCCCTAAGTTTTCTTTCTCTTTTCTTTATGTGTCTTTTCAAAAACTCTTGAATGTGACCAAGGTCCCTCTTGTGACTCCAAAACAGTAATAATCCAGGTTGCTCTCAGGATTTTGAATACTTGTCCCTCTGACCTACAAAACAAAGAATTCCAGTCAGTTCTCAAATTTCTATTTTATAAACCTATTCTATATTTCTTTATTTAAAAAATTATATTTTTATAAAGCAAAGATCCAGAAATTAAATCAGGCAGTGGGAAAGAGAAAGCTCCAACAAAATTTCAATAAAATATTTTAATTTAAATAAAATTTAAATAAAAATTAAAAGTATTATATATTGAGTACTTCTCCTGAGAAGATAAGAAATTCAAAACCATTACAAATATGAAGTCATGGAAAACAAATTTCCAAAGATAATGATAAATGTTGGAGGGGATATGGGAAAACAGGGACACTAATGAATTGTTTAGAGAGTTGTGAAATGATCCAACCATTCTGGAGAGCAATTTGGAACAATGCCCAAAGGGCTGTAAAACTGTGATGCAGCAGTGTTGCTTCTGAATTTGTAAGCTAAGGAGATCATAAAAGAAGGGAAAATACCCACGTTTGCAAAAATGTTTGTAGCAGCTCTTTTTGTAATGGCAATGAACTAGAAATTGAGTGCGTGCCCATCAATCGGGGAATGGTTGAATAAGTTATGGTACATGAATGTAATGGAATAGAGAGAACTATGGAGACTGAATGTGAATGTGAGTTGAAGCATACTTCTTGAAGCATAGAAGTTACATGTGAATTGAAGCGTAGAAGTTACAAAGTTGTTGTTTTCTTGCTTGTTTTTTTCCTCCTCTTTCTTGTGTTTTTTCCCCTTTACATCTGATTTTTCTTGTACAGAATGATGAATATGGAAATATGTTTAGAATTGCACTACTTAACAGATATTGAATTGCTTGCTGTCTAGGGGAGAGGGTGGGAGAAATAAAAATTTGGAACAAAGTTTTGCAGAAATGAGTGTTGAAGAGTATTTTTGCATGTATTTGAAAAGATAAAATACGACTGGAAATTTAAAAAAAAGTCCACATTAGCCATATCCTGAAAAAATGCAAGAAAAAGGAAGAAAGAAAAAAATATGTTTCACTCTGTATTCTGGGTTTATCCAGTTTTTTATCTAGAGTGGATAGTATTTTTCATTATGAATCCTTTGAAGTTGTGGTGGGCCATTGCGTTGATCAGAATTACTAAATTTTTCACAATTAATTACCATTATAATATTGTAATTATTGTGAAAATTGTTGTTTCTATTGATATCACATTGCATCACTTCATATAAGTCTTCCCAGATTTTTTGAAACCATCTCCTTCATAATTTCTTTTAGTGCAATAGCATTATATCCTATTCATATAACATAACTTTGTTCAACCACTCTCATTTGATGGGTATCTCCTTAGCTTTTAATTCTTTGTTACCCTAAAAAAATCTGCTACAAGTATTTTTGTACATATGAGTCCTTGTTCTCTCTATTGCTCTCTTTGGGCTTTAGACCTACTCCCAGTATCACTGAGTCAAAGGGTATATAGACAGTTGAATAGTTTTGGGGACATCATTCCAAATTGCTTCCTAGAATAGTTGAACTAGTTCACATCTCTACCAATAGACTCCAAATTTTAGAAAAGACATTGAAAAATTAGAAAGTCTCAAGAAGAGGGCATCCAAGGTGAAGAGAGAGGTCTTTAGTTCACTCCATCTAAGATTTTGTTGAAATAAAATAGAAATATTTAGTTAAAAAAAATAGTAGACGGTGAAGTACGTGATTGCTGCTATCAAGTATCTGAGGTGTTGTCTTGTTTGATCCCAAAGAACAGAATTAGGGCAATACATTTATTTAATTTAGGTTCAAATTGAGGTGTAATGTGGGGGGAGATGTCTTAACAATTAAAGCTATTTAATTGCCTCAAGAGGCAGTGATTCTCTCTTACTGAAAGTCTTACAGTAAAGGTTGGATGGCCCCTTATTGGGAGTGTTGTAAGAAGAATGCTTTTTTTCAGAAATGAATTTCTAGATGGCTAATGAGGTTCCTTTGACCTCTGAAATTCTGTAATATAGAATTCTCATGATAATGGTCTTAATTATTGTTATTCATTGTGTGACTAGAACTTGTGAAAGTGTTTAGCCTGAAAAAAATGCTAGTGAATATTTTGATCTTAACTGCAAACCTGACTCAGACATTAAAGATCATCTTGAAAGCTCATTAGAGCTAAGCAAGAAGGATTTAATGGCTCATTTTAGAGAACAGCAATTCTCATCTGCTGACCCAGTTTGTTCTTATGAAAACAGTAATGCTATGGGACTAATTCTGCAAAGGGGCTAATTTGAAATGAAAACAAAGATAAGAGGAGATTGGCTTCCATGAAAGAAAATTATTTATGTGTCTTATGATTTCTTGGCAAAGGGAAGAAGGAAATCTGTTGCCTAGCCAAGCTCTTCCAAAGGCAATTGAATTAGTGATCATTCTCTTGGGGTGGCATTTTCTCCATATCTGTCTCACACATAACTGAGGGAAGGGAAGGGTTAAAGTTCACTGATTTCTTGAATTGTTTCATGGCTGGTAAAATGTGCTGTGCAAGCAATTTTTCTGTGTTTCCAAAACATGGAAATATCGAGAGAGCCTATTATTAATATTTCAGTGCCATGGACACATAAAAGCCCTATATGAGCTTTTATGAAATGTTCTTGCTTTGATATAACCACACAGAATAAGTGATAGAAACCAGATGTATGATTTAACTTCAATGCTATATAAATCATTTGAAAAAATAGACATTGGAGTCCTACCTTTTATGACACAGACATGGTACTGATACCTAAACCAGGTAGGTTGAAAACAGAGAAAGAAAATTATAGACCAATCTCCCTAATGAATATTGATGCTAAAATCTTAAATAAAATATTAGCAAAAAGATTACAGAAAATCATTCCCAGGATAATACACTATGACCAAGCAGGATTTATACCAGGAATGTAGGGCTGGTTCAATATTAGGAAAACTAATAGCATAATTGACTATATCAATTACCAAATTAACAAAAACCATATGGTCATCTCAATAGATGCTGAAAAAGCATTTGATAAAATCCAACATCCATTCCTAATAAAAACACTTGAGAGTATAGTAATAAATGGACTTTTCCTTAAAATAGTCAGGAGCATATATTTAAAACCATCATAAGCATTATATGTAATGGGGATAAACTGGAACCATTCCCAATAAAATCAGGAGTGAAACAAGGTTGCCCACCATCACCATTACTATTTAATATTGTATTAGAAACACTAGCCTCGACAATAAAAGTTGAGAAGGAGATTAAAGGAATTAGGGTAGGTAATGAGGAAACCAAATTATCACTCTTTGCAGATGATATGATGGTATACTTAGAGAACCCCAGAGATTCTACTAAAAAGCTATTAGAAATAATCCACAACTCTAGCAAAGTTTCAGGATACAAAGTAAATCCACATGAATCTTCAGCATTTTTATACATCACCAACAAAATCCAACAGCAAGTGATACAAAGAGAAATTCCATTCAAAATAACTGTTGACAGCATAAAATATTTGGGAATCTATCTACCAAAGCAAAGTCAGGAATTATATGAGCAAAATTACAAAACGCTTTCCACACAAATAACGTCAGATTTAAATAATTGGAAAAATAGTAAGTGCTCTTGGATAGGCCGAGCAAATATGATAAAAATGCCAATACTCCCCAAACTAATCTATTTATTTAGTGCTATACCAATCAGATTCCCAAGAAAATATTGTAATGACCTAGAAAAAATAACAACAAAATTCATATGGAAGAACAAAAGGTCAAGAATTTCAAGGGAATTAATGAAAAAAAAAAATGAAGGTGGCCTAGCTGTACCTGATCTAAAACTATATTATAAAGCAGCGGTTACCAAAACCATTTGGTATTGGCTAAGAAATAGATTAGTTGATATAGTGCTTTTCCTTATCTCTTTTAATTAGATCAATTTTTGCTTTTGGTTGATCTGAGATCCGGATGGCTACCCCTGCTTTTTTGACTTTACTTAAAGGATAGTAGATTCTGCTCCAATCTTTTCCCTTAACTCTGTATGTATCACCCTGCTTCAAAGGTGTTTCCTGTAAACAACATATTGTAGGATTCTGGCTTTTAATCCAATCTACTAACCACTTCCTCTTTTGGGGGGAGTTTACTCCATTCACATTTATGATTAATACTTATTCTGTATTACTTGCCATTTTGTTAACCCCTGCTTGTGCTTTTCTCCTTTCCTTCCCCCTTACTTTCCTCTCCAGTATTAAACTTGTGAGCATCACTTGCTTCTCACAGCCCTCCCTTTTTAGTATCTCTCCCTCCGCTTTAGAATTCCTCCCTCTTTCTTACCCCTTTTCCTCACAATTTCTGTATTCCCTTCTGTTTAGCTTAGTCCTTCCTTTTTCACTTTTCCCCCTCCCACTTTTCAATGAGGTGGGAGAAGTTTCACCGTAAATTGAATATGTCTAATATTTTTCTCTTTAAGCCAATTCTGATGAGAGTAAGATACACACTATGTTCATCTCCCTCCATTCTTTCTCTCAGTAATAGGTTTCCTTTGCCTCTTCATGAGATGTAGTACCCCCAATTTACTCTTTTTCTGGTACAATTTCCTTTCCACTTCTAGTTTCTAGAACAAATATAGTTCTCAAGATTTCTTTTTACCTTTTTAGGTTTCTCTTGAGTCCTATATTTGGAGATCAAACTTTTTGTTTAGTTCCAGTTTTTTCATCAGAAATAGATGAAATTCACCTATTCCATTGAATGTCCATCTTCTTCCCTGGGAAAAAATGCTCATTCTGGCTGGATAAGTTATTCTTGGCTGCATACCAAGTTCCTTAGCCTTTCAGAATATCAGATTCCAGGCCCTTCAATCCTTTAATGTGGACGCTGCTAGATCCTGAGTAATCCTTATTGTGGCTCCTCTATATTTCAATTAATTTTCTTCTAGCAGCTTGTAGTATTTTTTCCTTGGTCTGATAGTTCTGGAATTTGGCCACTATATTTCTTGGAGTTTTGATTTTAGGGTCCCTTTCAGTAGGTAATCAATGAATTCTTTCAATGTCTATTTTACCCTCTGTTTCTATAACATCTGGGCAGTTCTCTTTGATAATTTCCTGGAAAATAGTTTCCAAGCTTTTTTTTCATCATGTTTTTCAGGAAGTCCAATAATTCTCAGATTATCTTTCCTAGATCTATTTTCCAGGTCTATTGTTTTCCCAAGAGTGTATTTGACATTTTTTTCCATTGTTTCATTTTTTTGTTTTGCTTGACTGATTCTTGGTGTCTCCTCAAGTCATTCAATTCCATTTGTTCAATTCTGATTTTTAACGAGTTATTTTCTTCGCTCATTTTAAAATATCTTTTTCTAATTGTCCAATTGAGTTTTTAAGTGAGTTGTTTTGTTCTATGGAATTTTTTTCCATTTCATCAATTTTATTTTTTAGAGAGCTATTTTCTTTTTCCAATTCACTAATTCTGTTTTCCTTGGGATTGTTTACTTTTTCCAATTCACTAATTCTGTTTTTCAGAGATTTGATTTCTTTATCCACTCTACCTTTAAATAGATTCTCTTGCCAAGTTTCCCTTTCCTTTTCCCATTTTTCTTCTAGCTCTCTTGTGAGAGCCTTTTTAATTTCTTCTATGAGAGTCTTGTGTGTTGAGGATCAGATCATATTCCCCTTTGGGGATTCATCTGGAGACAGTTTGTTTTTAGTCTCCCCGAGGCTTAAAGTCTGCTCTCTATCCATATAGAAGCTATCTATAGTTAGAATTCGCTTTAATTTTTTGCTCATTTTGCCAAAGAAGAATCAAAGAAAACAAGCAAACCAAAAAGCCCAAATGCAGTCTGTTTTGTTTTGTTTTGTTTTGGGGGGGTGGGGTAGGGAACTGTATGGTATTACCAAACTTCTTCTACAGACTACCAGAGGTAGCGATGAGGCAGCAGTGGAACAGCAATGGCTGCGCTGCATCTGCACTATGAGACTCTAGTCTTTACCCCCTTGTTTTTAGTTTCTCTGCTGATCTACTGGCTTGCTTTCAAGACAAAGTATCCATACTGTCGTAAAGTTCTCCCTGCAAAAACAGCTGAGATCACACCTCAGTGTGAGCTGCCTGCCTTACTCTCGCTGTCTGACTGCCTTCAATCTGTGCCTGATCTAACTGCCCCCGCCCGCAAGCAAAACCAGACCTTTTCTGGCAAATTTCTTCTGTTGGTAATTATTTGTGGTTTTTTTTCGGTCAAGTACTAATTGCGAGGCCTTGTCATGAAAAAAATTTTCTGATAGGAAGACTGAGCTTAAATAGATGTGTGTGTCCTCTCCACCATCTTGGCCAGAAGTCCCAACCTTCAATTATTAAACAAACAACAAAAAAAAATATCTGAGAGAAGCAAGGTGAAGAACAACAAAATCCTCCTTCCCTAACCCTTCCCTCCATGTTTTCTGACCTTGGGACAATGTCTACAGAAATCTTCCAGCTCTTTGTATATATGTTTAGAGATTGCACTGGAGAAAAGAATGAAGTTGAGAGGAATTATTAATTTGTGAAGTTATTCTGAGATTGGAGAAAGTAAATGAATTGTAAAAATGTGAACCATATAATTGACTCCCAGCTGTGTGTTTAGTACAAAAAGGCTGCAAATGTCAGAATTCATTTTCCCACTCACTGCTTTGATACACTGATAATCTACTGCTAGTGTACACAATTGTGCCTTTTCAAGCCCTCAAGCTTTTTATCATTAGAGATTAATTCCCCCTTTCCTACCCCAAGCTGTTTAGCTTTTGGCAATAAGATAGGACAGACTTCTGCCACCACTGGGTCCTCTAATCTGGGCGTTAGGCGGAGTAACAATAATGCACTGGGACACTGAATATTCAGGGATTCTGATTATTTAGGTCCTTTGCTGTTCTCTTCCTCGCTGATGCAATTCTGGACATTTTGCTCTTCATTAACATCCCTATCAGAGGACAGAAAAAAAGAAGCTGCAACACTAGCTAATTAATCTGTCTCCTGGTCAGTAACTTTGATGGTGGCAGGAAGCAGGTGGAAGACAAACATTGTTCAGAGCAGAGAGAAACTGAAATTATTGGCAAAAGAGGTTTAAGGATTCTGAAGTTTTCAGTTCTCTAGTCTTTGTTAAAAATAGATAATTGAACACTGACTCTAAGTGCCCAGGGAGTACAAATTGTAAAAAAAAAAAAAAAATCCTTCCTTGTGTTTTTCAGGTATTTTGTTTCTGATGCCAGAAACAAAAGGTGACACCACCTTTAAAAAATTAAAAAAAAAATTGTTATTGTCTTTTGTTGTCACATCTGGACATTCCTCTACCATCTGATAAAACAAAGACAAAAGTTAAACAAAACCAACCAACATTGTCATTAAATCTGATCATATATGTAGCATACTATACTCATAGTCCCCACTCCTTCATCCATATATTTTCTCGTCTGTTTTTGCAGATATCATACTAATTATAGGTTATAATCACTATTATAAGTATATTATAATATATTACAAATACATGATGATAATTATAGATTCTAGAATTCTAGAATAGAAATATATTATTATATGCAATGCTATGTAGGTTATCATTACCATTATAACATATAGTATCATATATTATGTGTTAAAATATATAATCATCACATTATAATAATTATAGGTCATTAAATATATTATTATAGGGTTCTTTATGTGTACCATATCTTAATCATTATACATATTACACTCCTGGCATTATTTACATTATTTACTTTGCTCTTCATCATTTCATATCTCAACCTATGCTCCTTTGAAATACTCTTAGTTCATCATTTCTTACAATGAAGTATTCTGTTTTATTCATTTACCATAACTTATTTGTTTAGCCATTCTCCAGTATATGCTAACCCAGTTTTTTCCTTCAGTTCTTTGTTGCTAGGCATATTTAGTCACATCTAGGTCTTTCTACATTTGATCTGCTTTAGGAATGTATGCAATTCTTTTTTGTTATATAGAAATGTATTTATTTATCTTTATAGGGGACACAGAAACTGCCTTCAACTATTTGACAGGCTGTCATGTAGGCCTATAAATAAACACCTTTTGGTTGGTTGACTGATTGAGCAATTGATTTTTCTTCTTGGCTCCAGAGGGCATAACTAGTAATGGAAATGTATACATGATTGTGATGGAATTCTACTGTGCTATAAGAAATGATAAGCTCAATGATTTTAGAAAAACATGGAAAGATTTGCATGAAATAATGAAGAGCAAATTGAGCAGAACCAAGAGAACATTGTGTATAGCAACAATATTGTTTTAAGAACAACTTTAAGTGAATAAGTGAATCTGACTTTTATAAATACCCAAATTAACTACAAAGGACATGTAAAGAAAGATGCTAATTGCATCCTGAGAAAGAACTGATAAATAGAAGTTTATGTATAGAATAATTTTACACTACACACACAGACACAGAAACACACACACACACACACACATATCTGTGTCTAATGGTAGCCATTTCTAGGATGAGCGAAGGAGGAAGAAAAAGAATGTGGTGTTCTTTTTTCTTCTTTAAAATAATAATAATAATGGTTCTTTTTGGGGGTGAGAGAGTAGGTTTCTCAGGGGAGGTTTTCTGGAGGCAGTCTTAGTTGCAGTTGAAAGTAATAATCACCCAAATGCAGCCAGCTGGTAAAAATGAAAACGTTTATTTTCTCCTTCCAAAATAACACAGTTAGTTGAGAGGCCTGTCTCTCTGCTTGGTTCCAAGAGCTCTTGCAGATTGTCCTTTGCTTCTGCCTCTGCTTTCTTCAGCCTCCAATCCAGCTCCACTCTTCATGTAATTCTGCTCAAATCTGACTGAGAGCCTCTGTCTGTCTTTTATATATGAGAGAGAGGAATTGTGGGATAAGAGAGAGAGAGGGATGATGGGTTTTCTCCCATAGTGCTCTCTGGTCCAAAGAGCTTCAAGGGAGGTGTGAATTCACAAAGTTACAAAGTTTACTTTGTGAATCTTCCATACTTGTGAACTCCAATGAGTAAAGGTGTAAACACAAGCATTGTATTAATTATTCTATTTAGTACCTTGTTTCAGGTTCTGGCCCAAAACATCTTTTTGTAAGATCAGATCAATAATCTATCAACTCTAATGAGTTACCAGTTTGTAAAGATTCCAACAAAAGAACAAAAGAAATTTTCATGAGAAAGAATAACAACATAATAGATTTGCAGTTTCATCTTTTCTATTATACTATGTCATGAAAATGCTCATTTCATTCAATAAATTAAAATAAAATAAATGAAATGGAAAAAAAGAGAAAAGCTCCAGAAAGGCAGATTCAAGGGAAATAAAAAAGTTTTACTGTGTTAAAATGGAATGGACTGCTTCAGGAGATCATAAATTTCTATTACCAGTGGTTCTCAAGTGCAGGTTGGATTATCATGGATTTTGTAGAGGGAGTTTTCTAAAATTTAACTTGATAAAGATGATGATAGTACAAAGAGTAGAGAGTTCTGGGCCTGAAGTCAGTAAAACTCATCTTCATGAGTTCAAATCTTAACTATCTATGTGATTCTGGGCAAGTCACTTAACCCTGTTTACATCAGTTTTATCATCTGTAAAATGAACTGGAGAAGGAAATGGCAAATCACTCCAGTGGTCATCTGCCAAGAAAACCCCAAATGGGGTCAATAAGAGTCAGACTTGAATGAAAGGACTGAATAACAACAAGAAGAGGGTTCAGTAAATAGGACAATGGACTTTGGTCACTTGCTTATCTTGAGGAATGCACTTAATTTCTGATTCACATTTCCTCATCTATAAAATGGAGATAACAATAACACTTACCTCCCATGGTTGTTGTGAGGACTAAATAAGATTATATTTATGAAGCAATTTGTAAATGCTATTATTATTAAATAGAGTCATTAACCAGAAATTAGAGATTACTCCTTGTCTATAGATCCTTGAGTCTCCCAGAGTTCTCCTGGCAACATGTTATTAGTTAACAGCCTAGTTGTTCCTGCAAAACTTGAGCTCAGAGAGCTCAGAGAAAGAAAAAGATTATAGAATAGAAGATCCTGAGCTATACAGAAGTACATGGAATGCCCCCAATTCCCAACTTGTTCTCAAGTCAATCATCCTGGCTCCATTCTCATCCTTCAGGTCAACTAGATGATTATATCTCCTTTGAGACATTAAAAAAAGGTTTTTCTCCTTCAAGAGAAAAGGAAAAGGCTAAAAGCCTGCCTTACTACAGATCTATTTCATTGGGAACATGTCTGGCAAGTGTGTGAGAGCATCAGTTTTCAAAAGGTGGCCCAGGGATATCTGGAGAATCTCCAGATTCATTTTAGGGTTTTGCAAGAATTTATTTTCATAAAAATACAAAGGCATTTTCATTTCTAATATTGTAAATATTGATAAATAACCTATATAAATAAAAGCTCTTTGAGGAATTCTTAATAATTTTAGAGACTATAAAAAGGACCTGAAACCAAAATGTTTAAGAGTCATTCTTTGAATAACCTGCAAACTCCCATTTGAGGTTTTCTTGGCAGAGATATTGAAGTAGTTTGCCATTTCTTTCTCCATCTCATTTTATAGATGAGGAAACTGAGGCAAATTTGGGTTAAAAGTATCTGAGGTCAAAATTTGAACTCGGGAAGATGAGTCTTCCTGACTCCAGACTCTGGTACTATGGTATCACACCTACCACATAATAAGTGCTTAATAAATTTTTGTTGAGTGAATGACACTGTCTTTCTTTTCTCTCGCCTTTCTCAAAAGAAATGAAAGCAAATCCAAATATGAAAAGGGCTTTAAGTATTACTATATATATGCTATATAGCATATTACTATATATACTATAAAAATGTCCATTTTAATTCAAAATCTTTGAAATATATACGTGGGTTCTGGTGCAGCTGATTTTTATAATACTTTTGAGAGTTTGCTAATAATTGCAATCAGGAAACTTGGGTTGCAGTCCTGACTCCAAAACTTAACTACCAATGTAAACTAAGGACAAATGACTTTATTGCTCCATAACTCAGGATTTTTTTCATCTGCAAAATGGAACTAACAATACTTATAATTGCCTATCGATTATTGGTAGGCAATTACTAATATTGTTAAGGGTTGTTTTGAAGGAAATGTGGGTATAATACAAAACACATTGGATTTGGACTCAGAAGTTGTTCTCTCATTTTCAGTCATGTTTAACTTTTCATGACTCAATTTGAGGTTCTTTTGGCAAAGATACTGGGTTGCCATTTCCTTCTCCAGCTCATTTTACAGATGAGGAAACTGAGGTAAATTAAGTGAAGGGCTTTTCCCAGAATCTCACAGCTGGTAAGTATATGAGGCCAGATTTGAACTCAGAAAAATGAATATTCCTTATTCCAGGGCCAGTACATTATCCACTGTGCTGCCCTGGAAGACCTAGACACAAATCCCAGTTCTGCTGCTTAGTAAGCATGTTGTGGCAATTCTCAGACCCTCAATTTTCTTTTTTTATTTGACTGTGATAAAGGTTTTTCCCCACATCAACAAATTATCTGGGTAATTCAAGGTTGAGCCTATTATGGAACAATATTATAAAATGTAACCATTTTAGGTGGAAATCTTTCTAAAACATATTGTATATTACCTTATTTTGCCAAGGAGCATAGTAAACAATTTAAATTGTTGTGGGTTCCTCAGGGTCATTGGGTTATACATACATACATACATACATACATACATATATATGTTCAAACTTTATATGTTCAAAACATATGTATAGATAATTTTCAACATTCACCCTTACAAAACTTTGTGTTCCAAATTCCTCCCCACCTCCTTCTCCAGATAGCAAATAATCCAAGTATAGAAGTGCAATTCTTCTATACATATTTCCACAATTATCTTGCTGCACAAGAAAAATCGGATCAAAAAGGAAAAAAATGAAAAAAAAAATGTAAGCAAACAACAACAATGTGAAAATACTATGTTGTGATCCACCCTCAGTCCCCACAGTCCTTGCTGGGTCTCTCCATCAGAAGACCATTGGAACTGGCCTGAATTACTTCGCTTTTGAAAGGAGCCACATCCATCAGAATTGATCATCACATAGTCTTCCTGTGTACATGTTTTCTTGGTTCTGCTCACTTCACTTAGCATCAGTTCATGTAAGTCTCCCTAGGTTTCTCTAAAATCATCCTGCTGATCAATTCATATTCCATTCATATATTCCATATAATATTCCATAGCATCCATATACCATAACTTAATCAGCCATTCTCCAGATTGATGAGCATCCATTCAGTTTCCAGTTTCTTGCCACTAGAAAAAGAGCTGCCACAAACATCTGCACATGTGGGTCCCTTTCCCTCCTTTAATATCCCTTTGGGGTATAAGCCCAGTAGTAACATTGCTGGATCAAAGGGTATGCACAGTTTGATAACTTTTTGAGCATAATTACAAATAGCCTTCCAGAATGGTTAGATCCATTCACAACTCCACCAACATTGTATAGTACTTGATTTGGGGCAAATCATTTAAACTCTCAGTTTCCTCATTTGTAAAATAAGGGGGTTGGAATAGATGTTCATTAAGACCTTTTCCAGCTAGCTCTATATAGATGGTCCATTGAAGTCCCTTTTGTCTCCAGAGATTTATATAAGTTTGTTGTAATGACCGCGTATTTAAAATCAGCTGGAGTCAGGAATTCAGGTTAAGGGAAAAATCTTCAATATTTATTGAAGTGAAGAGATGAATAAGGATTGCGATAGCAAATATAGGTAAGAAAGATTGCGATAGCAATATGGGCAGTTGCGACAGGAAGCCAGCTAACAGAGAGAGCTCTGAGCTGAGCAAACTGTTGCAATGGCAATGCCCAAAGTCTCTCTTTCCCCTTTCTTTTCCACTCCCCTGCCTCCACCCACCAAAATCGTCATTTCCTATACAACACATCAGGACTTGCACAAAGAGTGGGCGGGGGCCATTCTTTCTCCAAGCTTATATATTAATAGAGTATGGTCCAATTACTATTTAGCCTCATGTGCTTGGGACCTCAGTGCATCAACTCAAGCCTTAGCCCATTACAGTTTGTAGGGTTTTCTCTCTTTAAGATACATATGGAATTGGTCTTAGAGATTCCCTCTTTTGTCCTTTCACCCCTTATTTCAAAGTTATACTATATATTAATGGATTTCAGCAGGCTCAGAGTTCCCAAACTGGAAGAAATATCTTCCCTTTCTTAACCACTACAGAGAAACTTGTTTTTCTGGCAGCTATTATTTCTCTTCATAATTCAAACCTCTATAGTAAACACATATCAGAAAATAATAAAAGTTGGCTTATCTTTGTTTGGAGACAAAAACTATAATAAAAATACTAATAGCAAGTAAGCTTTTTTTAAAAATCAGGAAATCAAAAAGGGTAAACCATGCTGCTTTACAGGCAATGATAGAAGGAGAAAACTGGAGGAGAGTGGGAAGGAAGTAGAAAGTGGATAAATTCATCAGGTCCTAACAGTGCTTCAAGAAAGATGTATTCAAATTAAAAAATAAATTATGACTAGATAGATCACTCATTAAGCAGATCAATGAGGACAAAAAGGATCCAATTGTTGACTGTCATGATGATTCTGAGTTGGCACACATGCCTTTTTCTAGTTTCCAACTTCCCCATCCTGTGGTAGCTCCTTGCGGATGAAGAAAATAAAACAAAACGATACTTTCCAGTAGTTTCTACCTCCAATACAGAACTGCCTTTTGATCTTCAGATCATTTTCTCATTATTCCAGATTGCCCTACTCATTCAGATATCCTATTTTGATTGTTTCCTCCTTTTAGGCTGACAACTTAAAATCTTGCCTTAGTAGTGCTGCTTGTTTTCATGATATTTATACAAAGATCCATGGTGAGACATTTGAGTGCTTTTTATCACTTGTAAAAGTTGCATGTCTAATGCAATAATTATTAATTAATTAATTAATACTATGTATTAGGAATTGTGTTGGAAAAAACTGTTTCTACTTTCAAGAAGCTTATTCCTTACTCTTCTCTCCTTAGCTATGATGTTTGAAAATTCTTTTTTTATATATTTTTAACACATGCAAAGATAGTTTTCAACATCCACCTTTGTAAAATCTTGTGTTCCAGATTTTTCTCCCTCTCTCTCCCCTTTCTCCTCCCCAAGACTGCAAGTAATCTGATATAAGTTAAACATGTACAATTCCTTTAAACATATTTCTGTATTTGTTGTGCTGCACACAGAAAAATCAGATCAAATGGGAAAAACACAAGAACAAAAACAACAAAAAGATGAAAATACCATGCTCTGATTCACATTCAGGCTCCATAGTTGTCTCTCTGTATGGGAATGTCTCTTTCCATCACAAATCTATTGAATTTGCTTTGAATCACTTCATTGTTTGAAAAGAGCCATCACAGTTGATCGACATAATCTTGTTGCTGGTGTATTCAATGTTCTCTTGGTTCTGCTCATTTCACTCAGCATCGGTTCATGTAAGTCTCTTCAAGCCTTTCTGAAATCAGCCTGCTGATCTTTTTTTTATAGAAAAATAATATTCCATTACATTCATATACCATAACTTATTCATCCATTCTCTCAATGATGGGCATCTATTCAATTTCCAGTTCCTTGCCACTACAAAGAGGGCTGGTACAAACATTTTTGCACATGTGCGTCCATTTCTCTCTTTTATAATCTCTTTGGGATACAGATCCACTAGAGACGCTGCTGTACCACTCTCTGCACAGTTTGATATGCCTTTGGGCATAATTACAAATTGCTCTTCAGGATAGTTGATTATTTCATAACTCTACCAACAATGCATCAGAATCCCAGTTTTCCCACATCCCCTCCAACATTCATCGTTATCTTTTCCTGTCATTTTAGCCAATCTGAGAGGTGTAAAGTACTACATCAGAGTCTTAATTTGCATTTCTTGAATCAATAGTGATTTAGAAATGGTTTTAATTTTTTCATCTTAAAATTGCCTATTCATATTCTCTGACCTATGGAATAGCTTATATTCTTTTTTAGTCAGTTTTCTCTCTATTTTTTAATGAGGTTTTTATCAGAAATACTGGCTCAATTTTTTCCCCCTCAGCTTTCTGTTTCCCTTCCAACCATGATTTCATTGGTTTTGTTTGTGCAAAACTTTTAAAATTAATGTTATCAAATTTATTCATTTTGCATTTCATAATGTTCTCTAGCTCTTCTTTGGCCATAACTGTTCACTTCTCCACAGGTATGAGAGTTATACTATCCTTTGTTCTCTAATTTGTTTGTAATATTACCCTTTATATCTATATCTGAAACTTAGAAATTTTTACTTTTTAAAAAAAAGGAAGGATGGAAGGAAGGAAAAGGAAGGAAGAAAAAAGAGAAGGAAAGAAAAAAGCAAAAGAAAAAAAGAAAGGAAAGAAGGAAAAGAAAAAAGGAAAGAAGAGAAAGAAAAGGGAAGAAAGGAGAAATAAAAGAAAGAGAAAAAGAAAGGAAAGGAGAAAAGAAATTATACTCCTTTTGGATTACTCACCACTGGGAACTGTAAGGCTTTTTATAAAAGAATTTATTCTCTACATAAACATTGGTTATGGGACAGCAGTATGGGTCAGTGGGAATAGTGTTAGATGTAGATCAGAGGGCTTTGAACAGTAGTTTGAAATGAAATCCGCCACTTAATATCTGTGTGACTTAAAGTATTCAATTAACTTCTATGTGCATCAGATTTTTCATCTATAAAATGAAGGGTTGGACTTAATGGCCTCTATTGTCCTTTTGCCTTTAAACCTATGACACTCCTTAGCATCCTGTGACATCTCCATGTAACAGGATATTTCCTCCTGCAAATCTGTGCATTTGTAAAAAGTAATATTAAAAAGTATCCATCCTCTGGTACCACACCATCCATCTGTTGTGCTGTAGATAACTGCCTACCTTGAATCTATCCACACACTGGGATGGTCTCTGAGTTCTTTGGCCCTAAATGTGTAATTCTGTTGCAATAGATGTTACTGAATTGTCTGACAAACCTTGGGAATAAATTATTCTCTTGAATAATTGAAACATTCCCTTCCAAAAACTTGGTTACACTGTTGACATGTTGTTGGTCTTCTCTCTATAAATAATGCACAGATAAAATCCAGTCTATGCCTTATGGCTGTTACTATAACTTCTGAATACAATGGTGGAGTTGATATGAATGGAAATTTATATTGTTATCTCGCTTCCACATCCAGCCAAACTCACCTGTTGTCTTTTTCTGAAGGTTGTGTTCTCAACTCCCTCTGACCCATTACATCTCCAGCCATTTAAGTTAGAGCTATTTGGTAAACCTGAGGGCTCTCTGTATGAATGCCTATGAGGTAACTCAGCATCCCATTAAGGTTGGGAAAAAAGAATAAACCCATAACCAAAATTGAAGTGCCCCAAAGAAACTTATTATATTATTTTGGATAACTGATTGAAATCATATGAGAGCTAGAAAATGAGGTAGAGTGCTATAATCTTGGTTTCAAGCTTTCCCCTTTTTAAAAATAAGAAATAGCCCGGAGAAGGAGTTCTCCAGGATGCTGATTGGTGGGAAGCAAGGTGTTATCTGCTACTTGTACTTCCATATTGACACTTTGAGTTCTTCATTTATGTTATTTGATGGAAGATGATTACAATATGAAACTAGAATACTGTATTTCCCAGTTTTCTTAAGATTAGGCAACAAGGAATGGTTGAAGGATCTTCTCCTTAATTATAAGTCCTAAGGGGAAATTTGGGCCAAGATGGAATTTTATTCAAGAAGTTAATATTGAGGAAGTAATTGGAATGGGATGGGTTTATGAGGTTAAAGCTAAACAAAGCAACAAGTAATTAAAACTACATAGGAATACAGGACAGGAGCCAATGGATTTTCCTCTCTAGTGAGACTCAAAGGAGATGCTTACTGTTTTTCTCTGGAATTTACTTAGAAATACTAATGAAGATTCTGTAGGAGACTGAAAACAAAATTCCAGTATGTAAAAATATGAACAATGGTAACAAGGCCAGCACTATTTCTATGAATAAATGAAAAAGCATTTATTAAATGCTTATTAAATGATTATTAAGTGCAAATTGCTATGCTAACTACTAAAGATGAAAATAAAAATGCAAAGCAGAGTCTACCAAGTTCGAATAGGACACCTTTCTGAACTAGTTACTCATGACTGGAATTATTTCATTAAATCCCTTCAAGACAGAGGATGGACTAAATACAGAGGCAGTGTGGTATAGTAGGTAGAGAACTGTCCTCAGAATCAGGAAGACAGGTTCAAATCCTGCTTCTGAACTGTGTGGCCCTGAACAAGTCACCTATCTTCTGAATCCCCCTAAGAATTCATTTTTGTCTATAAATTACAGAGAAACTATTGATCTGCATTGGTGAAAGGAGTTTTCCTATCTGGAAGTTTCCCCTGCCCATGAAAGTATAATCCGTGTCCCTGAATAACTCACATTCTAATGGGGGAAGACATGACATAAATCAGATTTCTGATGGAAATACATTTTCTTCAATGTCACTGTCACCATATCTATTTCTGTTGCTGAATAATTTGACAGTGCCAAGGGCTATGGTAGTGAACCCCTGTTTTCTAGGTGTTCCTAGTTGTGGTTGGTAAGGAGCTTGGGACTTCAGCACCCACAGAAGCATTTGCAGGATATGTCTCCAAACAGGTTCTTTTCCTGAAAGATGATCCAGGGGCTGGGCGGGGAAGCAGCTCCTTCTGTGTGCTTCTGGGCTTACCTGCTGCTCAGAGGGAGTTAGCTGCGAATGTTGCTAATGGTAAAAATGGTGGGTTCCTGCCCACAACAATCAATCCTTTCAATAATAACTGTGGGAAACAGGATGAAAGTAGGGTTATGTATAAATGCATGCCTGTATACATACTTACATATATACATATATACATCCTTTATAGTGCTTGCTGGAGAAAACAAAAGCAACATCTGATATCTATATCTATATATCTACATATATATATATATATAGATTTAGGAACATAGGATCTTAGAAGACATCTAGTCCAGTACCTTCATTTTACAGAAAAAGAAACTGATATTCAGAAAAAGAAACTAGATCTATTTCTTCATATCTATCTATATATCTCTATAGGTAGATATGGGGACATAGATAGAGATCTGTAATTACTTATATCAATCAATGAGTAGATATAGGTGGATAGATATCAGATAAGAGGTTGTTTTGCTTTTATCCGCAGGAGGCACTAATCCTTTCTGGGGCTACTTCCTCATTTGTTAAGTCATTTTTTTTTTCAATTGTGTCTGAGTCTTCATGATCCCATTTGGGGTTTTCTCCAAAAATACGGAATGGTTGCCATTTCTTTTTCCAGCTTATTTTAGATATTTCTAAAAACTGAGGCAAACAGAATTAAGTGAGTTGTTCAGGGTCACACAGTTAGGAAGTATCTGAGATCAGATTTGAACTCAGGAAGATAGTCCCTCAGAACCATATTCCTCTAAGAGCATTTCAGCTCTGTATTTCTGTATTTGAATTCTATGATTTATTTTCACTTCTGAATGAGGAAGTATGACACTTGGAGTCATAAAATTCACACATATCCTTATACACATAATAAGGAGGATCACAGAAAGCATAACCTGGACAACATGAAGTGAATAGTAGCAGTTATAGTTTAAAAGAACATGTAATACTCTTCCTTTCTCTCCTTCTTCTGGCCAAAACATCTTTTTTGAAGATCATCAAGGGCCTTGACAGAACTTTTTCCCAGACCATTTACTCTAGGTAATTATTTCAGCAAATCCCTACAGGAGAAGGTCTTAAGACTTGAACAGGAGATGGACTTTTCTCATTCCCCATTTCCCAGGTTGGCATTTTAACTGTCCAATCCCCATGCCTGACAGACTTCTTAATTCTGCTTCTGAAGCTTCCTGGCTTCCTTTAATTTTCAAATAAAATCTCATTCTCTGCAGAAAGTCTTTTTCAGTTCTTAATCCTAGTGCCTTCTCTCTATTCATTATTTTTGGATATTGATGGATTGTTTTTCATATATATGTAGCTTGTTTGTACATAGCTGTTTGCATATTGTCTCCTCCATTAAACCGTTAGCTTCTTGAGAGCAAGCACTATCTTTTGCCTTTGTATCCTTGGCAC
Source organism: Antechinus flavipes (assembly GCF_016432865.1). Classification (NCBI taxonomy): domain Eukaryota; kingdom Metazoa; phylum Chordata; class Mammalia; order Dasyuromorphia; family Dasyuridae; genus Antechinus; species Antechinus flavipes. Next base: position 298,229,378 of record NC_067399.1, on the reverse strand, counting down.
TAGAGCTTTAGCACAGTACCTGGCACATAGTAGATGTGCTACTGACTGATTACAATTATTCCTTCCACATCACAACTTTGCCCATAATGGTTTTGATATATCACCATTTGGCATAAGAAACTAAACTGGAATTTGGGGGATGGGGTTTGCAGAAGTCACAAACATGGAGGGCAACATATGACACAGAAAAAGTTTAGAAACTCAGAAATGTATGAAATATATGTATAGTATTGTATAATATCAACCCAAATTTTACAATAAGATACTGCAAATACTCCCCCAAAGGAAAAAAATTATACTTCTCTAGTCTGAAAAGAAGACCAAAAAATTTTATGTGGATTTTCCAGATTGTAGGGGAATGGGAGGGGATAGAAATGATTTTTGCCCTAAAACTCTGAGATGTGGAAGAGATAATTGTAGATTCAGTGGACTAGAGAGATTAGTATAGTAGAGAGAAATCTGACTCCAAAACCAGAATGATCTAGATTCAAGCTCAGGAACGAACTCCCACTTACTTGGCTAGTTTCTCAATGCCCCAATAAACTCTTCATATAATTTTTAAGTTTCAGAGGAAAGGGCTTACCTACATGGGCAGAGTTTCATTACCAAGTAATTTCCTAAACCAATAAAATTATAGATCAAGTTATCTCTTTCCTATGAACTAAGTGACCTCTATGATGAACGAGAGAACTTTTCTACTCTGAGATTTTATAGTTTTCTTTCACATGTTTGTAAGTCCTTATACTCTATTCCTCATCTTTTTAAATAATCCCTACACATCTTATCTACATGCACTCCTATTTGTGTGTGTTTAATAATCAGGAAAATGTATGCTTTTATATTTTAGATAAGTAGAATTTTTACTATATATATGTATGTGTATATATATGGAGAGAGAGAAAGAGAGAGAAAGGGAGAGATGGAGGGAGAGGAAGAGGGAAAGAGGGGAGAGAGAGACAGAAACAGAGAGAAAGAAAGAGAGAGAAAGAGAGAGAGAAGAAACAGAGAGAGACAGAGAGAAACAGAGAAACAGACAGAGAGAGAGACAGAGAGAGACAGAGAGAGAGAGAGAGAGAGAGAGAGAGATCCTGCCCCATAACAGCTGGAAATCTCAAACAACCAAGGCTTTTTTCTTAAAGTTCTATGAATTGATTGATTGATGTTTTCTAAGATCCTACCCTTTCCTAATATTCTATGACAATGGTAATTTCTAATTAACCAAATGATTAATGTAAGCAGAACTACTATTCCTCCCAACATTCTGAGTTAATAGGAGTTTAGTTTATTGTATTAAGATTTGTCTCCCAAAAGAGGGTAAACTCCTTAAAGGTCAACAGAGATTTAACTGAGAGACCAGGATTAATTTGCTTTAACACCTGACCTGGATTTAGAAGAAAAATTTTTCAAATGGTAAAGGCATAGAGAAAATGTCTTCCAGGTATGGGAATTGACCTGCAATAATGCATTCAGGCAGAAGAGGGCAGGGAAAGATTGGAAGATAGTTGTTGGGAAGATAGCATCTGAAAAATAGAGGAATATGAAATAATATTGGAAAAGAAGGTAGGAGCCAACTTGTGAAAGACCTTTAAGGTCAAACTGAGTTGTCACTTTCTTTTTCTTTTTTGGCCATGCAACAGAAATAGATGGGGCTATGATAAGATTGTTCCTCACTTTCTTTTTCTTTTTTGGCCATGCCACAGAAATAGATGGGGCTATGATAAGATTGTTCCCTCGTTAGCTCAATCAAAAGAACATGGACATAAAATAGTTTAAAACATAGAGTAATTAAAGGAAAATACTTTTATTTAAGATAGACAAAGAATTAGGGAATCGGATTATAGAGAACCTTGTCCACTATTTTTTATTCTTCATTTAATTTTAGTAGACAATAGGGAGCTACAGAGAAGTGATTAGAATAAGTTATTAGGCGGGCGGGGGGGGGGGGATATAGAAAATGGTATGAAATTGGCTGAAAAAAAGTAGATTAGAAACAAGAAAAAAGGTATATCTTTTTTTGCTGGATATGATATTTTTGGCTTCGGGCCTAGTTCTTTTTTGTCAGTAGATATGATTCCAGAACCTGCGGTCTCTTATGGTACCTGGTGAAAAGTCCTATACAATTCCAATTGTAGCTCCAGAATATTTTAATTATTTTTTTCTTGTTTCTTTCAAAAAATTTTCTTTGATGTTGGGGTTTCAAAACTTAGCAATAATATTCCTATGTGTTTTCCACATGGGATCTCATTTTCAAATAGTTCTTTTTTCATTTTTCAGACTTTGTATCTCCTTTTCTAGTTGGTTAACTTTTTTCCATAATCTTCTTATTTTTCTTGGATGGTTTTTAAAATTATTATTATTTTTTAGTTTTTCTTCAATACCTCTCATTTGATTTTTAAATTCTTTTTTGAGGTCTTCTATAAATTCTTTCATTGGGAGGCATTTTATGTTATTGTTTAAGATGGAATTTCAGTGTCCTCCTCTGAAGATGAACCTTAGTCTTCCTTGTTCCCATAGTAAGTTCCTATGGTTGGATTCTATCTTTGCAGCTCATTTTTTTAAAAATAAGAGGGATCAATGTAAGCACCTCTAATTGTAGGATGGGGATTATGCCTCTAGCTTCACTTCAGCTCTCCCCATTGGCTTGGAACCAAAACAAGAGCTTTAACTTCCTGCAAGTGCCCACAGCTAACAGCATTCCTGCCCCACTGTTTCTGTACTCATAGGTGTGCTGGTTCCTTCTGGCCCAGAGCTGCATCTGTAACACAGCTGAGCCTAGAATTTCCTAATCAGTCAAAGTTCACTCCTCTTTCCAGACTCAAACTTCCAAATCTTCACACAGTCCTGAAGGTGAAAGTTTCTCTGGTTCCAGCAGAGGCTCCAGTCAAATCCAGTTTGTCCTGGGGTCCCCAGTTGGTGCCTAGAAGTGTTTGCATTTCACACAGGTTAATCACCTTTTTGTGATCTTTCTTCAGATGTTCTTGGGTTGTACCAGAAAGACCCTGTTCTGTCCCAACTCTTCTTGATATTTCATCAGTCTATGGTTACCCCTGAGGTGCAAATTTGTCCTTTTTGTGAGGGAAATCTGGAGAGCTTGAAATTTATCAACTCACTCCTCCATCTTCCAATCCTCCTGTTTCTTTTCTTTCTTTTTTTTTTTTTTATTATTATTATAGCTTTTTATTGACAGAACATATGCATGGGTAATTTTTCAACATTGTCCCTTGCACTTACTTCTGTTCCAACTTTTCCCTTCCCTCCCTCCACCCCCCCTCCCCCAGATGGCAGGCAGTCTCATACATGTTAAACATATTAAAGTATATCTTAAATATAATATATGTGTACAGATCTGTATAGTTCTCTTGTTGCACAAGAAAAATCGGATTCAGAAGGTAAAAATAACCTTGGAAGAAAAACAAAAATGCAAGTATTCTACATTCATTTCCAAGTGTTCTTTCTCTGGGTGTAGTTGATTTTGTCCATCCTTGATCAATTGAAACTGAGTTAGATCTCTTTGTCAAAGAAATCCACTTCCATCAGAATATATCCTCATATAGTATTGGTGTTGAAGTGTATAATGATCTCCTGGTCCTGCTCATTTCACTTAGCACTAGTTCATGTAAGTCTCTCCAAGCCTCTCTGTATTCATCTTGCTAATCCTCCCTTTTCTTAAAAAAAATCACTTTAGAAAAGAGTCTAAAATTATAAACTATAAGTGGCATTGTAGATACAGTTCCAGGGCTGGAATGCTTTAGAGCACAACATCTTAAACTTTTTCTACTTGTGACCCCTTTTTTCCCAAGAAATTTTTACACAACTCCAGATATATAGATATATAAAATTAGAATATAAACATTTGCTGAAAATAAATAAATAAATGTGAACATTTAGTTATACATTCCAAATGGAATCATGACCTACAGTTTAAAAAGCTGTGTGTTAGGAAATTTGAGGATTTTCTTATTATTGATGGCCTCCTTAGGGTATATAGAATTTCTGGTTCAAATGATATGGACTTTTTTGTAATAATAGCTCTTTATTTTTCAAAATAAATTCAAAGATAATTTTGAACACTCACCCCTGCAAAATCTTGTGTTTCACATTTTTCTCTTCCTTCTCACCTGCTCTTCCCCTAGGCAGCAAGTAATCCAATGTAGGTAAATGTAAGATTCTTCTTAACATATTTCTACATTTTTCATGCTACACAAGACAAATCAGATCAAAAGGGGAAAAATGAGAAAGAAAAAAAAAGCAAACAAATAGCAACAACAACAAAAGGTGAAAATACTATGTTGTGGTCCACATTTAGTCCCCATAGTCCTCTCTCTGGATGTGCATGGCTCTTTCCATCACAAATCTATTGGAATTGGCCTGAATCAATTCATTGTTGAAAGGAGCCAAGTCTATCAGAGATGATCATCACATAATCTTCCTGTTTCTTTGTATAATATTCTCTTAGTTCTATTCATTTCACTTAGCATCAATTCATGTAAGTCTCTCTAAGCTTTTCTGAAAGCATCATGCTCATTATTTCTTATGAAATAGAAATATTCCCTTATAATCACACACTATAACTTATTCAGCCATTTTCCAATTGATGGACATCCACTCAAATGGATGTTCCTTACCACTACAAAAAGGTCTGCCACAAACATTTTGCACATATGGGTCCATTTCCCTCCTTTAAGATTTCTTTGGTGTGCATACCCTTTGATCCAGCAGTGTTTCTATTGGGCTTATATCCCAAAGAAATACTAAAGAAGGGAAAGGGACCTGTATGTGCCAAAATGTTTGTAGCAGCCCTATTTGTAGTGACTAGAAACTGGAAAATGAATGGATGCCCATCAATTGGAGAATGGCTGGGTAAATTGTGGTATATGAATGTTATGGAATATTATTGTTCTGTAAGAAATGACCAGCAGGATGAATACAGAGAGGACTGGCGAGACTTACATGAACTGATGCTAAGTGACATGAGCAGAACCAGGAGATCATTATACACTTCGACAACGATATTGTATGAGGATATATTTTGATGGAAGTGGATTTCTTTGACAAAGAGACCTAACTGAGTTTCAATTGATAAATGACGGACAAAAGCAGCTACACCCAAAGAAAGAACACTGGGAAACGAATGTGAACTATCTGCATTTTTGTTTTTCTTCCCGGGTTATTTATACCTTCTGAATCCAATTCTCCCTATGCAACAAGAGAACTGTTCGGTTCTGCAAACATATATTGTATCTAGGATATACTGCAACATATCCAACATATAAAGGACTGCTTGTCATCTAGGGGAGGGGGTGGAGGGAGGGAGGGGAAAAAAATCGGAAAAGAAACGAGTGCAAGGGATAATGTTGTAAAAAAAAAGTTACCCTGGCATGGATCTGTCAATATAAAGTAATCATTAAATAAAAATTAAAAAAAAAAAAAAAAGATTTCTTTGGGCTATAAACCCAGTAGAAACATTGCTGGATCAAGGGTATGCACAGTTAGATAGCCCTTTGGGCATACTTTCAAATTACTTTCCAGAATGCTTGGATCAGTTCATAACTCCACCAACAATGTATTAGTGTCCCAATTTTCCCATGTCCCCTCCAACATTCTGCATTACCTTTTCCTGTCATTTTAGTTCATCTGAGAGATGTGAAGTGGTACTTCAGAATTGTCTTGATTTACATTTCTCTAATCAATAGTGATTTAGAGCATTTTTTTATATGACCAGAAATTGCTTTAATTTCTAAATGAATTGGATTGAATCTAATTGAATTTATAGAATTAATTGAATTCTAATTTAATTGAAAATTATCTGTTTAAGGATTTAGACATTTTTAGTCGCTTTAATTGTATAATTTTAGATCGCTCGCCAAAAGAATTGTCCAATTTCACAGTTTCACCAATAATCACTGTGCCTATGCTTTTACAACCTCTCCAACATTTACTGTTGCCATTTTTATGGTTTTTTTTTTTTTTGCCAATTTGCAATGTGAAAATTCAGACTTGTTTGATTTTTAATTCTCTAGTTATTCAGAATTTGGAGCATATTTTATTTTATTTAATACTTTGAAATTCTTCTGAGAAATGTTCATCTATATTCTTTGACTATATGGTTGTTAGTTTTATACACACACATACACACACATATACATATATATGTTGTATGTGTGTATCATCTATATATCTTTGTTATTAATCCCACATCAGAGAATACAAATATAAAGTTTTTTTTTCCTTTCAACTATTTTTCCCTCTCATCCAACTGTATTATTTTTTTTTTGCTGTGCAGAAGCTTTTCAGTTTCAATTTATCAGTTATCTCTGTAACTGCTGCTATTTTTTTTATCTGGTTAAGAAAATATCTCCTAGGGTCAGCTAGATGGTATAGTGGGAAGAGCATAAATCCTTGAGTCAGAAAGACCTGAATTCCAATCTGTTGTCAGACACTTAATACTTAAAGCTGAGTGTCCCTGGGCAAGTTACTTAACCTCAATTGCCTTGCAAAAACGAAAGAAAGAAAATAGACAATAGTTGGGTGAATTATTTGATCTGTTTGTCTTCTAATTTTTTATAGTATAATCTTTAACATTAAAATTGTGCATATCCTAGAATGTATTGTAGAATTTAGTGTAAAGTATTTGCCTAAGCCTTACGTCTGCTAAACTGCTTTTTATTTTACCCAAAAGTTTTTATCAAATAGAATTTTTTCTAAGGATTTTATATTTTCCACTTTATAAAACATTAGATTATCTAATTCAATTGTCTAATTTGTCTAATTTGTTTCATTGATCTATCTTTCTATTCCTCAGCCTATACCAGATGGTTTTTATGATTGTTGTTTTATAGTTTAAGGTCTGGAAGTCCTTATTTTGTCCTTATTTCTTCTTATCATTTCCCCTTGATATTCTAGATCTTTTATCTTTCCAAATAAATTTTGTTTTTATTTTATCAAATTCTGTAAAGTTTTTTTTTGATAATTGAATTGATATAGCATTAAAGATATAAATTAATTTTGGTGGTACGGTCATTTTTATTATTTTAGTATGACCTGGTCTTGAACACTAAATATTCCTACACTAATCTTTGTTATTCTTTATTTCTACAAGGACCACTTCATAATTGATTCTATATAAGCCTTTTGTATGCTTTGGGAAATTGATCTCCAAATATTTTATGTATTTTGTAGTTATTTGAATTGGAATTTCTCTTCTTATTACTGTTTCTTGTATTTTGTTATTATGATGTAGAAATGCTGAGGAAATTTTTTTGGAATGTATCTTTGCTGATTTCCTACAATTTTCCAAATAAACCATCCTATCATCAGCCAACAGTTTTATCTCCTCTTTACCTATCTTTATTCCTTTAATTTATTTCTCTTGTCTTGTTGTTCCTAGCATCTCTAGAACTATATCAAATTATAGTGGGAAAAGTGGGTATCCTTGCTTCCCTCTTTCATCAGTTGGAGGATGTTCTATTGTATCTGTATTGAATATGGTTCTTAGTTCTGGTTTTAAATAAATGCTTCTTATGATATTTTTTAAAGTCCCTCTTATTGCAAATTCATTCCCCTTCCCCAGTTTTCTGCTTTCTTTTTAATTTTGATTGCATTGGTTTTGTTTGTATAAAACCTTTTTAATTTTATATAATCAAAATTATCTATTTAATATTTTATAATGTCTCTATATTTTCTTTGGTCCTGAATTCTTACCTTTTCTAAAAAACTATTCCATTCTTTCCAAATTCGTTTATGGTATCATTCTTTATGTGTCAATCATGTACCCATTTTGTCCTTATCTTGGTATATGGTATGAAATCTATTCCTAGTTTCTACCACATTGTTTTCCAATTTCCCCAGTGGTTTTTGTCAAATAATGAGTTTTTGTTCCAAAAATTTGGATGCTTTTTGTTGTTATTGTTGTTTTTTAAATCATGTACTAGGTTACTATGGTGTCTTACTATGATGTAATGTATACCTAATCTATTCCATTGATCTCTCTCTCTACTTTTTAGCTTGTACCAAATTGTTTTGATAATTTCCATTTACCAATACAATTTGAGATCTGGGATGACTAAACTACCTTTCTTCACTTTTTTTTTTCATTGATTCTCTTGATATCCTTGATCTTTTGTTCTTCCAGATGAATTTTGTTTCTCTTTTTTCTAACTTTATAAAATAATTTTTGGTAGTTTTGTATGGCACTGAATAATTTAGGTAGAATGATCATTTTTATTATATTGGCTCAATCTGATCATGAGAAATTAATATTTTTCCAATTTTTTAGATCTCACTTTATTTGTGTGAAAAGTGTATTATAATTGTGTTCATATGGCTCCTGGGTTTGTCTCAGCAGGCAGACTCCCAAATATTTTATATAGTGTACAGTTATTTTAAATGGAATTTTTCTGTCTATTGCTGGTGGACTTTGTTGGTATTATATAGAAATGCTGATGATTTATTTGAGGGATTCTTTCCTTCTGTCTTTTTCCTTACTTGAGGTATATGCTTATGAGGAGTATGATTTGGTCAAAGAATATCCTCTGATATTCTGACTGCCTGAATAAATGGAGTTCAAGAGAAAGACTAAGCCTGGAAATATAAATCTGGCAGTTATCTGTAAACTGATGAGGGTTAAATTCCTGGGAGTTGATGAGGCCACTTTGAGGGAGAAAAGATGAAGGTCCAAGAATAAATTTTGATTAGAGGACAACCCTGAATGGGGTATGGATACATATGACTGATAAAGCAGTAAAGGAGAAAAAGCATCAGGGATCATATATGTAGGAAAAGAACCAAGAAAAAGACCAAAAGTCTTATTGAAAATTGTCCCTTCTTGTGTCCCTTTGTCTGTTATGCTTTATACAGTAGCCTGGTTTCTCTGCCCCCTGTCCTGAATATGGTATCATAGAGGAGGATAAAAGCTTAACAATAAAGAAATGTAAAAATTATTGGGGTGGGGGGGATTTTTGGGAAGCATTCTCTTGTTCTTCCAATCTGTCGATTATTAAATCGAAAATTATGTATTAAGTATTTAATTCATAGCCAGGTATTATACTAGGGGCAGCAAGGTGGTACAATAAATAGAGTGCTGGGCCACATATCAGGAAAACTCATTTTTCTGAATGCAAATCAGGTCTCAGATTCTAGCTATGTGACCCTTAAGTCTCTTAACCCTGTTGGAAATGGCAAACCACTCCAGTATTTTTGCCAAGAAAACACCAAATAGGACCATGGAGAGTCAAAGAGGAAGGGAAAAATTAATTAAAGCAATAAAGACAGTATGATAAGAGCCAAGAATATAACAGAATTAGCCAGTGAAAGTGCTAGGAATTGGGATAGGGGAGGATTATATGTGTAGCTGAATCAGAATATTGAAGGAAGCTAAATGTGAAGAAGAATGGAATTGTAGGAAAGGGGTAGATTGTGAAGAGGTTTAAAATCAAGCAGAGGTCTTTATGTTTCATTCTGTAGGCACTGGGGAGCCATTGCAGCACATTTAGAAAGGGGAGTATGCTGGATAAACCTATATGTTAGAAAAATCACTTTGGCAGCTGAGCATATGATGCTCTGGAATAAAGAGTGAGCTGGGGCAGAGAAACCAAGAAAAGGTTATTTCAATAGTCTAGGTGAGAAATAAAGAAGGCCTGAATGAGGGTGAGGAGATGAAGCCAGAAAGGAGAGGCATCTCAGCATTTTAAAAAAATTTATTTTTAACACACATTGCTTTATGAATCATGTTGGCAGAGAAAAATCACAGCAAAAGGGAAAAACCATTGGAAAGATTAAAAAAAAAAACAGAAAAAAGAAGTGAACAGAGCATGTGTTGATTTACATTCAGTTTCGTTAGTTCTTTTTCTGAATGCAGATTGCATTTTCTGTCCAAAATCTTTTGGGATTGCTTTGGATCACTGAATTATTGAGAAGAACCAAGTCTTTCACAGTTGTTCATCACACATACTTGCAGTTATTATGCATAACGTATTCCTGATTCTGCTTATTTCACTCAGCATCAGTTCATGAAAATCTTTCCAGGCCTTTCTAAAATCAGCTTATTCATTATTTTTCCTTTTCCCGCCTTTATGATTACAGACCCAGTAATGGCACTGCTGGATCAAAGGGTATGCACAGTTTTGTAGCTCTTTAGATATAGTTCCAGGTTGCTCTCCAGAATGGTTGGATCATTTCACAACTCCACTAACAATGTATTAGTGTCCCAGTTTTCCCACATCTCTTCAAACACTTACCATTATCATTTCCTGTCATCTTAGCCAATCTGAGAGGTGTGTAGTGGTACTTCAGAGTTGTCTTAATTTGCATTTCTCTGATCAATAGTGATTTAGAGCACCTTTTCATCTGATTAGAAATGCCTTCAGTTCCTTCATCTGACAATTGTCTGTTCATATTCTTTGACCATTTATCAATTGTGGAATGACTTGTATTATAAATTTCACATGATTCTTTATATTTTTTAGAAATAAGACCTTTTTCAGAAATATTGGCTGTAAAGATCTTTTCCCAACTCTGCATTTCCCTTTTAATCTTGTTACTGTTGGTTTTGTTTGTGCAAAATCTTTTAAATTTAATGTAATCAAAGTTATCCATTTTACCTTTCATATTTTCTAGTTCTTCTTTGATCATAAATTCCTCCTTTCTCCAAAGGTCTGATATGGTATCATCCTTTATGCCCAAATCATGTATCCATTTTGACCTTATTGTGGTATTGGGTATGAGATGTACGTTTATGCCAAGTTTCTGACATATTAATTTTCAGTTTTCCCAACAATTTTTGTCAAATATTGAGTTCTTATTCCAGAAACTGGAGTTTAGGGGTTTATCAAATACTAGTTTGCTATAGGCCTTGATTATTGTGTCATGTGTATATAATCCATTCTACTGATCCACCACTCTATTTCTTAGCCTGTACCAAATGGTTTTGATAACTGCTGTGTTATAATATAGTTTTAGGTTTGGTACAGCTAAGCCACCATACTTTATATTTTTTCATTAATTCCCTTGATATTCTTGACCTTTTGTTCTTCCAGATGAATTTTGTTATTATTTTTCTAGTTCTATAAAATGTTTTGGCAATTTGATTAGTATGGCACTGAACAAGTAGACCAGTTTGGGCAGAATTGTCATCTTTATTATATTAGCTCAGTCTAGCTCTGAACAATTAATATTTTCCCAATTGTTTAGATCTGACTTTATTTCTGTGAGAAGTGTTTTATAATTGTGTTCATATAGTTCTTGGGTTTGTCTAGGGCAGATAGACTCCCAAGTATTTTATTTTGTCTACAATAATTTTAAATGGAATTTCTCTATTTCTTTCTGATGGGTTTTGTCAATAATATATAGAAATGCTAATGATTTATATAGGTTTATTTTATATCCTGCAATGTTGCTAAAGCTGTGAATTGTTTTGAGTAGGTTTTGGGGTGATTTTCTAGAATTCTCTAAGTATATCATCATGTCATCTGCAATGAAATGTTTTATTTCCTCATTGCTTATTTTACTTCCTTTAATTTCTTTTCTTTTCTTGTTGCTAAAGCCAACATTTCTAGTACAATGTTGAACAATAGTGGTAATAATGAGCATCCTTGTTTCACACCTGATCTTATTGGGAATGCGTCCCCAGTTTTTCTCCATTACAAATAATGCTTGCTGTAGGTTTTAGATAGATACTGCTTATTATTTTAAGGAACGCTCAGCTCTTTATCCCTATGCTCTCTAGTGTTTTTTAATAGAAATGAGTGCTTTTTTTTGTCAAAAGCTTTTTTTTTGCATCTATTTAGATTATCATATGATTTCTGTTGGTTTTGTTATTAATATGGTCAATTATAGTAATAGTTTTTCTGATACTGAACCAGTCCTATATTCCTATAAATCTCACTTGGTCATAGTGTATCATCCTGCTGATAAGTTGCTGTAACCTCTTTGCTAATATTTTATTTAAAATTTTTGCATCGATATTCATTAGAGAGATTTGCCTATAATTTTCTTTCTCTGTTTTGGATCTTCCTGGTTTAGGTATCAGTAGCATATTTGTGTTATAGAAGGAATATGGCAGTACTCCTTCCTTATCTATTTTTGCAAATAGTTTACATAGTATTGAAATTAATTGTTCTTTAAATGTTTGATAGAATTCACTTGTGAATCCATCTGGCCATAGAGATTTTTTTTAAAGGGAGTTCATTAATTACTTGTTCAATTTCTTTTTTAAAAAAAATGGGATTATTTAAGTAATTTATTTCCACTTCTGTTAACCTGGACAATTTATATTTTTGTAAATATCCATTTCAATTAGATTGTCAGACTTGCTGCCATACAGTTGGGCAAAATAGCTCCTAATTATTACTTTAATTTCTTTTTCATTGGTGGTAAATTCATCCTTTTTCATTTTTGATGCTGGTGATTTGTTTTTTTTTTTTTTCTTTCCTCCTTATGATCAAATTAGAAGGAAAGAAAAAAAAAAAAAAACAAATCACCAGCATGAATTATGATCAAATTAACCAAAGATTCATCTATTTTGTTGGTTTTTCATAAGACCAACTCTTAGTTTTATTTATTAGTTTAATAGTTTTCTTAGTTACTATTTTATTAATCTCTCTTTTGAGTTTCAGAATTTCTAATTTGGTATTTACTAGGGGGTTAATTTGTTCTTTTTCTAGCTTTTTTAATTACATGCCTAATTCACTGATCTCCTCTTTCTCATGTAGCTATCTAAAGATATAAAATTTCTCCTCTGAACTTCTTTGGCTGTATCCCACAAGTTTTGATATGTTGTCTCATTATTGTCATTTTCTTGAAAGAAATTATGGATTGTTTTTGCAATTTGTTGTTTGACCCACTCATTCTTTAGAATTAGATTATTTAATTTCCAATTGGTTTTTAGTCTATCTTTCCCTGCTCCTTTATTGAATATAATTTTTTATTGTATTGTGATCTGAAAAGGAAACATTTACTATGTCTGCCTTTCTGTATTTGATTGTGAGGTTTTTATACATTAATATATGGTCAATTTTTGTATAGGTGCCATATACTGCCAAGAAAAAGGTGTATTCCTTTCTGTCACTGTTCAATTTTCTCCAGAGATCTATTATATCTAGGTTTTCTAGGATCCTATTAACTCCCTAATTTCTTTCTTGTTTATTTTGTGATTAGAGTTGTCTGATTCTGAAAGGGAAAGGTTGAGGTCCCCTACTAGAATAGTTTTGCTGTCTATTTCTTCTTGTAACTAGTTTAAAATCTTTAGGATTTTGCCTGCTCTACCACTTAATGCATGCATATTTAGTATTGTTACTTCTTCATTATTTACAGTACTCTTTATCAAGATGTACTTTCCTTATCTTTTTAAATAAGATCTTTTTTTTTAACTTTTACTTTATCCTAGATTAGAATTCTATCCCCTGCTTTACTTCCTTCAGCTGAAGAATAATAAATTCTGTTCCAGCCTTTTACTTTTATTCTATGTGTCTATCTGTATCAAATGTGTTTTTTGTTTTTTAATCCACTCTGCTATTTGCTTCCATTTTATGGGAGAATTCATCCCATTCACATTCATAGTTATGATTACCAGATCTCTATTTCCCTTCATTCTATTTCCTCCCATGCATATACTTTTGTTCTTTCTTTCCACCCTGTCCTTAGTCATGTGTTTTTTTATCCACCTCACCCACTACTCTATTGCCTATCAATCTTAGCACTCTTGACCTTTTTTATATCACAACTTATTCATTTTAGGATTGGGATGAGCAAGAGTAAGACATTCCATATTATCCATGTCCCACAGGACATATCATCTTCTATTTCCCCTCTTGTGATTCAGGCACATGGTTTTCAGGTATCTAAAAGCCTTCCCTTATATTTATTCTATTATTCCTAAAACCTCTGGAATCCTACTCTTTTCAGAATGTTTTCCTAGTTGATCAGTATGATTACATACCTCATATTCTAATTAGCCACAACCTGTTTATAGTGACTTTTTAGTAATGCTTCTATTGAAAATCCATGTTTAGTAAGTAATAGAAAATTGGTCTCCGAGTCAGGAAGCACATAAGTAGAAAACACTTGTGTCAAAAGGAATTTTCATATTTTTGATTGCTAGATGTCTTTTTCTTCATGTATAATGTCCTCATGAAGTTTCATTTGGGTATACCTCTCTGCTTGACCCTGAGTATCAAAGTCTTGTGAAATTCAGAACTAGCACTTTTTTCTGTGACTCTTAAAAGGGTCATAATCACTGAAGCTTTTAATGTCTTTATGACAGTCTTTTTGCTTCCTTCTACAACCTCTTTCACTATATCAAGCTACTACTCTAAAACCTATTGTTGCTGCTACAATTAAGGTTGCTGCTAATGGGACTTCTGGTTCACCCAGACTCAGAAGATTACCATTTTAAAATACTTTTTTTGTTCTGAGATCAGAAAAAAATAAAGAAAAATCACAAAACACAAGAGTGGTCATATATTCATAGATACCTTAAGCAAGGGAAACAAGGATGCTACATCTTCCCCACATGACCACATGACTTTTGGGACCAGATTTGTTCTGCCTCATCACAGCTACAGAGAAAAAGAACTTCCTTGATTTTGAGCAGCCCTGATTGTATATCCACTCAGTTTCAGCTCTGCCATAAATCTTGCAATTTTATTTCATGTTTCTCTAATTTGTTTATAAAATTACTTTTTATATCTATGCCACGTATTCTTTTGGAGTTATCTGTATATAAGAAGAAATGAACTATTGGCATGAATCTAATTTTCTCCATATTGCATCTACTTTTCTTGTTTCTAGTTCTTTGCTAGTGCAAAAATTGTCGTTGTAAACATTTTTGTCCATAGGGAACTTTTTTTTGTTTGTTTTTTGCTGAGGCAATTGAGGTTAAGTTACTTGTCCAGGCTCACATAGCTAGGAAGTGTTAAGTGTCTGAGGTCACATTTGAACTCAGGTCCTCCTGACTTCAGGGCTGGTACTCTTCCACTACTAATTGCCCCCATAGGGAATTTATTTTGTTTTTTTTTCCTCCAGGAGTTATATGTCTACCGGCAGTAACCTGGCTAGGCAAAAGGGTATCCTGCAGGACTTCCAGCTGGAAATGTCCAATAGACAGTTGATGGTGTGAGACTGGAAAGAACTCAGGAGAAAATCTGGGAGCTATTAGCATAGATATGGTAGCTGAATCAGTAGAAGCAAATACCAGCTAAAGCCAAAGTTCTTTATGTTTTTTTATATGTGGACCCTATAAGTGATCTGCTGAAGTCTATGGAATCCTTTTCAGAATTATTGTTAACTACCCCCATAATTGACAGAAATACGAAATTTAAATTAGAAGTTAGTGAAAATAAAATTTACCCCATCCAAGTTCATGGAACCCCTAATGTCTAGCCACAGGATCCTTAGAGATCCATGGACCCCCATATTAAGACCTACAAGGAGGAAAGGAAAAGGCACAAGACTAAAGTTTGGGGAGATAGGACATGGGTCCCAAGACTTAGTAGTGACCTTCATCTAGGCAGAAGAACCATATTACAGAATAATATAAAATTCAAATTAGGGTTCTTTGAAAATGCATTTATTTACTTGAGGCAAAGTTAGTAAGGGGTTGGGAAGCCTTCCCTTGACTGTCAAATGAGGGGAGAATTTTTGGAAGGCTAAAGGGAAGTGTTTTGGAGGATTGGTGCTCTCTCCACTTGTTTCTTCTTCAGCCCCAGCTCCATTAATCTTCTCTTGAGTTTGGACAAGCAAGATCCAAGTGTTCCCACTTGATGCCCATGCCCTGCTTGGGTCACATTCTTATCTCTCAGGAGCATTTTATCTACTGTGTCATTCTTTGTTATCCTTCTGTCACCTACCATCTTCCTTTGGTCTGCAGGTACCTGCAACCATTCTTCCATCCTCTGTCATTCCTATTGCTCTTGAATCCCACCCTTTTCAATACTTTGCTGCTTGCATCAGGATGAATAAGTTACTTTCCCAGCTATGGCATATATGCAATTGGAATTTCTTAAACTGCCTTCAGCCCATTGTTGCCTTCCACAGTAATCCTACATTCTTCCCTCACATTCCAATTAACCACAACATAAATGTGTGCATGCATGTATGTATTTATGTTTATCATTTATATGTGTGATGTATGTGTGCTACGTATTTATTGAGAAATAATGTGCATTAGGCGACACAGAGTTGGACTCAGGGTCAAGAAGACCTGGGTTGAAGGTTGTGCCCTTACCAGAACTGTGTGATTTTTGGGCAACTTACTTAACTCCTCAGTGCTTCACTGAGTCATCTTAAGTATTGAAATTTAATTACAGTAAGTTATATTGTTGGGGGAAGTTTCCTCACTGAGATAAAATGAAACCATAGTTCAGGACTTCCCCTCAAAACTGATTTACACAATTTTCTTTGTTATACACTGATTTTTATTTCTTCACCTTAATGTTGTTTGTCTCCTATTGTAAGTATTGACAGGGAAAGCCTAGGTATATTTAATTCTCTTTTCCAGACCTCCAAACTGTTGAATGGAATGATGGTGATGTGGGAGTGGTTGTGATTAAGGTCCTTCCAGCTTCTCTCTCCCATCTTGGTTGATAGAGTGATGGAACTGAATCTGTAAGGCCCTGTCAATCTCTGACTCTCTTATTCCTCATCCCAGGCCACAATAAAGGCCTCAGGCAAGCTTTTATGAACCACATGACAGGAATAACTTTTTTTCTTTAGCAAAGGTACGTTAACAGTTATTGAGACCTGATATGTGCCATTTCCAATGATCTGGATTTGTCCAACTTCTTTCTTCTGGATTTTTCCATCCTGAAGCCAATGCAATTCAATTTCTCTTGGATAAAAGTCATAGGCCAGGCACTCCAAAACCAAGTTTCCTCCAGGAGCTGAGTAATGGCTGAGATTCACCTTGGGGGTAACTATAAAAGAATGGAACAGGTAGCATGAATAGTAGAATTTTAGATCTACCTTACCCACTTATTCAACACTCCCAGATTTCTTCCTAGACCCATTAAAAGAATTATCATGAATCTTCTAAAATCTCAGTCCTACCAATTAAATTATTACTGTATAAGAAAGATTTTGCTAAGAATTGGGGATACAATAAGAGGCAAAAACAGTCCTTTCCCTCAAGGAGCTTACAATGTATTAGGGGAGATAAACTGAATGTAAATGTGTACATAGTAAACTAATAGGAAATAATTAAGAGGGAAAGAAAGCATGTATAATTAAGAAAGAAAGCATGTATAATTAAGAGAAGTTGGAGAAAGCTTCCTGTAGAAGATGGGATTTAGTTGGGAATTAAAGGTAAATAAGGAATGAAGTAAGGAGATCCTTATATCAGAGGAAAAAGAATTGCCTCTCTTCTCCAGGCTGACCACTCTGGTGATTTATCTACTTCTAAAGTTCTACTGCTCTTTTTCTTCAAGTCTGTCACCCCTTCCATGAAGTCTACCAATAATTCTTCACTACTCACCACATGTAATTCCAATTTCTCAGCTTCTTCATCATTGTTCTACCACCATCTAACAACCTCCAAGTGTTGTTCCTTCTCAAAATTCTTTTTCACTACTTTCCACACTAACTCTCTATACAATAGTCAAACTAATTCATTGCTTTCACTGAAAATACATCACGGAGAATATTCTCTATCTGTATCTTTTTCCCCCGCACCAATCCACGGTTATTCCATCTTTCTAAAGTTTATTATCAATGAATGTGCAGACATTTATTGATTCTCCCCAGTACTTTTCTGGGCACTACAGTGAATATGGGAAAATAAAAGATTTGATCACTCACATTCAAGAAACAATCAGAAGACTATTGTATAGTGTTAAGCTTAAAAATGACAAGGACTTCAGAAAAGGGAAGGTTTAATGGGATTAGTTGAATTCCTAGATCAATTAGTTGGGATTTGAAATGGGTCCTGAAAGATAAAGCAGCATTTAGAAAAGTCAAAGAATGGAGTGAAAAATGGCATTTCAGGTAAGAGAAACAACATCGACAGAGATCCAGAGCAAGAGTGATTATGTTGTGACTATAAGACCTTGAAAATACCTTTTTGACTAGTGAATGTAGAGTTTGAGGATTAGTCTTCAAGAATAAGATTTAATGAATGGAGTTTAAGCAATTGAATTTGGAGAATTAAGTCATATTGTAGCTTTTAAAGTTTTGAAAGGCAAACAGAGGAGTTAGAATTTAAGATGATAAAAAGTTCTTTGTAAGTTCTTGTAATGAAAGTGGTGTTCTTTTTTGTTTGTTTTGCTGAGGCAATTGGGGTGAAGTGACTTGCCTAGGGTCACATAGCTAGGAAGTATTAAGTGTTTAAGGTCAGATTTGAACTCAGGTCCTCCTGACTTCAGGGCTGGTGCTCTATCCATCACACCATCTAGCTGCCCCTCAAAGTGGTATTCTAATATCATGATTTTGGTAATAATGTACAAGACAAATTTGAAAGGAAAAGAAAATGAAGCTTTCCTGTATAATTACAGTTATCTCTTCCACATTGCAACTTTTCCCATTATGGTTTTTGATATATCTTGTTAGCATAAGAAATTAAATGGAAATTTGGGGGGAGTTTTGCAGAAGCCACAGAGTAAACAAAAAAGCTAGCAGATGACATAGAAAGTTTAGAAACTCAGAAATAATAAAACATGTGGATAGAATTATATAATATCAACATATTTTATTGTTTAATACCATAATTCAAACTTCTTCTTTAGTACAAAAGGAGGGTCAAAAAATTTTACATGGATTTTCCCAATTGCAGGGCCCACACTTCTAACACCCAAGATGTGAAACTGTATAATACTATAGGTGTATAACCATCAGACTTAAAATAAAACCATAGACCTCTACACTTAGTTCTTAAGGGATGATATGATCTAACTAATACCTTGACAATAATCTCTTCTTTATGACTGACATGTTATTCATAATCTCTACTTATAGTGATAAAGAACTCTATATCTTTTGAATATTTCTAATTGTTAAGATGGTGGAACAATGAATTAAAATGCCTACCCTAAAGTCAGGAAGACTCAATTTCATGAGTTCAGTGAGACACTAGCTGTGCAACTGTGAGCAAGTCACTTTAAACTTCGTTTGCCTCAATTCCTAATCTATAAAATAAGCTGGAGAAGGAAATGTCAAAAAAAAAAAAAAAAAGTATCTTTACAAAAAAAAAAAAAAAAAAAAAATCCAAGTGCAGTTGCAAAGAGTCAGCCAGATTGAAAAACAGCTCAATAACAATTTTAAAGATAATTTTTCCTTGTATTGAACCAAAAATCTGCCTCCCTGTAACTTCCAGATATCCATTGTTCCTAGATCTCAGGTGATTAATATAGAGAAGAAACTGTACCCAAGGTATTAATTTGAAAGAAAACCAACAGAATGTAGTAATTCATCCAGTGTAGAGGATTATAGAGAGTGTTGATAATAATCTAATGGAATCCAGTTAATTCAAATAATTAATGGTTCTTTTATTTTTTGCTTTAAACCTTTGATTTTATTAGCATGGGCAATTCCCTTTCTCAATTCAGATAGGTGACTCTTTTGCATATAGTCTTAGATATTTGCCCAGAGCCGCGGAGAGATTCTGGGACTTTCCCTAGTTGACTTAAAAAGTCAGTCAGAGGTAGAACCTGTTTCTCAGTCTTCCTGACTTTGAAGTTTGTACTCTATTCCCTAATCATATGATTCCACTTGTTTTTTCTTGTATTTCACCCATTGTGCAATAGGAGCTTTCCGGAAAAGAGTACTCTGTCCCACAATTGCAATAGAATCAAATGTGGGGACTGTTCTGGGACATTCCCTTGATTTGCCTTGACTTTCCATAATGACACAAAGTTCTAGAAGAGATCCACCCATCTGGAGAGTAAAATTTCAATCATTCCTCATTGAGAAGCAATCCCACAATCACAAAACTTTTGGTTCCCTGTTCCCCTTCAGATTAAATATAAATGTCTCTATTTGGTATTTAAAGCTCTTTACCACTTGGCCTATTTCTTCCTCTCTAGCCTTATTGCAAATTGCTTTCCACATATTTTATGGTCTAATCATATTGGCCTTTTTGCTGTTCCTCATGACATTATAGACAGGATTGTCATTGGTCCTTTTTGGAAATAAAGAAAACACAAACAACACAGCTCCCAGTCTTTGTCTCCTTATCTTTGTATTGGCTGATTTCATTGTTGGAATGCCCTTCCTCCTTATCTGTACCCCCAGAATTCCTGGTTCCTTTCAAAATAACTCTGACCTTCTGCATGATGTCTTCCTGCACAATGTCTTGTACTTCAAGGTCATCCTTGTATCTAGTTACTTTATGTGTGTATTTTCTATATATGTGAACATACTTCTGTGTGTACCTATCTTCCTCTGAGAATCTATGCTCATTTGTGGTAGGGACTGTTTAGTTTTGTCTTGCACAAAAACTGGTATAGCAGAAATGTAATAAAAGCTTATGGTGACTCTCCCTTACTCTACTCCTCTGACAGATACAATTGAGGCTGCTGTCTCCATGGTCTCAGGTTTAAAATTGGTAGCCAAAGTAGCTGCTTAGTCTCCCTAAAATGCTTAATCTCCCTATCCCTCAACATTTTTAGTTGTAAACAAGGAGGTTGAAATGGATAATTTCTACCATCTTTTTGAGTTTTCATATTAAACGGTTCTCTGGTTCCAATCTCAATATCCTAGTTGAATCATTCCAGATTAATTATGCTCAAACTATATACCATAACCATCTGGGTAATTCTGTGTGAGAGAGAAACTGGAGAAATTCTCTGCAGTAGGGAAACATCTGGCTATGTCCTTTTCAACAGATCAGACAATCCTGAAGTGATTAGTTTCTCTGTATTGATTGGAACCAAATCATGAAGAGGCTCCCTTAGGCATATTTTGCCCATCCAAGGACAGCATGAATAAGCAGGAAATTCAGATGGGCAACAGCCCATATGTGAGCCTTAATTATACTCCCAAAAAGCCCTAATGATTAAATCCCCAACCCTAAGACTTAACCCCTACTCTAGCCTTCCACTTTAGGAGCTAGGAATATATTTCAATCATTCCAATCCTTAAGAGAGCTCGAGTAAGCCATATCTCATTTTCAAGAAGCTTTGTCTCCTGGTTATTGTAAATGGAAAGGAGAGGAAAGAACTGGCAGCCAGTGGGGATTTGAAAATATGAGCATAGTTTCATTTTGGGAGCCTGCATAACTATTCTACTGGAAGTGTTTTCAAGTGTTCCCAGTCTTTAAGGTGGTGTTCTTCCCTTGAATTGTAGAAAAACACAAGAGAGATAGGTACTTAGCTGGCGCAGATAAGCCTTCCCAAGTTCCAGGTATGTTCGTAGTGTCCCAATACACTCTTCCTCCAGATAGGCTTTGGCTCGATACACAGCACCTGGATCTGCCTCCCACCTTTGCTTGATCACCTCAGCTGCAGGATCCAAAGGGATCCAAGCTGGTATCTCAGTGGTATTGAATTCAATGAAGTCTCGTCCATCATACTGACACTTCCAGAATCCCTTTGTGAAATTATCACCACAAAGTTGACAGCCAAAACGCCCCTGAAAGATATGGGATCCTGGAAAAACCCCAGTCCCAGGTATGTTCAAGGATCTGTAGTGCACCAAAATGTACTATTTTATTTACTCTCCCACCTGGAGGATCCCAGACCCATTAATTAAGAAAGGTTTAGCAGCTAAGGCTGCTTCCAGACAAGAAGCGAATTCCAGAAAGGCAACAATTCTAGGACAGAGATTCTCAATTGATTTCCCGCTAGCTTTGGGGAGCTCATGAACTTGTTTTTTTTAAGTATTTTGAAAACTATAATATAATTGGTTTTCCTTGTAATCCTATATATTTTACTTAATGCTTTTAAAAACATGATTTTGAGAAGGTGTCCATAGGCTTTGTCTCTCAACCAAAGAGATCCATGACACGAAAAGGGTTAACAAAAAAGGGTCTAAGTTCATATCTTGTACCTTTCTGAAAGTGGTGTTAACCAAATCCCCAGTTTAGGAGCCAGGAGTGTTGGTCCCTCAAACCTCTCCTAGGAAGTGAATCCCTAGACCCAGGGTCTGATGAATCAACTCACCTTTCCCATCATTGTAATAGTCTGTGATGTTTTGCATGTTCTCTAAGACAAAATCTTCCCTTCTCTTCTGTAGCTGGCTCTCCTTCTCCCAGTCATCCATCCCCTCTACTTTGTCCCACGGTGACAGAGGTATTGCCTTCTGGCTTTTGCTGTCATATTGGTAGAAGGCTTGGCCATTGAGGTAACCGGTGTTTGTGAAGCTGAACTCTTCTGGCCCGGGATGTGACAGGGCCGTATCTTGGTAGATCAGAGTGTAACATGCTGGGAGAAATATAAGGAGAACTGGAGTGAGACGGGTTAGTGCTAATACTCCAAACAGGGACCTTGTTCATTGAGGGGTAAAAGAAGCAGGAATGGGGTCAGGGATGAGGGGCTAACTGAAAACGGCTCTGGTCACTGGGGCCCAGAGCATTCCTTCTTCAGTCTGACCCTCGTCCAGCAGCTTTGTCCCTCCTGTGACCAATTGTTCTTCTTTCCCTTGATCACATTTGCAGTATGTCTGGGATTTTAAGAATGACAAATTGGTCCCAGAAGAGGTTAACCAAGATGATAAGGATTCTCAGAACTTTGTGACAAGAAGGCCACTTGAAGGAATCCTCTTAAAGGTAGGATAAGGAGAGGAAGTGAACAGGGATATGATAGCTATTTTTAAATATTTGAAAGACTGTCCTATGAAAGAGTAGCCAGATTTTCTCTATGTCCTTCCTGAAGGATAGTCATTGGTCGAAATTACAAGGAAGCAGTTTTCAACTGGAAAAGGAAGAAAGAATTTCCTCTTGAGTTCTCTGGAAATGGGCTGGGATGCACCCTGAGAGAGTGAACTTTTCATTCATTAGACAAACAGAGGGTGGATGACCACTTGTTGTGCAAAGGGTAATATTAACCTAAATAGAAGGTTGAACTAGATTTTCTCTAACGCTGTTTTCAACTTTGGGATTCTATTAAATTTGTGTACTTGGGGTCCCCTATCCTGCCTCTCTGTGTAATAGCTTTAATATGTTTAACATGATTGTACATGTATAGTCTATATTAGAGTCCGTGCTGTCTAAGGGAAGAAGGAGGAAAGAAAGAGAAGGAGAAAAATTTGGAGCTGCAAATCTTACGAAGATGAATACTGAAAACTATCTTTACATATAATTGGACAAAATAAAATACTATTAAATAAAACAAATAAATAAACAGATCTTAGACAGTAAGTCATCCCAATATCATTACCTATATTTTACAAAGGAGATGACACTGATGATCTGAAAGGTTGATTCCTTTCCTATAATGCTTTCTTCTTTTCTCTTTTTACTTCTAACTTCCTTTCTTCTCAATGTAGAAAAGACTACATTAATTATATTGATTCAATAACCTCTCAGACTAATAATAGGGAAGTACTTTAAAGCTTAGCTTAGCTTTCTGCTTAGCATTTGTCCAACCTGCAGTGCTTTGGAAGAAAGGCATAAAGTTGGGAAACGGAGGGCTTTGTGTGAGAAACAATATGAAGGCCAGTTTTGCTGCATAGACTAGCGTATGAAAGAAAGTCACGTACAATAAGGCTAGGAAAGTAGGCTTGAGCTAGGTTGTGGAAGATCTGAAATGCCAAACAGGAGTTTGGACCCCTCACAAAACCACTCACGTATCTCATCAATCATATACATGAAATGAGAAAACAAGATGTCGTGGAAACACATTAAAGTCAAGAGACACAAGTTTATATATTCTTGTTTCCTTCTCTTCCAATAAAATGAAAACTATTTGAAGACAGGGCCTGTTATACCTCAGACATCTATCGCCAAAATACTCTGGACATAAATAGCTGGATCAACTAGGTGACTCAACATTAGATATATAGGCCCAAATTTTCCCTCTCTCCCAAACTCCCAAACTTTGTTCAAGGACAAAATCCTACAGCATATACTGTATCTGTTATACTGCCTTGGAAGAGACCTTGTGTCTCCTAAGGGGCCTCAGTCCTCTTCATGTCATTATTAGTCTGTCTGTAATGTTCCTGGTCCCAAGCAATGGTATTTTTCTACCCCTTTATTCCTATGTTTGAGTAGGGTAGATGAAGGGTCTCGAAACATGAAGGAAATTCCTCAGGAACAATGAAGCAGGCATCCCTATTGCCTTGTGAAAGTATGTGTATTTGTCTGTCTGTTTCTCAGCACCACCTGCTGTTTGTGCAATTCTGCTTTACTTAAATCTAATTCATGCATTAATTAATTTATGTGTAACTCAAGACATCATCATTGGTCCTCTCTGAAAACAAAGGATGAACAATAGCAATCACTTGCTATCTGTACTTTCTCCAGGGGTTGAAGGAAGAAAGACCTGAGGAATTATGAGACACTGACCTATGGCCAAAATGGCTTATGAGAAGCAGATCCCTCCCTTTCTTTCTTCTTTCACTTCCATCACTTCTTTCTTCTTTAGATCCCCTGCTCCTTATATATTTCCTCCATAATATCCCAAGGCAGAACAAGCAGTCATTATTTACAGAGTCCTCTTCTAACTCTGAGGTTCTTCAACTGGAAAGCACCTCAAAGGACAAATAGTTCCAACACTTCTACTTTTCAGATAAAGAAATGTAGCTTAGAGAGGTTAAGTGACATTCCTACAAATGGCAGTAGCAGAGCTGGGATTCACACTCAGATCTCCAAAGTCCAAATCTAGCCTTCTCATAACTCTTCTATGCTAGTGTTCTAGCCCTCTCCACCAAAGCAGCTTTTTCCCATTTGCTCTACTCACAGGTTCCTGATTTCTTTGACATTGTGGTATCCATAAATAATAGCAGGATGAATAAAGTGGTCAGGGACCCCATCATTCCAGGTTTGTAGATTTATTTTAGCTTAGGATCAGATTTAGCACAGATTTGGCTCAGGTTTTCTTTTGTGTCATGTTCTAGGCTGATGGACCCAACTCAGGAGAGGATAATTCAATGGCCAATGAGAGTTTCAGGGTAGAGTCCACCCCTTAAGTATTGGAAATAAGGCAAATAGATACTGAAAACAGGGCAAAAACAAGCAAACAAAGCAGGCTGAATTCCAAGAGCAGTTTGTATAAAAAAAGAACTGGGGATTTAATGGACTACAAGTTCTATGTGAGCCAATGCAGTTGTCTTCACAAAGCCTAAGTAGGCCAGGTAACACTATATATAATGTCTAGATGGAAGGAAAGGATTCTGCCATGGATACTATGGTGGATATTGTGTCCAGTTCGAAATGACACATTTTAGAAGGGGCCTGACAAGCTGGAATGCTTCTAGAGGTAGGGAAACCAGAAAAGTGAGCAGATCAGAAATTAAGAATGTCCATTGAAAGCAGCCTATTTTTGGAGAGTTAGACACAAGAAGGACATAGTGACTCTCTTCAAATATCTAAAACATCATTGTATGAAGGAAGGAATAGACTTATTCCCTGCTGTAACAGGGAAGAAGTAGACACAGAGGTAGAAGTAACAGGACATTTTAAATGAAACATCCTACCAAGGAGAGCTGTCCAATTGGAACAGTGTCAGTAGGCACTCCTAACTACTCTATTAGCATGTTTTAAGAGAAGTTATGGGCAGTAGGTGGTACAGTAGATAGGGCACTGGGCCTGGAACCAGGAAAACTCATCTTCCTGAGTTCAAATCTGGCCTCTCACACTTATTATTTTACTCTGAGCAAGTCATTTAACCCTGCTTACCTTAGTTTCCGCATCTGTAAAATGAGTGGAAAAGGAAATAGCAAACTTTGCTAAGAAGACTCCAAAATGAGGTCACAAAAACGAGACTGGATGAAATGACTGAATAACAACAAAAGAATTTTATTTATTTGCAGATAGGTGGAGTCCTAAAAATTCTTCCTATTGATAGATTAACTAACTGGATGATCAAAGGTGTTCAAATTTGAAAAAAAATTAAATCAATTATTTGCCTACAGCAATATAGGTCTGTAGATATACCAACAAAGTTTAGCCAAACTAAAGGGCTGAGACAGGACCAGGTACTTGCAGTATTACAATATGAAGGCACTACAGTCACTGTCATTATTTTGTCTGGCTATATCCAGTGAACCCTGGAAATCTAATGAGTAGCTAACTTAGGGATAAAAGAATTGTTCTAGAGTCTCTATCAGGATCTTCATAAAAAACCTAACTAATTGACTGCATTAGCCTTTCAAATAGAGATTTACTATTCATTTTTTAATATTGATGTCACAGTATTCATTGTACTTTTGATCTTACTTCACATTGCACCAATTCATAGCTCTTCCATGTCTTTTTGAAATATCTGTTTCCTAATTTCTTACATCACAATAGTATTCTATCACATCATAAGTTATTTAGCCATTCTTCAATCAATGAGTACCCTCTTATTTTCCAGCTTTGGGATTTTTTTTTTTACCACCACAAAAGAGCTGATATAAATATTTTTGTGTGCACAGGACATTTTCCTCTTTCTTTGATCTCTTTGGGCATAGACTTATCTGGGACAAATACATTATTAATTTTGTATTGTTCAAATTTGTTGTTGAACAATTGTAATTGTAATGTTTTCTAATATACCCTTCTAAATTCATAATTTTATTTTTCCTCATCTTTGCTACAATCATTGGCAAATTTTTTGTTATCTTTGCGACACTGATGAGTATGAGGTGAATTGCTTTATTTTGTGTTTTTATGATTAGTAATGATTTGGAACATGGCTGTAGGTGACACAAGTTTCTAGTCTTTTGATATACTTAGATCAATTTGGAATTGTTCTTTTTCTTATAAATTGCAATCAGTTCTTAATTTATCTTGAAGATGAGATCCCAAGAGTTCATGTTTTAAAATATATTTTTATTTTTTGTTTATCTGGGTATTTTAGTGGACAGCAAATTCTAGGTCTTTGTGACCCCATTTGAACTTGGCAAAGATACTGGAGGGGTTTGCTCTTTCCTTCCCCAGATTACTTTAAAAATGAGGAAACTGAAGAAAACAGGATTACATGGCTTTCCTAAGGTCATACAACTAGTAATGTTCAGGTCTTCCTCATTGTGCCCTAGCTGCCCATTGAGCTAGAACTGCCAGCCACAATAACTAAACCAAAGAAAGCCAATGGGAGTCAATACATTTATATATAATGGTTTTTTACCTTTTCTGTGTCATAGACTATTTTTGGCATTTTGGTGAAATCTGTGGACCCCTTTTTAAATAATATTTCTTGCCTACTTTTATAATTGAATAAAAGGCTAAAATTTCCATTTAAGTTCATGGAACCCCTGAAATCTGCCACAGATTCTCCTTGGAGTCTATGAATCACAGGTTAAGAATAACTGATTTAGAAAGAGAAGAAGGCCCTAGGCTGAGTTTTGAAGAAGGAATGTCTGTGGATTGAAGGCATGGCTGGCAAAACACTACTGGTGATCTAGTAAAGAAGATTAAGTAGCAACCATCATCTCTGCAAGAGAACCAATAGGGCTATTTCCCCATTGGAGAAAATGTCAGAAAACTCCTTTCAGGGTTCTTGGTCAAGGCATTTATTCACCCAAGGCAATGTTTTTTGTGACATCCTCAGGGAGAATTAATAATACTACCTAGTAAGAGGTAGTATTCTTACAAAGTCTTGTATTTTAAAGTTTGCAAAGAATTTTCCATACATTATCTCATTTGATCTTGATGGCATTTATATGAAATCAGACCTATTTTATCCCAATTTTATAGATGAGGAAATAGAATTTGAACAAAATTAAGTGACTTACATAAGATTATAGAGCTAATAAGTATATGAGAACTCAGATTTGAACTCAGATTTTCCTGACTCCAAACCCAACACCACTTATATACTACACCACTTAACTGATCAATTATGAAAACTTAATGCCAACGAATTATGAAAATTATCAGTGGAAGAAATATTGAGGGGCCTGGTGAGCTTCCTTTGTACCTTAAATGACTAAGAATAATTCCAAAATGTCTGGAAGCAGGTGTTCTGGAGATTGGATATTCTACTTGACTCTTTTTCCTCCTTAGCCCCATTCATCATTTTTTGGGTTAGAAAAGAGCAGTAGTCAAATGTTCCAACTTGCTGTCCATGCAACATTCGGGTCACATTCTGCTCCATTCAAGCACATCTGCTCAATTGACCTAGCCATGGAGAGCAGGACAAGACAGAAACATATTACATCCAGATTATCCAGATTACTAGATTAGCCTTGCCTCCCACTTCTGTTTAATCATGTCATCTGCAGGTTGAATATTTCCTTCTTAAACTTACTGTAGCTTTGAACTTCCATCGTATTTATACCTCCATAATTCCTTGGTGATGCCATCTAAGCATGGTTCACAACCAAACTGTCCATGAAAGGAATAGAACACTGGAACTCTTCAGATCTCAGTTTGGTGTTCTCTCTGGTATACAATATTTTAAAATCTGATTTGATTTTACCATGATCTCTATATCTCTATTTATTCTTAATCATTGGCTATGTCCAGATACGCTACTAAGAGAAAAGGGTAGTTATAATTATTTTTTTAAAAAGAGAGAGAGAGAGAGAGAGAGAGAGAGAGAGAGAGAGAGAGAGAGAGAGAGAGAGAGAGAGAGAGAGAGAGAGAGAGAGAGAGAGAGAGAGAGAAGGGCATTAAAAGGCTCAATGCAATCATATTTCAAAAAGGGAGTTGTCCTATTTAGGGCAATGTTTTGCATCTTTCTGAATCTTATGCAATCCATGATCTCCAGTGTAGAAATAGAACGCAAAGGTGAGTCTTGAGGAGGATAGGAGTTAGAGCAAGAGATAACTTTATCATTACCTATCTCCAACCTACTTATTTACAGATGAGGAAATGATTTTCCTGAGTTTTTTAGGATAGTAAATAACAATCACTGTTCATTACTCCCAAAGAGTCATACTTGATTTTGTATTTTTGTGAATTAGAAAATCAGTTGTTGAATAATTTGTAATAAATATAGATGATATAAAAGGGGGAAGGAAGATCAGAAGATATGCAAGTAGAGTCCAGCCTCTGAAATATAGCAGCCATACCCTTTTCCATGTCTTTATCTTTAAGTCAAAGCTTTGATCCCTTATTTGATGAGGAGACTATCCCTTATTGGGACAGGACCACTACTGTTTCTCCCTATAACAACTTATTACAGTGGTGGGTCAGTATACTATACTGATATACACACAATGTTTTGTGTAAATATAAGTTATTATTACTATACAAATGTAAAAAATTAAGAATTGTTTTCTGAGTTAGGTCAAGGATCCTCTCATCCTGATTGTATTTCTGGCAGGGTAAGCAGGGTACAAAGAGCATGGAATTTGCCTTTCATGATATCTGCCTCAGAGGATTCAGCATTTACCTTCTTTCTAGGTTCCAATTTCCCTACTTTAGATGTTCAAGCGTATCCCTGAGCTTTGGAGTGATCCCCAATATGGATAAGTGGGACCTCAGTCCACTAATCTCCTTCCCTCTCTCATATAATCTTTATATTCTCTGAGAAGTAGAATTAAGGGCCTAGAAGGCTGACAAAAACAGCTGACTCCTGGCTTTCACCTTAGGAGGAACACCCCTTTCCTGCATCCCAACACGGTTCCCTGCCTCCTAATATAAATATAATCACAGTCATACTGCATAGCCCTGGAGGAGATCCAATGTCATATGAAGTTGCCCCAACCTTCCACCTGTCATTCCTATTGTTCTCTCACACCTAGTTTTCCCAGTTCTAGTATCAGTGCTTTTTTAATATCTGTATTTCCATCTTCATTCCCTTCCTTGTGATTGTAGAGTCAGTAGAGAATCTAGAGAAAGGAGAGCAATTCCTTAAGAATAAATTAGCATGTGCTAACCATGTGCTTTTTAGGGGGTATTGGGGGAGTAATATATTGCTTTTTAGGGGGTATTGGAGGAGCTTATACCCAAATAGGGGCTCTTAATACATTTGTAAGGATTTCTGAAGATTGCATATTGACTTTCTTTTAAAAAATAATAATATCTATGTTTTATCACACTTTTATTTATTTTATTAAATATTTCTGAATTGCATTTTAATCTGGCTCTGGTTTCACTGGAGATAGTTGGGGGTGGAGGTGGAGGGTGGAAACTTGGACCTAAACAGGCTAAATGTCTTGTCCCAGTTTGCACAGTATGGCAGAGCCAGAATAAGAACCCACATTCTCTGATCTCTAATTCAGTACATACCTCTCACTCTGATTACTCTCTATCTCTTGAACTCCCAAATCCAACCAATAGTTCTTTCCATTTGTTCTACTCACAGACTCTTGCTTCCTTGTACACCGTTGCCTATAAAGCAATAATAGGAGAATAGCGATCGAGTGTCAACATGCCAAACTTAGAAATTTATTTTGGCCAGGAATCAAATTTAGTAAAGGTTTAATGAAGTTTGTTGTGGTTTTCTTTTTTTGCTATATTAAGTCCAATTGAACTCATCTCAAGAGATGACAGTCCAAAGACCAGAGAGAGTTTTAGGGTGGAATCCATCCTCTGGATACTGAAAGAGAAACAACAGAACTTGGGATTTCAGAAAAAAAAATGAACCAGATGTGTCCCAAGAGTTCATGTTTTAAAATATATTTTTATTTTTTATTTATCTGGGTATTTTAGTGGACAGCAAATTCTAGGTCTTTGTGACCCCATTTGAACTTGGCAAAGATACTGGAGGGGTTTGCTTTTTCCTTCCCCAGATTACTTTAAAAATGAGGAAACTGAAGAAAATAGGACTACATGACTTTCCTAAGGTCATACAACTAGTAATGTTCAGGTCTTCCTCATTGTGCCCTAGCTGCCCATTGAGCCAGAACTGCCAACCACAATAACTAAACCAAAGAAAGCCAAACTTTGCACAGCTTTGTGATGATTGAACGTTGTCTAGTGTATAGATGAAGGGACTTGGGGTATAATCATCATTCTAAATTCCACCTGATCCAGACCATATGTGGGATATTGTGCCTAATTCTAAATGCTACATTTTAGGGAGGATATTGGCAAGCTTGAATGTTTCTAGAAGATGGAGAGGAGAACAGAAACAAGGAAAAACCAGTTAAAAGAACAGGGAATATTTACTCTAGAATGAGAACAAAATGCTTTCAAATGCTGAAAGATTTTCATGAGGAAGAAGGAATAGACTCATTGCATAGCTACAGTGATTTGTTGTTCATCCTTTGTTCTCAAAGAAGATCCAATGACATCGCAAAAATGATAACTTAAAACAACAATCCAGAGGGCAGAAGTAGGCCTAGAGTTCAGATCTCAGAAGTAATAGGGAAATAAATTTAAAATGGAAGGCGAGTCTTCTAGAAATGTACTGAGAGCAAGGGGAGGGAGGGTCGAGGCAGACAATGAGTTTGCGCTACTGAAAGCCTCCCAAGAGGAGGTTATATAATACTTGCTTCAAACTGAGATTAGATTAGAGAACATCTGAGGTTTCCTCCATCTCTGAGGTCTCTAGGGGCATCCAAATACACTTATAAGGAATATATGATGAATATGTGGTCCATGGGATACACAGCCATGTACTGCTGACTGAGGATGGCTAACCCTAGAATTGGGCCCATAATGTGCAGAGATGGGAGAGGAGGCACTATCCTAATGACAAGATAGCATGTCTGAAACTCAGTGTTGTGGTACTATTGTGAGGAATCCTGTCCTTTGTGTCGTACCAGAAACGATAGATATAGGAAGTAAGGAGAAGTGGTGGTCAGTGTCCTAAACAAGGGATTTGCTTTCTTACCCCAAGGGCCCTATGGTAGAAAGAAGCTAAACTAGTTGGTTCTTCTCTATTTGCAGAATTTGGAAAACAGTTGTTTCTGGTTTGTGGGGTTGGAAACTAGAAACTAAAATTGAAATTCCAGTTTTCTAGTTATAAATCAATCAGTAAATATTTATTAAGTGTGTACTATTCACCAGACACTGTTCTAAATGCTGGGATATAAAAAAAGGCAAAAAGAGAGTTCCTGTTCGCAAATAATTTACAAAGAGTTGGGGTAGGTGGAAAGTAGGGAGTAACGACAGCATACAAATATATTCATAACAGGCTCTCTATCACTTTCACAAAACTGGTACTCAAATCTTTGAGTTAGCCTTTCCAACATGGGAAGTTTTGGTCAGCCAGTCAATCTAAAGAGTTGATGTCTCCATTGAGAATCAGTGAAAATGCACTAAACAGTACCTTTGTGCAATTACTCACGAGTTGCAGTCCTTCTATTGCCCACATCCATTAGCAAACTTTAGGTCATTCTGCAAATAAAGTATAATGTTTCTTTGTTTCTTTGTATATCTTCGGGTGCACTAGGAGCTGTGCATTGTGGAAGTTTGCTCTGAACCCTGACACTTACCTGTGACATAGCTTCCAACCTTGGGTTTCCCAATTAACTAAAGACCTTATCAGCCTTGAGGCACAGACCCAGCAGCACCCTGAGGCTGTGGATACTGTCTATTGTTATATTTATATACTTCTTAATCATTTCACCTATAAAATTTGGCTACCGTTTTTATTAGACTATCTGTTTTTATCTAATTATTGTGTGTCACTGAGAAAGTTTTAGAGTATTGTTCCTTTAATTTCACCCCCCCCCATAAGCCTGGCAGGTTTTATTGTCTGATTTTGCATAGTACGATGATTTTATGTGGAGAATTTGTTTTGCAAACCTTAAATTGTGTTTTCTAAATATGTTATTATTAATGGACAGATGTAAGAATATAAGAATTGCTCTCTTGAGTTAGAACAAGAGTCCTCTCACCCTGATTATGACACAAGGGGACACTGAATTTGGGATTTGCCCTCTACGATGTCAATTTTAGAGTATTCAACTTTTATCTCCTAGTCCCAACTTCCCTAAAGTCAGCTGCTTTTGAACATCCCTGAATTGCTTTGAATGCTACCTCACAGGAATAGGAATGGTAACTCTACACCTTACTCTCTCAAACTTCTTCCCTCCAATATCAAAGCCTGGGATAGAGAGGTGACACTGGCCATCGAATACTAGCAATTTTAAATAACTCATGTAATTAAACCTCTTAGTTTACAGTGCATCCCTCTATCCAAATACAATGTCAGGTCCCCTAAAATAGGTTATGAGCTCAGCCATGACTTTATACCTGTGAAATCAAATACCTGGGCACATATGCAAACACACATACACACATGCAAATGCTAGTTGATTTTATTTAGTTTTATGAGACATTTAGTTCAGCTTAATGTTATTTATGTCATATTGTAAGCTGTGACAGGGAAGGATCTGTGTCTATATAATTCTCTTTTCTGGAAATGCAATGATAGGGAAGTGTTATTAAGTATAGTGGTGGTGGTGATAGCAGTGGTCATGGTGATGAAGATCTTCACGGTTCCTCCTCTTTCTGATTGGGATTAAGATGGAACTCCATTCCCAAGGTCCCCTCGATCTTGGCCACCTGTTGAAACACACTACTTAACCCAAGTGATTTATTTACTTATATTATTCTTCTATTCTTTCTCTTCCCATCCTCCCTCATCTGGAAAGTGAATCTTCAATGCTTTCCTGGAAGGTCTTAGCTTCTCAGCTTCAACTACAATGTCTCACCGACCACCAACTTCCTTCAGAATGCTTCTTTCCCTGCACCTTTCACAATGTCCAATAGAAAGGGAACTCACCTCAGAGGCTTGGGTTTTTGACCC
This sequence comes from Antechinus flavipes, assembly GCF_016432865.1. Classification (NCBI taxonomy): domain Eukaryota; kingdom Metazoa; phylum Chordata; class Mammalia; order Dasyuromorphia; family Dasyuridae; genus Antechinus; species Antechinus flavipes. The sequence goes on along the minus strand of NC_067399.1, from coordinate 298,195,668 downwards.
AATTCCAATAGAGCTAAAGAGATTTTTGGATGCATACTGTCACCTGATTAGTGGAAATGGGAGAAGGAGGTGATATTCTGGGGACAATGCAAGATTTAAAATACCTTCAGATCCTCTAATGGTTGTCTTTCCTAGTGTCCTTAGTCCCTAAATTGACCCAACCATGGTAGGTATGATAGGAAAATATAGACAGATTACCTGGTTTATCCTAATTAGCCTTCTTGTAATCCCGGAATTTTTTGAGTGTCTCAATACATTCCTTTTCCAGATATTCCTTAGCCCGATTCACAGCACCTGGGTTTTCCTCCCATTTCTGTTTAATCGTGGTAGCTGCAGGTTGCTCTGCGATCCAGGCTACTTTGTCTTTGTCAAACCTAATGAATGGACTCCCATCATAGGTATAACTCCAGGAACCACTGGTGGCATCATTCTGGCAAAGCTCACACTTAATCCTTCCATTCAAGACATGCGAATCTGAAACACCCAGGTCCCAAGTATGGTGAGCTCCCAGGAATAGAGTAAAATATATTTCCGAATAATGATAGTCCTGAGATACAAAGGATACTACATCTAATTCTTTTCCTTTAGACAGCTAAGGCATGAAAAACAAGATAGGAAGTAAATTTGAAAAAGACCAATTCTCTAAGTTAATTCTTTGCATCAGTCTAACTGCCATTCTATTCATGCCCCTGTTGTAGGAGTAAAGAGAAAAAAACCAGCTGAGTAGAAGAATTGTTGAGTTAGAGCAGGAAATGAATGAATGATCTTTTCATTGTCCCATATGCAGATGAAAACACAGAAGAGTACATTGATTTTCCTGAGCCTTTTAGGACAATAAATAACAGAGAGAAGATTCTACAATAGTTCCTCAGATTCAAATCCAGAATGCTTTCTGTTCCAACAAGGTGTTACAAGCTATGACTGACCATTGTAATAACTGGTCTGTCCTGCTCTCTGATTGCCTGATAAAAGCAATAGGGAATAATGCCCAAGATCATTGGATTGAAGATATAGAAACAGATGGACCACCAGCAGCCATGTGGGCCCCTGAATCAGTGTTGTTCCCACTCTACCCGGATCCTAATCACTTCCTTCTCTGTAAAATGAGAGGCTTATATGATTTCTAAGGTATTTCTCATGCTATGAGTCCTAGAGTCAGAAGCATGTGGTCCCTTGTATAAGAGGCCCAAGTGTCCTGTGGGATAAGAAGTAATGACATCCAAGCTGATTTCTGAGAAGCAAGAATTGAATTATACCCAATTCCTCTTCCACTGAGATTATTGCATTGGCAGAATACCAGGAAAGGGGAAACAGGAAGAAAGAGAGCACAGAGTTCTTTTTTTGAGGATGGCTCTATCTGTGGATTCATTCTTCCCACCTGGGGAGTTATGGCCAATCATGGCTTCTCCTTTTCTCCCCCTTTCCTCCTTTCTCTCTCTTCCCTTTTATTTTAACTACTTTCTCCCTTCTCTCAACTAGGGATAGACTTTTTTAGGCAAAAATCTATAGGAGGTTCCTAAACCCTTTCCTAATCAATGGGCCCCTGAATTCCTGCTCTATAAATATGTCCACTCACCACGTTCTTTTTTAGAGATGTTCATGATTTCTTTCAGGGTCTCTATTGCAAAATCTCCTCTTTGTTTTTGAATCTGGCTTTCCTTGTCCCAGTCCTCCACATTTTCCCATTCTGGTTCAGGCACTGCCTTCTGGCTATTGCTGTCATATTGGTAGACACGTTCTCCATTGAAATAGGCAATGTTTCTGAAGGAGAACTGGGGTTTTGATGAAACTAAGTCCCGATACATCAAAGAATCACAATCTAAGAAAAGCCAAAGAAACAGATTAAGACATTCTCATGCTAATCTCCCAAATAGAGTCTATTTATTGAGGATGGCAAGGAAGAAATTAATTAAAAATAAGGTACTGACGTGAATTTTTGGATGAATAACTAGCCACTGATTATATCTTCTCCAGGTTTTCCAGGTACTCTTTTTATGTTAAATTTGTATTATTCTATGCATTTCAGTCTAGACACTAATAATGAATACATGAACTAGTGAGCAAACATGCTTTATTTAAATGTTTAATATTTACCAAGTTCTATACTTAGTTCTGAGGCTAGAAACAGACAAAGGAGTTAGTCTCAGATCTCAAGGTTCTCAAACTCTTAGTGAAGCAGTACAAAATAAATAAGATTATTCAAAGAAGGATGTACAAGATGATAAGCAAACTCAAAACTTTGTTATATCCAGGCCAATTGAAGGAACCAGGGATGCTTAACCTAGAGAAAGGAAAGAATTGTTGAATGTTTTGGTTAGAAAACATATGACAGTTATGTCAGGTATTTGAAAAGTTGTCAGATAGGAGATATTTGTTCTCTGTCACTCTTGAGGACTTAGTTTTAGAAGGAGGATCTGTGGGTTGAAGGCAAATTCAACTTAATATAAAGAAGATTCTAAATCTTAGATTTATCTTAAAATACATTGTACCACCCCCTGAAGTAGTGAGCTTCTAAAGTATTCAAGCAGAGAATTAGTGACCATTTAATGTTATTTAGCAGAAGACTATTTTGTTTTGATTGGAAGCTGGCACTAGATTCTCTCTGAAGCCCCTCATTCTTCTAATGAAGAATCTGGGGCTCTATGAAGGTTATATCCCTAGGGGCCCTGTCCCACCTTCAAGCCCAGTAAGTCCCATGATGACTCTTCCCTGTTGGTATAACAGGTGTGACTATCTCTCTGACTGGAGGAGCAGCCTGATCTCCATCTAGAAGAAGAGGCTTGAAGAAACAGGATAGAAGCAGGGGATATTGTGTGAAACTTAATCTCTCAAAGTTTCACCTTTCCCTCTGTAAATTGAATATAGTAATATTAGAATAAATTATTGCCCAGGATTTTGAGGATAGTAGGCTATGACACAAAGGATCTTGGGTTTAGAACAACTAGATTTGGATCCTGGTTTTGCTAATCAATACCTGTGTAATCTTGAGCAAATCATTTTATTTCTCTAGATCTCAATTTCCTTCTCTGCAAAACAAATATCAAATGATTTGAACTATCTCCTTCAGATTGTTGTAAGCAAATCTCTTTATAAACTCTAAAAAAATTATTATTAATGTACAAAGATAAGAACATAGAAATTCATTTCCTGGACCAATCTAAACATCCTTTCCCTCTGATTAGGTCTTTGACAGGGTTACCAAGGGACAAGGAGCGTGGGCTTTTTCTTCTCCTCCATTATTTCCACCTCAGATAGTTCATCATGGTCCTAAGTTCCCTATATCATCTGCTTTTGCACATTTCTGAGCTTCATGGCAGTACCAGTGAGAGATGGGAATAAAAATTCTAGACCTCCCTCCTTCATCGAATCTTTGTATTCTGAAAAGTCGCACATTGAATGCTGGGATTTCTAGGTAAATTCTGGCATTAAATTTTAGGCTCCGCAGTTCTTTCATCTGTCCCAATTCTATTCCCCACTCATATCATTTATGGCGATAGCCACACCACATAGGTTGTGTCTTCTGCATAACCCTGGAGAAAATTTAGTGACTTTTGAAGGTGCACAAGCATTCATCATGTCACTCTTGTTCTGCCTCAACAGCAAGTGTTTCTGTTCCATAACATCAGTATTTGTGTAGATCTATGTTCTCATTTCCATTTTTTCCCTTAAGATTAAGATTAAAAGATTGATAGAGAATCTAGAGATAGGTTGGCAGTTCCTCAGGAAAAATGAAGTTGGGCCTCTGTTGATTCTGTGTGTGTGTGTGTGTGTGTGTGTGTGTGTGTGTGTGTGTATTCCCATCTACCCTTTCCTATGGGATGATAGAGGAGTAGTGACCTCTGATCTTAATAGATACTGACTTATGATATAGTATTCGGGAAATGCCAATGTGACTTTTGGGATTCCTACTATTTCTTTTCTCTTTTCAATTCCATCTCTCCTTGTTCTCTAGATTTCCCTTCTCTTGTTCTGCTTCCCAAATTGTTTCTCTCAGCATAATGAGTTTATCTATCCAAAACTAGTCCAGAAATTGGCAACCAAGGCAAAGGTTGGAAAATCCCATTCTGCTTCTGCGATTCTTTTTCTAATAGGTTCATAGAATTAGGGCTAGGAGGTATTTTAGAAACCATCTACTCTAATCCCCCTATCTTGTCTCCATTTCCTCAACTTGGCTTATATAGAGCTTAAATTACTCACTCAGTTCAATCACTCAAGTGTTACACAGATAATAAGGTAGAATGATACAGGAATCTCTGACTCTAAATCTATTCATTTAGTCTCTATTTTCTGCTTTCCCTGCACTTCTCAGCTGCCAAACCAGACATATCTTTCCCATTTGCTCTACTCACTTTTGTCTTGTTTTCTCGAGGACCCATGTCCAAGAACTGCCCCTGAAAAAAATAACAGGAAAAAGACTGTGACCAAGGCTCCCATCATTCCAAACTGAGAGATGTATTTCAGGACAGAAATCTGGTTAGATTCAGATTCTCAACTGAATGATGGATGTTCTCTCTTTTTTGCTCTATTATATACTATTGAATTCACCTCAGGGGATGACATTCCAATAACCAATGAGAGTTTCAGGGTGGAATCCACCCCCTGAATACCGGAAACAAAACAAATGGAACCTGAAATTCCAGAAAGAGCACCACCAGGATGTGTCCCAAGAGAGAGCACTTCATATGAAAAAGACCTGGGGGTTTTAGTGGACAACAAGCTCAGAATGAGCCAATGCAACTGACTGCCATAACCAAATCAAACCAAAGACTAATGTGATATTGTGATGTATAAATATAAGTATGGGATCTACGGGAAGGAGCTTGAGATATGATCATTTTTCTAGATTCTGCTCAATTCAGACCACATTTGCAATATATGTCTAGTTCTAAATACACTTTAGGAGGGATGATGGCAAGCTGGAATGCTTCTAAAGGACTAACCAAAGATATCCCAAATAGCTATAAGCTAAATCACATGGATCCCTATTTGGACAACCAGGGATGTGATTCCTGATACCTCATCCAAGGTGTTAAAAGTCAGATTCTCCTGATACAATTATAAATGACTTATTCTTAATCCTCTCACATGACCACTTTCATAATATTAATAAAGAAACAAAAAATTGTCATTCTTACCTGAGGAGTATTAGCTTTACCTTGAGTAGGCAACCAGGGAATTCAGGAACTTGTAATGTTATTTTAAGTTTAAGAGGCTTCCTTGTTCTAACTGCTGAATCTTGGCTCAAGTTGTAAAAGTGGATAGAGTACTGGGCTGGGAATAAAGGACCCTCATCTTCCTGAGTTCAAATGTGGCCTTAGACAGTTCCTAGCTGTGTGATTTTGGACAAGGCATTTATCCCTGTTTGCCTCAGTTTCCTAATCTATAAAATGATCTGGAAAAAGAACTGGGAAACTATTCCAATATCATTGCTAAGAAAACTCCAAATGGGGTCCCAAAGATTTGGACACAACTGAACAATACCAAAATCTGGCACTAATCTGATGAAGCCACAGTATGGACACCAGCCTGGCTAAGGAGAGGTAAGTGGGTCTAGGTTGGACACAGAACTGGGCAAAGCTTCCCATCCCAGGCAGCAGTTTGAGTGGCCTGAGTGGCTTCTGTACTTCCATCAAGACAGGGGTACTACTTCTTAAAAAACTAATACAAATACATTTGATTCACAGAACAAAATATCAGATCCTTCTCAAAGTCTAAAAACTTTTCCTGATGAAAATTGGCCAATTAATACTGCCCCCATTACCCCAATTTGGAAAGAAGCTGAGCAAATTAGCTTCTTTCTGTCTGGGAGATTGGGAAGTCAATTCTTTGTAGCCCGTGTGGTTGAATAGCTGGCTGCCAAAACTGGAATTCCAGTGTCCTGGTCATAATGATCTACATTCCTCTTATTCCATGAAAATTCATAGGTATTCACAAGAGCCCAAGATCCTCAAAAACCTTCTTATTAATTCATTTGTTGCCTGACTAAAAGTTCCCAAATTGGAAAAAGGCTAAATAAACTTCTTATTTGAAGACCTAAAGAATCAGTTCTCAGTATTTTGCTTGGGTGCTACAGTAGGATAATCTCAAATTCAAGTGTTCCCACATATTCTTACATAACAATTTTGTGTACACACACATACATAAGGAGTGCCGTGTAGGGGAAAGATGGATTTGTAGTCAGGAAATCTAGATCTGAATTGCTTACATTCATAATATTGATGCACCATAATTTTATTAGCAAGTTGGATAGCACACTTTGTTACAGATCTTTGCTACAACATGAAGTGCTGCTTTCAACATTTTCGTGTATGTGAGACCTTTCTTCTTGTCTTTAGCCTAATTGGGCATCTCTGTGAGTCAATGGGATAGTCCATTCTGTCCCACTTGATCTATAAATTGCTATCAGGGCTGCAACTAGGACCCATGGCAATGCCTCCAGTATCTTGGTTAGCATGGTGCTATGGTTCAGAACTCTAAAGCAAGAACTAGGCCTATCAATCCATGTAATAGGGAACTCCTTCTTCCCCTTTAGATCCATGGATGCTGACCCAGGCTGAGATTAGGGCCTCTGGTAGCCACACTTTTGCCATCAAGATGTTCTGCCTTACTCAGGAGACAAGGGCCAGGCCTGAAGTGGGTGTTTCAACAGTGGGAAACACTTCTTCCTTGGGTCCAAGGCAAGGTTGGTGCCCTCTACATAACGCAAAGGGATTGAGAAAAGGAGACCAAGTGATCTCCACTATGTAGGTAGTAGGGAAAGCAAGAGAAAATAGCATCAGCTTGGGCATTTATTCACCCAGTGAATGATTTTTTACCTAAAGGAAGAGCAAATTCTCACAGTAATACATGAAATGGGACATAATACAACATACAAATTTTCATGCCATGGAGAAAAGAATTTATTTTGGAAATAAGTATGTGTACCTACCTGAATAAGATCACACCAAGTTTCCTAACTTCCTGAGCCTTGGCCAGTATGTAACCTGTTCTGCATGGGCCTCGTCCTGAGGGGAAAAATAGGGCAGCTAGGTGGTCCAGTGGCTAGAGCACTGGGTTTGAAATCAGGAAGATTCTTCTTCCTGTGTATAAATTGGCCTCAAATACTTCTTAGCTGTGTGAACCTGGGCAAATCGCTTAAGACAGTTTGCCTCAAGTTTCCTCCTATGTAAAATGAGCTGGAGAAGAAAATGGTAAAAACACTCCAGTATTATTGTCAAGAAAACCCCCAAAGAGTCAGACAGGACTGAAACAACTGAAGAACAATAATAACAAAGGAGAGAATTGATAATAATTTAAAAAGCTAATACCTAGTATTTGTATAGTACCTTAAGGTCTGCAGAGTACTTTCTACATGCTATTTCATTTAATCCTCATAACAACTTTGTGTGATAGGGAATATTATTATTCCCATTTTACAGATGTGGAAAAAAAGATAAGAGAGATTAAATTACCTATCCAGGGTCACACTCTAAGCTTTTTCATAGGTAGACAAGTTGAAGGAATTGGACATATTTAAACTTATGTGTTTGATGTGAAGGGATATGATTAATTATCTTTAAGTGTTTGAAAAGTCATCAAGTCAAAAAGGGACCATATTTATTCTGTATCACTCTGGAGGACTTAGTTTTTGAAGTAGGATCAGTAATTTGATATTATAAAGAGAGTTTTCAATTCAATATGAAGAACTTGCTGAATTTTAAGATTTGTCTTAAGATGGACTAAGATGCTCTGTGAAATAATGAGTTCCTATTCACTGGAGGAATTCAAGCAGAGACTGGAGGACTATTCTGTGGCATTTGGTAGAGAGGATTCCTGAATCTTAAGGAAGATTAAAGTAGATTCTCTTGAAGGTCCCTTCAGAATTTAGGTATATTAAGCCTATGTTCTTAGAGGCCTCTGTCCCATCTCCCAGTTTAGCAGCTCTATATCCCCTGTTATTGGTGTGAGGAACTATTTAGTCTCTGATTCTCCCAGAATAGCAGGTTGGTCTCTATCTAGAAGAAAGGATTCTTTAAGAAAAAGGAGAGAATCAGTGAGTGTTGTGGGAAAGGAGGAACTTTCAAATTTCTCAGTTTTCCACACTTTGTCATCTGTAAAATATAGATGATAATATTAGAAGGATTTACTGCCCAGGGTTTTTTGTGAGGTGAAAAGGTCTAAGTTTAGCTATAAATTCTTTAATATAGGAATTAAATAAATATAAAAATATTAGCTATTATCATCTATATTTTCTTGACTAGTTTTCCCAGAGTCCTTTTTCCATGGAAGTACATGGGAAGAAGTCTAACTTAAGAGAATAATTAGACAACTTTGAAAATAACATTGAGTCTATTTTATATATATAAATCTTTATATATTATATAAAATACCATGAACAGCAAGCTGTTCATAATAAAGATTTATAGCTTATATAGATCCTTTTTTCCAGTCTGCTTTCTGATTTGGTTTATTTCTGATTTTTTATTTTAAAAAGTAACTGATATATACATATGCATACATAACTACAAAATATATTCAAGAATAGGAAAGCACTATGAGGAAAGGCTTCATGTAGGATGTGATGCTTAACTAGTCTTGAAGGAAATCATAGATTCTAAGAATCACTTGTGAGAAAGAAGAATATTCTAATTATCAGAGCAGCATTACAAAGGTATAGACACAGGAGATGGAGTGTCATATGTGATGATCAATAAGAGGATAAGTTTCTTTGGATTATAGAGTTTAAGATAGGTAGAGCCTGGTCATAAAGGGATTTAAATGCCATTAGGAGGCATTTAGAAGGCCCATATAGCCACTCATACACACACACACACACACACACACACACACACACATACACGCACACACCAGCAAGATATAGAGGATAGACTTAGATTTTCGGAATAGAAGCCTGGAGTTCGATTACTAGCTGCTGACAATGCCCCAAACTGGGAAAAAACTAAATTGGCTCCTTCCTTTTTGGTATTTTTGGAAATTGATTTTTTTTTGGTGGCTTGTGTGGGTGGATGATTGGGGGGTCACTAAAACTGAAAATTAAGAACTCTGGTTAGAATTGATTAAATTGTTTCTCTCCCATTAGTATTCACATACATACACTGGATACCAAAATCCTAAAAATGTCCTATTAATGGAATAATTAACTGACCAGAGTTTCCCAAAATAGAAATAGGATGAACCAATTTAGGTTAGCTCCCTGTTTGTAGAATGGGGAATCAATTCTTAGTGCCTTGCTTAAATGCCACAGAGATCCTAGAGTCAGAAAGACTCATCTTCCTAAGTTCAGATGGAGTCCCATTCATTTACTAGCCATGTGACTTTGGAAAAGTCATTTAACCCTGCCTCAGTTTCTCTTCTATAAAATGAGCTGAAGAAATGACAAACTATTCCAGTATCTTTGCCAAAAGAAAAAAATCTAAATGGGATCAAGAAGAGTTGGACATGACTGAAATGAATAGCAAAAACTTCCAATATCATCAAAATGCCCATTCTCATGAAATTGATAAAGATACAAAAATCTCTCATTCTTAACTGAGCAGTGCTAGCTTTACCTTGGGAGAAACCAAGTGAATAAAGGGATTTTGAATGTTATTTTAAACATGATTCTTCCTTGTTCTGACAACATATACTTGGCCTGCTATTAAACTAGGTCTTAAATGATTAAGGAGAATTAAATGGCTCCAACTTTTTAGATGTTCTTTTCTTTATATTAATTTGTATCGTGGTTTTTCTGTACAATCAATTGTGTTCATTGATAGTCTTTGCTCTTTCCAATCCAAACCAACAAACATTTATTAAGGATTTACTATTTGCCAGGTAAGGTGCTAAGATCTGGGAATATAAATACAAAGAGAAAGGCAGTCCTTACCCTCAAGCACCTTACAATCAAATGGAGAAAGACAACACAGAGAAAAAATAGTAGAATTATTTTTTCCTTACACACACACACACACACACACACACACTTTTATAAGAGAGTGAAGTGTAGTTTACTAACTTTGAATCAGCAGATTTGGTTTTCAATCTTACTCCAGACACTTACTAGCCGACTACTCAGTTATAGACTTATCTTACAGCCCATTTCTTTCTCTAAAATAGCAGCTGTACCATCCACCTGTTTTCTGGGTTACCTTATCAAGTTGTTGAGCACTTTATAAACTATAGGAGAGCATGCTATGTAAATGAAGTTATCAATACACATATTTAAGAATTGTTATGTCAATGATCTCATTTCATTGTGTCTCTGACAGGGTCACCAATGTATGCTGCCTTTTTTGGGTGAACAAAGCATTCTCCCTTCTTGATTTCTACTTCAGATAATTCAGAATTTATTTCATAAACCGTAACTTCCCTATATTAACCGTTCTTGAATTTCCCTGAACTATCCAACCCTGGGGTGCACTTAGGGTTTGGATAAATCCCTGAGGTAAAAACTGACTTTTCACCAGGGCTCCCTGTTTGCATGGCTACTTGCCATGCCTCAGAGCCAAATTGGAGTGCACTAAGTCTAATATCTATATGATGAGTCCCCAGGAAGTGTGGAAACTTTATGTATGTTAATAATAATTTGTATTTGCACCACACATTTTCCTGTAGTTTGCAAAGTGCTCTCTAAAAAGGACTGAACTGACCCAGTCAAAGTCAAATCAAAACTTCCATGACAATTGCTGTGGGGTTGATTCTTGAGTGGCCACTGCACTTCCAGAAGGATAACAAGACCTTCTCTCAAATAGACCTTCTCTCAAATATATATATATATATATATATTAATTCAAAAAATAAAACACCAGTCCCTTCTCCAAGGTAATAAAATAAAAACCTTGTGAACTGCGAAAACAGAAGAAACCCCATGTCGATAAAGGGAACTGGAATAAGTCAGAATCAATCAGAATTTACAAAGATTATAAAAGCATTTATTGTAAGCTGGAGCAGAGAGACAAAGTTCTCAGCTCCTCAAAGGGGAGTGGGAAAAAGATGAAGTATTTATATATATTTGAGGTGTTTATGGCTAAGTGCAGGTTAAGAGAGAAACAAAATAGATTGGGAAGTCAGGGAAGTGGGGGTCTAGAGAAAAGAATCTTTAAATACAACAAATCAGAAATCAGGATGTTTACTGCCCTTTAAATAAATCAGAAGTATGATGTTTGCCATTCTTTATGAGCTGATCAAGACTGGTTTCAGTGCTTTCAGGCATCTTTGCATTGTCACAAAAAATCACTGGTATGTCCAGCAGCCCTGGGCTTCAGAAGTCCTGCTGATTGTCTGGTTATAGTGCTACTCCATTGTCTGGTCCCCCTGGGAAAAAGAGAGGCTCTAACATAATTAGTCAGTTAGTACAAGCATTACAAAGCCCACGTTCACAAACACAAGAATCCTTGAAAGATGTCAACAAATATAACTTTGTGTCAAGACCTTTTGATATCAAATATAAATGTATTCTGACTAGATGTGTTCTTGTGAAGGATGTCCAGTACAAGGTCCAAATTAAAGAAGTATTCCCTATAGTGCTGATCATATTAAGTCCAGTCTCGAGAATATTTATTCCATTAAGTCTCAGAACACTGAAGAACCTCTTTAATGAGATACATAATCTTCCAAAAGAATTCAGGCAGTTATCCACAGAAGTTAAAATAAGTGGATAAAGAAGATCTATTGTCCAGTTTAGGATATATAGTTGGATGACCAACTGATAGAATTCATCCTACAATACACGTTCTTCAACAATTATTAAAAATAGATAACTTGGTCTATAATTGAACAGGTGATAGAAAGGGCTAGATTGCCTTTTAGAGGTCGCACAGCTAATTTAACAACTCAAAACTTCTCCCTGAAACAAAGATTCATTCTTTTAAACTTTAATATTCTTTGGGTTATATTAATCTGCTACATATCATAGAATATCAAAACTTCTATACAACTGAAGTGAAGGCACTGCCAAGGAACAATGAGGAGCCTCCTGGTGATTGTAAGCAGTAGGACTGACTGCAGCTCTTTATAAAAATTAACATGGGACAAGTGATTAAAGCTATATCATCAGAGTAATATATGTCTAGTGATTTCAGTCTTGTCCAACTCTTCCTTTTGGTGTTTTCTTGACAAAGACACTAGAGTCGTTCACCATTTCCTTCTCCAGCTCATTTTGTAAATGAGGAAACTGAGGCAAACTATATTTGAACTTTTTTCTTATCTCTAGGCCCAGCACTCTTATCTGCTTTGCTACTTAGCTTAATTCTTAAATACAAAATAAATGTAAACAGAAGTGTAAATTAAAAATCAAAATCATTAATGAAACAAGTGACTTTTGAACATTTAAATTTATATATTTTTATATCACCTGTATTTCCAAATATATTACCCCTTCTTTCCTTACTCAAAGAATTATCTCTAATAATAAAGATTATAAAATAGAGGGGGGGAAAAGCAATTCAGCAAAGCTAACACATAACTTAAATCTGACATAATACGCAGTGTGACCACATATTCTGTGATGAATAGGGTGTCCCTCTTTCCATCCCCAACTTCTACAACAAAAAGGAGGTGAATTTTCTAATCTCTTCTTCAGGAACAAGATTTGCCATCATGATGCTGGAAGAAGTCTAGTTCTATTTCTTTTTGAGAGACGAAAATAATTAGTCTTCTGTTCATATTTTTGAAAGTAATCATCTATTTCTTTTGTATTGTTAATTTGGTTAGCATATAACTATGCATAGGATATTCCCATATTCCTTTTTGTTTCTTATCTAAATTCTTTAATTGCTATTCCCAATCCATTCCTATTTTTTTCATTGTTTATCTTATATTTCATATTTTTATTTTTCCAAATAAACTTTGTTATTTTATTAAGTTTTTTTTATAGTATCCCTTGGATAGTTTGATGGACATATCATTTAAAAATTTTTTTTATTATTGGCATGGCCTAGCCATAAATACTAAATATTCTTTCACCCATTTAAGTTATTCTTTATTTCCTTAAAGAAGAATTTATCATTGAATCCATAAAAGTATATTGTATGTTTGGGAAACTAACCCCCAAATATTTTTAATGCATTTTATATTGATTTTTGAATGAAATTTTCTTTCCTATGGTTCTTAGATTTTCTTATTATGCAGAAATGTGATTTCATTTTTCTGATTTTCTTTTGTAACCTGCACCTATACTGAAGCTTCTAGATTAGTGTCTAGATTAACATTCTTGTTTATTCTCTAGGATTTTCCAACAAAACCATCATATAATCATCAAGTAGGGATAATTTCCTCTCCTCTTTGCCTATCTTATACATTTAATTTCTTTTTCTTATCTTACTGCTCTAGCTAGCAGTTCTAGAACTATATCAAAAAATGGTGAAAAGACTGGTATTTTTGTATTACTCTTATATTTATTGAGAAAGTGCCTATTACCACATATGATTTTTGCTTTTGGTTTTAGACAGATATTTTTTATGATATTAAAAAAATTCCCTAGGGAGGATTCTGGGAAGACTAGGTTGGTAAATTTCAAGCTCTCCCAGCTTCCTCTCAAGTAGAATGAATTTGTGCCTCAGGGCAAACATAGACTGCAGAAAAATCAAGATGACTTGGGATAGAATAGGGGTCCTCCAGATACAACCCAAGAAGCTCTGAAAAAAAGACCCCAAACTGGGGATTAGCATGTCTAAAGTCCAAACACCTGCAGGCTAAGTTCTGCTGAAACTTTAAGTGGGGGCCCCTCCAGCTAACTAATTCCTCCCCTATTCTCTCATAAAGAGCAAGTAATCCAATATAGTTTAAACATGTGCTATTCTTCTAACCATATTTCCATATTTGTCATGCTGCCCACACACACACATACACACACACACACACACACACACACACACACACACAATCAGAGCAAAAGATGAAAGAAAAAAACACCAAGCAAACAAACAATAGCAAAACAAGAAAAAAAGGTGAAAACACTATGCTTTGATCCACTTTCAGTCTTAGTTTTCTCTTTGGATATGGAAAACATTTTCCATCACAAGTCTCTTAAAACTGCTTTGAATCACCTTGTAATGCCAGAGAAACTGAGGCAAGGTAGAGATTAGAGAGTATTTAATATTTTATTTAAGAGGGAGAGATTGTGCTGAGGGAAAAACAGGATCCATGTTGTCTCTAGGACTGAATAAATCTCAAAGTATCCAGCAATCAGTGAAGAATTCCAGGGATTTTTACTTCATTGATAAGGTAAACAAAGGCAGAAGGCAGAGAGCACTGGTGAGTGGGAACTTTTCAGGAACAGATCACAAATTCGATTCTGACAAGTTGGGGGTGAGGACCATAAATTCTGATAACTTAGGAGGACCTAGGAGCCAGGATGTCTGAAATAGAAGATTTGCTTACCTATCTCTAAATAACCTATCTACAATTTAGGGCTATGAAATGCTAATGGTCGGGGCTCCTAGGCCTAATTTATATCAGTTCTAATGGTCAGGATAAAGGGTTACCATTGAGGCAGAATAAATCAGGGAAACAGAGGCAGAACAATTAAAGGAAACTGTGGCATATTAGGTTAAACAACACAATGTAAATATAACTGAACAAGGAAATTATATTACACTGAAAGTTGTTGTTTTGTCCTTTGTTCTTGAAGAGGACCATGACATTAGGGAGGTGATGCCATGACATGAGGCGAGTTGGATTTAAGTGAAGGAGGCCTAGTCAAGGTCTCCTGCCTCATTTCTGAATCTCATTTCTGAAAAAAGCCAAGTGTATCACAGTTGATCATCATATAATCTTGTTACTGTGTACTCACTTGGTTCTACTCACTTCACTTAGCATTAGTTCATGTAAATCTTTTCAGGCTTTGCTGAAATCAATTTGCTGATCATTTCATATAGCACAATATATTCCATTATATTAATATACCATAACTTATTCAGATATTCCCCAACTGCTGGACACCCACTCAATTTCCAATTCTTTGCTACCCCAAAAAGGGATATTACAAATATTTTTGCACATGGCGGTCCTTTTCCCTTTTTATGATCTCTTTTGGATACAGACCCAGTAGAGACATGGCTGGATGAAAGGATGTGCACAGTTTGGTAGCTGTTTGGATATAGTTCCAAATTGTTTTCCAGAATGGTTGGATCAGTTTGCAACTCCACCAACAATGCATTAATATTCTAGTTTTCCCACATTTCCTCCAACATTTATCATTATTTTTTCCTGTTATCTTAGTCCATCTAAGAGCTGTAGAGTGGTACCTTATGCTCTCTTCTTTTTAGTCAGATTAGCTGAAGGTTTATCAATTTTATTAGTCTTTTCACATTAGCAGCTTTGAGTTTTGTTTAACATTTCTATAGATATTTTATCTCTAGTTTATCTTCTAATTTTAAAAAATCTCTTTTCTATTAATTTGGGGGTTTATTTAATGTTCTAAATTTTGTGAATGTGTGATAATTCTCTTTTTTTCTTGTCTTATTGTTAATTGTTAATATATTTTTTAAAATATAATTTTTTCCCTCGAGGATTGCTTGGAAGATTTAGTTTCTGAATGCTAAAAATTTTAGTATGTTGTCTTATCATTTCCACTGTCTTTCATATGCGTATAAATAGTTTCTATTATTTGTTCTTTGACTCATTCACTATTTAGGATTTCATTATTAAGTTTCTGTTTGGATTTTTGTATTTCTTCTCTCTGGACTGATTTCCATTTTTATTGGATTATAGTCTAAAAAATATGCATTTACTATTTCCACCTTTTTACATTTATTGGCAATACCTCTGTTCTTAATATGCTGTCAATTTTTGTAAAAGTTCCAAATGGTGCTGAGAAATATGTATATTTTCAGTGGTCCCATTTAAAAGACATCAAAAGACTTTTGACTCAAGGTCTAAACATTTGGTTCAATTATACATTATCTTTTTGCTTATTTTAATGTAAGATATGGGCAAATCTGAGAAAGGGACATTAAAGTCTCCTCTTATTTCATCACCATCTTCTTATCAATTTTTCTTTATGAATTTAAATATTATAACTTTTAGAGCTTATAAATGTCATGTTGATATTAGTTTATCTTCTGCCATTCTGGAGGGGAAAGTGAGGCCAGGTGACTTTGCACTTAAATCTCTCAATTAAATCCAATTCGTTAGCATGTCATGGTCTTCAGGACAAACAACAGCAGCTGGGTCCTAATTGACTCAGATTGAATGTTAATAGCAATCATTTTAGCTTTGGTCAGAAAGTCTGAGGGTCTTCCCCTCCCAGATTCATTCATTTATTTATTTAGATTTTTTTGGATTAGGTGAAATAGGAGATTCTTTGTCTCGATTTCTACCTAGCTTTAATCACTGAATATGTGTAGCCTCAGTCAAACTGAGACCTCTGGAAGACCTTAGCTTATAAAGGCCAAGATCTCCCATTTCATCCAGGACCCTCTAGGTGATCTGATCATTATTTGGCCACTAGATTCAGATGGCTCTGGAGTGGAAAATGAGGCAGGAGACCTTGCCTAGGCCTACCTCACTTAAATCCAACTCGCCTCATGTCATGGCATCACCTCCCTGATATCATGGTCCTCTTCAAGAACAAAGGACAAAACAACAACTTTCAGTGTAATATAATTTCCTCGTTTAGTTATATTTACATTGTGTTGTTTAACCTATATTGGATTACTTGCTGTCTATGGGAGGAGGATGGAGGGGAGAGAGGGAGAAAAAGTTGAACACAAGATTTTACAAAGGCGAATGTTGAAAACTAGCTTTGCATATATTTTGAAAAAAAAACAATTATTTAGAAAAAATAACCTGTTAAAATATTTATATTTTGTTTTATTTTTTGCTTTGTCTGTTAGCATGACTGCAACTCTTTCTTTGGGGGATTCACTTGAAGTATAACAAATTTTGTTCTTATCATTCATTTGTATTCTCTGTATACCTTTGCTCTATAGATGTGTTTCTTGTAAATAACCGATTGCAAGGGGTCCATTTTAAAAATTCGATCTGTTATCCTTTTTTTTTTTTTTTTTGGCCTGTTTAATCTATTTATATATCAAATTATGAGTTAGGTTTTCTTTTTTTTTTATTTGTCTCTACTTTTTTCTGAATTGGGATCTTTTTCTCTTCCTCTTTTAAGACAGCACTTTGTCTCTTATTTCTCTTTAATCTATTTTAGACAAACTAGATGGTACAGGGGAGTTAAGAAGACTCATTCTTTCTGAATTAAAATTCAGCCTCAGTCACTTCCTAGCTGTATGACTTTAGGCAAGTCATTTAACCCTGTTTCCTCAGTTCTTCATCTGTAAAATGAGCTAGAGAAGAAAATGGCAAACCATTCCTGTCTCTGCCAAGAAAACCTTAGATAGGATCACAAAGAGTCCGACAGGACTGAACAAAACAACACATCTACTTTAAGACAATCCCATTCCCTTAGTCTATCTTCTACAAACTGTCAACCCTCTCCTCTTAACCTCTGCTTATTATCCTTCCCCGATTTAAAAAAAAATTAATTAACTTACTTATTCATTTTTCTTTGTTCCCTTTATTTAATAACTTAATTCTTTTTCTTTTTCCTCTCAATTATATCATTTCCCTTCTTTATCTTCCTTTCAACTTCTTTGTTTATTTCAGGTTCTTTAAAAAAAAATCTGTGCCTTTTTCTAAAAAGAAGTTCATCACTTTTTTTGTTTTCATCAATTCTCTTCCATGTCTGACCATTCTAAACTTTTAATCTTTGATTCATGGTCTTTATACTTATTCACTACTTCTTTAGTCTTCTTATGTTCCTCGTAGAATTAAAGCTTGTAAAATACCAATTTTAATTTCCTCTTCAAAACAATTTCTGTTATTGCCTTATAGTTGTTAATTTCTGTGGAAAGTGGAGAACATTCTACTATTACCCTATAGTAAAAATTTCCCAGAGTCCCTAATCATACATTCCAATTCTTCCTCTTTTCCTCCCCATGTTCGTTTTCTTTTACATTTTTCAGATGTGGTTCCATGTTTTGGATACCATTTCTTCCAAGAAGCTCCCCCTTCTCCTGAGATACAATGTTGTCCATGGAGACACAATACTCTTTCAGAGGAAGTGATGGCTCTGGTCACCAAATCCCTGCAAATTATGTCAATTGTAAAATCCCCATCTTCCATTACAGAATATATTTCTCTTGGCTGGAAGTGTTTTTTCCAAAAGGATACCCTCCTACTGGTGAAATATTTGCCCATTTCTTTTCCCCTATTTCATTCTCTCTTTTTGTCATCTTCATGCATTTTCCTATTGCCCAGTTTTCCTCAGAAACTTATAGAAATTATTTTCCCTCCATTGTTTATCGTTCATTTGATTAGGGTAAATCACAGTTCCCCTCTATCTTCTACCTCCCCTCTTCCTTCTTCTGCACCCTCTCATGCCTTAGTTTAAGTGTTTTAAGATAGCACAATAGATTGAGCCTGGATTCAGGAAGATCTGAATTCAAATTTTGTCTTAGATGCTTACTAACTGTTAACCCGAGCAGGCCATTTAATCCTATTTGTCTCAGTTTCTCATCTATAAAATGAGCAGGATAAGGGAATGGCAAACCATTATAGTATCTCTGCCAAGTAAATAAACCTCAAGGAAGCTCACAAAGAGTCAGACACAATTGAAAACAACTAAGTAATAATTAATTATTTTTGATGTGTAGACCATACTTTCTGATAGTTATTCCTTTCAACTTCTTTCAAGATTATAATGTCTCACTTGAACCAATCAAGAATATCCTATCGTTGGTCTGTACTCTATTGAAATCCACAGGATCTTCTTTTTTATTAGGTGCAGTTTTCTTTGCTTGTCAATACTTAATTACAGACTTTTATGGTCATTTAGCTATGTAGGGGGCCATCTTGTCTTATATTTTACCATCTTCCTTGTTGATTTATCTTCTTATGCTTTAGGTTTTTAACCTATTCTTCCTAAGTTCTCTCTCTCTCTCTCTCTCTCTCTCTCTCTCTCTCTCTCTCTCTCTCTCTCTCATCTCTTGTTAAGTTAATTGGTCAGTCTATATTGATGAGTGATGATATCATAGCTTTTACTTTCTTATTGATTCCCATCACAGGGAATGCCAAAAACTCAGACCTAGATTGAGGAGCAAAGGTTGGCTCATAAGTTAAAAGGATATTATTAGGGGTCACTTAATTTTGTCACTTCATTTTACAGATGATTCTGAGGGTTAGAGAGGTTGTGTGTTAATCACATAGGTCATAGATAACAAAGCCAGAATTTAAATCCCTTCTTACTTATATATCCAGTGCTCTTTCCATTACACCACAGTCGATCAAAAATCAATTATTAATCACTTCCCAGGTACCAGGCTCTGTATTAAACAGAGGGACAAAGAAATGCAAAAATACATTATCAAGGGACTAATTTCCTAATGGGGGAGACAACATGCAAATCTCTTTGTATATACAAGACATATACAGTATAAATGGGAGGGAATCTCAGAGGGAAGGTATCAGGAGAGGGATAAGGAAAGCCTTCTTGCAGAAGTTGAGAGTTGAGCTGAATCTTGAAAAGAGCCAGAGAAGCCAGGAGATAGATATAAGGAGAGAGAATATTCCAGGCATGGCAGACAGCCAGTGAAAATCAAGGAAAGATTGACTTAAATCAATCAACAGATATATGTTAAGGTCCTACTAGGTGCCAAGCACTGTGCTAAGTGCTGGGGATTTAAAAAAAAAAAAAGACAAAAGATATCCTTTATCCTCAAGGAGCTCATAATCTAATGGAGTAGACAAAATGAAAGTATTTATATACGTATATATATGAAAAGTAGGAAATAACATAAACATTAGAATTCAGAGGGATTGGAAAAGATTCCAGTACGAAAAGGATTGTAATTGGAACTTTGAGAAAGCTATGGAGAAAAATAGGATAAGCAGAGGAGAAAACGATTGAAGAGATAGCCAGAGAAAATGCTCAGAGCTGAAAGATTGAATATCTTGTTCCAGGAATAGCCAAGAGGCTGGTGTCTCTGGATCAAAGAATTTATATTGGGGAGTAAGAAGTAAGAAAATTAGGAAGATAAGAGGGGTCTAGATTTTGGAGGGCTTTGAATGCCCAACAGAATGTTTTGTATTTGATCCTTGAGGCAAGGCAATAGGGAATCATTGGAGTTTATCGATTAAAGGGGTGACAGTCGGACCCACACTTTAGAAAAATCACTTTAGTGAAAAGAGGATGAATTGGGAGAGACTTGAGGCAAGCAGACCCCTACCCCCAGCAGGCTATTGTAATTGTTGGCAGCAAGTGTAGGATCAATGGGAGTGAGGAGAGCCCTGAGTAGGGGCTCCAACTACAAGGCTATTGCAGTATTCTAGGGGAGAAATGAGAACTTAATACAAGTTGTAGCTGTGTGAATAGAGAGAAGAGAGTTTTATGAAGAAAGAAATGACAAGATTTGTTGACAGATTAGAAACTTGGACTTAATGTGAGAGAGGAATAGAAGATGACAACTGGGTTGTTAGTCTGGGTGACTGGGAGAAGGGCAGTACCGTTGATAGTGCTAGGCAAGTTCAAAAAATGCTGTTTGGGCATATTCAGTATGAGATGTTCTTGGGACTTCCATTTCAAGATGTCCTAAAAAATTTGTACCTCAAGAAAGAGGTTAGGGCTAGATATATAGATTTGAAAATCATTTGTGTCAGAATGATGATGGATTTCTAAGTAATGTAGGGTAGAGGTAGAAGAAAAAAGGACCAAGGCAGAGCCTTCAGGAAAAATAGTTAGTGGACATGATTTGGAGGAAGATGAAGCAAAAAACCAAAACAAAAAACCTATGGTTTGACAGGTAGGAGGAGGACTAAGAAAGAAAACTGTCATGAAAATCTAGTTAGGAAACAGTATTTAGAAGATGACCAACAATGTCACTGGTTGCAAACAGGCAAAAAATTATGAAGATGGAGAAAGATCATTTGTAACTTTGGCGTTTCAGTTGGATGATAAAGCTAAACTATGCAAGCTTTTGAAGAGAAGAAGAGGAGAATTGGGGAGGCAGTGATTACAAATCACTTTCTCAAAGAGTTTAGTCTTGAAAGGGAAGATAAATATAAAACAATATCTATCAGGGATAATTAGGTCCACTGAAGCAATGTTAAGGATGAGGGGGCTAGGGTCATGTTTATAAGCAGTAGGGAGGCAGTCAGTAGAAAGGAAGATATTGAAGACTAATGAGAGTGGTGATGATAAGAAGTGGCAATCTGCTGAGGAAGTGGAATGGAATGGGATCAAAAGTACATGTAGAGGAGTGTTCTATAGCAATATATCTTCATATAACACAGGGGTGGATGGAGATGGCAAATGATGTGAGTGATATAAGATGAAGAGGTGAAAAGTGAAAAGAAAACTGTCAATGAATGGCCTCAGTATTTTTCAGGAAACTATGAGAGGAGGACTTCAGCAGAGAATAAAGATGTGAAACCATGGGAGACTTGAGGAGATGGGTGATAAAAAGATTTGGAATAGCCTTTGGGAGTGGGATAGTGGATTAAAAAGGAAGGTATAAAAGAATTACTTTGATGAAGTGAGGACCAAGTTAGCATAAATTTTTATGGACCCAGTCAACAGTTTCATAAGTTTCTTCCACACTATTCAACATCATGTGAAGTGGTGGTTGAAGTAATCCAGCATTGTGACTTGGCAAGGCATGACCAGCAATAAGATATGGGTGCAAGGGACTCAGAAGCACAGTATTGAAGAGAGCTGAACAGATTTGTTAAGGGTTCAAGATAAGGAAGATAAGAGAAAGTAGCCACCCAAAGTAGAGGGAGGAGAGGTAGCCTAAGAAAGAATGAGGGATGAAAGGATGGTGCATACAATAAGAAAATGAACAGGATTAAGGATTATAAGAGACAAGGGAAAATAGAATGAGAAGAAATTATCATCAAGTAAAGGAGTATCCGAGTTCATGAACGTGGAAGTGGAGCACTGATAGTATGAACAAGAATATGACTGTTTCTATTTATAACTGAAATGGAGTGGAGGAAATCATAAAAAACAAGGAAATTAAGGAACTGGGAAGTTTGAGTGTCACACAATATCAATAAGTATGTAGATGTTCTTAAGAATCATGGGAGGAAAGAAATCCTGTGAGCTAGGCATTAAGCTTTTTGAGAAAGTATGGCATTTTAAAAAATTTCCAGATACATAATTTCTAAATAATTTAACTGTTTTATGTATAATGCTAGCATTTTAATAAAAGGATGGTCATTTGGCCATTCCTTGTAGACCTGAACCTTCTTGGTTGTGGGTTGACAGTTTATGTGCTCTTGAAAAAAGGTGTTCCTGAGCGTGGCAGTCAATTCTTGATTGATCAATAACTAATGAGAAAATGAGTGTTATAGTGAAAGGGCTGGCTATGTTACAGTGAGGGTCTTAGAGATGATTTGGGTCATTCAAATCTTAGTTAAAGAGACTTATCAATTTTTATATCATCTATCTGACAAAAGGAAGGAATCACATTTTCCCAGATCTGTCTGAGCAAGAATGCACGTATTAATGGACCCACACTTAACACAAATACCAAGATAAGATCAAAATGGGTCCATGATTTAGGCATAAAGAATGAGATCATAAATAAATTAGATTTACTTCTCAGATTTGTGGAGGAGGAAGGTATCTGTGACCAAAGAAGAAGTAGAGACCATTATTGATCAGAAAATAAAAAATTTTGATTACATCAAATTAAAAAGCCTTTTTACAAACAAAACTGTAATGACCACGCTAGCACCCAGGACACCCCAGAATCAGCTAGAGTCAGGATAAGCAAAAGTCCATCTTTATTCTTCGTCTTTAGGGGTAGAAGTGAAGGGGATGGAAGAGAATCTCTGCAAGCGTCTTCTTCCTCATCTATCACCAAAGAGTGTGACTCTGGCTAGCTTTACTCCACCTCCTAGTCCCTCCTACAATCCTCTATGCACCAATCATTGAGCCAGTACAGATAGCGGAAAGGACCATTTTCCAAGCATATGTCCATAGAGTGTTGTCCAATCGGTAGTTAGCCTCAAGTGCTCAGCAGTCCTGACTTCAGTGCATCAATTCAATAGTTTCAGCCCTCACAAACCTAATGCAAACAAAATTAGAAGGGAAGCAACAAACTGGGAAAACATTTTTACAATTAAAAGTTCTGATAAAGGCCTCATTTCCAAAATATGTAAAGAATTACTCTAATTTATAAGAAATCAAGCCATTCTCCAATTGATAAATGGTCAAAGGATATGAACAGACAATTTTCAGATGATGAAATTGAAATTATTTCTACTCATATGAAAATGTTCCAAATCACTATTGATCTATACACTTGTCAGATTGGCTAAAATGACAGGAAAAAATAATGACTGTTGGAGGGGATGCTAGAAAACTGGGACATTTGTTGCATTGTTGGCGGAGTTGTGAACAAATCCAACCATTCTGGAGAGCAATCTGGAATTATGCCCCAAAAGTCATCAAACTGTGCATACCCTTTGATCCAGCAGTGCTACTACTGGGCTTATATCCCAAAGAGATACTAAAGAAGGGAAAGGGACCTGTATGTACCAAAATGTTTGTGGCAGCCCTGTTTGTAGTGGCTAGAAACTGGAAAATGAATGGGTGCCCATCAATTGGAGAATGATTGGATAAATTGTTATGGAATATTATTGTTCTGTAAGAAATGACCAGCAGGATGAATACAGAGAGGCTTGGAGAGACTTACATGAACTGATGCTAAGTGAAATGAGCAGAACCATGAGATCATTATATACCTCAACAACGATACTGTATAAGCATATATTCTGATGGAAGTGGATTTCTTCAACAAAAGGAAGATCTGACTCAGTTCCAGTTGATCAATGATGGACAAAAGCAGCTATACCCAGAGAAGGAACACTGGGAAATGAATATAAACTGCTTGCATTTTTGTTTTTCTTCCCGAGTTATTTATACCTTCTGAATCCAATTCTCCCAAGAGAACTGTTCAGTTCTGCACACAATATTGTATCTAGGATATACTGTGACATATTTAACATGTATAAGACTTCTTGCCATTTGGGAGAGAGGGTGGAGGGAGGGAAGGGAAAAGTCAAAACAGAAATGAATGCAAGGGATAATGTTGTAAAAAATTACCCAGGCATATGTTCTGTCAATAAAAAGTTTTAATAAAAAAAAAGAATGCACACATTAGCCCAAACTTAGATTTTCTTTTACAATCTTTGATTAGATCTTAGCCTGGGAATATCTTTGAGAGAGATTTTCCACATTGGTTGATTTCTGGATGAGGAACTAGGGGGAAAACAAGTTTTTCCTTGGTCCTAATACAATAATTAGTTATTAAATACAAGAGAAAAATAATCATTTCTCACAAAAAGGAGGCATGTCCTGAAGATCAGTAGATAGCAGTTACCAGAATCTTGATTAAGTGAATTTTGAATGAAACTCAAAGAGGAAGTTGCTGAGGGATGGTAGCAGAGAGAGAGCCAAGAAGTAGCAACCAAGAACAAAAAGTTTTCTAACTCCCCCATCATGGCCGATGAATGACTGAGGAGAGGAAAGAAAAGGGAAGGGAGCATGGTGTGAGCAAAAGTGCAATCAGTCCTGAGAATAATGTCAAGAACACCATGTCATCAGGAGGGAGTCAGTCTTAGTGAGAGTGTGGGAAAGAATGGCAAATGAAAACATTTAAGATAAAAACAAATACATATATAACCTATATCAAATTGCTTACTTTTTCAGGGAGAGGAAGGGGACAGATTTAAAACTCAAAATTTTTAATGACTATTAAAAATTGTCCTTCTTAGCTCTTTTTAACAATGAGATGATTCAAAGTCATTCCAGTAGACTTGTGATGGAAAGAACCATCTGCATCCAGAGAAAGAACTGTGGAGACTGAATGTGAATCAAAGATCACCTTTTTGTTGTTGTTTGTTTGTTTGTTTTTCTTTCCCATTTTTTTCTTTTGAGCTGACTTTTCTTGCACAGCATAGAAATATGGAAATATGCAATTAGAAGAATTGCACATGTTTAATCCTCATTGGATTGCTTACTGTCTAAAGGAAAGGGAATAGGATAGCAAAGGAGAAAAATTTGGAACACGAGGTTTTGCAAAGGTTAATGTTGAAAACTATCATTGCATATATTTGGAATAATAAAAAGCATTTTAAAGGGGGGAAATGTCCTTACAATTGGGAAAAAATAAAATACTATTTATAAGATTTTTTAAAGATGAAAATAAATATATTAAATATGGGTCACACTGCCTCTAATCTATTTTTGGTCCTTTACTTAACTGTAACCTCAGGGTCTCAATTCAGGATCTAAAGATGAACATTTCTTACTTTCTGTGTGAAAATATAGCCCCAAGTTTCTATTGGAAGATTAGGCTTTCTAGAATAAACCTTCATTAAGCTTTGAAAGAACAGATAATTATTTTGGATTCTATATCTCTGCCTCAGTCAAACATTCACTTTTCGTGCCATGCATGAGCAAGCATTGTAATGAAGAAGTCATTTCACTACATGGACTTGATGACTCCACTAAGATATCTTCTAGTCTAATATTGCAGGTCTCTTCCAGTTCTGTTATTCAGTCTCTCTACCATAGTTTGAAGAATTCTTGTGTGTAATTCCAGGCAAAATCAAGCTTGATGAAAAGACAGAGAAATGTTGATTCTTTCTATACATGTTCTTCAAACTGCATACTCAGCAAATAAATTATTTTTAATCAGAGCAATTATTTTTTGTTGATTTACTCAAAGCAATCACCTCAGCAAACAGGTTATAGTCTGTAATTAATAATATTCATATAAGTTCACATTTATATAGACTTGTAGAGGTCTTTGCATAACTGTATCATCTCATTGGATTCTCACAATAACTCTATGAAGTAAACAGTACTGATATTGTTATCCCCATTTTACCAATGAAGAAGCTGAGGTTTAGAGAGCTTAAGTAATATATATACTCATGGCTATCTATTTTGTAAGTATCAAAAGCAGTATTTGAACTTGGGTTTTTTATCTTTTTTTATACACTACCTTTTTACCTTTCTTTAAAAAGTTATTTTAAATTAAAGCAACTATTTTTTTCCTTCCCAGCTCCTTCTACTCCAGTCCAAATTGGGAAAAAGAAATTTTTTGTAACAAATATGAATAGTATTAGAAAAACAAATTCTTGAATTGCCCTCATCTAAAAATACATGTCTCATTCTGTATCTTGAATTTCATCTGTCAGGAGATGGGTAGCATATTTCATAATTAGTCCCCTAGAATTGTGATTACTCATTGTAATGACCAAAGATCTTAAGTTTTTTAAAGTTCTTTATCTTTATTATTTTATTATTATTGTATAAATTATTCCAGATTTTCTTCATTTAATATCTAACATGTCATGCTACATTCAGGAGGATTGTAGATTTAGAACTGGAAGGGAACTTTAGAGGTAATCTGGTTCAACCCCCCAATTTTACAAATGTGGAAACTGAGAGAAAGATCAGTAGACTTGAGCAAAGTCACAGAGGTAGTAAGTGTAAGAGCTGAAGGTTGAATTCAGCCCCTATGACTCCTAATTCAGCACTCTTCTTACTTTGCCCTGATACCAAATACATTTTAGTGATCTTGGAAACAGAATGGTTGTTGCCATAGAGATCCTATCCTTTCTACCTCCCCTTGCCATTCAATCTGTGGCTGCTGGATCCATAGGGGTGGTATCATTCTGAGAGACATCCAAAGTAAATGATCTTGGCCACCTGCCACTACGCAACAGAGCTTTAAAATTAAAATGTCTTTTTTTTCTTCACAACACCTTAGAGTCATATAATTCAACTCCCTACTCATTGTATATGTACTCTTTCTGTCAGTGACCAGGCTGGAGTTAATAGTTAATAAGAACTCAGTTCAACTATTCAGAGTCAAGGGTCTGATTCCTTATGGGATCTATTTAATGTAGGGGCTGGGACAAGAGACCTAAATCATTGCTCTTTTCATCATACTATTCAAGAATGCATTAATTTAGCCCACTCTCACTCCTGGAAAATCAGCTCAGCACATTTTATCTACTAATAGGAGGACAATAATGTCATTTTAATATACGAAGAGTAGTTCTCTTTTCTAAAGGAACTAGTATCCAGAAAAGAAAATGTACTTGTAATAAATGGAGTTCTAATCTTCACATATTCCACAAAGGTTCATATGTTAGTTCCCCTTTTCACCTTTTAGGCTTCCTTTGAGGTTGGAAGATGTCTCTTTTTGTATGAACACTAATTCTTTATGCATAAATTTTTCATGTGAAAAAACTAGCTTCATTCTTTATGCTGTCTTTTTTACCTTAAGTACCTAATGTGCCCTGGCTTCTTCCTCTAAGATTCAACTCAAGTACTACCTTCTTCTTTCAACCTTTTCTGATTTCTCCAGTTGCCAATGCCATCCCTTCCAAGTTTACATTCCTCCTATTCTTATCTTGAATGTTCTGATTTATATATGTTGTCTTATTAAAATTTAAACTCCTTGAGGCAAGTACATTTCTTTGTATCCCTGTAACTTAGCATAGTGCCTCAAATGCAGTTAATATTTAATAAATTATTGCTGATTGCTTTGTTGATTCAGGGCACTGTGCTTAGTGTTGGAAAAACAAAAATTAAAAATATCCTAGTACCTTATCCCCAAGGAGTCTAGTAGGATGGATACAGATCACTGCAATATGACTTAGCCTGTGGCAAATTTGTAGGAGATATCAGAGAGTAAGTTATGAGAAACTGGGAAAGTGTATGTCACTTTCAGTTGGGGAATCAGAGAATATTTCATTGAGGAGGTAGCACGTGAGTTGGGCCTTGATGGAAAGGAAGGATTTTACCATGCAGAAGTATGGAATAAGTCTATCTCAGTTGTTGGAAGTAATCTATGGAATGCATGTAGGCTAGAAAGTAAAATACAAGATCAAGGAATAGCTAGGAGTCCATTACCCAGGATACTTTAGTCTGAATACAATAATTCAGAAATTGTGGAGTGGAACAGAGTCTAAAACAAAGATTACACAAAGAGGAATACTGTTAAGTAAATCTGATTGCTGAGGGCTTTGGATGCCAAGCTAAGGAGTGTTCATGTTGTCCTAAAAGCATTTGGAAGCCACTGAAAATTTTTGAGGAGGGATGTGAGGAGAGATATGGACCTCTACATTAGAAGGATTAATTTGGCAGCTGTAATGATAATAGACCAGAGACTTTTCAGGAGGCAAAGGAGACCAGCTAAGAGGCCATTACAGTCATCCAAGAAAAAAGAAGAATAGCATATCAAGGAGCATAGTAGCAATATACTTATGTGGTTCTCCCTGAGCAGTCAGAATTATGGACAAGGATTGCTGTCAGCCAGCCAGTATCTTAACCCAGCATAGTCACATCCCCATTCTTCTCATCTCCTTATTTCATCTAAGAGTATGACTCATAAAATCCCTGGCTCATGTCTTTCCCTATTTGGCCATATTCTCCCTTGATTTTTCCCCTTGCTCCACTTGCATTCATTCAGAATATAAATGCAAAACTGGATTAATAAATCAAAGTAATTAATCAGATCATTCAAAAATGCAGATTCTATTCATGTCCCAGGTTCAGCCTGATTGAGTCCAGAAAAATATCCTTAGGGACAGTCAATGTTCTCCCTGACTATATGGAGGCTGAATCATTGAAATCTACGAATTAATTTGTGGTTATAAACAATTTTCTCCCAGTTGCACCATGCAACAGAAGAAAACACAGCCTAATCACAAAAATAGGCACAGCAACTTGGAATAAAAAAGGTTCCTTTTGCTCATGCTAAAATCTAGGCCCTACTTTATTTACCATCAACAATTTGAAATTTTCCTCCTCTTGCTGTGGTAAAACTTTTAACTGGGAGGTAGATACAATAAAAATATTCTTGCCTACTTTGTAGGACTCTGACATCCTAATATAACTTCCTCTTTAGCAGTTTGCATAGTGCCAAGAAGGGTCAAGATATTAAGGAGAGTAAAGATAGATGGAGATTTCAGAAACAAGACTTGCATGGAATTTGAAAAGTTTGAAGGGGGGGAAACAGGGAGAACTACTAGCCAGAACAATACAGGAACGCAAGTTTCCTTATTCCAGAGCTTCTATAACACTCTAATCTTAAAAGCCTTTAAATGCTATTATAATTCAGTTGTTTTTCAGTTGTGTCCTACTTTTGTGATCCTATTTAGAGTTTTCTTTACAGAGACACTGGACTGGTTTGTCATTTTCTTCTCTACTCCATTTTACATATAAATAATTGAGGCAAACAGGGTTAAGTGTCTTGTTCAGGGAAGATGATTCTTCCTGACTTAGGCTCAGCATTCTATCCACTGAAGGTTCCATGATTCATTTTATTGTTTTAAAAAAATGGCTTAAAAGGAACATCCTATCCTTTTCCCTAATCAACCAGTTGCCCCATTTAGCATTAATCATTTCTAATGAAGGTCAAATTCCAAGGACACATTTGGGGTAGAGTGATGAATTTTAGTGGCCCTAACTGACCACATTTAGAACTTTGTGAGGGTATATGTGCATATGTGTATTTGGAGGAAAAGGAAGAGTATGATTTGGTAGTGCAGGGTGGGTGCCAGTTGTTTGACAGATGCCCTTGTCCATGGTTCTGATTCTGTACAGATGCTCACACACAAATTGCTATCACACATCTTGTTAAAGGCATTATGATATGAATAAAAAAGAAAGAGTACAGATTCAGAGAGTAGTGTGAGGATCATGACAAATGCTTTGTGTTTTTCTTCTCATCTCTTTTTCTGTCAGTGGTTTGATCCTTTGTCCTGCCTCTGAACTTTCTTAGCACTTCTCTTTTCTTTGGCTCTTCCCTTTTACTTCTGTACATCAAACATCCCCACCCTTTGTTTTGTGACATATGGTATTGCCTGTATCAGGAATTGTTACAAAATCCCAAAAGCAAAATTCACTCTGATCCTTAAGAATTAATTCATAGAAAATTATTCCATCTAAATTATTAGATAGTTTTAGGAATTGAATTAGTTCTCCTACCCTTTAACGATTCTTCTTGTTACATGGAATTCTGTTGTAGACAGAATTGTTCTAAAAACTACCTCATTCTTGAATATTTTGTTCTATAATTAGTTATGGAATAAGCAGGAAGGCAGCTAGATGACTCTGTAAAAAGAATGTTGGACCTGGAGTCAGGAAACCCTGAGTTCAAATCCAACCTCAGACATTTACTAGCTCTGTGATCCTGGCCAAGTCACTTATTATCTGTTTACCTTAATCTAGAGAGAAGCGATTGGCATACCATGCCAGTATTTTTGCCAAAAAACCCCTATGAATAGTATTGGTATGCTGTAGTCCCTCGGGTAACCAAGATTCAGACACAGCAAGAATGAGGCAGGAGGAACTCATGATAAGTTTGGTTCTCTGAGGAAAGGATATTCCATATAGTACATGTGGCATTTGATTCCCAGCCTAGAAGGAGAAGTCTATAAATAAGTCTGACTGTGGAAGAAGAAGGGAGGAAGGGGAAGAACAAACCTCAGAGTAGTAAAGGAAGGGTTTAGACTAGATGATGTTAAAATTTTCTTTCCAATCTTCAGTTTCTACTTCTCTGACACTACTGTGGAGAAGTATTAATTAGCTGTGGTCACCCTAATTCATAATACTGTGTGGTAGATAGAATAAGTATTAATATCTCATTTTGCATATGAGAAACTTAAAGTTCAAAAAACTAGAGTGACTTGATTTTTTTTTAATTTTTATTTAATAATTACTTTATATTGACACTTGTTTCTGTTCCAATTTTTTTCCCTCCCTCCCTCCACCCCCTCCCCTAAATGGCAAGCAGTCCTTTATATGTTGGATATGTTGCAGTATATCCTAGATACAATATATGTTTGCAGAACCAAACAGTTCTCTTGTTGCATAGGGAGAATTGGATTCAGAAGGTATAAATAACCCGGGAAGAAAAACAAAAATGCAGATAGTTCACCTTCGTTTCCCAGTGTTCTTTCTTTGGGTGTAGGTGCTTTTGTCCGTCATTTATCAATTGAAACTCAGTTAGGTCTCTTTGTCAAAGAAATCCACTTCCATCAAAATATGTCCTCATACAATATCGTTGTCAAAGTGTATAATGATCTCCTGGTTCTGCTCATTTCACTTAGCATCAGTTCATGTAAGTCTCGCCAGTCCTCTCTGTATTCATCCTGCTGGTCATTTCTTACAGAACAATAATATTCCATAACATTCATATACCACAATTTACCCAGCCATTCTCCAATTGATGGGCATCCATTCATTTTTCAGTTTCTAGCCACTACAAATAGGGCTGCTACAAACATTTTGGCACATACAGGTTCCTTTCCCTTCTTTAGTATTTCTTTGGGATATAAGCCCAATAGAAACACTGCTGGATCAAAGGGTATGCACAATTTGATAATTTTTTGGGCATAATTCCAGATTGCTCTCCAGAATGGTTGGATTCGTTCACAACACCACCAACAATGCATTAGTGTCCCAGTTTTCCCGCATCCCCTCCAACATTCATCATTATTTTTTCCTGTCATCTTAGCCAATCTGACAGGTGTGTAGTGGTATCTCAGAGTTGTCTTAATTTGCATTTCTCTGATCAATAATGATTTGGAACACTCTTTCATATGAGTGGTAATAGTTTCAATTTCATCCTCTGAAAATTGTCTGTTCATATCCTTTGACCATTTATCAATTGGAGAATGGCTTGATTTCTTATAAATTTGGTGACTTGATTGATAATGTTGAACAGCTAGTAAGAGTTAGAACTAAGTTTCAAATTCAGGTATCCAGAATCTAAATTTTTCTTTCTATATTTTCTGAAGCAAAATCATTAAAATATTAAAGAAATGAAAGTAGAAGATAATATTAAATTTTCAAGATTTCTAGTTAGAAAAGTTTTCCCAACATATCACATATTGCCCCCTAAAATAGTTCCTTTCTTCTTGCTTTGTAGCTATCTTCTCCCATTGTATTTGCCTCTTCTCCATTCCCATTAATTTCCTTCAGTTTTCAGGACACTTTGAAATATGATCAGACCAATAGTAGTTTACCCTTTTCATAGATGCAAGAGTTGCTTTTTCAGTGAGTAGTATTTGGGGCTCTGCAGATCTCTTATTTATTCTATTTAGTCCCATTGGTCAATAGCTAGATAATTAAGCTCTCCACTAGCACCCAATTTTATTGTTTAAAAAAAGGCTAAAAAGGAACATCCTATCCTTTCCCCTAATTTTAAAAAAATGGTAAATTAACAGGTCAAATGTCTCACCCAAGGTCACATATGACTCAAAACCTGTGGGACTCAAACCTGTGTCCTGAGGCTATTGATACATTGCTCTTTCCATTATACCATTTTTACAACCTTTATTGTGTTTTTATGGGCTCATGCCTTATTTTCCTAGGAAATTAAGTGACAGAAAGATAGGAATCATGTTTTATTTATTTTGTATCCCTCTTTCCACTTAATATAAGGCAATAACTATAGTAAGTGCTCAGGAAATATTTGCTGAGTTATAAAATCATAGACAACCTTGGAAAGAACCCCCAAAAGGACCAACTCATACCTAAATCACAATCCAATCTATGTCTCCAGTAGGCACTCATTTCCATTCTCTGCTTGAAGATCTTCACTGACACAGAGTTCACTCTTTCCAATAAAACCTGTTCCACTTTAAGAGTTATGTGACTTTTCTTTATATTGATATAATCAATTTCCTTATAATTTCCACTTATTGGGTCTAGTTCTTTCCTCTGAAACCAAGCAAGATCAGCATAAGATCATGGCTTTCAATTAAGAACAAACTTCAGAAACCACTGCGTCCAACCTCATTAATTTACAGATGAGGGAACTGAGATATAGAGAAGTTAAGTTACTTAATCAACACCTCCTTCCCATGACAGCCCTTTGGATATTTGAAGACAGCTATCACATTCACCTAAGTCTTTTCTTCTCTAGGCTGAACAAACCCAATTCCTTCAACAAATTTTCATATGTCTTGGGTTTTAGTTTACCTTATCATCCTGGTTATTCTCCTTTGTATAAATTCCAGCTTGTTTCAGTATGTATTCTAAAACTTACAAGAACTGAATGCAATCCTCTAGATTTGGTAATTTTCCTCATTTTGGATCTATACTTATGTGCTTTTGGGGGGACTGCCATATCCCACTGTTGACTTTCATAGAGATGGCATTTGCTATAATCCTATAAGTCTTTTATATATGAATTTATTTCCACTCCATCCTGTAGTTGTGCAAACTTTCTGTTTGACTCCAGGTGTGAGGCTTACTTTTATATATCTGTTATATTTTATCTAGTTAGTTAAGTTCAGGAACCAGTTCTTCCTTATTAGTCAGCATCAGGTCTAGAGTAGCAGTTCTCTTCATTATTTTTTCAGTGATTTCCTCCTTGTATGTGATTTTTTTTCTTTTTTAGTTACCAAGTATTTATTTTTTTCTTCCTCCCATTCTCTCTCTTCACAAATAATAAAGAAAATGAAGTTTTTTTTATAACAAATATGCATAGTCATACAGAATAAATTCCCATTATGACAATGTCAAAAATATATGATTCTTCCAACTTTTGAAGGCTCAAGTTATCATTAAGGAAAAGAAATTTGGGGAGGGGGGCAAATGATCATTCCATTCATGATAGAATAAAGGAAAGACAGACACAGCCTGACATAAATTTGAGGAGTGCAAATTTAAAGAGTTTGGAGAAATTATAAGAGTAAAGTCTTGCTAACTGGTGGAAAGGAGAAAGGAGAATGTTGAAAGAAAGTACTCCACTGAGTCAGAGGAGAAGCAAAAGGAAGAAACTTGTTCTAGGCTTTCTCTATTCCCATTGCTTGTAGGGGGGTCACTTCTCTAGCCCCAATGGCTCTTTAGAGGAATACACAGACATGAATCTTCTGGTATCACAACACAAAACTTTAGTACTGGTTTATACATCTCAGGGATTAGAGCTTAGAGCTTGATTGTCCTTCTCAACCTTGTGGTTTTTCCATCATGCCCTCCTTTGGTGGCAAATTCTAACTTATGTTTTGCAATGGAAAGAATGTGAGACTAAAAACTCAAGGAGTTAGATTCAATCCACTCATAATCCATGTTCTCTTAGGTTCATGATCTCCCCACCACTAGCTCTGATCTTTTCTATTTTATATTTGCTTATATTTGTACAAGTTATTTCCCTTTGATTGAATATAAACTCCCTGAGCAATTTGGAGCTATACCCAAAGCACTATAAAACCATGCATACCCTTTAATCCAAGAGTGTTTCTACTGAGTCTATATCCTAAAGAGGTCATAAAAGAAGGAAAAGGACTAATATCTGCAAAAATGTTTGTAACAGCCTTTTTTGTAATGGCAAGGCATCGCAAATTGAGTGTACTCCCATCAGTTGGGGAATGGCTAAATAACTTATATATATGAAAGTAATGGAAAATTATTGTTCCATAAAATATATTGAGCAGGCTGGTTTCAGAAAAGCCTGGACAGACTTACATGAACTGATGCTAAGAGAAGTGAGCAGAATCTAGAGAACATTGTGCACAGTTCAATATCAACAAGATAATGTGATGATCAATTGTGATGGACTTGGTTCTTTTCAACAATGTGATATTTCAAGTCAATTCCCATGGACTTGTGATGGAAAGAGCCATCTGCATCCAGGAAGAGAGCTATAGAAACTGAATATGGATCAAAGCATAGTATTTTCACCTTTTGTTGTTGTTATTGTTGTTTGCTTGTTTTTTTTTTCTTTCTTTTGTTTTCCCTTTGTATCTGATTTTTCTTGCATTAGAAGAATTGTGCATATTTAACCTATATCTGATTGCTTGCTATCTCAGAGAGGGAAGAGGGGAAGAAAGTGGGAGAAAAAAAATTGGAACACAAGGTTTTGCAAAGGTGAATGTGGAAAACAAGCTTTGCATATATTTTGAAAAATAAAATACCAGAATAATTTTCAAAAAGCAATAGTTAATATGCATATAAAAGAATATAAATTCTCTGAAAGCAGGAATTATTTCTTTTTTTTCTTTTTATATACTTAGCATCCTGTTACAATGCTTGGGAAAAGGAAGAGGAAGGAACTGTTGCAGGGGAAGTCTACTTAAAAAGGATAAGAAGGTCTCATATATTAAATTCTTAAGAAACAAGAAGTAATTTGAATGAGAAAGGAAATAGAGAGCTGCCCAAAGAAATCAATATGGGAGAATAAAAGAAATGCTACAGGCCAATATGGGCAGCTCATTCCCAAATCAATGAAACTTCCTTTATAACAAGGAAAAGTAGCTAGGCAAATCAATTGAAACAGGGACAGTGTCTGACAGTACATTCACTACTCCATATCCATAGTCACTCCCCTGTCCAGTACAAGAAATTTGAAACATTTCTCCATTCCTTTTTGATCAAGATTGGTCATTATAAGTAGCATTCAACTTCATTGTATTTTCTCTTTTGTTTACATTGTTGATCTTTGTGTCTATTTTTCATGGTTCTTATTTCACTGTACATCAAATTATACAAAATTTTCCCATATTTTTCTAAATTATTCATAGACATCTTTTCTTATATCTCAATAATATTCTAATTCTATTCATGGACCACAGTTGTTAGGTCATCAATGGGCATTACTTTATTTCTAGTTCTTTTCTACCACAAAATAGTACTTTCCTATATATATTTTTTCTCATTTTGATTTCCTTGAAGTTTATGCCAGAAAACATATTTCCACAGAAACAGAACAAAAGGGAAAAATGTGAAAAACAAAACTAAAAAAGTGGAAGTAGTATGCTTCTATCTACATATAGACTCTATTGTTCTTTCTCTGGATGTAGATAGCATTTTTCATCATGTCTATTGGAATTGTTTTGGATCAGTGTAGTGCTGAGAAGAGTCTATTGTAGTTGATCATTACACAATGTTATTATTACTATGTACAATGTTCTCCTGGTTTTACTCACTTAACTCAGAGTTGGTGCATGTAAGTCTTTCCAAGTTTTTCTGAAATCTGTCTGTTCATCATTTCTTATGGTATAATATTTACTTATGTTTTAAAAATACATATCTAGAAGATAGAAGCAAAGTCATATACCTGAAAGTGAATATAAAAGAGTAAAACTGTAGTTAGTAATGAATGCTAAGTACAGCAAAAAAAGGATTTCTTTAATTATACTGAGAATAAGAGGAGGATCAAAGAATGAACAAGACTCAGATGGGATAATGCTGAATTATGAGATGTTGAAATATTCATCTTGTGTTTTGTTTCTGTTTATTCTTCCAAAGAGAATTATCTTTGGTCTGAGAATGGGGTGGATAGGGTGGTTAGTAGAGCTGAGAAACTCAGTACAACTGAAGAGATGATATGACAGCATGTAGCTGCCTTTAAAAGAAATCCAGGTCCCAGACCCAAAAATGAGAACCTTAGATCCTGGAAGAAATAATGATTATAATTTCTGAACCACAATTGGAAATCAGTGAAAGAACTTGGAGAATAAAAGAAATGCTACAGGCTAATGATATCCAGATTTTCCAAAAAGAGAAGGCTGAAATCATATAAATCATATAATCATATAAATCATAAGCTAAATTTGGCTTTTATTCCTGGCAGAATTCTAGACCACATTATTAAGGAGTTGTTTTGTGAGTACTTCTTAAAGGAAGCAGGGAGCTAAGACTTCATCAAGAGAATACTAACTCTACTTTCTATTTAGATAGGGTGACTAGACTGGTATATTAGGAGAATCTTGAAGATAGAATATTATATTTCCAAAAAGTATTTAATGGAATCTTTCATGAGAACCTTCTCAACAAGGTGAAGAAATGTGGCCTTAATGATAGTGTAGTTAAATAGATTGAGAATTGATGGAATGACCAAAGAGTAATTATTAAAGGCTGGTGCCAGATTTGAAGTTTTCTTATGGGGTACTTCAAGTATCTGTCATAGGGTCTGTTTTGTTCAATGGTTTTATCAATGGTTTGTATGATACTATAAAAGGCAAAATTGTCAAATTTGTACATGACACAAAGCTGAGTGGGATAGCTAACATTTGGGAATTGAAATATAAAATTATCTTAATAAGCTAAAACAATGAGCTAAATCAAATAATATAAAATCTAACAAGAATAATGAAATAAAATTCTACTATTTCTTTCAAGAAAAAAATCTTCACACATATGGGTTGGGGGATGTATGACTAGATAGGAGTTCCTATGGAAGAGATCTAAGGATTTTAGTGGACTGAAACCTCCTTCTGAGTCAACAGTATAACATGAAAGTCTAAAATATTAGTGCAATCCTAGTAAAGCATAGGAAGATAATTCTACTATACTCTACCCTAATCATTCCACAGCTAAAAGAAACTGTGTTCAATTGTCATTTTAACAAAGATTTAGAGTTGCCAGAGCACATCCCAAATGGTGAGAAATCCTGTTGTGCAAGGATCAGTTGAAGCAAATGGAAATGCATAGAACCAGAGGGAGGGAAAGGAGAAAATTGGAATAGAGGATAACTATCACCAAGTATTTCAAGAATTGTAATATGAAAAAGAGATATCATTTATTTTGCTTTGTCCCAGGGGCCATAATAAGAACAGATTCATTTAGGATTGATGTAAGGAAAACCTCCCCAAGAATTTGTTTTCTTTCAGTTATTGCAATCCTATCTGATTCTTTATAATCTCATCTGGGGTTTTCTTGGCAAAAGTACTAGAATGTTTTGTCATTTTCTTCTCTATCCTATTTTGCAGATGAGGAAACTGAGGCAGAGTCACACAGTAAATGTCTGACAGTAGATATGAATTCAGATCTTCCTGATTCCAGGGTTCATTGTACCACCTAGTTGTTCTTCCCTAAGGAATGAAGTTGTCCAAAAGTGGAATGGACATCCTTGGAAGTTAATAAGTTGCCCTTTCACTGGAAGTTTCTGAGCAGAGTTTGGATATCTTGAAATTGTTGTAAAGGACCCTTGCTCACGATTGGGTTGAATTTGACAGGTTCTGAGGTACACATTTCATTATATACACAAGAAACATTATATTGTGTAATCTAAGAGAAAAGAATGATTGAGGGCAAAGGTATTTGATGGAAAGTTTCATGGAGAAAGTAGCATTTGATTGTCCCTTGAGGGATGATAGGATTTCTACAAATGGAAATGGAATTGAGAATAGAGCAGGACAGAGGATATGATGATGGAAAATAGAGTATAGGCAGGAAAAAAAACTAGATGAATTCACAAGACCTAATAATAGCCACCTAGCCTTAAATTACTGAATGGATGCAGCCTCAGTCAAACTGAGACCTGTTGAAGACTTAGCATAAAAAGCCAAGTTCTCCCACTGCATCCTGGGTCATTCCCAGTCATCTCAATCTGTATCTTGCCACTGGACCCAGATGGCTCTGGAGGGGCAAGTGAGGCAGGTGATCTTTCCCAGCCCTCCCTCGCTGAAATTCAATTCATTTGCGTGTTATGGCGTAACCTCCCTGTTATCATGGTCCTCTTCAAGAAAAAAGGATAAACAACAACAATTTTAGAACTAGGAGAAATAATGATATTAATGAGGTTCCTATAATATTTGAAGCATGAGAATGGGGGAAGTTAACTTTGTTTTGGATCATAGATTTTATGATAAAATCTACAGAAGTAGAAGCAATAGAAGAGGATAAAGACATAACTTCTAAAACTGAAATGTTTTTCCCTCTTATTGTTAAAATTGGAAACCTAAACTCCCTTCTGCCTCTTCTCCTTTGGAAAAGTGGAAATAAATTGTAGCTCTCATAGATTGTTGAGCTGAAAGTTGATTTTGTTCAAACCCCCCATTTTACCAATAGGGAAATTTGGAAGTTAGGTCACTTGCTTTAGTTTATCCAGCAGCAGAATTGTTACCAGTACCTAGGTTTCCTGTCTTACAAGTTATTTACTCTTTCTTCTGCTGTGATGTGCTGGAGCCAGCTCACACTTGCTCAAGAGAATTAATTGTTAAATTTTTAGGCTAAGAATTTCCACTTTGGAAAAAAGTGGAAGCTAAAAATTGGGGCTTGATTTATTGTTTTGCTACTTGTCTAGAATTAAGAAAGCAATGGAGAAAATGTTATCAGTGCAGAAGTATGTCCCTATATTTTTTCAGAGAATTAGTTGGTAAACATTTACTAGCACCTACACACTCGTATAGAATTCCCTATTTCCCCCCTAGAGAAGATCAAGCTCTCCAAAACAATTTGAGAAAAGCTAATCTGGTGTTTCTAATTTTGCCAAAGTCCTAGTTTCTCTTCTATCCCATCTTTTCCTCCTTCCTGAGCACAAGCAGAACGAGCATGGTGGACAGTCAATGAAGATGCTTAAAGTTGGGAGATGTAGTGTCTTTTATGAAGAAGAGCAAGGAGGATTGTGGCATTGGATCACAGAGCATATATGTAGGGGAATAATTTGTAATAAAAACTAAATCAAGTAGAAAGTTTAAAAGCCAAACAAAGGATTTTATATTTGATCCCAGAGTAATTATAATAATCATTGGAGTTTATTAAATGGAAGTGTGTGTACATATGTGTGTGTGTGTGTGTGTGTGTGTGTGTGTATAAATAAGGTCAAACTTGTACTTTATGAGAAATTCTTTTGACAATTGAGTGGAAGAAAGACTGGAGAAAAAAGAGATTTTTGAAGCAGAGAAACTAACCAGCAGGCTTCTGCAATGGTCTAAATGTGAGATTATAAGGGACAGCATCAAGGATGGTGGCAGTTTCAGAAGAAGGAAGGGGAGAAATATTTAGGAGAGATATTATGAAGGTAGAAACAACAGGATTTAACTCCACTTCCATCCGATTGAATATGGAATGAAAGAGTGAAGAGTCCAGGAAGAGTACTAGATTTCAAGCTTAGGGGACTGGGTGGATAATGGTACCCTCAACAGTAATTGGAAAATTAAGGAGAGGAAAGAGTTGAAGGTGGTGATTTTTAAAGAGTTCTATTTTGGTCTGTTGAGCTTAAAACATCTTCAGAATATCCAGTTTAAAATGTAAGAAGGGCATTTGGAGGTGCAAGAGATCAGAATTGGACAAGTAGATCTGAGAACCATCTTCATAGAACCATGAGAGCTGATGAGATCAACAAGTGAGATATTATGAAGGAAAAATAAAAGAGAACCCAAGAGAAAGGCTTGGAAGACATCCATGAAAATCCAGAAAAGTAGATAGAAGGAACAGTCATTTAGGTGTGAGGAGAATCAGATGAAAGTATTGTCACATTACATGAACTGATGCTGAGTGAAATGAGCAGGACCAGGAGATCATTATATACTTCAACAACAATACTATATGATGATCAATTCTGATGGACCTGGCCAGCTTCAGCAATGAGATGAACCAAATCAGTTTCAACAGAGCAGTAATGAACTGAACCAGCTACACCCAGAGAAAGAACTCTGGGAGATGACTATGAACCACTACATAAAATTCCCAATCCCTATATTTTTGTCCACCTGCATTTTTGATTTCCTTCAAAGTCTGATTCTTTTTGTACAGCAAAATAACTGTTTGGACATGTATATATAACTTATAGTTTAACATATTTAACATGTATTGGTCTGGGGGAAGGGGTGGGGGAAGGAAGGAAAAAGTTGGAACAAAAGGATTTGCAACTGTCAATGCTGAAAAATTACCTATACATATATCTTGTAAATAAAAAGCTATAATTAAAAAAAAGAAGAGAAAAAAATAAAAGTTATGAACGAAAAATAAAATAAAATTACACTGCTAAAAAAAAAAAAGAAAGTATTGTCACAAAACCTAAGATAAGAGAATATTAAGAAAATGGTTGACAGTGTCAAAGGATGCAAATGGGATTGGGGAAAGGCCAGGTTTAGCAATATATTGGCAACTAAGAAATCATTTGAAATTTTGGAGAGAGCAATTTCAGTTAAAGGATGAGATTGGAAACCAGATTGCAAAGAGTTAAGAAAAGAGAGGAAAGAAAGTAGAAGCACCTGTTGTAGACAGTCTTTTCAAGGAAGTTAACCACAAAGAGGAGAAAAAATAGAGAGGATAGACAAATCAAGTGATGGGTTTTTGAGCATGGGAAAGATATAGTAAATATTTGTAGGCTGTTTGGAAAGCAGATAATATAAAGGAAGGAATTGAAGATAAGTAGGGAGTAGGGATGATAGAAAGGGCATTTGATGGATGGGATGAAGTCATTTTTTCACATAGAAGATTTGCTCCCACTCATCATTGGTGTATTTTTATTTTATGTATATTCTGCATTTTACTTATCTTTGAACATGTTGTATCCCCTTAATAGAAAGTGAGCTCTTTGAGGGCAAAGATAATATATGTTTCATACCTATATTTATAGTATCCAGAAAAATACATGGAACATAGTAATAGTAGTAATTAAAAACTTAATTTTTGCTGATAACAGTAGAGTAGAAAGAGCTCTGGGCTGAGAGGATTTGGGAGACCTGAGTTCTAATCTCAGAATATCTTAATGAATAAGTCTCTAAGCTTATCCAATTGGATAAGTTTCCAAGTTTCAGTTTCATCATTTATAAAATGAAAATGTCAGAATAGATGGTTTTAACTTTCTTCCAGCTATTAATAAACTATAAATCTATGAATAAAACAACTTTCAAAGTTTTATTCATTTGACAGGCATTTATTAAATACTATCTACAGAGAACTATATTAGGCATGAAGAGAAATGTAAATTTTAGATAAAAAGCACATTCCCTGTTATTGTGAATCTTTCAATGCAGTAAGGACATATGATATGTATATAAATAATATTAATATAAAATAATACTTGCATGAAAGGTACAAAATGCTCCATAAAATTCATAAGGAAATTTCTGACTAATGTCAAAAAAATCAAAATGACTTCCTGGAGGAGATTGTATTCAAAGGTCATTTGGAAATCTGCCCCCAAATTAACATTACTATTAATTTATAATAATTTTTATTAATAGTATCTCCCTTATTAGGTTGGACACACCTATTTATATCTCTCACAATGTCTTACACATCATTGTTGTTCGATAATAATAGTAATGTATGTTCTCTGCTAGATAGTAGAGTGCCAGACCTGGACTTGGGAACACCTGAGTTCAAATGTAGCCTTAGTAGCTTTGTGACTCCATTTCACCCTGTTGTCTTAGTTTCTTTATCTGTAAAATGGAGATTTTACTGGAGAAGTCAATGGCAAACCATTCTAGTATCTTTACTGGAAAGAAAATCCCAAATGGGATCACAAAGAATCAGACATACTTGGAACGACTGCACAATAACAAAAATATTCCCTGCCCTTATAGAGCTTGTAAAGGATAAGACATGTGGGGCAGCTAGTTGGCTCAGTGGTAGAACATCAGCCTTGAAGTCAAGAGGACCTGAGTTCAAATCCAACCTCAGACATTTAACCTAATACTTCCTAGCTGTGTGTCGCTGGCAAGTCACATAACACTAATTGCCTCAGGGGAAAAAAAAAAAGAGTAACACAAACTCATATAGATGACTATAATACATGATCTTGTATTAAGTAAGTCCTTCCCCCAAGTACTTACAATGGCCATTTAAGGAGCTAACATTCAAGGAGGTAATATATCTTAAGGAGGGGTTATATCATTT
Organism: Antechinus flavipes; assembly: GCF_016432865.1. Classification (NCBI taxonomy): domain Eukaryota; kingdom Metazoa; phylum Chordata; class Mammalia; order Dasyuromorphia; family Dasyuridae; genus Antechinus; species Antechinus flavipes. The sequence goes on along the minus strand of NC_067399.1, from coordinate 298,153,073 downwards.
GGAGGTGATTGATTATATAACTCTCAATTTCTTCCAATGAGAAAATAGTTTGCTTCTACTTCATTGGTCAAAATCACTTTGATGTTTCTCTAAGGATGTCTACCCTTTGCCCCTCCATCCACCCTGCTACTGAACTCTCCCATAGATATTGTCTGCAGTTAAGCTCTATGAAAGAAAGGATTGACTTATTTTTCTATTTGTATTCCTAGCCAAGACACAGTGCTTGGCATACAATAAGCACTTAGTAAATGTATTTTCACCATCCATCCATCCATTCATTCATTCATTCCCAAGTCTCTTCCACTTTGTGCATCTCAGTCCAACCTGACTTGGAGTAAGAGAATTTAAGAGACAATTGCACTAGGTTTTGTTAATGTGCTTCCTGTGAATAATGAATAATGGAGGTCACTGGGCTAAGATATGCATAGTCATTATTCAAAAATAAAAATTGAGAAAGAAAAGGTTGCCATAATACACCCATAATACATCTTTTGGAGGTTATGGCTGCAAAATAAAGATGAGTTCTTTCCCATTGCTTAGGAAAAGTGCTGTGTGAGGTCTGAGGCAGGGAAAAGACCATTACCAACCCTAGGGATGGGAGGCAGGGCCCAGGAAGGCTTCAAAAAGGAAGTATTGGAAACAAGCTCAAAGAATGACTAGATGGGTGGGATTTCAGAAGGCTATGGCATTCTAGGCATTCCTGAATTTCCTGGCTACTTCAAACAAGGTTGTAAATGGCATACAATGTCATGAATTTCAACTTAATCCTTGGAAGTCAAAAGTTGGGGTGCAATAATGAGGCTCCCATGGCACCCCCTATTTGGGGGACTGTGACCAAGCCCAGACAATCTGGTCCCAGGAAAATGTCAAAGTTCAGTGATGCTCACTGATTCCTATCATCCTTGAGTTCTTAGAATTATGGAAACCACTTCTGAAATGAGGCTAGAAGTTGAAGTTTGAAAAAACCAGGATTTGAACCTCTCCTTCAGCACTTACTAACTCACCCTGGCTATGTCACACAACTTCTCTAATCCCGTTTTCCCATATATAAAACTGAAATACTTAAATGAATTCATGATCTCATAGATGTGGTTCTTCCTTCCTGTGATTTTAGTACATTCATACTTATGAATTTTATGTGACTATTGTCCATATTCTCCCATAACTTACACTTCTGATTTTTTTCTCTGAAAATTTAAATCTCTTTTTCTCTGACAATTTAAATCCCTTCTGGGTGTTTAGAGAGTCCATCCATCATACTGGAATACTTCTTGTTTCCTCTTGATAGTGGAAGAATACTGGGAGCACTCACAAGCTGCTTTATACAACCCATTCATAAAATGGAAATTGTAATACTTCTAGTACCTGTTTCTTGGTGGCGGTGTAAGAATTAAATGAAATCATTTACACAAAACACTATATAGTAGGCTATTATTATTATCTACATATAGAAAGGCAATGAAGTAACATTATGTATTGAAAAAACCTATTAATATGAGGAAATCCAGAAACGAGAAGATGGGGAAATATATATATGGATGACTGAAAATATAAAATGAATGAATACTTTTCTAGGACATACTACAGATCCCTTGGACAGAGAGAGGAAATACATAAGGAGTTTAAGTAAATAGTTCATAAATGTAACACAAAACTATGGAAGACTTTAATGATCTGTGCCTTTGTTAAGGCAAAGGAGTTAGCAAATTCTTGATTTGACTCAATGATAAACCATGCTTCAAAAGGTGGCAGAATTGATGATGGGAGCTCCTATTTTAGTTCTGATTCTGATAAATATTTATCAGAATAAGGAAAAGTAAATTTCTGTTGGGAACCTTAGGAGGAAGTGACCACTTCAGGTTTGAATTTGTGATAGAAAAGGGGAAGAAATCCAAGCACAGTCTGACAAAACCTAGGTTTGGGGAGAGTAGATTTTAGAGACCAGAGGAAATATATATTGGCTCCCATGTCCTAAAGCTTACCTATATCCTCTTCCACTGTCCTAGTCCCATCTATTCACTTGATGTGGCTGTCTTACCTGGACATCCCTAAATTGTTAAATTAGCCACCTATTTCCATCTCTTAATTATATCCCATTCATTTCCTTTACCAAGTACAGCTATTAAGTGAGTGTGTGTGTATATCTGTATTATTCTGTAGAATGTTATTTGTATTCTTGGAGAAAGAGAATTTAATTGAGTTAGGAAACTGATGAGTGATTCATTATATTTGTCCAGGTATTTACTGAAGGTAGTTCCTGGGTTTATCTTGAAGCAACCCATTTGTCCAGACTATACATAATCGCTTCTGTCATTGGGGTTTACTTTCATTTTTGATCAGGGGACCAGAAAAAGAAGATGACCTCTGGAACCTTTCAATTAAGGGAGTGTTGTGGAGTGAGTGTGGTATGCTAACTAAAGAGATGATACTATGGAAGGGTTTCTCTCCATATCCCTCAAGCATTGATGGTCTTGATGCTATATATGAATTTTTTTAAGTGGTAGACTTGCTACCCAGAAACAACCTTATTGTCTTAGGAAGTGTCACTAAATATTAGGGCTAGAAGGTGCATAAGAAGGTCCATATGCAACCCCAAAGTTAATAGATTGAAGAAAACAAGACTCAATCAATCATTGATTCATTAATTGGATTCTTTGTTTCTGGCACTGTGATAGGTAGGGGAATGTGGGGGGGTGGGGAGAATAAGAAGAGTGCAGATGCAAAGAATGAAGTCATCTCTTCCTTCTAGAACCTCATCTGGTTATGGGAAATAAATTGCCAGAGGCCATACAAGCAGGTGACCCCAGGCCTAGACTCAGATTTTCCTGATTCCTGGTTTCATGTTCTTTCCATTACATAATAGTGTCATATAATAGAGAACATGCTCAAGTTAGTCAGGAGTTGATAAGACGCCTTCCTTGAGTGAATCCCTCCTGTCCTGGAGTGTGTCAGGATGGGACCGAAACATTTCAGTCCTCTGTGTATAATTCACGTCACTTACTTTCTCTGCACTTCGCTTTTCTCACCTGCAAACTGGAGGTAGTATAATAATTAAGGATGAACTTCTCACAGAGCTGTTGTGAAGACCAGGTAAGATACTTTTGCAAATCTAAGGGTACCAATATTTAGTAAGACAATGGAATGATTTTTAGGTAATTTTTCTTCCGCTCTCTTGTCCTTCCATCAAAACTAAGGCTTTGATCCACAAATGCCACGGCCTTCTGTCATTGACTCTTTCTCCTCTCATTTTTGCCTCCCGCAGGTTTTGGGATGACTGCACCAGCCACCGTGGAAGGCAAAGTTTTTCTGATAATCTACGGTCTCATTGGCTGCTCGGGAACGATCCTGTTCTTCAACCTCTTCTTGGAGCGCTTGATTACGGTCATCACCTTCTTCATGAGGTTATTCCAGGAGACGCAGATCAGAAAGAGGGAACTGCTGCCGCCCGACAAGCTGAGGACCTCGGGCATCTCGGAGGCGGAGAACACGGGGCCCTGGAAGCCCTCGGTGTACTACGTCATGCTGATCCTGTGCGTGGCCTCCCTCATCATCTCGTGCTGTGCCTCGGCCATGTACACTCCCGTGGAGGGCTGGACCTACTTTGATTCTTTTTATTTCTGCTTCGTGGCCTTCAGCACCATCGGCTTCGGGGACCTGGTCAGCAGCCAGAACGCCCAGTACCAAAGCCAAGAGCTCTACCGCTTCGGCAACTTCGTCTTCATCCTGCTGGGCGTCTGCTGCATTTACTCCCTGTTCAACGTGATCTCCATCCTCATTAAGCAGTTTATTAACTGGATGGTGTGGGAGATTGAATTTTACTATGTCCGGTGCCAGAGAAAAACTATGCTCTTTCGGAGAAACGCAGTCACTCCCAGCATTGTCCGGAACGGGCAGGAAATCTCCATTGAGACAGACGGCGTGATTGAGAGTGAAAGCGACCAGCACCGCCTCCCGGGAGAGATAACCTCCATGAAGGACTTCAAGGGCTCGCTGGCCACGCCGCAGAAGCAGCTGTCCGACACGGCCAACGGAGGGCCCCGAAAGCCCCCCGGCACGGTCCTGCACACGGGATTTTCGGGCGGGGTGGGAGCCCTGGGAATCATGAACAACAGGCTGGTGGAAACGAGTGGGAAGAGATAGAGAGGCTGGAAGCCAAGGAGAGGGCCAAGGACCCGAAGAGTCCTTGTCCTCCCCGGGGCCAAGTAGACAGAGAAGGACTGTCTGCCCTCAGAGGCCTTGGCAACAGCTCCCTCACCTCGGTTCCAGTTTTACATCATCCACCTTGGCCCTCAGCAGAACTTTATTCCCTCAAGTAACTGCCTCCTAAGGGACTGTGTTGAATGATATAACATCCTATTTCTGTTGTCCTTCCCCCCTCCCCCCTTATATATCTATATTCCTTAAATCTGAGACCAGCTCTAAAAAATAATCACAGAGAAGATTAAACTTTCTTCTTCTGGGTCAGCTAATGCCTTAAAATTGCCTTATATTTGTACAGTGCTTTACACTTTGCAAAGTGAGTTTCTATTTACAGTATCCCATTTCAGCCTCACAAATGGGTAGGTCTTGGAGATGTGCAGGGCCAGTATTACCATCCCCACTTTTTAAAAAAACAGACCAAACTCACACAGCTGTAATAAGAAGCAGAGATGAAACTACCACTGTGACCCCAGGTTAGCTTTTCTGTGGAATATTCTGTGGAGTATCATACAGAAATGGGCCAGTTGGGGGCAGTGGGGGGGAGGGGAATGAGGAAAGGGATGGGAAAGTTGTATATTTTAAGGCTTAATTTCTGCTGTTTGTATCCTTCAAATGGAAAGACGATTTTTATTCTTGCTTTGCAACTTAAGAGTTGCTGACCCGTTAACGAATGTTAAAACTATCTCCATTCTACATCTTCTTTATTAGCTCACTGGTTAATCTCCAGCTCTTCTTCCCTCCTTCCTCAGTCTTATCTGAACTATATAATTCATACTCTTTTTTGAAAGGGAATTGTTGCTGCTTAGAACTAGAAGCTGACAGAGCAGCATTTCCAAGTCTAGGAAAAAGAAAAAAAAAACACATTTATTTTGTATAGTTGGGTTTTGCTGTTTTGGTTTATTTAATTGTGTTTTCTCCTATAGGTTTGCTAGCCAACTAAGTGAGAATTGAGGAGGCAGGCACATTCCATGTCAGGCTTTTAAATTGAAATGAAAAAAAAAAAAAAAAAAAAACACTTCTCTGTTTCAGCTTGACTGCCTCCTTCCTGTCTCACACAGCTCCAGTCCTTCTATTACAAAGACTGGGGATTGATTAGAATTCATGCTGAAAGAATCCATTTTACTTAGTAAAATCAACTGAGCACATGTTAGGGATGCAAAGAGAAAACCTGGATGAGAAAGAGAGAGCAACTCATTGTAGGCAGATAAATAAGCTGAGGTGACATTCACCTGATGTCTTTAAAAGCCATTCAACATCATGTCTAAGTATTTGCAGGAAGGACTCCTGTAAGATAAATAAAGGAAATGAGCTAGGCCAGTTCTCATGCTTTTCATGCTTTGGTCTCTATACATCATCTCAGAGCTGTTTCTCTACGTTGCCAGAAATGAGAAAAAAATTCCAAAGAACCTCTTTCTTCAATTTTTCCTTTTTTTAATATTAAAACCACCTCATTTCTAGATAGGGTTTGCAAGCCTAAGGAAAGGAAAGGAAGGGGAAAGAAAGGGGAAAAGGGGAGGGAGGAAGCAAGAAAGGAAAGAAAAAAAGAAGGGAGGAAGCAATGAAGGAAGGAGAAAGACAGTGAAAAAGAGGGAGGAAGAGGAGACAGAGAAAGAAAGGGGGGTGAAGAAGGAAGAGAAGAAGGAAGGTAATAAGGAAAGAAGGAAAAGAGGTAATAAAGGAAGATGGAAGTAAAAAAGGAAACGAGAAAGGGAAGAAAAGAAGGAAGGAAGCAAAGAAGGAACAAAAGAGAAAAAAAGATGGAGAGAGGAAAGAAAGGGAAGGGAGGGAGGGAGAGAGAAAGGGAAGAGAGAAGGGAGGGAAAGAGAAAGAGGGATTGGGAGCAAGAGAAAGAAGAAAGAAAGAAAATTTTATAATTTAGTATGTCTCTTTCACAACTGCTTTCATAAGACATATATCTTAACTTTTAAGATCTCTCATAGGAAGATCTGTTATTACTCTTGGCTCTGAAAGAAATCACATGGTGCCATTGCCTTAAAAAAAAAAACTTAGAAATTCCCATATTGCTTCTTTTAAAAATAAAATGTGTTTGGGGGAAAGGGAAGGCAGATCTATAATTCCTTTGGTATGGGGAGCACCAAATGTAGAAACTCTTTCCTACTGCAGTTCTGTACCTTCTCAGCAACATCAGAGGCTCAAAAAGTTACTGGAGGCATGGCAGTATGTACTAGAGGTAGGACTCAAATCCAGATTTTTTTGGGTCTTGACTCCAGACTCTGGGACCAGCTCTCTCTTCATTTTTCCATGCTGCCTCTTTTCCATGCTGCCTCTTTCCCATCCTGCCTCTTAATAGTCATTTGCCAAAGCCTGATCATGACAAAGCTTAGTAGATTATTATTGTTTCAGTGGTCTGAATTGTATAGCTTTTCTTTAGTTCTTTGACATCAGTCTGTGGTTCTAATGCAGACTAAGCCCCGTCTTCCTGTCTTCCTTCCTTCTTTCCTTTCTTTTTTAGAAGCAATTGTCTGAGGCTGAATTTGAATCAGGTCCTCCTGATTTCAGAGTTGGTGCTCTATCCATTGTGTCATTTAGTCTCTTCTAGACCAAGAAGCTTTCACAAATATATTTCATTGTTCATTAGTGGAAGGTATGAAAGAATGAATGATTCTATGTATATCCAACCCACCCAACTGTAAAACAGTTTAAAACACCTGCTCCCATAGCAGATCTCTATCCATTATCATGAAAAAGAGGGAGAACCTTTTCCAGGGAGGTAAAAAAAAGTAATTGAGGTCAGGGACAAATTTCATTTTCCTTTTGGGAAATACCTTTGGGGTATTTGTTCTTTTGGACCAGATCTGTAATTCCCCTGGTAGAAACTAGCAAACTCCCAGTGAACAGATACCTGCTAGCCCTGCAGCTACTAGCCTTGGGGTAACAAGGTTAATGGACACACCAAGGGTCATGCAGCCAGTAAGGGTAACTCAGGGCTTCCTAACCATTAAATCCACATTGCCTCTTAATGACCTTTTTCAACATTTAAGATCTATTATACCTTATATGGCTGTTATACCCTCCAAAATGGAAGCACAAGAGGGAAAGATGGGAAATAAGATAAATGAGAAAACTTTCATGGAAAATAAAATCATTTAAAAAAAAAAAATCTGATAGATTGTTGCAAGGCAGCTAGAACACTGAGCATGGAACCAGAAAGAACTGAATTCAAATGTAGCCTTAGCTGCTTACAAGCTGTGTGACCATGGGCAAGACATTTATTTTTTCCTATAAAACCATATTTTATTTTTTGCTTTATTCTCCTCTGTATGATGAGCTGGAGAAGGAAATGGCAAACTACTCTAGTGTCTGTTAAGAAAATCCCAAACGGGATCACAGAGTCTTATGCAACTGAAGCCATAGGTATACAAAGATACAAAAGGGAAAACAAACATTTGTTGAAATGAGTTGAACTGATATTCTTAGAACAGAAACCTTGCATAGGTTCCCCCCTGTATTATTTAAGAGAATCTCGCCTTAAATATAAAGTTTGAATGTGTGTCCTTTGTTGTAATTCTAATTAAGGTTTCTGCAATCATCTGTGAGCACATCTGAACCCAGAATGCTAACATTAGAAAAGACCTTGAAGGTCCCATAGCTTTCACTTTATGGAGTGATTATGCAAAATCACTTTTGCAGCTGTTTGGAGAATAGATCAAAATTGGATGATTTTAAGATCATCCTTAGCACAATGGTGCTTGAAGCTTTAACCTTGAGGCTTTAACCCCCTCTCCCAGGGCTGGGCTATAGCTATCACACCATGCTGCCTTCCCCATCAGACAGGAAGGCCCTTCCAGACTCCTGCTTCCCTCGTAAAGTGACCCACTCTGTCCTGGGCAATCTCTTTGCCCTTGCCTTAATGGAAGTCTCTTTTTCCTTGGACTTGTGCCTGCTTCTCCCTCCTCACTAAGGCAGTGTATCTCAATGGAACCAGAGACATTTTGGGTTTTCATTAATTGGCAAGTATTAAGTGACTACTTCGTATCTGGCACATATGTTTGCATATTGTTTGAGAGCATAAGACTTGAGAGAGATAAATTGGACCAAAAGTTATGTATTTTTAAAAATGCATCATAAATATTGCTCTTTATCCTCAACAGCTTACAGCTTCTTTGGGCAGAGAACAATCAAAGAACAAGATGGTTAAACTGCTATTCCAGGCTTTGATGTGTCTTTAAGTGATAACTGGGCATTGATAGAACCCTACCAGTAGGTTATGGATAACAAAAATACAAAAAAAAAAAAAAAATAGATACCAAAAATATAGAGACTAATTTTTGTTGGAGAATTGAATTGAACTGATGTCCTTGGATCAGAAACCTTGCAATTGTTTCCAGGATGTTATTTTAGAAATATTATTATTATTAGAAATAATATTGAATATGTATAGAAGAATTGCACATGTTTAACATATATCGGATAACTTGTCTTTAAGGGGAGGGAGTTGGGGGAAGGGAGGGAAAACATTTGGAACATAAGGTTTTGCAAAAGTGAATGTTGAAAATTATCCATGCATATATTTTGAAAATTAAAAAGCTTTAATTAAAAAAAGAAATATTATTTTAGAAATAATGCCCAATAAACAAATACAAGAGAATTTTGCTTGAAGTATGTGTCTTTCATACTGATTCTAAAGAAGGTTTCTACAATCAATCAAAGTCATTTACAAACACCTTCTTATACCAGGTACTCTACTGAGCTCTGGTAATATAAAATACAAAAGTAAATCAAATTTTGTTTTCAAGGAATTTGCATTCTTTCAAAGGAGACAATATCTATGCAATTGAGTGTATACAAAATAGAGATGAGTAGGAGTGTCTTCCAGCAAAGGTCCTGAGATGAGTCGTAGAGTGCCTAGGGTAGGGAATTGTAGAAAGGCTCGACTTCAGAGTATGGGGAAAGGAGTAACATGTAATCTGGAAAGACAATCTGCAGCAGATTTTGAAAGAATCTGGAAACCAAACAGAGTTTATATTTGATAATAGAGAGCCATTGGAGTTTATTGATAGTAGAGTCACATGGATAGACTTGCACTTTGAGAAAAATCACTTTTGCAGCTGTTTGGAGAATAGATCAAAATTAGAAGAGAGTTTTGCAAGGTAATATTTATGCTTTGGTCTATCCTATTACTACCTAGACTAAAGCCTCCCAATTTTTCTGTATTCTTGCCCCTAGGGTTTAGTGTCACCTAATCATCCTGTGGTGGTAGGAAAAAAAAAAGTGCTGAATCAAATTCAGAAAAAGAGGCATTCGAAGTTCTGATACTTGCTAGTTCTGTGATCATAGAAATCTCTTTACCTCTGTTTCTTCTTCGGCACAACTGGTTTATAGTGCTTCCTCACAACTGCAAATCAGCTTTGTAAACCTGAGAACATTCTAGAAAAGTCATCATTTTAAAATTAGTTTTCACTTCTCTTAGAATGCTATCCTTTAATTGCCTATTTGACTACTTTCTTCTTGAACTGCTGATACTCATCTTCTCCAAAATCACATTTAATACTGGACACAATTTATGATTTGTGAAAAACCGTCCTGAGACAAGAGTGATTTTTGAGCTACTGTGAATAATATCCCCTGGAAGAAGGATGCCAAGGCAATAAGTAAATTTATTGACTTAAATTTTAGTGTATACCTACCTATAGTCTTTCCTATGTTGTTTAAGTCTTATAGATAATTGGACTGAACATAACTTCTGTCATCTGTTGGAAGCATGATATAAACATTCCTGGGTGGGGCATATTTTTTTCTCTTTTAGGGGGATGTTTGTCACAAATACTTTTTTATAGTTAAGCAAGTGGAAGATTTGTCATGGGACACCTGAAAATAGTATAGCATGCAGTTTATTAAATAGCATTAGTCATAGTGAAATTTTTGCATTCCACAATTCCTCTCCCTTTACCACCCCAAAAAAAGCATTTATTAAGGTAAACATTTTGCTCAGCTCTTGGGATAAAATAACAAAGCACATAGCCATTCCTATTTCTCCCAAGGAAGAGATGTCTGGGATTCAGGCAAATATCCCACAGCAGGTGCCCTTTTTTTTTTTTTTTTAATCTAAACACAGGTCATAGAATGTTAGAGGTTGCAGGGCCATATAGTCATAGTATGTCAGAATCACGAAATAGTGAGGTAGCTTTTCATTTTCTCAGCCATTGTTATCATTCCATCTACTCTGAGAGGTGGCCCAATCACTTTTTTAATCTCCCATTTGTCTTCAACATAATTTAGGTCTCAATTCCCTCTTTGGTACCACTGACCTGTTTTCATAATCATTTTTCATTACCTACTTCCATCTTCTTTTAAAATTTTTTTCAAGTCTTTTAAAAATCTAAGTTGATGGATGATCTTCTGGTACATTCATGCTGTCTCTTTAGATGTCTCCCCCTTTTCTTCCTCTTCAGAGTCATCTGTGTTTGTTTAGTTGGAATTTCACTCTTCAGAGATTCTCACATCTCTTAGGTCACTTTCTCCCTGAGAACTTTAGACCAAGGGAGCCAATATATATGTCCTCTGATCTCTAAAATCTACTCTCCCCAAACCTAGGTTTTGTCAGACTATGCTTGGATTTCTTCCCCTTTTCTATCACAAATTCAAACCTGAAGTGGTCACTTCCTCCTAAGGTTCCCAACAGAAATTTACTTTTCCTTATTCTGATAAATATTTATCAGAATCAGAACTAAAACAAGAGCTCCCTTCATCAATTCTGCCATCTTTTGAAGCATGGTTTATCATTGAGTCAAATCAAGAATTTGTTAACTCTTTTGCTTTAGCAAAGGCACAGATCGTTGAAGTCTTCCATAGTTTTGTGTTACATTTATGAACTATTTACTTAAACTCCTTATGTATTTCCTCCCTCTGTCCAAGAGGTCTGTAGTATGTCCTAGAAGAGTATTCATTCATTTTATATTTTCAATCATCCATATATATATATATATTTCCTCATCTTCTCATTTCTGGATTTCCTCATATTAATAGGTTTTCTCAATACATGGTGTTACTTCATTGCCTTTCTACATGTAGATAATAATAATAATAGCCTACATGTATATAGTGTTTTGTATAAGTAATTTCATTTAATCCTTATACCACCACCAAGAAACAGGTACTAGAAGTATTATGATTCCCATTTTATGAATGGGTTGCATAAAGCAGCTTGTGAGTTCTCCCAGTATTCTTCCACTATCAAGAGGAAACAAGAAGTATTCCAGTATGATGGGTGGACCCTCTAAACACCCAGAAGGGATTTAAACTGTCAGAGGAAAAAGAGATTTAAATTTTCAGAGAAAAAAATCAGAAGTGTAAGTTATGGGAGAATATGGACAATAGTCACATAAAATTTATAGGTATGAATGCACTGAAATCACAGGAAGGAAGAACCACATCTATGAGATCATGAATTCATTTAAGTATTTCAGTTTTATATATGGGAAAACGGGATTAGAGAAGTTGTGTGACATAGCCAGGGTGAATTAGTAAGTGCTGAAGGAGAGGTTCAAATCCTGGTTTTTTCAAACTCCAACTTCTAGCCTCATTTCAGAAGTGGTTTCCATAATTCTAACAACTCAAGGATGGTAAGAATCAGTGAGCATCACTAAACTTTGGCATTTTACTGGGACCAGATTGTCACAGTCTCCCAAATAGGGGGTGCTGTGGGAGCCTCATTATTACACCCCAACTTTTGACTTCCAATTTTGAATTCCAAGGATTAAGTGTCGAAATTCATGACATCGTATGCCATTTACAGCCTTGTTTGAAGTAGTCAGGAAATTAAAATGACCTAGCCTTCTGAAATCCACACATCTAGTCATTATTTGAGCTTGTTTCCAATATTAATTCCTTTTTGAAGCCTTTCTGGGCCCCTGCCTCCCATCCCCAGGGTTGTAATGGTCTTTTCCCTGCCCCAGACCTCACACAGCATTTTTCCTCTTGTACACTTAAAAGGCTAGTTTTGTACTATAATTATAGCAATTTGTCTATGTATCCCTTCTAGAGTGTAAGCTCCCTGTGGGCAGAGATTGTCTAATATTTGTATTTCCTGCCTCCCCCTCCCTTCCACACCTAGCACAGTCCTTCTAAAAGTATTGGATGAATGAATAATGTCTGTCAGCCCCCTCTACTTGCATTCCTTGTAACTTAACCAGTTCCTCTGAGGGGATGATTTTGTTTTTGTCTTTGTATGCCCAGAGTCTAACCTGAAAATTAATAAACTATGTTAAACTGAATCTGCAGTCTGATTTCTTGGTCTAAATCTCCCCTGGGTGTGTAACACCTCTTTAGACTCCTTGTCTCTGAAAAACCCTTTCCTCACTACTCCAACCTAAAGTGGTGTCTCCTCCGTGAACTTCTGTAACACTGTCTGTATCCTTCGGACACAAGTTGTCTTCTGCTATCTAGACCTGATCTGCCACCATAATCCAGGAGGGATTTAAATTGTCAGAGAAAAAGAGATTTGAATTTTCAGAGAAAAAAAATCAGAAAAGTAAAATGACATCTACAGATACAATTCCTCTTCTGAAAGGGCTACAAAGATAGAATATGGTCTCCTTTTCATGAGAATTTATTCAGCAGAATTAGACTCCAACTGGACAAGCTGCCCGGTATTCCCCAGTATTTACAGAGAGCAATAAGTTATCAGAACTCTATGGGCATGCTTCTAACATAGGACAATAGGACTGCTTGTCTAGGTACCAGTAGGATGGCCAGAGAGCAGACTTCCTGTTACGCCAGACCACAATGATGTCATTCAGTAATAATAACAGTTAAATTTCTGCTCAGAAACATCAAGGTTACTTGGAAGCAAAAAAAATAAATAAATAAATAAAAATAAAAAGGTTTTATTATACTTCTCAGGGCTATTCTTGATCAAACTGAATCACATAGAACCAAAATAACAAACAGAAATTATGTTTCAAGTAAGCAGTTAATGGAAAAGAGAAATTGTATTTTTAATTTATTCTAAAGGATTTTTTTAAAGACCATACCATTCAACAATCTTCAAGATCCAATTCTATCGCAACGTACTCTTGAAAGATTTCAATTATTATAGGCAGCTTTAGAGATAGAATAATATTTTTATTGTTCAATATCTTTCAGATAGGAGCAGCAACAACAATAAGACATAATTCTACCTTGCATCTTTATATTGCTCTAACTTTTATCATGCTCTTTCCTTACCTTCCTAAGATAGATAAGGCAGAAGAAAAGAAAAGAATGGACCTGTAATCAGGAAATCCCAAGTTTGAATTCTGCCTCATAGATGGTTAGTTATCAGCTATAAGAACCTGGGTAAATCTTTTAGTCACTGTCACCCCTATTTTCCTCTTATGTAAAATGTGGGATGGCCTCTGTCAATTAGATTGAACCTGCCTTTAATCTGTGAATGGCTGGAGCCAAGCAAAGTAGGCTAGAGACAGGAGAGTCAAGAGTTGTTGGAGACAGGAAACAAAGAGCCAAGAAGAACGTGACTACCTGTGTGTAAACTCTGATACGGTTAACTAAAATCTTATTGTGAACAAACAATACGTCCTAAATTCCTGAGACAAGATAATGTGTGTCCCAGGAAGTCGGCCATATCCGCCCCAGAACTAGATAACGAGTATGCCCCAGGATGTCAGCCACACCTGTGGTCTGACATTCTTCTCTTTACATTGCAACCCCCCACCCAGAAAACGCAGGCAGTCAAACCATATATAACTAGGCTCCTTCTTTCAATAAATGAGACTCTTTTCCACCGCAATGTAGTCTCCCTCCTCCTTCTCGCCCATTTCTTTTACAGGTCTTAGTCATTTCCTTGACACCCCACAAATGACGAGGTCCTGCTGGTTAGGACAAGTGGCGCCCAACGTGGACTTGAAGAATGGACTCTCGACCAGGTGGACCCCTGAAGTCATCTGGACCCCTAATTCTGGTGAGTAGTTTCGTCCACCTCATTTCGGTTATGGGCCATAAGCTTTCTAAGGAACAGATCTTTGTTAAAGATCTTAAGGATTCACTCAGGGAAAGGGGAATGAGGGTTAAGAATTCAGCCTCTGTGTTGCAGGCTTAGAAAATATCAAGAAGTTTGAAATATCTTTCTCTCTGTCTCTGGCTGACTGCAGCAGCCTGTGAGAAAAAGGGAGAAAAAAGAAAAAAAAAAAAAGAAAGAAAGAAAAGGAAATGAATTAAAAAAAAAAAAACAGATTGAAAGGGATTTGAAAGTTCAGAAAGTTAAAAAAAAAAAGGGAAATGAATAAAAAAAAAAAGATTGAAAGGGATTTGAAAATTCAGAAAGTTAAAATATATATAGAAGAGCAGTGTGCTAACATTTAAAGGAAAGAAGTTTGAATGGAATATCTAGGCATTCTCTGTGAAGGCAGAGAAAAGCACTAAATGGGCTTGGAAGTTCACAGAAGCCCCTTTGGATTCTGGAAGAGAAAAAGGGAAACAAACTTCTCTCTGAGGGTGGGGAATCCTGGAAAAAGCCCCTAGTCTGTTTTTGCTGATTTAAAAGCTTTGCTAAGTTTTAAGAACAATGATTAAGGAAAATTTGCTTGTGATTTTAAATTTTTTTTAAGGAAAAGCCTACTAGAGTAAAGAGCAATAAAATTCAAACTTAGCCTGGCCTGGGCAATAAAAAGCTCTGGAGATAAGATGCTAGTAGCTGTTAGAAGAAATGTGGTAGAAAAAAAGAAAAAAAAAACTTTTAAAAACAGCTGTATTAGTTTGATTCAGTTTGTTACCTTCTGAAATATATTGAGTTATTTGTTAACATAAGTTATACTTTAAAACCAGCTCTGCTGGACATGTGTGGGTTTTGTGGAGGTTTGGGTTATTCACTATAGTGTGAATCTTACAGGTTTTTGAAGGAAATAGGAAAGAGCAATGCAGGTGATTTAGGAAGGACTGATTTGTAGGGAAATTAGAGGTTTGCATGGTTTTAGGAAGGTGAAAGACTTTTGGGAGTAGGTGAAGAGGTGGGGGAGGGAGCCTCCCACCCCCACTGCCTTCTGCTACTTTACCAAAGGAGCATCTGGGAAGGAAAGTTCTTTAAGGAGATTGTTTAAGTATGTAGCTAGAGAGAAGGAGGAAGTTGGAAACTGGTGGATTTGGGAAGTAATCTGATGTTGGGAAACTGATGGGCTAAATCTTGAAAAGGATCCCCATGTAGGAAATCGAGTGGGGAACCTGAGGGAAGTTTTTTTCTAGGGGATCAGGAGTGGGGGAAGGGTGGCCATGTGGAATCCTCTCCTCCCCTCACCCCTCTTAAATATGTTCCTGCCGCTTTTTTTCTCATCTGATTGCGGCAGTGCAGCAAACTGTGATTTTTAAGGACATGCTTACTTTTAGGTTAAATGATTGAATATTTGTTTTTTTGATAGATAAACGTTTTCTTGGTTGAGGAATATGGTCATAAATGTGATCCATACTTTGGTCCGAGTATTTCTAAAAGTTTTAATTGCTAGGTTAGAAACCTTCTTGAATTCTTTTATGTGGAATTGGGTTTTTTGTATAAGTTTAAATTGATTGTATTGGGTCATCCTGAGGTTATTTAAAGGGCCTCTGAACATAATAGCTTTTTCTTTGTCCTTTGAAAATGTTTTTGTTATGGACAATATGCAATTTGGGATAATTTTCTATGTATTGGGTATTTTAAAAGCAAAATGATTTGTATGTATAATGTTCACTCATGTAACATCTACCTAGATATGATAATTGTTCTAAGTTGTGAACTTACTGAGGCGAAATTTCTTTCTGTTATTACTGTAAGGTTACGGTAACTCTTTGTTTAAGATTTATCAGAAATTTGATTAATGACATCTGTTATTGGAGGTAAAGGTTTTTGGGCTTAGAGTTAATTAGTTAATGCTATTTGGGAGTTTTAAAGCTCCACCCTCTGACGATTACTGGGACAATTGATAAGCAGTTAAAACTCAACTGCTTATGTTATATTATAGTTATGTTCTTGAATTTTTCCTTCTGTAACTGATCTCTCTGATCAGAGCAATAGTCAAAAGAAGCTGTTAATGCAATTCAATTATGTCATGCCTTGCTATTTTCAGTCTGGTCATATGTAATCGTGTATCCTAAATGCTTGGGCAACTAAGTATTTCGTCTGGTCATCTGTCTGTTACTGGATATTTGTGTTTTGTTTCTTTAAGGTTTCTACATAATAAGAGGACAATTAACAGGGGTCTGTAAGACTGCACCCGTTTGCTTGGCCTGTAAAGCAAACTCATCTCTTCACATAGGAAACTGCTGGCCAATTTATTTTGGCCTCCTCATGTTTTACAGCAACCTGATGAACTGAGTCTATCTGAGACTGATCTAATCTTTATTTGCTAGATTTGTGTTTTTGTTCTAGATTTTGGTCAAATTACAGATATTGGCTTGTTTCTGGGACCTGGATCAGCTTTGATCAGCTTTGATTGTCACCACGGCACACACCCACTCTGCAAGGAATGAGAGCCTCCTATCACTTCACAGCCTGAAGCAGCAGTTTGTACATGAGACCATGGACTGGACCCTCCATCGAGTGTACTTTGGATTGATATGAGGGACTTTGGGAATGGTTGATGACTGACTGTTAAACCTTGCCTGGGTCATCTATTACTGTGTGTTTAAGATTTGATATGGGATTTGTTAAAATTGTGTAATTATTGCTGTTATGTTTGAGGGCTTTTTAGGAAATGCTACTGTATTAGTCTGTTATGTATAGGGATTTTGATTCACTCTCGGAATTTATATGGGGAATGGTCATTTGATAATTCCTTTCCGTGAGAAAAAAAAGAGGGGGAGATAGAGATAGAACATTGGGGGAACTGGTATATATTTTTTCAAAATACCTGAAAGAATGGGAACGCCTAGCTCCTATTCACTTTGCCTTAAGCACTTTTGCCCCACCCCCTATCTCACTAGTTCAGATTGAATTTGGATGTTTTAGTTTTAGAATCCCTTATTTTGTTAAAATTTCCCTGGCAGACTCAGTTTTGGGATTATTAATCCTGGTATCAAAACTGGTTCTCAACCTCCCCCTGGCTGACAACCCTTCTTCCTACTTTTCTGGGACCGTTTGTGGCTATTCTTCTTATTTCTTTCGGACCTTGGCTGTTTGCTAAGTTAACTGGTTTTGTTAAGTCCCAGGTGGATGCTGCCCTTCAGAAGAGTACTCACATGTTCTATCAAAGGCTCCATACTCCTGAGTCGTTGGAACAAATGCAAAATCCACTTTTTGAGCCTCTGCAGTTTGCCAATTTAGAGGCCGAGCTCAACACCCCCTGGTATTGTAAATGCTGTCGGCCTAAAGTGGGCCTAAAGCTGTGGAGGAGCCCATGATGGGATTATTGCGACTCTGCGATCTGCTATATGCTGGCCTTATGCTGCAGGATTATCCTATGACGGGATTATTGTGAGCCCCTAGTAGGGGTGGTGTCAGCTCGCATAGCCTAAGACAGGAGTCCTGCCAAATGAATTATGTAGGCCGCAGGTCCAGATGCACGTCGCATAGCCTAAGACAGGCCCTCCACCGACCCATAATTCATCGTGCATATAATAAGGAAGGGGGAGATGTTGGAGACAGGAAACAAAGAACCAAGAAGAACGTGACTACCTGTGTGTAAACTCTGATACGGTTAGCTAAAACCTTATTGTGAACAAACAATATGTCCTAAATTCCTGAGACAAGATAATGTGTGTCCCAGGAAGTCGGCCATATCCGCCCCAGAACTAGATAACGAGTATGCCCCAGGATGTCAGCCACACCTGTGGTCTGACATTCTTCTCTTTACATTGCAACCCCCCACCCAGAAAATGCAGGCAGTCAAACCATATATAACTAGGCTCCTTCTTTCAATAAATGAGACTCTTTTCCACCGCAATGTAGTCTCCCTCCTCCTTCTCGCCCGTTTCTCTTACAGGTCTTAGTCATTTCCTCGACACCCCACAAATGACGAGGTCCTGCTGGTTAGGACAAAGAGTCAAACAAAAACTTAATTTTAAAGTGGAGGAAACACCATGGAAGCAAGGACACCTGCCCCTAGTTGGCAGGTCGGGGAGAGAAGGGGAGCTATGGAACCCACTTTAGTGTGACTGAATCTTGATTTATATAATTGTGGCTAGGCAGAGATAAACAGTATTTTGTAGCAATAATGAGTCACAATAACAAAGAGGAAATGTTGTCTAGTGACAAAAAGTCAGTTCCTACTACAGTTGGCTTTATATCTGGGTGCTTGCCCAGGCTTAGAGAGCATCAGTTCCACAAAGTGAGCACAAACGATGGGTTGTGTCCAGATGAGGTCATTGCTTGCTTGCTGGGTCTTAGCTCTGAAAAGTAGGATGTCTCCTAATATCTTGACACCTCAAATGTTCCTTCCACTTTAAAATGAAGAAACTGAATCTTCGAGATTTCAAGATATGTGTATATATGTATATGTACACACATCTATTATATATTGACATATAATATGGGGGTATGTATGTATGAATATGTCTCTTCCTGACAACCAGATAGCTAGAGAACCTGAAAAAAACTTTTTGTCCTACAAGATAGATCCATAGATGTTGTAAATGTAGAAATCATCCCCAAAAGATCAGAGGTAAGAGGCAAATAATGGTGGTTAATGACTCCCTGATGAGGATTGCTGAGGAAACTTTGTCAACAGTGATAACAGAAAACTATCCTTTCCTCCTGGGACATGACAGAGAACCTTTTAAAACTAAATAGGAGGATTAGAACTTGCTTCTAGGAATTCATATGAGCACAAATGATGGAGGCAGAAGAATATTGCTGAAGATGATGAAGCTTTGGGAAAGGAATTGGAATACATTAGAAGCATGAGTGGTGTTTTCAATGTTACTACCCATTGATGGTACGGAAGGCTGAAGAGAAAGGCAGATTTGAGAAATGAAAATTGGTTGAGAAGATGGTATTTTAGAATGGAATTTGGATTTTGGAACTACGACTTAAAATATAGTCATGATCTATTCCTGTCCAAGGATGGAATGCCCCTCATGGGCATTATTTCTTGGAGCCTTGAAAATTCAATCAAAAGGACTTAAAGTAAAAAGAAAGGGGGAAAGAGAAACTTATTATGTTATAAATAGATATAACTACAATGCAGGAAAAAGACAAGCAGTTTCAGGTAATTTTATACCCTGATGTTGAAAGATGAGGATAAAAAGGTAAAGATGAAGTAAAAGGGGTAGGCTTTCCAGTGTACAATGAATATTCCTTAATTTAGGCTTGAATAATTTCACTGAATTAACTGCATATGAAGAGGTCAACATAGTCAATGAACTCTCCTCCAAGACATAATCTCCATTTGTACTTTTAACCATAGTCACTCATCTTCATAAAGCTCCAACAGTATTCAGGAAAGTGTAACTGGCTGAATTGGGAATGATTACCATAAAACAAAGAGAAATGGCTTGAGAAATCTGTCCTGGAAACAGGAAAGGTTTTCAGAAGGAAAATTTAGACTTTTTCCAGATCCTTCCTAAAGCTGACAAGAGTGTGGATGATCTGAAGGAATCAAAAAAGTTTTCTGTTGATCTTAGGCTGAGTTCTTCCATCTGAAAAGGGCATTATAATATTCCAGCTGAAGAAAATACACTAGCACCAAGCCAGGTGAATAATGTAAAATGGTGAATAGCTACATGCATATATATACATTTATATGTTTATGTACATATGTATATATGTATGTGTGTGTGTGTATATATATATATGGAAACCAAGGGAGACAAGCAAAATAACCTGTCCAGCAAATACAGGGTCCTTGACAAGAGTCCAGCACCTTAGTGGAAAATATAGCCTAGCCCACCAAGCTACTCGGGAATAGAATACTAAGCTCAGTTCAGTTGAAGTTCAATGGCCAAATAGCCTTTTCAGTCTGCCCCAGCTGCAAACAAATCCAATGAGGAACCAGTTCAATAGTCAAATGACCTGTTTCAGCCAGCCCGCAGGACATTGACCCCTGTAGCAAAGTTAGAACAAGCCTAGTTAATCAGCCATGTCCAACAACATGCCCCTTTGAGGGCATCCTCCAAAAAAAGCAAGATTATTGAGGTCCTACTATTAGAGTTGTGGCTTGCTTTGGCCATTGAAATGGACAAATAGCCCTCCTTTCCGCCTCGGGCCAGTAGAAGAAAGTTTGCTCAGCTAGATTGGGGGACTTCTTTTGCACTTCAAAGGGCCGGCTCAACAATGCTCTTAAGGGTGGTACCGGGAGGGTGGTACCGGGTGGAAGGGTGGTACCGAGAGGGGAGGATGGTAGTCGAAACCCATCTATCTATGTTAAAATATCTGCCCCAGTGCTAAAACCCCTATCCTCCTGTTGCAAAATGCGAATCACAGATTAAAATGTAACAAGCCGAACAGAAATGCTTATAAGGCTGTCTTCGTTCTGTAAGGTACGGAATTCGATCAAAACTCCCTCCTGAGCTCGGTACCAAAGAAATTCTAAATATCCTCATTGTGGCTGTCTTGAATTTTATTGCCTGGGCTATTTCAGCTATATGTGTTCCCTCCATAAAAGCCTCATAGCTATTATATTTAGCTTTCCCTTTTCCCCTTTTCCAACCATCATCTCTGTATATATTTGTTAGAAAGTGTACCATGTTTATTGAATTATATTGAATTGAATCCATGCCCTTTACAATCTAGCTTTAGTCTGCTTTTAGATTTCACATTTCTCCCTCTTATGCCCTCCAAGTTGCAAGTAAGCTGACTCACTCCCTGTATCATGTATATAACATGCCATTTCTGTCAGTCATTAACAAATAATATTTATTCAATTATTATCTATTGATTTACCCATTCATTCATCTATTTATTGGCACCATGTGCTAAGTATTATGTTAAGTGTTGGAGATACATAAAAAGGCAAAAGATAATTCCTGGCCTTAAGAAGCCCTCTCTGTCTCTGGGCACAGAAGCTCCTATGCTTTGATATGCTCTCCCTCCTTATTGCCACTCCTTAAGATCCCCAGCTTTCTTTAAGATTCAATTCAGGGGCCACTTCCTACCTGACACTTTTCCTGAATCTCTTTAGTTGTTATTGTTCTGCTTATGGGAAAAAACTGCTTTGTATATACTTTGCATTTGTCCATCTGTATATTTACTCATCTCATGAATTCACAGCCAAATTAACCTGGTTCCTGTTCCCAATACACAACACCCCATTTCTTACTTCCATAGTTTTGCTTTGCAAATTTTTGTTGTTGCTCAATCATGTTTGATTCTGTGTGAACCCATGGAACTTAGTACACCAGGCCTTTCTATCCTCTGCTATCTCCCAAAGCTTTTTCAAGTTCATGTTCATTGCTTCCATGATACTATCTAATATAATTTTTGCAATCACTTTCTCCTTTTGTCTTCAATCTTTCCCACATTAAGGTCTTTTCCCAATGAGTCCTATCTTCTCATTATGTGCTTAAGCTTCAGCTTCAATATTTGAACTCCTCCATGAATTAAATTAATTTTTGGAGTAGTGTATGAATTGATCTCCTTGTTGTTCAAAGAATTCCCAAAAGTCTTCTCCAATATCACAGTCCAAAAGTGTCGCTTCTGAGGCACTCAGCTTTCCTTACAATCCAAATCTCACAGCCATACGTTACTACTGGAAAAGGCCTACCTTTGCCTATACATAACTTTGTTGGCAAGGTGATATTTCTGCTTTGTAGTCTCTGCCTCTTAGAATCCCTAACCTTGAGCTCAGTTCAAGGGTCATTTCCTACATAAGGCCTTCTCTGATCCCTGAATTTTTCCCTGTAATTATCTTGCATTAAAGCTGTATAGGTGTTGTACACCCTCATACTGTGTATGATCAAACTCTTTATTGCAATAGAATGTAAGCTCCATGAAGCTAGGGACTTTTATTTTTGTCTTATTATTCCTGGTAGTGATGGATACATAGCAAATGCTTAATAAACGTTTGTTGATTTAGAAGAGAAGTCTTGGAAGGACAGAATTGATTCCTTCAAAAATAGGAGTGATGATGTCAGTTTTATATAGAAGAAAGGACCTCATGCTTAGATTCAGAAAAAAATGAGTTCCAATCCTGTCCCACCCTTTTAATTCCTAGGTAATTCAATTCAAATCAGCAAGCATTTACCATTCACTCAGAAATACAAAGACAAAGATAAAATGGTCCCTATTCTCAAGAGCTAATTCTCTGTTGGGTTGGATGATTGAACAAATACACAAATGAATAGATACTTGATGTATAAAAAAGAATATATAAAACATGTAAATATATATATAATGTATAAAAAAATAATGTAATGATTAGGCACACTGATAACCCAGAGGTTCAAAACAGGTTTCCTGCAGGAAGTGGCACTTAACAAGAGCCCTAAAGGAGTTAAGAATGCTAAGAGGCAGCTATCAGGAAAGACAGCATTATAAAAATGGGTGGAGGGGGAAATGCAAGTAGCCTTTGAAAAGGAATGGAACAATCCTGAAGGACTCATGATAAAAAAAATACTACCTACCTCCAAAGAGAGAACTAATGAATTCTGAATGCAAATTGAAGTATAATGTTTTCACTTTATTTTTCTTGCTTTTTGTGGCATAGAAATTTATATGTTGCATGATTTCAAATGTATAATTGCTATTATAATATAGTTGTCTTCTCAGTCGGTGGAGGAGTTGAACTCAAGGGAAGGAGAAAATTTGAAACTTAAAAATTTAAAAACAAAGAATGTAAAAAAAAATTAATAAATCAGAAAATCCCTCTTAGATTACTGCCTTGTTGTGGCAGAAGGACTTGTTTAACTCAGTGAAATTATAGCTATGCTATTCAGGGTTACCCAAGATGGATGGGTCCTAGTTAAGAGTTCAGACAAAAGACAATCCACTGAGGAAGGAAATGGCAAATTACTTAAATATTTTTGCAAGAAAATTCTGTGAACCATATGAAAATTACAAAAGAGATTACTGGAATATAACTTGTTTCCAGTAAGTTTCCAACATGTTATTAGGGAAAAGTGGAGGACAACTACAAGTAGCTCCAGAAAAAATAAAGCATCTGGGCCAAAGTCAAAAGGAAGTTCAGTTGTGGATGTGTCTGGTAATGTATGGAAAGTCCGATGCTGTGAAGATCATATTGTATAGGAACCAATGTAAACTGGATTAAGGTCAAACATATCAGTGAACTTAATTCAGGTAATCATTATATATGTGGGCAAGAATTCCTTAGAAAAAATGGAGTAGCTCTCATAGACAACAAAAAGGATGAGAAAAGCAATATTGGAGTATCATCTCAAAAATAATAGAATGGTATCTGTTCAAATCCAAGACAAAACCTTCAACATCACAGTAATACAGTTCTCTTGTATGACTGATGCTGAAGAGGCCAAAATTGCTCAATTCTATGAAAACCCACAATAGCTTTTAGAAATTACATCAACAATCAGATGATCCAAGATAATTCCAATAGATGGAATATGGTGGAAAATGTCATCCATATCTATAGAGAGAACTATGGAGACTGAATGTGGTTCAAAGCATAACATTTTCCACCTTTTTTGTTGTTTGTTTACTTGCCTTTTTCCTTTATCTTGTTTTTCCCCTTTTGATAGGATTTTTCTTATGCAGCATAATATGTTTAGAAGAATAGCACATTTAACTTATATCCAATTGCTTGCTGTCTTGGAAAGGAGGGCGTGAGGGAGAAAGGAAGAAAAATTTGGAACACAAGATTTTGCAAAGGTGAATGTTGTAAACTATCTTTGCATGTATTTTGGAAAAAACTACTATGAAAAAAGAAATAACACCTTCACCTCCACACCCTGAAAAAAGATGCCACATTCATCATAGGGGACTGGAAGGAAATCAAAGGATAATTAGGAAAATTTGAAAGTTTAGCTTTGGAGTACAAAATAAGATAAGACAGTGACTAATAGAGTTTTGTCAAAATAACTCACTGGTCATAGTAAACACTCTTTTTCAACAGCCCAAAAGATTATATAGGTACATCACCAGATGGAGATCCACTTTTGCAACCAAAAGTGGAGAAGTTCTATCCAGTAAAACAAATCTGAAGTTCACTATAGCTCAGATCATGGACTCCTTATTATCTATTCATATTTAAATTGAAGAAAGCTGGGAAAGTAATGAAACCCTAGAGATAGGACCTAAATAACTTCCTTTATGAATATGAAGTGAAGATGATAAATACATTTAAGGGATTAGATCTGGTAGAGAAAGTACCTGAAGAATTAAGGCTAGAGGTTTGCAATATTGTGTGGGAAACAGCAAATAAAAATATCTCAAAGAAAAAGAAGAGCAAGAAAGAAAAATAACTGTTTGATGAGACTTCACAAATAATTGAGGAAAGAATGAAGGCAAAAAAGTAAAGAACAGGAAAGATGTACCCAAATGAATGAAGAATACCAGAGAACAGCAAAAAGAAATAAGATTTTCCTAAATGAGCAATACAAATTAGAAGAAAACAATAGAATGCATGAGATAAGAGATCTCTGCAAGAAAATTAAAGATATCCAGAGAGTATTTCACATACAAAATGGTACAAAATTAACATAAGTAGAAGATATTAAAAAGAGGGGAGCTAGAATATACATGAGAACTATACAAGAAAGATATTAACATCACTGACAACCACAGTGATATAGTTACTGATCTAGAGCCCAATGTTATAGAATGAAGTCAAATGAGCCTTAAGAAGCATTGCTAACAATAAGGCTATTGGAGGTGTGGAATTACAGCTGATCTGTTTAAAGTCCTAAAAGATGATGCTGTTAAAGCACTCCACTCAACAAGCCAGCAAATTTGAAAAACTCATTAGTGACCACTGGATTTGGAAAATTCAGTTTACAAACCCAGTCCTAAAAAAGGGCAATTCCAAAGAATGTTCAAATTATTCAACAATTCTGTTTCTCTCAAACACTAGCAGGTCATATTTAGTTTCTTCAAGCTGGGCTTTAGCAATATCAGAACTGAGAATTGCCAAAAAGTGAAAGATTGCTTTCAAAGGCAGAGAGGGGTTGGAGACCAAATTACCAATATTTGCTGGATTAAGGGAAAAGGAAGAGAGTTCCAGAAAAACATCTACATCTCCTTCATTGACTACACTAAAGCCTTTGACTGTAGGAGTCACAATAAAATATGGCATTTTCAAAAATGCAGGAATACTAGGTCACCTACTTGTCTCCTGAGGAACTTGTATATGGGACAAGAAGCAATGATCAGAATTGTGTAACTGATTGGATTAAGATTGGGAAAGGAGTATGACAAGACTCTATATTGTTACCTGTTATTATACAAAGTATATTATGCAACATCTAGGCTGGGATGATTCAAAATCTGATATTAAAATTACCAGGAGAAATATCAGCACTTTCAGATGTGTAGATGATATCATCAGAATGATATCTCTGATGGCAGAAAGTAAAGGAGAATTAACAAGCCTCATGATAATAGTGAAAGAGAAGAATGTAAAAGCTAATTTCAAGCTTACATTAAAATAAAAAAAAAGCTAAGATCATGGCAACACTGGGTGATTTCCTGGCAAAAAAGAATAAGAAGAAATGGAAACAGTGTCAGATTTCATATTCTTGGGTTCCAAGATCAACATAGATGTTGACTACAGTCATGAAATTAAAAGATGTTTGTTCCTTGTAAGGAAAGCTACAACAAATCTGGACAGCCAACTAAAAAGCAGAGATATCTCCTTGCCCATAAAAGTTTGTATGGTAGTTTTTCTAGTAGTAACATAAGACTCTGGGGGTTGAACTAAGAAAAACTGGGTACCTCAGAATTGACACTTTTTGAATTGAGAAGACTTTTGAGAGTCCCTTTGACAGCAAGAAGATTAAATCAGTTACTTAAAAAATTATTCAGACTATTCGCTGGAAGGTCAAATACTGACACTGCAACTTAAAACACATAATTAGAAGACAGGATTCACTGGAAAAGACCTAATGTTGGAAAAGACTGAGAGCAAAAGGAGAGGGGAATGGTGGAGAACGATGTGGTTAAAAAGAATCATGGAAGCAATGAATGTGACCTTGGACAGACTTTGGGAGATAGTAGACAATAGAAGGACTTGGGTGCTGTGGTACATGGGGTCACAAAAAGTCAAACAGAACTGAACAACTGAACAACAATAACAACAACAAATGATCTGAGCAACTCAGCAGCTTAAAAAAAAAAAATCCCTAGTGTTAATAAATGTTTATTTAATGAATGAATGAATGCTCTAACAGATGTGAATGGCTCCCATCCACTTCCTCACCTACTCAACAGAGGCAGCTGTGTTGATTAGGTAGCAGACAATGGGCCATTCAAAAGCCCTAGCCAAAGACATTTGAATTGGGACAATCAGCCTAGCATCAACAATAAGTCTATTCCAGTAGACTGGAAGTAGACAGAGATCTGTGTCTTGAGCAATTGTGTCTAGGATGCTTTCAGTTTAATATGTGAGCTTTAATCTGACTAAGTCCTTTGCCAAGTCAGCTTCTGTATTTCCCCAGTATATGACTCAAAAAGCTAAATGAAACAATGTGAAGCCTTTGAAGTTTTTCTCATGAAAGAGAGTGTATAAATCTAAGGTAGTATTTGAACTTGGTCTTAGATTGACTAAAGGAAAGGATAAGATACAATATCCTTTTAAAAAATAAGAACTAGGATACATCCAGTTATTTTTTTCTGTAAGACCTCTACAAGATCTCTTCATCACCATTCCCCTTCACTAATACAAGGCCTTTAACATACTGTGATACCTTCCTACACTTTCCCCTCAAATTAAATATTTCCTATCCCAAATAAGTTAACTAGGGTGCTTATAATCAAGTCCATAGTCCTAAATTTGGGTTGATGCTTTAGTTACTTGGTTTTATCCTTTCCAGTGCTTTATACCAAGGAATCTCAGGAACGTTCATATGGTACCATTCTTACACAATCTGAAAAATTAACATTTTGCTATAAGAGTCTATGCATGAACATACCTAGTTGGCTTAGGTGTCTATATTCACCTTTCAATACATAGTTTTAACAAATAATTCACAAAATTTTCAAAGGTTTGTCTTGCAAAGGTTTATCTAAATTCCAAAACAATTAGGAATAAAAATCGACCCAGCAGTGTTTCTACTGGGCTTATGTCCTAAAGAGATCTTCAAGAAGGGAAAGGGATCCATATGTGCAAAAATATTGGTAGCAGTTTTTTTATTGGCAAGGAATTGGAAATTAAGTGGATGCCCATTAGTTGAGGAATGGCTGAATAAATTGTGGTATATGAATGTTATGGAATATTATTGTTTGGTAAGAAATGACCAGCAGGATATTTCAGAAAGGCCTGGAGAGACTTACATGAACTGATGCTGAGTGAAATGAGCAGGACCAAGAGATCATTATCTACTTCAACAACAATATTACATAATGATCAATTCTGATAGACTTGGCTCTCTTCAACAATGAGTTGATTCAGGCCAGTTCCAGTGGTCTAGTGAGGAAGAGAGCCACCTACACCCGGGAGAGGCAACTGTGGGGACTGAGTGTGGATCACAACATAGTATTGTCACTCTTTTTATTGTTATTTGCTTGTATTTTGTTTTCTTTTTCATCTTTTTTCCCTTTTTGATCTGACCTTTCTTGTGCAGCATGATACTTATGGAAACAGGTAAAGAAGAATCGTTCATGTTTAACATTTTAAAAAAAGGAAGACCATGCTTAGGTATTTTTTTCTTTTCTCATGCTTTTTGGGGAGCCTAATAAATTTTAAAATATTTTTCAGGTCAATTATTTTTGAAAGAAGATATATCAAAAGTTTTTCAATTATCTTCCCAATTTTGCCTTTGTTCTAAGGCACTATAAAAATATTCATTATTATCGCTATTGTTGTTCTATGCCTTGTATTGTTGAACTTTTTAGTCATTACCTCCAGTCTACTACTATTTTGATAAGTTTTTCCAGCTTCCATTCCAAACTATTTTCCTTCTAAATTCTTCTTCAGGACTTTTAATATGACTTATCTGCTCTTATATTTCTTCTTTCACTTCTTTTAGCATACTTTCTGTCAAACTTTGGAGACCTTCTGGCCAACCATTTTTTTCTGGTCTCATATATGTAATTATTACCATTTTTTTTTTCTTTTGGAGTTTTGACCTTCAATTTTTTAAACACTTTTCCATGACTGGTTTCCTTATATTTACTCATTTCTTCAGTCTCTTCTACTAAAAATGGCTGGTAAAACTCTCCTTTCTCTTTATATACTGTTTCTTCTGAACTTCACTTAGCTTTACTAATCTATCTTAAAGGGCCCAGCAGAGGAGTGGAGGACTTTTAACAGATACTCAGAGCTCTCACTTTATGACCTGGAGTAAGGCAGTTGGCAAATTTGGATGGAAACAGCTTCTTGGGACTTTCCCCTCTATACCATCCTAATAAAAAAAAAAAATATATATATATATATGTCAGAATGAATGTAAACAAGATAATCAAGAATTCTATCCTTTCCCTTTGGCTCTGACTCAGAACAGAGACTGGTATAAGCCAAGAGACAGAGGCTATCTATTCTTTTCTTCAGCTTTGGCTTGGAAGAAAAGCTTATAAGGAGCTAAGCCAATTATGATTTTTTTTTGTTGTTTTGTCTTTTTTTGTTTTGGTGGGAATTACTCTTTTATTAAGCTCTTTCATTTCTTAATTTTTTTAAATAGCAATTTCTTATTGTGCTTAAGATAGCTTTAATTGAAGTTATATTTAATCCAAACCATTCATATCAAAGCCTTTACAGGAAATCTACTGCCTATACTATTCTATCCTTCTCTGTAATGTTTTGGAAATAAGCCTGTACTCTAAATTGTTGTTACCTTTGGCTGTCATGTTGTTCTTCTTGGCAAGGAAAAAAAATTAAGTGTTTGCTGGCTGATGCAGTTTCTGGGTTCTTTTGTCCTCCTCAGTGTAATTACTATTTTGCATTAGTTAACTTCTTCCAATAAATGGTAATAGAGTCAATATTTTTAGTGTATTCAATTTCTCATTTTTCAAACTCAGAAGTTTATTTACATAGGTCAAGTTGGTTATGCTATAATCACATGCAATGTCATCATCTCATCATCTCATTTCTTCTAATGTTGTATTGATTTTGTCTTTTGCATTAAGGAGTTGATGACTTAGCTATTCATAGAATGCTGATTCTAAAATGACTTACATTTATAACCAGGATACAGAATTTACTTAAACTAACTCTCTCTTTATCCTTGTTGTTTTATCTACCAGAAAACATCATTCTTTTTAGATTTTCTTAGTGATCTCATCACATGATTCTTCATCTTCTTTACACCCGTCTCTTCTATTATACACAGTCATTTTGTTTAGATCTCTCTAACATCCTAAACACATAATTTCTTAATATCAATGACTTTTTTGACAACCCACTTCAACTCCACACCATAATGACTACTATTTCATAAAAATATATTATCTCTAAGATCCTAATTTTCAACATTCTCTGCTGATCACATTCTAGCCTTCTACCCTCTTACTTATACTAAATATATTTTAATATACTTTTAATTTATGGAAAGAAACAAGTATTTTCATAACATAGTATAATAAAGAAAATTTTTTTGCCATTCTTATAACCTCTGGTCCCAGGGCCTTTCCCTGTTTTCTCAGTCTATTTACTTCCTTTTATTGCCTCTACACTTAGTCTTGATCTCATGGGTTTTCTTAGAAAATTTCTCCTCCCCAAGATTCTCTTCCCCTATATTCTGAAGTTGTGGTCTACTAACCTGAAACCCTAGAAAACCACCAGGATCTAATAGCTTTACTCTTATTTCTTAGACACTGACTATATGCCAATACTCCAATGAATCTATATGGAATGTTAGGCTCAACTGCTTTGAATGCTCATAAAACTGGTTTAGGAGGCTTTACAGCACAACACCATATTTATCAAAGAATCTAACCTAAATGTTTTAAAATTGCTTTGCATAGATTTTTAGCTTTTATCCTATTTTTTCTCACTTCTCTCACACAAAACCTCACATTTATGGGGTCAAGCACTATGAAAATAAATAAAAGTGACTGACTTGTAGAAATTCATATCTACTATTGTATATCTTTGATTTAATGAGCATTAGAAAGGGATGTAATGGTGCAGAACAAGCGACTAAGAGAAAATGAGTTTATCTTGGGTTTTGTATTTTTGCACTGAGGCTACTGATTAAACTTAACTGGAAAGAAAAAGTATATTTATGGGGCAGCTAGTTGGTGTAGTGGATAGAGCACCAACTATAAAGTCAGG
The DNA here is from genome assembly GCF_016432865.1 of Antechinus flavipes. Lineage (NCBI taxonomy): Eukaryota > Metazoa > Chordata > Mammalia > Dasyuromorphia > Dasyuridae > Antechinus > Antechinus flavipes. Next base: position 298,122,618 of record NC_067399.1, on the reverse strand, counting down.
AGGATCTGAGTTCAAATGTGACTTCAGACACTTAACACTTCCTAATTGTGTGACCCTGGGCAAGTTACTTAACCCCAATTGCCTCAGGAAGAAAAAAATCTATGATGTCTTCTTAAGCCATCAAAATTTTTTGTGATAAGTGATAAGGTTTGCTTGTGGTTTTTTTTGTTTGATTTTTTTTTTTTAATACTAAAATTCTTTTGTTTCTATGACAATGCAATAGGAACAAGAATGTCTGTAGACAAGAATATCAATAGAAATTGAATCAATAGCGAATTCATCTCTCTGTTTAGGATGGTTCAGGATTTCCTCCATTGCATTCAAAGCACTCTTGGTAGGCATTTATCTCCCCATTTTTTCCAATTTTATGCCATACTTAATGCTGATATTCATTTGACTTTTAAACAGTTGTTTCTATGCTCATATGTGTCATAGAATTTTGTATGATCTTATATAAGAGATTGATATATGCTTTGCTTAGAAACTATTAAGGTGATATTTTCCTCTCCCTTTCACTATTGAAAAAAATGTCATTTTTCTAGTATTTTTCTAAGTTTCTGTTTAATTCTTTGATCCATCTTAAGTCTGTTGTTGTATGGTAAAAAATTAATTCTTCAATTTTTTCCAATTAAAATAAGGAATTTTAAAAAATATCATCCACAAACAGGAACATCTGGAGAATTTCACCATCTATAAAGAAATCCTTTTCAATATGTACTTTACACTCAGTTTGCTCTATGATAGATACTCAGTCTTCATCCATGGAGATAGTAGCTCCATGATAATGGCAATCACTTTTGTCCATCATTTAAATTCCAATATACTGGTTCTTTTGCAACTGTCTTCAAACAATGTCTCATTTATCCTTAAAATAAAAAATTTCGACTAAACTCTAACATTCCCTCAGTTTATCATCTTATATTTCTTCTCCTTTTCACAGTAAACCCTTAGGGAAAACAACAACTATTTACACTCATTTCCTACATTGTTTCTTCTCCCACTTTCTTTCCAATCTAGCTTCTGTTCTCATTACTTAACTTATGCATATATGTTGTTTTTCTCATAGAATCTGTAAGCTCCTTGTGGGCAAATATTGTTTCATTGTTTTGGGCAATATCTAGCAAATAATATTCATTTAATAAACATTTACTGATTAATTGACTTCTTGATAAAACTCTTTTTTAAACTCCCACTTGATAATAGTCATCAAAAGGTCACTGAACAAAAATCTCACTTTCTATAGGAAGCCTTCTGTTGATTACTTCTAATTTATCCTGAATATAGCTCGCTTGTAATATCATTGTCTGCATGTGCTCTCCTCCATTAGATAGTGAGCTCTTTAAGAACAGGAACTGTCTTTGACCTTATTTCATATCCTCAGTGCTTAGCACAGCTCCTGGCATATAGTAAGTTTTCCCTACTGTCTTCAAACAAGCCTGTCTCTTTTATCCTTAAAATAATAAAATTTGACTAAACACCTATAACTATCATCCTGTATTTCTCCTCCTTCTCATAGCAAACCTCTAGGGGGAAAAACACCATCTATACTCATTTCCATACATTGCTGTACATCAGTTGCGTCTGACTCTTTATGAGCTGGACATGATTGAAATAATTGGGAATTTTTTTTGGAAGACACTGGAGTGGTTTGCTATTTCCTTCTCCAGCTCATTGACAGATGAGGAAATAAAAACCAACAGGTTTAAGTGATCTGCCCAAAGGCACACAGTGAGTGTCTGAGGTCACATTTGAACTCAGAATCAGAGTCTTCCTGATTTCAGGCCCAGCACTTTAGCTGCTGTATCACCTATTCCTAGGCTAGCTTTATTCATTATACCATGCTGCCTCTTCCATGTGGAGAAATTGCCTATAATTTTCCACCATTCTTCTCTGTAAAATTTTATAATGGAGTTTGTATTCTATACTGATGCAGCCCTTGGTTGCCATAGCTCTCTGTTTGACAAAAAGAACAAATGTTTACCTGACTAAAGCTTTTTTCAGGTTTGGATTCTTCCTTCTTTTCTCCTTTCCTTCCTCACTCCCTTCCTCCATCCCCCTTATTTCCTCCCTCCTTCTCTCCCTTCCTTCCTCTCTTCCTTTTTTCTTTCCTTCCCTCTTTCTTTCTTTTCTTCTCTCCTTCCTTTCCTCCTTCCTTCCCTTCTGTCCCTTTCTTTCCTTCCCTCCTTCCTTTCTTCCTTCCTTCCCTTCTGCCCCTTTTTTTCCCTCCTTCCTTCCTTTTCTCCTTCCTTCTTTCCCTCCCTCCTATGGAAAAGAGAGAAACTGAAACCCAGACAAAGGAAAAAAGCTTTCCAGTATCAAATAGATAGTAAGTAACAGTGGCCAGAATTTAATACAATGCTTCTGAATCTAACAGGACAACTGGGTGGCACACTGGATAGATTATAGCACTTGGAATCAGGAAAATTTATTTTCATGAATTCAAATCTAATCTCAGATACTTACTAACTGTGTGATCCTGGGCAAGTCACTCAACCCTGTTTGATTCTGCTTCTCATCTGTAAAACAAACCAAAGAAGAAAATGGCAAAACACTCCAGTATCTTTACAAAGAACCCCTCACCACCACCACCAAATGGGATCACAGAATTGAACATGACATGACAACAACCTTCATGGTCTTTCCACTATACTATTATGTATCTGTGTTTGTGCCTAAATTTTATACTAGCCTGGAAGCTACATTAGGACAAGAAGCTTTAAAAAAAAAAAACCTAAAGAAGTCCTTAATCTGTGGTCTATGGTTTTTCTAGTGTTTTGAAACTGTTCTGTAATATAATTCATATCCTTTGTAATTCTGTGTTTTATTTTATGAATTTAAAAACATTAATCTGAGAAGGATTTACAGACATACACACTATAAGCTTTATCAGACTGCTAAATTTATCAATTATCAGATTGCTAAAGTGGTTCATAACACCAAAAAAATAAACTAAGGACCTTGAAAACTCCCAATTTGGAACTATGCCCAAAAGGTTATAAAATTGTGCATACCTTTTGATCTAACGGTCTCACTAACCCACATGTGCAAAAATGTTTGCTGCAGATCTTTTTATAGAGGCAGGGAAATGGAAATTGAGTGCATGCCCATCAAATGGAGAATGGCTGAATGATTTATGTTATATGAATGTAATAGAATATTATTGTTCTATAAGAAATGACGAGTAAGCTAATTTCAGAAAACATATGAAAAGTTTTTCAGAAAACATATATTTCAGAAGACTTATATAAACTGATAATGAGTGAAGTGTGCAGAACCAAAAGAACATTATGCACAGTAAGAAAAAGAATGTGTGATGATCAGCTGTGATGGACTTGGTTCTTCTCAACAATGAGATGATTCAAGGCAATTCTAAGAGACTTAAGATGGAAAAAGCCAATTGCATCTAGAGAGAGAACTATGGGGACTGACTATAGATTGAAGCATAGTACTTGCATTTTTTTTTGTTTGTTTTTTTCTTTCATTTTTTTTTCTTTTTGGTCTGATTTTTCTTGTACAACATGACAAATATGGAAATATACTTTAAAAATTGAATATATTTAACTTATCACATTACTGGCTATCTTGGGGAGAGGTAAGGGAAGGACAGAGAAAAATTTGGAACATAAAACCTTACAAAAATAAATGTTGAAAACTATCTTAACTATGTTTAGAAAATAGAATATTATTGAAATTTTTAAAAATAAAGACAAAAAATGGGGTCACAAAAGTTGAACATGACACAACAACAATAATAATCTGAATCTAACTTCTGTACTCTTTCCACTACACTATTATGATTATCTGTGTTTGTGCCCCAGCTCTATACTAGCCTGGAAGCTACATGAGGGCAAGAACCTTTTTTTTCCCCATCTAAAAAAGGGATTCTTAACCAATAGTCTGTGATTTTTCTAAAATTTTGATAACTGTATTATAACATAATTCATATATTTTATAATCCTGTGTTTTATTTTATACATTTAAAAACATGATTCTGAGAAGTGTTTATATACACACATATACATAAATTTTATTAGACTGCCAAATTTATCCATTATCATATTGCCAATAGGGTCCAAGACATAAAAAATAGATTAAGAACCTCTAAAACTCTTTATCCCAATATCTAAAATAAGATGCTGCATTCAGTAGATGCCTATTAAGTGATCACTGAATAAACTTGGTAGTGGAGACCAGTCATTTCCTAAAAAAGGTGAATGGGCTGGAGATGAGGCGGTTCAATCCCTCCCCCCATTTTTCCTAAAATATTCTTTCCCTCCTTAATTTTTCCTAAAATATCTAGGTCTCTCCTTTGTTCCTATCACTTCCTGACATTGTCTGTGTCTATGACTTATCTCTCCATATGGCCAATTTCTTGAGATGAGGGATGACATTCCTTTTTAATCTTCATATCCTCAAAAGATTATGGCAGCTTGAAGCAAGTAAGACCTTTGCTCAAGCCTTGCTTCTGAACCTGTAGTGGCTGTGTGATTATGAGAAGGTCCATCAATTCTCTAAGCCTACAAAGTTCAGGGAAGGTGTTTTAGTAAATTAATACATTAGAAAAAGAATCTTCTCACTTGGGAGTTCTCTATCCCAATACACTAAGAGTTCTAGTCCCTATAGTCAGTCTCAGACAAAAGGGCTTGCAAATAGGAGGCACTGAGAAGCATTTCTCTATATATTTGTTCGAGAGAGGCAGAGTAGCATTATAGACAATTTTTGTCTATTTATTGTCTATATATATATGTCTCTATATTGTCAATTTAGCCAAGATTTGTGATTTGATCCTGCCTCTAGATACCAATGGCTTCACCAGAACCTCATTTCTTAAACTAGTTTCTCTTGTTGTTTAGTCATATCCTACTTTTCATGACACCATATGGGTTTCTTTTGGCAGAGATCTTGAAGTGGTTTGCCATTTCCTTCTCCAAATCACTTTACAGATGAGGAAACTGAGACAAACATGGTTAAGGGATTTGCTCAGGTTCACAAAGCTAGTAAGCATCTAAAGCTAGATTTTAATTCAGAAAGAGGGATCTTCCTGATTTCAGGTCTAGTGCTCTATCTGCCAGACCACCCAGCTATTCATTCACTACTCTTAGTTGCAGCAATCTTAGCAAACTCCACTGGGATTCATAATTTAGACAGGAGAAACTTTGAGATATAGTTTGGCAAAGTGGATAAAGAGCTGACTTCTAGGCCAAGGAGACCTGGATTCAAATTCTGTCTCTGACACATATTGATTGGAAAACTTCTTAAACAGTTTCTAAAACTAATAAGACTATTAGTCTTAGAGAGCAAGCTACCTGCATAGACAGTTCTCTCAAGTAGGAATTCTCTAATCCAGTCCTAATTCTTATCCTCAACACCAGGCAAAAGGCCTTGTAAATAGAAGTAAGTGTATAAAAATAGAAATAAGTGTATTTTTGTTCTTCCCCAGGCTGTTTCTTTCCTAATTGACCTGAAGGCCTATTTGTTGGTGCTGAAAAAATACATTAAAATGACCATAGCTCTCTGAATCAGCCTATATAAACTTTCTTGTGGAGAAGAAGGTACATAGAATGGTAGTCAATAGATAATTGAAATTCACCACTTAGAGAAAAGAAAGGCCCTCTCTGAGTACCTCCACATTCTGGCTTTCCAGCCTGGGAGATAGGGGCAGTAACCTTGCCAGGTTAATTACTCAAGGCAGAAAGAAATAAAAAGAGTTTTTTAATCTAACCATTTTATGTTGAATTTTTTTTCCAGAACTAAAATGCCTGATTAAAATGGAGATGATTATAGGTTTTATAATTTCCTGATTGCTGTCTGTCAGGGTGCTTGGAACCCATTTAGATAGGGCATGTGATGTGATGGAGGACCATGACTTGCAATTTGCATGGACACAAGCAGGCACGTGCATTGTAAAATTTACCCTTTTAGTGAGGAGATGTGCCACCAAAGTGAGATGTTTCTTATTATTTGCAGGGACACACACGCATAAAAGAGAAAAAAAAAAAAAAAAAAAAAAAGAAGACGTAATCTCATTTCTCTCTCTACTTATAATAGAAAAAGAATTTTTTGGTGGTTGCTGTTCATGTTTTAAAATCACACCACTGAAAGCCAGTAACTTGTGACCCTGAATCCATGCTGAGATAACAGAACATCTGAATCATTATGTCTCCATTTCTCCTTTTACTAGTTGTCACCAATCACCTCCCCCAGAGTACTCTTCTGAACCCACAATCTTGAAATGAATTCCTTCTCTGTTCAGATCCTAAAAAACTCCAAGAAACTTGGTTACTCTTCCTGCCCAGAGCACGTACCAGTGCTGAACACATTGATTTTGTGACAATAAGATTTTTTTAATGCTCTTGCATTAACAAATCAAAAGCTTTGGTGTCTGTTGAGAAAGATCATCCTTTCAAAGGTTGCAACAGGCCCCCCCAAATCCTTGACCTCCATGTCTTGCCTACTGACAAAGTCTCTCATTGACCTCTCATACGGGAACAGATGAAATATATTGGCTCTATCATATACAGGACTAAATTCTCTGTCCTAAAGAACGTTTAAAAGGGGGTGGGTGATGGGGAATGACAAAGGAAATGAATAGCCATCTAGCATCCATAATGTCATGGAACAGGACCAAGGCATTAAGAGAAGTGATTATTTTTCTATGGTATTAATAATCAACTATAATATTAGGATTGAGGTTTTTTCTATTTCCTTATTCAGGGACCAGTCCCTGTAGTCTAGTCTTTCAATTTCTAAAGGACATTGCTGATAGATGAAATTTCCTAAATCCTCTGAATACATTCTATGGGATCTTATGTGGGCTCCTACCCAGTTAAAGGATCTTATTCTCTTTAGAGTATAAACAGAATCTAATCGAGGCTTAAATTCTTGTTTTGTCATTGTACTTCTCCATTAGGATTTAAGATAATTCAGTTTGTGAAGGAGATAAACAATTGGAGTAATCTTAGTAGAGATGGATTCCTTTGTCCAGATTGCTAGAGATGTCTGAATTTCATTAACAAGCCATTTTGTCAACATAATATTTTTCTGATGCTTTATTTTTTCACAGTATTTTTTCCCCCAATTATATATTGACAAATTTTTGCACTCATTTTCCCAAGAATTTGAGTTTCAATTTTTCCTCCCTTCCCTTCCCTCTTCTGAAAATGGTAGGCAATTTGATATGTTATGCATTTGCTATCATGTAAAACATTTCCATATTAGTGACAGTTGTGAAAGAAGAAACATCAAAAACAATGAAAAAGAATAAAGTGAAGAAAAAGAAACATGTTTCAATTTGCATTCAGAGATTATCAGTTCTTTATCTGGATATGGAAAGCACTTTCCTTCACAAATCCATTGTCCTTATATTGGATCATTGTGTTGCTGAGAAGAGTTGAGTCATTCATAATTGGTCAACTCATTATTGCTGAACCTGTGTACAATGTTTTCCTGGTTCTGTTCATTTCATTCAGCATCGATTCGAAAAAGACTTTTCAGGTTTTTCTGAGATCAGTTGGTTCATCATTTCTTATTGCATATATATATTCACATGCCACAGCTTATTCAGTCAATCCCCAATTGATAGGTATCCCCTCAGCCACAAAAAGGGGCTGCTATAAATATTTTTATACACATTTTATACATTTTGTGCATTTTGTACATGTAGGTTCCCCTTTGTTATCATCTCTTTGGGATACATTACTAGGAATGACATGGCTGGATCAAAAGATATGCATGGTTTGGTTGCTCTTTGGACATAGTTCCAAATTGCTCTCCAAAATGGTCAGATCAGTTCACAACTCCATCAACAGTGAATGTGTCCCAAATTTTTCACATCTTCTCCAATATTTATCATTTTTATTTTTTGTCATATTAGTCAATATGATAGATATGAAACAACCTCAGAGTTGTTTTAATTTGTATTTCTCTAATCAAAAGTAATTTAAAGCATTTTTTCATATGCCTACAGGTAGTTTTTATTTCTTCACCTGAAAAACTGTCTGTTCATATCTTTTGACCATTTATCAATTGGAGAATGACATCTTATAAATTTGACTCTGTTCTCTATTTTTATTTGAGAAATGAGATCTTAATGAGAGATGCTTGTTGAAAAAATAGTTTCTGTTTTCTGCTTTCTTTCTAATTGTTGCATTGGTTTTGTTTGTATAAAAGCTTTTTACTTTAATAAAATTATTTTACATTTTGTAAATCTCTTGTTTGGTCATGAACCTGTAATTAACAACTTCTCCTTTAAGAATTCAGAAGCTATACTATTTGGTACATAAATTTTTAGTATTGATTCTGCTTCATTGTCATGGTATCTTTTAGCAAAATGAAGTTTTTTTCTTGTCTCTTTTAATTGGGTCTTTTTTTTTTTTATTTTAGCTTTTACCTTGTTTAAGATCAAGATTGCTATCCCTACTTATTTTACTTCAGCTGAAACATAATAGTTTCCGCTCCAGCCCCTCTACTTTGTGTGTTTCTCTGTGCTTCAAATGTGTTTCTTGTAAACAATATAGTGTAGAATTCTGGTTTTTGATCCCCTTTGCCACCTGCTTCCATTTTATGGGAGAGTTCATCCCATTCACATTCACAATTATGATTACTACCTGTGCATTTCTCTCCATCCAATTCTTCTTCCTGTTTGTCCTCTTCCTTCTTTCCCTCTTCATCAGTGTTTTGCTTCTGTCTGCCACCTCCTCTTATCTACCCACCCTTCTGTCAGTTCCCACCCTTCTCCTTTATTTAATCTCCTTTCCCTCCTACTTCCCTTTTGGGTAAGATAAACTTTTATATTCAACTGATTGTGTATATTATTCCATCTTTGAACTGATACTTTGGGACCTGATGAGAGTAAAATTCAAGAGATACCCATCACCCACTCTTGCACAATCCCCTCCACTGCAATATGTCTTTAATGCTTCTTTGTGTGAAATAATTTACCCCATTCTATCTCTCCCTTCCTTCTTCACCTATTGTACTCCTCTTTCCCATTCTAAGGGATGTCTTCTGTCATTCCATCAAATTCATCTTATAGTCATACCTGCTACTATATTCTTTATTCCTTCTAGCTATATGATTAGTATTCAATTTTTAAGTCATCTTCCCATGTAGTGATGCAAATAGAGAGTTTAGCTCTATTGAATTTTTATGTTTTCTTTTTCCTTTTTACTTGTTTATTTGTTCCTTGGGTCTTGATATTGGAAATCAGATTTTTGGTTTAATTCTTTTCCTTCTGAAAGTTTGAAATCCTTCTGTTTCATTAAATGACCATTCCACCCCCACCCCATTTTGATGAATTTGCTTAACTTTGCCAAGTAAATGATTCTTGGTGGTAGTCCTGGTTTCTTTGCCTTCTGGAATATCATGTTCTATGACCTCCAGTCCTTTACTGCTACAACTGCCAAGTCCTATGTAATCCTGATTATAGTTCCCCAATAATTGAATTGTTTTTTCTGGCCAATTGTAGTATTTTTTCCTTGACCTAATAGTTCTGAAATTTTGCTATAATGTTTCCTGAGTTTTTATTTTGGGATCTCTTTCCCAAGGTGATCAGTGAATTTTTTCAATGCCTATTTTGCCCTGTAGTTCTAGGAAATCAAGACAGTTGGCCTTAATAATTCCTTGAAAAATGCTGTCCAGGAGTCCTTTGGAGTATGGCTTTCAAATGGTCCATTGATCTTGGTATTATCTCTCCTGAATTTATTGTCTAGGTCAGTTGTTTTTCCAGTGAGGTATTTAACATTTTATTCCATTTTTCACCTTTTTGAATTTGTTTGATTGATTCTTGATGTATCATTAGCTTCCCCTTGCCCAATTTTAGCTTGCAACAAGTTGTTTTTCTCAATTACTTTTTGTACTTTTTCCCCCAATTTGGTCAAATGTACTCTTTAAGCAGTTGTTTTCCTCAGTGGATTTTTGTATTTTCTTTTCCATTTAACCAATTCTATCTTTTAAGCAATTGTTTTCCTTTATCAAGCTGTTGACTTTTTTCATAATTCTCTTGCTTCACTCTCATTTCTTTTCTGTTTTAGATCTACTTCTCATATGCTTTTAAGCTTTTAAAAGTTCTTCTATGAATTCATTCTATGCTTGAGACCATTTCTCAATTTTCTCATTTTTGTTTGGGGTTTTGCCCATAGGTATTTTGACATTATTGTCCTTTTCTAAGTTTATATCTTGATCTTCCCTGTCATCATGATAACTTTCTATGGCCAAATTCTTTTTTTGCTATTGTTTTTTGCTCATCTTTTTGGCCTTCTTTCTTTCTTTTAAATTTGAGCACTGCTCCTACAGTGAAAGGAGTACTATCTCACATTTCTTGTACCAGAGACTGAAGGTGCTGGCTATTTATCTGATGCTGCACTGATATTACCTAAAGCCCATTGGAGACTATCATTTATTGATGGGAGTTGTGCATGGACAAGGTTCTGAAAGTCATAGGGGTCTGTAGCTTACCTGGCACTGAGTCAGGTCCTAGTGGTGGTAGCTGGTATGCACTGAGACCACCGTGTATTTCTACATTTCTCAGGACTACACTGAAGCACTTGGTAATTTGGTTGCTGGAGGCTGACTGGGGGTTATATTGAATCAAGTGGAGGTCTGGCCACTGGAGGTTGCCTGTTTGCCTGAGGTTCTCCTGAAGCATGAGGAAGTGGTGCAGTTTTGGCAGCTGCCTGTTTTCTTAGGCTCCCATTGTATTGACATTTACCTGTTTGCTCAGGACAACACTGAAACACATGGAATCTGGCCACTTCTTGCTCTACCATCTTGATTCCTGGAAGTCCTCTCTCTCAAGATGATTGTTCATGAAATTGTGAATGGACAACTTGCTATTCCTTTTAAGTTATTATGTATATGACTACTTTATTATATATTTAATGAACAAGTAGAGGGAGTGAGGTGAGGGCAAAATCCAAATGACAATCTTCTGATTCTAAATGAAGTGATTTTTTTCCCCATATCATTCTGTCCTCTTTTATCTAAATACTATGATACTGGGATTTCGAACAAAAATATTGAAAATCAGCCAATGTGGGAAATCTTGGGCAAAGATTTACCCAGACTAAGCTCTAATTAAAGACAGTAAAAGAAATTCTGAGTTTAGTCAAATGGGTGGATTCCTGCTCATTTTCTTTACTCTGACAAGTCTGGGAAAATGTGGATTGTTCCTTTTGTCAGACAAGTGATATGGAAATTCATAAGTCCCTTGGACCAAGATTTGGATGGCTCATTATAACATAGCCCATCTTTCGTTATAATATTCATTTTTACCATTATTTGTTAATCAATTCAAGTTGGTTACCACCCTGAGGAATACCTGGACTTTTGAGGGCATATAAAATGTGAGCCCCCCATCATGAGGTATCTTTGGCATTTTAGAATGATACTGAATTCTTTTATTGGTAACATGTTAAGCTTAATAAAGTGATTAAATTACACAGAAATTACATATCTTACATTTTTTAAACATCAGAAAACAAATCCCACTTCTAACCCTCGTAATCTCTGTGACCATAGGTGAAATCACTTTGCCACTCTAAGCCTCAAGCAACAATAAATTTACACAAGAGTTGAAATCTATGCAAGGAAATAGCTTCTCTAGACAATAGAATCGCAAATTCTTGAGAAACTGATGTGTACTCCTTCTACCAACAAAGATCAAAGTCCCTAAATGTTTTAGTAGACAATTTTCATGAGTTAATCTAAATATTTAGAAATGGCATTGCTATAAACATAAAAGACTTTAATCATATTTTAAGAACTATCCTGTTCTATCCTATTCCTGAAGTTATAAATTGCCTTCTGCTTTCAAAGTGTTATCTTTAAAAATCAAAGGTATGTTTTTATCTAATCTTCAACTCAGAATGAATAAAAGTTATTAATTTCCTTTTTGTTTATTTTGGGGAATCAAGTTTTCTACTGTTAACAAAATCCAAATAACACTAGACTGTGATACCTGTACTCCCTCTAACAATCTCCTTAAATATTTTTCAGGCTAATCTTGAAAGCTCAAGAGGGGCCTTTTTCCATTCCATTGATAAGACCAACTATAATTGGCCAGAATCATGGCAGCTCTAGTTTTGCTAAATGCCTTTTTGGGACCATTCTACTATCAGAAACTCCCTTTTGTATTCATTGTCCTTTTCCTACCCGGTCATTGTAACACAACTTATACCAAAAGTTTTCAGGCAAGGTGAACTCAGAACATCTAGATAGCATAGTGAATAGAGCATTGGGCCTCAAGTCAAAAAGATTTGCATGCAAATTGGTCTTAAATACTTACTAGCAATGTGATCCTGGGCTAGTCTCTTAACTATATTTGCTCACTTCCTTCATTTGCAAAATGTCTGGAGAGGGACATGGCAAATCACGCCAGTAACTTTGCCAAGAAAATCCCAATGGTGTCATGAAAATTTGGACATAACTAAAAAAACTCATCAGCAATAAACAACTCAAGACGGTCCAATGGTTTAGACTGATATTGGAACTCTGTAAAACATTCATGAATCAACTGAAATTCAATAAAAATGAATTTACCTTACAAGGAAAGATTTCAAAAGTATACACTTATGGATTAGAATGGATATAGTTCTCTACCCTCTGCTTTGCCATGGTAACAGTACCCAAAGCAAGTAAATATGTCAAGCTTAAGCAGTTCTAAATCCCTACAAGTAAAACTCAGATGATCAGAAATTCTGTCCTGTTCTCCCAGGACAATCAAGTTCTAAGACTAGCCTCTTTTCCTCCTCAAAGAGAAAACATCCTAGCCCATGCAAAACAGTCTGAACTTACTATTCTGAGTAATAGTTTTATTCTATATATTCTACATATGTATATCATATGTATATTCCATAATACATATTCCACATATATTTTTATTTTGTATATATTTCATATATATGTGTGTATATATATATAAACAATAACAATACATAATGTAGTGATACAATGAACTTGCTGGATTTATAGTCAGAGAATCTTAGTTAAATCTTAGTTTAAAACTTACATGACATATGTTTAACCTATATTGGATTACTTGCTGTCTAAAGAAGGGGGGTCAGGACAAGGGAGGGAGAAAAATTTGGAACATGAGGTTTCGCAAGGGTGAATGTTGAAAGCTATTTTTGCATGTACTTTGAAAATAAAAAGCTATTATCAAAGGGAAAAAAATAAAGGATAGATCAGTCTAGGAAATCTACAAAAGAAAATAATATAGGATATTGTAGAGGGCCACAGATAGTGGGGGGAGCTCTGGGTGAGGTATAGGACCCTTCAGCCCGGAGGGAACCTGCTGACAATGTCTGGTTCGGCTTCCCATCTCCCCTAAGGATTCTCAGCCTTCCTGAGAAGTCGGGGGCAGTGACAACCTGTGTGGAGACTGAAGCAGAGTAATACCAAGTGGAAAAGTGGTACCAGGTAGAAGAATGATACCAGCTAGCAAACTACATACAATAACAAGTTGTTCATGAGGTCCCACATGTGCAGTATATATTTAGCACATGCCCAGTGTTGTTTTGGTTGCATAAGGATATATGAGGGTGAAAGAATTAGGAATAAATGGACTCCATATTTTCCTCATCCTCAGGAGTCCTGCCTCATCACTTCTCCACTAAGATGGTATGTTTTAATTATCCCAGCATAAGGACTGTAGAAAGCAGGACACAACAGGATATATGTTCATTATGTATAGGGAATGGTTTACTATATCTCTGTAAGAAAAAAAATATTGAAATAATGCTAAAAAAGAATGTTGAAAACTATGTAATATTGGAAAAATATATATTTTTTTAAATTTTTGGTTTCCTTATCTGTAAGATGAAGGAGTTAGATTAGATAACCTCCAAGGTACTTTTCAGCTTTCAATATATGATCTCATGAACTCATATTTAGTTCTATAAAGTTTACAAATAGTTTTTCTGAATTGTTAGTATAGCTGTTATTATACCCATTGTATGGATATAAAAAGTGAGGTTTAAGAGACTTGCCTAACAGTAATTCAATGCTTAAGAAATGTCTCCTAGTTCAGTGTTCTTCCTCCCTCTACTTAATAGTATTTTATTTTTTTCCAATTACTTGTAAAGATAGTTTTCAACATTCATTTTTGTAAGATTTTGAGTTCCAAATTTTTCTCCCTCTTTCCTTTCCATTCCTCCTCCTCAACAACAACAAAGAAACTGATATGTTATACATGCATTTATTTTAAACATATTTCCATATTGGTTATACTGTGAAAGAAAAATTAGAACAAATAGGGAAAAAAAAAACACAAAAAGAGGGTGGGGAATGAAAATAGTATGCTTTGATCTGCATTCTGTTTTCGTAGTTCTTTTTCTCACTATGGATGACATTTTCATTACAAATCTATTGGAATTATCTTGGATTGCTGTATTGCTGAGAAGAGCTAAGTCTTTCATAGTTCATAATTACAAAATCTTGATATTATTATGTACAATGTTCTCCTAGTTCTGCTCACTTCATTAAACATCAATTCATGTAAGTCTTTCCAGGGTTTTTCTGAAATCAGCCCCTTCATCATTTCTTATAGAATAATAGTAGTCCATTACATTCATATACCACAGTTCATTCAGCCATTCCCCAACTGATAGGCATCCCCTTAATTTCCAATATTTTGCCACCCAAAAAGAGCTGCTATAAATTTTTTTGTGCATGTAGGCCCTTTCCCCTTTTTTTATGATCTCTTTGGGATGCAGATCCAGGAGTGATATTGCTGAATCAAAGAGTATGCAGAATTTGGTAGCTCTTTGGACATAATTATAAATAGCTCTCCAAAATAGCTGGATCAGTTTACATTCCACCAACAGTGCATTAGCATCTCAGTTTTTCCATATTCCCTCCAACATTTATCATTATCTTTTCTTGTCATTTTAGGCAATCTTAGAGGTATGAAGTAATACCTCAGAGTTGTTTTAATTTGCTTTTTTCTGATGAAAAGTGATTTAGAGCATTTTTCATATGAATATAAATAGCTTTTATTTCTTCATCTGAAAATGATTTGCCTATTTGAACTGGATGAAAATCAAACTACCTTCACTCAGATCATCTCCCTCATAAGTGATCTTCCACTTATCTTGCCTGCAACGAGGTCTTCATATCACTTGCAGGTCATTTCCAAATGATGTTCTGGGCATGCCTTTTCTCCTTCCATCTCTTTTATGTGTTGTTTCCCCCTGTTACAATGTAAGGAGGTCAGAGACCATCTTGTTTCTTTTTTGGTACATCTTGTTTCTTTATAGTTATTAATACAGTGTCTGTCACATAATAAGTGCTTAATAAATGCTTTTTTTCATTCAAAAAATTGGCCATTCATATCCTTTGATCATTTATCAATTGAGAAATGCCAAGTCCAATGTTCTTGAAGCTACTTCAAGAGCAGAGTTTAAAAAATGCTAATTTCTGGATATTTTTGTTTAATTCATTGCTAACCCATATCCACAGACCTGAATATATTTCCTCTTATTTTTTTTAATATTTTATTTTTCCTCAGTTATATATATATAATTTTAACATTCATTTTTAAAACTTTGAGTTCCAAATTCTCTCCCTTCCCATTCCCCATTGAGAAGAAAAGTAATTCAATATAAGTTATACTTGTGTGGTCATGTAGTCATGCAAAACATTTCTATAATTGTAGAAGAAAACATGGACCAAAAAGCAAAAACAAAACCTCAAGAAAAATAAAGAAAGTGAAAAAAGTATGCTTCAATCTGTATTCAGACACTACCAATTCTTTCTCTGGGGATAGATAGCATTTTACAAAGTATGCTTCAATCTGTATTCAGACACTACCAATTCTTTCTCTGGGGATAGATAGCATTTTTCATAAGTCCCTCAGAGTTGTCTTAGATCATTGTATTGCTGAGTATAACTCATTCACAACTGATCATCTTAAAATATTGCTGTTACTATTTGCATAGTACATTTCACTTTGCATCACACCATGCAAGTTTTTTTCAGATTTTTTGAGAGCATCCTGTTCATTATTTTTTATAACACAATAATATTCCATCATAAGCACATGCGACAACTTGTTCAGCCATTTCCCAATTGCTGAGCATTCACTCAATTTCCAATTCTTGGTTGTCAGAAAAGAACTGCCACAAAAATATCTGTACATATAGGTCCTTTTCCTTTTTGGAGTTTTTTCAACACTTTTAGGATACAGATCTAGTAGTGGTATTTCTAGGTGAAAGGATATGCATGATTGTAGAGCCCTTCAGGCATTGTTCCAAATTGTCCTACAGAATGGTAAATCAGTTTCCAGCTCTACCAACAGTGCATTAATGTCTCATTGTTTTCCACATCCCCTAAAACATTTGTCATTTTCTTTTTCTGTCCTATTAGCCAATCTAATAAATATGAGGTTAGTACCTCAGAATAGTTTTAATTTGTAATTCTCCAATTAATAGTGAAAGAATTTTTTTTCATATGGCTTATAGATAGCTTTGATTTCTTTATCTGAAAACTGTTCATATCTTTTGATCACTTATCAATTGGGGATGTTATTCCCTGAACAAAAAATTTATAGCCACCCCCTCTTACATGTAATTAGGACTGGGAGAATTGAGTAAGGAAAATCCTTGAAGCTCTGACCATCTTCACATTCATTCCATCATGACACAATGAAGGATAGAAAAGAAAAACAATGTCTAAGTGCCCACCACTCTGACTCCATCCTTGTCCAAAACTGCTCTTGAAATTGAATTTTGCTATCTCGCCTCCTATCTAAAAGCTTATGTAATATCTTCTATCTATCCAAGAATGGTCCTCTTCTCTTGTCTGATAGAACCTGAGCCACAATCCAGAGCTGTAAACAACAAATTAAGTCTTCTCTCCCTGCTCTCTGAAGTAAAGATCACAGCAGCAAAATGTTAAACTAATTGTCTTCTTGGCTTCTGTATCCTGCTGGCAAACTCTAGTTAGCTAAAACCCTATATAAGTTCCCTGCCTCAGTTCCTCAGTGCTGAATGCTTTGGATGTGAGTCCCATTTGATTAGCTAGTCTAAACTTTCCACATTAAAGATTAAAAACCAATCTCTGTCTTGTCTCAGTTTCTCTGGTATTACAGGGAATGGCTCTTATTTTTATAAATTTGACTCAGTTCTCTATGTTTGAGATACAAAACTTTCATCAGAGAAACTTGCTTCAAATTTCCTTTCAGTTATGATTGCTAACTGTATTTCCTTCCATTCTATTTCCCCCCATTTATTCTATTCTCTCTCTCCTTTCCCTCTGTCCCTTCTTAAAAGTATTTTGCTTCTGATTCCTTCTTTCCCCAATTTCCCCTGCCTTCTATCATCCCCCTTTCTCTTATCCCCTTCCCCTCCTCCTTTCCTGCATGGATTTCTGTACTCAAATGAATGTGTATGTTATTCCATCTTTGAGCCATTTCTGAAGAAAATAAAGTTCAATCACTCCTTCTCATTGCCCTCCTACTCCTCTCCAATGTAAAAGCTTTTTCTTGCCTTTTTTACATGAGATAATTTATCCCATTCCACCTCTTCCTTTTCCTTTCTCCAAGTACATTCCTCTCTGAGCATATTTCTAAGATCACCAATTCAATAGAAGTAAAATCCTGAAAAGTTTGCTTCTTGAAACTATGGAGCAGTTTTACTCCCCAAGACTGTTTTTTCCTTGCAGTTGGCTAGTAGGATGTGACTACAATTCTTATTCTGATGCTTCAGTCACCCTGCTGATACCTGTAATTGCCTTGTTCACCAGACTTGGGTCCTGGGGTCTATTCAAGACAAAGGTTGTTTTTTGTAATCTAAAAAACAACCAAATAGGAACATAGAGTTATAGCATTGGAAAGGGTTGTAAAGATTATCTACCCCAACCCTTACAGAAAGACTCAGAAAGTAGTGTTCACCTCCCAATGAAAGAATTACCACTTGAATCTAGGACTTCACTCCTAGATCTTTGTACTTTCTTTCTTTTAGAAGTAAATCTTTTAGTAACGTTATCTTTTTTAAAAAAAACTTCTATCTTTTTCCCATGACTTTCCCTTTCCCTTACAAAATAGAAAACTTTCTTATAAAAAAGAAGCACAATTAAGCAAAACAAATAAATATATTGTCCATGTCTGGCAATATATGTCCTGTTTTCTTATTTTGTTAATATTTTTATTCTTAGCTTAAACACTAAAAAAAGAGCATTTCTGTATATGCAACAGAACACAAAAAAAGATTCTCAATTAAATATTTACTTTTTAAAAAATCTAACAAGTTCTATACATCAGTTTCAAAACTGTCTTATTTACTTGTACTTCCTTCCAACTTCCCTCTGTTCACTTTAGTGCATTTTTATTTGAATGTTTTTCTTTTTCTTGACATTACCATGCCAACTCTCCTATGCTACTTTCCCCTGTCTCCCTTTTCCCCCACTGCCATTGAAAACTGGTGGGAAAGTAAAGAAAAGAATATGAATATATATATATACATATAACATATGTAATGTACCCCTTTGGCAATTGAGGAATGGCTGAATAACTATCAGCATATGAATGGAATGGAATGTTATCATGCCATAAGAAATGACATTTGATGATTTCAGATAATCTGGACAGTATGAAATGAGTGAAGTGGGAAGAATCGGGAAGGACAGCAATATTGTAAAGAAAGACAACTTTGAAAGGCTTAAGAACTCTGTTCAGTGCACATCTAGCTATTTTTCTAGAGGACCTATGTGGAAGCACCCCTTCCTAGAGGGATAATGGGCACAAGTAAAGAAAAATATTCACTTATTTCTGATGTGGCCATTTTGTGAATTTGTTTTGTTTGAATGTTTATATATTGCAAGACTTTTCTTTGATTTAGTCTTCTTCCAACTTGAATTCCTGAATCGGGATTTGTACCAGGGTCCATCTCTTTACCAGCTGTGCTTTGGGGTGGGGTTTTGGGGTCAGCTTGATTTTGCTTAGGCTAACTTGAATTTCTACATTGATCTCCACCTACCAGAGTTAAGGTCCCCTGGATTACAGAGGTTCAGAATGTTAGCTCTTCTCAGTCCTGTTTGTCATCTCAAGACGAGAATATTTGGGACTTTAGGGTGCCTGGGCCTGAGCTGTTCAGCTCAGAGCACTGCTGATCCGTGCTGAGTCATTTAATGGACATGGTTGATGTTTCCTAGCTTCCAAGATCCACACCCCTGAACCCTCCTGTCTTACTACCTCAGGACAGATTGCAGGTGTCCTGGAAGTTTTGGGTGAGTTGCTTAACAGGAGGGGTGCCCTTAGGCTGCTCTCTTAAGCAGTTTTGGAGTAGAAGAAATCATTTAATGTACTTTCCAATTGGATTTCTTGGTCATTATTCAATTACTATGAAATTAAATTGGAGTTTGGTTGTCTGCTATCTTAACAGGAGATTCAGGTCCCTTCTAAGGTCCACTCCATATTCCCTGCTGCCCATTGGACATATATACAAGATGATCTTAAACTCAACATTTCCAAAATTAAATTCATCTATTCCCCAAAATTCTTCAGAACTTCCCTATTACTTCTGTGGATACCACTATTCTTCCAGTCCCCCATGTTGACAAGTTTGGGATGATCTTCCATTCTTCACTCTCACCTGACTTACAGTTGACAAGCATCTTTAGCATAGATCCCCTTCTCTCCACTCACCAAGCCACCACCTTAGTTCAGACCTTCATTACCACTTCTCTGAATAACTGCCATAGTCTCTTAATTGGGCTCTCTGCCTCTACTTATTTCTTGGTGACTTAGAAGAAGCTAAGTGATGCAGTGGACAATGCACTAATCCTGGAGGCCCAAATTCAAATCTAATCTCAGATAATACTAGGTGTGTGATTTCAGACAAGTGATTTAAATTCTGTGGTTTTCAGTTTCCTCTATCTTCAGTTTCTATAACTGAGGAATATAATTTCCTTTATTTCGGTTCCTATAACAACAGCTGCTGCCTAGGGTTATTGTGGAGCTCTATTAATATAATGTTTGTAAAATGTTTAATGCAGTGCCTAATACATGGTTGGCACTTAATACATGTTCGTATCCTTCCTTCCTTGGTCTAATCTCTCCACCATTCAGTTGACAAATTGATTTTCCTAAAGTGAAGTTATGATCATGTCACTCTCCTCTACTCAATAAAGTAAACTTTCTTTTAGTTCTAGGATCAAACATAAACTCCTCTAGTTGGTGACAATAGCCCTTTACCCCCTAACCCTGTGCCATTTTTCAAATTTTTCTACCCATTGGTCTTTTCAATACATTCTCCAGTACATTCAGACTATCTTGCTGTTCCTCACACTCAGTACTTTCTCTCATCTTTGTATCTTTGTACTGTTTGTTCCCCCATCCCTGAAATGCTCTTCTTTCTCATCTTTATCTCTCAAGATTCCTGACTCAACCCAAGCTCCATCTTGAGACCTCTCCTTTTTACCAGTTATTAATGTTTTTTCCTCTATATTTGTTCTTTCTGACTTGTACATTCTACATTCATATGTGTGTATGTGTAACTGTATATGTAAAATATATATTGTTTATACATGCAAGCACATATACATATATATGTATTTTTATATGTATACACACATATGTAGATGGAGACAGAGAGATAGAATTTCCCTATTAGAATCTAGGCTTCTGAAACATTGATTGATTGATTCTATATCTGAAGTCTACCATTTGTCTCATAAAAAATGATAAACATGCATTACCCCATGTCATCTGAAGTCTATTACTCAATGCCTTCCCTGATCAGAGTTATAAAGTCTTTCAATCTTGTTTCAATTTTAATTAATGTAGTCATCATCATCAAATGTCCTGGTACCATTTATTTTGCTCTGCTAATGTACCTTTCCATGCACAAGAAAATAACTTGGTAAGACTATGAAGCAAGAAAATGTCTGAAATATCAGGAAACTGCTAAAAGTCAATCTCTAGCTTGTACTTTCCCCATTTCCTCCTAGAGGGAGAATCACAAAAAGCTTCTCAAAGAAGATGCCATTTGAGTCTCAAAATGAGTTAGGTATTCCAAGAGGCAGAGGTGAAAAGGAAGCACATTCCAGGGAGGTCCAATGAGAACTGGAAGATAAAAACGAAGTACATGGGGAACAGTAAGTCAGCCAGATCCATTGGAACCTGAAATATATATGGGGGAAATAAATTATAATTAGCCTGTGAATATTGGTTAGAGTCAGATTGTAATCAGTGCTAAATACCAAAAGGACTTGATGTCAGAAGTTCATGTAAGATATCCTGTAGAAGATAGTACATTCAGTAGACTTCAAGGAAAAGTCTTTATAGACTTTAGAGGCAGAGTGTAGGACAAAGTTCATTCTAAAGCAAATACAAAGTTGGAGGGAGAATGAATGTTGAAATTCTGCAAGAGGAAGCATGCCATTTTGACTGAAATGTCAAATGCAAGAATAAAATGAAATATGGCTAATATGGAAATACGTTTTGCATGACTTCATATATATATTAGATATCATATTGCTTGTCTTTCAGGAAGTGAGGGAAGAACAAGAAGGAAGGAGAGAATTCAGAATTCAAATTTTTAAAAAAGGATGTTAATGAATTGATGTTGATTGAAGTGAATAGAACCAAGAGAACATTTACTCAGTAGCAAGATTATATGATGATCATCTGTGATGGACTTGGCTCTTCCCAGCCATGCAGTGATTCAAGGCAATTCTAAGACACTTGGGATGGAAAATGCCATCCACATTCAGAGAGAAAAATAGAGAGACTAAATGCAGATCAAAGCATGCTATTTTCACCTTTGTTTGTTTGCTTTTCCCCTTTTGATATGATTTTTATCTTAAACATAAAAATATGGAAATATGTTTAAGAGAATTGTATATATCAATTTGCTGTCTTGGGGAGGGGGAAGGTAAGCAAGGGATGGAGAAAAATTTGTAACACAAAGTTTTACAAAAATGAATTTTGAATTATCCTTACATGTAGTTGGAAAAATAAAATAATATTGAAAATCTAAAAAGGAAGTTAAAAGTTGAATGTAATTGGGAAACATTTAACAAAATAAGTAAAAATATTTTTAAAAAAGAATAAAATTAAATAAGCCTAGAAGGTAGGTTTGGAGGTGAATTGTGGAGAGTTTTAAAACACCAAGCTGAGGCATTTTCTTCATAAAAAAAAAAAAATTACCGATATGCTTTGTTTTTACATTATTTACACATTATTCCCATTCCATGAAAGATCTGGTGCACCAAACTAAAACAATTTAATAAAACTAACAAAATAGTGACTTAATCTAAAAGTACATGCAACATTTCTTTTTTTTTTTTAAATAATAGCTTTTTATTTACAAATTATATGCATGGGTAATTTTACAGCATTGACAATTGCCAAACCTTTTGTCCCAATTTTTCCCCTCTTTCCCCCCTCCCCTAGATGGCAGGATGACCAGTAGATGCTAAATATATTAAAGTATGAATTAAATACAAAATAAGTATACATGACCAAACTGTTATTTTGCTGTACAAAAAGAATCGGATTCTGAAATGTTGTACAATTAGCCTGTGAAGGAAATCCAAAATGCGGGCAGGCAAAAATATAGGGATTAGGAAGTCAATGTAATGGTTCTTAGTCATCTCCCAGAGTTCTTCCACTGTAGCTGGTTCAGTTCATTACTGCTCCATTGGAACTGATTTGGTTCATCTCATTGCTGAAAATGGCCAAGTCCACCAGACCTGATATATAGTATCAATTCATATAGTATTATTGTTGAAGTGTATAATGATCTCCTGGCCCTGTTTGTTTCACTCAGCCTCAGTTCATGTAAGTCTCTCCAGGCCTTTCTGAAATCATCCTGCTGGTCATTTCTTACAGAACAATAATATTCCATAATATTCATATACCCCAATTTATTCAGCCATTCTCCAGTTGATGGTCATCTACTCAGTTTCTGGCCACTACAAAGAGGGCTGCCATGAACATTCTTGCACATACAGGTCCCTTTCCCTTATTTAAGATCTCTTTGGGATATAAGCCCAGTAGTAACACTGCTGCATGCAACATTTCACATCTGTAGCACACACACCCCAGACACACTTCTCTAGTAAAAAATAAATAAATAAAAGGAAGATATCTTCAACCTTCCACTCCCCTAGAAGAAAAGAGAGAAAAGCAAATATTTTGTAAACAAAACAAATTCCTTCATTAACTGTCTACTAGATAGATATAGATATAGATACGTCTTATTCTGTACCCTTTATTATTTACCTGTCTGTCATAAAGTAGATAATATATTTCATTCTTATTCTGCAGCTTGCTGATTAATATTTAACAATCAGATGGGGAATAACATGATGCCAAATATTTAACAATCAGCCTGAGGCATCTAGGTGACATGTAGATAGAGTGCCAAATACTTACTACTATGTGAATCTGGGCAAGTCATCTAACCTTTTTTGCCTCAATTTGCTCATTTGTCAAATAAACTAGACAAGAAAACGGCAAATCATTCTAATATCTTTGCCAAGAAAATCCCAAATGGGCTCATGAAGAGTAGCACATAACTGAAATGACTGAACAACAATAATTGAGTCTAGAAAAGGGAGGAGATATATATCCAACATATTTTAAAATTTAATCTGAAATATCAACATTTTCTACATCACTTTTTAAAGTTTGGACAATCAATAAAACAATGAATCAAACTTTGATATGTAGCTTCTGCTGATTTTCAAGGTATACTCACTCTGAAAACTTAACAATCAGCTCTTTCCAACCTCTTTAAGTCAGCTCTAGCATATCCCTAGACGTCTGTTCTCTAGAATCACAGATATACTGCATGTAACTTTCACAAATGTTCACTTTTACAGTGTTGTTGTTATTGTATAAATTGATTTCCTAGTTCTTCTCCTTTTACTTTTACCAGTTTAGAAAAGTCTTTAAAATTGTTCATTTTTGTAATATTGATGTGAAAATATAAGTTGATTTCCTTTTTCTTAAGGTGAGGAGGTTTCATTTTATCCTAGGGGCAATAGAGAGCTACTGAAGATTCATAAACAGCAGAAAGATATATTCAGACTTGTGCTTTAGGAAGTTTATTTTGGTAGCTGTGATGAGGATAGGTTGGAGACAAAACAAAATTAAGTCTGAAAAAAAACAAGCTCTGCTGATTGTTATTCTGTCTGAGGGGCCTGTGTGGAAA
This sequence comes from Antechinus flavipes, assembly GCF_016432865.1. Taxonomy (NCBI): domain Eukaryota; kingdom Metazoa; phylum Chordata; class Mammalia; order Dasyuromorphia; family Dasyuridae; genus Antechinus; species Antechinus flavipes. The sequence continues at coordinate 298,098,463 of NC_067399.1, read as the reverse complement.
CACCTTTTAAAGCATCATCATGTAATGGGTTCATCATGGCACTTCATTTGGTGAGCTTCATTGGATAGCATCCAAAATGAACTTGCATAATGTCAATGCTATTCTATGGTCAACAGAGAAATATCAGGTGCCAGGGAGGTTTCCTGACTGTCCTTTTAGGAAAGGGTACATGGGCTAGGATAGAAACAACAATAGAATATTGCAATCTACAAATCCTGGGAACATCTCATTGGTCCTTTCCTCTCTTTCCCTCTTGCCACCACATTGTTCCAGGTCCTCATCATTTCATTCTAGGATTCTTTTTTTAAAAAAAAAAATTGTATTTATTTAGAATTAAGTACAAAATAAGGAAAAAAATAGAAAAATAAAGACTGAAAAGGAAAATAACAACATTGTCATATGCCTGGCAGAACATCAGGGAGAATTCAAAATATGTAACAATAAATTTCCATTTCAGTAAAGCATATATAGTAATAAAAGAGATTATAAATTCATGACTGTCCATCATTTCTTTGCTTCCTTGATGGTTATTCTTTTACTCTCTTCTGTGAATTTTTTATTCTATTCTTTTTTTTTTCCTTTCATCCTCCTACTTCTCCCAATCATGCTATAGTTAAGCAGAGGAATATATATACATACACAAATACATATATATGCATATATATTCACACACATATAACTATATACACACATCTACATTACATATATATACACATTTATATACACATATAAATATGTAACTAAAACAATATTAATAAAGCTAACATATAATGTAGATTTCTTTCTTGAATGAATCTTTAAGTTTGACTTTGTGATCAATAATTACTAGCCACACTTTTTTCCTAATGAATTCTTCTGATCTTTGTTATAGTGTCTGTGTATATCTCTTCTTTGCTTTCCCTGCTAACTCTTCTACTTTAATTCTGTTCCTTAACTTGCCTTGCTATTACTTAACTTTCCCCACCCATGGATCTCTTCTTTATCTTTTGGTCTTTCTAGGATTCTTGCAGCAATCTCCAGTTACCTCTGCCCCAGCTTTCATCCCATTTTCCTATTCCTGGCCATCCTTCCCACTGTTGATGACAGAATTATGTTGATGTCATGCTCAAAGGGTTTTAGAGACTCCATTTCCTACTATATTGAGTCTAAATTCTTCTGTCTGGATTTCAAGGCTCTCCAAATCTGACCTTCCCTCTCTCTCCAGCCTTACATCTGATCCCTTTAATGAAGAGCAGTTCTCCAATGAGCTCACACATCAAAATTTCATGCATAAAATGGAAGGAGGATCATGAAAATAAGAATGCATAATTAAGAGGGGCATGTTCCCTACTCCAAAGCTTCTTCTTTTTATTTTAGAAATGATATCTTTATCAAAAAAACTGTCTGTAAAGATTTTTTCCCAGCTTTGTATTTCCCTTTTAATCTTGTTTCTGTTGATTTTGTTTGTGCAAAACCTTTTCAATTTAATGTAATCAGAGTTGTTCATTTTGCCTTTCATAATGTTCTCTAGTTCTTCTTTGGTCATAAATTCCTCCCTTCTCCAAAGATCTGATAGGAAAATTATCCCTTGTTCTCATTTGTTTATGGTATCATCCTTTGTGCCCAAATCATTTATCCAGTTTGACCTTAATTTGGTATGGGGTGTGAGATGAAGGTCTATGCTGATTTTATGACATATCATTTTCCAGTTTTCCCAAAAGTTTTTGCCAAATAGTGAATTCTTATTCCAGAAGCTGAAGTTTGGGGATGCATCAAATATTAGATTGCTATAGGCTTTGATCATTGTGTCATGTAGATCTGAACTATTCCACTGATCTACCACTCTATTTCTTAGCCAGTACCAAAGCTTCTTAAACTGTGAGTCACAACCCCCTATCAAGTCACATAACTGAATGGGGGGGGTCACAAAATTATGATATATTATCAGTAAATGTATGATTTATGTGCCTATATACTTGGGGTTACATAAAAATTTCTCAAGGAAAAAAAGGGGGGAGGTCTTAAGAGATGCCCTGCATTATTCTATTTGCAATTGTTAAAATGACATTTTATCTCCTGGTTTGTACCTTTGCCATTAGGCTGTCCCCAATGTCTGAAGTCTTTTGCCCTCTTATTTTTGTCTTTTAGTTCCCTTACTTTATAATAAAAATTCTATTCAGATTCTATTTTCTGCAGGAGATTTCCCAGTTACTTTTGACTTACTCCTTTCAGATGACCTTCATATAATATATGTGTATTTTGCATATACTTAATTATTTACATGTTATCTCCACCTTAGGATGTGTACTCCTTAAGGCCAGAGACTCTTTCTTCTTCCTCTATACCTCTAGCACTTAGTATATTTGTTGCTCATTATTTTTAGTTATGTGAGGCTTTGTAATCCCATTTGAGATTTTTTTGGCAAAAATACTAGATTGGTTTTCTATTTCCTTCTCTAATTCATTTGCAAATGAGGAAACCCAGGCAAACAGGATAAAGGGATTGTATGATTAACCTAGGTTTAGAGGATTTCACATTCAACAGGCACAGACTTAAAAAGGGAAATACAGAAGCTTATTATTATTCAGAACCTTGATTTGGACAAGATATAAGAAAAGAGTAAACTTATAGTTTAAAAGTAATGCACAATTAACAAACATGATCACCTAGACAATATAAGAAACAAACAGACAACATATAACATACATCATCACTATTATGAGGAAGCACCAACATCTGAATTCTTTGGCTGGGAGAATCCAGGGTACAGCTATTCAGAGTCTCGAATGGGACACTTGTTAGGCAAATAGAACAAAGCTTCCTGAGTTTCTCAAAGGGCTTTTTTACTTAGGGGTTTTTACAGACTAGGACAAAGGCGACACTATATTAAATATTCTCATTTGATATGTGACCTTGAGACAGAGCAGCCATACCTCAGTACATGAACGTTCTATTGCAAGAGCCCCACACCAAGGAGAATATTTGATCATTCCTTTTGGAGAATTATGTTTAATCCAGGAACTGGTCAGGTTTCTGGATAAAGACAGGTTTGCCATAAAGAATCTTCATTAATTAAGGCTACAGGAGGGCAGCTGACCCTTTTAATGCTTCCTGAGAGTCTAATATATGTTTTGGGAGCACATTCCAATGTTCTCAGCAAACAAATTTACACAAAGTCACACCCAAGATTCACTGAGATTCCTCACTAGGATTCCCTAAAGGGACTTGTGCAGGGTCACACTGCTAATAAGGTTTTGAGGCTGTATTTAAACTCACAAAGATGAATCTTCCTGATTCCAGTTCTGTTTTTCTACCCATAGAGCCATGTGGCTGCATGACTTAGCATAGTCCCTGGCACATAGTAAATATTTAAAAACACCTATTGACTGATTGGGTCAGGAAAGCAAAAGCCTAAGAAGAGCCAAGACTGAAGAAACTTGTTAAGGATTACAAAAAGAGTTTTTAAAGCTTTATCTGAGGCAGAGAAAATAATGAAGAGACAGAACTATTCATTGGTTATGAAAGAGATGATAAGTAGATAGAGAGAAGGCAGAATGGCTCAATTCCTGTTTTCTATCAAAGAGGAGAAGAGAAAATGCAAATCAATGGTGTAGTGGGAGCAGCTAGGTGGAACAATGGATAGAGTACTGAGGCAGAAGTCAAGAAGACTCATCTTTGTGAGTTCAAATACTGCCTCACACACTTACTAGCTGTGTGACTCTGGACAAGTCACTTAACCATGTCTGCCTCAGTTTCCTTATCAATCAAATGAGCTAAAGAAGGACATGGCAAATCATTTCAGTATCTTTGCCAAGAAAATCCCAAATGAGATCATGAAGAGTCGGCCACAACTGTAACAAATGAACAACAAGAGCAATGTAGTGAATAGAGTGCTGGACTTGCAATTAGGAAGATCTGAGTTAATTCTGCATTAGATAGTTGCAAAACCCCTAGCAAGCCACATATTCTCTAAGTCTTAGTTTCTTTATCTATAAAGTAAAAGATTTGGGATTTCTGGATTTAAATGGAAAAAGCACTTGTCTTCCACTTAAAAGGCTACTCTCTCACTTTCTAGCTTGGACAATCAACTTTCATTCTTTTTGCCTTATTTTACCTATCAGTGAAATGAAGAGATTAATTTAGATGGTTTCCCTTCTAGCTATAATTCTGTCATTCTGTGAGACAAACATGATTAAGAAAAAATTATAGTCCAACATAGGTGAGGAGCTAATGTAAGAACTCTTTCTTAGCTTCCCTCCATGAGTTCAAGTCTTCAAGGCCAAGAGAATCTTCCCCTGTCTTCTAATCAGATTTTCCATGGAGCATCTCTAATTCCAGGTGTTACTTCAAGAAGATATTCTTTCTCCTTGAAAGAAATGTACTTGGTGATGTAAATGGTCTCTGCTGGTGGATTACAATTGTCTGTTCTATCTGCCCACATTAAAAGACATTCAAAAGTTAGAGGTACTGGACTCAGTGATCCCATGTAAAATTACTTGGCTTCAGCTCTGATAATAGTGTTATACTTGAACTTTAGCCATTCATAATATTTTTTCCTCCTTATCATGTCAGGAAGGGAATTTAGCAAATCAATGGTTTTACAGGTGATTCTGGAACAATTACAAGGAAGTTTCCAAAATGACCCGAATTTCAACCCTAAACCAATGGAATGAGGCCAGCCTTAACATTTCTTTAGGCACACGTTAGGATGAACACAGTATAAAGTCTAAATGTCACAAACCTTTAAATTCATGACTAATTATTCCATGGAGAGACAAAATAAAATGTGACAAAGATGGGAAGAAAGCACCAACTTGGTCTTTAATGCCTATTAATGCCTGTCTGTCAGTATCTTCTTCCTCCTTCCCTTCTCTCATCCTGTTCCTTCCAAAGACCTACTAAGTTTCCCATTCTTTGGGGGATGGGGAGAATAATAATTAAAAATTTGTTTAGTACTTAAAAGTTTACAAACTGCTTTCTTCAAAATAACTCTGTAACATAACACTTAGTACAATACTCAGCTCATAATGGTTGCTGAATGAATTATTCCCATTTTACAGATGAGAAAACTAAATCTCATAGTAATTAAATTAATTGAACAGGGTCACACAGCAAGTAAGCGGTTGGAGCTAGACATCCAAATTGCATCTTTAAAAAGTACTCTGTACATTACTATACTCTGAATTTGGATAATTTAGCTGTTAGTCAAAAAATCTGAGATATGATAATGTAATTATCTCCTCACCAGGATATCTACTTTATATTAAGAATATTTTGAGGACCTTCAAGGTCAAAAGTAATAAATCTCTAACAGTAAAATCTCAGAAATGGCATTGCAAGATTGACAAATGTCCCATTTTAAAAGAGAGAGAGAATGGCGTCTGTAGACTGAAAGCCATTAAACTAGATTTTGATTCCTCACAAAAAATTGGAAGGTATTGTTATTAAAGAGCTGCACAGTGAATTTAGAAATGGAAATAGTTATTACAATGAATCAGCTTGGATTCATCCAAAACAGGTCAGGCCAGACTCAGTTCATTTCCTTTTTCTGTTGCAGCAATGGGGTTACTAAGTTACTAAGATTGATAAATCAAAGGAATATTGTAAAGATTATTTATGTAGAGTGCTAATTGTACAAAGAACAAAAAACATCCTCTGCCCTCAAGGAATATACATTCTATTGATAGAGACAACATGTCAATAATTAGGTACATACAAGGCAAGCCTATACTATAGGAAGGTCATCTGAAAGGGGGAAGTTGTTAGCAGCTGGTAGTTAGCTCTTGCAGAAAGTAAGATTTCAATGAAGTCTTGAATAAATTAAGAGAATTAAGAGATAGAGGTAATGGAGCAGAGTATTACAAACTTGGGGGAAAGTCAACACAAATTAAGTATCTCATGTTACTCTTAAGGGCAAACTGGAGAGATGTAGGCTAGACATTCCTAGATTAGGACTAAATTTTTATATCTCCTTTGATCCTCACAACAACCCTGTTAGGTAAGTATTCTTCTTCTTCTTCTTCATTGTATAGTTGAGGAAACTGGCAGGCAGAGATTAAATGATTTACCCAGAGTCATATAGCTAGTAAGTGTCTAAAGCTGAATTTGATCTCAGAATTTCGTGACTCTAACTGCAGCACTCTATCCACTGAGCTACCAGTTGTCTTTGAATGTAGAGTCAAAAAAACCTCCGAAATTTATTGGGTATTGTGCCTAAGAAAAAAGGAGTTGAGGCTGACCCCGAGGCCGGGACCTTAAATTAATTAGAAATTTGGAATTAGAATTAATTAGAAACATCATAATATCTTCAATAGAAATTACCAGAAGTATGAGTATAAGAGAAAAGATAATAAATTCCATTTTGGACATATTAAGTTTTAGATACCTTGGGGGCATCTAGCTAGCAATATCTAGCAGATGATTTGATTTAGAGGCAGAAGGAAGCTCAGAGATCATCTAGTCAAACTCCCTTTTTGTTGTTCAGTCCTTTCAGTCATGTCTGATCCTTCATGGCTTTCTTGATAAAGACACTGGATTAGTTTGCATTTCCTTCTCCAGTTCATTTTATAGATGAGTAATTAAATACCTTGCCCAGGGCCACAGAGCTCAAAAGTATCTGAGGCAGATTTGAACTCATGAAGATGAGTCTGTCTGATTTTAGGCCAAGCATTCTATCCATTGTACCACCTATATACCCCTTTCCCATTTTACAGATAAGAAAATTGAGGCCCAGAGTAATCAATTAACTTGCCCATCATCACACAACTAAATAGCATCAGAGTAATTTATGAACCCAGAACCTCTGACTCCAAAGCAATGTTCTTTCCATTGCATCAGTGACTGCATGAGGTTGTATCTTGTAATCTTCACAAAACAGAATGAACTGCTTGGGAGTGGGGAGTTTCCCAAAATCTTAGTCTTATTTAAGCAAAGTCTGGGTAGCCACTTGTCCAGTGTACCACACAGAGAAATCCTGAGTGAGACTCAATGGCCTTGGAGATCTTGTCCAACTCAAATTCTGATTCTGTATCTTTCTGCTCACCTATTACATATTCCTTCCAATTATACTAAATATTTGCATAAATATATATGTTCATTCACTTATAACATTCACAGAAGCCCTACTCATCTATAACTACCTGCTCACAAAGGAACACAAGGAAATCTAGAATATTCCACTCAAGTAAAGATATTCTTATCACCCAAAGCATCTTCAAGCCATACCAAGTAATTCAAAGAAATGAGAATATGTATATGAATTGAAGCAAAGTGAATAAAACATAATCAAGAAAGTAAGGAGGGAGGAAATAAATGTTTATATAGTGTCTACTGTGTGCCAGGCCCTATACTAAGCTTTTTTAATAAATATTATCTCATTTGATATTCCTAACAGCTCTGAGAGGTAGGGACTACCATTAGCCCCATTTTATGGTTGGAAAAAATAAGGCAAGTAGAAATAATGTCTCACCTAAAGTTATACAGCTGGATTTGAATTTTTTTTAAAATTGCCACACAAATTACATAATAACCACAATAAAACAAAGGGAAACAACTCTTAAAAAATACTAAAAAACATCAGAATTTAGATTACTGCCACAATCTTAATTCCAGATTACTAATGATGAAAATTTTTCCCTTCTTGAAAACAAAGAGGCAGTGGACAACATATGCAGAATTCAGTATATAATCTAGTAAACATGATTAATCCATCAATTTATTTTGCTTAACTATTTATCTCTTTTGAGAGTATTTTATGGTTATGTCTGAGAGCATCTAGGTGGTGTGATGGATAGAGATCTGAACTTGGAATCTTCAAGAACTCAAATCCACTCTCAGACATTTACTAGCTGTGTTACCCTCTGCAAGTCACTTTACCCTGTTTGTCTCAGTTTCCTCATCTGTAAACTGAGCTGGAGAAGCCACTCTAGTATCTTTGCCTGTCTCGTCCACCGAGACCTCGTTACTCGTGTGGGCTTCGAGGGGGGATCCAGCCTGAGGAGAAATGAGCGAGAAAGAGGAGGGAGACGAGGCTGATTGTTGCCAAGGTCTCAGTTTATTGCTCTCAGGATACAACTTATATAGGAAAAAGCATGGGAAAGAGAAGTAGGGGGGTCTGGGAAAGGAACATGGGCTATAGCTGGTCCAGTGAGCAGGAACATAGTGTGGTGACAACTCAAGATTGATTCTCAAGACCGTTTTGCCCGGTTGCAGTTCTCAGGATTGTTTGACCACCTGCTCGATTCTGTTGCAGCAAGGGGTGGGGAATAGGCACCTGGGCTAGGGTCATGAGAAAGGCACCTGGGGGCCTTCGGCTTCCAACATGTCCCCCTTTTTTCTCTCAAAGGCAAAAGGAGAAAAGAAAGAAAGAGAAGAAAAACTTTTGTCAAAGGCTGGTGGAAGGCCTGTGGCCTGCATCCATATCCAGTACCTAAATAACCAGGCCCTCAGGGCCAGGAAAGGGCAGGACCCCTGTCTTAGGCTATGTGGGCTGCATCCGTCCCAGCACCCCAGCATTTTCTTTCCTGCCGGGGTGTGCATCTGGAAAACGGACCCACAATAATCCCGTCATTGGGTGTCCCTGCAGCCATAAGGTATGATGTTCCTGGATCATGGGGCCACAATATTCCCGTCATTGGCTCTTCCACAGCAATAGCCTGAAAATTATGGATGAGATCGTGTCTCCCGGAGGCGCCTCCACACCCTTAAATACCACGGAGACTCGATTTCAATGGCCAAGGTGGAAAACCGGAGGCCCTCAGGGGCAATGGTGGGGGATGGGAGACCCTCACGAGTGTCGATGTAATGGATTGCAATAGGTTTTCGCAGGGCCGAGTTGACCTGTGACTTAACGAAGCTGGTTAGTTTGTTAAAAGCCCATGGACCAAAAGAAAGCAATAGCAATAGGCCTACGAGGGGTCCTAGAAGACTAGGGAGGAGGGTGGAAAGCCAGGGGGATGTAGAAAACCAGTTCTGATACCAAGATTCTTGTTGTTCCCTCTTGTTTTTTCTTTTTTCTAGGCTTTCTTTGATTTTTTGTATACTATTTTCTACAAGGCCTAGCTTATCAGTATAAAAACAGCATTCTTCTTTTAGGGCAGCACAAAGTCCTCCCTGTTGTAAAAATAGTAGGTCTAGGCCTCTTCTGTTCTGCAAGACTACTTCAGCCAGAGAGGCAACAGAGTCCTTGAGATACTCAAGGCCAGACTGTAGCTCTTGGAGATCTTTGTCAATGGCCGCACTTAACTGGGCATACTGGTTGTTGGATGTAACCAGAGAGGCAATCCCTGTTCCGGCACCCACAGATCCTAGTCCTATAAGGACGGCCAAGGTGACAGCCGTCAAGGGCTCCCTTTTCTTCCTGATCCGTGGGTCAGTTCCCCGTTCCCAGAATCTTAAAAAGTCATCTGGATCATGGATTGTAAGGTGGGGGAAGAGGGAGACCACCACACAGTAATCCTTTTTGTTGACAAAGTGGGTTGTAACAATAAATGTGGTCAGGCCGGAGGAGCAAGCGAGGTATGAATCATTAGGGGCAGCCACGTACGTGAAGGCTGGAGTAATTGTAATGGTTTGGTCACATACCTCCCTTAGCTGTAAAGGAGGCAGCATGTTGGGTCCTAAAAGGCATAGTCCTAGGCCAGTAATTTTACTGAGGGTGAGGCCATGCTTATTATCACTTCCCCAATGTAAGGGGGAAGGGTCATTGGTAAACACAGGATTTCCAAAATGGGCAATGCCTTCATAAAAAGGGGGGGAGGAAGAATAACAAACCCAGCAATCTTTCAGGAGGGTATTGTTGAGCTTGCGGACAGCTTGGACAGAGGTATTAATCAAGGAAAGAATGAGCTCGGCAGAAGAAGGGGGGCCCTTAGGGAGGGTTGGGCGAAACATTCCACCATAGGGGGGAGTAGGGGGAATAGGCGGTAGGGCGGGCTTATGAGCCTGTCCCTGACCAGGACCTGGGTGGAGTTCAGGATTAGGGCCAATGGCCACGGTTTTATACTGGCCAGGGGTACCTTTAAGGAGTTTTATAGTAAATATTAACCCATCATCATAGTAACTCTTGTAGAGTCTGAGGCCCCATGTAACACCTTGGGTCCAGGAAGTGTACTTTTTGCCTGGGTCGGTAAATTGAATTTTTAAAGGGTGACACCACCCGGAGCACTCTGGTATTTCGACCCAGCTAAAGATGTAGTAAGAGTGGTGGGTATAGTTGGCAGTAACTGTAATATAGTCCCAGGGGGAGGAGGGATTCCAGTAAGTATCACCTGTGGTCTCACAGCCCCAGCTACGGCAATAATAGTCATCGGGGCCTCCACATTCATGGATTAAGGAACGGTCTCTATGAGTGCCGGGGCAAACATAAAAGGGGACTGTGCGCAGTTCAGTCCTTCTGTCCTGCGTGCTACAACCACCGGCCCCTTCCATATATGGACCGTGAGTGTCTGAGGGAGCTTTTTGTTGATTAAGATAGTCTACCAGGTCCCAATCTGGTGGGGCCCCCAAAGCTAATTTACAGAGATCTGGGTATAGGGTGGGCCACCAGTCCGAGGCTGTGATTCGTGAAGTGCTCCAGATGATGTTGCCCCACATATTCATCACCATCCAGGTGTAGTTGAAAGCCTGATAGGATTGGCTTGCATCGGAGGGATTCCAGACAGTGCCCCAGCAGAGGAGAATTCCAAAGGTGAGTGTGCTCATCTTGTGGGTTCCTGAAAATAAGCACAGTGAAAAGGCCTTCTCAGGGGATTCCCTGGGTGGGTTGTGAAGTTTGATTAGACGCTCTGGGAGCCATCTGGCATTTTGTGCCTGTGAATCATAAATGCAGGCGTGTCCTTTGCCCCAGATGAGGACCGGGTCAGGACCCTGCCACCTGTTGGACAAGGGGTCTCTCCACATGGCCTGTGCATAAGTATTGGCTGTGGATGAATGCCAAAGGCGGTCAGCGGCAGATTTGCCGTCAATATCATAAGTAAGAAAATTCAACACAAACATTGCATGATTTAAAAGAGTTTTAAAATTACCCGCTTTGGGGTATAACATTTCTTCCCCTGATTGTAATTTTGAGATCATATTTTTTAAAGTTTGATGAGCTCTTTTAACAATTCCTTGACCCTGGGGGTTATAAGGTATGCCAGTAATGTGTTTAATTTCCATCTGGGCACAGAACTGTTTAAAGGTGGAACTAGTATAGCCTGGGCCGTTGTCGGTTTTGAGAATTTTAGGTCTGGGGGCAACAGCTAGAGAGGCAAGAACATGACAGATCATATGTTTGGAAGCTTCTCCTGTCTGCAGAGAAGCAAAAATGAAGCCACTAAAGGTGTCTATAGAAACATGAATGTATTTTAGTTTACCAAAAGGTGGGTGGTGGGTGACATCCATTTGCCATAGGTCACCAGGGACTAAGCCACGGGGGTTTATTCCCAAATGAGGCTCGGGCAAGAGGGTTAGACAGCCCTTGCACTGCCGCACGATCTGGCGTGCTTGTTCCCGAGTGATAGAATATTTCAGCCTAAGAGTATTGGCATTAAGGTGATGCAAGGCATGGGCCTGCTGTGCGGCAGCAAGCGGGGTGACTGAGAGGGTGGCGGCTATGAGTTGGGTAGCTTGATCCACTTTGTCATTTCCCTCTGCTAGTGGCCCAGGGAGGCCAGAGTGGGCACGAATGTGACTGATAAAAAAGGGTTCGGTGCGGGCAAGGATTAGGTGCTGAAGTTCTGCAAACAAGGGGGAGGCATTGGTCAAAGGGCGAATATACGGTGCTGTTTCCAAGAGGGGGACAGAGTGTGCCACGTAGGAACTGTCAGTGTATAAGTTGAAGGGTTCTGTTAACAATTCAAAAACTCTAATGATAGCAGCGAGCTCAACCAGCTGTGCCGAGGTAAAGTTTGTTTTGAAGCGGGAGACTTGACCTTCAATACTGAAAGCCGCAATGCCTGAGGCTGACCCATCAGTGAAAACTAGCCGGGCACCTTTAATTGGAACAGACTTTGTCCCCTGTGGGAAGACAACAGGCGTTCTTTGCAAGAATTGAGTCAATTTATCAGAGGGGAAGTGGTTATCAATAGTTCCCTGAAAAGAAATGGAGCTGGTGGCCCAATCATCATTATTTTGAACTAGCCATTGCACTTGGGAGGTTGTGTAGGGGGAAACAATGTGGTCAGGGTCCCTGCCAAAGAGTTTCAAAGCGGCCCCCCTACCGAGGCGGAGGAGGGTAGCAACCAAGTGAGGGTATGTGGGTAGGATTTTGGAGGGAGATGCGGATAAATGGACCCAAAACAATGATTTCTGTTGCCAGAGCAAGCCTGTGGGGGCAAAGGGAGTAGGGAATATGAGAAGCCAGAAGGGTTGATTAGGGGCATAATATCCTATGTGTTGTTCATGGATGGCATGTTCTACCGTGGTCAGGGCTTTTCGTGCCTCAGGGGTGAATGAGCGTGGGGAGGAGGGATCAGGGTCCCCTCTTAAGATGTCAAAGAGAGGTTTTAATTCCCCCATTGTGAGTTTTAGGTAAGGTCTGAGCCAATTGATATCACCGAGAAGTTTCTGAAAATCATTAAGAGTATACAAACAGTCCGTTCGCAATAAGTTTTTCTGGGAAAGGACTTTGTTGGGAAGTAGCTCAAAACCTAAGAACAGCTGAGGAGGTTTTAAGTTAGCAGCGGCCGTGGACTGGCAGCAATCAAAAAAATCTGCCTTCCAAGTCAGAAACTGGCCCTGTGACAAGACTGTTTGAACTACACGAACCCATTCAGAGGGGAGCAGGTAGCTGCAGTGAGACATGGCCTCAAGGGCCCAAAGGGTAAAGGGGGCATTAGGTCCGTAGGCTTTGACTGCGGCATTTAAGTCTTTTAAGGTTTTAAAATTAAGCTTACGGAACTTCCTTGGAGGGGTGTCTTGTGCAGCCTGATCATTTTCCTCATTTTCATTTTCATCTTTGTCATCCTCCTCCCCGCTATCTGACCCATCCTGAGTGTCTGTGCCTGCAGCGGGCACCTCAGCAGAGGATGAGGGGGAATTATCAGTGGGAGGGGCAGTGAGCTTGCTAGAGCGAGTCATTACAGGAAAGACAAATTTCAGGTTCTTTGATCTGCTAATAGGGACCTTTTTATGTGGCAGCGAGGGAGGGGCAGACCCTGGGCCTGAAATCGGGAGGACGGTTTGTTTGAGAGAACTTTGTAAGGAAGACAGCTCTGTGGAGAGCTGGACATTTAAATCTTTCCCAATCTTTTGCCATTTTTTGGGATGGATGTCTGGCCCATTCACAAGAAACCAAGGGCAGGCATAGTCAACAAGCAAAAAGAATTTAACTAAATCAACAAACAAAAAGAATTTAACTAAATCAACAAACAAAAAGAATTTAACTAAATCAACAAACAAAAAGAATTTAACTAAATCTTTCTTTTTAACCCTAACTCCTCTTTCCCTGAGGGAGGCTTTGAAATCCTTTATTAAAGCCTGTTCATTACACAACTTATGGCCCATTTCTTATGAGACGGACGAAATCACTTACCGAGGACTGGGGCCTTCCTGAGCGGCGAAATAAGTCCTCAACTCGGGAGCCGGGAAAGGGGCTCCGCAGAGAGCTAGCCAAACTCCCACTGTTAGGGAGTGTCAGCAATTTATCAAGCTCTCTACCGAGTCCCTCTCAGCGGCTGAAACTTTAAACAGCAGGGGTCCGGACGACTTCTCTGGGGTCCGGACGATTTCTCTGGGGTCCGGACGATTTCTCTGGGGTCCGTCTGGCAAGGGTCCCTGCCCCAAGCCCCACGTTTGGGCGCCACCTGTCTCGTCCACCGAGACCTCGTTACTCGTGTGGGCTTCGAGGGGGGATCCAGCCTGAGGAGAAATGAGCGAGAAAGAGGAGGGAGACGAGGCTGATTGTTGCCAAGGTCTCAGTTTATTGCTCTCAGGATACAACTTATATAGGAAAAAGCATGGGAAAGAGAAGTAGGGGGGTCTGGGAAAGGAACATGGGCTATAGCTGGTCCAGTGAGCAGGAACATAGTGTGGTGACAACTCAAGATTGATTCTCAAGACCGTTTTGCCCGGTTGCAGTTCTCAGGATTGTTTGACCACCTGCTCGATTCTGTTGCAGCAAGGGGTGGGGAATAGGCACCTGGGCTAGGGTCATGAGAAAGGCACCTGGGGGCCTTCGGCTTCCAACATTTGCCAAATGAGGTCACAAAGAATCAGACATGACCAAAATGATTCAATAACAACAATAAATAGGTATGCCTGTTGTGGGGAGAAGAAGAGTTTTGGGAAGTGAAATTGATGTTAAAAAATTAAGAGCATCAATAAAACATTTTTAACGATGCATTGAAGCATCCAAATGGGAAGCAATGCCCCTATTCATTACCCACCCAGAAGATAAATCATTCTAACCACCTACATCTATTCTATTTTACTATCTACTCACAGTAGGGTCACAGAGTTTCAGTTCTAACAAGAACATTACCAATTCAATTACTCAAGGGGTGGGCAAAATGCAATGTATGGATCCCAGTCTCAGACAGACCCTTTATAGTCATCGTCTGTTCTCAAATCTTATTATTTCTACCTTCATATCATCTTTCAAATTGATCCTCTCCTCTACACTCAAAGACTTCTCCCTGGTGTAGGCACTCCTCATGGACAATTGTGATAGAATTCTGGTTGGTCTCTCAGTTTAGCTTCTCTTCCAATCCATCTTCCACAGAGTTGCCAAAGTGATTTCCCCCTACTTTGTTCCCTATTCAATAAACTCTTGTGGCTGGCTCCTTGTGTTCTGGCTCCTCCAAGATCAAATATAAAATTCTCTGTGTGGCATTTAAAGCCCTTTACAACCTCGCCCTTTCCGATTTTTTCCAGTCTCATTATATTTTACCTCCACAAAAAGAAACATAAAGAATTCCTGCCCTCAAGGAGCTTACATTCTATGGGAGATCCACAGTGGAGTGTGTGTGTGTGTGTGTGTGTGTGTGTGTGTGTGTGTGTGTAACATAAAAATAAAACATGCACATAAAAAAATAAGTTTATTTCTACAATTCAGCCAATGCATTCTGCAGTTGTTCTTACTGTTCTTCATACACAAAATCCCTTTTACCATTTGCTTGCTTTTGCACAGCTGTCTCCACATGCCCAGAAAGCACTCCATCCTTATCTCTATCAAAATCTCTAGTTTCCTTAAAACTTCCATTCAAGTATCATCTTCTACACAAAACCCTTCTAGATGTCCCCAACTGCTAATTCCTGTCCCTCCCCAAATTCCCTTGAATTTATTTTGTATGACATTAAATATGTAATTAAGTGTGTCCATCTTTCCCCCAATCCTAATTCCCTTGAGGACAGGGACTGATTCGTTTTTGTCTTTGTATCACTGCTAGGAGCTTAGTAAATTCTTGTTGGTTGACTTTCATCACTTAAAAATGGTTTGTTGATTTGGGTTGAATATTCATCCTTGTTCCCATTTGTCTCTTCTCCATCTTCTCTCAAATTCTCTTCTATTAATTTGTTGATTTTGTGGCTTTCTCTATAACTCCTCAGCTTTGGAAGGCTATTATATTTTATATTAGACTCATCTTTTCACCTGATTTCCATTTCCAGTGCTTGCCATCCTTCAAAACCCCTCCTAGGATGAGCTCCTCCAGAGTGTCAGGCCTTGTTGAACAATGTACCTGGTCACCTGGTTACTGGTTAAAGGGAGAAAACACACAACATGGGTGGCAATTAGTACTGAATCATGGGATCTAGACCTGGAAGAAACCTAGAGTCAACCTTCCCATCTTATAGATAAAAAAACAGAAGCCCAAGAAAGTGACATGAAGCATCTTGCTCAAGGTTATGCAGGTAGCACATAGCAGGTTAAGGACACTAATACAGGCCTTCTATCTCCAGCGCTATTGAAGTTTTCCCAGTGGAGTTTCCTTTTCTGTCACTTCCCCCACATCTGCCTCGAGGCCCATAGGTCCTCAGGGGTGCCCAGAGCTGACCTCTAAGGTCCCAGACCTGCTTTCTTTTTGAAAGCTGAGAATGAGACCTGTTCTGCCACAGACTGGATTGTCTTATTATTTCCAAGGCTACTACAGAGAATGTGGCCTTGTCCCCATCCACACATCTCACAGACCCCAATGGATGAAAGCTGGAGCAAAGGTGATTCCATGGAGAAAGACAGGGTAGAAGAAGATCTGATTCCCGACTAATTTCCCTAACTTACTGTCATGAAAACCGCACTACTTGTGGTGACCTTCCCAGCCCTCTCCTCAACCCGCTGCCAGAATTTTGCTTTAATGAAATTTAAAAGCTACTGAATGTTTATTGGGCTTTTGAAATGACAAGGATGTCAGCAATCTACTCTTTTGTAACCCTGACTGCTTCAAGCCCCTTTCCTTTCATCCCCTCACACCTTGAAATAGAGGAATGAGACTTCTAAAAATTCTTTGCAGTGAAGATCTGTGTTCAATTACTGTCCAACATAATGTGACTCTATAGTCTTGGAAATACTGGGTTCCTTTTTAAATGAATGAGTATTAACTTGCCCATCGAAATTTTCTCTCCAATAGATAGTATTTACCATATGATAAAATTCCTTTTCATTGTTGTTTTGAAAAGAAAGCATCATTTTTGAAGATATGGCATCAGATAAAAGCATAGATAGATTTTGATTCATGTTTAACTTGTTCAAGAGAGTGAATTTTCAGTCTCACAGTGACTCCAATCTCTCACTCTGGGAACATTGATGAATCTCTTAGGGTGAGGAGGAAAAAAACAAACAATTTTCTCACTGAAAATTTGCCCACACAACTTGCAACATCATTGTTTAACACCTAACAGGTTTTATACTAGACTACAGAGAAAAAGAAAAAGCCTAATACATAGCAGTTTCCCCAAACAATAAGCAGTAGGAGTTATTTAATTCAATGTATATTTATCAAAAAAAAAAAAAAAAGATGTTGTACAAAGAAATTTGCTAGGTTCCAGAAGATATAAAAAATGAAATACTACCTAGAAGCTCATTTTCTGCTGTCATCAGGGAGACATGTATGTATGCATTCACATGCACTCTTGCACACACACACATACACACACACACACACACACAACTATGAAGATTTGAGATTTGAAGAATTTGTATAACTAGAGAGAATATTCTAGTAGCTAATTTGTCTGATATTTTTGTTTTTCCTGGAAGTTAAACAAAGTGAGCATGAATCAAAATTGTTTTCCCCATGAGTGAAAATGGAATAGTTTTAGGAAAATTTCTCATTCTGACTTCTTAATAGGGATGAAGAAAGAAATCAAAAATAAAAAAGTTTTTAAGGAGGCAGAGGTAAATCAAAATGTCAAGAGGTTTTCTGGTAAAAGAATATGATCTAGAGAAGAAAGACTAGTAGGCAGGCAGATATCCCAATTTTCAAGAAATAAAAGATGGATTCTATAGAAATTATAATAGATATTTAAATGCCTTTTGACTGGCTAAGAGATAATGTATTCATGGCAAACACAAATCAAACTCAACTAATCATGGTTTTCTTTCTGAAAGGTTACTATCCTGGTTTTGTAGGTTGTCATGACTTCAGAATTTAGGATCTAGGGACCAACATTTTAGAGATGGTTTTTTACATCTATTTACATCCAAGGCTTCCAATAAAAGTCTCATTTCTAAAATATATAGAGAATTGCCTCAAATTTATAAAAACACAAGCCATTCACCAATTGATAAATGATCAAAGGATATGAACAGACAATTTTCAGATGAAAAATTAAAATCATTTCTAGTCATATGAAAAAATGTTCTAGAGAAATGCAAATTAAGACAACTCTGAGGTACCACTACACACCTCTCAGATTGACTAAGATGACAGGAAAAGATAATGATGAATGTTGGAGGGGATGTGGGAAAACTGGGACACTAATACATTGTTAGTGGAGTTGTGAACTGATCCAATGTGGAACTCTGCCCAAAGGGCTATAAAACTATGCATATCCTTTGATCCAGCAATGTCTCTATTGGGTTTGTATCCCAAAAAGAGCATAAAAAAGGGGAAAGAACTCACATGTGTAAAAATGTTGGTACAACCCTTTTTGTAGTGGCAAGAAACTGGAAACAGAGTGGATGCCCATCAATTGGGGAATGGCTGAACAAGTTATAGTATGTGAATGTTATGGAATGTTATTGTTCTATAAGAAATGATCAGCAGAATGATTTCAGAAAGTGCTGAAGAGACTTACATGAACTGATGCTAAGTGAAGTGAGTAGAACCAAGAGAACATTGTACACAGCCACAAAAAGATTATACAATGATCAATTCTGATGGCTGTTGCTCTCTTCACAAGAAAATTGAATGGATTGGAGATGGAGAGTCATCTGTATCCAGAAAGAGGACTGTGGGGACTGAGTGTGAATTACAGCATAGTATTTTTTCATTTTTTATTGTTGTTTGCTTGCTTTTTGTTTTCTTTCTCGCTTTTTCCCTTTTTCATTTAATTTTTCTTGGGCAGCATGATAATTTTGGAAATATATATAAAAGAATTGCACATATTTAACATATATTGGATTACTTGCCACCTAAGGGAGGGAGTGGAGGAAAGAGAGGGAGAAAAAAAATTGGAACATAAG
Source organism: Antechinus flavipes (assembly GCF_016432865.1). NCBI lineage: Eukaryota > Metazoa > Chordata > Mammalia > Dasyuromorphia > Dasyuridae > Antechinus > Antechinus flavipes. The sequence goes on along the minus strand of NC_067399.1, from coordinate 298,079,883 downwards.
ATTTTGCAAGGAACTATCTATGTACATATTTTTAAAATAAAAGGCTTTAAAAAATAAATAAAAATTTTAAAAATGGATAAGGTGCTTAAGGATTAAGTGATTTGCCCAGGATCACACAGCTAGGAAGTGTCTGAGCCTGGATTTGAATTCATGAAAATAAATCTTTCTAATTTCAAGCCCAGTACTCTATCCACTGTGCGACCTGGCTGTCCCTGCTTAATGCTATATAACTGCAAATCATGCAGTGTCATAGTGTCAGAAGAATCAGGATTGCTGGTAATCCCAATGGCAATGGAAAGATGCTAGGCTATAGCTTGTTACTAATGACAACATTCCATCTCTCAGCTCCCCTTTACCTGGAATGCTCTCCTTCTCCATTCCAATTTCTGATATTCCTGGCTTCCTTTACATCCTTACTAAAATTCCACCTTTTAGAGGAAGCCTCTAAATCCCAGTCCTTTCCTTCTTTATTTCCTATTTATCTTATATGTAGCTAACTTTGTATATATTTGCTAGCATGTTGTTTCCTCCATTAGTTTGTAAGCTCCTTGAGGGCAGAGACATCTTTTGCCTAGTTTGTATTCACAGTGCTTAGCACAATGTCTGGTGCATAGTAGGCACTTACTATACATTAATTGAATTGAATTAGTATTATTATTAATAAGTTATAATTATATAGAAATTTAACATGTAAAATGCTTTGCAAATGTTATCTCATTTGATCCTCACAAGCCCATGAAGTAGGTGCTATTTTCCTCAAATTACAAAAGAGAAAACATAAGATTGCAAATGCAGAATGATTTGATTCCCTCATAAAAACACAGCTAATAAGCATTTAAAGCAGGATTTGAATTCAGCTTTCATTTGACTCCATATACAGTAAATTCAAGTCAATCTAGGACTCTACTTCACACCCATTACATTGACAAAGATGACAAAAAAGGAAAATGATACATGTTGGAGGTGCTATGAGAAAACAGGGATATTGATATACTGTTGTCAGATATATGAATGGGTACAAGCACTCTGAAAGCAATTTCAAATTACCCATGTGCAATGACTTCTCTTCCTTTTCTTTAGCTAGTGGTGAACTATAGTTTTATCACATTCTAAAAATTCTAGAAATTTAGCTAGGTTATACCTGGGTCTCGCAAATTGGATTGCATAGAAATATTCTTTCTTCAGTGAGCTGTGAAATGCTGGTAAAAATATTTAAAAATTTGCTTCCTAGAAAAAAAGTTTCCAAGGACACGCTTTAAAGTTTAATCTCCATTATTAATATTTTTCCCATCAATTCTTAAGTCTAAACATCAACAAAGCTGTTAATTAAATAATAAATTGATAGCATTTGCCAATGTCCAAGCTGTGAAAACTCATGCTGAAAACTTAGTAGTTTTTGGCAAGTGGTTAGAACTGGCACTAGCACAGCCCTGGCTAGAGAAATGGAGTGCTTTGATCACCTGATCTTGCATTTCTTGGCAAACTGCTCAATATCAGAAAAGAGATAGCCAGGTTTACTGCTTAGCTTTTCCTCCCTTCTATCTTTCCCATCAATTAGCCTCTACCACTTGTTTAAAAAAAAAAAAAAAAAAAAAAGCAATTTCCAACATTTTAGGTTTTGTGTTGTACATTCTGTGTCATTTCAAGTTCTATTTAGCTCTAGCTCTTCAATTTTTTGCTTTTTTCCCCATTGAACAGCATTTTGAACATCCTTATTCATGTCAGATGGAATGAAGTCAGTTTTTCCTCCTGTTTCTCCACTTTAGGAATGGGGAGAAAATAGCCAGAGCTCTAGAATTTCTTCCATTTCCTGAGTTTTTGTCTAAGTACTAAATTCATTTTAGATGTATTTATTAAGCCTATTGTCAGAATGTGAGAGGACTGCTATTCAGATAAATTTTCATTTCTATTTAAAGATCCAGAGAGGTCTTACAAAAAAACAGAAGCTGATAGGAGGTACTATTAGGATTAAGAGGATTCAACAGCCAGTTTAGTAGCCTCCAATTAATTGTGCCATTATTTGACTAATAGATCATAATGAATACAATCCAGAATACAGATCATCGTAGGGTATTTAATGGCCATTAGACATTTCCTGTATAATTGTTGGCAGAATGAACTACTTCTTCCACCTAGATTTGCAATTTCAAAGGTCGAGCACTTTGCCTTGGAGAGGAGCTGGAACCCAGGAGACAAATATTATTTCTGTCAAATTAGTCCCTTCCATTTATTCAAATTCAAACCATCTCACCTGATCCACCTCAAGCCCTACCACCTACACAAATACTTTAGCTTGAAATAGTTTCCTCATCCCCTCATCTTTTGCCTCCTGTTTATTGAAATAGTACAAACACCACTTCGCATTTCATTCTTAGATAAAGTCTCATCAAAGCCAATATGATGTAGAAAAGAGCCATTATTGTTGTTCATCCTTGGTTCTTGAAGAGGACCAATGACATCACAAGGGTGACATCTTAACTTTCAAGTGAATTGGATTTAAGTGAGGCAGACCTGAGTAAAACCATCAGTCTTCCCCTCCTCCAGACTCAGAGAAGACCAGTGGTAATACCTAAGTCAAAGCAACTAGCAATATCCCAAGATGCAGTGATCTTGGTCTTTCTAAATTAAAATCTTTTCTAATCTCAATTTGTCTGAGGCAATGTCCTTTCAATGACAGTGAGCCTGTCCTAGAATAGGGAGGACATGAGTTCAAGTCCTGCTTTTTGACTGAAACTGCCCTCTCCAAGGTCACCAGTGATGTCTAACTTGCTAAATTCCTCCTTTAACTCCCTTTTTTCAACTTTTGATATTATCATTTTCTCCTGGATTTAGTCTATTCCTTTGTGTGATCCTATATGACGTTTGATCTCTGTCTACTTCTTCCTCAATAAAATAGGAGGCATATTTAAAATAATAAGTATAACCTAAACCACCCCCCATAATGTTCCTGTGATAATGTTTGTAAAAATATGTTTATAAAACACTTTGCGAACTTTAAAGCCTCTTATAAGTGTTAGCTATTTTTGTCTCTGTTATAGTGACTATTCATTTAGATATCTAAGCCTTTTTGCTCTTTCCAATCCTAGTCTTCCTTCATGGATTGTTCACTGGATAGTTCTTCCTAGATATCCTCATATTGTCAAAAATGGGACTTTATGCACCCCTTTACATACCCCACTTTAAACTTATCCTTCTTCAAAGTTCTCATTTCTACTACTATCTACCATTCACCCAAGTTTACAACATTGGATTTATTCTTTGTAATGGGCTGAGGCTTGAGTTGATGCACTGAGGTCCCAAGCACATGAGGCTAAATAGTAATTGGACCATACTCTATTCATATGTAAGCTTGGAGAAAGAATGGCCCCCGCCCACTCTTTGTGCAAATCCTGATGTGTTGTATAGGAAATGACGATTTTGGTGGGTGGAGGCAGGGGAGTGGAAAAGGAAGGGGAGGAGAGGCTTTTGGGATTGCCATTGCCACGGTTGGCTCAGCTGGCGTCTCTCTCTGTTAGCTGATTTGTTTCTCTTCTTCTTTTTGCTATTGCTGCTTTCGACAACTTTTTCTGTTTGTTAAGTGTCTGAGGCTGGATTTGAACTCAGGTCCTCTTGACTTCAAGGTTGGTGCTCTTTCCACTGAGCCATCTCCTCCCCTTCCTTTTCCACTCCCCTGCCTCCACCCACCAAAATCGTCATTTCCTATACAACACATCAGGACTTGCACAAAGAATGGGTGGGGGCCATTCTTTCTCCAAGCTTACATATGAATAGAGTATGGTCCAATTACTATTTAGCCTCATGTGCTTGGGACCTCAGTGCATCAACTCAAGCCTCAGCCCATTACAATTCTTGACTTGACTTGACTTGACTTTACTTATATCCCCTTTACCCCTATATGTAAACAGTTGCTAAGCCTTGTCTATCAGTCAACTAGTACTTATTAAGCACCTACTATGTGCCAGGCATTGCACTAAGTGCCAGGGACACAAAATAAAATTGAAAAAAAAACCCCATAGTTCCTGTTCTCAACATATTCATAGTTAAAGGCAGAGATAATATGCAGAAGCCATGTACCAACAAGATAAACACAGGGGAAACAGCAGAAGGCACTAAGATTAATGATGACTGGGACTTTATAGTATAGGATCTCGTATATCCTTCCCCTTCTATCCACTCTTCTGTCCACTATCTGGATTCAGACTCTCTTTATCTCTTGTCTGGACAATTGTAATAGTCTCCCAATTAGTTTCTCTGCTTCAAGATTCTTTCATCTTACTCAATTTGCCTCACATTATCCCATTATCCCTTCCACATTGCAACTTTCCCCAATATAGTTTTGATATATTGCAGGTTGGCAAAAAAAATTAAACGAGAATTTGGAGGGAGTTTTGCAAAAGCTTCAGACAATACACAAAAAAAGTTTAGAAATTCAGAAATGCATAAAATATGTGTAGTATTATAAAATAACAACTATTTTATCTTTTAATACTATAATAATTCAGACTTCTTTATTACGAAAGGAGGGCCAAAACATTTAACATTGATTTTCCACATCAAAAGAGTGCTGTGTCCCTAACCCCTGTGATGTAGAAGGAATAACTTGTTCGGGAATATCCTAGTAAGCATATTCTGATTCTCTTGAGGGAGGGGGGGAACGCATGTATGTCACACTTTTAAACCCACCACACAACTACTAAAATAATCTTTCTAAGGCTTAAATCTGACCATATTATACCCAAGCTATGAAACCACCAAGTAAAGGCTCTTGAGACTGGATTAAAATATATTAATTAAAATAAAAAAACCAAATTTTTCTGAGGCTGTCAACAATCCGATGCTAGCTCACCTTTCCAAACTTGTTTCATCTCTCCTTCATGAATTCCATGTTCCAGTCAAAGTGGCCCACCCGTTGCCTCCCTGATCTTGGCTTAGCATGGAATGGTGGATAGAGTACCAGATGTTACAGGAGCCACCTGTTAGTGGCTGCTGGGGATCTAATAGAACAGATCCCTTCATGTGAGAGGATGATAACCATACAAGGAGACTGAGAGGCAATTGTGTTCTCTGACCTCCCTCCTCTCCCCGCCTTGCCTCTGATTTAATCCATTCCCGATCCCCAAGCAACATCTCTGCAAGTAAAGGCTGATTTGCAGTTCCTTCAGGGGTGTTATGGTTCACAGCTGTGGGGGCTTTTAGAGATTCCACCAGTCCCTTAGGCATGGTCCTTAACAACTAGGCTTGATGTCTGGATTCAAATTTCACCTCAAAAAATATTTACCACATCTGTGACCCAGGACAAGATATTTAACCTATGTGAGCCTTAGTTTCCCATCTGTCAATGACTTCTAGATCCCAGCTTTAAATTTATGATCGATAGGACTTCTCTCCCACCTCCATACATTCACTCAAGCTGTCCTATCTGGAATGCAGTCCTCCTCCTCATCCACTCTTTAAGTTTCAGTTCATTACTCCTTTGAAATCTTTTCTGATTTTCTCAGTTGTTAATGTTCTCTCCTTTCTTAATTTGCCTTGTGTCATATTCAGGAGTGTGCTAGTTAAATATTTTACAATTAGCTCTCTGAAAAAATTATATATATGCCACACTTCTAAGATTTAATATGCATTATTGATATTTTCTCCATTAACTTTCTTAAGACTAGACAATCAACAAAACATTGTCAAGCCCCAATTTCATAGCATTTGTCAACTTCCGAGGTATGAATGTTCATACTGAAATTTTAACAATCAGCTCTGAAGAGTCAGTTCAAGCTTCCTTTGGCATATCCCTGGAAAATATATGCTGTTTTTGTCCTGGAAGTAGTCATACTTACTTCTTCTCAGGGTTTTTGTGAGAGAAGCAATTTAACTTCATGAATTTAACTTCAAAGAGTGTTCTTCCCACCTCCACTTCATGGCTTGAGTTTACTCCTAGTGGTTGTGGTACACAGTGGTGGTGGTGGAAGTGGTGTTTAGTCATTTTCCAATCATGTCTGATTCTTCATGCTCCCATTTGGAGTTTTCTTGGCAAAAAATACTGGAGCAATTTGCCATTTCCTTGTTTAGGTTATTTCATAAATAAGGAAACTGAGGCAAACAGGATTAAGTGACTTGCTCAGTATCACACAGCTTATAAATCTCAGATTTGAAATCAAAAGGATGAATCTCCTTTTCTCCAGTCTCAATACTATGCATGGTGCCTCCTCGCTGCCCTCTAATTATTATAACTTACTCTGATAAGGAGCTGAAATGTTGCTTCCTATAATTTATTCCATTGACCCCTGTTTCTCCAATAAAGCCAAAAAGAGTAAATCTAATATTTGTAGACAAAACAAACTGAAGTCGGATGATACAAATGGATTTGTGACTGAGTGCTGAGGCCCCAAAATTGGCAACCCAGAAGGAAGTTGCTAGTGGTGTGCCATAGAACTCTGTCCTTGTCCCTAAGCTATTGATGTTTATAGCACTGATTTGGATGGAGACAAAGATGACATCAAATTCATAGATGGCACACAATTGGAAAAGTCCAGTAATATAATGAATGACTGAATCAACATTCAAAAATAGCTCAACAGCCCAGAGCAATGAGCCAGATCTATCAAGATATATTTTAAATGTAAATAAAGTCCCACATTTAGGTGGTTATTTTTTTCTTAAGGTCTTATATAGTAACACAAGAACAAGATGAATAAGGCACAAGTTAACCAGTGATTTAGGTTAAAAAAAATAGGGGTGATTTCTAGAAAGCCACATTAGTAGGATATGGCTGCTAAAAAATAAAAAATAAATAAATCCTGACACCTACTTCAAGGAATTTGACAGTTCTCCCATCTTCTATTTTGGTCTGACTACATCTGGAGTATTATATTCAAGTATCTGAATGCAGTAATACCTTATTCATTTAAATTCAGAGAAACTTAGGCCAAGCAGGAGAGGAGGGAGGCAGGGCCTCAGCTTTCTTTCAAATTATTTGTCTCAGGTAATAAATGTTAATTTTATAGCAGCTAAGTAAATAACCACAGTGTACCTCAGTTTCCTCAATTGTAAAATAAAAATAATAATGATACTTATCTCAAAGGATTGTTGTGAGGATCAAATGAGATAATATTTGTAAAGTGCTAGGCACAGTGCCTGGCACACAATAGGTGCTAATAAATGCTCATTCTCTTCCCTTCCCTGTTAGCTAAGATTAAAATAGATAAAACAATATAACCAGAATCAAATATTTAGGAAGGGTGAAAGGGAGCCATCATTTTGTGAGCTTCCAGAGACCCCAAACCATCTTTACTCTGATTATTTAGTATCATTACTCAAAAACCCAGAAAGGGGAATGTCTCTGATGGAAAGGGAAAAGAATTGGTTTTTCTTTAAACAACATTTATTGGCAGAAGGGTCTCTATCTTGCACATGCTTCAGAAATACTGTATCATCCAAATCAAATAAAGTCTGCATCTGGCTTGCCACATATCAACAATCTGCCTTAGAAATTGAGAGGTCAGAGGTCTTTCTTCCTCATCACCTCTGGACTTGCTCCATGGATAAAGACATAATTCCTTATTTGTGGCATTACCAGGTGTTGCTATGGTGATGACACAGTGATTACATTTTTAGCTGGAGGCATAACAGGAAGCCACACTTGAGCTATACATATCCTGAATAATAATGCTGATAATAGGGTTTATTCACTCCCTCCTGGTTCTAAGCATGGTAAGGATTTGATTTTAAATATGTCTGATGTGAGTCTTAATTTCACATTTAGCATAGTCCGCATTGCTCTAGTGAATATTGGCAATCTATGTCATTAGCTGAACCAAGAGAGGGAGAGGGTTAAAACAAGATGGAACTGGAGTGAAGTTGCAGTTGGACCCTAATGTGTGATGTGGGAGGGAGTGTGAATATGAGGCTTCCTACAAATAAAAGGGGGGATTGTGTCATAGCCTCTGAGAAGTGGGCTGGATTCAGGTCCTATTAGCTCCTGAGAGCAGATTGTTAAGTTTATGAGTGTGAACATTTAAACTTTGCATCCTGGCAAACATTTAAGGCAGAGCTTGATGTATTGTTTTGTTGATTGTATAGACTTAAGAAAGTGATGAGGGAAATGTTAATATTGCAGATTAGACTTAAAAGTGTGTCCTGCATACTGTGGGGAGAACCTGTTAAACATTTATCAGGCCTCTATGTTGGGTTGAATTCTAATTAAGAGGTTTATAGGAGCCATTCTAATTTGCCTATTTTATCTATCTCAGAGGGAAACGGGATCAGTACGATAGGCAAAGCTACCACAAATGGAGCTCACAAGTCTCACAACCTTGATTGGCTACAAATGAGCCTAGAATAGTAAGAAAGGACCAATGAGCTCAGTCCAGAGGATTCAGGGGGCTCCCCAAATCTGGCTTTACTGTCTGCTATAGGAAAAATTCCACGTGAAGAGTAGAGACTGTGGTTGCCAGTCCCAACAAAGAGAGATTCAGGATGGCCAGACTTGATTTGATGGGATAGTTTAATTGATTAATGTAGGATAATTTAGGACATTTAAGGAATCTTTATTCAGATAAAGTTTGATTGTCTTTCTCAAAGAAGACTTATGACATTACAAGAGTGATGTTTTAACTTGTGCATGAATTGAATTTAAGTTAAGCCAAGTTGCACAAAGTCTCCCTTTCTCCTCCAGAGTAGTTGGACTCCAATGGTAAGATAAAAATCAAAATGATTGGCAATGTAGGCGACCTTGGTCTTTTTAAAACTAAGGTCTTTCCCAGATCTCAGTTCGTTTGAGGCAATGTCCATTCAGTGATTAAGGGATAGGTAAGGATTGAGATAAAAAGTGGCCTACTTTGCCATCACAAAAGAAGGGGACGACCATCAGAGTTTCTAGTCCAAACAGAAAACCGTTGCTAGTTACACTCCCTCTGAGCCATCAGAACCCAAACACTGAGAAAGTGAGACTTGGATGGGGCCTAGTATTGGCCACTCAATGAAAGCCAGAGTGATTTGGATTTAAAGGCATGATCAAGTCAGTGGTCAAAATAGATGTCTGTACAAGCACTTCTTTGGCCTCTAGTGTGTTTAGGAATTTGTTCTTTGTGCAGAAGCAGTGTGTTACAGCAGGGAAAACACTGAATTTGGAAGAAAATCTAGGATGAACCTAGCTTTGCTATTTACTATCTGTGTGACCTCAGGCAAGTTACATAAATTTTCTGGGCCTCAATTCCCTTACTTGTAAAGTAAAGGAGAGAAACTTGGGCTTGATGACTTTTTGAAACTCTCATACTAAGAAAACTGTTGTCCTTGTTAATTAACCCTAGAAAACATTCCTTCAGTCTACAGTATGTGAAGAGAAGGGACAGAAGAGGGATAGAGGAAAGAAATAGGAGAATAGGGTCCTGTATTCTAGAGGATTAGGTAGTTAATAGTCATGGATAAATAGTATGCTGGTAAATATTAAACAACCAGTTCTCCATGGAAAAAAAAAAGTAAAGGTGCCACACTTTTATTTTTAATGTGCATTATTAGCATTTTCTCCATTCCTTTCTTAAGCCTATGCAATTAACAAAACAATAAATCAAGCTTTGATTTTGTAGCACTTGAGATTTCTGAAGTATTTCACAATGAAAATTTAACACTGAAAATTTAAGCCAACAATTACAAGTCAATCTGAAATGACTCCAATTCACTGTATCTCAAGGATCAGGAAAGACCAAGAAGCAAAAATCAGGAAACAGAGGCTCAAGAATCAGGAAATACAAAGTGACAGAGCCCTAAGGCCCAAGGCAAGGCCCCTTAGACCAAAACTTCTTAAACTATGGGTCACAATTCCATATGTGGTCAAGTAACTGAATGTGGGAATGGCAAAAAATTTAGTAATAGTAAAAGGTTTCTGAATGCTCTACATCCTAGAGCACCAAATATTCTGCCAACATTTAATTCTTTATATAAACAATAATAATAAACAAGTATATCCATCTTATTGAAATACAAATTTGGTTTCATCTTTAATAAATGGTAGAACTATATGTATTCCAAAGAATTGTCTTGAAATAAATTTCTTTATGATCTATTACCAGTAAATGATTTGGATACTTATTTTATATATCTATTTACCCAGTGACATAAAAATTTCTTAAGCAAAAAGGGATTGCACGTGAAAAAAGTTTAAGAAGCTCTACCCTGGACAAATTCTAAGATAAACAGTAGGCTTCTGACCCCAAATCCAATACTCTGTCCACTTATGCCACTGTGTTGCTCTTCTGAGGTGGCACATGGTACCCTAATCAGTCCCATCCAGTATTTTAGAAGACCTAATATTAGACTAAGGCATAGGACAGAGAAAAAGTTACCAAATTTTCTTCTGCCCTCGTTTCATATCTCCAATTGCTTAGTAAACATCTCAAAATAAATGTTCCATAGACATCTTTAACTCAACAAATCCAAAATTGAACTCATTATCTTCCCCCCAGCCTTTCCCTCTGACAACTTTGCAATTGTTGTCAAAAGTACCACCATACTCCCAGCCACCCAGACCCACAATGTGTTACTTTTAATCCCTTACTTTCTCTCACTCCAGACCTTCCCATATCAATTACTTGCCAAGTTCTATCAATTTACCTTTGTACCATCTCTCATATATCATTCCTCCTTCTCTCCTCTGACACTCACCAACCTCATACATTCACACCTGGATTATTATATGAACCTGCCTCATCTTTCCCTACTCCAGTCCACCTTCTACTCAGTTGCCAAAGTTTTATCATGTCACCCTATTCAACCATTCAACTCCAACAGCACTGTTGCCTCAAGAATTAAATGTAAAATTCTCTGGTTTTTAAAGACCTTTACAATCTGGCCCCTTTCTATTTTCCCAATATTCTTACACATTACTTTTTTCACATATTGTGGGATCCAGTGACATTGGCCTTCTGGCAATTCCCTGTACTTGTCACAATTCACATTTTTATTTATTTATTTTATTTTTTAAAGCTTTTTATTTTCAAAACATACACATAGTTTTCAACATTCACCTTCGCAAAACCTTGAATTTCAATTTTTTTTCTCCTCCCTTCCCCTGAGCCCCTCCCATAAATAGCAAGTAATCCAATATATTAAACATGTACAATTCTTCTATACATATTTCCACAATTATCATGTTGCACAAGATAAATTACATCAAAAAGGAAAAAAATGAGAAAAAACAAAATGCAAACAACAGAAAAAGTGAAAATACTATGTTGTGATCCACCCTCAGAGGACTGGGTACAGATGGCTCTCTTCATCACAAGACCATTGGAGCTGGCCTGAATCACTCCTCTGTTGAAAAGAGTCACATCCATCAGCATTGATCATCACATACTCTTCATGTTGCCATGTTCAATGATCTCCTGGTTCTGCTCATTTCCCTCAGCTTCAGTTCATGTAAGTCTCTCCAGGCCTTTCTGAAATCATCTTCCTGATCATTTCTTAGAGAATAATAATATTCTAAAACATTCTTATACCATAACTTATTCAGTCATTCCCCAATTGATGGGCATCTATTCAGTTTCCAAACATTTTTCACATTTTTATTTTGTGGCATACATTTTGGAGTATTCTAATCAGGACCATTTGTGCAGCCACATAGGTAAAAATTCAGTGGATATAAATGAATTGAGAGTCCAAGACATAATGCAACATAGTTCAATTGAAAGAGCCCTGTATAGGTAATCCAAAAAAATAAATTAAAGTTCTTCCACTTACTACTATCTTTGTGGCCCTGGGCAAATCCCTTAAATAAGGGTATGCTGGTAAAAGTTTATTAGTAATGCTCCCTGAGTGGGAGTTGGGGATATGAGTGAGGAAAATGTATGTTTATACACAATTAAATTTAATCTGTATTACTTATACTTTTTAAAATCTAAACAGGGCAATTAGTGACATGAATAGAATGTCTGCCTTAGAGTCAGGAAAACTCATCTCCCTGAGTTCAAATCTGGCCTCAGATATTTACAAGTTGTGTAAACTTCATCTTCAAAATGACCCAGAGAAGGAAATGGCAAACCAATCGAGTATTTTTGCCAAGAAAACTCCAAATGGAGTCATGAAGAGTTGAGCCCAAGTAAACAAATCTAAACAATTAAAAAAAAAAAACAATGATTTCTGAAATATAAATGCTCACATTGAAAATTTAATATTTGGATCATGAAGCCAATGAGAGCTGACTCCCACATATTCTTGCCTTCAGCTTTTCTCAGTTTCTTAATCTATAAAATGACTTGTGGGTCCTCGAAGGCTTATTCTAGCTCTAAATCCATGAGCTAAATTCATCACTGAGAGCAGTTTACTTGAGCTTTTCCTATCTGCCCCACATGTACCCAGGATGTCAACAGCACATCTTTTGCTTTCTCTTCCACACATTCTTCCCCTTTATTTCTTTATAGATTCTGAGGGTGCTGTTTCCTTCGTGATGTGTGTGTGTGTGTGTGTGTGTGTGTGTGTGTGTGTGTGTGTGTATAGTGTTACCCTTTTAAACCATTTCCTGTAGAGGGCCATAGACAGTGAGGGAACTTATGTTCTACTTGAAGCAGAGATACTTGCAATAAAGATGCATTCATATAATAATAGCAGGATACTATAGTTAGCACATGCTCAGTGTGCTGTGGTGATGTAATTGTACTAAGGTATTTAAGGCTGAGAGAAACTGAAATAAATGGATTCCATATTTGACCATCCACATGGATCTCTGCCTCATTACTCCTCCTTTAAGACCAAAGACTCGGGCTGGCCCAAGATCCTCCAGAGAGCTAGTCTTTGTGGTACATTTTGGCACCCCAATGTGGGGCTCTAGAAAGCAATCTACATTTTGGCGTCCAATGTGGAGCCCTGGATATGGGGCCCTAGATACAGCAGCTCAACCAACACGATCTGCGAGTTTGGCAGATGTAAAGAACTATAGATAGTGGGGGAGCTCTGGGTGAGGTATAAAACCCTTCAACCCAGAGGGAACCTGCTGACAATGTCTAGTTTGTCTCCCCACCTCTCCTAAGGGCTCTCACCCTTCCTGAGAAGTCAAGGAGAGCATCACCACCTGTGTTCTACTTGAAGCAAGGAATACTTACAGTAAGAGGTATTTACATATTAATAGCAGGGTGCTTATAGCTCAGTGCTGTGGTGATGTAATGGTTCTCTAGTTGGCACATGATTAATGTGCTGTAATAATATAATCATACTGAGGTATTTAAGGGCTGACAGGACTGGAAATGAAGACTCTCCATCTATGACCATCCTCATGGGTCTCCTACCTTCATCACTCCTCCATTAAAACCAAGATCCTCCAGAGAGCTGATCTGAATGGGATATTTTGGCACCCAGTGTGGGGGCTCTAGAAAGCACACTACAGGCGGAGGAGTTCCTGTGACCTTAGGAATAAGGGAAATATAAAAATAGGCAAGCAGGAAGATTTGGTAAGGTCTAAACTAGTCACTTTCATTTTTCACACAAAATGCGGCAAATAGAAACAAAAGAGCCTCCCTCCAGAGGAAGTATGAAGCATGAAATTTGGTAAATGGATGTGACCAATTATAAATCTTTTGGGTGTCTGTCTTTTATCCATGTTGTGGTAGACACCGTTTCAGGATTTACTTTTCCAATACCAGCAACAAAAGAGCCCAAGTGGTCACTGAATTCCTTATACAGGCTTTTGCGATTATGGGCATGCCACAAGCAATAAAAACAAACAATGGACCTGCATATACTTCTAAACATTTTACACACTTTTGTACACAGTATCAGATTTCACACATATCCTTTAATTTTCAAGGACAGGCAATAGTAGAGAGGACAGAGACATTAAGACACTCCTCCAAAAACAAAAGAAAGGGAACCACAGGTAACCCTAGAGAACTTCTAAACTTAACTCTATATGCCAGTAATTTTTTGATTTTTGATGAAGATGCACTGGCTCTGGCAGACAAGTTTGGGTTATGAAACTTGTCAGAAGGGCAGTGTCTAATGTGAGCAGCTCCAATATCTTTAGATAATTCACAAGTGATGTGGAGAGACCCAGAAAGTGGTGAATGGAAAGGACCAGACAGACTAATTACTTAGGGCAGAGGGTTTGCTTGTATCTCTACAGGTGGAGAAGGAATTAGATGGGTACCAACGAGCCACGTCCTCCTTATTCATTGGAGAGACACAGAAAAAAAAGACTCTTGAAACAAAGGAGAAGGTCCAAGAAACATCTGGTGGTTCTATCTCTGACTACGTCTGCCTCTAAAAGAGCATGGCAATTAGTCCTACATGTATGGCAATTAATGCATGAACATCAAAAATAATTGTCAATGAGACTGATGCAGGACTTCAAAACTTGCGGGAATCATTGGATTCCCTGATACATTAAGTGATGGACAATAGATTGGTTTTGGACTATCTCTTGGCTACTAAGTTCTATACAATTCTAATTGTAGCTCCAGCATATTTGAATTGTTTTTTTTTCCTTGTTTCTTACAAAAAAAATTTTTTTTTTGATTTGAGGTTTTCAAAATTTGACAATGATATTCTTTGAAGGTGATCAGTAGAATGTTTCTATTTCTACTTTTCCTTCCTCTCCAAGACAATTTTCTTGTATTATTTCTTGCATTATTGTATCAAGGTTCTTTTTGGTCACATCTTTCAGGTAGTTCAATCATTATATTTTCTCTTCTTGATCTATTCTCTAGATCCGTTTTTTTTTCTTATAAAATGTTTCACATTTTGTTCTATTGTTTTCATTCTTTATAATGTTTTGTTATTTCTTAGTCTCTCAAAGCTTCACTGGTTTCCCCTTGTCCAGTTCTAATTTTCAAAGTGTTATTTTCATCTTTGAGACTCTATAACTCCTTTTCTAGTTGGTTAACTTTTTTCCCATAAATTTTCTTGTTTTTCTTAGATGGTTTTTCTTAATTTTTTTTTTTTTTTTTTTTTTTTTTTTTAGTTTTTCCTCAATGTCTCTGACTGAATTTTTAAATTCTTTTTTTGAGTTCTTCTATAAATTCTCTCTGGATAGGGAGCCATTTAACATTACTCTTTGGAGTAGAAGAAACTTGTTTACATTCAGTGTCCTCCTCTGAAGATGAACCCCGGTCTTCCCTATTCCTATAGTAAGTTTTTTTTGTTTGGGTTCTTTCTCCTTTGCCAGGTTTTTTTGGTTTGTTTAATGAGAAGTATTAGTGAAAGCACCTCTAATCATAGGGGAGGAGAGTATTGCTTCTGCCTTCACTTCAGCTCTCGGCTTGAACGGGACCAGGTGAAGATTTCTCAAAGTCTATGAGGTCAGGTCCGAGGCCTGCAGATCTGTCACATGATCCCTATTCCCAAAAATCCACAGGGCAGGAAGGTCAGGCCCTACGCCCAAATTGTAGGAAGTCACATGATTTCTAGGCCTGGAGTTCCGTAGGGCAAGAAAAGTCTGACTTTAGGCCTAAATCACAAGATCCCTATTCCCAGAGGGCTGGAGGGCAGGAAGTGACATAATCCATAGGAAGCAGACAACATCGCTGACCACTCGATGGTTTTTCAGTCCATCCAATGAAAAAAATTGTTTTTGTTTTGTTTTGTTTTGTTTTGTTTGCTATTTAACTAAATTCACTATTTCTGGCTCACTAGGCCAGACACAATGCTGGGAAATGAGAGCTGAGAGGCTTATGTCTGCTCAGGTGTTTTTGGATCTCTCTTTGTAAGGATCATATAAATGCTTCCTTTTTATATCTGAAGATGTCTCTGAGTTGTCAGTTTGGGTAAGGGGGTCTAATACACTTCCCCCATACCCTGGAATCCCAAACCAAGAGCTCCCCCCACCTGCAAGTGCCCTCAGCTAGCAGCATCCCTATTCCTCCTCCCCTTTACCCCTTTCACCGTGTGCTGCTGGTTTCTTCTGGTCCAAAGCCTGACTGCAGCACAACTGGCACTCCCAGTCAGCCGAGGTTCCCCTCAGTGGTCCAGACTCAGCAGACAGGGAGGTGAAAGTTTCTATGGCTGCTGCTAACCCCAGCTAACTCCAGAGCTTTCCATTGGGTGTTTTTGCTGAGCTAGCCTGGAGGTGTTTATACTTCTCACTGGTTAATCCCAGCCTGGGGGCTTTTTTGGATCTTCTCACTTCCCAGAAAGACACTTGTTCTGCCTCAAGTCTTGAATTTCACGAGTCTTATGTTTGCCCTGAGGCACAAATTTGTTCTATTTGTGGAAGAAATCTTGAAATTTACTGATGTATTCCGCCATTGTCCCAGAATCTTCCCCCAACAAAGACTTTATTCTTTCCTAGAGGACTGCAGAAAAGGAGGCCATCATGGATTACCCTCTAAGAGAGAATATTGGATTAGAATTATATCTATTTTATGATGGTATACTTAGAGAACCCCAGAGACTCTACCAAAAAGTTATTAGAAACAATCCACACCTTCAGCAAAGTTGCAGGATATAAAATAAACCCATATAAGTCATCAGCATTCTTATACATCACAAACAAAACCCAACAGCTAGAATTACAAAAAGAAATTCCATTTAAAATAACTACTGATTGTATAAAATATTTAGGAATCTATCTGCCAAGGGAAAATCAGAAACTTTATGAGCAAAACTACCAAACACTTTCCACACAAATTAAGTATGATCTAACCAACTGGAAAAATATTAAATGCTCTTGGATTGAGCGAGCAAATATAATAAAGATGACAATACTACCTAAACTAATCTATTTATTTAGCACTATACCAATCAGACTCCCAAAAAACTACTTTAATGACCTAAAAAAAATAACAACAAAGTTCATATGGAAAAACAAAAGGTCAAGAATTTCAAGGGAATTAATGAAAAAAAAAAAAATGAAGGTAGCCTAGCTGTACCAGATCTAAAATTATATTATAAAGCAGCAGTTATTAAAACCATCTGGTATTGGCTAAGAAATAGACTAGTTGATCAATGGAATAGGTTAGGTTCAAAAGACAAAACAGCTAATAACTTTAATAATCTACTGTTTGACAAACCCAAAGACCCCAGTTTTTGGGATAAGAACGCATTATTTGACAAAAATTGCTGGGAAAATTGGAAATTAGTATGGCAGAAACTAGGCATTGACCCACACTTAACACCATACACCAAGATAAGGTCAAAATGGGTTCATGACCTAGGCATAAAGAATGAGATTATAAATAAATTGGAAGAGCATAGGATAGTTTACCTCTCAGACCTGTGGAAGAGGGAGGAATTTATGACCAAAGAAGAACTAGAGATCACTATTGACCACAAAATAGAAAATTTTGATTATATCAAATTGAAAAGTTTTTGTACAAACAAATGCAGACAAGATTAGAAGGGAAACAATAAACTGGGAAAACATTTTTAAAGGTTCTGATAAAGGCCTCATTTCCAAAATATACAGAGAATTGACTCTAATTTATAAGAAATCAAACCATTCTCCAATTGATAAATGGTCAAGGGATATGAACAGATAATTCTCAGATGAAGAAATTGAAACTATTTATAGACATATGAAAATATGCTCCAAATCATTATTAATCAGATAAATGCAAATTAAGACAACTCTGAGATACCACTACACACCTGTCAGATTGGCTAGAGTGACAGGGAAAGATAATGCAGAATGTTGGAGGGGATGTGGGAAAACAGGGACACTGATACATTGTTGGTGGAATTGTGAACCCATCCAGCCATTCTGGAGAGTAATTTGGAACTATGCTCAAAAAGTTATCAAACTGTGCATACCCTTTGATCCAGCAGTGTTTCTACTGGGCTTATATCCCAAAGAGATACTAAAGAAGGGAAAGGGACCTGTATGTGCCAAAATGTTTGTGGCAGCCCTGTTTGTAGTGGCTAGAAGCTGGAAACTGAATGGATGCCCATCAATTGGAGAATGGTTGAGTAAATTGTGGTATATGAACGTTATGGAATATTATTGTTCTGTAAGGAATGACCAGCAGGATGAATACAGAGAGGACTGGCGAGACTTACATGAACTGATGCTAAGTGAAATGAGCAGAACCAAGAGATCATTATATACCTCAACAACGATACTGTATGAGGATGTATTCTGATGGAAGTGGATCTCTTCGATAAAGAGATCTAATTCAGTGTCAATTGATCAAGGATGGACAGAAGCAGCTACACCCAAAGAAAGAACACTGGGAAATGAATATAAACTGCTTGCATTTTTTGTTTTTCTTCTCGGGTTATTTATACCTTCTGAATTCAATTCTCCCTGTGCAACAAGAAAACTGTTCAGTTCTGCACACATATATTATATCTAGGATATACTGTAATCTATTTAACATGTAAAGGACTGCTTGCCATCTGGGGGAAGGAGTGGAAGGAGGGAGGGGAAAAATCGGAACAGAAGTGATGAGTGCAAGGGATAATGCTGTAAAAAATTACCCTGGCATAGATTCTGTCAAAAAGTTATTTAAAAAAAAGAATTACATCTATC
Source organism: Antechinus flavipes (assembly GCF_016432865.1). Taxonomy (NCBI): domain Eukaryota; kingdom Metazoa; phylum Chordata; class Mammalia; order Dasyuromorphia; family Dasyuridae; genus Antechinus; species Antechinus flavipes. The sequence continues at coordinate 298,061,441 of NC_067399.1, read as the reverse complement.
TGTCTATCCCTAAATATTACTGATTTCAGGGCACAATTTTTTTATGTTCAAAAGCAATAGTCACTTGTTTCCCTAGTCACTATCTTCCTTAGAAGAGATCAAACATCTTTTACTCACAGGCTTGGTTAAATAAAAATAGTAGTTAACCTATTTGTCCAAGCACATTGATGCAAATGGTGTCCCGCTAGAACTTTTTGGGGTGATGGGAAGGAAACTCTGAGGAACTCTCTTCTGGGAGAATCCCGCCTCAGGAATCAAGATAAGTGGTTTCATTCTGTTATCCTGGCAGGAACTGGCAATACTGTCTACTGATTAGCTGTACCCTCTGTTGAGCAGCTGTACCCTTTATTGAGTTGAAAATTAGTCCAGGACCACTCCTATTTAGCTAGAACTTAAGTGGTCTCATTTAATTGGAAATCTCGGTCTGAGGACAGTGACAACATTGAAGGAATTTCATTCAATTGATCTCTTATAAAAAAGGCAATTTTAAACTCATAATCTGCAGAGGTCCAAAGTAGTACAGCTACTTAGCAGGACCCCTGCCCACTGTGAAGAGACTCCCTCTTCTCAGTGTTCTCAGTTGTTTTTTTTCTCTGCCAGGATTTCTCTGCTAGAACCTTTATCTCTCTGCTAGGACTGAGTTCTTGGTGCCAATAAAACTCCCCTTTTGCCACTAATATTTCTGGTTCATGAATTCTTTCACATTGAACCTGCCCCGACTAGACGAGGATTCTCACACCCCAACTCTGTGCACTGCCACTAACCGCATCAAGATGAGAAATAAAATTCAGAGAAGCTGAGTTAGAATATAACAGAAAAATTTTACACAAGAATGAATGAGCTCTTGAAATGGAAGAGAGATCAGCCAAGAAAGATAGTTCCCGATCTCACTCAAGTAAAAATTTCCCAAACCCTGTAGGAGACAAGCTAGAAATTAGGGAATTGTTGAAATGTCAGCAGTCTTTAAGACTACCTATCTTATTCTTTTTCCTCTCTAGAATCAGTATTAAAGAAAGTCTTGAGAAATGTTGCTTTTTTTGAAGAAAGAATGAATAATGTCTCCCCATTTCAAAACTCCTGTACCAACACTACCACTCATAGTGGGATGCAGAATCATAATGCCTTTCTTTTTTTGTTTGTTTTAATTTTTTAATCTTGACTTATATCTGTTGTTTTTTACATTGCTTGAAATTTTCAATATGTATTTTCCCCCCTTCTCTACACTGCAAACCATTCTTTGTTTTTTTTTTTTTCTTTTTTTTCTTTCTTAAAAGTAAGAGAATCATATGCAAAATAGTGCCAGCTTGAAATCTGGATTACTCAGACACTCAACAGCACCTTGAAAATATTGATACTAAAAATAGGTACCTTGAGGCAGTTTTGCATAGTCCAATCAAAATAACCTGTATTCAACACTTGCCTTTCATATGTAATGGTAGAATTTCAGATCTTGGGACTAAAAGATGGGGCTTTTCACATTACCTCTGATCCTTATTGTTGTTTAGTCAGTCATGTCTGACTCTTTATGAACCTTGTTGGGATATTTGCCAAAAATAATAGAGTGGTTTGCCATTTCCTTCTCCAAGAGGATTGAGCAAACAGGGTTAAGTGGCTTGCCCAGGGTCACACAGCCAGTGAGTGCCTGAAGCAAAATTCAAATTCAAAACTATTCATTAAGATTATTCTGTTGATATTTGCCTTTCATTCTTTTTTTTTTAATTATAGCTTTTTATTGCCAGAACATATGCATGGGTAATTTTTGCAACATTGTCCCCTTGCACTCACTTCTGTTCCAACTTTTCCCTTCCTTCCTTCCACCTCCTCCCCTAGATGGCAGGCAGTCTCATACATGTTAAACATGCTAAAGTATATCCTAGATACAATCTATGTGTGCAGATCCATACAGTTCTCTTATTGCACAAAAAAAATTGGATTCAGAAGATAAAAATAATCTGGGAAGAAAAACAAAAATGCAAGTAGTCCACATTCATTTCCCAGTGTTCCTTCTCTGGGTATAGCTGATTCTGTCCATCATTGATCAATTGGAAGTGAGTTAGATCCTCTCATTGCCAAAGAAATCCACTTCCATCAGAATACATCCTCATACAATATCGTTGTCGAAGTGTATAATGATCTTCTGGTTCTGTTCATTTCACTCAGCATCAGTTCATGTAAGTCTTTCCAAGCCTCTCTGTATTCATCCTGCTGGTCATTTCTTACAGAACAATAATATTCCATAACATTCATATACCACAATTTACCCAACCATTTTCTAATTGATGGACATCCATTCAATTTCCAGTTTTTAGCCACTACAAAAAGAACTGCCACAAACATTTTTTGCCTTTCCTTCTTGAAGAAGATCCTGATATCTGGAAAGTGATACTATGAGATATATATAAACTGGATTTGAATGAGGGGGGGCTGTACAAGGTAACCTGCCTCACTTTCTCCTCCAGAAACACCTAAGGCCAGTCACCAGATGTAGATGAGGATGATTGGAGAAGGCTCTGGATGAACTGCCCTTTATAACCTTACTATCTCTCAAATCTCTCCAAAACAGACATTATGTGCAAGAGAAAAGAGCAACTAGGTGTCAAGAAGACCTGAATGAAAATCCAGACACAGATATTTAACTGTGTGACCCTGTGCATTTGCCTCAGTGTCTTCATCTGCAAAATGGGGGTGATAAGTACCTATTTCATAGAATTTTTGTAAGGATCAAATGAGATAATATTTATAAAGCATTTAATACAGTGCCTGGCACACAGTAAGTACTTAATAATTTTCGTTCTAATATGGGGATTTGTTTGGCTTGAGGATGCCTGTTTCTTACAAACTTTTTACTTTTCTTTTTGTTTTCCCCTATGAAATTGGTTGGATGGACAGGGAATAGGAAAAGGGCAGCCCCCATTAAAAATAAAGAAAGGGACAGGAAGGAAGGAAGGGAGAAAGGAAAAGAAAGAAAATGCCATTTAAAGCACAGAAAAGAATAGAAGAAAGAATAAGATAAGGACAGCTTTCAAAGTTTTGTTATATAACTATTTCATATACAATCTTCTTTCTCTGTTATACTTTGTATATAGAAATATTCATTTTATTTGACATTTGTCAAATTCAAATTTTTTTTCTAAAAGAGAAAGAAGAGGAAAACCAAGTGGGCTGAAGAAGATAGATGCCATTTCTCAACAAAACATTCCCTCACCTGCCCATCTCAATATGACCAGAAAATACCTTCTGTCAAAAGGAATGTCAGCTTGTTTCTTGATGAGGTTTTAAAATCTCCTTAGAATAATAGGCTTGCAAGAATGGATGAGTTTATAGAGAGGAGATAGAAATCACTCTACAGAATGGAGTAAAAAATGGTAGGTAGCAGAAGTAATGCACTATAGATCAAATACCTTTACTGAAATCTGTCTTTTGGGGGGATTTTTTATTTACTATTTTATTTTTCTCCAATTACATGTAACAAAACAAATTTTTAATATTTGTTTTTAAAACTGAGTTCCACATGCCCAAAGGGCTATAAAATTGTACATACACTTTGATTCAGCAGTATCACTATGATATGTATCCCCAAGAGATCATAAAAGAAGGAAAAGGACCCACATGTGCAAAAATGTTTGTAGTAGCCCTTTTTGTAATAACAATGAATTGGAAGTTGAGTGCATCCCCATCAATTGGGGCAAAGTTGAATAAGTTATGATATATGAGTGAAATAGAATAGTATTGTTCCATAAGAAATGATAAGCAGGCTGATTTCAGAAAAGCCTGTAAAGACTTACATGAACTGATGCTGAGTGAAGTGAAGAGAACCAAGAGACCATCGTATATAGTAACAGCAAAATTATGTGATGATCAATGATGATGGACTTGGTTCTTCTCACCAATATAGTGATCCAAGACTATTTCAATAGATTTGGAATGAAAATGCACATCCAGAAAGGGAACTATGAAGACTGAATATAGATTGAGATTAGAATTTTCACCTTTTTGTTCATTTGTTTACTGTTGTTTCCTCATGGTTTTCCCGCTTTTGTTCTGATTTTTCTTGGACAACATGATAAATATGGAAATATATTTTAAAGGATTGCATATGTCTAACATATCAGATTGTTTGCTGTCTTGGGAAGGGGGAAATAAGAGAGGAAGGGATAGAGAAAAAAATTGGAACAAAGTCTTAAAAAATGAATTGTTGAAAACTACTTTTACTTGTATTTGGAAAAATAAAATACTATTGATTAAAAAAATAAAGTAAAATTAAGTTCCAAATTTTTTACTTCCCTCTTCATTGACCCTTCATTGAGAAGGCAAGCAATTTGATACTGGTTATACATGTATAGTCATGCAAAACATATTTCTGTATCATGCTATAAATGAAAACAGACCAAAATTTAAAATTCAAGAAAATTTAGTTTTTTAAAGTATGCTTCAATCTATAATAAGACTCCATCAATTCTTTTTCTAAGGATGAAAACTATTTTTTCTATTATAAGTCTTTCAGAATTGTCTTGGATAATACAATAATACAATGGTATTACTGAGATTTGCTAATTCATCCTTAGTTAGTCACCTTTTAAAATTGTTATTATTGTGTACAATTTTCTCCTGGCTCTATTAATCTCACTTTGCATCAGTTCATATAAATCTTTCCATTTTTTTCTGAGAGCATCTAGTTCCTGATACATTATCTTGACCACTGGCTTGACAACCTTTCAGAAGGGTCATATACCAATGTTGCCTTTACTGCTTTGTGAATGGGAATTGGGTGTAGTCAGCTACAAGTCATCCCCAAGAATTTGTTGCATTGTGTTGCACAATCAAGGAACATAGTATTGTTCTGGTTATGGCCAATCAAGTAATCAGCAAACATTTATTTGCCTCTCTATGTACCATGCACTATACTAGATAAAGGATGTTCAAAGAAAAATGAAACAGCCTCTACTCTCAAAAGTCTTAATGGTAAAGATAACATGTACTCATAGAAATATATAAATAGAAAATAAACACAAGATATTTAGAGAGAAAGAACTTTACTAGTTGAGATCAGAAAAAAAAAAAAACATCATATGGAAAATCACACTTGAACTGAGCTTTGAAGGAAACTTGGAATTCTAGGAGGTAGCAGTGAGAAGGAAGTGAAATCCAAACATAGGGGAAAAATCTATGCAGAGACAAAGATGACAGATAGAAATATATGTATACCTAGAGTCAGAAGGTCTAAGACTGTGACATAGAATGTTACAACCTCTAAATAAACTAAATTAAGGGTTGCTCAATGGGCAATGAGAAGATAGATTGCAGGTGTGAGAAGGCAGCAACATCTCACCAATGAGAAATTGTATAGAGGAGAACATGGTTGTTATTAGATGATTGGAAAAGAAGGTAATACTATATATAATATATATATACTATATATAATACTATATAAAAGAAAACCTTTCTATGTTTGATATATTCCTTCTGATGTAATGATAAGAAGACATGGGCAAGAGTTACTCAATCAACAAGCATATATTAAGTACCCACTATGTACCAGGCCCTATTCTAGGTACTGAAGATACAAATACAAAAACTAGGCCCTATTCTAGGTACTGAAGATACAAATACAAAAAAAAACCTTAAAATCCCTATTCAAAAGGAGCTTACTAATGGGGGAAAGAGATTAGATCCTATACTGGAGAAAAGAACAACCATTAGTGATAAAAATACAAATTCACTGAAGAATATGTCATGCAAGAGTACATTCTAGTCACAAATTATAATATGAGCAAAGGAACAAAAATATAAAAGTGAAAGTTGTCTTTGTGGCCTGGAAGTAGACTGCTTTGGCTAAATCTTAAAATATATGTAAAGGAATAAAATAAGAAGTCAGAAAGTTTGGGAATGCTAGCCTATTATGGAAACAAAGATACCCTCAAGATAAATCAAGAAGGGAAAAGAGACAAGTGGAGAAATAAGTGCAATAAAAGTCATAAACTATTAAGAGGAAACATATAATATGTAATTATATAATAGCATATAGTATATAATATGTCATATATAATAATATATATGTAATATAGCATTCAAAGAGGGAAGCTCATTTGTAATTGAAGGGCAGGGATCAAGGATTTGAATTGCTATTTAAAGAAGAGAAAGAATTTCAACAATAGGCAGAGGAGCAGAGAATTCATTCCAGGCTTCAGAGAAAGATTAAGCAAAGGGACCAAGAAGGCATGAGCAAAGGAAGTGAAGAGTGATTAAGTAGTCCAATTTGTCTAGAAGTTAGAATGGTTGGATATGAGTAGTGTAAGGGAGGTTTTAAAACGTAGATTGTATTGAGGAAGGCTCAGAATGCCAGATGTGCTTTATTTTATTTTGATACATCATGGAAAGTCACCCAAAGTTTTGAGCAGGAAGGCGATGTCAGTCTTATGCATTCCTTGTCAATGCTCTCTTCCTCCTCAGTATTCCTTATATTTAAATATAAAGGGCGGTGGGGATCTGATAAATGTGAAACATGCTCAGATGGCATCTCCCTCTCTAGGGAGAGTGGCCTTTTTGATTACTTCAACATTTTCAGCTGATATAACTTCTCCATGTGGAACTTGATTTGACTTGATTTGATTTGACTTGATTTAACTTGAAGGAAATCATGGACTTCTCTAGGTGGAGGTGAAACAGGTAAGTAGACATGAGAGATAGCCAAGTCAAAGCCATAACAAAGTGACAAAGAGCATCATATATCACTTTTGCCTAAAGATTCAAAATCGACATTCCACACATATCAATATGCAAATGGTACCCAAAAGAATATAACAGGAAATCCCAAATATGATTATGAATTTCATCTGTGATCAGAGATCATGGGATAGCAAAAGTTTATTGTCCACCAATAAGGAAATAGCAGAAAAGAGAGAGGAGACTGACATCAAAGCCAAACTTCACCTTTTTGACAACATGATAGAAGGTTGTACAACTTTTGACCTCTAAAATTCAGTTATATCATTAACATGCCCTGGGGTCTAATTTACGGATATGCAAAATGGGAAAATTGTCCCATCCCTTTGGAGACCCTAAATCTAGCCGTGTAACATGATCTAAGCATAAGCTTAGATATAACTAAGCAGGCTGACAGTCTACTCAGTGCTCTATTTCTTGTGCTTTTCTGTTCCTCCTTTGGCATTCCTCTGTTCCTGATTTCCTGTAAGTGCCATTATAGATCACAAAGCTTGAAAGGCTGAAAATCCAACTAACAAAGCCAAAGATTACTTACCCAAGAGATTACAGATGGGGCAAGCAGAATAAGCTCTCTAGTCTAAAAGAGTCAAGTGAAATTTAAGTGAAGCAACTTGTCAGGGTGGGATTAATGACAATCAGGAATCCTGGTTTTCTAACCTGTACTCTGTACATCAGTTACCAGAGGCCTGTTACTTTCAAATCTGGATTTTGATTTAGCTTAATCCTATTTTGGATGAAGTTTGCTTTCTTTGATCCTATATTCTGCATATTCTCTTTACCACATTTTCTTTATACCTACATCTTAAAATAGCCTAAGTATCTCTTAATTATTATTTGTCTTTTAGCCAGTATTTGTCAAAATTCATTGTTATACTTAGTGGCTGAACCACTTTCTCTTTTCTAGCCTCTGATCATTTTTAACTTATATTAGGTTTCTGCCTCTGGCTCTTTGGTATTGTCAACAGGTTCCCTACCTTCTCCATCCCCAACTTTGAAACTGATCCCAATAATAGAAAGCAGTTAGATTCCTTTCTTGGCAGGTCTAATTTCCAACCTTGCTAAGGTTTGGAATCAGGTGGCATGTTGCTACAGAAACTAGTTCCAATTTCTCTTCTAGAAATAGAAATTACTCTATTTATAATCTCACTTCATGTGAAGGATTTTTAAAATATAAGGTAACTTCAGCATGGAAGACTTTTTCCGAATATTTATACATAGTAGAGACAGAAGGATGATAGACAATAGACTTTGTATATCTTTTGTTCTGGTGCTAATACATATTTGTTAAACTGAAGAAGATCCTGAAAATTTCTAGCCTTGGGTCAGATAATCTTCCAGGACTAAGGATTATGATTCATTCATAGATCAATGAGTTCTTTAAAAAAATTAATCTTAGCCTGAAAGTACTATTATACCTTTTGTTCAGTAGCCCCCTTAGTTTACTAATAGCTTTATAGATCCTAGCTATAATTAAATGAACTATCAGTTTTTTGTTTATCATAGAGAGACTTTTTAAGCACTACATTCTAGCAAAGAAAGGGGTGTTAAAAATAACTAGCAAATGCTCTTGATGTCTCCAGTCAAATCCTTGAATATGGTAGAAGAAAGAAGCCCTACCATCCTGCGCCTAGCACCATCTCGCAACAAGTATGGGCTCAGCTGATTTATAGGAGGAATGTCCTATTACTTTGCCCTTTACTTTGAACATTGGTGAGAGTTTGTGAACTATAATTTTTTGAGAAGACACAGACCTCAAAACCATCCCAAACCTCTCATAACTTTGAAAAACTTATGTGCAGAAAGGGAGTGATCAATTGTCCTAGATAAATAACTGATTTGAGATAAGAAATTCCCGAAAGCATCAGTATGGGATAGTAGAAAAAGAGCTGATTTTGGACCAGGAAGACACAGGCTGATTGTGTAACTCTGGATAAGTCACTTAACCTCTCAATGCCTGAAACAACTCCCTCTCCATCTTTTGGCATGAAAATGAACTTAAAATGATTGTATATGTATGTATATCAGATTGCAATCTTGGGGAGAAGGGAGGGAAAGTAGAAAGGAAGAAAAACTTTTTTTGGATCTTAGAATCTTACAAAAGTGAATGTTGAAAATTATCTTTACATATAACTGAAAAAATAAAATACTATTAAGTGTAGGGGGAGAGAAAATGAATTTGAACTAGAATAAAAGCTAAATAAAGAAGATAAGGTCACTATCTTCCACCCTCTTGGATCATATTCCTAGTTTCCTAGGCACTGAACTTCCTTACAAATGTTTTACTTGATTATAGTAAATTTCAAAAGCATAATTTTGCCCCAATCTTTTTGTACTGCTAGGACAAGGAATAGAGAGAGGTGCAAGCTTTTCATAAATATGCCTTCTCCCCAAGAATTAAGTTGTATGTCCAAACATCTAAAAGGATGAGTGTCTCCTTGGTGATGTCAAAAAAGTTACAGTACCAGCATTTTAATGTAGAAAAGCTCCAATTGCCATCAAAAAGCTTTGATTTTTTATGTTATCTTACTCTGATTCAAAGACTCAAATAATGTTGTGACCACATTGATTTGGAAGTACTCTCCCTCAATGCAAACTGCAAGCTAGCCATGCCTGCCTATGCACTGTAATTCTTCTCCATGTTTTCCCCTTAAGCTTAGTATGGAGAATCTACCCAATTTGCCTCCCTCATTCTCCCCTAACATTAAAAGGGTACCAGTGGAGCACTCTAGTTGTCAGTTTGTTATCCCCTCATCCTAAATATGTGACAAGCCCATATTCCATCATGTAACATGCTTGCTGACTTTTACTCCTGATCTTTGTCATTCTGATTGTGGCTTTTTGTGGCTCACTGTAGCTTCTAACCATAATGGAGAAAAAAATTCTAAATGAACCACACTAACAAATCAATCTGCAAACATGAAATATGTATGGAATGCCACCAAACTCATTTCAGGCTCAATTATTCGATATGATTGAGAATTCAGAACATAATTAGTGAACAAGTGACTGTGCCCAGAATACACTTATAGGCTACTGCTCCAGGCCTGAAAGGGAGAACTTCATTAGTTGAAATTCCAATCTGAATCCTAATCATAACCCTGTAAGTTTGTAAAGGATGTCACAAGACCAGCCAAGATGGTGGGGTAGGAAGAAAAAGTATTATCCAGCTCCCTCCATAATTATTCCAATAAAAATTTAAGAAGAGAAATAGACTGAGTCATAATTGGGAAATATCAGGAGAAACCACAGTGTCATTTTTCTGGCCCAATATCACAAATTCAACCCATAAACAAATGACCGGGGCAGGAACTATGAAATAGGGATGGGTCAAGATAACAGAATAAGCCTCTCAAGCTCCAAAGCAGACAGAGCCAGCTGTGGGAATCATCCAGGACAGATTGTGGACTCAGTCCCAATTTCAGAAAAAGATATTACAAAGCTTCTAGTCCATTCTTACCTGAAACATGAATTCCTTATCCTTAGAAATGGCCCTCAACTTCCACTTGGATACTTCCATTAATGGAGAATGCTTTACTTCATGAAGCAACTTGTTCCAGTGTTAGACAGTCTTTTCTATCAATGGAATGAACACTCGCATAAAATGGAAACAGATAGTTGAATGGATTAAAAACCCAAATCCTATAATATGTTGTTTATAAGAAAAACATTTGAAGCTGAAGCACACACATAAAGTATAGGTAAAAGACTGCAGCAGAATATATTATACTTCAGGAGATGTAAAAAAAAGCAAGGACAGCAATCCTGATCTCAGATGAAACAAAAGCAAAAATAGATCTAATTAAAAGATATAAGGGAAGGAAATTACATCTTGCTAAAAATGTACCACAGGTCAAAGCTTCATAAACTGTAGGTCACATCCCTATATGGGGATTTCACAATTGAATGTGGGGGTTGCAAAATTATGATTTATTCTCAGTAAATGTTTGATTTCTATAGCTATTTTATATGGCTGTATACCTGGGTCATATAAAAATTTCTAGGGCAAAAAAGGGTCATGAAAATCTTAAGAAGAACTGGCATGACATTAATATATTGTTGGTGTGGTTGTCAGCTGATCCAGCCATTCTGGAGAACAATTTGGAACTATGCTGGAAGGGCTATCAAACTATGCATAGATACCCTTTTGATCACCACTGACTCTGTACCCCAGAGACCATAAAAAAGGAAAAAGGACCCATATGTGTAAAAATATTTGTAGCATCCCTTTATGCAGTGGCAAAGAACTGGAAATTGAGTGGATACCCATCAATTGGGGAATGACTGAATAAGTTATGGTATAAGAATGTAATGGAATATTATTATTCTATAAGAAATTTTGACCAGGCTAATTTGAGAAAACCCTGGAAAGACTACATGAACTGAGCAGAACCAAGAGAATATTGTATACAGTAACAGTAAGACTGTGTGATGATCAACTATAATAGACTTAGCTCTTTTCAGTAATACAGTGATCCAGGATAATTTCAGTAAACTTTGGGAAAAAGTGCCTTTTGCATCCAGAGAAAAAACTATGAATACTGAATATAGATTGATGCATACTATTTTTACCTTTTTTTGTTGTTTGTTTGTTTTATTTTTGTTCTTTCTTGTGGTTCTTCCCTTTTGTTCTGTTTTTCTTTCCCAATATGACTCATATTGAAATATGTTTAAAATGGTTTTACATGTGTAACTGTATAAGATTGTTTGCTATCTTGATGAAGGGGGAGATAAGAGAGAGGGAGAAAAAATGGAACTCAAAAATTTACAAAAATGAATGTTGAAAATCATCTTTACATGTAATTGGATAAACAATATGTGATTAAAATTTTTTTTTCAAAAATCAAGGAAAAAAGATTAAAAATTTTTGCTTACTGTTTTGGGGAGGATGGAGGGAAGGGATGAAGGGAAAAAAATTGGAACTAAAAAAATCTTGTAAAATTAATTTTGAAAACTACCTTTACATGTAATTGGAAAAAATAAAAAATGCTATTAAGTGAAACAAATTAAAAAATAATATTTTAAAGATATTTTTTTCTATCTAGTCCAATTCCCCAATTTACAGACAGATCTCATACAAGGTCATACAGTTAGTAAACATTAAAGGCAAGATTTGAATCCAAGTCCTCTGATTCCAAAGCCAATATCCTTTCTACTATACTCTTTCCTTTTTTTTTCTTCAGAATCACATGAATTCTCACATGGATATCTTATCTAAAGAAAGTGAAAAACAGATTTGTGGACACCTTGAAGTTCCATGGATTTTAAATGGGTCCTGAGGAAGTAGGGACAAGATATTAATCAATTTATTATTTTTAGAAGATTTTTTAAAGGAAAATCTCTGGAGAATCAATCTCAGAATTTTGACTACACTAAGAGGAAAGAATCAGGGAATTGGAATGTGAGAATTAGCTAAAAGGAAACCCCATATCAATAACCAAACTAACAGAAATCATATGATTATCACAATAGATACAGAAAAAGCAGCTGCCAAAATGCAATATTCATTCCTATTAAAAACACTAGAGAGCATAAGAATAAATGGAGTTTTCTTTAAAATCATAAATAGCATATATCTAAAACCATCAGAAAGTGTTATATGCAATGAGGCTATAAGCTAGAAGCATCCTAATAAGATCAGGGTGAAACAAAGTTGCCCATTATTACTTAATATTGTCCTAGGAATGTTAGCTTTAGCAATAAGATAAGAAAAAGAAATTGAAGGAATTAGAGTAGGTAATAAGGAAACAAAACTATCACTCTTTGTGGATGATATGATAGTATATTTAAATAATCAACTAAAACACTACCAGGAAAAAATTAACAACTTTACCAAAGATGCAGGACATAAAATAAACTCACATAAATCTTTGGCATTTTTATACGCTATCAACAAAGGCCAGCAGCAAGAGATAGAAAGAGAAATCCTATTTAAAATAACTGTAGATAATATAAAATATTTAAGAATCTACCTGTCAAGACAAAGGCAGGAACTATTTTAATACAATTACATAGATAAAAGGCAGAAGAAAACATCCATTGCACCCAAAAACTCAAATCTACTTAAAGAAGCCTCATTTGAAATAACAAACTCTAAAAATGCCTAATATTACCCTTTTGGAAATATTTTCTATTCATATTCTGAGAATCATTTGCTTTGGGCAATTTTCTTTCCAGGGTAAAAACAGATGAATAAATATTAAAATCAGAAAATCAGAAATGTTTAGAGCTAGAACAAATTCAGAAATCGAATCAAATGCCTTCAATTTACAGATGAAGAAACTGAGACCACCATCTGACTCTAACATCTTTCCACATTTTTTTCCCTATTTCATTTTATCTAACTTAGTTTCCAGGGGAAATAGACTATTCATATTTCATTGCACTCTCAATTCTGACACTCTCATCTCTTTGTGTCTGTTAATGACATTCACCAATCCTTGGTATGGGCTTCTTTTTAGATATTGATCCTATAGTTAAATAGTTTAACTTTTCACTGACTCTAATGTTTAATTCCCTTTTTCCTCCTGCTGTCAACACCTTGCCAAATCTCATCTGGTATTATCCACACTCTCCTCCTTTATTCCTACTTTCATGCTGCTGAATGACAAATTTATGTCATCTAAATCAGCTTGACAAATAGGATAACAAAGCAATAGGATTACTCTGCTCTATTTGACTTTATCACATTCCATATAGTATTTGTCCCAAGCCCTTTCTTCTCTCCTCAAAGCTTCCCACACAAATCCTATCTTTCAATCTCAAAAGAGGGTTTTACCTCATACATTTCAGAGAAAACAGAGATTATTTGCCATTAACTCTTTCTTGAATCTATATCTTAAAACTCCTACATATAAACATTCTCTCCTTTATTACATAGTCTTCAAGCTTCTTACCTGCTATTTCAACATACCCACGTCCCAATCTTTGAAACATCTTTTTTATTTTTAAAAACATGTTAAATCATGTAGTCTTACCATTCACTCAAGCTATTATGTTAAATTTTTTCTTACTTTCCCAGGCAGACTCCTAAAAAAATCTGTTTTCCTTTTCTCCCCTTGATCTCTTCCCACTCACTTTTCAACCCTTTGTAGACTGGTTTCTGATTGAATCACTCAATCAAAACAACCAGCCTCAAAGTTATCCATGTTGTCTCTTTTTAACCTTTCTCTCCCAATCCTCTCGTCTTTTAAACTTCCCCATTACGGTCAAGGACACCACCATCCTCTCACTTGCTCAGGCTCAGCCTAGGTATCATCTTCAATCTTTATTCTCTTTTTCTACCTGTATCCAATGTGTGGCCAAATCCTCCCAATTCTCCCTCGATGGCATCTCTCCCTCTGTCTCTATATGAAGCAGAACAAAAAGGGATGAGGCTTAGATTTTGAATGGTGAATGTTGATGTTGTTGATTCTTCTTTGTTAAAGAGAACCAATGGCGTCACTAAGGTGATGTCTTAACTCTCAAGTGACTTGAATTTAAGTGATGGAGAGCTATGCAAAGTTATCTTTCCTCCAAAATCATTGAAATCTATTGGCCAAAACAAAAATCAAGATGACTGGCGATGGCCCAGGATGTAGGGGGTGACTTTGGCCTTTTTAAACTAAGGTCTTTCCCAAGTCTCAGTTTGTATAAGGCTATCCCCATTCAGTGATTATGGGTTAGGTAAGAACTAAGACAAGAGATGGCCAAGTTTGCCATCACAAAAAAGAATCCATTTGGGAAGAGAAGACCTTGGAAAACCCTCAGAGCCACAGGCATATGAGAAAAAGTCTGTGCCTCAATATGTGCCTTGATTCTCTTTGAAAGGGAGCTTACTCCCATCCCCTTGGATGAAATAATTCTCTCCCTGATTGAACTAAGATTTCATCTCATTTAACAGAGCCCCCTAACTTAATTGTCTAAGCTAATTTTTTAATGATTTTCCTGATTGTTATCTTTATTACTTGCTACAACAAATATTTTTCCACTATTTGTAATTGTGTAATAAGCATATGCTGGGGATGAGCAGCTAAAACATTTGAGATTGTGTTAAATGTTACTTATTCTCCAGGTCTGAGGCAGAATTACTTCTCCCTCAGAGTGATCAAGAAAACAATTTAAATCCCAAACCTCCATAGTGTCATATTCCTATACTTGAAATATCTAATGTATAATGGACAGAGATAATTCTAAGATTAATATACTTCTTGAGAGCAATACTTTGATAGCAAGTAGTAATTGTCTAGTTATGGCTATCCTTCCCACAAAGGTAGAACTCCAACCTCCCTAAGACATGGAGTAACACATTCCAATTTATTTGTAAATCCCTCTTTCATGTAAGTCAAGTGAGTCTATGATCCATTTGTTGTACTTCGTTGGATTTCTCACCATGCTTTCTTCAAATTGATTTTAATCTTCATTGCTACTCTGTTCAATAAGGTAAATTGTTTATAATTTTTTAATATTCCTTCTCTCATTATGCTAATTGATTTGTACCAGTTAAATGTCTATACGATATTATTTCTTCCTTCTATACCCCAGTTTTTACCAGTGATTTGCATAGATAAATTGAAGTTGTTTTCATTGCACATCATATCTTTTTTCCTCACTTTTATCATTTCTTGTAGTTTTGAACTAATTTTGATCTTTGCTCTAACAAGTTAGTACCTTGACTGTACACAGCTTTTTCAAAAATGACTCCCACATCAGTAATGAATTATTTCTTGTCAAATAATTTCATTTTGTGCTATTACTGAGTATTAACCATGCCCAGAACCCACCAATTCTTCTTTGACCAAAAAAAGGAATAACTCTCCATCCATGTGAATCTTCTTTATTGTCTTTGACAATAAATTGCTCCTGATTCAATTTCTTCCAAAATATTTATTATCCTCAGCTATTCCTACCTTTACATTGAAGTTACCAAGCACCAAAATATATGTTGATTTACAATGAAAACTTAAAAGGAATTCTTCTTTGATACTCTTCTGTAAAATTACGAACTCCTTAAGGGCAAGGATTGCCTTTTTTTGTGTCCCTAACATTTAGCACAGTTCTGGGTACATCAGTCGATCTCTTCATCCTCTGCAACAGAGAATGGCACATGCAATTATTTAGAAAATGCTATTCATGAATACTTCAATATAAGATGATCAGACATTCCACAAATTAATGTTTCTTTTTGCCTGATAAAAACGAATTGTGCCAATTCCTTTATTAATTTCCCCCCAAAGAATATATGAATCAGCTTTCCATTTAACAACTTCCTTCTTTCTTCTGTTCTCATTTATATCAAGAGTGTCAAGATATCATTCTTAACAATCATATGTCCATCTGTTGATCATTAGACAAGGGTGTTGCATTTGGAAAAGCAACAGCCAAGTTAGTTTATAGACAATCTAACAACTAAGTGATATTTTTAGAACCATCTGTCCCTTTCCCCCACCACCCTTACTTTGCCATTGTAGAAAAAGAAAAGGAATGCATAGAAAGATGAAAGAGCAGAAGCAAAACATTGTACATTGTATTGTACAATGAACAACTATGAATGACTTAGCTGTTCTTAACAATAAAATGATCCAAATCAATCCAAAGTATTTATGATGAAAAATGCTAACATTGTCATAGTATTGTACAATGAACAACTATCAATGACTTACCTATAAAAAAGACAATCCAAAGGATTTATGATGAAAAATGCTATCTACCTCTATTAGAAAAAAAAAGTGGTGGGATCCAAATGTAGAACGAATATATTTTCCACTTTATTTTTTATGTTGGGTTTTTTTTTTTTTTGGTCTGTTTTTGTTTTCACAAAATGATTAATACGGAAAAATAGAGAGGGGATACATAGAGACTGAGTATCATTTAGCATTTTTCTTACCATGGATTATCATGGTTAAAGAATTCATTACCAATTGGCTAATGTGATAAACTGGGAATGAATCTTCCTCTACTTATCTAGGTCCTCAGACAAATGACTAAATGTATTTAGTTTGTAATACCCTAGCTAGAAAAAATTATTATGGCTTATAGATAAAGTGAAGAATATATTTTGTGTTCAAATGAAAAAGCAATTAGATTATCACTTAGTAATTCAATTACACAAACATTTATTAAGTGCCTATTAAAAATATGGCATATATAAAGGGCAGCTAATTGGTTCAGTGGATAGAGCACCAGCCCTGAAGTCAGAAGGACCTGAGTTTAAATCTGGCCTCAGACACTTAACGCTTCCTAGCTGTGTGACCCTGGGCAAGTCAACCCCAATTGCTTCAAGGAAAAAAAAATTAAATAAATAAGAATAAGGCATATTGCTACATGCTGGAGATAGAAAGATGAGCAACCACAGGGTTTTTCCCTTGGAGAAGCTATTGCTCCAATACACTTGAGATAGAACATGTGCATAGATAAGGATAACAATACAAGGTGGAAAGAAAGAAATCCCTATTTGTATATAAACTCTGGGAGCAGGGACTGTTTTTACTTTTGTTTTTGTAACTCCATCCACTTGGCATATTTCTTGTTACAAAGTAAGCTTGAAATAAATGTGTTTTGTTTTGTTTTGAGTCATTCATTTATTTATAGGGAAATCTTCAGGAAACTTTAAGAAAGAGAAGATTATTTTCAACCCAAGAGAATTAAGAGAAGTTTTCATGGAAAAGGTAGTTTTTGAACTCTTTGAAAGCAGAAAAGGGTTTCAACAGGAGAAATGAAGAAAGAATAGAATCTTATTCTGAAACCAAGAACCACCACTGGACCCAAAGGGATAGAATTCTGTGACCACTCACTTCCCACTAAAGGCCTCTTTACAACAGAATTCCAGGTAGTTGTAATACCTTAGGTTTGGGTTCATATTTAGGATCTTTTCAAAGGGAGACTATAAAGGTATTTAATATACAGTGTTAATTAAATATAGAACAGACATTTATTTCCTACACACAAAAGAAACATACAATGACAAAACCTTCATAGTGTGTATTGACAAGATGTAAATAATCAGTGATCTATAAATATTACAACTACCTGGAATTTTAGTTACAACATTAGATCATAAAGCAGTATGAAGGAATAAACAGGAATTCCACATGTCACTTGAGCTCTACATTGTCCATACAATTCCCATTCTGTGCTTTTTGCCATCCAATCCCTGGCTTAGGCCCATTCTCCTCCTGATGGTCATTCTCTCTGATAAACTCCCTTTGTCACTAGTCAGTTCCTCCTAATGGACTCTAGGTGGATCTCTAGATTTCACATAATTGCTATAAGTCTATGCACATCTGTCTCTGGAATGATGTTTAGTTTTTTCCTTCTTGTTGTTGTTTGTCCTTCCTTCTCAACGAGGACCATGATATCAGGAAGGGCATATTATGACTTACAAGTAAATTGGATTTAAGTGAGACAGGACTGTGCAAAGTCACCAGTCTCACTTTCTCTTCCAGAGCCGTCTGAGTCCAGTGTCAAGATATAGATCAGGACCACTAAAGATGGCTCCAATGTAATGGGATACCTTGGCTTTTTTAAGGTCTCAGTTCCTCTGCAGCAACATCCATTTAGTGTTTATGGCTAAATAAGAAATTAGGCAAAGACTGACCTCTTTTACCTAATCCATCTGGGAGGGGAAGATCCCCAGAACAGAATCCTCAAAACAGAAACAATTACTAGGTACACTCATTCTAAACCATCAGAGTCCAGCAAGGACCAAATGAGGTTTGAGCTGGGACCTATTGTTGGCTAATCAATGAAAACCAGAGTACTTTAAACCAAAGCATTCTGGGAAAGGAAATACAAAGGAGATAAGATAGCTTAGTTTAAGTTTGCCAGGATGAGTACTCCTGACCTCAATGGCATATGGAAATTATTACCCTCCTACTGGTGAGGTGGTCTGAAGAGGAAGTCTATGAGAGTCAAAGGAAGAGAATCACTCCCTTTTTAAAGATCTACTTCCAGCTTGGTGAGAAGAAGGGGAAGCTTCATCATCTCAAGGTGCAAGAGTCCTCAGTCACTTTTGGGCAGTGGAAAAAGTCAAGGAGTTTTTCACTCTCAGAATACCCAAGTGCCAAGCTAGCATGTGTTTCTGGATCCAGGAAGGACAACTGTGCACGTGCCCCATTCAAGCTCTAATTATGTTGTCAAGGGAGATGGGAAACAGCAGAACAAGATCAGCACAAGAGATACAGGTCCAGTTTTGTGTGAACATACAGGATAGGAAGGGCAGAAACATGAAGTGTGGGAAAAATAAGTTAAAACCAGAATGTATAGGACCTTGATTGGAAAACTATGGAGTTTGTATTTTATTCTAAAGGCAGTAAGGAGACAGTGAGATACAGAGCAGGGAAACTGTATTCAAATCAATCTGGATTGATCATGTAGCCATGTTTATATATTTTTAACATATTATGCAATATTGTTAATTATGTATAATATTATATAATATGCAATTATATCAACATATTAATAACATTAACATATAACATTATACTACATATTTAATATAGTATGTACTATTATATATGTACTATGTGTAATATTATATTATGAAATATGTTAAATATATATTTGTATACCTACAGACATGTACATACATACATACACATACATAAGTGTGTGTATTCTTTGTTCTGGGACTTCTCATCATTCTCTTTATCTTTTAGTCATTTTATGACTTTTTTTTCTCTTGTTTAGGCATTTTATTATTCTTTTCTTTTTTAGTCATTTCCCATGGTTTTTAACTCTGTTTTCCCATAGTTGGTAGTGATCTCCCACTTTTTTGTTATTTTGAATTTACTTCATGTAAATTTTGTATTTAATTCACTCTGTACATGTTTCCTTCCAATATTGTAAATTTCTTCTACTTTTGTCTCTCTCTCTCTAGAACTTAGTTTTAGGCTTAGCACATAGTAGGTATCAGGGGAATTAAGAAATTAAATGACTCACTCTTGATTACACTAGAGAAATCGGCATTTATTAAGTAACTGCTATATACCAGGCACTAGTTAACAAACATTACCTCACTTGATATGAAGTATGTATCAAAAGAAGACTAGGTTTTCCTCTGTAAAAGGTCATCTTCCTAATCACAATACTCTGCTACTACTCCATACAAAATATGTTCAAAGTAAATATACACTTGCTGCTCAATCATTTAAATATGTTAAACTAAGATATACAGGTATATCTTAATATAGAAAAATTTGGGGGAAATTAAATATGGAGAAATAGTGTCAAACTTGGAATCATTAAACTTTCTCACTCCCTGCAGTCCTTAGACAAAGCAAACAATCCCTTCTTTCATCTCCTTGGTCAGTTCAGGTTATGTACATGGAGAGGTATGGTGTTGTGTAAATAACATGGAGGTGGGGACGTCAGTTCTAATTTTTATTGAGCCATGGCATGACTTTAACCAAGCCAATTGATGTCTCTGAGTCTCATGGTCCTCATGCAAAAGGAAGGGGTAGACCTAGCTTATCACAAAAAGCCCTATCTAACAATGACATTTAATGATTTTCCCTGCACCTAAGTCAAAGACTTAGACACAATAGACCTTTGATAAATGTTGATTGATTGATTGGCATATAGCAGGCATTTCATGAATATTTATTGATTGGTTAATTGATTCTATGGGGTTTCTTCCAGCTCTGACACAACAGTCCCTCCAGTCTTTATTACAAATTATGTGCCCGTTGGTGCACTGGGGAATAAAGACTAGATTTAAGTCAGAAAATATATATGAACTTAGAGAAATTATTCTTCTCTGAATTTCAGTTTCAGGCTCTGGAAAATAAAGTCATTAGAGTAAATAATGTTTAAATTCCTTCCACTTCAAGCATTGAGTTCCAGGTGGTCTCCCCAGAAGGAAAGTGCCTTAGCTCGGGCTGTTTCCAAAATGACAATAAAAAATGTCCAACATATTGGCGAACAGAAGCTCAGAAAACTTCTGTAAGACACAAGGCAGTTTCTCTGAGCCGCTGCTCCAGGTAAATTCAGACAGCTTGATTGGCTCAACAAAGCAGTGAGATCCAGGTCTGACAAGCTCCAGCGGGGGACAAGAAGGAGGGCTGAGTCATTAAAATCAAGAGTGAATCTGCTCTCTATGAAAGAGGAAAGTGAGCAGTGAGTCACTATGACTCCAAATTCCCAGGACGCTTTTGCTTCAATCCCAGATTTATCTGATGTTCTCTCTTTAATTTCTCTTAAAAGAGAAAGAGAATGGAAAGGCTACTTAAAATCAGAAGGTCTGAATTTTTTCACTAATTGGCTTGGGCAAAGACATCATTTTACTCTTAGTGTCTTCATCTATAAAATGTAGATAATAATACTCTTCACTACCTACCTTGCAGAGTTATTTTTGAGAGTCAAATTGGAGATTATATTTGTAAAGTAATACATGAAATGTGAGTTCTTCTTATAATAAATGTAGATTTTTTAAACTCCCTTTCTCAGCAAATTACTCTGTGTCTGGGAAATATCCAAGAACTATAAAACACAAACCCATCCTGGTTTACGTGCAGGGAGATGCAGGAGAACCTGTCTAATCACACCTAAAGAGTACATTAATTTAGATGCGACAGAAATAAAGGGCAAAGGTCACCAGGTTCATCTTCCCATTTCAGTGTTGTTAATAGAAGACCCTATAGTAAAGTCCTACTAATACAGACTTTGGATGGGAGTTGACAGCCATCTAATCACACAAACCTAAATATCTAGAGCATCTGAAAGAATTCCTACTAATCCAGACAATTAAAAAGAAAATCTTTCTTCAATTAAAGCAAACATTCTTTGTGGTAAACGCCTTTAGCAGTCTAGTGATTCTTATGAACCCTTTCTCAGAATTATGTTTAGAAATGCAATATGTAGAGATATGTACATACACATACATATATACATATGCATACATCTATATGATATAATATGCATATACAATTACAAAAGAAATCAACCATATTGAAATATAATTATCAAAAAAAATTTAAGTTAATGTACCTCAGGTTAAGATCTCCTACCCCTAAGGTCTCTTTTCTGTGCTGACTGGGTAGGTATAGTTATAAGCCAACTAACAAGAGTGATAAAATAACATGAGGCACACACAGTCTCTCAAAAGAGCAGTAATACTGCTTTTATGCAAAAACTCCAAGCAGCTGAAGAAGCTGCAGTTTAGCAGGGAAGAAGAATAGAAATAAACTCTGCTGTTGCAGTGTGACAGAAAAACAACCAAGTGGGAGAAGCAATTCAGCACCAAGCAACAGATGACAATAGTATTCCTGCTGAGAAAGCTGCAAAAGTCCATTTTGTAGATAAAATTGAGCATCAGTAAGGTCTAACCAACAACAGGGAATCCCAGCAGGTTGCTGGGAAATTGAGCCCACGGAACTATGAGAAGTAGGGATGTTAACACCAAGAGTGGGAGTTATCTGGGAAAAATTCCCTTCCCTATTGACAATATAGAAATCTAGGGAAGATGCTACTACTTGGCATATAAGCATAGCAAACATTTTGTTTTCATTCTTCCAAAGCAAAATCAAGTATATCTTTCTATTAGGATTCTAGGGATACCCCAGAGGGATCGGGATTTTCTTTCTCCAATACTATTGTCTTGATTGGCTGCCATTTTGCCATTTGTGTTCCCTTCCACTGTTAACTGCAGCAATTCATTCCTCAGCTCCACTGAAGGCAAATAATATCAAATAGCTTCCACAGAGGGATATTTATTTGAAGTTATAGCAAGAATAGGAATACAACCTGATAATATCCCCTATAGCACCTTGGTCCCTGGGAGAGGGAGTTCAGAGTAAGAATAGTTTCTACATAGCAAATGCCCCACCAAGTTCACTTATGAATGTAGCATGGCAGAAGGATAGATAAGTCTGCTCCTCTGATATAGGCGGAGTGCTAAAGATTATTCTTTAGTTTCTGTACTGAGTAACTGGCTTCCAAATCTGGCAAGGATCTTGCTCCTGAGTCTCATGATAATTTATTCTTTTTTAAATAACTTTTTATTGACAGAATCCATGCCAGGGTAATTTTTTACATTATCCCTTGCACTCGCTTCTGTTCTGATTTTTCCCCTCCCTCCCTCCACCCCCTCCCCCAGATGGCAAGCAGAACTATACATGTTAAATAGATTGCAGTATATCCTAGATACAATATATGTGTGCAGAACCAAACAGTTTTCTTGTTGCACAGGGAGAATTGGATTCAGAAGGTATAAATAACCCGGGAAGAAAAACAAAAATGCAAGCAGTTTATATTCATTTCCCAGTGTTCTTTCTTTGGGTGTAGCTGCTTCTGTCCATTCTTGATCAATTGAAACTGAATTAGATCTCTTTATCGAAGAGATCCACTTCCATCAGAATACATCCTCAAAAGTATCGTTGTTGAGGTATATAATGATCTCCTGGTTCTGCTCATTTCACTTAGCATCAGTTCATGTAAGTCTCGCCAGTTCTCTCTGTATTCATCCTGCTGGTCATTCCTTACAGAACAATAATATTCCATAACATTCATATACCACAGTTTACTCAACCATTCTCCAATTGATGGGCATCCATTCATTTTCCAGCTTCTAGCCACTACAAACAGGGCTGCCACAAACATTTTTGCACATGTGGGTCCCTTTTCCTTTTTTAGTATCTCTTTGGGGTATAAGCCCAGTAGAAATACTGCTGGATCAAAGGGTATGCATGGTTTGATAACGTTTTGAGCATAGTTCCAAATTGCTCTCCAGAATGGCTGGATGTGTTCACAATTCCACCAACAATGTATTAGTGTTCCTGTTTTCCCACATCCCCTCCAACATTCTGCATTATCTTTCCCTGTCACTCTAGCCAATCTGACAGGTGTGTAGTGGTATCTCAGAGTTGTTTTAGTTTGCATTTCTCTGATTAATAATGATTTGGAGCATATTTTCATATGTCTATAAATAGTTTTAATTTCTTTGTCTGAGAATTGTCTGTTCATATCCCTTCACCATTTATCAATTGGAGAATGGCTTGATTTCTTATAAATTAGAGTCAGTTCTCTATATATTTTGGAAATGAGGCCTTTATCAGAACCTTTGACTGTAAAAATGTTTTCCCAGTTTATTGTTTCCCTTCTAATCTTGTCTGCATTAGTTTTCTTGGTACAAAGATTTTTCAATTTGATATAATCAAAATTTTTTATTTTGTGGTCAATAGTGATCTCTAGTTCTTCTTTGGTCATAAATTCCTCCCTCTTCCACAGGTCTGAGAGGTAAACTATCCTATGCTCTTCCAATTTATTTATAATCTAATTCTTTATGCCTAGGTCATGAACCCATTTTGACCTTATCTTGATGTACGGTGTTAAGTGTGGATCAATGCCTAGTTTCTGACATACTAATTTCCAATTTTCCCAGCAATTTTTGTCAAATAATGCATTCTTATCCCAAAAACTGGAGTCTTTGGATTTGTCAAACAGTAGATTATTAAAGTTATTAGCTGTTTTGTCTTTTGAACCTAACCTATTCCATTGATCAACTAGTCTATTTCTTAGCCAATACCAGATGGTTTTAGTAACTGCTGCTTTATAATATAATTTTAGATCTGGTACAGCTAGGCCACCTTCATTTGTTTTTTTTTTTTTTCATTAATTCCCTTGAAATTCTTGACCTTTTGTTTTTCCATATGAACTTTGTTTTTTTTTTCTAGGTCATCAAAATAGTTTTTTGGGAGTCTGATTGGTATAGCGCTAAATAAATAGATTAGTTTAGGTAGTATTGTCATCTTTATTATATTTGCTCGCTCAATCCAAGAGCATTTAATATTTTTCCAGTTGGTTAGATCAGACTTAATTTGTGTGGAAAGTGTTTGGTAGTTTTGCTCATAAAGTTTCTGATTTTCCCTTGGCAAATAGATTCCTAAATATTTTATACAATCAGTAGTTACTTTAAATGGAATTTCTCTTTGTAACTCTAATTGTTGGGTTTTGTTAGTGATATACAAGAATGTTAATGACTTATGTGGGTTTATTTTGTATCCTGCAACTTTGCTAAAGATGTGGATTGTTTCTAATAACTTTTTAGTAGAATCTCTGGGGTTCTCTAAGTATACCATCATATCATCAGCAATGAGTGATAATTTGGTTTCCTCATTGCCTATTCTTATTCCTTTAATCTCTTTCTCAACTCTTATTGCCAAAGCTAGCATTTCTAATACAATATTAAATAGCAACAGTGATAGTGGGCAACCTTGTTTCACTCCTGATCTTATTGGGAATGGTTGCAGTTTGTCCCCATTACATATGATGCTTACTGATGGTTTTAAATAAATGCTCCTGATTCTTCAACTTTTCAAAGTTTACAAATCATAATCATCTCTAATCTCTTTCCCTTAAAAGCAATCAATCAACAAACATTTATTAAGTGCCTATTATATACTGGGAACTTTGATAAATGTTGAGGATACAAAAAAAGGCAAAAGACAGTCCCTGCTCTCAGCAGACTTACGGTCTAATGGAAGGGACAATACGTAAACAACTATATACAAAACAGTCTATATACAGGATAAATAGGAAAAATTCAACAGAAGGAAGGCACTAGAATTAAGAGGAGTTAGGAAAGACTTTCTGTAAGAAGGAATTTTAGTTGGGACTTAAAGGAAGCTGGAGAAATCAGTAGGGGAATGGGAAGAATAGAAATAAAGAGGCAAAAAACAGAGGTCCATATCCATGAGGCACAATCTTAGGTTGGGGCAGTTTGCCTTCTCTCCCTCCTTACAATCAGGCAGTAAAAAGAAAAAGGGAGAGGGGGACAGCTAAGCTGCACAGTGCCTGAAGTCTGGAAGAATCATCTCCTGAGTTCCAATCCAGCCTCAGACACATGCTAACTGTATGACCCTGGAAAAGTCACTTCACTCTGTTTGTCTCAGTTTCTTCATCTGTAAAATGAGCTGAAGAAGCAAATGGCAACCCCCTCAAATCTTTTGCCAAGAAAACCCCAAATGGAATCATGAATAGTTAGACACCATTAAAAAAATGAAACAAAAAACTCCCAAGGATTAACTAGTACCCTCTGAAAGCACCTTAGTTTCTGCTGCATTAAATCAAAAAGGCTCTTCTTTACCATGTGGTTAATGAACCTTAATCAGTTACTGAACATCTGCACAGATTCCAAAGTGCAGGGACAATGGCATCAGCCCTGCATGCTGCGCTTAAGGATGAAGTTTATTGGCCAATTCTATTTTGGGAAAGATTTTTCTTTTTTCTTCCTTATCCTGGTATTGTTTAATTAAGTGACTTTTGTATTGAATTCATGTTGTCTGATCTGATTTAGATGAAAAGGATATGTCTGTGGTGATTCAAATCTTATTGACCTCTCTATTCCAGGTCATGCTACATGTCTATACCAGACTAATCTTTCTTAAATGCCATTTTCATCATGGTGCTTTTTTGTTCAAAATCTTCCCATGATTCCCTAGGGCATTCAGTCTAAAATCCTCTGTCTTCAATGAGATATGAATAGGCAAATACCCCAGGAACTATCATAAACCTGAATATAGCTGAAAAGGAGCCTCAGGCTGCACATGCCATATGTTTCTCCCATAACAAACATTTTTATGCAAGAGAAATCAGCTTAAGATGCCAGATTTTTAAGGTCCTTGAAAACCAGACAAAGGAGTTAAAGATCCAGTGATACAGGGAATCATGGGAAAATTTTGAGCAATGGAACACCATGATGAAAATGGAATTTAAAAATTAGTCTGGTGAGAGCATGTAGGATAATCTGGAACAGAGAGGCCAAGATGCTAAGGCTCTCAGTTTGTGTGGTTATAGTTGGAATACAGAAGGCAGGGACAAAAAATTTCAGGCTGTATCAGCTGGTGACACAGATAATAAAGGACAGAGAGAAAAGAAAAGAAGGAGTCAAAGATGATTCCCCTAACTTTGGCGATATTATTAACAGAGACAAGGGAATTAAAAGTGGGAGTTAGTTTGGTGAGAAAAATCATGAGCTCATGTTAAGACATATAAAGTCTTAAAATAATCATAGTGGGAGTACTATGTGTATAGGAGGGAAAATAATAATGCTCAGGAGAAAAATCAAGTCTGGAAATGGGACTTGGGAATTATTTTCAGAGAAATAATATTGAAAGACGTAAAAATGGGATCTTAGGATCATAGATTGGACCAAAGATTTAAAATGATAAAAGAAGTTTTCTAAACCAACTCCTTCATTTTGCAGATGGGGAAAATGCCATCTAAAAAGATAACTGACTTGCCCAAGATCACACAGATAATATGGCAGAGTAGGATTTGAATGTAGGTCTTCTGATTTCAAAGCCATCTAAGGAAAAAAAAGCAAACTTTAAAGAAGCCCACATCAAGGAGAAGGAAGATTAATCATGGAATGATATTTTTTAAATAGTTGTTATAGAAACCAAGGGAAAGGAATTTTAGGAAAGAAGTTAGTCAACAGTGTCAAAGTAAGGTCAATGAGACTGAAAATAGGAAAAGCTGTTACTAATGAGTTTTGAAAGTAGTTTCAATGGCCCAGTGAGCATGGAGTCCAATTCACAAAATTAAGAATACAATGCATGAAAAGGAAATAGAGGCAGAAGGAGGAATTGGTTACTTATGAAGGGAAGGAGGGACAGCAATAGAGTAGTAGCTAGTTGATTAGAAGGGTCAAGCGAAGGTTTTTTCCAAAGTAGGAAGACATGCATGTTTGAAGAATGAGAAGAAGGGGGCAGCTAGGTGGCGCAATGGATAGAGCACCAACTCTAAAGTCTGAAGGACCTGAGTTCAAATCTGATCTCAGACACATAACACTTCCTGGCAGTGTGATCCCGGCAAGTCACTTAACTCCAATTGCATCAGCCAAAAAAAAAAAAAAAACAAAAACAAAACAAAAACCAATGAGTTCAAATGTGATCTCAGACAGTTAACACTTCCTACCTGTGTGATCCTGGGCAAGTCGCTTAATCCCAATTGCTTCAGAAAAAAAAAAAGAATGAGGGGAAAAAGCAGATCAAAGACATTGAAGTCATAGATTAAGAAATGTAAAAGGCCATCTAGTTGAAGCTCCTCACCTTACAGGTAAGGAAGCTGAGATCCAAAGAGATTCATTGAATTAGCTAAGGTCACACAGGTATAAAATGTTATTGCAACAACATCCTCTGACTCTAAAGCCAGTGTGTTCTTTCCCCTGTATACATGCAAGTTCTCTTAGTTGCAAGAGTACGAAATATAGGACTCTAATGGAGGGATTTTTATTAAAAAATTAAGAGAAACTTTTTTTTTCTCTGAAACAGGAAAGGGTGAATTGAGAGGCAGCAATGTTAGAATGCAGATAAATGCAAGAACCCTAGTTAATGGCGTGAATCTCATCTGAAAGAAATAGAATATGAGGCCATCTGCTGAGATTCTGATGCCTCTGGGGCAGGAAGAAGAAGAAAGAGGATTTGATGGGTGTGTAGATTAATGGGAATGGGATAAAGAAGGAACAATTTATAGAGAGATAGATATTTGGGAGGATATAAAAAAGTCACTAAATTCAGATAGAAAGAGGAGGACAGAGGGATAGGGTTAGGAAAGAGAATAAAGGAGGGTTTCTGTTGGGAATAACTCAAGGAGAAAAAAATGCATGTAGAAGTAGAGCTATTAGAAAGGATAAGAATAGGGTAAGGGGTAGAAGCAAAGCAGAGAAATAAGGAAAGACAAGAATAGGGTAATAAAGATGGAGAGGAAAATAGGAAGGAGGAAAATAAAGAACAAGTAATTATATTTTAGAATGTGAACTGAGTGAAATCACTCATAAAATGGAAATAATAGATTAAATTTTTGAACTCAACAATATGTTGCTTTCAAGAAATGATATTAAGAAATTAAAATGACAGAGACACAAACATAAAATAAGGATCAGAAGTAGAATTTATTATGTAAAAAAAACAGGGGTAGTAACCAAGCTCTCAGACAAAGCTAAAGCTTTCATTTAGTTAAATTTAATCAAAAAAGAAAAATAGATAAAATACAGTGTCAGTTATATTAATCAATATAGTTTTAGACTATGTATTTAAAGTATGAACTGGTGGCTTTAGAAAAATATGGAAAGACTTGGACTTTTGAAAGAAGATATTATCTATCTTCAGAGAAGCAGAAAGCAAATGGAAACAAAATAATCTTACACATGTAATGAACATGTGTATGTGTGTATGATTATAGATATCTTTGTAAATGTATGTGTATATATGTGTATGTATATGTGTATATGCATACACACTTAATTGATGTCTTCTTGGGTTGGGGAAGGAATGTCTTGGAAAGAGGAAAAAAGTAAAAAGTATACTGCAGAATACAAAAAAAAAACAACTTACAAGGAATCAAAGAAAAAATGTACAGTTCTGAATACAATGTATAATATTTTTATATAGGCTTTCTTGAAATGGAAATGTATTACTTTATATTTTGTGTTCTGCTGTTTACATGGCAATTTTTTCCTTTTCTTATTTTACATTTAGTTTTAAATAAAAAACCAACTATTTTAAAAAGAGGATTTGATTAAGGACTTAAGTAAAGAGAAAAATGTCTTAAACAATATGATGAGGAATATTATCAGAAAGTCAATAAATAAAAAAGTGATAATAGATATCAAAACTTCTTCCACAAAGATCAGATTATGTGAGCGACTCATGATTGGAATCTGGTATCAATCAACCAATCACAAGATATTTTTAAGCACCTACTACGTGCTGGGCACTTTGCTAAGCACTGGGAATATTAAGAAATAAAAAACAAAAGTCATGCCCTGCCCATAAGGAGTTTGCGATCTAATAGTATAGAAGAATATAAAAATTTAATGAATTTAAATTCCCCAGAATACCTAAATTTATATCTTGCCTCTGTCTATCACTTACTTTGTAATATTGGCTGTGTAATGTTTTAGTCTCCCTTCTTTATCTCCAAGATGAAGGAATTAAATTAGATCTCTAAGATCTTTTCAAGTTTTAACAAGCTGTGATTTAATTCATTTTCATTTTTTTAAAATGACAACTATAAGCAGGGAGAGAGGGGAGAAGAAGGTGACATTAGATAGCAATAATAGAATATCAAAATTAAAATTAGCAACCGCAGAATAGGTGCTGATGGCTCTACAGCATCATCTGTAAATCTCTAATTCAGTTATTCAGTGTCCCCTACTGGTATTTGAAGCAAACTACATCTTAAAGTGAATTAGCTAAGGTTCATTCAGTTTTCTAAGGAAAGGGAATATAAGAAAGGGCCTTCCTTTTCTAATTCCCTAATATAAGCTTCAATATCCTCTTATATAAAATTATGAGTTTTACTGTCATTTCATTTCCTTTTAATGTTCCATTTAGATTCAACGGTTCTTAAAATTTCTTCTAACTCTAAAATCCAGTGTTCAATACTTTCTGTATATACGGCAATCTATAAATGTATGTATGTGTGTGTTTATTGATCCTTCAACATGTTAGATTTAAGAGAAAATACCTATAAAGGAAATAATTAAGACTGTTTGGTAACTCATTTAAAAAAGAAAAAGAAAACACCTCCAGTTGTTCCGATTGCAACCTATCTTCCTGCTTCTTAGATAAATCCTGAGCAATTGTTTGAGGGTTAGGGGCACACTCTTAATAAAAGACAGAGGCCAGATTTAAAATAGCAAGAGCCCCAAATCCCTGAAATGAAATTCATCAAAGTTCTAAATTAGGAGACAAGGTATAAATCAAAGCGGACAGACATTAGAAATGTGATAGTCAATGAAAGAGGAAATTCAGCCCTTACCCCTAATCTGGAAAATGGATAGAAATCTTTACATGCCTTCCCAAACCGTGTTATTCTCTACACTTTCCCATAAACTCTCCCTTTGAGCATCTACCTAAATATCCAAAGGCCACACTCTCATTCTTTTGCTGTACCAAATCACCAAAGCAAAACTCAAGCTACCCCATTGTCTTATTCTTTCTACATAACATGCCCACCTTCTCCCATTAGTGCTATTCTCAGTAATATCTTTTATGCTCCATGGCAAGGGAATAAAATGGTGATCAACTTAGGAAATTGTAAACTATTTTCTCCAGTGGAAAATGAATTCATCATAGAAAAAATATTTATAAAATGGAAATATGGCAGATATGATGAATCAATCAATAAGCATTTAAGCATCTATTATATGCTATGCATGTGAAATTAAAACAAAGGTAAAATTAATTTAAAAGTACTCTCAAAGAACACAGGTTCTATAAGGGTACATATAGAAGTAAATAAAAAATAGTTAAAATTAAAATACAAAGTAATTTTGAGAAGAATGGTCTCATACAGGAAGCAAAACTTGGGATAAATTCTGATAGAAACCAGTGATTCTGCAGGACAGAGGTAAGAGAAAGAACTATTTAAATATGAGAGTTATCCTGTATAGGTATCTCAACAGGGAATGGAAAAACATATATGCATATGTGTATATATATATATATATATATATATATATATATATATATATATATATATATATACACATATGTATACACATACATATATACATATAGTAACTTGACTAATGTTCCAAATGAAGTTCCTAAGCCTGAAAAGTAGATTAAACTAAGTCATATTGCTGTTGTTCAGTCATTTCAGTCATATTCAGCTCTTGGTTACCTTAATTGGGGTTTTCTTGGCAAAGATACTAGTTTACCATTTTCTTCTCCAGCTCATTTTTACAGATAAGAAACTAAGACAAACAGAGTTAACTGATTTGCCCAGAGTCACATAGCTAATAAGTATCTAGAGCCACATTTGAACTCAGGAAAATGAGTATTCCTAATATTAGGCCTGGCATTCATTCCCCTTCAACACCTAGCTGCCCTGAACCACATTGTAATGGGTTTTAAAAGTCAAAGAGAGGAATTTGTGTTTTGTGCTATAGTTTTAAAATTGCAGTCCAGAGATCTCTGAGGATCTCTGAGTTCCTGTGAAGTCAAAACTATTTTCAGAATGATACTGATATATGTTCATTTCTAAGATGACAAATGTTAATAGATGTAATCGATATCAACAAAAGCTTTTTGAGATCCTCAATAATTCTTAAGAATATAAAAGGGTCCTGAAATCAAAGTTTAAGAATTACTGTAGACAACAGGAAACTGCTGTAGAGTTTTGAGTAAAGAAATGGCATGGTCAGGCGTATGATAAACAAACATCTTTTTGTCAGCTTAAACAACAGAGAATTCACTATTTTCTTCCCTAGAAAAATAAAGAGTTGAACTAGCTAATTTTTAAAGTACATTCCAGCTCTAATTCTCTAGTTTGACATTCTGTGTTCTAAGGTTCCTTGCTCTAACTATGGAGGGTTCTATTCTGTTTCTTCAACTCTGTTACTGAGCATCTCCAACCCAGAAAAACAACAAATAATTAGAGGAAATTTAGGGGATAAAAGAGATATGGCTTAAAATGTATTTTAGCATAGAGATTTCAAGGAGGGGTTTAATTAGGGGAATGATTCTCCTCTATTGCTGCGTATGATTAAACTATTTAACAGTGGGCCTCTTTCAAAAATATGGCAGCACCCTGGCCAAAGGCAAAAAATTTAAACGGGTTGAAGAGAGAGACAGAAACTAAAAGAAGGTGAAACTGACTATATTCTCAGTAGTTACATATCAAGATTTTAATTCTAGCTCTATTATTTGAAATGTTTTATCATCATGAAGAAGTCACTTCATCTCCCTGGCTCTCCATTTTCTCTCTGTAAAAATGGCAGTAATAATAATCACCACTACCACCACAACAATTTTCTGATCAGATGGTTCTAAGAAATAGCTTTGTAAACTTTAAATATTTATACAAATGTGAGTTATTGTTATTATAAAAGTACAGAAAAGAGAATCAATGTGATATGACATAGAAAGATTTCATAGAAGAGGTTGTATGTGATTGAGCCTTATAATCATATAGTATTATGATCTTCCTATGTTCACAGGGTCCCCATAGAGAGTTGTCTGCAAAAACAAAAACAAAATAAATTGGGGGGGGGAGAATGATAGCTAATTTTAATTATATAATGAAGTACCTTTAACCCTTCATTTTCATATATGTAAAACATGTTATATACCCTTCTCTTCCAAATCTCATAGAGAAATTATCATGATCATACCATATATACATACATACATACATGTGTATGTGTATATCATGGCCAACATCCGTTAGCTAGTTAAAGTCCATCCGTTCATTCCTTGTCCTCAAATACTTTGCTCCTTTAAAAAGATTTGTGATTTCATTTCAGAGTGGCTAATCCCTCCATTGACAAATGTTAATAACTAGTATATTTATAATACTTATTATTTAGTTTGGTTCTCATAAAAACCCTGTGAATGCTATTTTTATTTTCCCATTTCATAGATGGGAAAACTGAGATAGAAAGTGGTTAAGTGACTCAGTATCCAAGTTCACATAACTAACTACTAAACATCTAAAACTGGATATACATTGTCTAGAAGCTTCACCCAAGACCTTTTCTACATTTTAGTGAAATGGTTGCCCTAAATTACTGTAGTCAAAAAACAATAACTGATTATCTAGTGGTAAGCTTTTCAAAACTTTATGCGGGTACTCAGCAGTCAGGAAGTCTGTAGTCAGCCCTGTTGATTGAAGCTTTTCCAGTTCTATACCCTTTAACACACAGGATCACTTCATGTCATGATAAAGCATCAGAAAATGAGTTTAGTAGAGATCTACAACATATCTTTATTTATTTACTTGATGGCTCCTCCCTTCGGTATCATCTGTAGTATGCCAAAATGTTAAGATCTGGCAACTGATTAATCATGCTTATATTTATTCCTTTGTTAGCAAGGTTAATGATTGCCATGAATTTGGATTTTTTTGTGATCTTTTAACTTTCAAAGATCCCCTAATAAAGATAATAACAAAAGCACCAATGTAGGTACTTAGAGAGGTATGGAAATTAATGAGAGAAAATAAAGTAATTAAAATTATTAACATACAATGATAAACCTTTTTTAACATCTTTATGGAGCTTTTAATAAAAAATGTGACCTCCTTTTGCTGAAATCACTTCTTTTATATGATTCGGCTTTGAATTCATGAGATTTTAATGTGTATTATTTAATTCTTCATCATCTATACTTTTACTTACATTTTTATCACCTGAGATATTAAGCATACTTTTGATGAACCGTCCATTTTCCAAAACTAGTCCTGATTCTAGTCCATTGGTTTTTGATGAAGTTTAAATCAAGTGAGTTTCCAAGCTACTAAAGCATGTTTATCTCCATTAATTGGATAAATGTCAACTTTTTCTAGCATATAGCATAGTACAAAACCAGATTACAGCATTCTGTCTCCTCTTGGGAATTTCTGTTATTCCAAAACTATTCTGGTTCTCAGTATATGAATATATTTGTTAGAGTTTATCAGTCCCTCAAAGAAGAAAACTTTGGGTGGTACCATCTGCTAATATTCAGGTCTTACAAAATCTTCTAGGCTTCTTCTGAAAATGATTTTGGTCTAATCTTGAATGGAAAAGAACAAGTTTCTTAATAAAAATTACTTCTTTCCCCAAATTACAGTATTCCAGTTTTTATATTGCCTTGTCTATTGTAAATACTTTTCCCCCTTCATAATAACAATTAGCAGCTAGTATTTTTGTTTTTTTTTTAATGGTGTCTTTGCTTTTCTTTTAACTTCAAAAAAATCTATGCCACAGTATAGAGAAAGAATTGACAAGTTCTTCTGAAGGTCTTTGCTTTTTTTCTGAGGATTAATTGGGCTATGGCTTATTTTCATTTTCAACTACATTTTTCTTTATTTTTTGGTGAGACTAATGCTATTTCTTATAAATTCGAATAATCCTTGAAATACTTTACTACCTCATACCAGCAATTGCTATAATGTTGCTTATAGTCATTGAAGTATGCTTTTTAAGAGTTATAATTTTTGCCTTAATATGATATTCCTACGCATATCAATTCCTAAGCAACCAACTACAAAATTAAAAATAACAAAAGATAAAATTAAAATATATATATGGCACAAAATCTAGCAGAGAGACTGTCAGAGTTTGAACATTTTAAAATATTATTTATCAAATATCATAACTAAATCATAAATAAATATCATTTACCAAAATGGTAAAAATTAGCAAGAAGAATGTTTCTGCAAATTGTTTCAATGTCTAGCTTAACAGAAGACAACTATATTTTCATCTCTGCTTCTACATTTAATCTATTGTGAAATAGCATTTTGGTTGAAGTATATGAAGAAAGCCCCCCTTCACAGATACAGAGCTGGAGAGGGAAGGAGTATTTTAATAATCAACCAACATTTCAGTATTATTATTAAGATGATTTTGATCTCTTAAATGCTCTGAAAAGCTCTCCAGGACCCCTTGAGGCCCACTTTGAGAACCATTGCACCAAACCATTCTAAAATCTTTGCAAGAAAATTCCCAAGAATTTTCCCAATCAATTCATTGATAGCCTATAGGTTATAGAATCTGTTATTTTCCTTTTTTTTTTTTTAAATCAAGACTAGGAGAATTCTGGGAAAGTGGAAGAGTAGGTCAGTAAATTTCAAGATTTCCTCCACAAACAGAACAAATTTGTGCCTCAAGAGTAACAGAGACTGATGAACAAGGAGACTTGGGGGCAGAATTGAGGTCCTGTAGGAAGAGAAGATTCAAAGAAAGCCCCCAGACCTGGATTAACCAGTGTGAAATACAAATATCTCTTGTATTTGAAAAACTAATTGGGGAGCACTGAGGCAAGGTGTGGCTGGATCCTAAGCAGGAACCACAGAAACTTTCTCCACACAGTGTGAAGAGTTGGGATCTGGGTACCTGAAGATTGAGGTAATCTCACTTTATTAGGAATGTCAGACTTAGTTGTGCTATAGAGATGTGACTCTGGGTCAGAAGGAGGCAGAACACCCGGTGAATGCAGAAGCAGTGGGGCAGGGATGCTGCTGGCTTCTGACACTTTCAGGAGTGGAGAATTCTTGGTTTGGGGTTCCAGGTCAGAGCAGAGACCTGAAATAAAGCTAGAGAGACCATTCTCCACCCCCATGATTAAAGGGCTTATACTAACTTCCCATTAAAAAAAAATGAATCTGCAAAGTCAACCATAGAAACTTATTATGGGAATAGAGAAGACAGGGGTTCATCTTCAGAGGAGGACACTGAACTAAAATAAATAAATAAATAAATAAAAGCTTCTTCTATCCCAAAGAGTAATGTTAAATGGCTACTGGCTCAGAGAGAATTTATAGAAGAACTCAAAAAGGAATTTAAAAATCATTTGAGGGACATTGAGGAAAAACTTTTAAAAACTTTTTAAAAATTAAAAAAAAGAAATTATGAAAAAAATTAACCAACTAGAAAAGGAGATAAAAATATTAAAGACAAAAATAACTTTTTGAAAATTAAAATTGGGCAAGGGAAGCCAGAGAAGCTCTAAAAGATCAAGAAATAATATAATATAAATATAAAGAATGAAAAAATAGAACAGAATATGAAACATCTTGTAAGGAGAACAGCAGATCTGAAGAATAGACCAAGAAGAGAAAATATAATAACTGAAAAAGTGTGATCCAAAAAAACCTTGACACAATAATGCAAGAAATAATACAAGAAAATTATTCTGGAGTGATAGAACGTGAGGGAAAAGTAGAAATAGAAAAAATCAAAGAGATCCTTTGTGGAATAGTATTGTCAAATTTCAATACCCCCAGATCAAAGAGAAAATTGTGTAAGAAATAATACAAAAAATTCAAATATACTGGAGCCACAATTAGAATTGCACAGGATTTGTCAGTAGTCATAATAAAGGACTGCAAATCCTGGAGTAATATGTATCTGCAATCAAAAGAATTAGACTTGCAGACAAAAACATCATAGCCGGCAAAATTATCTATAATACTGAATGAAAAAAATGGACATTCAATGAACTTTCAGATTTTCAAAACTTTATCTCAACCAAACCTGAACTTAATAGAAAATTTAATATATAAAAGTTAATGTCAAAAATTAATTTCAAGAAACTTAACATGGACAAATTGTTTGGTTTATAATGGAAATATATATACCATATGTTTAAGATTAACATAAGTAATGGAGTGGCTCAAAAGAAAGATTGAGGCAAAGTTGAGTACGATCTGACTCTAACAAGCAAAATTGTCTAGGAAAAGGTAAACAGTAAAATGTTACACAAATGAGGTGCAGAGGAAAAATAGACACAGAGGCATTAGAGGGGGGAGGAGGGTTCATAGTTCTGAAAACCTACTCACATTGAGGATGGGTTAAATAGGCAATTTTACATATATACTATGAAGGGTATATAGCACCCTCCAAAATCTATAAAAAAAATTAAGGGGGAGGAAGAAAGGGAAAAGGTGGGGTATAGAAGGATATGTAGACATGATATTGGAGGCCAAGATTAGGCAAATTTTGTACCAGGAAGTTTTACTTTTTGTGCAACGTGTGAGCTAAGAATAATTTTTATATTTAAAAAAAAAGTAAAAATTGTATTTTAAAATATTTTTTAAAATATGCCTTTGAGCCCCTTTGTCATCCATTGTAGGAAATACCCATTTTAGCCTTGTGTTGTCAGCAAGTCTGATGACACTATTTTTATTAAAAAATAAAAATACAAGTCTCTCCAGCACAGGGACCATGCCCATTGTTTCTGAGTTTCCTTAGAGTTTGGCACAGAATCCAGGACAAAGTAGATTTACCTTTCCTCCAATAGATAGTATAGAAGAATGCTCTGTAGTTTCTAAGGCTGGCTCTGATGTTTATTAGTTGTGTGAACTGGAACAAACCTCTTGGTTTCATAAGACATGGATTGAGCTAAATGATCTCATTATTTCAGCTCTAAATCACATAATTTGGGACTTGGAAGGAATTTTGGCAGACATTCAATGTGATCCAGATACAAAATAAATCCCCATTATAACACACCCAACCAGAAGCACACAACCTGCGCTTGAAGTAACATCTCCTGCATTTTGCTTTCGTATATTTCTCTTTCTTAGGAAGTTTTCCCTGACATCAAGCCTCTATTCAAGGCTCCTGATTCTTCTGGGATCAAACAAGACAAATATTCAATATGACAGCCTTTCAAATGCTTGAAGACCACCATCCCGTTTTCCCCATCCCCACCCCCAAATCTTCTCTTCTCCAACGTTTACACCCCCAGTTCCTTTAATCCATCCTCACTGCAGGCTGCCCTTCTTGGAACACTGCAGTTTAACAATGTGCTAAGCCATGATGCTTAGAATTGAATAAAATGTTCCAGATGAGGGCTGAGGAAGGTAAGGATACATACTATCACTAATACCTGGAAGTTCTGCACTTTCTAAAGGCGTTCAAGATCACATTCATTTTTAGAATGCTACATTATACAGCAGACTCAATTCAATTGTATAAACATTTATTAAGCGTTTACAATGGGTCAGGCACCAGGCAAATTACAAATAATAATAATAAAAAAAAATGGTTACTGCCTTCAAGGAGTTTATAATCTAATAGGAAAAGACCACACATACATACAA
Organism: Antechinus flavipes; assembly: GCF_016432865.1. NCBI lineage: Eukaryota > Metazoa > Chordata > Mammalia > Dasyuromorphia > Dasyuridae > Antechinus > Antechinus flavipes. The sequence continues at coordinate 298,023,206 of NC_067399.1, read as the reverse complement.
GCTGAAAAGGGAGAACATCAATTCAATTCAATAAACGTTTTTTTTTTTTTGTTGTTGTTGTTGTTGTTCAATCATGTCTGACTGTAAATGACACCATGGACTTTTTTTCATGGGGTTTTTCTTGGTAAAGATACTGAAGTGTTTTGCCATTTCTTTCTCCATTGTCTTCCCATTTTACAGATGAGGAAACTAGAGCAAATAGGCTTGCCCAGGGTTATATAGCTAATAAGTGTAAGAGGGAAGGAAGGAAAAAGAGAGTGAGGGAGAGGGGGAGGGAGAGAAGGAGGGGAAGGAAGGAAGGAAGGAAGGAAGGAAGGAAGGAAGGAAGGAAGGAAGGAAGGAAGGAAGGAAGGAAGGAAGGAAGGAAGGAAGGAAGAAGGAAGGAAGGGAGGGAGGAGAGAGGGACGGAGGAAGGAAGGAAGAAGGAAGGGAGGAAGGGAGGAAGGGAGGAAGGGAGGGAGGGAGGAAGGGAAGAAGGGAATAAGGGAAGGAGGGAGGGAGGGAGGGAGGAAGGAAGGAAAGAAGGAAGGAAAGAAGGGAGGAAGGGAGGAAGGGAGGAAGGGAGGAAGGGAAGAAGGGAGGGAGAGAGGGAGAGAGGGAAAGAGAGAGGGATGGAAGGAAAAAGAGAGGGAGGGAAAAGAGAAAGAAGAGAAAGAGTGAGAGCAGGAAGCAATGAAGAAGGGAAGGAAGAGAGGAAGGAAGGAAGGAAAGATAGGAGGGAGGAGAGATATAGGAAGGAAGGCGAGAGGGAGAGAAGAAAGAAAGAAAGGAAGGTAGAGGGAATGGAAAGAAGAATAGTGGGAAGAAAGAAAGAAAGAAGAGATGAAAAGAAGAAGAAAAGAAAGGAAAGACTTAAAGGAGGAAGCAAATGAGCCGGCTAAGTGCTATCCGGTCCTGGTGGCAATGCCCAGCGCTGGAAGAGTTTCAGACCCAGCAGGTTGCTAAGCCGGATCTCTTCCCCATTCTCTAGCCCCCAACCTCTAGGACCCAAGCCAGGGGTCCTCGCTTTCTTCAAGCCCTCGCCGAACTTCCTTAGTTTCCCGCACCACTATTGGCTGCTGTGTTGGGGCCTTTTCGGCCCCCGTAGCTGTCATTGCAGGGAAGTCTGTCCCGACGCGGCCGCCGTAGCGAGACGCACTTCCGGCGTCGAAGAAGACTGTAGGGGAGCTGGGAGCGCGATGGTGAGTGACTCGGCTTCCTTCGGTTGGCCGCTTTTGACCGGATTCTTGGGGCTCTGGCGGCCTCGACTAGGAACTGGTTGAGGACCCCGATCCCCGAGGCCAGGGTTTAGGATCAGGCTGGAGAGAGGCGGCTGGAGCGTGGGGGGAGGGCCTTCTATTTTGTGGAGTCATGGTCGCGCTTCCCCCCACCCCCACCTTCCCAGGCCGCTCTGACCCACCAGCGCCGAGGCCCCAGATCCTTGGAGCGCTTTGTGGGGTTGGGACGAGAGACAGACCTGGTACTGTATGATTCCTCTCCTTCCTCCTCCTTTTGGGACTTTTGTTTTCCAGTCCGTAAAATTCGAAGTCTCATTGGTCTAAATCCTTTTCCAGCTTCTTCCCAATCTCCCTTAATGCTTCTCTCGGAGCTCCCTCCGGTTACCCTCTCCTGATCTCGTTTGCAGATAGCCCTTTGTAGCTTGTCTCCTCCTTCAACTGTGAGTTCCTTGAGGACAGGAATTGAGCATATTTGTTCATTTTTTTAAAAAATTTGTGTGTGTTTCCCCAATGCTTAACACTGTGCCTTATAAGTGTTTACTGCTGTGATTCTCACTTAACGTAAACATTTTAATTCTTCTGGATTCTTAAGCAAGTCTTCTCTTTGTAATCTTGTTTCTTCACCCTTAAAAAAGCTATGGAAACGTAAAACCAGTGATATTATGGTACAGTAAAAAACCCAAACTCCCAGCAGCTCTGGAGTCGGAGAAATCTGGATTCAAGTCTTGCACTTGAGGCTCAATATCTGTGATTGGACAAGTCGCTTTGGGCCTTGGTTTCCTCATTTATAAAAATGAGAATGTGGGATTTGAGCCGAGCTTCTTAAATTTTTTCCGCTTGCTGTCCCTATTTTTGAGAAATTTTTACGGAACCCTGAGTATATAGGTATATGAAATAGATGTGCAAATAATACATTTGCTGATATTAAATCATAAATTTTATTACTTAAAATTGCTTTGGTATACGTGTAATTTTAGAATTCATTAAAGATGAAAACAAATTTGTTTTCTAATGAGATTGATATGCTTATTTCCTTTTACATAAAGGAATAAGTCATAGAGGAATTTTTGATACCTTTTACTAGTGTGAAGTTTTTCACTACTCCCCTCCTAAAGTTACTGGACCCCATATAGAGTCGGGACCCTCAGCTTAAGAAGCTTTGAACTAGAGGACCTATAGGTTCTTTGAAATCAGGGATCCTATGTTTCCCTTTAACCCTTATATGTTCTCTCTTCCCTCTGGCACTGTTCTTGGGCTCAAGCCTATTGCTGTGTTCCTATGGCAAGAAAGAAGCTTCTTTAATTAGCCTCCTGCTGCACATGCTTTTTCCCACTTCTATCTGCAGCTTGTTGGAGTATGTCCTATAGTAGTTATAAATACTCTATGGGTCTGGATACTGATGTTTGGAGCCCCAAAGAAATTTTTAATGATGACAGTATTGAATATTTAAAGACAGCAATCATGTCCCTCCTCTGGGGGAAAGGAGTAGATTAGAATGGATTTTGATAGTGGCCTGTCTTTAGAGTAAAAATAAATATATTTGCCCTGTTGTCAAATAGCTATTACTTAACCAGGTGATCGTCCAGTGACCTCTAATTATTTTTGTTACTAGAAGAATAAGAATATAATTTTAGTGCAGAATCACAGGATGTTAGTATCTGAAATGACTTCAGTAGTTATCTAGTCAGAGACCTGATAGGAATCCCTACTATGACATATCCAACACTACATGAAGATCTCCCATGGGGGAAGGAGGGGCAGCTTCTATCACTTTGGGACAACTTTAATTGTTGGAACTTTTTCCTAACATTAAGTCCAATTTTATAGCTTGTACCCATTATTCCTGGTTTAGAGCAGATAGAAATCCTCCTTCATGTGTAAGCCCTTCTAATGCCAGGTCACAACTATCATGTCTTTACTGGGTTATTTCTTAATATTATAGGATCGTGGATTTAGAGCTGGAAGGAACACTTGAGTTCAACTCCTTCATTTTACAGATTAGGAAATGGAGATTTAGAAGTTAAATGACATCCAAGATTGCTCAGGAATCCCCTGGCTCCAAACCCAGCATCCCTTCTACTGCCTATGCTGCCACTCTTCAAAACTGTGGAAAGAAGAATGCTAAATCCTGAAACTGCTGTTTACTACCTGTCTGATCTGGGCAAATCTCTCAACCTCTCTGACCCTTGGCTTTTTTATCTATAAAACTAAGAGATTGGATTAAATGATCCAAATGTATGATCTTATGACAGTCTCATAGGACTACATCATGATATGTGAATTGCCCATTACCAGAGGCATTAAGTGCAAACTGGATTACCAACTATGGCTATTTTAAAAGTTGTTCTTGTTCAGATACATCGCTGACTTAGTGTTTTTATTAATAGTTCTAGAAAAACTGATTTTTATGTAGAGAAAGAAAACAATCCAGAAAGACTACTATGATGGCACTTAAAGTATCTCTCATTCAGACTATGTAAGAAGTGCAGATAATTTCAGGGAAGCCCCCACTAGTGATTTAAATAATAGTAAACCCTCACAAACATTTCATTCTTATCAAGTCACAGAACCCTGAGGCATGTGTTATTCGCTGCTGTGGTTATGACTTTAATTTATCTAAAATCATATAGCTAATAAGTTATAGGGTCATAGATGTTAGAATTGTTAAAGGACCTCTGAAATTGCCTTCTCTAGTTCCTTCATTTTACAGATGGGGAAACAGAACTCCAAAAACTAAGTGATGTGCCTACCATCTCATAACCAGTAAATAATAGCCAGGATTCTAATCCGTGATCTCTGACCTTAGATTGAACACTTTTATTTTGCTTTAATATGTTGCCTCTTATTGACCAGAGCTGAATAAAGTCATCACTCTAGTACATTTGTACAATATAGTTTCACCAGTATTTCTTTTTGTTAAGCATTGTTTTCTCAAACTGTGGTTACACCTGGGATTAAATTACAAGTTAAATTCTTAAAATTTTTAGGGGCTGTAAAAGGAAGAAAGGTAAGTTAATAACTTACCTTTAAGTTAAGTAAATTAGTTAGTTGGTTAGTAAATGAATAAATCCAGATTCTTGTTTTAAAATGGGACCTATTTTATAGAAACATAGTGTTCTCCATCTGTTAATTTTCTCTTATAGGATATTGTCATTTATTTTAGAAAACAGATATTTTTGGACTCTGTCATCTGTTGGCCAGCATAAATTTTTGCATTAATCTGCTGCATCTTGATATATTTCTCAATTTGTTTTAATTTTTATGATTTTTTTTTTTCAGGGTCAAAGTCAAAGTGGTGGACATGGTCCAGGAGGTGGCAAGAAGGATGACAAGGTAAATGCTAGAGCTGACATAATATAAATACAGTTATCCTAATCACATTGGGGTGGGTGGATGTAGCGGGGGGGAGGGGAGTTTAAGGACACAGCAATACCTTTACAACCTGGAAAATTGATATAAAATTTTTTGATTTTCCCTTTGTAACAGAAGAAGTTTGAATTAAGATATTAAAAGATAAAACACATTTGATGTTATACAATACTGTCCATATATTTTGTACATTTTCAAGTTTCTAAGCCTTTTTTCTGTGTCATTTGTGGCTTCCCCAAAACTCCCTCCAAATTTCTGTTTAATTTCTTATGTTGACCTTTGATACAATGAAACTGCAATGGAGAAAATCACCATGTGAAAGGGATAACTATAAATTGTAGAGCAAAATACTATACCCATATAGACTTGTATTGAGGTTTGGGGGTACATTTTGAAATTTAAAAATACCCCTTACACCAAAACCATAGACTAAACTTTTTTTAATCAGCCTAACTTTTAAAAACATTTTAGAAATTGATATTGACCAATTCTGTGTCTTTTAGTTTCACTTAAATGTTTTTCTTTCTTATAAAGAAAGTTTTTAAGTCAAGAGGAATGAGGAAGGAAAAAGAAGATAGAAAAGAGAAATAGCTAATATAAAAGCTAAAATAAGTATAAAATTTAAATAAGTCAATTTCTATTTCTCTAATCTTTTAGACTAAAGATTCTTAACCAGTGGCTCATGAATTTGGACTAACATTTACACCTGTGTAACTGAAATATTATATTTACTTCTGTTATAAATCTAGGTACCAAACCACAATAATATTAGATGTTCCCATGATGCTTGTCAATAATGAAATCACTAGTATCTCACAATAGTTACACATCAGTTCTTTGAAATTCTAGCCCCTAGATCACAAGAGATCATAGTTGTGTGTGTGTTTTTTTTTCTGTTTTAATCTATAATTCAGTTTCATTTGGTTTCTTATGTAATTTTACATATTTTAATACATTATTTTGAGAAGGGAATCCATAGATTTCACCAGACTGCCTGAGAAGTTGATGACAAAAACGTTAAGAACCTCTCCTTTAAACATTTAGAGAGTTAATCAATGATTTTAAAGAATGATAAAAGAATCCTTTTGATATGTCAGATGGGCTTGCTTATGGTACTATTGGTTCCCATTTCTAAATGAATACTTTAAAATATCAGTATTCCTGAATCATGAAAACTTGTTCCAAGTACCTAAATCTATATGGAGTATAACTCTGGATTTTTTCTTCTCTGTACCTGATTGATTTAGATTTTTTTCTCTCTCCCTGAATGTTTATACATATTTTAAAATAAAGTTAAACTGATGTACTAACTTAGCCACAGAGGAACTACTTTTTGTTACTTTAAAAGATGAAGAGAAATATAGTTTGTAAAGATCATTGTAGTGTGAAAATAAATTCTTGTTTCATTTTATTTCTGTGTATTCCAATTTTTTTTAATATATTATTTATAAATCAAAGGACAAGAAAAAGAAGTATGAGCCTCCTGTTCCAACTAGAGTGGGGAAAAAGAAGAAGAAAACAAAGGGACCAGATGCTGCCAGCAAATTGCCACTTGGTAATTACATGATTGACAGAATATTTTCAAAGTCAGCTCTCAAATTTATGAAGGAAAATTTACCATATTAATATATAGGTCTAAGAAAGGTAGACACTTGGATAGATGAACAGGAATTGACAGTAACTTAAATAGAGGAATAAAGAAATGGGTATTTTCCATAAGCTTTCTTGGCAAAAGGCCTTTTGGTAGGTTGAAGAAAAAAATAATCCTAACATGTTTTTTCTAAAGGAAGGTTAGCATGGTACTAGGGAACTATTACTTCTAGTACCTCTTTATCTTTTGGAATATAAAGTACATGAATAAAAGCACTCGTGCAGAAATATGTAAACCTGGTTTCATGCAGAATTACAGAAGCTTCCATTTCTAGGCATCGATGGAACCCTTTATTAGCATTAGACTCTTGGTGCTTTTGAATAATTATGTAGCCACATCCCCCCTTAATTACCTTGCCTGAAGATTGGAATTGATAGTAGTTTTATTTCTGCCTTTGTGAATCCCCTAAGTTGGAGAAGTACATGCTTTAGGATATTTCTTCATTTATCTACATAACTAAAATTGTTTTTTTCTTTATAGTATAGATGAATACCTATTAGATGGCCAAATTAAAACTAATTGCCTTAAAATTGAGCAGCAGAAGAAGAATGTTCAAGAAGAAAAATTGTTTTAGTACTCTGTTATTTTCCTTGAGATTTTTTTTTTTTTTTTTTGATGAGTTGCTATTTCTAATTTGCTATGGTCTGGAATTTGGGCTCAATTTTTGAATTGACTCAGTATTTTAAAAATTGGTTTTGGCTATATAAAAAGAATTAAGTATGCAGTTAAAAATGTCTTCCTGAGAAGAAATGTTGTCAAGAGGGTTAGTTTGGCTGGTTAATAGGTACATAAAGGAGAATAATCTTAGATTAGAGCTAGATCATAGAGTGCTTTTAATGCCAAACAAAAGGGTTTGTATTTTATTCTACAAATGATAGTTATTAATGCTTTTCCAGTAGGGAAGTGACATAATCATACCTGAACTTTAGAATATCATATTCTACTACAATAATATAAATGGAAAGTATTCATACTGTAGCTACAGTATGGTAGCTACATGAAGAATCAATAGGAAAGAATCAATTGTAAAGGGAAATCATTTAAGAAGCTGTTGCACTAGTACATTAATAATCTCCTGAAGGAGAAATGTTATCCAGGGGGAGCTAGCAAAGGATTAAATATTGGATGGGATACTTAGCCCAAGTTGTCTCATAATAAAGGAGGGATAACTAGAGGATGCAACAAAGCACCAGCCCTAGAGTCAGGTTTATCTGAGTTCAAATGTAGCCTCAGATATTTAATATTTAGTAGTTGTATGACCCTGGGCAAATCACTTAACTCCAGTATCCTCACAAAACAAAGAATGCTGGGAGAAAAGGAAATTGAGGATGACTTTTAAGTTAACTTGTGTTAACTGGAAGCATGATGGTGCTTTGAAAGGAATAGAGAAGCATAATCCCTTGAGAATATTATGTATTTAATGTTTTTGGATTATTTTGACTAGAATTGGAATCTAGAGCTTATGAGAAGCAACGTAATATAGTGGATGGAACATTGCATCTGATGTCAAGATCTAAATTCAAATCCCCTCTGAGACATATTATGACCATGTGACTCTGAAAAGTGAAAAGCTGTGGGACCTTCTCTGGGTCCTCATCTGTAAAATGACAGAGTTGTCTTTGATGACCTATTTAACGGCCCCTTCCCGCTCTAAGTATATGACCCTTTGACTCTAGGGCTAATGCCTTCACCAGACCCCACATATTTAGGAGAAAAGATGCTTTTCTTTGGTCTCAGTAGGGACCTGAAAAGTAGATTAGGTCTTTTATAAATTTACATGCTACATGTTGAATCTTGGGATTATTCTCCCTATTTCCCTGGCTTCTGTCTGATGGAAATTATCTTCCTCTCCATTTATCTAATTAATTTTACTAAACCGATCAACATTTCGGGATTTGGGGAGATTATTTTTAGATAGATAATTCTTTTCAGTTGAATGTGCTGAATTATTTGTTAATAAAGTATTACTTATTTAGCATTTTATAGTCATAGTATGATGACCCTTAACTGTTTTTAATTACAGTAACACCTCACACACAGTGCAGGCTAAAATTATTGAAATTGGAGAGAATTAAAGATTATCTTCTCATGGAAGAAGAGTTCATCAGAAATCAAGAACAAATGAAACCTCTGGAAGAAAAGCAAGAGGTAAATTACTTCACTTCTCTTTTTTTAATTTTTTTTTTTTTGAAAACATGGAAACTGGATAGAATTTTCAGAAATCGTTTAGTTCTTAGGACCATATCTTAACAAATAAAATTTGTAAAAGTAAATTTACCTATATATTTGATAAATTTTATGTCTTTTATGGTTAAAATGTTTCATATTTTAATTTTTCATTTATAAAATAATATTTTTAGATTTTACTTACTCTGTGGTGAAAATCCAAGTATATTTTAAAATAAGAATTTCTAAAATAAGCACATTTGTGTAAATAGATTAAATTCCACAATATCAAGTGCTGATTCTTTGGATTTAATGTTTTTTGTTTTGGATCTATTCTTCCAATAGGAAGAACGATCAAAGGTGGATGATCTGAGAGGGACCCCAATGTCTGTAGGGACCTTGGAGGAGATCATTGATGATAATCATGCTATTGTGTCTACCTCAGTGGGATCAGAGCATTATGTCAGCATTCTATCATTTGTAGACAAGGATCTGCTAGAGCCAGGATGTTCTGTGCTTCTCAACCATAAGGTAAGTTGAAAATTCTTTGTAAATTGGAGAAAGGCACTTTTTTTATCTTTCCTTGGTACTAACCAGTTTGGACTTTGGATCAGCTAATGTCTGCTGTTTTTAAGTTTTTTATTAGTGTCTAATTTTTTAAACTTCTTCATAGTTTTCCCTAGTATCTCCCCTTCCTTCCATGAGACATTCTTTAGGAAAAAAAAATAGTATTTAAACACCAAAAGAAAAGAAAATGAGAAAGAAAAATCAGTACAATCGGTCAGTATGTTAAAAAAAAAAAAAAAAGTCTAAAAATGTGTGCCTTGTATCATGGATTACCCACTTCCATGAAGGATGGATTGGGTATATGTTTTTATATCTCTTTTTTGAGTCCTATTTCATCTTAATAATTTTGCTACAATGACTTGATTTTTTTATATATGGTTATTCTTTCCATTTATATTATTGTAGTTGTATGTTTTCTGGACTCTGCTTACTTAATGCTGTATTAGTTTGTGTACATCTTTTCATGCTTCTCTGCTTTCATTGTTTCTTAACAATGCAGTAATATTCCATTACATTCTTGAACCACAATTTATTTAGCCATTTAACCATTCCAGTCCCTGCACATCATTTTGTGTCCAATTCTTCGTTATCACAAAAAGTTCTGCTACAAATATTTTATTGTATTTGGGGACTTTATTATACTATCAAATGCTTCCTTTCAGGACAAATTCAGTAATGGAATCTTTGGGTCCTTGGCTATAGACATCTTAGTTACTTTGCTTTCTAGTAATATCACCACTAGTAAGGCAAAAAGCATTTAAATATTAATTACAATATATCAGGTACTACCAAGTGATAGGGATATTAAAAAAAAAAGGCAAAAGACAATCTTCCCTCAAGGAATTCATAATCTAATGGGGAAAACAACAAATAAACATATACAAACAAGCTATATACAGGATAAATGTAGAGGGAAGGCACTAAGATATGGTTATAACACTTTATAAACAACCAATCCCTGTAATAACACTTCCATTATTTATTAGGTTCATGCTGTGATAGGAGTTCTGATGGATGACACAGATCCTCTTGTTACGGTAATGAAAGTAGAGAAGGCCCCCCAGGAGACATATGCTGATATTGGTGGATTGGACAACCAAATTCAAGAAATTAAGGTGAGAATGGGAAACAGGAATGGATTTATCAGAAGTCTAATTTCTTCTTCTACTAGTTAGTGGGTTTAATGCACTGATATTCATGATTTCCTCCTTTAGTGATTAAATTAGTGGGCTGCTTTAGGAGTTGCCAGTTGGGGATTCATTTATTGTTTTGATTTTAACAAGTTAAGTTAATACTGGCATAGGGAAAGAAGTATTCAAAAAAAAATTCAACAGCATTACAGTTATCACAGCTTCATATGGTTTTATAAGCATAATCCTGTGGCTCAGACTTAAAATATTTTCAGATGGAGGTTTTTTTTAGTTGTTACTATTATTATATTGTCTATTTTATGGTCTGGGAAAACTATATCATAGTATTGGTAATGGGCTGAATTGGAATTCTGATTCCCCTATTGGGGGATTATAATTGGCCATTATAATTGGAATACTGATCCCCTATATCATCACTGGAGGGCATCAAAGCTCTCTACATCCATCCATCCATCCAGGTTTCCATACAAGTGAGTCATTCAGAAAGAGCTCTGTGGGCCCTTGTAATTTCTTATAACCTTTGTGATACCATGAAAGCTGATATTTATTTAGTACCCCACAGGTTGCAGAATGCTTTTTACACACTTTGTCTCATTTAATCTCAGAGCAACTTGGTAAGCATCAAATGGAATATGTGTGTATGTGCGTGCACGCACCTGTGAGAAATATGTGTTTTATAGTGTGTATCTGCCTATATACAGACCCATATGCACACATATACACACACACACACACACACACACACATATCTAAATGCTTGTGTAACTGTTAAAGTGCTATGTAAGTACTATATTGTTATTATTAATAATAATGTCCCTAAGCAAAAAATCCCTTCTCCCCCCCCAAAAAAAAAAGCATAAAAGAACTTCATGACTTCAGTGTTCATCAATCAGCAAAGCATTTGTTAAAGACCTATTATATGCCAGGCATTAATCCAGGTACTGGGGGTACAAATTCAATACGTGAAATAGTCCCACCTTAGAAACTCCTTACATTCAGAAAGGGAAGGCAACACAGACACATTAAACTTGAAAACAGCACCAAGACTTTCGGTATACCATTCGTAGAAGTATTTACAGAATAAACACAAAGGAGTTAAATATAGTCAGTTTAACAGGGAGGCACTACCATTTGAGTCAGGAAAGATTCTATATAGAAGATGGACCTTAGCTATGTGTTGAAGAGAAATTATATGTATCATGAGCCTGGAAAGATAGGTTAGTAAAGTTGTGAAGGACTTTGAAACTAAATAAGGGTTTGTATTTCAATCTAGGGACAACAGAAAACCACTGGAGTTGATTTTAGGAGGGGGTGATGTGATTATGTCTGCCCTTAAGGAGAATAATTTTGGTAACAGTGTCAAAGATGAGAGAATAAAATGGGAAAAGACCTGATCCAGTAGAGGGTTTAGGAGGCCAAGACAAAAGTCCAGGGAGATGTTTGGGGCCCGAATGAAAGTAATAGCTTTGTGAGTAAAGAGAAGGGGTCAGATCAAAATTGAAAGGTGGATATTTTAAGGTTGAGGGAAATAAGCATGGTTGAAAGCATCAGGGAAAGAACCAGTAGATGAAGGGATATTGAAGAAGAGAGAAGAAACATTGGGGTTACAGTCTGCAGGAAAATACTAGGAGGATGGAATTAAGGACACATGTATAGGCTTTGACTTGTAAATGAGAAAGGACTACTTCATTATCAGAGACTAAAAAGGAACAATTGCCCAGGAAGGAGGAGGACCTTGCCTGTACAGATCATAACCACTTTACAACTTAATAGATGATTTCATCAGGTGCTATTGTTTAAAAAAAAAAAATCACCTATTGCCTATATTTGGTAAAAAGATTGTACTCAGCTAAGCTAATTCTGGGACACCTTACACCACGTAAAGAATTCAGAAATTTAGAATCACTTTCATCCTGAGATGAGTAGAATATAAGTAGATGGAACAGAATAATAGCAGAAACTTAATTAATTGGGTTTCTATTTGTTTTTCAGATATGGAAGATGGCTATTTATTTGTAATTTGACCCTTTCTGAGCATTAGTGATTGAGCCTGGCCCTTGCATAGAAGAATAAAGATTATCTAATTAGAAGCTACTCAAGAACAGTAATTAATAGCAATAAACTAGAAGGAATTCAGTTCAGATTAGGAAATGATTATACAAACACATATATACAGATACATACATAAACATACAGAAAAATAGCAAAATATAACTGAGTTTAATTGATGGATTTCAATTTAAGGAGTTAAGCAAAGCTTAACCCCTGGCTTATATCCTGGTTAAAAAAAAAAAAGAAAAGAAAAGAAAAAAAGGAGAAAAAATCATTATTTGACTGAACAATGTATTCTCTAGGAATCTGTGGAGCTTCCCCTCACTCATCCTGAGTATTATGAGGAGATGGGTATTAAACCACCTAAAGGAGTCATTCTCTACGGCCCGCCTGGCACAGGTACTCTATGTGTTTGATATTTTCAGGGCACTAAGTATGTCTGTCTTGGGGAAAAGAAGGCATGATTGCTTTCTCTAGATACTGGGAATGGTTCTTTTGGAAGAAGGAAGCCTTTCCTATATAGCTCCAGTGACAGAACTAGGACTAGTGGGTTTAATTTATAAGAAGGCAGATTTCCTGAAATACGAGAAATTTCTCATAATTAGAAGCTGAGCTGAGCAGATTTCCTACTTGCCAATAGAAGGCACTGTTTTCTTAACCTTGGTTCATCCTCTATATAGGGAAGTGAAACTGAATGTCAGGATCACAAAATTAGGTTTTATTATCATTAAATATTTTATTTGCATACCTGTTTTATGTGGCTATGTACCTGGGATCACATAAAAATTTCTCAGGCAAAAAAAGAGGTCACAAATAGAAAAAGTTAGTCCTGCTATAGATTACTTCTTAAGTTTTACCTTTCAACTTCACAGTTCTGTGATTCTGTCTCATTATCCACCTCACCTTATTCCTATGAGCAGACGCAATTTTGTTCCTTCTCCAAGCCATTGAACTTGTCTCCTGCCTGATGTCTGAGAAAATCCTTGCCACCAAAGCATGTCCACCAATGCCACCAAGTTTTTCTCATTCACTTCTGCAAGACTTCCACCTTCTCCTAAATATTTTCTGGGTAGCTACAATTGGCCATTCACAGCTACCTACGTGGTAGAGTGGCTACAAAGTTGACCTTAATTTCAGTCCTTCCTCAGACACTGTCTAGCTTGTAACTCTGGTGAAGTCACCTAACTTCTGCCAGCCTCGGTTTTCTCATTTTAAAAATGAAAAGATCAAATGCGCAAATTTGCAAGCCTTAGATTCTGTGTAAATGCTAATGCTATTAATTAATATTACTGCTTCTAAATAACTATGACCTTGGATAAATTAAGTCTCCCTGCATTTTTTTTTCAGCATTTATAGAATGAGGACTTGAACTTTAATCTCTGACATTCTTTATTCTTTGATTGGCATTTGTTTCTTTTCATCTTTTTAGTCTCCAGCCTAGAAGAGAAAAGATCAAAGAATATTTTTTGTAAGGAAAAAGACAGTTTGAACATTTTGCTGAGAACAAGTAAGGCAGTTATCTTTTGGCACGTGGACTCTTAACTAGCTAGAAATGGGCCACAATAGAAGAACACTGCTGTCAGCCTTTTGAAATTAATGTTGGGTATAGGGTATTTAACTGTCCAGCCAAATGTGGTTTTTCAAAGAAGTGTAACTAGGTTGTGAAGGCTTAGAACTCTTCAATCCTAGAAATATAGTAAGATTAAAAATGTATTTCTTGAAAGGAGAAAGAAGAGCTAAAGTTGAGTCAGGCAATGATTAATAATTAACTTAATAGAAAATTTGGCAAATCCCAGATATCAGGGTCTCTACCAGTTTCATTGGCCATTCACCTAGTACTTGTATTGTGATCCTAATTGAAAAAGGAGACATGTACTTCATTCCTATCAAGAATGTTACTACAGTCACCTAGAAAGAAAATATCGAAGGTACTGAATAGTACCACTCAGTTCAAGCATAGTGAGGATCTGCATGAGTATTTCTGGCTTTTTCCCAGGTTCTTCTGCATGTGATTCAGGAAATAGCCTTCTTTAGTCCTTTCTAAAAGATGCTTTGGAACTCTTTGTAGATCTACTTAATGACCCTAATTTGAGTATTGAACTCAGTTTGAGAACTAGAGGAATCTATTGCTTTTTTTTTTTCTTTCTGGAAAGCCAAGATAAATTCATCACCAACTGACTGCATTGATTATAGTCACTACAGCTTCTAGAAATCCATCTCGTAAATAGTAGTGTCAGTTGATAGTTTTCCTCACAAACAAAATCATAAGTCCTTGACAGAATCATAGAATTAAATTGCTGAAAACTGCTAGACTGCCTCCTACTTCAAAAGAATTTGTTAAAATTCTGATTTAACCTAGATCTTGTTATTTGTGTGTCTTTCAAATACTGCTCTACAGTCTATCTTGGTTTACTTAGTTTTAAACTACAAATTAGAGTTTGCTAGCCATTCTTATTTTTAATAAAGAGCTATACTTTTATAGAGAAGTGTTGGAATCCTTACTAACTGCTAACTAATTAGAGTTGATCTAATCTTACAAGAAGATTTTGGCCAGAACCTGAAACAAGGTACTAAGTAGAACTAATTAATACAAGGCTTGTGTTCACACCTTTACTCATTGGAGTTCACAAGTATGCCAGCTTCACAAAGTAAACTTTCTAACTTCATGGGAGTTCACACCTCCCTTAAAGCTCTTTGGGCCAGAGAGCACTATGGGAGAAAACCCATAATCCCATTCTCTCAGAAGATTCACATATAAGGCGAGACAGCCAATTAGAATACATTTTTCCTCTTGGCTGGCTGGTGGCAGACGAAGAGTTTTCAGAGGATAAAGCTACAAGTGGAGAGTTCAGTGGACAGATTCATCTTCATCTCACACCACTGTAGTTGGTGGCTGGGCTCCCCAGAAGGAGACAGGAGAGACATTCCATCTCTGTGTTGGTTGGAGGCTGAAGAAAGCAGAGGCAGAGGCTGAAGGACAGAACCTTTGGATTTGGAGATACTCGGAGGGCCCTAAGCTAAACCGGCTGTGTTCTGAGAAGAACAAGAATTCCAACATTTGAACTCATAACAGAAAAGATTTCATTGTATATTGCTCCTACTTCTCATTGTGCTTACGTGCTAAGAAACCTGCATGCTGGGCTTAGATTAACAGAAGCAATTGTTCCCTTTGTGGCAGCTGTAGGAATTGTAGGCACAAAGGTACCGAGGTGGAAATAATCCATCTCAAAAATGTTTAATTCTGAGAAGGGTTAGAATATGATTTTAGATATCAGGTGGAAGGTACCTTAGAAATCATCTCATTTCTTTAATTTGATTTCTTTCCTGACTGACCTTGGATTCATGTCATGATGGTTTTTTCACTATATGAAATCGAGTAATATTGAGCACTTAAAAAAAACATTCTCCCCACCCCATCCCCAACTTTTATGAAGTTAGTTTTCATAATATCCTTGTGGGATAGGAAAGAAGATAATAAAATGGCAGTAAGTGATTGACTAGAGGTCACAAGTTATTCATGAAATATTTATTGATTGAATATTACATGTTAGTGTTTGAACAGTCAGTTATTTTATTATAACATCAGGTCAAAATCCCAATTAGCAGCACCAGCAATATGCCAGAGGATCTAAAAGGATCTTTTAGAAGTCCTCATAGAAGGCTCTGAGCATTATCTTAATTACTTTTGGAACATGTAAATTCAAAGATGAACACTTGGCATTCAAGGAGATTACACTACTGTTCTAATAGTGGAAATCACAGTGATACAATTCAATTAGAGTTTAGCAAAACATTGTTGAAAGGCATCATCCACAAATTACTGGAAATATCAGCGCTAAACTCAGGAGGCAAAAAAACTGGGTTGGAGCCCCAAATTCTTTACGAATTGTATGTCCATGGGAAGGTTATTCTAACGCTCAGTTTTCTCATTTGTACAATGAGAATAAAAAGGCATAAAATGCTCTGCCACAAACTTCTTCCTCTTTTCCTGAGTAGATACCTCTGTAGCAGGCACATGAGCTGTACCTTAAGAGGATCTTGTGGTTCTAGAGCATTTGATGGTATACAGAATACTTTGCTTAGTAGTCCTGTCTGGTACATAGTGCAAGTATAATTCTCATTTTGCAAATGAGGGAATTGAGACTTAAAGAGTGAAGGAATTTATTTATATATGGTCACACAAAGCCAAGATTTGAACCTTGAAACCTGTTTTCTAACTGCAAACTAATATTCTTTGTATAACTTCCAGAGAGTAAATTATTGTTTTACCTCCGATGTCAGTTTGCTGTTAGTTTTAAAGTGTTTAATAAGCAATTGTAACTGAAATATGTATGTGTGGGGGTGTTTGTTTTTTTTTTTTATCTAAATAGGTAAAACCTTGTTAGCCAAAGCTGTAGCAAACCAGACCTCAGCTACATTCCTCAGAGTTGTTGGTTCTGAGCTTATACAGAAGTACTTAGGAGATGGGCCCAAGCTTGTTCGAGAATTGTTCCGAGTAGCTGAGGAACATGCTCCATCGATTGTTTTCATTGATGAAATTGATGCCATTGGGACCAAAAGGTATTCCATCCTTTTTATTGAATTTTGAGTATTTTAAAGATGACTAATTAAAAGTGTTTTGTAAAAATGAGTGTTTAAATGAATTTCTCGGGTATATCAGTTATAGTTATCTAGGAAAAAATGTAAGCCTCTCAAATAAGTTGTGATGATTTTTTTCTTTTCACATGATACTTTCCCTTTTCCTTTCATAATGTATATAGTATTTTGGCTCATTGATAATTCTACAATGTGATACTAAGATGCATCCTATGAGTTTAAGAATTAATATTTGAGAAAGATACTGTTTTATTACAAGCTTAAATGTTTGCAGTTAGTACAGTAGAGAACCTAGTCTTTAATTGGATATTCATTCCTTCCCTTCTTTTCTTATTCCTAATTTTCCAAGGTATGATTCAAATTCAGGTGGAGAAAGAGAAATTCAGCGAACAATGTTGGAATTATTGAACCAGTTGGATGGGTTTGACTCTAGAGGAGATGTAAAAGTGATTATGGCCACAAACCGAATAGAGACTTTGGATCCAGCACTAATCAGACCAGGTTCAAGTTTGTTTTTTTTTTTTTTTAATGTTATATCATTTTTCAAAATTTTGCTTTTCAGGAAGCTTTAGCAAGCAGCTATTGAGAAAATCTTTTTAAAGCAACTTTAAAATAGGATACATGAGTTCTGTAACTAAGATTTTGTACAAAACAAATGCCTTTCCTTTGAGCTAGATCCTGCTCCCAGACTCTGCCTGTAAAATTTTAGTCCTTTAAATCTTAGTCTATTAACTTGATCTTTATCCTAGTATAAATGGATTAGATCATCAGCAGTTTGTACCTTCTCTAAAGGAATATTATGTATAGTACTTTTTAAGTTGAGCTGGTCCCACTGAAATCAGGTGCCATTAAAAGATCATTAACCTAATTTATTTCCATGCAGGTGAGGATTTCTTTTGATCTGGGTCAGAAGCTGTGGTCATATCGACAAGAAAATGTTCATTTTTAAAAAATGTTAACTTTAGTGCACCAGAATTTGTGTGTTTGTTTGCTAGAAATATTTTGGAAACTTAGCTCTTATTGAGTCAGAGAAAGATTGGACTAGGATCACAATTTGACAGTAACATCTTTGAGTAACAATTGTCTCGATAGTTGCTGTTAAGACGAATAGAAACCTCTCCATGGCTTCTTAATGCTTTCCAGAAAAATCCCTTGTGGACAGAAGGGACCAAGAGGAAATTGCCTTTACTTAATAGTTATTGGTTTTATTGATAACTTCCTCATTCCTTGTACTTCCAGGCCAAGCTAGATTTACTGAAAGTCTAGAAGTGTGTAAATGACATTGAAAACATTTTATACACACAGGCCGTATTGACCGAAAGATTGAGTTCCCTCTGCCAGACGAAAAGACCAAGAAGCGCATTTTTCAGATTCATACAAGCAGAATGACTTTGGCAGATGATGTAACTTTAGATGATTTGATCATGGCTAAAGATGACTTGTCTGGAGCAGATATTAAGGTAAAAAATATGCTTACACTGGGTAATGGAAAACCATAGTTAATTTAAAATGGCTAGTGGATATGTATAACTTAGGTGCTAATTAGGCAATAGCTTAAAAGTATTTTTATTTTAATTTAGCTGTAGTTATTGTTGATTTGCCACCGCATTAAAATCATAAATGTTCTTTTAAACTGAAAATCTTTAAGTTTATTAAAAATAATGATCATTCTCAGCCACAGTTAAATTTAAAAAGAAAACATAACAAAATATACCCATAGTTATAGAGTAACTGATCACCAAAGTGAGTCATTTTGTTCTGCTCCTGGTAACTTTCTCGAGCATGCTTGCAGTAGTTTGACTTAATACATCTTTAAAAGTGAACAGTCTATTTCCTTCACAAAGGAAGAGAGTGGCCGTTGCTCTTAATTATAGCCAGAACTGTCAGAAATGTAGATATCCTGCTCTGATCTCAGAATTCAGTGTTTTATTATATTCTGACCAGTCCTACTAAATCATGATTTGGAAAGGTTCTGCCCCTTGGTTTTACATCACTTATACTTGTAGTAGGAGAGTTTTATGAAAAATCAAAATGTCCCAAAGCCTGGTTATAGTTGTAGGAGTTCTTATCGAGCTTTCATTCTTTCTTTCTAATGTTTCATCAAACTGTAACCTACAGGCATTGCAGCATGGCTCATAGACTTGAGACCTCTCTGCTCAGGTAGCTAGACTTCAATCACAGAGTGTGGAGATCTTTGTAGAACCAAGTCATCCTTAACCATTAATTGAAGTAATTTTAATTGCTGGGGGAATGATATACAACTGTCCTCATTTTACAAAGCTATTCTTTCACAACAATCCTGTGAGGTAAATTGTTGCAAGTATTATTCCTACTTTGCAGATGAAACAAGCTGAAAAAGATGGTAACTTGCTCATAGACTTCCAGCTCCCAACTCTTTTGGGAGGGGAGGAGGGTGCAATCATAGAAATGTATTTTCACATTAGTCATGTTGTAAAAGAAGAATCAGAACAAAAGGAAAGTGCCACAAAAAAGTGAAAATAATTTTATTTCAATATGCTTCAGACTCCATATTTCTTTCTCTGGATGTGGATAGCATTTTCTATCACGAGTCTTTTGGAATTGTCTTGGATCATTGTATTGCTGAGAAGAGCTAAGTCAATTATAGTTGACCATTGTACAATGTTCCCAAGTTCATTGTTTAATCTGCAATAATATGCTGGCTCTCTGCCATGCTGTTTCTCATGAAACAGTTCCTTCTGTCCAACAGTTGTGTCTTGATGTGATGAGCAGACTTCTGCTAAGAAAGTTACTGTCTTT
Source organism: Antechinus flavipes (assembly GCF_016432865.1). NCBI lineage: Eukaryota > Metazoa > Chordata > Mammalia > Dasyuromorphia > Dasyuridae > Antechinus > Antechinus flavipes. The sequence goes on along the minus strand of NC_067399.1, from coordinate 298,003,659 downwards.
TAGTTAGGGTTTCTCTAAGTAGTCTTTTTTACTGCTGCCTATTCCCTCAAATAACCAAAATTTAGCTTTAGAGCTAAAAAATAATTGCTCTATTTCTCTTCCATAGAGTTTTAGTAATTCACACTTCAGTTTAGCTGCACCACACTCCTTATTTGAACATATTTCCCCTTCCATGTTGCTAGCACAGAGTTACAGATGTCTAAGGTCCAAGTCTTTATTTTTAAAAATTCTGTTGCTCTTTTGCAGGCAATTTGTACAGAAGCTGGTCTCATGGCCTTAAGAGAACGTAGAATGAAAGTAACAAATGAAGACTTCAAAAAATCTAAAGAAAATGTACTTTATAAGAAACAAGAAGGCACCCCAGAGGGACTGTATCTCTAATTGAACCATGCTGCCTTCATGAGAGTTGTTGGGAGCTTTCCAAACCCCCTGAACTAATAACACTGGGAGAACTGAAGGGGCACATGTGCTCCAGTAGGCCTTTCTGAGCAAAGGGTTTTTTTATATATTACTCAAATAGGATGTGTGGGGTACCTATTGAACTGTGCTAGTCTTTTGTTCACTGTGCTACACTGTATTCCACAATAAAATATTCGCTTTCAGAAGGCATTCACGTATCAGTTGTGTCATCTGCTGGTAGATAGTATGTGTGAGAGTGGTACCAGTAACAGTCAGCCAGTGAGTAACAACAGTTTCATGTGTTAAGCTTCTCCTCTGCAAAGACAGCTTATAGGAAGGATAAACAATGTCAATTTATCTTGCCACTTCAACATTTCTTCTGAAGACTGGTACATTTGTGGGTGGGTTTTCTTTTTGGCAAGACAGTAATTAGAAGTTATTTTACTGCTTTATTCAAAAGTTTAATGTTCTTGGTGAATAAACCCTAGCACATGCTTTAGATTCCCATTCCAGCCTTACCTTACCTGCCTGTGTACGCGCCTGCGCGCGCGCGCGCACACACACACACACACACACACATACACACTCACACTGATTGCCTGAACAAAGCCTTGAAAGGTCAGAGTGAGAACTCTCAGGCCAGCATTGCCTTCTTGCCGCCACAGGCCTGGGCTCTTCCACCCCCAGCAACAAGGCAGTGACTGACAATGTCCTTCAGCGGGGGTTCTCCTGGAGCTGCCTATGGTGTCAAGAGATTAAATGGTATGCCTGAGGTCAAAGGTCAGAATGTTAAGTGGATTCATCCAACCCAAAGCTTAAAACTAGTTTGTAACCCCATGTGGAGTCACAACTGGAATCAAGAAATTATGATTTATATCTGTAAATGTTTGATTTGTAAACCTTATTTTATAGACCTGAGGTTGGATAAAAATTTCTTGGGTGAAAAGAGGTCATGAGTGGAAGAAATTTAAGATCTATTTACCCAGGTCACTCCCTTAATACAACTTTTGAGACCCAGGGACATGAAATGGCCTCCCCAGTATCACAGATAGTGGCAGAACTCAACCTGCACATGAGATCTCCGGTTTGAAAGCTCCTAATGCAGCTGTAGTGAGATCAGAAACCTTCCCTTTGACCACCAGGCAATCTCCTGTTTCCTGATCCTACTAAAGGAAACCAATCAGAGTCCAGTCTTTCCACATAACCCAGTTCCTGTTTAGCTTTTCATGTTGGTGGTGGCCACATAACTCATTTACCTCAATTACTTCGACGTGGTCCTATTCATACTCAGCTTGTTTGTGCTCTGTTGCCTCCCCATGAAACGGCAAGTCATGTCTTTTTTTTTTTTTTTTTACTTTCAACCTATGGTTTCCTGGGTGTTAGTTCCCAGACCCGGAAATCAGTGTGCTTATTAAATCCTGTCACTGTGCTAACCCCTGGGTGTGCAAAGGAGGGCAGAAACAGCCCTTTACCCTGGAGGTCCTTATGCCCCAACAAGAAGAAGGTGATTTTGTCAAGGTTGCATACAAGTTAATCAGGGGTCAGTGGTCCCAATTGTCATCCACCACCTGTTTTGCAGCCCCTTGCCTGGGGGCAGGAGAGGTTGAGAAACCACCAGTCACACAGTCCTGTATGTGTCATAGGTAGACCTGAACTCAGATTTTCTTGGCTCAAGCTCTATCCATTATGCCAGAAGTGACTGTAGGTAGCCCACAGCACTCCCCACCCAGTGCAGCTGGGACCAGATCAAACTAATTGGGAAATACTTAATCAAATACATAAAATTGCAATAAAACAAAGATAATGTCAATAGCAGTTTTCTAAGGCTATGATGCGGTGGTCCCTTGTGTCTGTTCTGAGTGACGCGGCTGCTGCCGTCTCTCAGACTGAGCTCAGGGCTGCCTTTTTGGAGCCGCCACAGCACACTTCCCAACACAAATGCTAGAGAAAGAATGGATATTGGTGAGGAGGGCAAATCCTGTCATTGAGTTAGGTCTGAGACCTAACAACAACAAAAACAGCCAACAGAAATGTGATTGGTCCAAACGATGAATGTTTCCCTTGCAGTCGGAGGAAGCACCGGGGCGTCCACCTTCCTGTGGGGCCTTCCAGAACCACTGAACTGGTACTGAGAAGTCCGAGGGTCAGCTCTACAGGAAGACAAGTCCTAGACAGCACACACTTTTATGTGTAATGGGGAAGCCTCACTGACATTCTTTTGGGTGGTAGTCAAGGAGACTGCTGTGGGGAAAACAGCTGTTACAGAAGATGAAGCATGAACCCCCGCACTGCCCTGCTTCTTGGGTACTGCCCGTGATCTGGATGTCAGCATACAGCTGACCCCGCGCCTCCAACAGACACTGGCCACATGAGCCCGCCCGGCAAGGACTGGCCGTACTAAAACCATCCCTATATCAGGGAGCTTGTTGGTTTTTCACAGAACAGAAAAGAATGGAAGTTAAGAGGTTGACTTGCCCAGGACCAGGCTAGAACTCAGTTCTTGAATAATCGATCCAGGTTTCTCACCCCAGGATGCCTCCCCCTCAGCTCACAGTAATTTGTGATCTCCCCCATGTGCATAGTTCCTCCAACAGTGCCATTCACAACCCAGCCCACCTGCCCCGTTCTGTTCACACTCCACAGCACGGGAGTGTGGTGGTAAATGCTTAATGACCAGCCCTCCAGAAAAAGGTACACACAGTTTAGTCTTTGTGGTGAATGTTTTCACCATCACTTTGTTAAGTTTTGAACATCAACAAAATGATAAATCAAGCTCTGATTTGTAGCATTTGCCAACGGCTAAGGTTCGAAAGCTCATGCTGAAAATCGACCATGGACTAGAGAGCTAGCCAGGAGGGAGCACCATGCCTCTGGGTCCATTTCCTGCATCACGAGGATGCCTCTGGACCAGGACCCCACTGCCGCCTCACCAGGGAACCGACCCATCGCTTTTGCATTTCCCTCTTCATCAGCACGAAGCAGCATAACCCTGGAGCAACGAACTCTGCCTCCTCTCTTGGCGACGCCACGGGACTCTCTAGCAGAAGGGAAACATTTCCTCTGGGGATGTGATTCTGGCACCCGGCACTGCTGGGCCTGAAGTCGGGAACTCGAGTTCAAATATGGCTTCGAGTCTCTCAATCTCTAGCTCAGTTTTTCCCCTGGGAATAATCACAGCACCAGGGTGATTATAACAAACAAGATCATATTTGTAAAGCGCCCAGCGCAGAGCCTGGAACAGTAGATTTAATAAATGCGTTCTGAACTAAACTTCTCTAATAAGTATCTAAAAAACAGAAAAGGTGGCTTTCCCCTCTGAAGGGCTACCAAATGTCTCTTGACACAGGTCTACATACTCTCTGGCTCCTGTGGCAGCTCAATTTACCAGCAGAGCCAGGTGCTTCTATGGGGAAGAAGTATGGTATTTATTCATGGTTATTACAAAGGAAGGCAATACGGTACCAACTGTTTTCCAGCAAAGAAAGTGGTACATGGAAAAACCAGGTTCTGGTTCAGAGTCAAATCTGACCACTGCTTTGATCTTGAATAAGTCTCTTAACAGTGCTTTTCCCCCCACGTCAACCCTAGCCTTGATTGCCTCATCTTTACATGAGTGGGTGGTCCCTTCCAGCTCTAGGATCATATGAATTACCCTGTCCTTGACTTCTCTGTTTGCACCCCCTACTTGGGATATAATTATTCTGGAAATGTGATTAATTTGACATTTCGGGAATAATAGCTGCCATCTAAAATAGGAAAGTTGCCTAAATTTCTATTCAGACAAAACAACTGAGTTGGAGGGGATGGGGAAGGGTGAGGATGGATCATAGAGGCAGCAAAGTGACTCAGAATTAATGATGATGACGATGCTGCTGCTGCTGATGCTGAAGATGATGACATCTATATAACATGTTCACAGAACCAGTATTATCATTTGGTCAGAAAATTACTTGGCCAAGATCTCACAGTGACTTAGAAATCACACTAGAAATCAAGTTTTTTGACTCCCAGTACAAATCCTTGTTCTTGTTCATTCCCCTGTCTCCAATCAGTGGAGACTGATATATATCCATATCACACGGATGTCATCTTAAGCAGACCGAGATTATCTGATCCCCTGCTTAAAGTCCAGGGAAGGAGGCATCATGTTGTATATTTTTGCTGTGTCCCAGCAAGCTAAGATCATTTGGATCCACCCACAACATCCCCGAATCCAAAAGAAAATTCACCCAGAAAACTACTGTTTGGAATTTCATACTCAAGGCCTCAAAATACAAAATAATACACATCTTGACTTCTCAGTAGTTTAGAAGGAGGGACAAAATTTGGATTTAAAAATTTGAAAAGAAAATATTTTAAATTAAAAAAAAATTAAGAAGTATCCTGATACAATGCCATGCAGCCCTCTCTGGGAGAACAAAGAGGACCATGGGAACTTTTCTTAATTAGCCTGTGGCAGGAGAACTGCTGTTTAAGGATTCCGTAAACTATTATAAGATAAAAATTATAGAATCATAGAATCCAGGCCTATCATTCAATGAATGAACAGCTTAAAAAGTGTCTACACTTGAGACCTTCTGATGTGAGCTCCCTGAGAGCTGGATATGGCTTACTTTTCAGTTTGTGTCCTCAGCACATAGGTCCATTTGAATTCAGACAAGATAAAGAGAATCTAAATGATTTAAGAAGGGCAGCTAGGTGGTGCAGTGGATAGGTGCAGTCCTGAAGTCAGGAAGACTCAGACACTTAATACTTCCTAGCTGTGTGACCCTAGGCAAGTCACTTAACCCCAATTGCCTCAGGGAAAAAAAAATAAAGAAAAAGGGAGAGACTTAGATTTCAAGCCCAACCCTCTCATTTTACAGATTAAAAAACTAAGGCTTTATATTTTCTTACATCTTCACTACAACACTGGAGGAAGGTGCTATCATTATCCCCATTTTACAAATGAGGAAACAGGTTAGGTAACTCAGGTCACACAGGTAAATTAAGTGTCTTAGGCAGGATGTTAACACAAGTTTTCCTAAATCCAACTCCAGAGCTCTATTTGCTATACCATTTGCCACAAAGTACCTCTGATTTCATAGAAATCCATATTTTCCTTTACAAATTTAAAATCTTATGATTCTGAATGACACAAGCTGAGGCGCCCACACAGCCGGATGGAAATCCATCCAGGCTTAGTTCCAGCCGTGCCTGTTCAATCCTCACTCCCAGCCTTATTACATTATGCTCATTCTTTACCAAGCACTTGTTGGGGCCTCCTCTCTTATTATCTATGCTGTACATAATACGTAAATACTCTTTTCCCTCAGCTATTCTTCCTTCTTCCCCCTCCACTCCCAACTAGAGGCGGGATCATGGATCAAGCACTGGGAAGGACTTAGACTGACCAAGTCATTCGACTGGAAGCTCCTTGAGACCAGAGACTGTCTTTTGCCTCTTTTGCATACCTGGTGTTCAGCACTATACCTGGCCCATAATAAATGTTTGTTGATTGGTTAATGTAGTTCAGCCTCCCTCCATCTATAGATGAGAAAACTGACACGGGATGACAAATCGGATGTAAAACTGAAGGGCAAAGACAGTTCCACGTTTACCTGGGAGGAAACATTGAATGCTGGCAGCAAGGCAAGAAGAGGTTAGTTCCCTCCCAGCAAGAGCAACAGAGGAGAGAGCCAAACAAGGGGGGGAAAGACTAATGCAGAATCTGTCACAGGGCTTCTTTGGCGTGCCAGAATCAAGTGTTGAAAAGGAAGCAGGAAACCAAAGAGGAGAAATTCAAGCTAGTGGGTTAATAAAGGACCAGGAAATGAGCTACAGGAAATGTCTAAAAGGAGCTGTTTATATGCTTCAACCTATATACCTAAAATCCAGGTGTCAGGTGATGAAGACCTGCATCATACTGATGGCTGCAGCAGAGGAAAGGTGGGGAATGTATACAAGAGATGTCCTGAAGGTGCAATCAAGAGGACTTGATTGAATACAGGGAAAGAGAGAAAATGAATTTCAAAGATGACATCTAAGTTGTGAGCCCAAGAGACTAGAAGGATCACAGGGTCTTCAGCAGATTGTAATCAGATACAGGAATTTCAGAGTTCAGAAAAGTGGAAATAGAAAAAAAAAAAAAAAAAAAAGGTGTGACTGATGGCAAAACTCAGAATATGACTATCTGTGTGTGTGCCTGAGATGGAATGGAGAACTAAATCATGGGAATTGAGCAAGTTGAGGATCTGAGAAATTAGGGCATTTGAGGAGTATCAAAAGTTACATTGAAATCCCCTAGTATAAGGGTAGGGTTTGGGAAGAAGACAGTGTGTGAACTAGGTAAACTCACTGAGAAAGGAAATGTCTCAGAAGTTGGTATGAGAATCTTGCTGAGATAATTGTATAAAATATATTTGCATATATTGGATTGAACATATATTTTTATCATGTTTAACATATACTGGATCTGGGGAGGGGATGGGGGGAAGAGGAGAAAACTGGAACACAAGGTTTTACATGGCTTAATGTTGAAAACTTAGCCATGCATATGTCTTGAAAATAAAAAGATTTAAAAAATAAAAAATCTTGTTGATTGGTAAATATAGATGAATTAGAACCCAAAGAGGGGGAGATTACTGAGTGATGATAGTAGCAGGAGAATCTGGAAGTGGCCATGGAACATAAGAAATATTCCTGCAGCCCTACTACGACCAGTGATTGGGCCTAACATCAAAGGGGAATCATGTCTCAATGACTGTAAGAAAATGGAAGAAAAGGCAAAGGAAAAGATTTAAAATAAAACTGGGTTTGTTAATTATGGAGCAGGTTTTCCAGATAATACGATGGATAGGTAGTTTTAAAATGGTCCATTGGGGGAGAAAGAATGGCAGGCTGGGTTTGAGGATGAGACTAAAGAAATAGGGGATCAAGAATGGAGTTTTGTACAATAACATCTGTGGACAAACTGGGACCAAGTAGGAGAATGTTAATCACTGGAGAATGGGTTCAGGCAGATTATCAGTGGTTGAAAAGAAATCCACTCAGGGAAGCACCGACTGTTTGAGGACCTCCTTCAGAGTCCAGTCTCGTGGTATATGATGATATACCCTATGAGGCTCAAATAGCAGCAATTTTCAGCAACCAGGAGTAGGCAAAGGCACAATTGGAGGGAGTCCAGACAAGAGACCGAAACTGGCAATTTGAGATGGATCTGATCTGAAAACAGCTCAAAGCAACTGGAGAAGGCCCTGAGAAGAGAAGGCCCAAGGCCTGTCCTAAGAGCTGATGCACTTCAGGAAGCTACAGAATGGTAGCTTAGATTCCCAAACCAATTCCTAGAGACAAAAACTCCAAGATCCAAACTTTTTTTTTGTTTTTCCTTTTTTCCAAAGTTCAAGGCAATGATTATGTTTGCTTGTTCACTCATTGATTGATAGATTTGTACGGCTAACCTTCTGTAGTCTGCTCTCTTCCAAAAGCTGCCCCCCACTCACCGATGGGTTTGTGGCCCCTTAGTTACCCTCAGCCTAGGAGAGCCTGCTGAGAGGGTTTCTGAGATGTGTTCCCCACGCTGCTTTCTGGGGCCACTGACTGAAGGAAAGCGTCAGACACCCAAAGTGGACGAGGAGCCCTGCCGAGAGCATGGCAGGCCCTCCCACGAGAAGGGTATCCATACCCACAGCAGGCACAGCATAAGGAAAAGCACCTGTTGGCGTGACTCGTAAAGGTTAAACAGTATGAATGAAAATATCTGAAAAGTGTGAAATGCTCTGCATATTGAATGCTTTTTGATTTTTAACATCACCTCCACTACTAGTAGTTAACATTTATATTGCTCCTTAAGGAGCAGAGAGCTGTACAGCATGGGCTCACACAGTTAACCGTGGGCAGGATTTAACCCCAGGTGTTCCGGATTTTAAGTCCATCCCACCTCTCTCACACATCACCATATACTTCTGCTTGTTGGGAGACGTGACCCACTTAGAGTGATTGTCTGGTGGCTTTTGAGTGCTCACTGTATTCCACTCTGCCTTTAAGTCCTTACTGTAAAAGAAGCTCATGTTTAATTAAAGGAGGCAATTCACAGCTTGTCATCAATCACAGCCCGCCCTGGCCCTTCCAGTCTCAGCCTCTGGCCTCTACGCAGGGACCTGATGTCCCAGGAACTGACCTGATCTGTTAGTTCGGGACTCTTAGTGGTTTTTATATCATGGAGGGCTTTGGCAGTTTGATAAAGCCCAGGAATCCCTTTTTAGAATGATAGTTTTGAATAATGAAACGTTTCATTTCAGGTCACAGTAGGAGTAAGTAAAGCTTTGACTTTTGTGAGTTCTTAGACCTCCTGAAATCTGCCCACAGATTTTGTGAACCTCAGGTTAAGAACTCTTATGCTGGGGGAGGGTGATCCCATCCATTCATCTTGTTCTGCCCCATGTGACATCACCTCTCAGACCCCAATTCCCCAGGTTACTTACTGCGACCCAATGAGCTTGTCAGCCATGAAGTTAGCTCATGGCCCTGATGCTCCTGCTGTCCCTGGTCCAATCCAGAATGGAATCCTTGTCACAGGAGGTGGGTTTAAGGCACCATTCTCCTCAGGCTTCCAGTACACACTGCCCACTTCTGCTTGCCTCGGACCAGGATGGTTCTGGCCACTCCAACACTTATGGAGCATTTCCAAGTGTATCAGTTGGCACTTGACTGTCACTGCAAGCACAGGACCAGGCTCTGACTGACTGGCTTAGAAGGGTCTCACACTCCTGGGAGTTTGCTTACTCAGCTCCAAATACTCACTTTACCATGTGTGGGTCCAGAAAAACTGTTCTATCCAATGACTCCTGCATGCAGGTTGTTGTGGCTGTTAGTGTTTTTATTGCCATGCATTTTACTACCACCATGTTTTTGCTTTTGCTGCTCCTCCTCTCTGGAATGTCCTTCTTACCTGAGCCATATCCCATTCACTTCACAGGGTTGTTGTAAGAACAAACAAGATAGTACACATAAAGAGCTCTGAAGACTTTGAAGCACTATATAAATGTTATCTACCATTATTATTTATCCTTAAAGGCACTCTCCAAGTCCCACATCCTATAGGGAGCCTTCCCACCCACTTGTTAAGTGTTCTCCCCATCTATCCATAGTTTCTCCATCTTTCAAGGTTTAGCTCAAGTCTCAATCTCCAGGGAATCTTTCCTTCCCCTGAGGTCCTATATAGCACATGTTGTTTATACGGCTCAGCAAAGAATGTCTTATGGAATCTCTGGTACCATTGCTTCAGCCAAATCTCTTTTTCGTATTGTCTTATAAACAGAATTTCCTGGCTGGCCTAACAAGGGACAGCCCCTCCATGAGGTCTCTGGGTACCAGAATGGGTGACAAGATCCAGGGCAGTACCACCTGGCAAGAGCTGCCTCCCATCTCCCCCCCTTTTTAAAATAGCTTTTTATTTACAAGTTATATAACTTGCATATGCATGGGTAATTTTACAGCATTGACAATTGTCAAATCTTTTGTTCCAATTTTTCCCCTCCTTCCTCCCCATCCTCTCCCCCCAATGGCAGGTTGACCAATACATGTTAAGTATGTTGAAGTATAAACTAAATACAATATAAGCATACATGTCCTAACAGTTATTTTGCTGTACAAAAAGAATGGAAGTTTGAAATAGTGAATTAGCCTGTGAAGGGAATCAAAAATGCAGGCAGACAAAAATAGAGGGATTGGGAATTCTATGTAGTGGTTCATAGTCATCTCCCAGAGTTCTTTCGCTGGGTGTAGCTGGTTCAATTCATTACTGCTCTATTGGAACTGATTTGGTTCTTCTCATTGTTGGAGATGACCACGTACATCAGAATTGATCATCATATAGTATTGTTGTTGAAGTATATAATGATCTCCTGGTTCTACTCATTTCACTCAGCATCAGTTCGTGTAAGTCTCTCCAGGCCTCTCTGAAATCATCCTGCTGGTCATTTCTTACAGAACAATAATATTCCATAACATTCATATACCACAATTTACCCAGCCATTCTCCAATTGATGGGCATCCACTCATTTTCCAGTTTCTAGCCACTACAAACAGGGCTGCCACAAACATTTTGGCACATACAGGTCCCTTTCCTTTCTTAAGTATCTCTTTGGGATATAAGCCCAATAGAAACACTGCTGGATCAAAGGGTATGCACAGTTTGATAACTTTTTGAGCATAGTTCCAAATCCAGAATGGCTGGATGTGTTCACAATTCCACCAACAATGTATCAGTGTCTCAGTTTTTCCACATCCCCTCCAGCATTCTGCATTCTCTTTCCCTGTCATTTTAGCCAATCTGACAGGTGTGTAGTAGTATCTCAGAGTTGTCTTAATTTGCATTTCTCTGATTAATAATGACTTGGAGCATCTTTTCATATGGCTAGAAATAGTTTCAATTTCATTGTCTGTGCCTCTCACTCTTTGACCACAGCCTCATTCCCTACACTAGTTACTGTTGACAACGTGGTTGTTCTAGCTTCAGAAGATGGACTCGTCTGTTCAGGTTACACAGTCAGTACATATGTAACAGAGACCACCTTTATACACTGCAGCATGATCACAAGCCCCATGGCCCATCAGGATATTTGTTATCTGTGTGGGATGTATGTGGTCCGAAACTGACTTTTTTTATGATTGGACAAGCCTATAACTCAGATGAGATGATCAGAGCTTTTTTCCAAGGTACCAAAATTTAGTGGGCACAAAAACTTAGTACATGTATTCTAGTAGAGATAGATATTGTAAGAATTAATTCACTGCCCAATTGAATTAAGTTCAATATTTTCTAATCATGAATTATAAATATCTACAACACAACAAATGTTCATTGAATTTAATTTCTAGTAATATATAGGCAGATGCTATTTAGCATCATTGACTAGTTTTGCAAAAGCATGACATAGGAGGAGCAATTTTGTTGACGTACATGCAGTAAGAAAGACGTCAGAGACAAAGGCTCATGGGAATTAATCAAAGGACTTACCTTACATTATCACTATCCTATATGCATCTCAGGCAATTAGCAGAGCACTGTCACAGAAGTTTAGCATTATTTTAAAAAAAATCTATTTTAGGATCAGAGATCCTTAGAGACGATCTAGTTCAACCCTCTCATTATAATAATGATAATAAACACATAGAGTATTAAAGTTTTCAGAGCACTCCATAGCATCTCATTCAGACCTCACAACCACTTTGTAAAATGCTTTGTCCCCATTTTACAGATGAAGTGCTATGAGTTACATGGCTAATAAGTGCCTGAGGTAAAATTTAAACTCAGGTCTTGACTCCTATTCTAGACTTCCAACCATTCCCTAGATCACCTAGCTACATCTTAAGATAAGATGAGGAAAATTAAATTCAGGATGTTTGCACATGAGCAGACCAATAGGATCAGAGCCAGAATTTGAACTGAGGCCTTCCAATTCCAAAACCAGAATCCTTTCCATGATTTATCTAATTAGTAATATTGGGAATCAAATCAGTTAGAAATGCCTATCAGCTTGCTTTTCCCTTAGATTTCTAAGCAAATGTTTCCAGATTTCCTACATGGCAGAAGGTGATTTTCTGCACTGTTCTTTTCCACAGACACACCCTTCGGGTTTGGAGCACAGCACTGGCAAACCTCAACTGAATGAAAACAGCAGTAAAAAGGACATATACATAGGGCAGATCCAGGAATTCATTACAAAGTTTTCTAAAGAGCTGTCTTGATTCTTCTTGGTCTCTGGAAATTTAATATATTGCACATATGAAATCATTGTATTATAATCTTATATGTGTATTATCATCCTTCTTTTACTATGCAAAAGAAGTCGCCCACTTGGAATAAATACAAGGACAGTATTCCTTGTATACTATCACACTGTGGAAGGTCAGCAACTGAGGGGACAGTCAGAATACTTTCACAGCTTCCTATGGCTCAAATTACCCTTCTCCTCCTCCACTTTACTTCCCTTAGCCTACAGAAGGACTTGGAATTCATAGCAGTAGATGTGGATAGGCCAGCCTTGGGTAGTAGATGTGGTGATGAAAAGATCTGAGACTTGGAAGCAAAGTTTGGATCTCAAGCACTCTGTGTGTTAATGGTTTATCAGTGAGTGGATGCATTTGCAAAGAAAGACAACAGATCCAGGCAAGTCAAGCCACCAGCACCCACCAAATCCTCCTCAGACTTCAATGGAGACAGCCCAAGACCCTAAATCCCAAAGTGCTGAGAGTAGCAGCGCCCCCCGGGCCACAGACCTGCTTCCAGCCTGCCCGCTGAAGCATTTAGTAGGCAGCCCAGGACCCTGAACACGAGAGCCCCGAGAAGCGTCTGCAGCCGACATCCTGGAAAACTACCCCTGCGGAGGGGCAGCCGGGCAGCTGGCTCAGCTGCTACTACAGACACAACTACCGAGGACCCAGAAAGCCTCAACAAGTCAAACATCAGTGTTAATGACATTAAAGAAGAGGCATTAAGCATGATAAATGTGGGAAAATGTGTAGAAGAACTGCACATTTAACATATACTGGATTACTTGCCATCTAGAGGATGGTATGAGGTAAGGGAAGGAGAAAAAAATTTAGAACACAAGATTTTGCAAAGGTGAATGTTGAAAACTATGCATATTATTTTGAAAATAAAAAGCTTTAAAAATAAAATAATAAAATCTTAATAAAAATAAAATAAATAAATAAAGGTTTTAAAAATAAAAAGCTTTAGGAGGCATTAGCATCTACTTTACAGCTACACTCAAGGACAGAAGACCTTTCCATCTCACTTGCAGATGGAATCTCCCAAAGGCTATTATTATATCTATAATCTCCTACTATTAAAATAAGAGCTCCTCAAGAGCAGAGACTATCTTCTCTATTTGCTTCCCCAGTGTTTATCTCAATGCTTTTCGCATAGTAAGCACTTGATAAAAGCCTTTTTCTTAATTCATTCACTCACTAATTTACATGTCTGTCTGACTGTGTCTAGGCCTATACTTCCAGGCAGTTTTAGAGAAGCCTTCAGCATTTGTTACACTACAAAGTTAGGCAGGCTGAGTGTGTGAATGGGTTTTGAGAGAGCAGATGCCTAGTGGGTGGTCAATGTGGATCTCAGCCCCATGGAAACCTGCAAATGTGTGTATGGGTAAGGGAAGTTCTCAAGAGGAAGATTCTTAATTTGTGATCTGTGAACTTAAAAAAAAATTCTGAACACTGAATTTCGACACAGAATATTTCCAGTGTAATCCAAATGTATTTTGTTTTAGGCATTTAAAAACATTATCCTGAGAAGAGGACAGGCTTCACCAGACAGCCAAAGGGGTCGTGAGGAAAAAAAAGGTGAAGAAACTCTCCTATGTAGGAGATCTCAGCTGGAGTCTGGAAATGGCTTCTTAAGGGACTGCAGACCCTCTTGAGAAGAGGAAGATGAAAAGTTCTTAACAGAAAAATCTGAATTGGTAGAGATCTGAGTTCCTCAAAGATATTAAAGGGGAGAGGAATGTCTGGTGGGTAATATATGGACCTAATGTGAAAGAGTGTGTCTATGTGTGTGTGTGTGTGTGTGTATACCCACTTGAAAAAATACTATAGTATTTTTTTATATTGCAAATAGCAATATATGGTGGTATGGAAATACAACTTCAAAGTAAAAAAATAAGCCTTCACTTGGAGTCCGATGGCATTCTTGGCCATGGGTCTTCACACTTAACACCACTTCCAGCCCAGAGATAGCAGAGCCTGACGCTGGGAGCATGTCCTCTTCCCAGAAAGCAATAGGTGTTCTCTTTGTTAGAGAAGTAACATAGAAAATCAGCTTTGAAACAACTCCAAGGAACCCAGTTCAGTTCTAATCCAAATATTTCAATCCAAAAAAGTCAAAAGTGATCATAAAGATGAGAAAGGAGAAAAGCTATGAGAGTGATCAGGGTAGAGATAGATTATCATGTGGAGATAGATTATCATCTCCATTGCTGATAGGTCTGAGTCTCAAGATCAAGCCACATTCTCAGCAGAAGAGTGGAAGACTTCAAGCCTACTCCCTCATTTATTGTCTACCAATCAAGGTTGATTTTCATGTGTCACTCTCTTGTCACCACTTTCCAAAAGTATATTAAGGTTTCCAGTCTCTCTATTTTGTCTTCAGTTGCAGAGAAAATTCACTGACCATCAATGTACTGGTTATTGGCTATCCTGATTAATTAAGTGATTACTAATTATCCAGAAATCCCGTCTCTTGGGGTTTTCATCTGTCATATGTATATCACTGAGTTAAAACTGAAAGGGTCCTTCAAAACCACTTAGTCTAAATACCTCATTTTACAGATAAGGAAAATGAAGCACAGAGAAATCACATGACCACAAGCTAATTGTGTGATACAGGATCTGAATGCAGTTGTCCCAATCCCCATGTCCAGCGCTTATCCTGCTCCATTATCTCCTACCATAACCAAATCTCTTCTTCTCCACACTAAACATGACATGTCTTTGAATCCTTTCTCATGGTACATATTGTTCTGTAATTTTCATTAGAACCTTTCCTTTCTCAGTTTCCATAAAGGGTTCTTTGTTTTCCAAATGAGGTACAACAAGGCAAAAATAAATAAAAGTTCAACATAAAAATAGTATTATACAGTCAAAGAAAAGTTAAAAAAAAGTTAAAAGCAACACTACAAAAAAGACAGCTCTATAATCTATATTCTATAGTGAGAGTTTCTTCAAAGCTGTTTTCTTCAAGTTTAATTTACTTTATGGATTTAAGGATTCCAGTGAAATCAATCAAAATGCTTTCTTCTTGTGAATGTACATGCTGACTTTTTACATAATTACTAACCAGGTTCAAGAAGCAAAACAAGAACACTGTCAACTTTGATGTTATCATTTTTAAAAACTAAAATAAAAAGCTAAGGTGGATTCTCCTACGATGTGCTCCTCTAAAGTCTTGTCATGGAATGGAGGTGGCCTTGGCTTAGCTCCTGAAGCCCCAGAGGATCTATCATCCCAAGCCCAGGAGATCTGGCTAAATTCAGAGAAATTCATCACCAGATATCTGGCCCTAGGTCTCTGGGAGCAAAAGGATTATTCACTTCTATAGGACTATGGGAAGTTTAACTTAGAACAACACCGTGAGGCAGCTAATGAAAGTATCAGTCCCACTTTACATAAGCGGAAACTGAGACAAAGTAGCAAAATGACCTGGCCAGGAGGACATTGCATGTAAATGTCGCCAGACTTGTTTTCTTTCCACTCCGCTGTCCAAGTGCTGAAGCAAAAAGAAGACTGAGGAAGAGGGGGTGGGATTATAGTTTAAAAGGTGACTTATAGCTTTCATATGTTTCCCTTTACAACAATAAAAATCACTACTGAATGAATGATGGTCTTGATTATGATAGGAATACCATAGGTAACAAACTACCAACTCGGTGCATGGAGCCACGGAGCCTTCTTTAAAAGTGAGATGTGTTTGAGAGAAATTTTTGCCAAGAAAACCCACAGATAGTATGGTTCACAGGGTCACAAAGTTGAACATGACTGAAAAACATCAACCCTAAAATTTGACTTGGCAAAGAGACGGTCAAAGTTTTATACCATGCAAATAAATGATCCCTAAGAGATGATGGGCACAATAAGATTAGATCTTTAGCCCAGAATCATATATAACCCACATCTAATTCAGGTGAAGGAGGTGGCTCCTGATCTCCAAGTCCTCTAAGGAGAAACATTTAGCGTAATGATAATGAACCACATGAAGCATTGGTTTTAAAGGGAACCAACTACAAAAGATTTATTTATTCCCAAGTCTGTCTTTCTGTACATATGTACATCATAATCATATATATGATCTATAAAATAACTCATTTCTGTGTAAATAAGTCTTCTAAACACATGGAGGTTGTGAGAGACATCTGAATACTTAAAAATACATTACATTGGCCCGGAACCTTAAAATTTTAAATCAGTCCTTAAAAAAAAAGGAAAAAAATTTTCCAGTCCTAGTCCAAGTTTCCCAATTTGTACATTCCACAGCTACTACAGGACTGTCAAACTTCAGTCTTAACTCCATTAATCCTCTTGTTCCACTCATTATTAATCTTCTAAGAGAAGCTCTAGTTCTTCTATTGGTACCCGAACTCTTAATTCCTTCTCAGTCATCAGATCCAGGATTTCCTGGAATTGATCAGGGAAATGATCCACTGCATCCATATATAACACCTATAACAAGATACAACAAAAAAGTGTGGGAGAGACAATTCATACCTTATAAATTAGGAGAGAAATAAAGCAATTTTCAATGAACAAAAATGAAAAAAGAACAATATTAGGAAAGGGACAGGAAATGAAACTTTCTGTTAACAGCTTCAACAAATAGAATAAGAGCTAGCGCTTTTTCTTCTCCCTCCCTGATTGGCCCTCTCTCTGGCTGTCCCCATGCCAAGCACAGTGAAAAGTCTTTTTTTTAAGAAGGTTACTTAAAACTACAAAAACTAAAGTGGTGTCTAAATGTGAATGCTCTCAAAGACAGATAGAAAGGAGTAATCAATTGACAATAGTATTTATTAAGTACTGTAAGAGAGAGATGTAAAACCTAAGATGAATATACAATCTGAAGTTAAGATGAGCCCAGAATTTAGGAGGAGATAACAAAAACTATATGGGGAAACAATCTCCCCTTCCCACATAATTCTTTCCTGAAAAAGAAAACAAATGTTACCTTAAAGTGTAAACTCCTAACAGAATATACATTATTATCCTGTATAACCACACTTTTCCTGAAACAGGTTATCAGCACAGGCATGGAAGAGCTTCCCTAACAGAAAGAGATGATGTAACTTCAACCTGAGACTCAGTCATCATCAGCCTTTACTTTTAACCTACCTTTGCCCAAGGACAGTGCTGGAGGGCTCTGTAAAACACACCTTTGCTTCGTTCTTTGTTTCCTAGAGAAACCTAAAGGGGCAAAGAAATGGTGTAATTTGCAATGAGGCAGTCAGAACTAAAAATCCTACAATGACTCCAAAAAACTCACATTAGCTATATATCATGATGATCCAACTTTACCAATGATCAATTCTTAGGGTGACCCCAACTATTTAGACATAGTCAAAAGACTACTTAATAAACTCCAGTGGCTCCCTATCACCTTCAGGATCAAAAACAGAATCTTGTTTGGTGTTCAAAACCATCCATAACCTTTAACCTAGCCTACTCCCCCACTCCTCTTCCAGTCTCCTTACACCTCACTCCCTGACTCATACCCTTCGAGTCAGTGACGGACCTCCTCGAGATTTCACAAACAAGACACTGCACCTGTGGCTTTGGCCTTCTCTCTGGCTGTCCCATGCCAGGAACACTCTCTCCTCTGCTCCAACTATTAACCTCCCTGGGTTCCTTCAAATCCCACTAAAATTCACTTTGTTCAGGAAACCTTCTCTAGCTCCTTTTAATTCCGTCTTACCCTTTATTGATTATTTCCTATTCATCCCATACACAGCACTTAATGCTTAATGACTAAGAAACAACTGGCACCATCTTCAAAGCCTCCTTCTCCAGTCACAAATTTTTATAAACTACCACTGAATTAAGAAGCTTAGGGTTAGAAGAGTTTCTTTACAGGGCACCAAGGAAGTGAAGTTACTAGAGGCAAACACACCTTAAAAGTGTAAGAAATTGCAAATGATAATGAAGGGGAACAGAAGAACTAAGAAAATGAGTCAGTATCATAGTTAGCTCCCCCTGTAAAATGTAACCTCTTTGGGAATAGGGACTGTCATTTTAATTTTTATATTCTCAGCACCAAGCACAGTGTCATAATAGATACTTAATTCAATGTTAACAAATTGAAATTTAAAAAGAAAAATGCCCAATCTTAAAATGAAACATCCTACCTAGCAAAAATAAATCTTGTCAAAATCATTAACAATGATTTATTGTTCAGCTTATCTAAAGAATTTCAGTTTAACATGGAGGCATCTTTAGAACTAAAGAAGTATGTAACTATGGAAATACATGAATGTCTGAACTGAAATGTTCCTTTGGCTATCAGAGATGTTCATATTCATTGATTTGTTTTCCCCCAATGGATTATAGGTTTCTAAAGTATGGAAGTCATTTCTACTGCACAGGTACTTCAAAAGTAGATTATAGCAGCAAAGATTTAAAGCTAAAAAGGAATTTAAAAGTCATAGTGCAACCCTCTTATTTTACAGATGAGGAAACTAAAGCTGAAGGATGTTGTGACTTATCCAAAGTGACAAAACTAAGAAGGATTAGAAGTAGAATTTGAATCCAGGACCTCAAACTGTGAAGCAAGGGTTCTTCCAATAGTACCACATTGCCTCCTAAGAGTAAATGTTGTTGACTGACTGAGATGATGAAGAGTTAGCTAATGAAAAGGTCCACGTTATTGAAAGACCTGCTTCTTCTTCCTTAAGTTCCTCCTCTTCCCAACAAACACAAAAGATTGATTTTTAAATCAATCCCACACTAACTTTGGTTGAGCAAAACCAAGAAAGAGCCCGTTAATCCCATAATTAAATACTGAACTCAAAATCAATTCCTGGTAGGTTTTTTAGATATATCTAGTAAACAAAGCAGGAGTCACCAGAAGGAAGACAGAGATCATGCTCTTCATTCATTCATTCATTTGCTTAAGCAAACAGAAGCATTGGAACCTGGAATATTCCCTGTGAAGAAAATGATTACTAAGTATCTCAAGATATCTCTTTCTTTCCTTCTCAGTATCTTCTAAATGCTATTTGAGTTTAATTCATTCTTCTTTTCACAAAAAGTGGGAACAGAAGAAAATCTGTTTTCCATATTTTCTCAAAAATCACCAAAAAATATTTGTGAGATATTTCATGGATATTTCCATAAATGTAACATATCCAAGCTCAATGACAGTTATAATTGCTCTCTCAATTCTCCTTTTGAGAATTTGCCCAGTTACCGGGATAGATGAAATAGATGCCTAATTATAAAATACACCAAATATTAATGGTGGAAATTTCTGAGTAAATTTTTTGTTTTTATTTTATTTTTTAAAGAAAAATTCAAGACTTCAAACATCAAGATGAATTTGGAAAGGATTTTTCCCTCTGTGACTAGAATACTGACCAAGGTTAGAGGTAACTTCTGAAAAGAAAAGCTGATGGAAAATGACATTTGAATTTGCTTTCCACACTTTTTACTTGTTCTCTCACTATTTTACTAATACTAAAAATAGGAGGTTCTTGCTAATTCCTGAGTATAGGCCTTCATATGTTACTAGATTCAACTTAGCCTTTTTAATACAGTTCATAAGTTCTCATGGTCAGTGTGGGATAGGATTAATGAAAGATGATTCCTTTCCCCAAGAAGCTTATAATTTTGAATATAGAAATGATTATAATACCAAAAAAAAAAAAAAGATAACTGCACACACAAAGTAAAAAGTACTTTTTGCAGAGATTTAAGAAGGGAGACAATACTCCAAGGGTGGGGTTTGGAGAAAGTGAAAGCACCCAAAGAGTTTCTTTAAGGAAAGTAGTATAAAGCTAGTCCTTCAAAGATGGGTGATCTCTCATTTTGATAACGAAATTCTTCCAAAGTTGACTACAAAGATGTCATTGTACCAATTAGATCTAAGAACTTGAAAAGTTAGTTAATTATCCTTAGTTAGGACTAAGTAAAAATTTAGGAAAACTATGTGTGTAGCAAAGGTTAGCTACCTATACTCGGTTCCTCATATGAGTAATTCTCAGTGATTCATTTTTAAAATCATTGATTCTTAGAATTTCTAAAATGAATTAATTTCCTCAAGAATTTCCTAAAGATAAAGTACGCTTAACCATTCATGATGAGCTATCCTTTTAAAGAATCTATACATTAAGTCAGGGTGATTTGGTTTTCTCATCTAATGGATGTATGCTGCTCTACTTAGGGAAAAGAAACTCCTAAGAATGAAAAGGCTGGAGTTTGCCATATTAAGGCTTTTTTTTTCTTACTTTAGTGGAAAATAAATATGGACTGCTGACAATTTGGATGGTATTATAAAAAGTGAATTTGAGAAAATAATGATATCTACCAAACAATCATTAAAAACACCACATCTATACAATAATCTGACATGCAAGACTGACAGTGGGCGAGATGGATATACTGATTCATCAAATGGTGAAGGGCAAAATGAAAAGGCATTTTCCCCTCCCACCAACATATGAAAATAGCAGCCTTTGAAATTGTAGTGACTTCTGTGTGTGATTGGCAAAAGGGAGGAGAAATTATATGGGAGGAAGGCAAAAGAAGACCCCACATTTAACAAGCCAGAAGTGCCATTGCCACAATTTCTGTTTACTGATGTTTCTTTTCTCACTCAAACAAAACCATCATAATCAAGTTGTTTTTTTTGCACTTTAGGCAGAGAAACAGCTTCTTCACAACCCCAACCTAAAAAGAACTTAGTCATTGCAGACAAAACAATAAAAGTTTGGAACAATATCCTAGTAATTCTTTATAAAAGTAAAAGATTTCAAAGCTATAATTTAACATTATTAAGCCCGCACTAAATGAATCACAGCCATTTCTTTTGTCCAGCTAACTTCTTCAAAGTAAAATTGTTCTTTAAGACATAGTTAAGAGTCTCAGATCCTTCATGAATTCTTCTTCCCAGTCACTCTGACCTTTCCCTTTCCTCTCCTTTTAGGACACTTACTATCTGTCCTGTGTTTTTCAACATTTAATGACACTCTACCTTTAAATAAGAAATCAGAGATGAATCAGCAGTCTAACAGGCTAGCCACTTTTTATATGCCAGACAAACTCACTTGCTTGGTAAGAATCATAGACTGTTAGAACTAGAAAGGATTTGAGAAATCACCTATAACAATCCTCTCTTTATTGGATAAATGAGAACACTCAAACCCAAGTAGGTTAGGTGATTGGTATGAAGTCATACAACTAGCTAGTGACAAATCTACAACTTAAGTTACTTAACCAATCTCAGCCTCAGTTATTTCACCCATAAAATGAGAGAATTAGATTAAAAGGTATCTTTTAATCTAAGGTGTCTTCTGCCTCTAAATCTATGATCCTATGTATTAACTAGGATTGGAGTCTCCTATGTCAGGGCCAATGACCTACTCTCAATTACTCTTATGACTCATAACAAGTTCCTGACCCCAGAAAGCAAAGCCCTCCAAGTTCTGATTCTAACCTGCCTTTCCAGTTATTTCTCAAACCTTTAATGATTCCCCAGTTTCTAACCCCAAATTCTAAAGTCATTTCTAACACTTAATTTGTTTCTAACACTAAATTCTCTTCTAAATTAATTTCTAACCCTGGGAAAATAATAAAGATCAAACTTCTTTCCCTGGCCTTCAAGGTATTCCTTAGACTGACTCTAACCAATCTTTCTCATTTCTCTATGTTCCAATAATGATGGCAATTATTTAATTATTTATTTATGAGTATTTTGTTATTATTATATTAATTTATAATTATTTTATATTAATATTATTTAATTATTTAATGTTCTATGCTTTCTTCTGTCTTTATTGTCATATAATCTTCTAAGTCTGAAATACCCTCCTGATTGTCTTTTTCCCATTGACATCTTTCTTATTTTTTCAAAGTCCACCTAAAATATCACCTCCATGAACCCTAATTCTTGATCTCCTCTAAGCAGAAATGATTTTTCCTTCATCTAATCTCATAACTTTTCATACTCTTCCATATAGTTGTATCTTAATATGAGGCATATTCTCATCTGTGTCCTTATATTATTTCCTTTGCTAACCTCTCCTTGAAGGCAGGAACTTTTTATCTTTACAGGACCTGTCTTATCATCACTGTGTCTACCCGTGTATGCTATATTGCAATATTTATTGAATGAATGATGAACAAAAAGAATATTAAACCATATGAAATAATATTTTATGTTGATCCAGTCACTACACATCTTAAAATGATCATAAAATGTAATTTGAACATATATATATATATATATTTCTTAATCCACATTTTAGATCTGAAACAAATTTCTTTACTTAAATATGTGAAAAGATAATCAGGATTTTGAAATTCTGGCAGAGAATCAAATCACTGTTATAGTGGAGCCCTGAAAATATATGTCAAATTGATTCCTTTATTCTAATATCTTAGAAAAGACTTAAAATTTGGCTTTAACTTCTCATTCTAATTAGTTACAAACTCTTATTAATTCACTCATACTACATTTCATAAATCTGTACCTCAAATGCTTTTACTCATCTTGTTCTTATCATCTCTCATCTATAACAATGCCTTATTTCTAACAATGTTCTCTCTGCCTCTGGTTTCTTACCTGATCCATCTGTCTTGCAGCTGACAAATTAATCTCTGACCACAGCAACATTTTGCTCAAAAAACCTTCAGTTATTTGCCTTTGTCTATAGCCCAGCTTCTTAAATCGTGGTTTCTGACCCTATATGAGGTCTCATAACTGCATGTGGAGGGTAGCAAAATCATGATTTCTTAACAGTAAATATTTGATTTGTATACTTATTTTACATACCTATATATCTGAGGCTATGTAAACATTTCTCAGCCCAAAAAGTCACAAGTGGAAAAAATTTAGTAAGTTCTGGTCTATAGGATAAAATACAAATGCTGTCTTCAACTATGACCTTTCAACATCTGACTCCAATCTGCCTTCCACTCTTCTTCCTCCTATCCTGTGTCCAATCAACCACTAAGTTGTTCCTTATCTCACCCTGCTCCACCAATTCTGTGTTTCCGTGATCATCTCCCCCATGGAAGTCATGCTCTCTACATCTTTACCTGTTGAAATCCTTTCTTTAAGATTCAACCTTCCCCTCCCCACCCCTTCCTTGAACTCCCTACCTTGAAATATTTTTTCCCTCCTTAACATTTTAAAAAACATTTTGCATAGATCTTTGCTTTACATCTTATCACAATTTGCTTTGTGGCATCCATATTTGCATTCAAATGTTGCATTTGAAGGCAAAGACCATTTGGTTTTTCATTTTAGGATCCCTTGCATCTAACCCACCTAGTATCTAAAACATAATAGTTTACAGAAGTAAGCTAATTAAGAATTACTCCTAAGATTCATTTCCAGTACTAAACTTCTGCAAATTAAGACGAAGCCCCAATTTCTAGTTTCTTACCAGAAAATTTAAATACATCCTCCATAACAAGGGGCAGTTGCTGCCATTATCACTCTGAATTGCATTTTCAAACAAGACTTTGATTCGATTTGATAAACCTGTTTCAGGAATTGTTGAATGGATTTCTCCAGCTTCTACTCTATAAGAAAACATAAAAAAGAAAGACTTTTGAGACCC
The DNA here is from genome assembly GCF_016432865.1 of Antechinus flavipes. Lineage (NCBI taxonomy): Eukaryota > Metazoa > Chordata > Mammalia > Dasyuromorphia > Dasyuridae > Antechinus > Antechinus flavipes. Next base: position 297,979,944 of record NC_067399.1, on the reverse strand, counting down.
AAAGATACAAATAATTTTGTCCTATTTCTTGAGAAGAAAGAGAAATTTTGTTAACAATAAGCTCTACTTACAATTAGAGTGTAATAATTACAAATTCAAAGAGCATAACTTATCTAAATTTCCTAACTTTATATTTTAAAATTTTAAATTAATTTTATTAATATTATTATTATTATTTTTAAATGAGGCTCCCTACTTTGCCCAGGCTGAGCAGGAAATGCAGGGGCTACTCTTATTGGTATGACAGCTCTGATCTTTTTTGTTTCCATCCTGGGCTAATTTGCCTCTCCCCAGGTAACGTGGGTCCCCCCCCCACTCAACGGAAGATTGGACTTAGTTGTAGACATCTAATCAGTTTAGCCCAATCCAACGTAGAACTCAACAATTTAAGTACTCCACCAGTCTCATTCTCCTCAGTCACAGAGATTATAGGCACATGCTACCATTATTGGCCCATTAACTGTGTGACCTTTTCAGAGCTTAGAGCTACATATGGTACATACTGAATAAATGTATGTGAAGTAATCAACAAGATACAAATAGGTTTCATTTGAAACAGAGATCTAACTAACTATAGTTAATAACTAACTTAATTATCCCTTTAAGTTTAAAGTAGAGAAAACCTAAGTCATACAGGGTGATTAAAATTCAATCCAATCCAAACATTTATTAAACAAGGTTTGGTGCTGGCTTAGGAAATACATGAAGATGGAAAATGATACAATCCTTGCCTTCAGTTTATAAGTGAAGGGCAGAATGTGATCTACACAAATCAATAACAATCATAGAAGTTATAACTCAGTCCATAACTAAAAGGAAGGAATTACTTTCTTTACAATATCCTCAACAAATAACCATTCATTTTGGGGGGGGGGGGGGGAGAGAAGAGAAGAAGGGGGTAATTTAGTACCCTCCAAAGAAGGCAGTCTTTTTTTGGCCAAAACTAATTTTTAAAGAAAGATTTTCCTCATATTAAGCCCCAAACCTGATTGTTCCAGTTCTGCTCTCTTGGTTCAAAGAAAACAAACTTATCCTTTCTTCTGCAGGACAGTCCTCCATGCACCTCTACCCCATCAATCAGATGTCTCTTCTCCATGGAAAACATCTCCAGATTCTTTAAGATCCTCAAAATAGCAGTTTCTAGCTCTCTCATTTACTCAGATATGTATTATAGAGTTGGAAGGGAACCTAGGTATCATCTCATTCAATCCCCTCATTTTATATATAAGAAAAAGATTAAAAGTCGAGAGTCAATGTGAATTATAGATTGTCACAAAGATAATAAGGGGCTGAACAGGAATTTGAATCTAGTATCTCTAACCTGAAGACCAGATCTCTTTGCACAATGAATCTTAAACACATCTAAAATAATTCTCTCTTACACAAAATATGTTTCAGTATTAAATTCTCCAGATTTATTAAAGTGAAACAAAATGAAAGACTCTGAGAGCAATCATTAATGCTTCAGCTTAAAACTACTGGTTAACTTTCAGTTACAATAAATTGGATTTGGATGACTTTAAAACAATGTGATTTGCACTTAAACCACCTTTAAGTTAAAATGGGCAAATAACACATATAGCATAATAAGAATTTATCAGACTTTCTATGCTTCCACAAAGGAGGCTTCGTATATATTCCCAACTTCTTCTACTTAAGGATACTAATAGCACTGCATTATGAATATCTTAATACATTTTAAATGTCATCCTATAATACCCATGGTTCTTTGCAGACCACAGGGATTATGTTTTTATAAAACAGATACCTCAGAACAGCTTCCACCAGCCTTTTTCTCATTTTCTCAGCTTGGATTGCAAACAGCCGTGGCTCTAGGGATTTGGAAGACCTTATAATGATATCAAAGAATCTTCTTGTCTTGCTGGCATTATGGGATTTATTTTGGATCTGTATATACGATCTCCAAAGAACCTGGTTGTCCGGATATAATTTTAAAGCCTCTGAAAGTGTTTCTCTCAGAGGATTCAAAGGGAATACACTCACTTTCATGTGGTACCTGAGTAGATTTGCATGCATCAGTGTGATAGCTTCAAGGGCATTGGTCAAATTTTGGGCTCCAATATTTGCACTGAGCCTTGAGAATTCTGATGAAATGGACCCTTTAAGTCTTTCATACACCTGTTTATATATATGCGTAACAGCATTAACCCCTATGGTCAAATACTGGAAAAGCATAAAGCAGCTAACCATGCCAACCAAATGATCAGAACAATTAAAAGAAGATGGGTCAGGGGCTGAACTTTCATTTAAATGCTTCTGAAGCATGTGCTCATATGCTTTGCGGGCTTTCAAAATGTTCACAGCTAATACCTGTCCAGTATAAGGTATGTATGGTCCATTCTCAGTCAGTTTAGTTAATATATGAATTGCTCTGGATGTAGTAGCCCCTTCCAAGTTCCCTGAGAGTTCTACTTCTAGTTCAGCATAAAGCAAGCTTAAGTCAAAGAGTCTAGAACTTAAGTCTTCTGGCCCTGCCATGCTAATAGCAGTGTCAAAAACCTTCCTTGCATCTTCTATGTTGCCAAGTAACCATTCCAGGTGGGCATATGCTTTCCAAAGGCAAAAGTTATTTCTGTTGTCAGGTTCCTTGAGGAGATTCTTGGCTAGTTTTTTGCATTTTTTCCCTTGAGACTTCAGTCTCTTCTTGTTTTTAGTTTGCAGACACCACGTGACCTATAGGCAAAAACAAAGAGATGGACTTAAACAATGGCAACTTTAAAAATTAAGTTCACTTTGCACTTTTAATTAACTTCTTTGTTTTTCTAACTCTATACAGAAAACAAGCCATCTATGTTATATCCCTCATCATACTCCTGAGATCACAGGATCATAGATTTCAAGGTCTAAGGGACCTGTCATATCATCTCCTCCAACTTGGATAAAAGAAACAGATGGCACAAGTGTCATTAACTCAGCAATAATATGGGTTTAATTCAGGAAAAAAAAAAGCCAAGCAAACATTTTTTCTATAGAATTGAAAACATTATCAGTGTTTCTACTTGAAATTTCTAAACATATGGTCACAGATCCTTTATCAGTTTTACTCCAAAGATATTTAAAATCTCAATTTTATGAAAGATGTTATTTTAATAATACAATCTGAATTTACCATTTTGAATTTGAAGAAAAAGATTAAATATTTAAAGTGTCCAGCAGAGGGCAGAGTAGGTCAATCACTTAATTTTTAATATCTGATGCTCAAATAAAAGAGTTAGGAAATGAAAGGACTTAATCCAAACTTAAATTAATCAGAATTCCTAATCACAGAAATTTGAAAATATAAACAAACAACAACATAGTATTCATTTTATTTCAGTACCTGATAGTATCTACTCTCATCCTATTTATTGTTATCCCATTGATGAAGACACACAAAATATGGGAAGAACAAATTAAGGATTTGTTCCAAAGGATTATTAAGATGGTAACTATTGTGACAAACAATAACAATAATAATAGCTAGCAATGAAATAATATTTAAGGGCTCACAAAGCTCTTTTTAAGCACTATCTTAATAGATTCTAACCACCCCTATGAAATAGGTAGATACTAGAATATTCTTGTATTACTGGAGATGGGGGAAAGAAGAACGAGATGACTGAGGTTATAAGGTGAAGTCATATACCCAGGCTCACATGGGACTGCAATTTAACACCATTCACTGTCTCTTAGTTTCAAGTCCAGCTCTCAATATAATGCCATACTATAATCCCAGAGAAAGGCTGGGAATTTCAAACATTATGAACCATAAAAGTTAATCAGAAATGAATAAAGCACCAGACAAATGTAGAAGAAACACAAATTACCTTAGCAATTTCATACTGTAACCACGAAAGGCTGAGATGAGATTTTTCTTTCCCTGAAAATAGGGGCAATACAAGATGAAATATATTCTGTATGAACTCCTCGCCTTCTTTGCAGTGACCCATCCGATGTTCCTGTCTGTTCATTTTGTCCATGCGACCTACGCAATTAACCCCGGAAAATGATGGGTTGAAAAAAGTCAATGGTTTTTCATCAGAAATCCCATCATCGAAAATACCATTTTCATCCATGGCAAGATAGAGGCATGAAGCTGGAAGATTATAGCTTGAAGGGACTCCCAAGAATTGTAGAAATGAATCAATCAGTTGAAATTTTAGATCCAAACTAGAAAGTTTTATGAGAGATAGACTTAGATCATCAAATAACACCTAAAAAAAAAAAAAAAAAGACAAATTTTATTAGTCACACATCCAAGACTACATTTTAATAGAAAACCCCATCAACTTCTCATTACTTATTCATAGTTATTTTCCTGTGGGTAACCTGACTATTCAATTATCTGGAGCATAAAAATAGTACATAAACAAGTGTTGTGTTTGTCAATAAGACTCAAAGACTACAGGCCTCAAGATCTAAAACTGGAGAAAGAGGAAAAAAATCTACACAAACAATATGCATTTTTTGAGAAGAGATTAAATTTAAAATCAGTATTTTAAAAAATACTTTAGCTAATGTGAATAAAAGTCTAGTCATATTAGTTCTTAAATCCAGAAAAGCTGTTTCAGTAATTTCTCAGATAAATGGCAACTGTGCATCATTTTAATTATAAAACAGACCACTTTTTTATTTCATAGCTTCTGGGCAAAACTGTTCTAAGAAATGAAAATTAGTCAAAAAAAATCAATAAACCAAACATAACAAAATTAGGAAAATCCAACTGACCATACTAACAACAATTTCAAGATCTTAGTAAGAAAATGTAGAGTTCTTAAAATTGATTTAACGAAACCATTTTCAAAATCTATAGCCCCAAAGTAGCTACAAAATGTCTTATAAGTCATCCTGATTATATAATGGCCCTAGCAGAGGTAGAGCCAAGATGGAGTAATGGCAGGGTGAGAAGTTGAGAGAAGTGGTGAAATGGTGAAATAGGAATGGAATGGATTGAATGAAGTATTTCTCAGTATTGAGGATTGTCACATGATTCCTATATCCAGAGCGGGAATATGAGATCTTGGGCCTCAGGTTTCAGGAAGTCATATGAACCCTATTCCTATCTTGAATCCTGGTTTGCAGGGAGTTACGTGATCTCTAAAGAACAGACCCTCAAGAAGTGCCATGACCCACAGGAAGAGACATGGTCCATACAAAGGAAGCAGACATTGGTCAAGGTTGGTTACTTCCTTTTAGTCTATCCAATGAAAAGGCTTGGATTTTTTGTTATTTAAACCTGAGAAGGCAGAAGCTGGTCAGGTTCACCAGCACATGGCTGGAGCTGGGATGGCTCCCAGGTGTGTCAGGGTCTCTCCTGCAGGGATTAAATAAATGCTTTCTCTTTGTACCTGAAGATGTCTCTGATTAGTTAATTTGGGAAAGGGGGTCTAGCACCTGTCCAACACAGACATGATTGAATTTTAATAGCAAGAAAGTCAATATAAATAAAAGCTTGATCACCGAGAACTTAACTAATTATATATCAAATGAACTTTTTCTGTTTTTCTCTTAGAAGAATTTGACAAGGAAAAGCAAGGATCTCTTAGAAAAAGGGTACTCTCAGGATATGTACATAGATTTAAATCTTATCTCCCATACTTTCCAAGTCTGATTCCTAACCAATAAGAATTGATGAATCAAGGTCCTGTTAGAACCTCAAACATTAGAAGCTTAATTACTTTCATTATCCTAATGCATTTTGAAAAAAATCACACAAAATAATGTTTTAAATAAGAAAAACTTCTGATCTGAAGGCCTAAAACCAAAAGGTTGTTTGTCATGACTATTTCAAGCCAAGAGAAGGGAATGAGAAAGATGTCTAAATGGGCATATTCTGCTCATATATTCTTTTCAAATACAAATTATTTGAATTTGGTCAAAGAACGTAACTGCCTCTCCTTGCATCATCTGCATCTGCATCATCATCATCATCATCATCACCTTCTCACATGAAGAGATCCATCCTACAGGTTTGAGTTAGACTTCCAGCAGCCACTGGCTGGTGGCTCTTGTATTACAACATAAAGCACTAGCTTCTCTTTGCCTTGGACACTGTTTAGTCTCAAAGATGGGGTGCAGTAGGTTGGTGGGAAAGAGGGAGAGGGACAGCAGGTACAATGATCAGTTCACACAAATACAGCACTTTCATAATGCAGATTCTTACCTAATCTTTATAATAAGCCCCAGGGAAAGGTGTCATTATCGCCTCCATTTTCAAGGTAATAATAACCAGAACTTTAAGGTTTGCAAAGTGATTTTCCTACATTATCTTAACTGATTCTTACAATAACCCTATGAGGTAAGTACCATAATAATACCCATGAGGAAATGGAGGCTGAGAGAGATTAGCTGACTTCTCAGAGTCACACTTAGTAAAAGTCTGAAGCAGGATCTGAGCTCTGGATTAACATCAATTCCAACCTTCTGACCATTGTACCCCAAAATGAGAAACCCATGGTTTAGTGACTTGGTCGTAGTCAGATGGTATCTGATGACAGTGTGAGGACCTGAAACCAAGTCTTCTGACTCTTGAGGCCAGAGCTCCTCCTACAAAACCCCTGCCCTTCCTTGCCAATGTATTATCTTGTCCAATAATAGTCTATAACCATGGCTGTTGCTCATTTGTGACATAGTCACAGAGGATTACCCAAGATGGTTTTGAAAATATAGTTGCAAAAACAGGCAACCTCTTAGTTCTACTTTAGACTGATGTACTGAAAGTTAAATTATTCTGACTTTTCAGAATGATTAATATGACTAACTGTAACAAGATAGTGAAACTTGACTGAGAAAAATTTCCATGCTGTACCTATAACTTGTCATACACAAGGCAATATAATTGCTGTCTTGTGAAACTGGGTCAATTCCAGGAACCAAAATAGAATTCCCTCCTTCAGTGCAATTCAAAACCTACACAGGTGGATATTTGCTTCACAAATCAAAGGCTAGGTGCCACTGTGGACCCATCCTTCCTTTGTCTATTTAACTCTTCTTTACTTCCTACTCTTTTCATGCATTTTAAAGCCACCCAATTCACATCTCAATCCCACTCCAACCCCCATCATCTAAAAGGAACACACAAACTTTAATAATCATGCCTTTGTGATGGGACTGAATACACACACAGCTTTTTGGCCCACTAACAATGGCCTTAGCAGAGGTGGAGCCAAGATGGTGGAGTAAAAGCTCCAAAACAAACCACTCCAAATAATAGACTTTAAACAAATAATGATACTAAATAAATTTTAGAATGTCAGGAATCACAAAAAGATGAGGTGGAACAACTTTCCAGCCTGAGACTTTTTAGAAGGTCTGTTGTACCAAGGTAGGAGTCTAGCCTTCCCCAGCAAATTAGGAGCAGGTCTTAGATGTCTTGAATCAATGGCAGCAAGAGAGGTTTCCAGACTTCTCAGTCCACAAACACAAAAGATGACTTGGAAGGTCAGCAGGAAAGGTTTGTCTTACTTGGTTGAGAGGGCGTTGAGAAACCAGCATACAGAAGAGAGCCTTGAGAGTTCTGAAGCAATGTGGCTGTTTCTAGAGGTCTCAGCCCACAAATGGTAAGGGGGTCAAAACTGGTTAGGAAGAAATCTCTTTACTAGCACTGAAAAGGACTCTGTTGCTTTAGCACACTAGACCATACAGCCACAGTGGAGCAGGGATCCTCCTTATAGTTTCAGGTCAGGAAAGAGTGCTTGTTGTCACTCAAACAGAGTTATCCTTGAATTATAACATCTTGGAAGAATTGAAAGCTTACATGTCCCTGGAAGAATCTCTGAAAGTAGCTGCACAAAAATTCCTAAAGCCACAGTGCAACCTCTCCTCTGGAAATAGAGCCCTACTTTAACAAACAGTTAAAAGTTAAGCAATAGATTAGGAAAATTAGCAAACAACAGAAAAAAGATTCTAGATGATAACAAAGTCGAAGTTCCTATATCCAAAGTCTCTAAGAAAAATAAGAATTATTTTTCCATCAGGCCATGGAAGAGCTCAAAAAGAATTTTAAAAATCTATTAAGAGAAGTAGAGGAAAAATTGGGAAGACAAATTAAGTGATGCAAAAAGAAGTACAAAAAGCTAATGAAGAGAATGACATAAAAAGCAACATTAGCCAAATAGGAAAGGAGATACAAAAGCTCACTGAGGAAAAGAATTCTTTAAAAATTACAATTGAGCAAATGGAAGCTGATGACTATGATAAATCAAGAAACAATAAAAGAAAACAAAAAAAAAAAAAAGAAAAAAAAGAAAAAAAGAAAATAATGTGAAAGATCTCATTGGAAAAAACTAACCCAGAAAATAGATACAGGTAAGATAATTTTAAAATTATTATACTGGACTACCTGAAAGCCATGAGCAAAAAAAAAAAAAAAAAAGCACCTAGACATCATCTTTCAAGAAATTATCAAGGAAAACTGACCAGATATTCTAGAACTAGAGAGTAAAATAAAAATTAAAAGAATTCATCAATCATCTCCTAAAGGAGATCCCAAAATAAACATTTACAGGAATATTACAGCCAAATTCTGAAACTCCCAGATCAAGGAGAAAATATTAGAAGCATTCAGAAAGAAACTCTTCCAAGTATAGTGGAGCCATAGTAAGGACAACACAAGATTTAACAGCTTCTACATTAAAAGATTGAAGGTCTGGGAATATGATATTCCAGAGAACAATGGAGTTAGGATTATAACTAAGAATTACCTATACAGCAAAACCAAGTATAACCCTAACCCTTCAGGAGAAAAGGTAGACATTCAATGAAATAGAGGATTTTCAAGCATTCATGATGAAAATACCAGAGCTGAATAGAAAATTTAATTTTCAAATACAAGACTCAAGAGAAGCGTAAGGAAGTAGTCAACAAAGGAAAACCATAAGGGACTTAAAAAGGTTTGTCTGTTTACTTTACTACATGGGAGAATGACACATATAACTTGTGAGAACTTTTTCATTATTATGGCAGTTGGAAGGAGTAGACAGACAGACAGACAGATGGCACAAATGTGAGTTGAATACGAAAGAATAATATCTAAAAAAATAAAATTAAGAGGTAAGAGAGGAATGTTTTGGGAGAAAAGGAAGGGGAGAAGTAGAATGGCATAAATTGTGATAAAAGAGGCAAGAAAAATCTTTTATAGTGGAGCAGAAGAGGGGGAGGGGAAGAGTGCATGAGCCTTATTCCTGTCATCAGAATTAACTCAAAGAGGAAATAACATGCACAATATAAATATAGAAATCTATCTTATCCTACAGGAAAATAAGAAGGGAAGGGGATAAGAGAAGGACAGGAGGTCATATTGGGGGAGGGAGTAGTCAGAAGCAAAACACTTTTGAAGAGGGAAAGGGTGAAAGGAGAGAGAGAATAGAAAAAACAAGGCAGGGGAGAAAAAGCAACAGTAATTGTGAAAAGAATTTTGAAGCAAGTTTCTCTGATAGAGGCCTCACTTCTCAAATGTATAGACAACTGAGTTAAATGTATTAAAAAATATATATAAGAGCTATTCCTCAAATGATAAATATTTAAAAGATATGAACTATGTCCAAAGGGCTATGTTCATGCATATTCTTTCACCTAACAATACCACTATTAAGTATGAATCCCAAAGAGATTAAGGAAAAAAAAAAAAGGAAAAGGACTTATATGTACAAAAATATTTATAACAGCTCTTTTCTCAGGGCAAAGAATTGGAAATCGAAGGGATGCCGATCAATTGGGAAATGGCTGAATAAATTGTGGTACATGATTATTATTCCCAGCAACACAAATATCTCCAACACAATTTCAAAAGACTCATGATAAAAAAATGCTGCTAGAGAAAGAAATGATAGTCTGAATGCTGATCAAAAGGATAGTATTTTTGAATTTTTGTATTTTTTGGTTGGGTCTCTATTTTGTTTCACAACAAGACTAATATGCTTTGCATGAGTGAAAATGTATAACCTATAACTAGGGGTCTAGGGGAGGGGTGGGAGAAGAAAGAAAATTTGGAATGCAAAATACGTTTTAATGAAATTTAAAATTTTTCTTTATGCAACTGAGGAAAAAAAAAGATACCATTTAAAAATATTTCTGTCCTTTATTGTTTTATAACTTAATTATTGTGATTTACATCAAGAGTTGTAGCTAACAAATTCATTATCTTGTGGCCAGAATTGAGCTAGACTGGTCCTCAGACATACAAGTCATCACCAGAGCTTGCCTTTCACCAGTAAAGTTGTCACATACAAGGTGTGACCCCCATATTAAAATGAGGCATCAGAATTTGAGTATTACCTAATATTAGTAATAAAATAGCTACTTCCTTTAAGAAAGAAACCAACAGACTGAAAACTGTTCCGGGGTGTTGGCAGTGAAGAAGAGGATCAAAGCAGCAGCTCTGGCAGGAGGCCTGAAGCTACGACGCAGCCTCACTGCTCTTTCCTAGGGCCTGCTGACATGACTGCTCTCCTTTCCCTCATCTTAGCCCTGATTTTCATTTGGAACACAAACAATGGCCTAGAAACAGCTCCATCTTTCAAGAAGTGGATATTTATCAGACTGAGTCACTTCTGTTACCAATTACTGGTGACAATTTACCCCAACACCCACAGTTCAAGTTAGATGGGCATTTATCAATCAGTGAATACAGGCTCTGCATCAATGAACTGGAAGTGCTCGCTCTCTCAGGACCAACTCATCTCTCAGAAGAGACTGTAAATCAGACAGGAGCCTTTTTCCTCCAGAAATCAGGAAAGAAATCCCTACTACCTTTGGTGAAAGTATTTACCTGTCTCTCTGGGTCATCACAATCCTCGTCAGTTTGTTTTTTGGTTTTGTCAGGGCGCCAGGGCAGCCAGTGCCTTTGTTCACGAGAATGCTCAACACTGAGCCAGATCTGCCACTTTGGAAGAGTTTTATTCTTTATTTCTTGATCATCCTCCTCAGGTTCGTCTTCATCCTCATCTAGCCAGAAACAAAACATACAGAATTACTAATCACAGGTGAATGACAACAAAAAGGTGTGTTAATATAGAACACACACATATATATGTGTATATGCATCTACATACATATATATCACATATATACATATATGTGTATATTTTCTTACTTTGATATCCCATTAAGAACAAAAGGACCCAGTGCTTAAAAGAGATAATCTTTAACATAATCAGAACTAAAATGATAAAGCTCAGTACTGACTGGGATTTTTTTTTTAAACAATTGGGAGTTTCTGGCCAGTGACAGTACCAACTATGACCTTAGAAATGATACTGAATTATACTTTTTACAATTTGCTGAAAATCAAAATATACTACAATTCACTTTACTTTGTTTTCCAAATTGTAATATAGGGAATGAGAAAGAGCATTATTGAATCACTTGTAAATTCCCATAAACACACACACACACACACAAACTAATTATTATTGAAAGTAGTGGCATGTTTAAATAACAACTCAATATCAGAATTTTCTACCTAAGTATTTTTTCCACAGAACATTAGTAAAAGTCTAACTTAGGTGGCTTTTGAGGAAAAAAATCAATTTTTCACATAATCTATTACGTATAACTCTGCTTATCATGAAATTCTATAAATAAAACGTTCCTTTGAACCAGCCCATAGGACTGCCAGCATAGAGATAACTCACCCTGAGACTTAATTTCTTAATTGAGACATGAATTTCTTATTTTTCCCATTTAATAATTTTTTTCTAATTACATGTAAAGATAGTTTTCAACATTCAATTCTATAAGATTTTCAGTTCCAGATTTTTCCCCCTCCCTCTCTGCTTCCCCTTCTGAAGATAGCAATAATTTCATATAGATTATACACGTACAATTACATCAATCATATCTCCACATTAATCATTTTGTGAAAGAACCAAAACAAAAGGGGAACCATGAGAATGAAAAAAAAAAAAAAAAACAAGAAAAAAGTGAAGAATCTTATTTGCTTCCATTACTCAGCATCGATTCATGGAAGTCTTTCCAGGCTTCTCCGAAAACCACTTGCTCACCATTTCTTATAGCACAATAATATTCCATAACATTCACATAGCACAAATTTTTTGGCCACTCCCCAAATGATGGATTTCAATTTTAATTCTTTGCCACAAAAAATTTCTATAAATGTTTTTGTACATGTGGATCCTTTTCCATTTTTAATGATCTCTTTAGGACATGGATCTGGTAATGGTATTGTTGGATCAAAAGGTATATATAGCTTTATAGCCCTTTGGGCATGCTTCCACATTGCTCTCCAGAATGGTTGGATTAGTTCACAACTCCACTAACAATGCATCAGAGTTTTGATTTTCCCAGGTCTTCTCCAACATATATCATTTTTCTTTTCTATCATCTTAACCAATCTGATAGATGTGAGGTGGTATCTCTGAGTTATCTTAATTTTCATATCTATAATCAATAGTGATTTAGAGCATTTTTTTCATATGGCTAGAGATAGCTTTAATTTCTTTATCTGAAAACTGCCTGTTCATATCCTTTGGCATTTGGGGAATAACTTCTATTCTTATAAATCTGACTCAGTTCTCTCTCTATTTTAGAAATGAAGCCTTTAATTAAAATTTCTTAAGTTAAATACTATATGTCTAATAAGATAAAATACTACAGAATGGCATGGTGGTTTTCCCTCTACTCCCTTTTCCTCTGTCCTCTGCATTTATTTCAAATATATGTTTGTTCATTAAATGATGTAATGGAGTCATTGAAAAGATGCCTCCATGGTTCTAAAGTAAACTTTTATGAAACCTTCCTTTACCCTTAAAAAAAAAAAAAAGAAAAAAGAAAAAGAAATGACGTCTTTATCAGAAATACTGGCAATAAAAATTGTTTCTCAGCTTTCTGCTTTCCATCGAAACTTGTTTGCATTGTCTTGTTTGAGCAAAACCTTTTTAATTTAATGTAATCAAAGCATCCATTCTGCATTTCATAATGTTCTCTATCTTTTGTTTGGTCATAAATTCTTCCCTTCTCCGTAGATCTGACAAGTAAACTATTTCCCGCTCTCCTGATTTGTTTATGAAATCACCATTTATGTGTAATGTATCCATTTTGACCTTATCTTGCTAAGGGGGATGTGAGATGCTCATCAATGTCTAGTTTCTGTTATCCTATTTTCCAGTTTTCCCAGAAGTTTTTGCCAAGTAGTGAGTTTTTATCCCAGAGTTTGTTGAATTTGGGTTTATCAAACAGTAGATTATTATAGGCATTTACTACTGTGTCTTGTACACCTAACCTATTTGTTTGATCTATGACTCTCTCTCTTAATAGATACCAAATAGTTTTGATGACTGCCACTTTATAATACAGTTTTTAAAATTTTTAATAGCTTTTTATTTTCCAAATTTATGCAGATAGTTTTCAACATTTGCTACTGTAAAATTTATGTTCTAAATATTTTCTCCTCTTACCCTCTCCCCTAGACAGCATATGATCCAATATATAATAAGCATGTACAATTCTTCTATATATATTTTCCACAAATATCATGCTGCACAAGAAAAATCTGGTCAAAAAGGGGGAAAAAATGAGAAAGAAAACAAAAAGACAAGCAAACAACAACAAAAAAAGATGAAAATACTGTTTTGATCCACATTCAGTCCTCATATCCTTCTCTCTAAATGTAGATGGCTCTCTCCATCACAAGTTTATTGGAATTGGTTGAATCATCTTATTTTTGAAAAGAGTCATGTCTATCAGAATTGTCACATAATTTTTGGTATTGCTATGAACAATGTACTCTTGGTTCTTTCAGTTAGCATCAATTCATGTAAGACTCTCCAGGACTCTTTAAAATCATCCTACTCATTGTTTCATACAGAAAAATAATATGCATAACATTCACATACCATACCTTATTCAGCCATTCCCCAACTGATGGGCATCCACTCAGTTTCCAATTTCTTGCCACTAAAAAGAGGGCTGCCACAAACATTTTTGCACATGTGGGTCCCTTTCCCTTCTTTAAGATCTCTTTGGGATATAATTCCAGTAGAAACAGTACTGGATCAATGGGTATGCACAGTTTGATAATCCTTTGAGCATAATTCCAAATTGCTCTCCTGAATGGTTGAATCAGTTCACAACTCCACTAACAATGTATTAGTGTGCCAGTTTTCTCACATTCCCTCCAACATTCATTATTATCTTTTCCTGTCATCTTAACCAATCTGAGAGGTATATAGTGGTACCTCAGAGCTTCTTAATTTGCATTTTTCTGTGAATACTGATTTAGAGCATTTTTTTTTATTTTTTATTTAATAATTACTTTATATTGACACTCGTTTCTGTTCCAATTTTTTTTTCCCCTCCCTCCCTCCACCCCCTCCCCTAGATGGCAAGCAGTCCTTTATATGTTGGATATGTTGCAGTATATCCTAGATACAATAAATGTTTGCAGAACCAAACAGTTCTCTTGTTGCATAGGGAGAATTGGATTCAGAAGGTATAAATAACCCGGGAAGAAAAACAAAAATGCAGATAGTTCACATTCGTTTCCCAGTGTTCTTTCTTTGGGTGTAGCTGCTTTTGTCCGTCATTTATCAATTGAAACTCAGGTCTCTTTGTCAAAGAAATCCACTTCCATCAAAATATGTCCTCATACAATATCGTAGTCGAAGTGTATAATGATCTCCTGGTTCTGCTCATTTCACTTAGCATCAGTTCATGTAAGTGATTTAGAGCATTTTTTCATATGACTAGAAATGTTTTTAATTTCTTCAACAGAAAACTGTCTGTTCATATTCTTTGACCATTTATAAATTGGAGAATGGTTTGTATTCTTATAAATTTGAGTCAATTCTTTACATATTTCAGAAATGAGGCCTTTATCAGAACCCTTGAATGAAAAATTTTTCCCAGTTTTCTGTTTCCCTTCTAATCTTTTTTTTAATAACTTTTTATTTACAAGTTTATTTACAAGTTATTTTATTTACAAATTATATGCATGAGTAATTTTACAGCATTGACAATTTCCAACCTTTTGTTCCAATTTTTCCCCTCCTTTCCCCCCACCCCTCCCTTAGATGACAGGATGACCAATACATGTTAAATAAATTAAAGTATAAATTAAATACAAAATAAGTATACATGTCCAAACTGTTGTTTTGCTGTACAAAAAAAATCGGACTCTGAAATATTATAATTAGCCTGTGAAGGAAATAAAAAATGCAGACAGGCAAAAATATAGGGATTTTCCCTTCTAATCTTGTTTGCATAATCAAAATTATCCATTTTGTATTTCATAATATACTCTACTTCTTCTTTGGCCACAAATTACTTCTTTCTCTACAGATCTGAGAGCTAGACCTATGTTTTGTTCTTCTAATTTGCTTATAGTACTGCTTTTTTATGTCTCAATCATTAACACATTTCCACTTTATCTTGGTGTGGGGTGTTAGGTATTGGTCAATGCCTAGTTTCTGCATACTATTTTCTAATTTTTCCAGCAGTTTTTGTCAAATAGTGAGTTTTTATCCCAGAAGCTGGAGTCTTTAGTTTTATCAAACATGACTCTTGTGTTTTGTGAACCTAACCTATTCCATTGATCAACTACTCTACTTCTTAACCAGTGCCAAATGGTTTTGATGATCATTGCTTTATAACAGAGTTAGTTTCTGGTACAGCTAGGCCATCTTTCTTGGCAATTTTTTTTCATTAATTCCCTTGAAATTCTTGACCTTTTGTTCTTTGAGATGAACTTGAAATAATTTTTTTCTAGCTCTATAAAGTAATTTCTTGGTAGTTTGATTAGTATCGCACTGAATAAGTAGGTCATTTAAATTATATTAGCTTGGCCTACCCAGGAATACTTGATATTCTTCCAATTGTTTAGATCTGACTTTATTTGTAATTGTGTTTATATAGTTCCTGACTTTTTGTCTTGGCAAGTAGACGCCCAAATATTTTTTATTATCTACAGTTATTTTAAATGGAATTTCTCTTTGCATCTCTTGCTGCTGGACTTTGTTGGTAACATATAGCAATGTCAGTGTTTTATGTGGATTTATTTTGTATCTTGCAGCTTTGCTAAAATTGTGAATTGTTTCTAGTAAATTTTTAGTTGATTCTCTAAGTATACCATCATATCAATAGCAAAGAGATAATTTGGTTTCCTCTTTACCTACTCTTAATCTCTCTCATCTCTTTTTCTTTTCTTATTGCCAAAGCTAACATTTCTGATACAAGATTATAGTGGGCAACCTTGTTTCACTTGTGAGCTTATTGGGAGTAGTCCTAATTTATCTATAACCTTTACATATGATACTTGCTAATTGTTGCTAATGCTACTGATCATTAAAACAAACAAACAAATAAACCAAAAAAACAACTCCCATTTATTTCTATGCTCTCTGGTGTTTTAATTTTTTTTTTTAATTTTTATTTATTTATTTTCGCTGAAATAATTGGGGGTAAGCGACTTACCCAGGGTCACACAGCTAGGAAGTATTAAGTGTCGACCAGATTTGAACTCAGGTCCTCCTAACTTCAGGGCTGGTACTCTATCCACTACACCACCTAACTGCCCTTTCTCTAGTGTTTTTTTTTTTTAAACAGGAATGGGTGTTGGATTTTGTCAAATGCTTTTCTGCATCTATTGAGATAACCATATGATTTCTGTTAATTTAGTTACTGATATAGTCAATAATGCTAATAGTTTTCCTAATATTGAACAAGCCCTGCATTCCTGGTATAAATCCCACTTGAACATGGTGTATTAGCCTAGTGATAACTTGCTGTAATCTCTCTGCTAATATTTTATTTAAGATTTTTGCAATATTTATCAGGGAAATTGGTCTATAATTTTCTTTCTCTGTTTTGACCTTATCTGGCTTAGGTATCAGCTTAGGGATCTAATGTCATAATAAGAATTTGCTAGGACTCCTTTCCCTATATTTCTAAATAGTTTGCATAGTAATGGAATTAACTGTTCTTTTAAGTGTTTGATAGAATTCACATGTAAATCTATCTGACTCTGGAGGTTTTTTTTAGGGAGTTGATTAATAGATTGTTCAATTTCTTTTTTTAAAATGGTACTATTTAAGTAATTTATTTCCTTATCTGTTAAATTAATCAATCTATATTTTTGTAAGTACTCATCCATTTCACTTAGATTATCAGATTTATTGGCATACAGTTGGGCAAAATAGCTCCTAATTATTGCTCAAATTTCCTCTTGGTTGGTGAAAAGTTTACTCTTCATTTTTGATACTAGCAATGTGACTTTCTTCTTTCCTTTTTCTAATCAAATTAACTAAAGGTTTATCTATTTTGTTGATTTTTTCCCTTAAAATCAACTCTTAGTTTTGTTTATTCAATAATTTTCTTACTTTCAATATCATTAAACTCCCCTTTTATTTTCAGAATTTCAAATTTGGCATTTAATTGGGGAGGGGGGTTTAATTTTTTTCCCCCTAGATTTTTTAGTTGCATACCCAATACACTGATCTTTTCTTTCTCTATTTTATGCAAATTTGCATCTAAAGATACAAAATTTCTCCTAAGAACTGCTTTGGCTGTATCCCATAAATTTTGGTATGTTGTCTCATTATTGACATTCTCTTGGATAAAATTATCAATTGTGTTTATAATTTATTGTTTCACCTACTCATTCTTTAGGATTAGATTATTTAATTTCCAATTAATTTTTGGTCTATTTTCCCTTGGTCCTTTGTTACATGTAATTTTTATTGCATCATGATCTGAAAAAGATGCATTTATTATTGCTGCCTTTGATATTGAGTTTTTATGTTTTAATACATGGTCAATTTTTGTGTAGGTTCCATGTACTGCTGAGAAAAAAGTATATTCCTTTCTGTCCCTATTCAATTTTCTCCAAAGATCTAACATAACTAACTTTTCTAAAATTCTATGTATCTCCTTAACTTCTTTCTTATTTATTTTGTGATTCAATTTATCTAAATGACAGAACAAGGTTGAAATCCCCCAACAGTATAATTTTGGTGTCTAATCCTTCTTGCAGCTCTCTTAACTTCTCCTCTAGGAATTTGGATACTATGCCACTTGGTGTATATATGATTAGTAATGAAATTATTTCATTATCTATGGTACCTTTTAGCAAAATTTCATTTCCTTCATTCTTTTAATTAGATCTATTTTTGCTTTTGCTTGATCTGAGATCAGAATCACTACTCCTGCTTTTTTTTTACTGAAATATAATAAGATTATGCTCCAGACTTTTACCTTTACTCTATATGTACCGCTCTGCTTTAAATGTGTTTCTTGTAAATAACATTATAGGATTCTGAATTTTAATCCAGTCTGCTATCCACTTCTGTTTTATGGGAGAGTTCATCCCATTCACATTCACAGTTAAAATGATTAACTCTGTATTTCTTGACATCTTATTTTACCCAAGTCATACTTTTCTTGTTCCTTTCTCCTTTCTCCCCTCCCCAGTATTTACTTCTGACCACCACCTCCCTCAAACCTCTCTTTTTACAGCCCCTCCCCCTTTCTTATCCTTTATCCCATCTACTTCTATTCTCCTTTCTATTTGCCTGCCCCTTTTCTTTACCCTTTCCCTGTAGGGTGAGACAAGGTTCTCTATCAAACTAAATATAGCTGATATTCTCTCTCTTTGAGCCAAATCCAATGAGATTAAGATTCACACAATGCTCATCCTCCTTCCTTCTTTCTCTCAATTATAACAGGTCTTTTTTGCCTCTTCATGTGATATAATTTACCCCATTTTACCTCCTCTTTCCTCTTCTTCCAGTACAATCTCTTTTCTATCCCAGTTGGTTTTTTAATATATATTTATAATAAAGTCTAATTATACCTGCACACTCTAAGTATACACCTAACAAAGATACAGTTCTCAAGAATTAAACCTATTATCTTCCTATATAAGAATGCAAGCATTTTAACCTCTTAAAAAACATAGTTTTTTTTTTTTTATTGTTTTTTTACTTTTTTATGCTTCCCTTGAGTTCTGTATTTGAAGATCAAATTTTCTGTTCAGTGCTGGTCTTTTCATCAAAAATAAATGAAAATCCCCCTTTTCATTGAATGTCCATCTTTTTTCCTGAAAGAAAATGCTTAATTTTGCTGGATAGTTAGTTGACTGTAGTCTAAATTTCTTTGCTCTCTGGAATATTCACATTCCAGGCACTTTGATCCTCTAAAGTGGAAGTTGTTAGGTCCTGGGTAATCCTGATTATAGCTCCTCAATATTTTTGTTTCTTTCTGGCTGCTTGCAGTGTTTTGTCCTTGTTCTGATGATTCTGAAATTTAGCTACAATATGCCTTCCAAGGCAAAAACTCCAGTTTTTATTTTGAGGTCTCTTTGAGAAGGTGATTGGTAGATTCTTTCAATGACTATTTTGTCCTCTGGTTTTAGGGCATCAGGGCGGTTTTCCTTGGTGATTTCTTGAAAGATACATGTCTAGGCTCTGTGTTTCATTCTAGTTTTCAGGGAATCCAATAATTCTTAGATTGTCTCTCTTGGATCTATTTTCCAGGAGAAATTGTTTTTCTCATGAGATATTTTACATTTTCTTCTATTTTTTTCATTTTTTTGGTTTTGTTTGATTCTTGATGTCTCATTGAGTCATTCACTTTCATTTGTTCAATTCTAATTTTTAGTGAATTATTTTTTCTTCAGTTACCTTCTTTACCTCCTTTTGTTCACTGTATTTTTCCCCCCATTTCACCAATTCTATTTTTTAGGGTTCCTCCCCCCCCATTTCACAATTTTATTTTTCAAGGAGTTGTTTTCTTTTTCCATTTAATCAAATTTATTTTTTAAGGAGTTGTATTCTTTTTCCATTTCGCCAAATGTATTTTTTAAGAAGTTTTTTTCACATAATTTGTTTCTTTTTCCAAACTCTCCTGCAAAACTCTCATTTTCTTTCCCCATTTTTCTTCTTTTGAGATACTTTTTGAATTCTTTCAAGACAGCCTTTTGAGTTGGAGACCAACTTATATCACCCTTTAAGGATTCATCTGGAGATGTTTTGTTTTTAGAGGCCTCAGGGTTTCAGGTCTATTCTTCCCTGTCTCCATAATAGCTATTTATGGTCAAAGCTCTTTTGCTTTTTTGTTCATTTATAAAGGTTGAGGTCTGCTCTTAGGGCAAAGGGGAGACTGTCCCAAGTTTTTTCTACAGGTGACTTCACACTGCCCTAGGGCCAGTGCTGCTAGCTTTCTTTCCCAGATGGATGGATATGATCAAAGTCCTGCTTGTTATGCTGGGGTTCGGGGCCTCACTATTTGCCTTCTGTTGTCTCATAGGTCTTGCTGCTGTTCCACTGGCTTCTTAACCAGGACAGAGTAGCCAACACTGCTATATTTTGGCTAAGAGCCTTCCAGGAAAATCCACATGGATGACTTTCTGCCCTGGATCTTCCCATGCTGCACATGTGCTGGATACCTCCTCCCCTGCCTGACTGGAACAAATCTTTTATAAAGTTCTTCCAAAATATCTTCTGTGGGAAATTTGTTAAGACTCCAAATATTTGTGGGTTCTGTCACTCCCAAACCCTTTCAGACACTTGATTTACTGCTGATTCTGAGGGAAGCCAGGAAAGAGCTCAGCCAAAGACCTCTATAATATAGTTTTAGGTCTGTTATGGCTAGGCCACCTTTCTTTGCATTTTAAAAATTAATTTCTTTGATATTCTTGGCCTTTGTTCTTCTAGATGAATTTTGTTACCCTGCTTCTTTCTCTGATTTGGTCAAAAACCACTATTTCTGCCATTGCAATAATCTTTCTAAAAAGGCTAACTTTGTGTGTCATTATTTATGACCAAATACATTTGAGTAGTTTTCCCAAGAAATGGGGTCAACTTGGTAATTTTGAAAAAATGTTCTCTAGCTATTACCATGAAGAAGAAGTATGTTTCATATTTATTCCTACCCTAGAATTATTTGGCAGATATAAAATATGTGATAGAATTTCAAAAGAAGCTAGCAATTTAAAAAAAAAATAAGTCTACAAAATGCTGAATAATCTTGATTCATTCATTCATTCTGAGAAAAATGAGTTCTTAGATACCCAAAAGTATCTTCTTCATTTGTTCACGTCACATAGTATTAGATGGATTAGGTTTTTATATTTCACACAAAATATAAACTAGCTAGTTCTACTTTTGTTGATAGAAATTACTATGTCTAAATGAAATGCTGATGAGTATGTCCCTGAGAGTGAAAGAGCCCGGTTTTATTTCTTTTTAAAAAAAATTCTCAAAGAACACATAAATTGCTGTACAATACATTATCCCAAAGAGATACCACTAATAACAAAGGCAAAGGCAAAGTTCTATGAAGAACTATGTAGTTTCTTTAGGATGTATTCCAAAACCACACTTCCTTCTCTAGGGCAGAAACATCATCTTCCTCCCTAAATTTATTAGTCTTTCCCAATGGAAACAAGAATGATGCAATGGAATGAATTCTGGCCTTGCCACTTACTAGCTATGTGATCTTAGGCAACTTTCTTAAACTGTCTTGGCCTCAGTTTTCTCATCTATAAAATAAAAAGTTTGCATTCGATGTCCCCTGGGGTCCCTTTGCAGACCTACCTATTACTCGAATCAAAGGCCTATCTATAGTACACCTGGTCATCTTTCAAATAAATACAACATTATTATTTCAAGCTACGTCAGTATTGTAAGGAACAAAGCAACAACAACAGCTCAAATTTACACTATGTTTGACAACTACAAAAGCATTTTCTTCACTTCACTTGTGAGGCAGACTGTACAATTATGAACATCTCCTCTTTACAGATGAGGAAAGTGAGATTCATGAAGAGAAAGGCCATGTCCAAGTTCGCCCAGCTGGCAGCAGTAGCAGGGTAGGGAAGACCCCTGTTTTCTAATGCAACAGTGTTCCTTCACTCCATCACACTACCTATACCAAAATATCTTAATGCAAGAGTGTAAATAATCCTGGGGTCATCCAGAATGAGTGTTACATGAATGCTAGTTAGTAATTATTTCTATAATAATCCTAAAAAAAGGCAAATATTTTAAAATAATCTGTCAGTCTGTGAACTGCAAAGGGAACAAAAAAGGCTGATTTAAAACGCACACTAAAAATAGCAGGAAAAAAGCTAGGAATAAGATAACTTTCACAGGACCAATTTATAAAAAAGAAAAATTAAAGTAACTTCATGTGGAAAGAAATTGAAACCCTCAAGTGTGTAACTTATTGGGAAGAAAGTACAGTTGATGATTTTATAGCTTCTTATAAAGGAATAAAAACAACAAAACAAAACAGAGCCACATTCCCTTATGAGAAACAGCTTTAATGTGGTTTTGACATTCAGCTATTTGTGTAGTGTTCCCAGTCTACCAATAAGCAAAAGTTTATATAGATAAACAGAGAATAATGCAAAAATTCCAAGGTTGAAAAATACGTAAGAGAATTTAAATAGCTTACCAGGCTTAATGACGACCCAGCCACCCCTTTCTTGCTGGTGCATCCAGGCTCGCCAGCCTCTTGCTCCCTTTTCTCCAACTCGAGGTTCTCCACTATCCCAAAAAGGTTCAAAGAATTCCACCTATTAGGTGAAGAAAAATGATTACAAATTTTAGAAATGAGTAATCATTCAAAATATGTACATTTTGCTTGTATGTGCAAACACGTATGTGCAAAGTACATACAAATGTGGTGTTAATAAGCAACAGAGAAACTGAAAAAAAAGATTTTACAACATGAATTTTGAATAATCCTGTGTATTTTCAAAATAGCATAGTCTCATATGGCCAGACCAAGATAAATAGGTCAATGATAATAGTGTACTCTGGAGATGTGAGGATTATCTGCCTTTGAAATTAGATGTTAGTACTGTATGTACTATGTACCCTTATAATAAGAAGAGAAGGTATCATCAAGAGGAAGAAGAAAAAGCAAAATAATACAAAAAATGTGACATGATTAAAATTCCTACAGTAACATGCCATCAGATACCTCAACTACACTAAGACTGTACACTGGGAGCTGCAATGCCTAAGCAAATTTTTGTAAGGGGCCTGAGATTAGAGTGATTATTTTCCTCCATTTGGTTACCACTGCTACAAAAGTGGAAGAGGGTCACAAATGAGCAAGGGCCATTTTGTATTTTAGTCCATTTCATGAATTACTATGACTCTCACAATTTATTTCCTGACAGCAAATCTTCTGATAACGAGGCCTTTCATATTTAGTTAACCTTATTCTCAGACAACAGGATCAAAGTCCCCCACTAGGCCTTTAGTCAAAGCCTTTCCAATATGGATGAACCAAAAGAGTTTGAATTTCATTTATATCTTTAGAGAATGCTAGATCACCATGACACTAGGAAGAGACATCCGAGTAGGATTTTTGCTGAGGTTACCCCATGATGAAATTAACACAATATAAAAGATATTCAGAGATTATTTTTCAGGTATTCTCTTTTTTTTTAATATTTTCTTTTATTTTGTAATAACTTTATATTGACAGAACCCATGCCAGGGTAATTTTTTTACAATATTATCCCTTGCACTCGCTTCTGTTCCGATTTTTCGGAATCCCTCCCTCCACCCCCTCCCCTAGATGGCAAGCAGTCCTATATATGTTAGATATGTTGCAGTATATCCTAGATACAATATATGTTTGCAGAACCAAGCAGTTCTCTTGTTGCATAGGGAGAATTGGATTCAGAAGGTAAAAACAACTCGGAAAGAAAAACAAAAATGCAAATAGTTCACATTCGTTTCCCAGTGTTTTTTCTTTGGGTGTAGCTGCTTCTGTCCATCATTTATCAATTGAAACTGAGTCTGTCAAAGATATCCACTTCCATCAGAATACATCCTCATACAATATCGTTGTCGAAGTATAAAGTGATCTCCTGGTTCTGCTCCTTTCATTTAGCATCAGTTCATGTAAGTCTCTCCAAGCCTTTCTGTATTCATCCTGCTGGTCATTTCTTACAGAACAATACTATTCCATAACATTCATATACCACAATTTACCCAGCCATTCTCCAATTGATGGGCATCCATTCAATTTCCAGTTTCTAGCCACTACAAACAGGGCTGCCACAAACATTTTGACACATACAGGTCCCTTTCCCTTCTTTAGTATTTCTTTGGGATATAAGCCCAATAGAAATACTGCTGGATCAAAGGGTATGCACAATTTGATAACTTTTGGGGCATAATTCCAGATTGCTCTCCAGAATGGTTGGATTCGTTCACAGTTCCACCAACAATGCATCAGTGTCCCAGTTTTCCCGCATCCCCTCCAACATTCATCATTATTTTTTCCTGTCATCTTAGCCAATCTGACAGGTGTGTAGTGGTATCTCAGAGTTGTCTTAATTTGCATTTCTCTGATCAATAATGATTTGGAACACTCTTTCATATGAGTGGTAATAGTTTCAATTTCTTCATCTGAAAATTGTCTGTTCATATCCTTTGACCATTTATCAATTGGAGAATGGCTTGATTTCTTATAAATTTGAGTCAGTTCTCTATATATTTTGGAAATGAGGCCTTTATCAGAACCTGTAACATTTTTCAGGTATTCTCAAAGAAAACTGCAAAAGAATGTAAAAGAGCACAAATGGTGCTTTTACTTAAAAAATGAAACAAAAATGCTACTGAGTATGTCTGCTATCTCATTTTTATAAGCACTGAAGAAAACATGAGAAAAGACAGCTTTCACAATTTTCTAGAGTAGACTTCATCTTTGTGGTCCTATAACTAAAAGAGGGCCCTCAAAGGAGTTGTGAGCTCAGTGATTTGGAAATTTCTTCCATTAGTAGCTAGATTTTTTTACAATACTTTAAGTTTGAAAAAGTACTTTATATTATGTTCTCTTATTCGATCTCAAAACAACCTTGTGAAGTAGATGTTGTTATCACCATTTCTATTTACTCTATCACCTAGCTACCCATTCATCCCTATCAATCCTGCGTGACTCTAATCTTCAATGACCTTTCCAAAGCCATTCACCCAATATGGTGGAAGCTTTCTTTGCTTTCTCCTGACATTGCAAAAGTACCAACTGAACAATCTGGCTGTCCATTTATCATCTCTTGTCATGGTGATGACAAGCCCAGCTTCCCTTCCTATCATATAATTCCTTGATGCTCCTCACTGGGTATTTGTGGCTGTCTGATCACATCCATCATGCCCCTTTCTATTGCCTTCCATGTGATGGCATTTACTCCTTCATAGACTCCTTACACAATACTGGCAGAATATTGGTATTAAAGATGGGCCTCTGCTTTCACAGGAAGTATGAGGTCGTTAAAGGAGCTTTGTACTGATGGCAATACAATCCATATGCTAGATAAATTCTGTGGATTATTCATCCAAATTCAAGTTCTTACCATTCTTAATGCAAGAGGGTTTCCCAAGTGAATGCTTAAGTGAGTGACTATACATCTCTTCCAGGAGATTCTACAGTGTTTGAAGATTGATGCAATCAACACAATGTCATCTGCAAACAAAAGTGTATAGGGATCTCACTATCCGCAAAGAATTTCTCTTCATCATTGGATCTACTCTGCTTCTCCTCTATTATCCTTTAGTAAACATCTATTCCCTGTCTCGTTTCTTGTGCCTGGTGTGTCTAACTGGAGCATGGCTAAGCATTTCTTTTTATTTTTACATTTCTTGAGGGATGTGATGGGAAATATTTTGTTGAAAAATAGCCCATAACATGGTGTCTTGTGCTACTTAATTAACTTTTTTTTCAAACAAACAATAAGGACAATGGAACCATATAATCTCTATTTCTTTCAGTCAATTATGACATGGTGATTCTATAGTCCATTGTTAACTACTGATTATGAAAGTCTGCTTGTTCCCTTATCAAGAATGTCCACACAAATGAGTGACTAGTATAAAGATTTTGTATATACAGGAGAGAAGGCATATAGATTATTGGTTACTAATGTTCCTTTAGTAATTACTTAAAAGATTTGAGATTTTTTTCCTACACCTTTGGCATCTTCTCTTTGAGACATATTTTAATTTTCTTTTTCTTTTTTTAAAATATTGATCCTTCCCTAATTTCACAACTGCATCTTCTTCAGCTCAGATCTCTATTAAATACACTTAGTCCAACCCAACTTCCTCGTTTTTAGGGCTTTTTTTTACTCCATCTGTAAACATATCTGGGACTATGAGGGTCTAAATATGACAGCTCCACTGTTCTTAATGAAGAAAAGTTTGTTTTAATGATTTTTAAAAATAAATCTTTTCCATTTTTATGCTATTTGTTGTCCTCCTTCCATTTTCATGCTTAACTGCTCTTGGAATTATTTTGCTTTATCTTAAATCTTCCAAAGTTTCTACTCTTTTAGCCTCTAATACATCTTTCCTTTTTGAGCTAATACTGCTTTCAAGTGTCAAATCAATCTTCAAAAAATTATACAAGTTTATATTTTAATCTGCTGTTGCCTTGGCTAGATGTCACTCTAAACAGTAAATCAAGATGTTTTCTAACTAAAGTATGTAATTGGTTCCATTTCTCAATCTATTTTTTCCCCTTCCAACTACTTCTTTTCTTAACCTATATATGTTAATTTTATTTCTGCAAAAGCTCTTCAGTTTCATTTCAACAGTTATCTATTTTATCCTTCACAATTACTCCTAAACTTTGCTTAGTTAAATGGGGGGAAAAAAACTTTAAAAATAGAGAGGCTAAGGGGGGAGCTATAGAAATGGCATGTTATATACACTTTTCAGCTGAGGGCACTGTAAGTTACTTCTGCTTAACTGGCTGAAACTCTCATGGAGGAGATAATCTAGAAATGTTCATAATGTAGAAATAAAACACGTCAACAAAACTTTTTAAAAGGCTATTAGATATTTTCAGAGAAGAACAAGGAATAGTTATGCTAACAGCTTGGAAGGGGTAGTATAATGTTATATTAGCTTTGAATATCTAAGAAACAGGCAAATTTACAATGATTGTTTAAATGGTACTTTTGAGTTATATCCATTTTGACCCTCCATGGGCTAGTGGTCTTCCTTCTTCAAGGGGCTCATCAATTTGGTAATCAATCCTATTGTAGTTCAAAACTTATGAACTCAAAGGATCCACCATTCTGCAATGTTTTAGGTAATCTTTGTTTCATTTTTATCTAGTATTGTCCTATTTTTGAAGTCAGCTTAACTTGAAATTTGCCTAAAACCCTTTTAGAATCAGGTAGAGTATAAATGTTAAACATATTTTTAAAAATAAAAGACATAAAAGTTGATTTCTTTGATTGTAATGTTTGGGCTAGCTTTCTGGAGGTCCTTCAGATGGGCCTTGGTCTTTTGGTGGAGAAGTGCTTCGTGAAGGCAGGACAGCCACCACGAGGCTAGTCAAAGATAGAATATCTATCTTCCAGTCCTTCTTAGCCTTTGTATGCCTTATTGTAATTACATCACAGAATACTGATTATGTGTGAATTTAGAGAACCAATATATCACCATACTAAGTACTAAGTATATATGTGAACTAGAGAACCATTATGTCATCAATTCCATCTTGAGTGGACACCTTGTTTCAAGTATACTTCTCCAGAGTTCTGGCTCTCTACATTTGATTACCAATATAAGTCAGCAAAACACTCCTGAAGGGAGCTCAAAATGATATCCAATGTTCGTTCTCAGAATATCAACTCATCCTAAGCCTATTCATTAGTGACTATAAAACAACATTAAGCAACAGCATGTATAAATGACTAAAACTAAGTATGGACAATTATTTTTCAAATAACAAACTTCTGGCATTTAATTTTATCTGTGATTATAACTAAGAATAAATTTTAAGAGTAAAATTTCTTATGGCTGAAAGAGAGTGGAAAAGAGTTAAACATGGTTTAAGAATTAGGCAATGATCAAACTCCAGTATTGCACTGTCCACAATAAAAGTTAACTCAAAATGTACTATGTGAAAAGGAAAGATACAAAACTAGGTTACCTAAAATGGGATACCTCTCTTTTAGGTTGCTATATCCTTATAGCAATAGGTTACAGAACAAACTTAAAATATATTTTCCCAACGAACTTTGACTACATTTGATTTTTGTGTCATTAATTCTTTTAAAATTCTTCAAAAGTACCTGGCTTCAGAAATCACATAAGCTCTTTATTACAAAATAGCAAAGACAGAAAGGCCATTAAAGGTAACCTAATACAACTCCTTCAATTTATAGATAGCACAATCTAAAATAAAAATAACAAGAGTATATTAGCTAAGGTATACAGTCAATTAGAAGCTGAATTTAAACTTGAACTACTATGAATTTGAATTTTAACTATTTTAGTTCAAGTTATGTTCTGCTACACAACATTACGTCTTCTTAATGGAATGTCCTATTCTCTAGTCATAAATTTCTCATTTGTTTATGTGTACCTGTAACACACACACATTAAGTATTATGTTACACACACACACACAAACCCTACTAGTGCTATTGCTACCTTTTTCAGTAATTGTCTTATGTGAAGTAGAAGCTTCCTTCAATGTTACCCATTATACCTATGTTCCCCCAAAAAAGGGGAGGGGAGAGAGATTTTGACAACTGGCTAATAAATTAAGAGGTAACTGAATTTTATTCATAAGAAAAAGCCAGTTTAACCAGCACAGTCTAGGAAAAAAATACTGATTGAAAATAACTTTTTCCATGTGATCACCATTTTACAAGTTTCTTTTCCTAGCCTTTAAATTGCAATGTATTCAATATGGCTTCTAAAAAGAAATACTAGAAATAAGAAAGTAGAAATTACTGACCTGTCCCCTGGTAGGAAGATCTTTCACACTGTCAGGTTTGAAGAAGGTAAAGTCAATCATGGCTTGGAACAAAGAAATCGCTTTTTCAGTGTGGCCAGCTTGTCTGAGAAAATGACACTGCTGAAGAAAGAGGGCTATAACAAGGGGGAAAAAAGAAAAAATCATTTTTCAACATCATTAAAAAGAGCTCATTTTCCAAAAGAGATATCCAACCCAGGAAAAAACTTCCTCATAGTCTAAAATAGAAGCATTTCACTGCACTGAAGAAAAAAAGAATAAATGTATCTATTATTTTCTAGGAGAAATAATTGTTATCAACAATAGGAAAAAAAATTGTTATCAACAAAATGAATCCACTCATATTTTCATAACTAATCCAATTCTGGGTTAAAATATCAGAACTAAAAATGGTACAGTACATGAAATGTGATGAGAAATTAGCTAATTGTTATCATTAGCTATCATTAACTATCATAAAATAAAAGTTTCCGTGGTATTTGGAAAGTTATACAAATGCTATTACAGTATATTGGTTTTTACCAAAAAGTAAAAAGATCTATATGCACTTTAACACTAGATGGCATTATTCACCAGCATATTTTTATTATAAGCTCTTGGCCTATAATAAACAAATTAACATCTTATGATGGAATTTTAAATTTTTTTCCACTCTAGTAACAATTACTTACATAAGAAATTTCAATCATCCATAAGCAGAAAATAAATAATAATTTGATTATTTTATTAGAGCAGTAAATCTATTCTTGAGTAAAAAAAATCAGTAAAATCATTTTTCTTAAAAAAAATTAGGGTTCTATCTTGGCAAGTTGCTTTAAAAAAAATTTTTTTAGCAGATTCCCTCTAAAAAGGACCTAAAATATTAGTTGACAGAAATGCCTTATCCATTCATCTAATCTATCCATTCACCAGAGGCAGCACATGTTCCTTAACATATTTCAAATAATTTGTACAGATTCCTATGACTAAAGAATAGTGGATTAGCATTTGTCAATACTTCAAACTGACTCAGTAAATATCTACTTTTTTATCCATCAAATTGCAGTACCCTACTAAGTAAGAAAAAAAAAATTTAAAAACTAAGAAAAAATATCACATACTAAAATTTTCATTACACTGTTCCTAAGTGTTAATTCAAAAACAATTTATTTTACAAGATGGAAGAATTTATCTTTAGAAAACCTTATAGCTATATATTTTTCATGTTAATATTCTGGGCTCGTCTTTGAAATATCAGCAATTCACTCAATTTATATTACAACATCTTTTGCAAAAGAGAAGCATCTGTTACATCCATATGGGAGTAGCAATACTTACTTTATCAACTCAAGAAGCAAGATTCCAGACATTTTCAGTACATTTTTTGGTAACACACACACAAATGCCCTTGATTACAACTATCTTTCTATATTTCATTTCACAGTGGTATCTTCTTACCGAACATAGCTTCTTCAGTTCCAGGCAATGCAGGATGAGATAAGATGCTCCCATCTTGTACTGCTGCCAGGGTGCTAAGGCATTTTCCATACAGATTGTGAATTTTGGATACTGTAAAGGTGCTAAATTGGCTCTGGCAAAATAAGAGGTATTTCTGCCATAAGGATGTATTATTGGGGTGTAAAAAAATCAGTTTCTGCCACTCTTTGATCAAAGTAGATGGTTCCCAGAATTCTGTACAGAGTTTTAGCCTGGCAAGCTTCAGTTCCACACTGTTCTGGTTGCTTTCAATGGCACGTTCTAAAATGGACAATTTCTTTTCCAGAATTAGCTTCAGTGATTTTCTTCTGGACTCTTGCTCTCCCTCACTGATGGTGTATAGGCTTGGTCTTTTCATCACTTCATCCTCAAAACAAAAGGAAAACTGAGTTACAATTATATATGACATGGAGTTATTCTTAGGCATTTAAATGTTTTACTATATACCATCTCAAACTGGCTTTTCCTAGAAGCACTAAAAAGGCAAAATTATCCCTGCTTCTTGATGATAACAGAATTAACAGTTTCTTTTTTAAGAATAATGAAATTTGAGATTCTTATTTAATTATAATATCAGTCTTTTTTGGTTTATGCCCCATCATTTAAAAATACTGTTTATAACCCAATTACATTGTAAAAGAACTGCTAACAATTATACTGAATGACAGTGAACGGAGTGATAAAAAAATTCATTTCTGGTATAGAAGGAAAATGACAACTGGAAATTAATGATTCAAATATGAATGGCCAACCCCTCTCCCTTCCCCCCCACCCCTTCCCCCAGTGTCCACATGTTTTAGTTAACAACTGAAACAACTATTTTATTCATTCACACTTAAGCATTCTATCTCCAAATGAGAGCACTGGACAAACTCAGCATTTGAAAAATAACACTTACTTGAAAAGACACAAATTCCAGCCATAGTTGAATATCCCTAGGATTCTCTCGGACTTTTCTGTTAAATTCCTCTACTTTAGCTTTTAGAATAACTTCTTCACTATCTTGCTGAGATGTAGGTTGCTTTGTCTCTTGGTCTGAAGGACCCTGTCCTTGTAACCAGAGTGTTGTAGATTTATCATAGACTCCCAAAGGATTCACCCAATTTGAGGTATTAGATGGAACTTCATCATCAGAGTCTTTCACTGGGATGAATGAGCTGAGATCAGATGAGAATACTTCAGCTTTGCTATAAACAGGAGCTCCATCACTGCTTACTGAACGCATGCTTTTCTTAGAAAAGTAACGTTCAAATTTCTTATGCAATTGCTTCTTTTCTGTGGAGGTACCTTCCCAAGATATACGTTGCTTTTTAGGGTTAATACCAAGGCAAGAGTTTCCCTTCCTCTTGTATCTTAAAAAAGAAAAAATTAGTAAATGGATATGTATACATTTGATTATCACAAATAGCTGGAGCTCAGAAAGACCTTTGAGGTACCCTACCTCAATAGAGTGTGGCCATTTAACAATTTTCTTTATCTTCCTCTATAGTGTTTAGCACAGTGTCTTGAATATAATAGATGTTAAGTAAAATAAAACTTTTTAAGTCAACAGGTGAAGAAAGTTGAGGCCCAGTAAAGGGACCTGTCCAGGTCACAAAGAGACTTTGGTAGAATGAGGACCAAAGGTTTAGCCTTCTCTTTTGTATTTCTGAACTCTTTCTACTATACTACTAAGTTCTACAATACTACTGACTGAATACCGACTCAGTTAAACCAGAATTCACTAGTGGCAACCTGGCAAAGCCTATAGAGATCCTTTTCATTATGTTTTTAAATGCATAAAATACAATACACAAGATTATTAAGGAAAGCAATTATAATGAAATCTATATATATATATACACATATATACGTGTGTGTGTGTGTGTGTGTGTGTGTGTGTGTGTGTGTGTGTCTGTGTGTATTTTTTTTTTTTTTGACTGGACCTGCTAGACCTTTTAATTGATTGGGAAGTCTTTGAGAATCCAAGGTCATCTCCAACTCATGATATGACATAAAGAAATGGACAGAGTTTAAAAATTATGAAATTAGAAGAAAAATACAGTTTGATTTATACTCAATCTTTCAGAAAAATAGTACTGCACAAATGAAGTATCATTGTATAATACCATCAGGTATAATATGAGCTTTAGATGTAAACTCATTTCTGTAGGTTAACTACGCTCCTGACCCTAGAAGGGACTGGTTTAACCTAAAGAGTATCAAAGTTCATCTCTGGAGATTCATTTAAAAAATCAGTATTAAGCCAATTATTTTTCTTTACAGTCAGACACTTATCCTATTCCACTTCAATAGCTGGTTAATGGAAGATGAAAATAAAACTTAGAAATAACACTTAACTTCCACAAGATTCCATTTTTCTAACAGTCTGTAAGATAAGCCAGTCAGAAAGTATTCATTCCCATTATTTACTCTTTCCAATCTAACAAATTGGAATAACAATTGATTAAAAAAAAAAATCTAACCTTGAAAAAGGCTAAAATAAATATATGGATTAAAATTACTTTTCAAGTTTCTTATTTTAGAATAAAACTAAAATTGTAATTTTCTTTTTTTAATTTTTAGATATACTGTACTTTGGAACCATATGATATAATGGAAATCAAAAACGGGATTTTAATTCTGCTCTATTGTATAACTATCTGTGTGGCCCTGTGAGACCCTCTTTGGGTCACAATTTCCTCATCGAATTATTAAAAGGCAGGAGTACTGCTCTAACATTATCTGAGGATACTCTTCTCTCTTCATCCTACTTGAGGGCCCTAGATTCTCACCATACTTCTGTGAGTCATTCATTAGGGAGGTAACCTGGGAAAGTTACAAGACTATTTATAAAATGAAAGGTGAAACCCTCTAAGGATCCTTCCCACTTCTCCTCCCTCTTTCAGCAATTACCACTGGGGTCTTCTATACACTATGACCCTCCCATTCTTTCTGCATTTTAATGATTATAGCTTCCTTAATGTCCACCATAAGCAAACTGTTTCATATATTACATAATATATATTTCTTTTTAACTTCCTCCTCTTCCTGTCTTACCCTAACCTCTCTAATCTCTAATTCCCTTTTCCAATTCTTGCCACAGTCCCCTCAAAAAAACTTACATTTTATACTTGCAAGCAACAAGGTCCCTAATGATGGATGATAAGCTAAAGGCCATGCTGAGTCTAAATCAAATCTGCTTTCTTTCAAACAATATTATTAAAGATTAGCAAAAAATTCATTGGACTTTATCAAAGACTTTTTGGTTTAATTATTAATATCATAATAGTACTATATTTTCCTTTTTTATGATAAATATATTAATATTTCATTTATCCTCAAGAGTCATAAGAACTTTAGGGGTGTCATCTATTATACTTCCTCCCAATCCAAAATAAGTAAATAATTCCTTCTACATCTCTTGACAGGTCAGCCACAGCCTCAATCTGAACATTTCCACTAACAGGAAAGACAGTTTTAAGACAGATCATTTTTATTATTATTTAGATCTAAACTTTGGAAAATTCATTCTTATGCTGAACTAAAAGCTGTTTTCCTTTAACTGATACATCTGTCCTAATTTCAACTCTAACTAATGAGTAAAATAAGAATGTCTTTCCCATGACAAACCTCCAACTAGCTGAAAACTGCTGGTACATCTTCTCTTCTCCAAACTAAAACACAAGCTATTCTCATACTCTTCTCCCAAGTGCCATTGTCTATAGACCCTGCACCATCTTCTATCAAGTGTGAAACTGTGACAAAAATGAAATTAAAACGTAGCACTAAGAACTAGACCTAATATTCCAAACATGGACTGACCAGTGCAGAACTAGACTATTATCTCCCTTGATCAAGACTTCTACTAATGCTGATTAAGACTGTAATCATAACATTCTGATGGATTACAATGAACTTACAGACAAACAAAAACAAAAACAAAGACTTTGCATAAATTATTTCTTGGATTACTTGCCATCTAGGGGAGAGGATGAAGGAAGGGGTGGGAGTGAGGAGTAAGGGGGAGACTGGAACACAAGGTTTTGCAAGGGTTAATGTTGAGAAATTATCCATGCATATGTTTCAAAAATAAAAAGCTTTAATAAAAAAAATAAGTTATTTTTTATTTGAGTGATTTTTAATTGGTGGTTCCCTAGTCCTATAGTTAATTTTTTTGAACTAAAGAGCAGTATTTTAAATTTATTTCTATTAAATTTCATTTTAGTTTGAGCCTATCATTTTAAACTTTCTGAATATTGATTTTGTTATCTGAAATATTAGTTATTTCTCCTAACTTTTAGACAGTCATAAATGTGATAAGCACTATTTCTATGCCAACATTTGGCTTAAAAAATAATAATAATAAAGGACTGAGAGTAGTGGCACGCCACCAGGGTCCTATTGTCAAAGGTCAAGGACCCTAGTGGCATGTCACTACTTTCAATATGTCTAAATATGTTCTTTATTAAGATTGTTCAAAAAGCTAATAAATTTACCTAATTATAATTTCATCTAACTTGCACTTCTCTGAATACAATTAAAGACTGTCAAATGCCTTAGTGAAATCCAAATATACTATGTTTGTAGGATTTCTCTGGTCAATCAACTATTCTATAAATATCAAAAAAAGAAATGAGATAAATATGGCATGACTTATTCCTATGCTGGAAACCAGTAATTCTTTCATCTTTTCTAAGTGCTCATAAAACATTTGTTTAATAATCTAAAATTTTTTTAAAGTATCATTTATCTTGTTTTCTAGTCTCATTTATCTTTAATTTTTATAACCTAACTTTTTTCCTAACTCAACTCTAGTTGATGGTAGTTTTTGTTTTCTACAGTTTCTCAGAAATGACGAACAGTTTTTGTTTTTTTTAAATGATAACATCTATACGGTCTTTCAATATCCTAGAACAAGCTTCTTAAATTGTGTGTGATGACCCCAAATGGGGTCACAAAATGAAGTGGAGGTCACAAAATTATGATTTACTATCAGTAAATGTTTGATTTGTATTTCTATTTTAGGAATCAAATAAAGTTCCAACTTCTTTATCTTGCATTGAAGGTCCTACTCAATTTGGCCTCAACCTAACTTCCCAGTTTTATTTCATGTTACTCTCACATGCTCTATGTTCTAGATAAAATGGGCTACACCTTCCTTAACATGTTTTTGCACATTTGTGATTTTGCTCATAACATTCCTCATAACCTAACATATTCTTCATTCTATTCTGCCATCATTTTAAGATACTGAAATCCTATCATTCTTCTAAGACCAGCTCAAAGGACCATCTACTTCCTTCCTGAAACCTTCCCTTGCTCTATTTACCCTTGCCCCAAAGTTGGCAGTGATTTCTCTCTCTTTTAAGTTATAACAATACTATATATCTTTTTTTATGCCTTCATTATATTTTTGTTGTTGGGATCATAGCTATTTATGTGCATATCTTAACTCTCTTGTCAGATTGTAAACTCCTTGAGAACAAAGACTGTTTTATTTATGTGTGTATTCTCTCAGTGTCTTATTAAACAAAGTGTTTATTAAATTTAAAAAATGAATTAATGCTATCACATACTTGTTTTGGCTTCAGGGTAAAAACAGACATTATTCTGATACCCATTATGAAGGAAAGTAAAAAAGGAATTGGATTAAAATGGAAGAACTCATGATAATATATTATAATCAATAAATTATTTCTAGAAATTTTCAGGACAAAACATAATGTGTACCTTGCTATATCTCCACGATAAAGCGATTTATACTCCCAGTTTGCTGGATCTGGTTTCTTATCTGTTCTGAAAGTTTCTGTTGTCAGGGTCTGAATGTCATCAAGCCAAACAAGGCGGTTTCCACTGTTGTCAGTGGCATTATTTTCTTGGCTGCTGGACAAAGGGAGATTGAGGAGAAGGGAGAGATAAACAAGGAAAGAGAAAAGAAAAACAGATTTTAAAAAATCTCTCAGCTAAATATTTATTATTTGTAAAAACAAGCAAAGTTAAATATTTGAAATCTACCAAGTACCAATCATACCCAAATG
This sequence comes from Antechinus flavipes, assembly GCF_016432865.1. Lineage (NCBI taxonomy): Eukaryota > Metazoa > Chordata > Mammalia > Dasyuromorphia > Dasyuridae > Antechinus > Antechinus flavipes. Next base: position 297,943,699 of record NC_067399.1, on the reverse strand, counting down.
TAAAGTACATACCATGGAAAGTGAAAGTACAGGATCTCAATTCAGTGAAACAGTTAAGAAATGAATAGTGGTCAAACTATACATAACCATGCATACAATATCTGAAAAATGAATGTGTGTGTGTGTGTGACTCTATATAAACATATATTCCCAAGTTAAGATGTATAATGTGATGATCCTCATTACCTTATACTTCAAAAATAACACAATTCATCAATGTTGGTATCCCCTCTTCTGGTACATATCATATCCTCTATATATTTTAACTGATGGTTCTTGAATTTCACCATATTATCTGGTATCCAACAGTACAGTGATAAAGTTTTGAAACTAACTATTGTCTTCTGACAAAAGACAATACATTCTATCACCAGATCTGTATTTGAAATCTTTTTGGCTTGACGAAACTTTGCAAAGTTCAGGCTATGAATGCAGGGTCAACTCCATGCCATGAAGCATCAGAGTATGACTTTAGGAGTATTAGAATAATTATAATAGTTCACATTCCTCCAGGACTTACAATTCACAAATTATTTTTTACAGAACTATAAAGTAATTAGTACATATATTATTATTAATTTTACTTGCAAAATAAAGTTCAAAGGAATTAAGAGTGATTTGCCATAGCAGAGGGGTTGTGTCAGAGCTGAACCTAAAACTCAGGTCTTCTATTTATAATAAAATAAACTAAAAATTCAGTGGTTTTTCAATTACACCACAGTGCATCCCATCTTAAATTATTTCCTTCCTTCTTCCCGTCTATCCATCCATCCATCCATTTATCTATATTATCTCACCTCCAAAGTGGATGTAGCTTTTGTCAGAAAAGTGGGCTGCTTTCAGAATTATAGGTATTAGAACCAAAAAGATCTTTGGGGATGATCTAATCCAAGTTCCTCATTTTAAAAGTGAGGAAAATATGGCCCAGAAAAGTGAAGACAGGAAGACAGAACTGGGAATATGAAATGAAAGGTGTAGGAGGCAGATTTCAGTTTTCATTTAATGAAAATTTTCTAACCTTAAATTATGCAAAAGTGAAATGTGTTTCATCAGGAGGTAGTGAGCTCCCCATCACTAAAAGTCTTCTACTAGAGGCTAAGTTACTGGGGATAGAATTATTGTTAAGATATAAGTTGAACTACATGATCTCTCTAGAACCTTACAACTCTTAGGAGTCTCTAATTTATCTAAGGTCCCGTTACTCATAAGTGACAGAGGTCTCTCTCACCCCAGGACTTCTGGCTGCATTCCTACTATACCAATGCTATCAGTTTTGTCTTAGGAGGTTAATAAACTTTATTTAAAATGCATTAGGAAGTTAACTCGGCAGGGTTCAGCTAGGTCTTACTTCAGGGTTGGAATCTATTTGATTTCAAATATGATGAGTTCGGAGACTCTTATTTTATAGAGAGATACATATATATAGACATATTTATATCACATGCTGAGGGTAAGATGAGATACAGAGTTGGCTGCCAGCACTGTATTCCAGCATTCTGGAAGGAAACAAATTTTTCTTAATATCCCCTCTTTGAATTTACTCCAAATATCTTAACATAAATTGTGAAGGCTTTAGAAGTGTTAAAACTAGAAAAGGAAGAATCCTTAAGGATTTATCATTTTAATAAGCCTTGGGGGTGAGAAGGAATAGGACAAAACTAGTTCATAATAGTGCTGAAAAGGCAAGTAATTAAGAGAGTTCAAGCAATTACTAATAGTTATTCTATGGTTGCCTATGGCTATATTGTCACAGAAAAAAGTTCCATACCCTACTATTCCTATATTATACATATGAGGAAATGTTATGGGAATTCCAGAAGTGGTAAGAAGAGGGGCATTCCTGGTCTGTCTCTACATTGATTCCCTTTGGAAAAAAATGACTGAAGATTTTTCTCTGCCAGTTCAGAAACTGAAGGGAGTAAAGAAGGGTGGAAAATCTTCTCAACTGGAAGTGTCTGGAACCATCCCAGAAGAAAATGGAAAGCCAAGTTGGAGGAGGGAAGGAACAATATCCAGATGTCCCAAAGTCAGGCGATCAAGTGCAGACTACCCTGAGAGTCAACAACTTATCTCTGTATCATTAGACATTCAGTTCAGTAAACAGTATGTGGTTTTGATTTAAGTGGGAAAAGGTTCACTCCTACCTTGAAGAAGAAGAAAAGTTCCCTCAGAAAACAGGAGGTCAGTAATTATAGTCCTTAAGATAGAGAAAAAATGACAATAGGTGATTCCCTCCTAAGGGAAAAATCAGCCCTTCTGCATCCAAATATAGAACCCCAGGAGACAGACCTACATCTATGACATCAGAGGAACTCCCACTTACACTAGTGCCCTTAGTTCTTTCCCCACCTGGGTATAAATTAACCAGTGAGATAAGATTCGGGGAAGACTAAAAGGGACTATGCAAGTTCTAGGCAAGATAATGAAGAAGACAGTTAACAAGAATATGCATAATTAATATATATTATTTAGCTCAACCTTAGTAAGGCTTTTGATTTTTAGCACAATGTCAATAAACTAATCAAACGAAGTCTAAGCTACACAAATGCCACCATTTGTATTGACATAGAATGGATGAAAAGTTATATCTACAAAGTTAAACACAGGCTAAAACTGAGTATTTCCTAACACAGCTCTTCTTAAATTTTAAGAAACTTCTTTAAGATGTCCCTCCCTATGAAAAAGAGATAAGTTGTTTAATATGAAGATTCAATTGCAGAAACTCTTACTATCTACAAAATGCAAGACACTCTGCTAGTAAACAGAAATAGAGATGAAAAATGGAAATCCTGATTTTCAAAAATCTTATCTATTTGCAAGAATATGACATTTATGCAGATGAACAAAATCAAAGGTAAAGCATTGTCACTGGTCAGTCATTTTTCAATCATGTCCAACTCTTCCTGATCTCATTTAGGATTTTCTTGGCAGACAGACAGGTGTGGTTTGCCATCTCCTTTCCAGCTCATTTTACAGATGAGGAAACTGAGGCAAACAAGGTGAGTGATTTACCCAGGATCACATATCGAGTAAATGCCTGAGGCCAGATCTGAATTCAAGAATAAACATCTATTCATTTAGCCACCTAGCTCCATCAAGATGTATAGTAAAGGGGAAAAAGAATTGCAACAAATTGTTCAAGTGGAGCCTAAGGCTGACCACTTCATGAAAAGACAGGTCAAGAGCCAAGTCTAAAAGAAGAATCTTTTCCTAAAAGAAGGATTCAGCAGGCAAAGATGAGCAGAAGGCATACTCCAGGCATGTGGGGAATGGCCCATAGGATGGAAATGGGAAGCAACAGATATAAGACAGGGAATAACAGTTAGTAGTCCAGCAGAAACTTAAAGAGTATCTAAAGAACAATCAAGTGAAATTAGGCTGAAAAGAGGTTAGACAGAAACAGACTGTGTTACCCCTGAAAAGTCATGCTAAGGAGTTTACATTTTACTAGATCAGTTTCAAAAGGTTTTTAAAGCAGGAGATAACAGTTTTAACTACACATCAGGAAAATTAAACTGGCAGCTTTATTAAGTAAAGTGGACAGCTAGGTGGAGCAGGAGATAAAGCACCAGGTCTGGCTGAAGTAAAGAAGACTCATCTTCCTGACTAAAATTTGACCTTAGATGCTTACTAGCTTACTAGCTGGGTGACCCTGGGCAAATCACTTAATCCTCTCTGCCTTCGTTTCCTCATCTGTAAAACAAGCTGGAGAAGAAAATGACACAGCCCTCTAATGTCTTTGTCAAGAAAACCCAAATGGAGTCATGAAGAATCGGACAAGACTGAAACTGAACAACAATAAATGGCCCAAAGATTAAGAAGATGTTAGTACAGCCCAAGAAAAAGAGATAAAGTTTTATTATTAGACTCATGGCAGTCTGAATGGAGAGGAAGGAGTATATTTAATATTGTTATGGAAGTAGAATAGACAAAACTTGTCTAAGGAAGTAAAAGACATAAGTCTGCTTCCAAGAAAAGCAGCTGCTGGTTAAGACTGCATTGACAATTCATTTTTGGAAACACAAGTCAGCTCAGGGTTCTAAAAGAAGTAGTTGCTCATTTTAAAATGCGATGGGCTATGGTATGTAAATTACAGAATGGATTAGAATTTGAATTAGAACAACTGAAGAACCTTTAATCTAATAACTTAGGAAATGAGGATACCAAAACTCTACAATGATTGTACAACAAATATAATTTATTTAATATTAGGCAGAAGATGTAAATTTGGTTATTAATAATAAGTTAAGGTGGGGTCATTTGCAGAGAATCCAAAGCCTGAACCAGCAAAGATAAAAAGAAGTAAAAGGGGAGATTTCAGAACTACATAAACTGAATCTGAAGCTAGAAGTGGAAACTATTCAGTTGTAAATCTAACAGTATAAAGGACATCTTAGAAACAAAGAATCAGAGAGGTTATCTGCCAAATAAATTAATTTAGTTATAGGCAGTATGTTATTAATTAAGCAAAATGTGGATTAATTCAGTTTATTAGTGATTCAACAAAGAAGTAACATTTATCAAGGAAGTTTTATAGACAATACTGAAGAAAGAGGATATTCAAGTTTCCTCTTCCAATATTGAGTTAACCTGAGCACATGGGTTTTTCTCTTTCATGTGCTCTTTTCTCTAAGTGCTCACTCACCTACAAGGATACTGAATGAACTGGTGGAAAAATATAAGCCAGATTTAGAGGATATAGTTGTTACTCCCACATTTGCTTTACTATATGGGTATCTGTGATGTTATTTTTTTTTTGCCTTACTATTAAGTAAATGCTATATTTAAGATTGAAAAGTGGCATGATTACACATTTGTATAAATGAAAATATATCAGTGAAGGCTTGTGAGGTGAAGTGGAAAGTAAGTATATTTCTCTCCTTCCTCCCCAGGGATATCCTTCAAACTGAGGAGGAGTATGAGTATAAGCATATGGTGATTTTTGTATGAAAATCCAGCCCTGTCAATGTGGGGACGAATTAGAGTAAGCAAAGCATCATGGGTGAAAGATGTCAGGCACTACAATAGTGAATGGCCATCCTAAGCACCCAATTCATTAGGCAATTAATTGGATGTGGAACATTAAGGACAAAGGGAAGTCAAAGATGGCCAAGGTTTAACATCTTGGTCACTGGGGGTATATTAGTACAATTAACCCATATGGGAAGGTTAGGAAGAGAGGCAAGTTCAATGGAAGAAGATGATGAATGCAGTTTGGAGCACAATGAATTAAGAGGCTATTGGGACATGCTAATGGAGATATACAGGAGGCATTATGATGAACTTAGATGAGCTTAGAGGACAGCCTGAGGCTAGATGGACATCTTTGAGAGTTACATCAATAGAAGTGATAGACAAAAAGGTGAGATCACCCAGATAAAAAGAGTGAAGTAAAAGAAGAGGACACTCATATTTAGGGGGTAAGGAGAAAATGATGAATCTGGGAAGACAGTGAAGGAAATGTTAAGTAGAAGAGAAACTAGGAGGAGACAGCTTGGGTTCATGTCAATTCCTTTGAAAACAAATCTTAAAATCAACTTATTAGGACTAACAGGGAAATGCTCACCAACACATAAAAACAACTACCAGGCTATTTCTTTTTAACTGTCCCATGAAACGTCTTTACTTTGTTGCTTATTTGCTATTCAACATTTTGTGATTAGTGTGCTAATGACATCTGAGACCCAAAGTATCAGAACCAGATGACATTTAAAGAACTTCAGAGCCTTAAAGCAGTTTTCCCAGGTACCTCATGACAGAATGGTCCCCCCAGAGGATTCACTGTTTACAGGTTGAATGGAAACACAGAGGGCTATATTCCATACTTGTCTCAAAGCATGGTGTACACCGACATCAATGGGAGTTCCATGCATGGAACAATATGGCAGTCCCCTAAGAGCTACAGAGTGCTTAACTATTTTTAAAGTATACCTTAGACACATTTAAATTTTAAATTTCTCTCACCAAATTTTTGTATACAAGCAAAATAAAGATTATGCTTAAATGATGAGAAACTCAGCAAATTTTAGACCATAATAACTGTTCTATCTATGGATAGAGCACTTTCACATGGAACTCATTATAAGAATATAATATAGTGAATGGTATAGTGTAAAGAACACTAGATTTAACAGCAAAATTCCATGGTTCACATCTTTTTCTAAACAATAGCTGAGCAATGCTGGGCAAATCATTCAACCTTTCTAGACGACTGTCAGTCCAAATCCAATTTAACTGGGAAATATTTTGAAATGAATAAAAACGAGCAGAATACAGATAATGTTACTATATGGTTTTGTAAGTCAATATGTGGCCTCCTAGGATTTCTAAGTAGAGTTTAGTGATCACTCTTTCTATCTGAGTTTGTCATCCCTGCTTTAGATAAATACTAGGTCCCTCCCTGCTCTAATATACAAAATGAGAGATAATCTATGTATGTGAATGGACATCAGAGAACACATAGTATGAGCAAATGACACCAGGATCCCAAAGAAAAGAAAAATCCAAATGACAAATATAATTTATGAACAGAATACATACTTTGGTTTCTCAACTTCCTTTTTATTGTAAATGATGCATCCTGTAGATGTCTCCTTTTCAGAGTCAGTAGCTGAATAAGATTCACTGTCACTAGACTGCTCATATTTTTTCTTGGTTTTCTTGTGATGTTGGTGTTTTTTCTTTTTCTTTTTTTCTTTCTTCTTTTTTCTACTTGCTTGTTTAAGCCTTTTGTGTGTATCACTGCCTTCTGAAAGTTCCGGTTTTAAAGGGCTCCTATTCAGAAAAATAAAGCTTATAATTCTCAAAAACTATTCAAGAAATATTAAGAAAAACTAAACAATCACACACTGAAAGGAGAAAGAGAAGACAGCACAGAAAATAGTGCTTCCACAAATGAAACAGAGAACTTCAAATAAGGTATTTTTATAGAGCTTTCCTAAGATTCACAGCCAAGTTTATAAGGTCTTACAATTAGAGAAAAAAATAAAGCAAGAGGTTTTTTTTTAATAAAAGATAGGTTCAATTTTATGTAGTCTATGCTTAATATTTTTAGGTATACATATTAATATTTGCCTTTAAACAAAAAGCATCTCATGTATACTTATTGTGTATCTAATTTATACTTTAATATATTTAACATCTACTGGTCATCCTGCCATCTGGGGGAGAGGATGGGGGGAAAGAGGGGAAAAATTGGAACAAGAAGTTTGGCAATTGTCAATGCTGTAAAGTTACCCATACATATAATCTGTAAATAAAAGGCTGTTAAAATTAAAAAAAAATCCAATAATCTTTATACCATTAAAAAAATAAATAAATAAACAAAAAACATCTAGAGATTAATTTATCAAATAAAAACCAGGGTATTCTACAAAAGCAATATTCTAAGAAGTACATATTCAGTCCTACCTCTTCCCACTAATATGACTTTAAAGGTAAAAAAGTGAACCAAAGTTTTGTCCATGATTTCCAAGTTTAAAGCAGAGCACTATAAACAATTCTTTCTCAAGTTCAGTAGCATCCTTTCCTTAATTAAAAAAAGCTTGTTAGTACTGTGTACCCTCAAGGTCAGGGCTTAACAAAGTATACTACTCAAGGAAATGTGTTTGTGAGGGATTAACAAACCCATGTGAGCAGGACAACTCCACAGAGTCGTTTCCATAATTTTCAGCAATAGGCTTTTAAAACTGGACACAAATTATATGTTGGTTTAAAAAAAAAAAAACTTTTCCTAGAATTTCATATGACCCAGGAATAGAATGTAAAAGGCACAACAATCAAGTTTTATGAAAGCATATCAAAATATAATAAGGAGTTATCTTAACTATATGATTTGAGAGATTATTAAGGAGGTCAGTAGAGTTGCTTTATAGTCAAAAGGACAACGTCTATATTGTCTATAACAATGCAAATAAATTAAATACAACCAGGCAATAAAACTCTGTTCAACTACAGATTTAATAGTGTCATACTGTCTGTTAAGGAATATCTCCCTCCTTTGTGTTAATTAATTGATATTTTTTGGGGGGAATGAACCTTGTAAGAAAGAGTAGATCTTTTTAGATTTGTTTGGAAATGTCTATTGTTTCAAAACAAATGTTATCAGTGAATGTTAAAACAATTAAAGCTGCTTAAGAATCATGATACTGACATTTCCCTCCAGGCCTAATTACAGAGATACCACTTGTAATTTCTTTGCAATATGGAAAAAGGAGAAGGGAGAAGGAAAGAAAAAAGAAAATGTCAGAGTGAGACAAGGGAAAATATAGTTTGGAAAAGATCAGCATGATGTTTTTTAAAGGTTTTTCAAAAAGTTTCATTTAAGCTAAGATACAGAAGTCCCGTCATATACTAGTCACAATGGCAAACAATACAGCATATAAAAGAAAATCTATTGAAAAAAATGTCAAAGAAGATGCTACCTTGTGAGAAGTTCCTTTTCAGAAGCAAGAGCTGTAATCTCTACAGTATTTTGTTGCAGAGTTGGTATGTTTCCAGTACAAAAGCTTGGGTTGCTCAACCAGTCTAAATCTATTTATGCAGAAGGGAAAAAAAGATCAATAACATTAGCTCAATACATGCTAAAAAGCAAGAAATTCATCTAATCAGCCAATGACCTAATTCACTGCCAATGTCAGCAAACGATTCTAAATAGTCAAGCACAGCAAAAAGAGTTACAAATTTTTTTTATTTGGCAGAGGACACGGTTTTAGCACACTAAATATTTAAGACTATAAAATCTTGTTTTATTCCATTACATTTTAAGTCAACATCAATTTAACAAATATTTATTATGTGAAGCATATATATGTACATCTATACATATATGTATAGAGAGAAAGAGAGACAGAGACAGAGAGAAAGAGGGACAGAGACCGAGAGTGAGCACTATTCCAGGTATTAAGATCAGACAAAAAGCAAATGATGTCTGTTTTTAAGAAGCTTACAGGCTACTGGGAATACAAGATAATTTAAGGAGGGAGAAAGCATTAACAATTGTGGAGTTAAGAGAAGGATTCACATAGGAAATGGCACCTAAATCCAGTCTGAAGAAAGAGGACTGAAAAACAGAAATGAGAATAAATGCCTTGGAACAAGGTATGTGCTTAATACATGTTTTTTTCACTCATTCATTCAATGAAGGACCAGAAGAATGAGCTGTGGAATCTGGATACCAAGTGAGAATAGCTGGGAGTGCAGCTTGACCGGAACTCAAGTACATGAAGAGAATGATATAAAGGCTGAAGCCAAGTTGTGGAAGAGTTCAAAAGCCCATCTAGGGAGTTTATATGTCACCCTAAAAGTAGTAGGAAGCCACTGCAGATTTCTGAGCAGACGGATGACAGGGTAAGATTCTCTAACCTCCTCTGGGAAGAGTGGTATGATGTTCAATGTTGTCACTGATGAGCATTCTCAAACCTGATCATAGCCTTCAGATCTGGGTGCTTCTGTGCCCCAGCAGATCATCTTCCAAATCCCCTTCCCCACCGTCTCATCACCTCATCACTTATTTCCATTTCCCTCAACCATCCCACCCCAAAGTCCCATCCAAATGCTACTCTTCCCTTCCACTGTGCCCTTTGGAATGCCCATTCCACAGGCAACATACTACCTCACCCTAAATCTTTTCCTCTCCCACTCTTTCCAACTACTAGCTATTATTAAAATCTGTTTCTCTACAAATGACAAAGCCTCCCTAGGTACCCTTTCCAGTGCTGACTGCAGCTTCACTCACTGCCGCCATCTCACTGGTAAAGGGGTGTGTGTGTGTGTGGGTGTGTGTGTGTGTGTGTGTGTGTGTGTGTGTGTATGTGTGTGTGTGTGTTTTGGGGGGAGGGAGGAGAGACACATGGGAGGTGGTGGGGAGGGCCCTGGAGTACTCCTTGCTTCCCACAGCTACTTCCAGGTTCGGTTTCCACACACACACACACACACACACACACCACACACCCCTCCGTTGCTCAATGACCCTTCTTCCTTTGAGGTTCTTCCTATTTCTAGCTACCACAAAATCAAAATCCTGGTGCCTGTTGGCACCTGGACCCCCAAGTCCATCCCCCTTCTTCCTCAAAGAGGCTCATAAATTTTCTCAACTCCTGTCCTTACCTAGGAGACTCAGTATACACACTGACTCTGCCTTAAACTCCTTAACCACTTAGTTCCCTCATCTACTCACTTTCCATGGGCTACTCCTTTGGCCACCTCAGACACATACAAAGATAGTCACACCCTGGATCCTGATAGATCAAATCAAAACTGATTATCTTTCCCTCCAAACTCTCCCTGCCTCCTACCTTCCCTCTTCTTGTTGAGGGCAATTCTATGCTCCCAATCCCTCAGGTTCAAAATATAGGAGTTCTACCGGATTCCTCTCTCTCTCTCATCCCTCATCCCGGCCCCTCACATCCAATCTGCTGCCGAGGCCCACTGATTGCACTTCTGCAATCTCTACTGAATGTGTACCCTTCTCTTCTCTGACACCGCCACCACACTAGGACAGCCCCTTATCCCCTCCAAAAGTGGATCGTGTTAGTCTGCTGGTGAATCAGCTTCTTCCAGTCTCTCAAATCCATTCTAATTTCAGCACTAATATGATATTCCTAAAGCACCCTCTACTCTAATCATGTCACCTCTCTACTCAATAAACTCCAGTGGCTCTCTATCACTTCCAGAATCAACCATAAAATCCTACTAAGCCCTTCAAGACCTAGCCCCCTCCTACATTTGCAGTCTTCTTGCTATCTTACGCCTCAACATGTGTTGCTCAATCCAGTGATACAGGCTTTTTGGACGTTCCATGAACAAGATACTCCATCTTTCAGCTTCAGGCACTTTCTCTGGCTGTCCCAGCATCATTCTGCCTCCTCAATTCTGCCTACTGACTTTCCTTTATGTCTCATCTCATCTTTTACAGAAAGTCTATCTGACCCCTTAATTGCACTACCTTCCCTCCTATTTATTCTGTATACTGTTTTGTATATATTTATTTGATTGTTGTCTCCCCTATTAGATCATGAACTCCTTGAAGGCAGAGAATGTTTTTGGCCTCTATTTGATTCCCCAACATTTAGTGCAATACCTAGCACACAGTTGGTGTTTAACAAATGTTTATTGACGGATTGACTGATTCTAGTGACAGGAACTCACAATTTTATGAGAGCCACCAGGAAATAGCCTGACACATACCATAAACTTTGGGAGAACATATTTCAAAGCATCCAGATGAAGGGTAGGCAAGAGCTAATTGTCTACAATCCTATACAGAAATAGGTTCAAGGAGGATGTAAAGCTCTCAAAATTAATTCTGAATTCTGAAAACACAAATTATTACTGTGAGTAAGTAGCAAGAGTGCTATCTAGACTAGATTCTAGAAGACCAATGGGGGTCCCCAGAGAACTCATTAGCCAATTGAGACTCTTAGAAAGCAAGCAATGAAAAACAAAGAAGGGAAAGGTAACAAAGAATTCATATGTGAGTGGTATATTAGTGTGGAAATCCAGAATGAACCATTGGCAAATAATGCTAAAGTCAACTAAAATGTGTGTGTGTTTTTTTTTAACTCTCTTTGGGGAAAGAAGAAAATAAAATAAAGGACAAGATACCTAAGATAAGTAGTAAAAGAATAGCAGCTAAGCGTGAGAAGACAGGACTACTTAATTTTTATTTTGCTTGTTTTGTCTGCCAAGGTGACTAATCTTTTGATTGAGATGGCACAAAAATGGTTAACTCAGAGTTTAGATCAAGGTAAATAAAGAGCTGATAAGACAACTAGCTGCCCTGAATAAGTCAACAGAACTAGCCTGTATTCTAGGGCAATGAAAGAATTGTCATTTGTGGCTTGGAGAGCTGGAATTATGATAGGGGAAGTTTCATAAAACTGGTGGTGATTACCTTTCCCTTCATATTAAAAGGTACAATCTGTAAACCAAACACAAACAAGCTAGACTTCTTGAAGGCAGCTAAAGAACACAATAGATAGTGTGCTGATTTTGGAATCAGTAAGACATGAATTTATAATGAGGATGACATGTACTAGCTGTAATCCTTAGGGATTCATGTGACTTCTCACAGCTTCAGTTTTCTCATCTATAGAATATGAGTAATAATAGCATCTATCAAAAAAGACTGTTGTATAAATTGAGTAAAATAACAGGCAAAATGCTTTGCAAACTTTAAACTATTATATAAATGCTAGCTATTAATATTGTTATTCTATTCTTGGCAAAATCCTAGAATATATTATTAAAGAAACAGTTTATGAGCATTTAGAAAGGAAAATGGTAATCACTAAGAGTTAGAATAGAGCAGCTACATGGGACAGAAGAGTGCTAGACCTGGGATCAGAAGATCTGAGTTCAAATCCACATTCAGAAACTTATTTTTTTTGTAACTCTGGGCAAGTCACTTAAATATGTTTGCTTCAGTTTCCTCATTTATAAAATGAGCTGGAAAAAGAAATGGCCAATCACTCCAGTATCTCTGCCAAGAAAATCCCTAACAGGGTCATAGAGTTGGACATTAATAATAACAGACTGAACAATGATAACAGAGTTAGAATAGGTTCATTTGTAGCAAGTCTCACCAAACTAACCATATTTCTTCTGTTGACAAGATAACTACATTGGCAGATCCGGGAGAATAAAATTAATTTAGTATATCTGCATTCAAGTAAAACATCTAACAAAGTCTTTGATGCTCCACTCTAGACAGAGAAAGTAGGCTATGCATATAATTGGTAGTTTCAGAAATGCTTGAATGACTAGTTCTGAAGAACAGTCATGAATGGTTAAGTGTCAGATTGGAAGAAGTCCCTAGTAGTCAGTGTGTCCTAAGGTTCTAGATCTTGACTGTATTCTATTTTTTATATCAATAGTTTGGATGAAAGGCTAGACAGTATGTTTGTCAATTTTGAGATGACATGAAGCTAGGATGTACAGTCAACTCACTGGCTGACAGAATGAAAAATAGTCTCAACAGACTACAATGATAGACTAAATCCATTAAGATAAAATTGAATAAGACTATCATAGGTCCAGGGATACATGCAAAATTCTACATATGGACTAAAAAAATCAACTTTACAAGTACATGATGAGGGAGATATGCCTAGAGAGGCAATTCCTGTGGAAAAGAACAAGTGATTTAATGAACTACAAGTTCAAAATGAGTCAATAATGTGTCACTGTAATTAAAAAAAAATCTAATGCTATTCAAAATTGCATTAAGAGAAGCATGGTGCCCAGAATAAAAGAAGTGATAGTTTTATTGTACTTTGTCTGAGTCCATACTTAGAACACTGTAATCAGCCTTCTAGGCATCAAATTTTAAGATCATGGAAAAGCAAAAGTGTATCGGGAGGACAGCAGTGAAGGCAGAAAGGACATTAAATACCATGCCATATGCAGAAGAATGGTAGCAATGTTTAGTCTTAAGAAAGGATGCAGAAGGGATATGAAAGTTATCAAATTTTTTTATTGGACCCAAAAATCAATAAAAAGTTTGCTTTCAATTTGTGCTTAGCTCTATGCTGTTTAACACTGCCAATGACTTGGGATGTAGGTATAGATGGCATGCTTATTAAATATGAAGATGGCACAGAGGGAAAACTAACACTAAATTACAGGATCCAAAAAGTTCTTGACAAGTTAAATTGCTAGACTGAAACCAAGTTGATGGATTAGCAATAAATGCAAAGTTTTATACTTAGGCTCAAAAAAAATCAACTTAATAAGGATAAGATAGAGGAGAGGTTAACCATCTGAAAAAAATACAATTCAGAGATTTCCATGTACCAAAAGCTCAATACAAGTCAATAGTCTCAAATGATAAAGAAACTATCTCATGGAAGCCAAGACTAAATGGAGGCATAATGCCCAAAGCCAAAGACATGACAGTCTTGTTATATTCTGCCTTGGTAAGAATGCATCAGGAGTATTATGTTCAATCATCACTCTATGTTCGAAAGGATAATAAGCTGGAGCACATCAGAAGGTAACAAGAATGGTAAAGGATCCTGAGATTATGACATATGAGAGCTGATTGAAGGAGACTATAGCCAGATGACAATCAGAAATATATGTAATTGGAATGGCCTATTTCAGGATGTAGTGATGAAGATTTAGGAGTCTTCAAGCAAGGACTAGGTGACCACTTGATAAATATGTTTAATTAAAATTCAAAAAGCGTTTATCAAAATAAGCCTTATATACCAGGTTCTGAGCTAGGATCTGAAATACAAAGACAAAAGTCGGGCAATCTTTGACCTTCAGTAGCTTATGTTATTATCATAGAATTCATATTCATGTAGAGGCTGGACTAGATGATTTCTGAAGTTATATCCAATTCCTAGATTCTACAATGGAAGTATTATTCCCTTGGTTTTGAACACTATAATTTCATGCTATCCTTACAAAGATGATTGTTTTTAATCAAAGTATAGGTTTTACAATGAGCTCTAATAAATTTCATCTTAATGAATTTGATCCACCATTTAAACATGTTAAGAAGAACCCTATTTGAATTTCTGTCATTTAACATAATAGTTATCACTTTCATTTTGTGTCCACAAATTTAGTAGAAGTCTCTGATGTCTTCACTGAAGTCATTGACAAAAATAACGAAAAGGTTGGAGATGACAACAGGGCCCTGGGGCCACTCTAGACACCCCACTCAAAATCAAAACTCTTTGAGTTGAAAGAAGAGCAGATTTTATGGAATGAGAGAGACAGAGAGAGACAGAGAGAGAAGAGATAGAGAAACACAGAGACAGAAATAGAGAGAAGAGACAGAGAGAGAAGAGGGAGCAGAGAGACAGAGACAGAAAAAGATACACAGAGAGAAGAGACAGACAGACAGAAATACAAATGGGGAGAGGAGGACAGATATAGTCCAGGCTAAAGTAAAGATGTTAACAAAATAAAGAGGTGGAAATTCCCATAGTATGTGGGGGAAAAAATGAGTAAATCACTTTGGTTGGAAGAGCCCTAATGTTACAGAGGAGGGAGACACTATTGGTTAGGGAAGTTGAAGATGACAATGTGAAAAAGGTAATATCTGAGCTGAACTTTGAAGAATGGATAAGATTTTCATAAATGGAAATGAGCATTTCTGGCCAATGAGGTGGCTAGGAAAGAGGGAAGAAATGACATGGTCAAAGGTTTAGAAATATATTGGAGTCCAGTCAAACACTAAACTTAAAATTCTAAAAATAAAAGGAGAGATTAATAAAATAGCAAAAAAATCTATTGAATTAATAAATAAAACTGAGTTGGTTTTATGAAAAAAATCAACAAAATAGATAAACCCTTAGTAAATCTGATTTAAAAAAGGAAAGAGGAAAATCAAATTGTTAGTCTTAAAAATGAAAAGGGAGACCTCGCCACTAATGAAGAAGAAAATAGATCAATAATTAGGAGTTACTTTGCCCAACTTTATACCAATAAATTCGATAACTTAAATGAAATGGAAGAATACCTTCAAAAATATAGCTTGCCCAGATTAACAGAGGAAGAAGTAAATTGGTTAAACAGTCCAGTTTTAGAAAAAGAAATAGAACAAGCTATTAATCAACTCCCTAAGAAAAAAATCCCCAAGACCAGATGGATTTACATGTGAATTCTACCAAACATTTAAAGAACAATTAACTCCAATGCTATATAAACTATTTGAAAAAATAGGAATTGAAGGAGTCCTACTAAATTCCTTTTATGACATAGAGATGGTACTGATACCTAAACCAGATAAGTTGAAAACAGAGAAAGAAAATTATAGACTAATATCCCTAATGAATTTTGATGCAAAAATCTTAAATAAAATATTAGCAAAAAGATTACAGAAAATCATCCCCAGGATAATACATCATGACCAAGTAGGATTTATACCAGAAATGCAAGGCTGGTTCAATATTAGGAAAACTATTAGCATAATTGACTATATCAATTACCAAATTAACAAAAAACATATGATCATCTCAATAGATGCAGAAAAAAGATTTCATAAAATCCAACAACCACTCCTCATAAAAACATTTGAGAGTATAGGAATAAATGGACTTTTCCTTAAAATAGCCAGGAGCATCTATTTAAAACCATCAGTAAGCATCATATGTAATGGGGATAAACTGGAACCATTCCCAATAAGATCAGGAGTGAAACAGTGTTGTCCTCTATCACCATTACTATTCAATATTTTATTAGAAACACTAGCTTTGGCAATAAGAGTTGAGAAAGAGATTAAAGGAATTAGAGTAGGTAATGAGGAAACCAAATTATCACTCTTTGCAGATGATATGATGATATACTTAGAGAACCCCAGAGGATCAACTAAAAAGCTATTAGAAATAATCCAGAACTTTAGCAAAGTTTCAGTATACAAAATAAATCCACATAAATCCTCAGCATTTTTATACATTACCAACAAAATCCAACAGCAAGAGATACAAAGAGAAATTTCATTCAAAATAACTGTCGATAGCATAAAATATTGGGAATCTATCTGCCAAAGGAAAGTCAGGAACTATATGAACAAAACTACAAAACACTTTCCACACAAATAAAGTCAGATTTAAACAATTGGAAAAATATTAAGTGCTCTTAGATAAGCCAAGTAAATGTAATAAAAATGACACTACTACCTAAACTAATCTATTTAGTGCTATACCAATCCCAAGAAACTATTTTAATAACCTAGAAAAAATAACAACAAAATTCATATGGAAGAACAAAAAGTCAAGAATTTCAAGGGAACTAATGAAAAAAAAATCAAATGAAGGAGGCCTAGCTGTACCTGAACTAAAACTATATTTTATAAAGCAGCAGTCACCAAAACCATTTGGTATTGACTAAGAAATTGATTAGTTGATCAGTGGAATAGGTTAGGCTCATAGGACAAAACAATCAATAACTATAGCAATCAAGTGTTTGATAAACCCAAAGATCCCAACTTTTGAGATAAGAATTCACTACTTGACAAAAACTGCTGGGAAAACTGGAAAGTATGGCAGAAACTAGGCATGGACTCACACTTAACACCATACACCAAGATAAGATGAAAATGGGTTCATGATTTAGGCATAAAGAATGAGATTATAAATAAATTAGAGGAACCTAGGATAGTTTACCTCTCAGACATGTGGAGGAGGAAGGAATTTATGACCAAAGAAGAACTAGAGATCATTATTGATCACAAAATAGAAAAATTTGATTATATCAAATTAAAAGGCTTTTGTACAAACAAAACTAATACAAGCGAGATTAGAAGGGAAGCAATAAACAGGAAAAAACATTTTTACTGTTAAAGGCTCTGATAAAGACCTCATTTCCAAAATATATAGAGAATTGACTTTAATTTACAAGAAATCAAGCCATTCTCCAACTGATAAATGGTCAAAGGATATGAATAGACAATTTTCAGATGATGAAATTGAAACTATTTCTACTCATATGAAAGGGTGTTCCAAATCACTATTGATCAGAGAAATGCAAATTAAGACAACTCTGAGATACCACTACATACCTCTCAGATTGGCTAAGATAACAGGAAAAGATAGTGACGAATGTTGGAGGGGATGTGGGAAAACTGGGACACAGATGCATTGTTGGTAGAGTTGTGAACAGATTCAGCCATTCTGGAGAGCAATCTGGAATTATGCTCAAAAAGTTATCAAACTGTGCATACCCTTTGATCCAGCAGTGCTACTAATTGGGCTTATATTTCAAAGAGATATTAAAGAAGGGAAAGGAACCTTTATGTGCAAAAATGTTTGTGGCAGCCTTCTTTGTAGTGGCTAGAAACTGTAAATTGAATGTATGCCCATCAACTGGAGAATGGCTGAATAAATTGTGGTATTTTAATGTTATGGAATATTATTGTTCTGTAAGAAATTACCAGAGCCAGGAGATCATTATACACTTCAACAATACTCTATGAGGATACATTCTGGATGTATATCTTACATGGAAATGGATATCTTCGACAAAGAGAAGATCCAAATCAGTTCCAATTGATCAATGATGGACAGAATCAGCTACAGCCAGAGAAGAAACACTGGGAAATGAATGTGGACTACTTGCATTTTTGTTTTTCTTCCCAGATCATTTTTATCTTCTGAATCCAATTTTTCTTGTACAACAAGAGAACTGTATGGATCTGCACACATATATTGTATCTAAAATATACTTTAACATATTTAACATGTATGAAACTGCCTGTCATTTAGGGGAGGGGATGGAAGGAGGGAAGGGAAAAGTTGGAACAGAAGTGAGTGCAAGGGACAATGTTGCAAAAATTACTCATGCATATGTTCTATCAATAAAAAGCTATAATAATAATAATAAAAAAAGAAATATGTTGGAGTGAGTGAATAACTAGTATCATTCAAGTGAATGACTCATATTGTGAAGTAGTAGGGGGTTAAGGATGGAAATGTATATTGAGCTAGATTATAAAGGGTCTTGAAGGTCAAATGAAAGTCTTTCTCCTACTGGTAATCAGAAACCACTTAGTGTATAAAATGGTAACTGCAGTGTTTTAGAAAGATTAATTTGGTTACAAAATACATATAGACCTGCAAAAGAATGCCTGAATTGTAATTATAAGTTCTACATTTTTCTTTTCTCATTAACTCAAAATAAAATGAAACAAGTGCTAAGGTAGTTATAGAAATAGTTTGATGGGGTGAAAATGTTTAAATCCTATCTTGCTTTTAGGACAAATACACCATTAATCATGCTCTGCAAGTACATGAAGCCTAACCAAATTTTGGCAGGAGGGTAGCAATCATTTTAATAAACTCTGTCTCTTCAGTTCCCAGAACTTCACATATCATCATGAAATTCCACTGTTATTTTCTTCTCTTTTTTTTTTTTAATCATTCAATGCAATGCAAAACATATAATTTTTCTTTAATTTAACCTGTACCCTGTAAAGCTACTTTTCTTAGTATGGGCACATGGGCACAACACAATTGTCTAAGAATTTTCAAATTAGTACTCCCTTTAACAATACTGTACATGGGCCTTTGGCACAAAGAAGAAAGAGATCCAAATGAACAAAGTTCACAATGCTATGTTGTATATTGGTCCAATATTCACTATTGGTTCACATTAGAAAAAATTTATTACACCCTTCCTTATCCCCCTACCCCACTTAAGGGCTTTGTAATTTAATGGGCACATTTAAAATCCGTGGGGCACAAATACTATATAGAAATTCTTGCAGTTTTTCTGAGTCATTCCCAGGCCCAAGGCTTCTCTCCCTTTTTTTTTTTTTAACTGAAGTAGTTCCTGGTCCTTAAGACTTAAAAGCCTGGGAAGATGAATTTGAAAATTTCCAGTTGCTCAGTACCTATTTATTTTCCATCAGAGGTTACAGCCATTTCCACAACAACTTCTAAGTCATTCACTAAAGCAAATAAGGAGAAAGGAGAAAGAGACAACAAAACCTATACATAGACAGGAAAGCCTCCTTTTATGTAAATGTTCCTAATAATGGAGATGAAGAGGATAAAATTAAGAGAAAGACAGAAGTTAAAACAAGATAAAGTCTAATTCTTTTTTCCAGAGTTTTTCAGAATAAGCTTTAAGGATGCAATTAAGGTTTTGCCATATGGGACCATGTGTGAAGAAGTTAGATTAGGGTAATTGGAACTAGAACTTCCTAACCTTGCTCTGTGCCCTTCAATAACGAGAAATAACCTCCTGTTGCTTCAGAGTCACTTTAAAAGTGGTTGAATTTTTCATTGTTACACTTCCTTATCTTTCTAGACTAGTGTTAGAAATGGATACTTAAGGCAGTTTGAAACATTTTTTTACTTTACTTTTCTTGATTTTATGTATCTGGATTTTCTTTTGCATGACTAATATGGAAATGTTTCACATGACTTCTTCACATATATAATTAATATTGTATGACTTTTCAAGAAGTAGAGAAAGGGCAGGAAGAAAGGAGAGAATACGGAATTCAAAATTCTTTTAACACGAATGCTTAAAAAAATATGGGAAATGTTTAACAAAAAAAAAATTTTTTTTAAAGGAAAAAAAAGTTAAAAGTTCAGATCTTTAAATATCTAAACTTTTTAGTTCTTTTTAGTGGTTCTTTTTAGAACCTTTAAAGACTATCTCCATTAGAACATAGTTTACTTTTATAATCTAGTAGTAAGGTAAAATGACAGTCCAAATCAAAATGCTATTAGACACAAATCCTAAATTGGCTCCCCAGGTACCACAGTTGTACTCTCAAAAATGCCTTGTGATCTTCAAATTCAAGGCATTATACAAGTTATATATACAAGTTACACTCATTCAATAGTCATTTGTTGTTTACTATGTATTATACAAAGACAAAAAAAATTCCTACTCACAAGAAATTTACATTCTACTGAGAGGAAGGCATATAACATTGTACACAATTAAATATAAGATATATACAAAAATATATAAAGTAATATCTGGAGAGGCGGGGCATTAGCAAATTGGAAGAGGGGATGTAATAAGAGTTCAGTAGGAGGTAGCATTTAAGTTGAGCTATGAATGTTGTAATGAATTGTAAAAGATGGAGGTGAGGTATACAAAGTGTGTACAAAGGCATGGAAGAGAAAAAGAAGTAAAGAATATGGCCAATGCAAGGCAAGTAGGCCAATCTGGCCTGGAGACAGAATTCATAATAGAAAGAAACCTGAAAAGGTCAGCTGAAACTAGATTGTAAAAAGTTTAAAATGACCCATGGAGGAGTTTGCATTTTATTCTAGAGGTCAGAGAAAGCCATTTTAGTTTCTGAATGGGTATTCATCATGGTCAGGCCTGTATTTTATGAATATCAATTTGGCAACTGTATGACAGATAGATTGGAGAAGAAAGATGCTGGAGGCAGGGAGAGTAATTAAGAACCCATTGCAATAGGGCATCTGGGGACTGGTGAGAACCTAAACTAAGGTGGTGATTATGAATGGAAGGATGAAGAAAAGAATTATAGAATTAGACTCAAAAAGATCTGATAACTGACTAGACATGAAGTTTAAAGGACTGGGAAGAGATGAAAATGATTCATGTTTACAACCTGGGTTGTTGGAAAGATGATAGTTCCCTGAACAAAGAAAAGGGAAATTATAAAGAAGGTTTAGGAGAAAAAATAATGAGATCTGTTTTGAACATAGTGAGTTTGAGAACCCTGCAGTACATTCAATTAGATGCATCAATTAAATGATGCAAGACTGGAGGTCAGTAGAGAGATCAGAGCCAACTGCATACAGATAATAGCAGAACCAATGGGAATCCAAACTGAATTTGTTTTTTCTTTCTACTTTACTGATAATTTAATTTTTCAGGATCACTATAATTCTAATTGAAATATGGAAGAGGTTATTTGAAATTAAGAGATGTCTCACTGAAATCAAATGACAATTCTTTTTTTGTATTTATGTCCTCACATCATTTTCAAATGTATAACTGAAATAAAATACCCATTTAGATAGAAGTGCAAATAATGAGCAGAATGTTACATTTTATCAAAAGGTCCACTGGGATACCTGATGCCTAATTGAGGACTTAAAAGGAGGAAATCTGATTGGCTGGCAAATGAAAGGACAGGTTAAAACCTGCTAAACAATTAACACTCTTTCTTATTATTTTACCACACATTTTCAGTGAAAAGAAACGGGCAGAAATATCAGGAGGGAAACCACTTCTGGCCTTTTGTCTAACAAAGAACAAGCAGGTATCTAAAAAAACTAAAGACTAAGACGTGCCTCTGACTTTGTGTTTCTAATGTAATTTTACAGGAAATAAAACAGTGACTCATTACCTGAATACTTTAACTCTGAAATACTTTTGTCAAGTCTTTATTATGTAACTACATTCTCCCACAATGGTGAATGTGCTTTAATTCAATTACAATGTGGACAGATGGAAAAATTACCATGAATAGTTTAAAATTTAAAAGCAAATCTTGAACTAAGCTTTGCTTAAAAAAAAAAAATCTAATAACTTTTGCACTCACACCATTAAAGAATATTAATTTGTATTGTTTTACTTATTTGTTGAGTTGCAGGTAAGCCATATTTGAAGATAAACAACTTTCAGAACTAGTTACATAAATAAATATTAAAGGATAAAGATAGCATTTAATTTACTAAAGAATAAGGAAAACACTCCGAGATGCCCAAGTCTTGACAGAGGATTCTAGGACAAATAACTATGCTTACAAATAACCAAAATAAGTGCAGGGAAAGTCAAAATTTGAAGAAAAGTCAGTAATGATAACAATGATATTATATAGCATCTCATGATTTATAAAAGATTTTTCTTACAATCCTTAGAAAGCATGTTGTATGATTCATAATATTTCATTTGACAGAAGTAAAACCTAAGGTTCAGAAAAGTCAAGGGGCTTGCCTATGGTCATATAGTTGATAGAGACAAAACTAAAACTGATCTTTCAAATCAAAGCCCACATCACAATGCTTATGAATTAAAAAATACAAAAATGGGAAGTCAACATTGTGAAGAGGTAACGAATGACGTGAGCAAATTTTGCTAGGCATCTTATGTCTGAAAAAGGCCAACAAAAATGCAACCACCTTAAAATTTGAGTAGCTCACGTTTATCTAGCATTTTATAATAATAAAATATTTTACATAGTTTGTCTCATGTTCTACCAAAAAAAAAAAAATCCATGAGGCAGAACCTATAGTTAATATTCCATTTCCATCCCCACTTTAAAAGTAGGTTCACTGAGGCTCCCAAAAATTAAGAGACTGGTTCAGGACGCCAGAGGTAGTAATTAAGTAAAGCTGAGTCTTAAGCATTTGGACTCCCAAGCAAGGGAAGACCAAGCACAAAACTAAAGCCTTTATTTTCTGATATCCAATTTTCATAATGAGTTATTACTTAGAATTCTGCTTCTGATACAACTGCTCTTAAAGAGACAATGTGATAAAAGGAAATGAAAATCAGAAGACCTGGGTTCCAAAACCATCTTGGGCAAATCACTTGAAACAGGTTTAGCTTTCTAATCTACAAAATTAGTATAACATTATACTACACTGTGATTTACTTCACAGATTTCTTTTATAGATCAAGTAGAAGAATGCAAATGTGAATTGCAATTAGGACAGAAGGTTATTCAGTGATCCAACAATGGAGAGAATTTGGTACTATATCCAAAGGACTATCAAACTATGCATGCTCCTTGATCCAGCCAAACTACTAGGTTTGTATCTCATGGACATTTAAAAAAAAAAAAAAAACGGGGAAGAGGGAGGGGGGAGAGAGGTAATGAGAAGGAGGGAAGAGAACTTACTTGTACAAAAATATTTATAGCAGCTATAGCAGACAAAGAATTGGAACTGAGGGGATGCCCATCAATTAGGGAATAGCTGAACAAGCTGTGGTATATCAATGTAATGGAATATTACTGGGCTATAAGAAATGACAAGCAAACAGATTTAAGAAAAATCTAGAAAGACCTATATGAACTGATACAAAGTGAGCAAAACAAGGAATACTTCTATACAGTAAGAGCTACATTATTTGATGATAAATTATAAATTAACTTAGCTATTTTAAGCAATACAATGATTCAAGACAATTCCAAAGGAATCATTATGAAAAATGCTATTTACATCTAGAGAAAGAACTGATGCAGTTTGAATACATATCGAAGCATACTATTTTCACTTTTTAAATTTTGTTCATCTTTTTTTCTTTTGGTCTGTTTCTTCTTTCACAGCATAACTAATATGGTAATGTTTTACATAATTGCAGATATATAATATATATCAAATTGCTGTGATGGTGAAGTGAGGTAAGCTGAGAGAAAGAGGGAGAAAATTTGGAACTCAACTTTTTAAAAAAAATGAGGAACAGGTAGGTAGCATAGTGAAAGAGAACCAGCCCTGGTTTCAGGAGGTAGGAGGCCTTGAGTTCAAATCTAGCTACATATACTTACTATTGTGTGATACTGGACAAGTAACTTAACCCTGGTTGCTAAAATTTGTCTTTCCATGTAATTGGGAAAAATAAAATACTATTTAAAAAAAAAAAAAACACCCTATGCTCAGCAAATAGGAAAAAGAAAGTTGTTCAGAACATAGTACAAAGGAACAGAACACAAACTGTCAAGTCAAAGGGTAATAATAAGATAGAAGGCAATACACTAAACTGCAAACAATGAAAACTAGTTTTGGCTTTGCTCTGTGACGTGAGATAAGACATTTTACCCTTAGTTTCGTTATTTGTAAGATAGAAACATTGATTCTCTCACAGTTTAATTCAATAAGTATTTATCAATCACCTTATCTGCAGGTGGGGTGATGCAAAAATTAAATATTTGTACTATCTATCTGAGATTTGTTAGGTTAGAATGAGAAAAAGTGAAGCATTCTGTAGAGAATAAATCTCCAAATACAAATTATTTATCATCACTATTATTATTTTTATTGCTAAAAGGGGGAGAATGGTTTGATGAAGCTGGCCTTAAAGCTGGGAAGCCCTGGGTTTAAGTACCATCCCTGACACATACTGGTTTGCATGACCCTGGTCACATTGTAACCCCCAAGCTTTGAGTCAGTTTTCTAAGGTTTTAAACTAAATAGTTTAGGATAACTGTAGGGGTTTCCTCACAAGTTCCCAAATGTTAAAGAACAGGTAAGGACAAAAAGAAGAAAAAAAATTAAGATATGATCCCTACAGTTACAGAATTTTCAATTTAATGGATAGTGCAGCACAAACACACAAGTATGATTCAATGTGTGACACATGCATAAGAAATATTTAATTTATAAATTTTTATATAAAAGTGTATTAGAGAGTATATTGGCCTTGGTGTTAGCTCTGGGCTCAGATCACAGTTGTATTATTTAGTAGCTTTGTATCTTGGGTAAATCATTTGATCTGAGTTTTAATCTTCTCATCTGTAAAACAAGATAATTCAACCTACTTCAAAGGGCTGCTGTGAGGGAAGTACATAGTTGACCAACAATGTGAGAAATGTCAATTACTACTAATAATAATAAATGAAAATGTAAGCAAAAATCTATTTTTAATCATTATTGAGATCTAAACTCTTACCATCATCATTTATTCTTAATGGAAACATAAACATACTCCCAAGCCATTTAATATTGTCTTCTAATTTTGGTTTTTTATATCCCAACTTACTTAACACTGTGACTTCATCTTACTTTCTCTCTCCTATCCCATCTTTTGTCCAACTTCAAACCTTCATTTGACAAATCTTTTACTCACAAAGGCAAAAACAATACTTAATTCAACTGAACAAAGTAACAGTGATAAGTACAGGGGCACAGAAGTTTAAAAATAAAAAAGGATAATCCTTGGAGGAATCCATATACACAGGAAAAATATAATGAAATACATAAAGAGTTGCAAAAGAGCTATCCTAACAAATTACCCTAGAAAAGTCTAAGCAGGAGGAAACACTTTCATCTGTGTAAAATTTTTAAAAAGTAATGGGAGGGTGGTGGGTCCCACAGAGTCTGCAAGATCAAAATTATTTAAAAATAATATTAAATGGCTATTTATTAAAGTTGTCTTTTCTTCAACTATATATCTGTGTAAGAGATTTTCATTTATTTCAATTAAAAACAATTTATATGCAATAGATTAAATGTAGATGGAGATGAGAATAATGCAATCTATAAGGCTAGATATTAAAGATTTGCAAAAATATATAAAACAATGCCACACTTCTATTTTTTGTTTGTTTGTTTCTGAAAAATACAATTTTTCTTTTGGGCTGCCCTATATAGTTTTCATCTAATAATTATTATTGCTGAAATTTTAAATGAATTAAATATATTTTTAAAAATTTATCAGTATTTATTTCTAATACGGTAAATGATGATCATCTAATTCATATAATGAAAGTTCCTTGGATTCTGGATAATTTTTAAGAATATAAGGGAGCAATTTTTGAGTATAAGGGGAGAAGGGACTCTTGAGACTAAAAAGTTTGAGAACCACTGATTTAGGGGAATTTATTTTGTCTTTAACAAATCAATCAACAAGCACCCATTTAAGCACCCCATTCTGTGTCAGTTACTGTGATTGATGCTGGGAACATTAAAGAAAGGCAGTCAGCTCCGGTCTTCCTGGGGCTCAGTCTAATTTTGATTTTAACATTAAAAGCTAAAAAGGCCCTTTCTTTCGTGCTTGCTCCAGCTTTCATCTGCACCTCACCACCCACTATTTGAGCACATAGTAGGCAAAATCAACTACGTTCTAGTCCACCCTCGGCCGCACGCCGACCTTGCCCAACTCTTCTATCACCCACCCACTCCCTCTCCTCTGTCCTTCTAGGGACACAATCCCTCTGCCCTCCCACCAACCCCACGCACTATCTCGGGAGGAAACTCGGCGTCTCTCCCAGAAGCCTTTGCTCCGCCGCGGGGAATGTCGGGAGAGTCGAGCTAGTTGCGGTATCCCGAGGCCTGGCGCCCCGGGCGGGGCGAATGGTGATGCCCTCCACTCCACCCAAGCCCTTGGCCTGCTCGCGCCCTTACCCTTCCTCGAGCTACCACCAGCGGAGGACTCAGGGGCTGCACTAACACCAGCAAAGGCCGGGAACAGGGCCATGGTTCCCCAGGCCACCGGCCCCACTCCGTAACACGCACTTAAGGAAAAACACGAGCTATCGAGCACTGAGCATGCGTCCGCTGGGGCGCGGGGCATTGTGGGGGATGTGGTCTTTTAGCGCTGTGTGTAAGCGAGACTGTTTGGCAGAGGTGGATCGCCGTGGAACTCTAGAGGTCGTGGACTTCCAGGCCCCACAATCCACCCTCATTTTACAATATCTTCAAACCGACCACCAGAGTGTAATTTATCTAGGATCACCAAGATTAAGTCAATAAGCACTTGTTCGTGTCCGATTTTTTGTGACCCCATTTTGAGATTTTCTTGACAAAGGCACTGGAATGGTTTGGCATTTGCTTCTCCAGCTCATTTCATGTCACAGATGAAGAAACTGAAGCAAAGAGGATGAAATGGGTTGCCCGGGATCACCTGACTACAAGCCCGGCACTTTCCTCTGGGTCTCCTGGCTGCCCCTTCCTGCTAATTGGAGATACCAAAAAAAAAAAAGGCAAAAATAATTCCTGCTCCCATGGAAGTTACAATTTAACAGATTAGACAATTTTCAAACAATTATGTAGAAACAAGACATTGAGGAACATCAAAATATCAAGAGAAAGGAAGGCACTAGTGTGGAATCTGGGACCTGAGAGAAGTGGTGATAAGAAGGCTTGGGAGACAAGGGACAAGGCTGAAGGAGTGTCTTTTGTTTAGAGTTCGGAGGGAGGAGGAAGATAAAAGGGCTTGAAAGGGCCAAGTGGTGAAGGGCTTTAAAAGCCAAACAGGGAATTTTATATTTGTTCCTGAAGGTGATCCTGCATCATTGGAGTTTCTTCAAGGAGGGGATGACATGTTCAGACCTACACTTTTAGGAAAGTGAGTTTGACAATGCAGTAGAAGACAGACTGGAATAGAGAGAACTTAGGCAAGCAACAAACCAAACGGCTATTATTGCAGTGACCAGGGTGTGAGGCGATAAGTGACTGCACCAGTGACATTGTAGAAAAGGAGTAGTATAGGAGAGAAATTATGAATGTATAATGGATAGGATCTAAGTGACATAGCTAGTAACTCAGCTAAGTGAAAGAATATGAATTGGACCCTAGGACTAGTAAGTCCAAATACATTTATCTTTGCAGGATACTATTCTGTGTCTGTCTCTTACACACACGGCTCCCCCAGGATTGTAACCAGTTATTATGTGTATGGACTCAGAATTGAAGAGTTCCTTAGGGAAGAAGCAAAGGACACTGTACAGCAATCCCTTTGTTCCACAGTTGTTCTACTTATAAGGCAAGTATTAGAGAAGGAGATAAGATTTATAAACAGAGGTTCTTAATCTTGTTTGTGTAATATATCCTTTTGGCAGTCTGGTGAAGTCTGTGGGCCTCGAAACATTTTTAAATGTATAAAACAAATTATATAGATTCACAAAGAAAACTAATTGTACTGAAATACAGTTATAGACATGTGTGTATGTGTATTTTTAAACCACTTTCATGATCCCCAAGTTAAGGATTCCTGTAATCTAGAGGGAAGTTGGAGCCAGATTGGAGATTGCTTTGAATATATGCCTAAAGAGTTAATGTGTAGATAAAAGAAAAATATTACAAATTACTGAGTAAGGTATCACATGGGCACAATATTTTAGTAATATCAATCTAGCATTTTTTGTATAAATTGGCTTAGAAGAGAGAGATTAGGCTAGAGAGGAAACATTTGTGAACCCTTTGGGGAGAGTAACCATGTCTTGGGTTTTTATCTTCTTTAGAGCTTTGCACATTATAGGAACTTAATAAATAGTTACTGAATTTGTAGGGATTGGGGAAGAAGGAACCAAGACTCTAAGGTTATAGGCTTGAATGAACAAGAAAATGGTGATTCTATCAGCAAAAATTGAAAAATTGAGAAGGGAAGAAAGTCTGTGAGAAAAGATTATGAATTGAGCTTTACATATGTTGTTTGAAGATATTCATAGGACATCCATACAGACATACCTAGCTAATAAGTTAGATACAGACAGGGAACTGTGGGGAAATGACTACTTGGACTTGAGTCACTTGAGTAAAATAATTGAAGCAATGAGAGATAATGAAATCTCTGTATATTTCAGATAATGAAATCTCTCTATACTTAAGAGAAAAGAGCACCAAGAATTTATAAAATGGGTGTAAGAAGCAGAACCATACTAGACAGAAATTAACAATGCTGAAGAGTAGAAAGAATACTTAGAGTCAAAAGATCTGAATTTTCAAGACACATTTCTGCTTCTTATTAGCTGTATAACTTTAGACAAGGTACTTTTATTTTCTTTTCAGTTTCATCTTCATCTATAAATAGACATAGTAATAATTTTACTGTTATCCTTACATGATAGTTCAATTTAACAAACCTTTATTAGGTACTTACCACTCTATGTGCAAGGTACTGTGCTCAGTGCTGGGGACAGAACACCGAAGAGTCCAGAATATGCCCTCAAGAAGATTACAAAGGGGACATGATATAGCCACAAATAAGTGTGATTCAAAGTAAAATGTGATCATGATAGAAGAAAGGTCTGGTTAATGTTTTCCTGAGAAAGGAAAAATAACTTTAAGTTGGGGAGATCAGGGATGACTCTATAAAAGAGGTACTCCCTGAAAGAGGGCTTGAAGAAACGAAAGGATTTCAGACAGGCAGAGATGAGGAAGACTATTTCAGGTATGAAGGACTGCCTACAGAATTTACAGAGAAGGGAGAATTTAGGACAAAGTAAAGAAACAATTAGTAGTTCAATATGGCTAGAACACAAAGTATGTGAAGGAAAGAAGGGGGGAAGGAGGATAAAAATTTATGTTAGAGACAAATTTTGGAAGATTTTAACATGAGACTCAAGAGTTTATATTCTACCCAGTAGGCAATAGGAAAACACATGGTTTTTGAGCCTATGAGTTACATGGTTAACTTATGCAAATGAGAAATTATTTTGGCAGATATAGGAAGATTGGAAAGAGGAAAAACTGAAATTACGAAGATTAGGAGAAAACAGTTTTCTGGGCAAAAGATAATTAGAATTGTAAAGAAAGCATTTTGTAAATTGTGACATGTTACAAAAATGTGAGTAATTTACTTAAGAGACAACAGATAATAACTAATGAGTCAAGGTCTTGGAAAAAGCCACAACAACAGGAATAGAGTCAAGATCTATGATTGTAGTTCAAGAGACTACCTTTGACTAGGAGGACTGTACAATGTTGTGACACAGAAAAAAGGGATGTGTTAAAAAAAGAAGAAAAATATTTTCAAGTTAAAAGTTGAATTTAGATAGAAGAGTTGTTGGGTTTGTTTTTTAAAGTAGAAGTTTAAGGGGGTTTAAACTAGAAATCCACAATTTTCACAGTAAAGTTGGAGGAAAGATCAAATACCCATGTGATGGAAGGGTGGGCATTATTAGTTTTTTTGGGAATATGGTAATGGTTTGAAACAGCAATGGAAGGAATGTTCTCTTAAGGCAATTAAGTAGGAATATACGGATTCTTGAGCAACAACAGAGGTCCAGTTGAAGTTAAATAGTAAGAATTTTTATTGGGCCCAGTCAGTGTGGTTTATACCTTTCTCACAGCAATAGAATCTACTGACTTTCCTCTCCAAAGAGATCATAAGTTCCCCAAGGCTTCAGTTTCCATAGTTCCTAACTGTATTAGTAAGAAATCATGTTTCATTTTACATCAGAAAAAGACTTTTAAAAAATAAATGAGTAAAGAATTCAAAGTCGTGGCAATATGGCAGGTTGGCTAGGTTCCAGATTGGTTGAATGATGAACGAGACTGTTAAACTTGTCTGAGTCACTGAAAAGCAAAACCTCTTTGTTTAAATGAAGATGAACCCTTTCTAACCCCTATAAAACTGGAGGGTCTGGTCTATCAAGTTGTTCAATTCCGAGGCATTCTCTTGTACCTACTGTAGTTCCTAATAAAGGAAGAAACAAAAACTTACCATCTAAAAACCAGAGGTATCAGCAAGGAAGATAATGATGACTTGACCACTTCATTAATCTCTCTTACATTCTCTAACCTCACTTGCTGTTGTAAACCAAGAGTCAAATTCTTAAATATCTTGAGACATTACATTTCTTTTTTGTTTGTTTGTTTACTTGTTTTTAACTATTTCCACATTAGCCATGTTATGAAAAAAGAATCAGAACAGAAGGGAGAAACATATATTTAAAAAAAAAAAAAAGAGGGGAAAATAGTAAGCTTTGATCTACCTTAAGATTCCATAATACTTTCTCTGAATGTGGTCAGCATTTCTGTCATGTCTTTCAGGATTTTCTTGGATCATTATATTCCTGACAAGATCTAGGTCTACTTATAGTTGGTCATCCACAAATGTTATTGTTATTATGTACAGTGTTCTCCTGTTCTGCTCACTTTGCTCAACATGAATTCATCTAAGACTTTCTAAGTTTTTCTGAAATCCATCTGTGTGCCATTTCTTATAGCACAGTAGTATTCCATTGCATTCATATACCAAAACATCTTCTGTTCACTAACACTACAATAGTGTCCCAATTTTCCTACATCCTCTTCAACACTTATCATTTCCCTTTTTGTTCATCTTAGCCAGCCAGATGGTACTTCAGTTGTTTTAATTAGCATTTCTCTAATCAATAATGATTTAGAATATTTTTTCATATGACTATAGATGGCTTTAATTTCTTCTGCCTTTTCATATCCTTTGACCATTTACCAATTAGGAAACTTCTATTCTTGTAAATTTGACTCAGTTTTTTATATATTTTAGAAATGAGGCCTTTATCAGAAACGTCTATAAAAATTATTTCCCAATTTTCTGCTTTCCTCCTAATCTTGGTTGCATTTTCTTAGAGCAAAACTTTTTAAATTTAATGTTATCAAAATTATCCGTTTTGCATTTCATAACATTTTCTATCTCTTGTTTGTTCATTAATTCTTTCCATCTCCATAGAACTGACAAGTAAACTGTTCCTTGCTCTCTGATTTGCTTATGGTATCACCCTTTATATGTAAATCATGTACCCATTTTGATCTTATACCATTTTTTGATATTCTCAGCAATTTTTGTCAAATAGGGAGATATTGAGGTTTAACAAACAGTGGATTACAATAAGTCATTTATTACTAGACATGATACATTTCAATGTTTCTTACCTCTTATCTTACCTAAATCATATCTGCCCTATTCTGTTCTTCCCTATTTCTAAGGAGAGAAGTTCTCAATTATGCCCTTTAGGAACCTGTTTGAAATAAATGAGGTTTTAAAAAATTATGTGCAGTGATTAGAAAAGATGTTATTTCATTAAGACATGATGAGCAATATCCAATATGTATTTTTAGAAATATAATTAATGGGATTTTATTAGGAAGCACAGTCTTGCAGCCAAATTGAGGGTACTTTTTAAAGAGTCATTGTAATCAATGAAGTGATTTTTAAAATTAGACAAACTTTCTTAAGTAGCCCATTTAATACTAATACATTTTCCCCAAATGCCCAGATATAACCTTAAAATTTTTAATTATCTAAATTAAATTTATTATATTCATATAAATTATTTAAAATATCTCTTGTTATACTTGCTCCAGAAAGTAATGTAGTCTGAATAGAAACTTTTGGAAGTCTATATATCAGAAAATCATCACTCATTACAAATTAAAATAAATTGCTTGTAGCTTTTCCCTTCAAAAAAATAGCCTGATTCTAATTTTGCTTGTTATTCTATTTTGTTTTATTGCTGGTTTATTCTACTTCCTTTCCTATTATTCTTTTCTTAATTTTCTGCAATGTGGTTTCTGACTTAATCCTTTGACTAAAACTGCTCTCTCCAAATTTACTAGTAATTTCTTAATTGTTAAAGCCAATGGCCATTTATTTTTCAGACTGCATCTTTCCTGATTTCTCTGCAGTTTTTGACACTGTCAGTGACAGTCTTCTTGATAATCTCTTTGCACTAGGTTTTAATGACACTGCCCTCTTCTGGTTCTTCTCTGATCTATCTACAGACAAAACCATTGCTATGGACAAAACAGGAGGAATCCCTAATGAGTCTGTAAGAATGATGTTGCTAGGAGACCAAAATCTATAATTGCTATTTTTGTTCTAGACCTGTGATTTTGATTTCCTCAGTGTTAGGAACTCCCCTTCCGGAGTCTCTTTCTGTTAATGTGAATCTGCAACTCATCTGTAAAACAGTCTTAGAAAGCTAGTTGCCTATAGGTACTAAAAATTTAAGTAATGTTCCATTGGACACGCAGCCAATATATGTCAGAGGAAAACCTTTAAACCTGTATCTTCTTGACTCTAAGATCAGCCTTCTGTCTATTACATTATGCTACTTGTATTTATAGCAAAAATCAGATTGACCTATTATATAAACAGTTTTTATCCATGACTTCAAAACATTTCTCAAAGGTAAGTAGTATATGTAATATCCCCACTACTCTAGGAGAGATGATATTTACAGAGTAGAAAGAGCTCTGGATTTAGAGTCAAAGAATTTGGATTCAAATTCTGAGTCTATCACCTCACTTCTTACACTTCTTTGTAAACTTGGACAATCATCTAGTATCTCTGGATGTCAAATTTTTTTATCTGTAAAATAGGAATAATAATAATTGTGCTATTCTTCTCACAGGGTTTTAGGGGGAATTAAATAAGATAATAGTTCTAAAGTACTATATTAATGTGACCTTTTATTAATAAGGTCATATAGCTAACAAGTTACCAAGCTATACAGATTTCCAATGTCCTACTTTATGCGTATAAGCCCTCCTGACTCTGGCAGGGCACAATCTCCACCTAGCATGCTCTCAGTTAAGAATAAAGAATATTCATCAAATGTCTCTCCACTGAAGCAGGTGTAAAGGGTCAAGGCCTGAGAGAAGACCTCACCAGTGCCATCTGTACCATCCTATTTTAACTAATTATTCTTTCTAACTAGGCACAAAGCTTTGGAAAGATTGCAAATACTGTCAATGCTCTCTAAGTTTCAGTGCCTAGGGGTAAAACCTCATTAGCCCTGCCCTAGTTATAATTCTGTCACTAAAAACCACCACCAACAAAATAAACAAATAAGAGAATATTAAGTTGCTTATTATGTGCCAGATGTTGTACTAAACTCTGGGGTTATGAAAAGAGGCAAAAGTAACACTTGCAGTCTGGAAGCTGACATTCTCATGGGACAGAAAACATAAAGAATCAGCTATATACAGGACAGATTCAGAGTAGATAGAAGGTAATCTGATATACAGTCTTTTCTTCCCAGTAATGGGGCTTGCTGGAGGAGGTAGAATGGGATAAGTCTTGAAGGAAGCCAGAGAAACCAAGGTGCAGAAGTGAAGAAAGAGACACGGAGGTCAGCCAGTGCAAAGGTGCAAAGAAGGGAAATGGAGTATAATGTGGGAGACATTTCTAGTAGACCACTATATGTGGACCACAAACTACATGGAAGTCAAGTTTCAATGACAGAGAAGTTTGTAATTGGTCCTAGAAATAGATCACTGAACAAGGGAGTGACATGATGAGACCTACATTTTGTGGGAAAAAGTCACTTTGGTAACTGGGTAGAGGATGGATTGAAGAGAAGAGAAACCAGAAGAGAGGACAATAGATTGAAGTAGTCCAAGTCAAAAGTAACAAGTAGAGCTCAGTGGTACAATGGATAGAGCAGTAGGCCTGGAATCATAAGACCTGAGTTTAAATCTAGCCTCGGACACTTTGTGACTTTGAACAAATTACTTAACCTCTGTCTGCCTTAGTTTCCTCCTCAATAAAATAAAGATAGTGAAAGGACCTACCTCCTAAAGTTGTTGTTAGGATCAAATAAGATCATATCTGTAAAACAGTAAAAATCTTTGGTTCAGCACTTAAATGCTTAATAAATCCCCTATTTTCCTTGCCCAACAAGAGTGTATCCAGTATCAGGGCTCTATAGGATGGAGGAGACTTGTTTGTAGACATCAATAAAAGAGCTATAAGAGAAAGAGAGATTGAAGATTAGACAGGGAGAGGATAGTGGGAAAAATTTTCTGGAGAAGTGGAGAGAGTATGAATTCAAAGGCATTTGGAAAGAGCTAGGAAACACCACAACATATAGATGTAGTAATCCATTCTTATCTAGCATTTTAACTTTTCAAAATATTCTACATCTTATTTCATTGACCCTCATAGCAACCTTATGAGGTAGCTGTAAATATATGATCCTGGATACTATTGATAGTATTTACAAAAGTAAAAATGGAGGATCAAAGAAAGAGGTTCAGTAACTAATTTGTTGTGATATGGTATTAGGGACAAGATTTGAACTGAATTGATTTGATTTGATCAAAAGATTTGATTCCTGATTCCAGATACTGTGCTCTCTACCCACAGCATTAGCAGGCTTTATGAAGTCCAGAGCTAGAATTTATCAAAGATTTGACAACTGAATGAATGAGGGAGGGGACCAATGAAGAAGAAAGTTAGGGTTGATTCCAAGATGACTAGAAAAATAGTAGTACCTTCAATAGAAATGAGGAAGCTTGAGAAGGGTAAAGTTTAAGAAAGTTTGGTATTATGTTCTAGGAAGTTGATATTATGTAAATGTAATTTTGGATGTACATGAGTTGTTCCATCAAAGGACCAGATATTTTATAAACCAAGATAAAAATTAATTGGCAAAAGGATCTTTTAAATTGGCTCTACACATAGAAGTTTTAGCAGTTGCTTAGGTTGATGAATATAGACAGCCAAACCAGATAATTCAGTCCCCAAAGACAAAATTACAGTGAGATAATTTCTCAGCCAAATTTCACAGAAAATTCCAAGTGAGCAACTGACCTCATTATATATCAGTTAAGCTGCTTTCATTTATTTTAGGTTTGTTCTTTTTGCTTTCAACTTTTTACTTTCTAAGAGCAATTATAAGATTAAATCCCACATTTCACAGTTATTAAAAACCAAAACCAAAAGACTATCTACTCACAGAGTCTGGACTAAGTTGCCACACATGAAATCAATTGGAGACTTGGCAATTATTTGATCAAACAGAAATAACTAATTCAGGTAATTCAAAGTGGATTGTTTTCTTTAGCCTGAGTCACCTAAATAATTGCTATGATTCTCTGCCAAAACATTAAAATTCAAGTCAACAAGGTTCTAAAATTCCAAAGACTTCTCTGGAATAACATTAACATCTTTGTTTAAATATATTGGATGAAAGCAGTATAATCCTTAAGTAGCCATGCTACCTCATTATTAATATGTATCTAGCTAAAAGTTGTTAAACTTTTTTTGTGTGTCATAGGCCCTTGTGGCAATCTGCTGAAGCTTATGGACCCCTTTTTAGAATAATTATTTTTTAAATTTCAGTTGAAAGAAATACTAAAAATTCAGTTAGAGTTTAATGAAAATAGAAAATCCTCTAGGAAAACTCTTGCCTTAGATTGAAGTATTCAGAATATAGTTTGGTTCTCTTAAACAGATGCAGTAGTGGTAAACAAGTAGCCCCCAATCTTTGGGATATTGGGGTACTTCCATTGAACTATTTGGACTCCGGCACTTTGGGAAGATTCCCTCATTGATCCACAGAGACAGGAAGAGATATCCATTCATCAGTCTTTAAAGGGACAAATGACTTCTACTCTTGGCTCTCCTTAGAACATGTGGCGTGAAACTCTTCTCTAGTACATTCACATCTATTACATTCACATAACAAAGACATTAAATTTTAAATTGTAAAGCAGAATCTATGTCTTAGAATCATGCACTGATTTTGACTTGAGACCAAAGTTCCATTATTTGGTTTGTTACAGAAAATATAATGGTCTTTCTAGGTTCCCAGATAGAGCTGACTAGAGCTTAATAAAACTTTTGATGTTCTTGCAACAGGTTAACTGTCAATAAAGAAGGAAAGTAAAGACTAGAAAAAAAAATTGAATTATGCCAGTGGAAAGAATATTGATATTAGAGATCCTGTGTTCAAATCCTGACTCTGATTCTTCCTATCTGTGTGCCTTTGGGCCTCAGTTTCCTCCTTTGTAAAATGAGGAAGTTGAATTAGGAGAAGCATCTCTCTAATGGTCCTTTTACTCATCCAAATCCCATTTCTACCTGTTGGTATCCTTTCTTTCCTCCAAGGCAGAGATCAGTTGTCACCTCCTCCATGAAACCTTCCCTGATTTCTCTAACTAAAGTGGTTCCTCTGTTCATGACCCTCTGTTTTACCTCTCTTAGCACTAAATCATGCCCTATCTGTTCTATCATTATTAGTTTCTTCTTCATTCTCTGGATCAGGGTTCCTAACTTGAACTTTTTAAAAAATATATTTTCATAAACATATTTCAATATGACTGATTTCCTATGTAATTTTATGGATTTTATTTTCTGCATATAAAAATGTTATTCTGAAAAGAGGGTCATAGGAGTGAGCCCCTAGTGCACCAAAGGAGTTCATAATACAA
Organism: Antechinus flavipes; assembly: GCF_016432865.1. Classification (NCBI taxonomy): domain Eukaryota; kingdom Metazoa; phylum Chordata; class Mammalia; order Dasyuromorphia; family Dasyuridae; genus Antechinus; species Antechinus flavipes. Next base: position 297,906,659 of record NC_067399.1, on the reverse strand, counting down.
AAAAGTTAAGAACTATTCTAGAGTGTTCTAGATTGAAAATTCTATTATCTTTGTAGGTAATTCTTGCTGTTGAATCTTAAATAATTTCTTAATCATTATTTAAAGCACAGAATTTGAAATATTGAAAGGGCTTTAGAGATTATCTAATCCAAGTGTTACTGGCTTGAGATATGCAACCTGTAGAGGGTACAAGAAGCTTATCAAAGAAATGTGGTAAATAATATGATTCTCTTGAAATATTTGGAAGAAAGAATGTTAGTGAAAAAAATTGTAAGTTGCATAAATTTGTAAACACTTAAATTTTCTTTATGAATAGTTAATCTCTTTATTTAATTTGTGAGCATATACATGATAAATTCTAGAATTATTTCCCTTCATTTTGAATAGGGGGCATGAGAAGGATTTACTGGAAGTCAAAGAGAAGACTGGACTGAAAAAGATTAGGAACTCTTTAAGTAATTCAACACCCTCAATTTTATAAGTAAGGAAATTGAGGCCTAGACATTTGACATTGACTCCCCCAATGTCAAATAGTTAATGGAAGAGCCATAATAGGTTTCCTGAAACAGTCCTTGTTGTATCTCACCCTATCTATCCCCTTATAGTACAAAGCTCTGATGAGTTTTTTGGTCTCCAAAGCAGTACTTTAATAAACTGCCGGTTAAAAATATCATATATTAAGTTGTGTTGACATTTAATGTCTTTTTTGCACTGTTAAAAGCAAATTTTAAAAATATATATTTTTTCCTTTTTTATTCCTTTCTTATAGATAAAGTTATTTTATGATGACTGTTCTGTAAATTGTCTTTGGGTGTTTGGAATTAATTAACTTGGTGATTTATTTATTGTGCTGGGTGTTATTCATTACATTTTCAATTACTCTAAAACTTGATTCATCATTGCATGAGACCCTGGGCAATTAGATGAACTGTAGTGAGGATTTTTTTAATGGGAACATGTACTAAAGACAAAAGACTTAATTTAAATCTCAAATATGCCAGCGCATATTTACATGAGTGGACTTGTGAAAGACTATTCCAAAGCCCAACTTTTAAGATTCATAAGAAAACATATTCTCTGTCCTCTAATGTTTACAGAAAACCATTTTAAAAAAAAAACCAAGCATTTTGCTATTTAATGAAATGATAAAATGTAAGTTGCCTTGTTAATTTAGCTAAATATAAGCAAGGTAATAATGAATCAAGTGACAGGGTTGAAAGAGTTATGGAATAGAAGTTAAACATGGATCCCAGCTAAAGGCTCTGCCCTAACTATTTATATAATATTACCCAACTCACTGAACTTCTTTGGGACTCAGTAAAATAAGAGAAGGAGTTGAATTAGGTTATCTCTAAAGTGTGTTTCTAGAATTGGGAAATCTGTAATGATCTATATTTGAAGCTAAGATTTTTAAAGTACTGTAGCTGTGCTACATATTATAAACTTTGAATGTATTTTAAGTGACAATTATTTAATGATTGGCACCAGGACCTGAAATTCATTAATTCTTTTGATTAAATTAGGTAACACCTATTAGCTAAGATGCCTGATCCTTTCCTGAAAACTTGGGAATTGAAGAATTATATGAAAGATTCACAGGGCATTTGGGTTGAGGGAACAGGAAAGCAGCAGCTGTGGTCCACACATAGCTCTAAAGACTGTCTTCTCTCTTCCTCTGAGGTCACCCACAGGTGGCAGAAAAAAGATGAAGTAGAAACTCTGGGCCTATAGGCTGTAGGTCTATGGATCATACTGTGGTGGGGAGAGAAAAAGAGAGGAAAAAGACAGAGCGAGACAGAGACAGAGGGGAAGGACAGAAAGACAGAGACAGAGGAAAAGGACAGAGACAGAGACAGAGGGGAAAGATAGAGAGAGACAGAGCAAAAGGACAGAGAGACACAGAGAGAGATCAAGACAGAGAGTCAGAGACAAAGGGGAAGGACAGGAAGACAGAGAGAGACAGAGGAAAAGGCCCGAGAGACAGAGATAGAGGAGAAGGACAGAAAGACAGACAGAAACAGAGACACACTCACAGAGATAAACACAAAGAGACAGAGATAGAGACAGAGGGGAAGGACAAAGATTCAGAGAGAGAGAGCACACTTCATGGCAGAGCACAATGCTATGGGTATGTTATTCCAAGCTTTCCCTCTGTGTCTCTTTGTTCCCTGTGTTGTGTGTGTCCTCAGGGAGTATTGTGTTCCAGGCTGTGCTACAAGCTGCCCAAGGTCCTGGGCACAAAAATCACTAAAGGGTTTGAACAGTGATTAATCTGTGTGACAAGATCAGTGACAGCTGTGTCCTTGATAGCCCCTTCTGAGTCCTTTATTCATGTATGTCTGTGTCAAGGGTGGCTAGACCCTGGCAGTCACAAGCCATCCAGACAATAATATGGTGAAAACATACCCCTGAGGGGCTTTCGATTTATACTTGTTCTTTTGTGTTGTCCTTTTGGAGGGATATCTAATGTAGAATTGCCTCCTTTGCGTAAGAAATAGAGCTAGAAGGCCAAAACAGGAACATTTTAAAAGGAAATATTGCTGAGGGCCCCCAACAATCAAGACAAGCACAAAAGCCCAGTTGGAAGCTTGGAACAGTTGGCAGGGCTATAGAAGGACCAAATGGACTCTGTAGGAGTCTGTATTCAGCACCAGCAAGCCCAGCTGGCCACAGTAAACACAAATACCATCCATGCAAATTCCAAGAAGCCGTCATCCTGAGCTTTTGTCTAGCCAGCTCATCAGATTCTGCCTGGTGGTCCCAACCTACACATATTTAAAATGTGTCAACATCGAAGAAGGAGAAAAATTATTGTCCTTGACACATGGGGACATAATTTATAGTAGTGAGATAAATATGGGGGGAAAGAAAATTCTGACTATTCTCCATTTAAAATAATAGGCTTGACTCTAGAATACTGGACTGTTAAATAATGTCCCCAAACCATAGGTAAGATCCTGCTACTTGAGAAATCTGAGATCAGGCCAGGCAAAATATTATAAATAATTTTGTATTTGAAAAGGTGTTGTGGTAGTTATTTAAATCACATTTCTTATCTATCTTGAAATATATTCTCCAATGAGAATATCACAGAGTCCTTCCTTTCATTCATCAAGGTCTAGGAGGTACCAGAATGTCACTTGGTATGTCCATGTAAGGCTATTGGGAGGAAGAGAATAAATTTTCACAGTGTATGGAAGTTTTTATTCTGCCACACTGAGCAGGGACAAGTATGTTGGTATTCCTACCCAAGTATTTCTGAGGGACAGACTCAAATAGTATGGTTAAATGAGTAAGCTCAAATAAGATAAGAAATATGTAAGTTACTTGTTCTGACTTTGCAAATCTTGACACAAAAATGTTACTTGTTGCTGTTATTTAAGATAGTATTTTAAAAATATAAATTTATATAAATAAAAAATATATAATATAAAAACTAGTCATTATTAGTGGTTTTAACTGAAGGATAATAGAAAATGCCTTATTAGGGGATGAGAGCATGGGATGAAGAGTATTGAATGAATAAATGAAAACTATTTATTAAGCACTTAATATGTGCCAGATATTGTACTAATCACTGGGGATACAAGTAGAAAAAATGAGAATAGTGCATGTCCTTGTGAAGTTCATATTTTGAGGGCAACAACAGATAAAAGAAAGTTCAGCTGAAGGCCCCAGTGGAAAGGGGCTGAAGTCCTAGAGGTGTCACAGCAGCTCTGGTGGGAGCTCTTGGATACTGCTACCAAAGGAGCAGGTGGGGTTAGATGAAGAAAAACTCACCTAGAGTATTGGAAGATATGACTCAGCTTTGAAGTGAAGCTCAGGAGTCCCCTTGAATGGCATGGGCAGCTATGCATGGTGGCAAGATATCTACACGGATGGCAGAATTACTCCCAGAAGTACACCCTACCCCATAAAGAGGTTAACCCTGGCCACTATGGCACAGGCAGCAGTCTGTAACATCCTAACTTCAGGAAAAGGTGGAATAGAGAAAGCATTGAAAGTGGTGAGGAAAAGAGGTATCTGGGAGAGGGATACTCTGCAAAAGGAGATGATGGCTGAAAGCTCATCAAGAAAGCAAAGATTTCTCCATCTCATTCCTAGTTGAGCTTATTTCCCAAGGTCCTAGAGGAAGGGCCCTGACTTGGTCTATATTATCAAGTCTACTGGTCAGGAGTACTACAAAAGAAACAAAGACTGATAGTTATGTAGCCTGTAGCTCCTGCAGCCTATGAGCCTAAAGACTCTTGTCTCTAATTGCATTGGTTTGGGAATCTCTTGTCCCCAAATTGTATTCCCTATACTTGATCCCAATACCTATACTAACTCACATTTTATATGCCTCTTTTAAGATTTTCAAAAACATAAACAATCCTATAATTTCAATAGCTCATTCAATAGTTCAATTGTTCAATCAATACCATCCACATTTTAGAGATCAAAAAAAAAAAAAATTGAGATCCTTGAGAGATTTAAGTGACTTGCCCCAAATCACATAGTTAGAAAGGATCTGACATAGGATTTGAACTTGTTTCCTGATTTCAAATCCAATTCAGTACTTTTCCTACTTTCCTCTGCTGTCTTCTCCATCTCTTCCATCTGTCACTGAACCAAATAGAAAGACCTGTTATTCTAGCCAAGTCTTTAGAAACCGGATGCCTTAAAAATTAAACCTTTTAACTCTTCCTTCAATCCCTTATTAGAGAAATAGTGTTACCTATACTTCTTCTTTCCAACCTAGAACTATTCATAATGATTGGAATTTGTTGATAAAGGGAACTACAGACTCCTTGCCATAATTCCAATATGACAGTTTTTGCAACATGTTTTTGGTAGGGGTACCTGTGCACTACAAAAAGTTTGCTCTTAGAACATGTTTAATCTCCCTGAAGAGGAAGCCCTATCTTCCATCAAAGAAATAGCCAACTGAAAGTATTTTCTCCAGATTTTCCTATTAGGAAGACCACACCTATGTCTGATCTGCTCCAAAGATACAGAGCTACATCTTGGAAGCTAATTTATACAAATCCAAATGGGGTAGTATCTGCTCATAGTGTCTCTTGAAGATGAATGGCTTAGGTTTAGGCTACAGCTTCTTGAAGCCCAAGAGATCAGGGTTTGAGAGTAGAAGTAAATAAGCTGATCTTACTGTAGCCCTATACTATAGAGTGAGATTCCTAAAGCTAGGGCAGCTGCTCCCAGGCCTCTTTTGAGAAAGGAGGCAAGATTAAAAACCAGAGTCCAACAATATATTGTTCACAAGAAACACTTAAAATAGAAAGATATCTACAGAGTTAAAATCAGGGGCTGGAGCAGAAGCTATTAGGCTTCAACTAAAGTTTTTTTTTTTTTTTTAAATGACCTTCAACAAAGCAAAAGCAAAAATAGAAGAAATAATTAAATGAGAAATAGAAAAACTGCATTTTACTAAAAGTATCATAAACAATAAATTATTATCAATGCTGAAACATATATATGTATATATATATATATATACATAAATTGGCATATTATTTAAATTCTGAAAGGAAAAGTTAAATGTTACAGGAGGAAATAATAAAATCTTAATAGTGGAGTATCTCAATTTCCTCCTCTTAGACCCAGATAAATGTAAACAAGAAAGATATTAAAGAGATGGAAACACACACACACACACACACACACACACACACACACACACACACACTTTTTTAGAGTTAGATATAATAGACTTCTGGGAAATATCTTGAATGGAAATAGAAAGGACTATGCTGATTTCTCAGCTCTGTACATCATCTTCACAAAAATTGACTACATATTAGGGCATAACAACCTCATAAGCAAAAGCAGAAAAGCATCTTTTATTAGCTATAATGTGATAAAAAATTATTGTCAATAAAGTATCTTTGAAGCAAAGATGGAAAATTTATTGGAAACTAACTTAACTTAATCCTAAAGAATAGGTAGATCAAAAAACAAATCAAAGAAACAATAATTTCACTAAAGATAATGACAACAATGAGATAATATACCAAAATTTGAGGGATGCAGCCAAAGCAGTACTTAGGGAAAATTTTATATATTTTAACTCTGTCATCAATAAAAGAGATAAAGAGTAGATCAATAAATTGAGTAGGCAAATTAAAAAAAAAATCAAACTAGGAAACCAGCAAATTAAAAATCTCCATTTAAACACCACAATAGAAATCCTGAAAATCAAAAGGGAGATTAACAAAATTGAAAACAAAAAAACCCCATTTATTAGTAAATAAAAGTAGGAAGTGGGGGGTTTTTGGAGGAAAAAAAAAACAATAAAATATATAAGCCTTTAACTAATTTGATTTTTTAAGAAGGAAGAAAAATGAATTATCAGCATCAAAAAATGCAGAAGGTGAAGAAATATGATTGGTAAGATCCAAATATATGTCCATATAACTGACAATCTAAGTGAAATAGATTCATATATCCAAAACTATAAATTTCCCAGATTAATAGAACAAGAAATAACATACTTAAATAATCCTCTTTTAGAAAAAAAAAATTGAAATAGGCATAAATGAACTACCAAAGATGGGGACATGGAGGAGTGGGGCTGGCGAGGGGAGAGGAATCAAGATAAGATGGATTTACAAGTAAATTCTAGAAGAGATCCTAATACATTTTTTCCATGATACAAATATTATCTTAATAACTTAACCAGGCTATAAACCCCCCAAATCACAGATATTGTCATAAGAATTCACTATTTAACAAAAATTATAAAGAAAACTAGAAAGTAGACTGGCAGAAACTAGGTATAGACCCACATTTCACACTATAGACCAAGATAAGTTCAAAATAGGAACATGTTTTAGATATAAAGGGTGAATCATAAACAAATTAATCTACTATAAAAGAAATTGCTTGTCAGATCTATGAATAGAGGAAGAATATCTGACCAAATCAGAGATAGAACAATTCAAAGGAAATAGAATGAATAAAATTTAAAACTTTTTATGCAAACAAAGCTAATATAGTTTAAATGAGAAGAAAAGCAGAAAACTGGAGAGGGAGTAGATCATTGTAGCAAATATCTCTGATAAAGGTCTTATTTCTATGATAGAGAACTGAGTTAAGTTTACAAAAAAAGACGGCTGGATCATGTGAGCAACAAGATAGGGAACTAAATGTTTTCTCTGGCTTCTGTGACCTCTCAATTCTGTTCCAAAACACAAATTATGCACCAAAGACAAAGAAATTTCATCTGTCTCCTACTGGTTGCACCAGTAGACCCAAGAAATTGATATAGGCTTACAACAAAATCTTCACACTCCAATTCCCTCATCTTTTTTTCCAGAACTGAGTAGATCCCAGCTTTGACTTCTGGAAGTTAATAAGGGCTGTGACTGACAGCCAGCAAAACAAGTGACAGTCCTTCAGGAGCAAAAACCTACCAGAGTCAACAATCCCAGTGTACCAATGCTGCAAAGCTCTAATCTGCCAGTATCAGGATGGAAAAACTTTTAGCACCAGTGAAGAAGCTCTCTGAAACAAAACATCAGGACAGGACATCAGGACTAATCCTGAAAGAAAGAGGAAAGCATTCATCTGGATTTAGTTCTGATTACTCAACTGTCACTTGGAGCAAAGATCTTAACTGGTCAACCATGAGTAACCCAATGTGAGAAAAGGTTGAGACTCCAAACCCCAAGGAAACCACCATCAAAAGGGATAGAGTCAGAAAATGAATAGGGAAATTGGGATAGGAAAAAAAAACACTGAAATTTCCAGATTTCAGAAAGAAGAAAATTCAAAGACTTTGAACATAAGCAGTATATCAAAAGGGAATATTAACAACAGAAGGAAATGTGGCCTCTAAGTCTAAGAGCAAAAAAAAGAGGGAAAAGATCCAACCCTTGATGAGACAGAAGGCCCTGTGGAATGTAAGGAGTATATAGAATCAAAATACACTGTTCCTGAGTAGCTCAAAAAAGAAATGAGAATTAAAAGAGGGGAAGTTATGAGTTAGACAGTAAAAATGATGGGCAGATAGAAAAAATGGAATCTGCAATGGCAAGTCTTATCAAAGAAACAAAAGAGAGAATGATAGAATGGGGATGTAAAGATACAGAAGTAAAAATAATGCAAAAAAATTAAGAGAAAACATACTTACTGATCTCAAAGACAGAATGCATAGAGACAACCTAAAGATCATAAGTCTCCCAGAAGAGCATGACAGAAGAACAATAACAAAAACCTTAAAATCATAATGCAGGATATAATTTTAAAAAAAGAACTGTCCAGAACTTTTGGGAATAGAAAATGAAATATCACTTAAAAAATTTATACATGACCTCTAGGAAAAACAAAAACAAACAGAAGGTTACATACTCCAAAACATATAGTGTTTAAATTTAAGTTAAGTTTAGATACAGCAAGTTCTACAAACAATAAGGAGAAAACCTTCAAATACAAAGAAAGGAAAATTCAAATGATACAAGACTATTCTGTATCCACCATAAAATATAGAAAGACAGAATAGAATAATTATATTTCAAAGAGCAATGAAGCTCAGGATGCAGGCAAAGGTGACCTACAAATGTGAGCTTAACCTGACATGAATAAAAAAGATAGACATTAAATAATAAAGATACATTTGAAACATTTTTTAGAAAGAAAACCAGAAACTAAGAGATAATGTGATTCTCAAATACCCCAAATAACAGAAATTCAGGGAGTGAATGTAGAATAAAAAGTAACAGCAATTGCAAAAAAAAAGTAACATCAGAAAGACCTGAAAGAATTTTTTTTCCTAAATGTACACAAGGGAAGTCTGGCATGAAAAGGTGGACATTGACATTATAGACCAAACCTGATAACAACCTGCTTATAAATGAACTAATATTTTTCTTTGTTTCTTTTGTGAAATTACATTACAACATGGGAGAATACATAAAAGGGGAGAGTGGGGAGCAGGGGACAGAAAGCAATGCAATATGTGATGCGACAGAGTTAAATCAAAGGTTTGCCATGGATGGAGGGTAACCTTCATAGTCTCAGAAAGAGAAGAGCCTACATGAGAATTGTTAAAAGAGAGAATTGAAAAAGTTGGGAAATAAATGAAGTCTTACATTGATGGTAGGAGGGGCTTCCATTGATGAATGCTCCTATAATCTGTGAAAGGAGATAAGGACTTTACACTATGTGTTTTCTGAGGGATTTGGTGCTTGAAAAGTCTACTTGTCCTCCTTCAGGAAGGAGAGGGGTTGAAATTCCTAAGGGCGAGTGGCAATTGGGGGAATGGAGAGCATGGATACAGGGAGGAGATTTTGAGGCAAATGGAGATGAAAAGGTAACCAAGGCTATAAAATTGTACATACACTTTGACCCAGCAATACCATTACTAGGTTTGTATCCCAAAAAGATCAGAGAAAAAGGAAAAAGATACCAATATATAAAAAAATTTATAACTGCTTTTTGTGATAATAAAGAATTGAAAATAGAGGGAATAAATCAGTTTCAATAGAGCAATAATGAATTGAACCAGCTATACCCAGCGAAAGAACTCTGGGAAATGAGTATGAACTACTACATAGAATTCCTAATCCCTCTATTTTTCTCCACCTACATTTTTAATTTCCTTTACAGGTTAATTGTACACTATTTCAAAGTCTGATTCTTTTTGTACAACAAAATAACTGTATGGACATATATACATATATTGTATTTAACATGTACTTTAACATATTTAACATGTATTGGTCAACCTGTCATCTGGAGGAGAGGGTGGGGGAAAGGAGGGGAAAAGTTGGAACAAAAGGTTTTGCAATTGTCAATGCTAAAAAATTACCCATGCATATATCTTGTAAATAAAATATCTTGGCGAGACTTACATGAACTGATGCTAAGTGAAATGACAGAACCAGGAGATCATTATATACCTCAACAATGATACTGTTTGCGGATGTATTCTGATGGAAGTGGATCTCTTCGATAAAGAGAGCCTTAATTGATCAAAGATGGACAGAAGCAGCTACACCCAGAGAAAGAACACTGGGAGATGAATAAACTGCTTGCATTCTTGTTTTTCTTCCCGGATTATTTATACCTTCTGAATTCAATTCTCCCTGTGCAACAAGAAAACTGTTTGGTTCTGCACACATATATTGTATCCAGGATATACTGTAACCTATTCAACATGTAAAGGATTGCTTGCCATCTGGGGGAGGGAGTGGAAGAAGGGAGGGGAAAAATTGGAACAGAAGTGAATGCAAGGGATAATGTTGTAAAAAATTACCCTGGCATGAGTTCTATCAATAAAAAAGTTATTTAAAAAAATAAATTAAAAAAAGATAAAAAAAATCTTGTAAATAAAAAGCTATAATAAATAAATATAATAAAATAAATAAAAAAAGAAAATAGAGGGACTCATCAACTGAATAAATTGTGATATATAATTGTAATGGAATACTATTATGCTATTTTAAAAAAAGATGAGAAACATTATTTGACAAAAATTGCTGGGAAAATTGGAAAACAGTGTGGCAGAAGCTAGGTATGGACCAACATCTCATACTATATAACAAGATAAATGGGTACATGATGCCACAAACAAATTAAGAGAGCATTGATTAGATTATCTGTCAGATTTATGGATAAGAGAAGAATTTAGAACCAAAGAACATAGAATGAGCATTACAAAATATAAAATAATTTTAATTATGTAGAATTAAAAAGATTTGCTCAAATAAACTTAAAGCAACCAAAATTATAATGAAAGCAGAAAACCAGGAGAGGGGCAGGGTGAGAATTGCAACAAATATCTTTGATAAAGGCCTCGTTTTTCAAATATATAGATAACTCAGGATTCCCCAGTTATTAAATTATTAAAGGATATGAACAGGCAGTTTTCAGACAAATCAAAGCTATTTATAATTATTTGAAAAAAATGCTCTAAATCACTACTGATCAGAGAAATACAAATTAAAACAATTCTGAGGTACTATCTCATACCTATCAGAATGTCTAGTATGACAAAAATGAATAATGTTGGGATACTATTGCCCTATTGGTGAATTAATCCAACCATTCTGGAGAGCAATTTGTTTTTTTTTTTTTTTTTAATTAAAGCTTTTTATTTACAAGACCTATGGATGGATAATTTTCCAACATTGATCCCTGCAAAGCTTTCTGTTCCAAATTATCCTCTCCTTCTCCCCTCCCTTAGATGGCAAGTAGTCCAATACATTAAATATATTAAATCAAATAGATGTGTATATATTTATACAGTTATCTTGCTGCACAAGAAAAATTGGATCAAGAAAGAAGAAAAAACACTGGGAAAGAAAATAAAATGCAAGCAAACAACAACAGAAAGAGTGAAAATGCTATGTATGTTGTGGTCCACACTCAGTTCCCACAGTCCTCTCCCTGGGGGTAGATGGCTCTCTTCATCACTGAACAACTGGAACTGGTTTGAATCATCTCATTGTTGAAGAGAGCCATGTGCATCAGAATTGATCATTATATAGTCTTGTTGTTGTCGTGTATAATAATCTTTTGGTTCTGCTCATTTCACTCAGCATCAGTTCATGCAAGTCTCTCCAGGCCTCTCTGAAATCATCCTATTGATCATTTCTCATGGAACATTAATATTCCATAGCATTCATAAACCATAACTTATTCAGCCATTCTCCAATTGATGGGCATACATTCAATTTCCAGTTTCTGGCCACCACAAAGAGGGCTGACACAAATCTGTACATGCAGGTCCTTTTCCCTCCTTTAGTATCTCTTTGGGAAATAAGCCCAGTAGAAACCCTGCTGAGTCAAAGGGTATGCACAGTTTGATACCTTTTTGAGCATAGTTCTGGAGAGCAATTTGGAACTACGCCCAAAGGACTATAAAACCATGCATACCCTTTGATCCCTCAATACCACTGCTAGGCCTATATCCCAAAGACATATAAAAAGGGGGGAAAAGACCTGTTTCTATAAAAATGTTTATAATCGGTTTTATTGTGGTGGCTAAGAATTGTAAATCAAGGAATTTCCATCAATTGAGGAATAGCTAAATAAGCTGCAGTATATGACTGTAATAGAATATTATTGTGCTACTTCAGAAAAACCTGGAAAGACTTATGTGAACTGATACATAGTGAAGTGAATAGAATCAGGGGAACATTGTATACAATAACAGCAATATTGTTCAATGAAGAAATTTGAATGATTTTACTATTTTCTGCAATATAATAAACCAAGACAATCTGAAGAACTAATGATAAAGCATACTATCCATTTCCAGAGGAAAACACTGAGCTTGATTTAATACAGACTGAAGCATGCTATTTTTTCACTTTCTTTCTTTTTCTTTTATTCAAGTCTTTTTGTACAAAATGACTAATATGAAATTTTAACAAAGTTGCACATATATAACATATATATATATAGTGATTGCTCACCATCTCAGGAAGGGGGAGGGGAAGAAAGGAGAAAAGGATAGAATTTGGAACTGAAAACTTAAAAATATGAAAAAATAAACATAAAGCACTTTGTTAATTTTTTTTTTAATGATGAGGGAGATGTTTAAAAAAGAAACAAAACTTGGGAAGACTTATATGAACTGATGTAAAGTGAACAAAACCAGGAGAACATTATACACAATAACAACAATATTGTAATGATGATAAACTGTGAAAGCTTTAGGTATTCTAATTAATACAATGATCCAAAACAATTCCAAAGGATTCATGATGAAAAATGCTATGTACCTCGAAAGAGAGAACTGTTGAACTTTGAGTACAGATCGAAGCATACTTTTTTTACTTTGTTTTTCTTGCTTTTCTTTTTTTTTTTTTTTGCAACATGGTTAATTTAGAAAAGTTTTACATGACTCCACAAGTATAAATTGATATCATATTACTCACTTTCTCAATTATTTAATAAATGAACTGGGTTGGGGGATGGAAAGATAGAAATCATAATTTTTTAAAGTTTAAATATATATATTTTTAAAATAAAAAGTAAATAGGGGAGGGTATAACTCAGTAGTGGCTGCATACCCTGAAAAATTGATATTGTCCTGGGTATGAAGCACAATGGAAAAGAAGAATCCATGGAACAATCTCTATAAGGCAAGTGGCAGAAACTGTTTAGAAGAGAGAACCTAAAATGAATACCTTGGAAGCTTTGATTACATGAGGAATATAGAAAAGAGAGAGAGACCAGATAAATATATGGGTAGTGAATCAAAGAATGAGGATGTATAGTAGTCAGAGAATAAAAGAAGGCTAATAAAGAGAGTGAAAGGAGCCCTCTTTTGGAAAGGAGTACCAAAAAATTAAATTTAGAAAACTAATGAATAGGAATAATTCAAGGGGAAGAAAAAAGTGGGAAGCCAGGGAAGAAGCACATAAAAACAGGGAAAAAAAAGAAACTAATAAGCAAAATCTCAAAGAAAAAGGGTAACAACAGTGATGAAGAAAGCCAAATATATCCAGAGAGAGGCCTGTGGAAACTGAGTATGGACTACAACATAGCATTTTCATGCTTTCTGTTGATGTTTATTTGCATTTTGTTTTCCTTCTCAAGTTTTTTTCTTTTATAGATCCAATTTTTCTTCTTCAGCAAGATAACTGTATAAATATGTATACATATTTTATTTTATATTTTATTTCATATTTTAACATATTTAACATGCATATGTTTTGCAAATAAAAAAGCTTTGATAAAAAAGAAAAAAAATTACAGGAGATTCCTATCAAATTAAAAAAAACACATTTGCTACCCATACTAAATAAATTATTCTCAAAAATTGGTAAAGAATCCACCTAGAAATCTTTTTTGAGATAAATAGTTTTAATGCCTGCACCAGGAAAAGATAAAACACAGAAAGAAAACTATAGACCGATATCATTAATGAAAATTGACACAAAAATTTTAAATAAAATCTTTTTAAACAGACTATAATTAAGTGGGATTTATACTAGGGATGCAAGGATGCAACATTAGGAAAATCATCAGTATATTTAATCATATTAAAAACTAAAACAACTAAGATGATATGAAAAGATAATAACGAATGTTGGAGGGGATGCAGGAAAACTGGGACACTGATACATTGTTAGTGGAACTTGAACGGATCCAACCATTCTGGAGAGTAATTTGGAACTATGCTCAAAAAGTTATCAAACTGTGAATAGCTTTTGATCCAGCACTATTACTACTGGGCTTATATCCCAAAGAGATATTAAAGAAGGGAAAGGGACCTGTATATGCAAAAATGTTTGTGGCAGCCTTTTTCATAGTGGCAAGAAACTGGAAATTGAATGGATGCCCACCAATTAGAGAATGGTTGGGTAAATTGTGGTATATGAATGTTATGGAATATTATTGTTCTGTAAGAAATGACCAGCAGGATGAATACAGATAGGCTTAAAGATACTTACATGAACTGATGCTAAGTGAAATGAGCAGAACCAGGAGATCATTATACACTTCAACAACGATACTGTATGAGGATGTATTCTGATGGAAATGGATCTCTTCGATAAAGAGAGCTAATTCAGTTTCAATTGATCAAATATGGACAGAAGCATTTCAACAGATGCATAAAAAGCCTTTGACAACACTCTTTTATACTATTACTATTAATAATAAAATATAAAGTCATAGAGGCTTTATATACATATATATGTAAAAAAGCAGCTATCTAAAATCAAAAGCAAGTATCATATGCAACATGGGTACACTAGAACCTTTTCTAGTAAATAAAAGAGTAAAGTAAAGATGCCCACTGTCCCTACTAACATTTGATATAGTTCTAGAAATTCTAATAATAGCAATGAGACAAAAGAAATTAAAGACATAAAGAAAGGTAAGAGGAGATAAAACTATTCTTATTTACTGATAATATTTATGGTTTGCTTGGAAAAACCTAAGGAATCAGCAAAGATATTAATTGAGACAGTAGCTTCAGAAAAGTTGTAAACTACAAAATAAAATCCTCAAAACCAACAATATTTCAATATAGCAATAACAAAACATAAGAAGTAATAATAGAAAGGAAAATCCCATTCTAAATAATTACAGAATGCTTAAAAATATCTAAGGAATTGGATAGATTACAAGTACAGATTATATAGATTATATATATACAATTTTACATTATATATATAATATAAAATGCTTCCTAAAGAAATGAAAAACAATTTAAATAGCTGGAAGAATATTCAGTGTCAATATAATAAAAATGACAATACAACTGAAATTAACTTATACTTTTAATACGGTTCCTATAAAACTGGGATAATGTCTGTCTTATTTACAACACAAGGTTATTGTGAGGTTTAAATAAGATAAGGCATAGTAAAATAAAAATAAATAGTCACAAAATTCATTTGGTAAAACAAAATGTTTAGAATATCAAAGATACTCATGAAAAGAAGTAGGGACAAAGGGGAAATAGCATTTCCAGGACTCAAAAGTATAAAGCAGCAGCCATCAAAACTATCTGGTATTGGTTTTAAAAAAGAGATAGATCAATGGAACAGACTAGACAAGAGAAAATCAGAAACAATAGAGCTCAATAAATGTCAGAATCAAATGATATAATAATTATAATGTGCTTAACACAATAGTGCTACAAAATGTAGCTATTATTTATTATTATTACATTATTGATAGACATATGAAACAGTACAACCATTTGGAGATCAATTTAAAATTATGCAAATGAAATGACTAAAATGTCCATGGAACCAGAGATTCTATTCCTGACTGGATTCATACTCCAAGGAAACCATCAATAAGAAAATCCTCATATACTTAAAAATGTGATGCATGAATATAATGAAATTATATTATTCTATAAGGAATGATGTATGTGATAAAAACAAAGAAGCAACAGTTGCATTTGAACAATGTTTACAAAGATCTATCCATATTCTGATTTAGTTTAGTTTAAGTTAAATCTAAGATTACCTTAGTTCCATAAATGATGATGGGGGGAGAGACTTAAGAGAATTTACTCCTATAAAACCGGGATAATGTCTGTCTTATTTACAACACAAGGTTATTGTGAGGTTTAAATAAGATAAGGCATAGTAAAACATTATGTAAAGGCCAATTAGCATTATTATCACAAATGTGGACTATATTTAGATTCTACCTCTAGCTAAGGTCACTTGGATTAAGATATAGTAGTATAGATTTGAAACTGTAATTTGCAACAGCTAGACACTCCTTCAGGGAAAAGATAAGTGTAGGTAAGAGAGCAGAACACTCCTCGTAAATCATGTGGAGGTGTGACCTTGGGACTATTTCTTGACAGCAGCTCAAGCAAGCCCTGGGGCTGGCATGTTGGGGTAATCCCTGCCCTACCCCAAATTAGAGGTCCTGTTTCCCAGCCTACCTCTTAAGTAGGCACATAGCCCACATTTGTCAGCACACAAGGCAGAGACAATGGACTGAGGTGACTCATTTCCGAATAGTAAGAAATGCCTGAGACGATTCTCCATTCACATTTAGATGATGGAGCAATTATTTTCTGGCTGGCAGTTGTAATTATTCTTTACTGCAGGTAGGTAACCATTCCAGAATCCAAGCTAATAGGATTACTGGTTACTGACTGGCTTTTGGAACAAGTCATTTTCAGATAATTAGCACACATGTTCAGTGAACTTTCAACCTTGGCTAATTTTTTCCTATAGAGGTCCTCATGAAGGCTAGATATGGACTTCTTAGGGATACAGTAAGTGACATTTTAGAAACAATGATATTTTTTCTCTCTATTATGATTGTTTTAAAATAAGATGAGCAATTCATAATTGGAGAAATTTCATGAACTTACCGTTATCATTATTTCTCAAATATTCAAATAATCAGGCAGTTGGTGTTATTTTACTTATCAAAAATGATATATCAAAATTTTAGCAAGATGGTAAACAAAGAGACAGTATATCATGGTGAGAAGAAAATACAATGGATTTGGAAATAAACAGATTGTATTCAGGTCTCTGCTGTACCACTATCATCAAATGTTGACATTCAAAGGAGTCAAATCACTATTATCCCAAATTCTAAAGAGAAAAGAAGGAAACAAATATCTACTATGCTAAAGTATTTTTCACATGTCTTATTTGATTTTTACAACAGCCCTAGAAGATAGGTTCTATTAGTATTCTTATTTTACAGATGAGGAAACTGAGCCTGAAAAAGGTTGTTGAAAAAAATGACTTGCTTTAGGTCACACAACTAATAAGAGTTTAAA
This sequence comes from Antechinus flavipes, assembly GCF_016432865.1. Classification (NCBI taxonomy): domain Eukaryota; kingdom Metazoa; phylum Chordata; class Mammalia; order Dasyuromorphia; family Dasyuridae; genus Antechinus; species Antechinus flavipes. The sequence goes on along the minus strand of NC_067399.1, from coordinate 297,889,432 downwards.
GCAGAATTTGAACTCAGATCTTTCTGACTATAGGCCCAATGCTCTATCTATTGTGCCATTTCGTTTCTTTAAGATACAGTTCTATAGATAAGGAGAAAGTTCACAACCAAGCAGGAAACAGGCTAAAATAGATAATTTTGATTCCATAAAATTAGAAAAAAATTTTTGCACAAACAAAACCAATGCAGTTCAATTAAAAGAAAGGCTTCAACCTGGGGAAAATATCTTCATGGCAAGTTTCTCTGACAACTTCTAAAAATATAGAGGGAGAAAAACTTGGAACATAGAGTTTTGCAGGGGTGAATGTTTACATGTATTTTGAAAATAAGGTATTATTTTTAAAAAAGTATTACAACATAAAACTGTATCAAGATCCTCAGGACAACCTGTCCAATGTTGTGTATGTGCATATAGCTTGAAGGAAGTAGTCAATTTTTTTATGAGAAGTATTTCTTCAGTCATTCTTCCAACAAGTATTTAGTAAGCTCTCACTATGTGCAAAGAACTATGTTAGATGGTGAGGGTAGAAACACAAAAATTAATGGTCCCTCTCTTCAAAAAACTTATCTTCTGATGTGTTAAGAGTAAAGCTAGGGAAGAGAGAATGATAATATACATGTCTATATACATGTATGTAAGCACATGTATATTTAAATGTAATCTCAATATAATTTCTAAGTGGAAGATAAAAAAAAGTAGAAAGGGAATTGGGTCAAATTTCCAAATTTAAGAGCAATTTCTCAGTTGAAATATGGTACTTCCTGTGATGCAAGAGATTTAATACTACTGTCTCCATCCTATGCAAGATAGATGAAGCAATTTTTATTAATTTTGAATATGTAGTATTCTTTAAAACTGTGTGCTGCATAAGGATAGGGATCATGTTTTATTTAAAATTCAAATCTCTATCAGATGCAGAGAAGGCAATTTTGTATTTTCTCTTATATTTTATCATGGGTTGCCATAGCCAAAGATGTCTAACCAAACTCTAAGTGCTCCATAGTTGCCGCTTCAGTTGCCTTCGTAGTTATTGAAACAAATTATTCTCAATTGCCCCTTCCACCAGGGAAACTCTTCATCTGTGTGGAGTAGACACCCCCCCAATTCACTAATGAGTTTGAGATCCCTTGGTTACCCTCAACAATTTTTAAGCCCATCTGTCAAAATGTCTTACTGGGGTATAGTAACTGGGGTTTTTGGAACCATAGGTGAGAGTTGGGTGGATCAGGTGGACTCCAAAAAATGGAAAGCAGCTCTGAAAGAATTGTGCAGCCCTTTCATCAGAGGTACCAGTCTTCCCTAAATACACTCTACACCTCACTACTCTCTTTCCACAAATACTGTGTGCACATGTGGAAGATTTCAGCCTAGGTTTATGGGGAGAATATTTCATAGCTATTGTTCTTCCTATCCAATCTTACTAATTGCTAAGAACTATTTATGTCTGATTGATACTGATGGGAGCTCATGAACTATAGTTTTAGGTGTCTAGACTCAGGGTACACTAGAACCCAAGGGCAGCAACTGCTCTCTGGGGATTCAAATTGTGTAAGTCTGAGTTGAGAGCGTGTCCTAGAGAAAGTTGCTACATACATACATCACATATATAATGTAACAAAATCCTGTGTAGTTTTAATCTAGTAAAGCTTAAAACTGCACAAAGTTTGAAACACCCTATAGAGTTCTTTCTTTTCATTTGAGGGGAAGAGGGGGATGAGGAAATTAAGAGAGTAGTGTTAGCATATATTACTATGTAGTATGTCTACCATGGTGAATTCCCTATCCCAATTGAAGTCACAGATTTACTCATAATGTGCTTCTAGGAAAGTGTTAGTAAAAAGAGCTATTTATTACATATTTTCTGTCTCACCTACTAAATCCTAATAATTCATTACAAAATTGTGAAGAAGTTTAGTCTATTTTATTTATGTTAAATCTGTTATTTCACACTTCTCAAGCAGGCTTGTCACCTCCACTCACTAATGATTTCAAGATTTCAAGAAATGACTCAAAAGCAACATGTCCTACAAAAGGTAAAAACATTTTAGATATGTGTATATAAAGGAATTCAATCCTGTGCAGTCTCCTTCTTGCATATAAGTTGCATATAACTTGCATATAAGTTCCTTGAGAGCAGGAATCATTTCACTTTTCTATTTGAATTTACTGCATCTAGCATAGTGATAAGCACATGGTAAATAGTTAATAAATGCTTTTTGATTAACTCATACAATGATTTAAAAAAGAATTGGAATGCGATTTGGAAATACATTTTCAAAAAATAGAATAATTCTTTGCTGTTGAATAAATTTGAAGAAAATTCATCCCTTCAGTAAACATTAAGCACCCTCTGCATGTAGAATAATATGTTGAGCAGTAGAAGAGAAAAACAGTTTAAATAATGCATAGTCTTGTCCTCATGGAGCTTATTTAGAGCTTAGTAGGGGATGAGAGGAGCAGTCTTAAGGGAAGCAGTGAGAGTCTCTATCCATTCCCAACCATCCTCTACTGAACCATCAAAATGATTTTCCTAAAGCTCAAGTCCCACATATCACTCTCCTCTTCAAACTCCACTGACTTCTTGTTATCTCCAAGATCAAATACAAAATACAAATACAAAACCTTCTATTTGATGTTCAAAGTCCTTCTTAAAATGGTCCCTTCTTTCCAGTCTTCTCACATTTTATTCCCTACTACACTCAGAGGACACTTTGATTAGGGATACTGTCTATTGTCTGTTCCATGTACAAGACATATTATTTCTGATTTTCTGATCATTTTCTCTGGCTGTTCCTCATGCCGGAAATGATTCCCCTGCTCATCTTTACCTACTGTCTTCCTACTTTAAAGTCCTAAACAAAATCCTACTCTCCACAAGAAGCCTTTCCTAATCCCTCTTAATTCTAATGCCTTTCCTTTCTTAATGATTTTCTATGTATCCTGGATATAGCTAGTTTGTACATTATTTGCTTGTTGTCTTCTCCATCAGATAGGGAACTCCTTGAGGACATAAGTCTTTTGCTTCTTTTTAAATCCCTAGCACTAAACACCATGTCTGGTTCAAAATAGGTATTTAATAAATATTTATTGATTGATTGAAACAAAGTAATTTAGTCATTAAAAGAAGAATCTGGGAATCAAAATCCATGGCCATTTGTCTATTTTACATGGTATTTATTATTGAGAAATTTGATGATAAAATCTGTCTCATTGGAATATTTTGCAATTGTAAATGTATACAACTTTATCAATTAAAGATGTGACTGATAGGGAATAAATAATACTTTTAAGTTGTCTGTGTAAATAAAATGCTATTTCAATGCTATTCAAAGCTTTCTATAAAATGAAGTGAATTAAAAATTCTACTGTTCAAAAATTGCTATCAGCTTAAACTGATTTCTTTTTTGAATTTAAAATATAATCTATGCATTTGAGGGGAAGAGGGGGATGAGGAAATTAAGAGAGTAGTGTTAGCATATATTACTATGTAGTATGTCTACCATGGTGAATTCCCTATCCCAATTGAAATCACAGATTTACTCATAATGTGCTTCTAGGAAAGTATTAGTAAAAAGAGCTATTTATTACATATTTTCTGTCTCACCTACTAAATCCTAATAATTCATTACAAAATTGTGAAGAAGTTTAGTCTATTTTATTTATGTTAAATCTGTTATTTTACACTTCTCAAGCAGGCTTGTCACCTCCACTCACTAATGATTTCAAGATTTCAAGAAATGACTCAAAAGCAACATGTCCTACAAAAGGTAAAAACATTTTAGATATGTGTATATAAAGGAATTCAATCCTGTGCAGTCTCCTTCTGCTCCTGTAGAAGGTGTCAGAGTGCCAGAAAAGGGACCCATGGCTGCTTAGATGATATAGGCTTTAGACCATCTATATATACATATTAACTTAGTTGTTAGTGAAATTAAAGACCCAGTACTTATCATAATGCCTGCACATAGCATGCCCTTAATAAATGTTTATTGATTGACTAAGTAGCCTTTCATGAGTAATCTCTTTCAGTGGACCATATCTTTTCTATCATCATCACAACTGAAAGATGAACAAAAAGTAAGTATACTTATTGTTTGTTGCCCACAAATAACCATTTGATTCAACAGAGTAAAATGCTACCTTCTCCAACTATGTCTCTTCTAAGGATTCCTTGAAAGACATAACAAGAGACAATTTTTTTCAACAATATTGTTAATATCGAACAAATCATAAAACAGGGAAGCATACTTATTGTTATTGTATTGACTGAGCACAAAATCCAAGAAGAAGAGAGATTCCCTAAAAATGGTAAGATCTGACAAATTTTCTTGTTTACAAACGACATTGTATTAATTGAATCAAGGCCTAGAACACTGTGGTTTCCTGGAAGAGATCCATAATAGATGAATAAAAAGTTTGGCTTATCTACACTGGAAAAACTAAGTGGATGAAAGGTGCTTTATTGTACAGACTATAGTGTAAAGTTGGAAGAAATACATACATTCATCAGAAAGGTAATAGCTCGTCATTACTGATATCAGTCATTCCTGCATCAGCTGTCTGTGTATCATCAAATAACTGATTTAATAGAACAAATAGCAAAGTTAACACAAAACTTAAAAAAAAAAAAACTAAGAAAACATATTACATGCAATTAAAACAACTCTAACCTGACATTTATCTTTTATCTTTGCATTATAATCTTTATTGTGAGTAAAAGGTCAGCTATAAACCGGAGAGCAGATTAAATAGGAGAGCAATTGTCTTTGGAAAAGTATAAAGATTTTTTAAAAATAAATTCAGCTTTCTCTGTGAAAGACAGACCTACCTTTTACATATCAATATTTTTATTGTTATATGGCTTTGAGTCATCAAACTCTACATTGTTCAAAGAACAGAAATTGATAATCACCCAAAAGGCAGTAAGGAGGATGCATGATGGGTATAAGGGGCCTACAGCATACAATAGACCATTACAGACTGCAAAGGAGAAACAGAATTAAGAATGTCTTCAATTAAAAGTATATGTAAAAAGAAGATTGGTTGGTCATATGACAAGACTGAAGAATAACCACATGAGATGTTAAGGGAAAGTAAAAAAGGTACTCAATAATTTGGATGTGGACCCTTATAACAAATGTATGGAGGACAGAGACACAGAACTCTATCTTCTCCCTTTCTGCTGATCTCATGTCCATCAGCTGCCTTTCAGACAGCTCATCTCAGGTGTCCAGGAGACATCTTAAGTTCTATATATTCAAAAATAAATCTATATTTCCCCTAAATTCTCCCACCTTTCAGGCTTTTCCCTGTTACACTCAAGGACACCACCATCTTCCTAGTCCCTCAGGCTTTCAACCTCATTGTCATTCTTGATAACTCACTCTCAATCACATATCCACATAACCAATCATTTATGAAACCTGATGTTTCTACCTTCACATCAATTCTCATATAATTGGTTTTTTTCCTACTCATACAGTGACAGCCTTAATTCATTCTCATCACCCTTAGCTGAAGTAACCTGCTGATTGGTCTTCCTGCCTCAAGTCTCTCCCTACTTCAATGCCTTTTCTTTGTATCTGTCAAAATTACTTTCTTAAAGGACAGATCTGAGCATGTCAACTTATGCTTAATAGAGTGGCAATCTATTATCTTTAGGATCAAATATAAAGTCCTTTATTTGGCACTTTAAATTCTTCTTCTCCATACACCTTATGATCCAACAGTACTGGCCCCTTTGGTTTTCTTCAGACACAACACTCCATCTCTTATCTCTGTAGTTTTGTACTGGCTGTCCCCATATCTGAAATGTTCTGCCTCCTCATTTCATAGGATCATAGATTTAGAACAGGAAAGGACTTTTACACATCACTGAGTCCAATTCCCTTATTTACAGATGAGATAATTAAGTCACAGAGAAGCTAAGTGATCTGTCCATGATTGCCCAGGTTTTAAGTATGATATTCATAGGCTGATGTAAGGAGCGAATATGTGAAGTCACAGATCCTTATCCAGTTTCCTTTAAGACTCAACTCAAATATCACCTTTTGCAACACAACTTTTTCCTTGGCTCCCCAATTATTAGAATGCTTTCCTCTAAAGTTACCTCCCACCTATATGTATTTTACTGGTAACTAATTATTTGTGTTGACGCCCTAACAGAATATAAATTCATTCAGAGCAGAAACTATTTTTGTCTTTTTTTTTTCCTAAGGCATGGTACCATTGGTTAGGTACCTAACCCAGTAAACCCAGTAATAAATGTTTGTTGATTGGTTTTGTTGTTGTCATTCAGTCATTTCTAGTTGCATTTGACTCTTCATGATCTTATTTGGGATTTTCTTGGCAAAGATACTGAAATGGTTTGCATTTTCTTCTCCAGTTCATTTTCCAGATGAGGAAACTAAGGCAAACAGGGTTAAGTGATTTGCCCAAAGTTACTGGTTGCCAAAATAAGCACTTGCTTATTTGGGGATATGATCTGCATCATTAAAGAAAGAACACATATTAATGATTTCACAAATACATGGGAATAAATATTCTCATACATATATACATGTACTATATGTGGTACATATGGACCACAACATAGCATTTGCACTCTTTCTGTTGTTCTTTGCTTGCATTTTTGTTTTTCTTCTCAGGTTATTTTTATCTTCTTTCTAAATCCAATTTTTCTTGTGCAACAAGATAACTGTATAAATATGTATACATTTATTGTATTTAACATATACTTTAACATGTTTAACATGTATGGGACTACCTGCCATCTAGGGGAGGAGATGGAGGGAAGGAGAGGAAAAGTTGGAACTGAAGTATTTGCTAGGGTCAATGTTGAAAAATTACCCATGCGTATGTTTTGTCAATAAAAAGCTATAATAATAATTAATAAATAAAAAAGATTGTCTACTAAGACACAGAGAAGCAATGATATATATATGTCATATAAATATATACTATATAAATATAATAGTTACATATGTGAAATCATAGGTCCTTATATACAATAAAAGTATGTACATATATCACTGTGTGTTGATAGCCCTCCATATGTAATATAGCAATATATTATAGAATCTAATTCAACAGCTTCATTTTGCTTTTATAATAATAGATGTTTATTGATTCTTTTTTATTTTTAAATTCTCTAGATTTCCTCCTGTCTCCTCCTAGAGAGTCATTCCTTGGCTTGGAGTTTTTTAAGAGGAAGAGGAAAAAAATTCAGCCAACTTGATCAATATATCAGAAAAAAAACCCTGCCCTTATATGCATGTTCTATATATGTGGACCCCCTTCTCCAGTTCCCCACCTCTACAATAAACCCTTTTGTTTTATAAATATGTATAGGTCAAAAAACTATAAATGATCTATGGAAAATCTAAGCTTAGGTTGCTTCTAAAATTATTTCTCTCTAAATCTATGACCTAAAGATACTATGTGTTCTCTTGATCAGCCTAGAAATTGAGTTCTCTCAATTTTTTTCTTGAGCTTGTTGTTGTTTAATCTTTTAAGTCCTGACTCTTCATAATCCCATTTTTGGGTTTTCTTGGCAAAGATACTGGCTTAAGTAGAATCAATTTCCTCTCTTGGAAATGTCTTACACATTCAGAAGAAGGAGTCAGTCCACAAGCTAGAGTGTACTATGTGTCAGGCACTGTACTAAGTGCTAGGAATTAAAAGAAAAGCAAAAACAGTTACTGCAAACAAGGTCTTACATTCTAAAGGGGGAGATAACATGTAAAAAAAATTAGATACATCAAAATGTATACAGAAAGCACTCTGAGAGGGGAAAACATTAGTAGCTGGTAGGATCAGAGAAGAGGTGAAATAAGCTCAGTCCTGAAGAAAGGCAGAGAAACTAAGAGACTGAGGTCAAGAGGCAAAGCAATCTAGGCCATGGGAGATAGCTTTTGCAAAGGAATAGTGAAAGAAGATGGTTTGTGTAGGAGAAACTTCAAGTAGAGCAGTATAGCTTCATCATAAGGTACATGAAAGAGGAATAAAGAATGAGAAGACTATAGGAAGAGGGTAGGTTAACAAAGAATTTTAAATGCTAAACAGAGAAATTTGTTTTGATCCTAAAGAGAGAAGGAAGCAGGTTGATGATATGGTCAAATTTGTGCTTTAGAAAAATTATCTTGGTAATTTTGCAGCAGATACTCTTAGAATAAATGGAGATGGATTATAATAGGGAGAAATCTGAAGCTGAAGAGCATTTAAAAAGCTATTGCAATAGTCCAGGAAAAATATAATGAGGACCTGGACTAAGTGTGTAACTAAGTACAGGGAAGAGATTTGAATATTAAGATCTTGTGAGGGAAGAAATAATAAGTTTTGACAAAAGAATGTATATGCAGGGTTAATGAGTGTGAGAAAATTGATGGCCTGGATGGCAAAATTGAGGACAAAATTGAACTTGAGTACCCTCAAAGGCAAGAGGGAAATTTGATAGAGGAGAAAGTTCCAGAGGAAAAACAATGAGTTCTGTTTTAGACATGTTGAAAACAGAAAGAGCAGCTGCCTTCTGTCCCACCATTGTGTCTATTATATTTGTACCTTTTCCAATTTCTCTGAATTATTCAAATTATGCAACAATAGGTATTGTATTGGCTGTTTCTCCTTCTTAAAAGAATCATCCCTGTGTCCACCTCTAAACTTCTGTTTCAACAAAAAGCTAAGATGATCATACAAAAGAACAGTCCTACCTGGAGAGCCTATGGAAGTGATAAAAAGCTTTTCACTTCCCAGGTCTCATGGTACCTATTCTGATTTACTGAAATATTATAGTTTTCCAGTAAGCTTCTACTCATCTTCCATACCTTTTTTATATGTTAACTGTGTTAACAAGCCAAGTCAGCTAATTTAAAGTCACCCTACAGAAATCCCATGACAGCAGGAGACATTAATTTTAACATAAAGTACAGAAATTGTATCCATCATGATATGAAAATCTTAAATGGTTCTCCAGAACAAGTGTAGTTAGGGACTATATAAACTAGTATGTAGTCATAAAAGAGGTGTATGATAAAATAAATCATGTCAAAAGAGGGGACTTTACGTTAAACTTTAACTACAAACTGTCCAGAGAGAAAGTTATGATGAATACATAGTGAATAGCAAAATCAAGTGAGTAACATTGTTTATTTAATATGGCATATGGTATAAAATAAATATCACTGACCTTAAAAATTTAGACTTGGATTCAAAAATTCTACTATGACCTTTCACTTACCAGCTGTAACTCTCTAAAATTCCATTTCCCCCTCAGTAAAATGGGTATAATGTTATTTACATTACATACTTTTTAGAGTTTATCTTGAAGAAAGCACTTTAAATTTTAAGAGACTATCTAAATGTAAATTATCATTAATCTAAATGACAGTATCATTCAGGCAAACTTTTGTATTGGTTTATTAAATGCGGCAAACATATTTTTCTATACCTATATATCTGGAGCAGATATTTAGATTCTAAAAACTCAAGGTATTTTGGACCCCTAAATATAAGTCCTGTTCACATGGACCATCTGGACTCTGGAAAGGGTGTAGAAAGAAGTTTTTCTTCCCTTTGCAACTCTGAAGGGACATGTTGTTCCATATTTCGAATGAAAAAAAGAGGGAGGGCTAGTGTGAACAGCACTTACAAGATTGTTAGTGGCATTGTAAAGGGTGCAATCTAGCTTTTTTTTCCATGTTGTGGTATAAAAGGGAAAAAAGAATCTTTACAAAAGTAGATACTAAGCAAATACAATCTTAATGTAGAGAACAATAAATACAATAAATTTGATTAATTTCCAAATAAATTTTAAAAGGTGAATTTGCTTTTATACTTGAATATGGAAATATTTAAGTTTCATCCTCCCCTAAATAGGAAAAGGAAATGGATATTCATATGACTATAGAATAATATTGTCTCTAATATAGTTGGCTGGATAGGAAAGCAGCCTTTTATTTCCATAAATGGGTGAAATAGTTCTTCATGATTCCATATCTATCCACAGCCCAAGCCACAGAGATCCAAAGAGATGACCTGGGGCATATTAGAGATGAAAAGAATGACAAGTAAGCAGAATAGAAAGAACAACTAATGCAGTGAGATTTCTGGGATTCCAAAAGCCTTGTCCATCCCATTAAATAAGGCCTAAATTTTAACAGAAGATCAAAGCTTCCATTCTGTAATAGCAAATGAGAATTAAAATTCAAATATTGCAAAGGCTAAACCTATAATGATTTAAATTCACACTAAGATATTAGTGACTGATATCAGAGTCTAGGGTCTAATCAACTAGCATTTATTAATGTCCTGGACAGCATGCTAAGTAAGAGCTGAGGATATAAAGATAGGCAAAAATAGTCCCTTGCTCTTAAGGAACTTATAGTCTCATGAAGGAGTTCTAAATCTCAAAATTAAATTTTGAGAGAAATCAGCATGAAGTTATTGACAACTTGAAGTAGAGGCAGGATAAAGTAATCACACACAAAAAAAGAAGAGTAAAAAAGCACTAGAAGCAGTGTGATTATAAGGTTCTTCCACAGATGAAAACTTGAAAAGTCTTTATTATTAATTAATATCTGCTTGCTCTCAGGGTCCAGAGCGCCATTCTAGGCAGCAATAATAGTACAGATATCAGTGATTCTCACTTTTATACTTCAGACAGAGAGGGAGGGAGAGAGAGAGACAGAGACGGAGATGGAGAGACAAAGTGAGTTTAGGATATGTAGGAATAAAGAAAATTACAATAGTTATTATTATTAATAATTATTTCTATATTATTTAGTTAATTTATATATTAATTATTGATTGATTGATAATAATTATTATTAATAAAAATTTACAATAGTTATTATTATTATTCAGTTCTCAAAATTCAAAAACACACATTTTTGACAGCATGTTTTAAATAGCACCCCAAAAGGGAACCAAACATCATTCCATAATATATTTGGTCTGGGTAAATTTCCATAGCACCATTCTATTATATCCTTTGAAATACAAAATAATTTTCTCCCCACCTTCATCTAAACATTTTTAAAATGTACTCCATGTGAATGTATATAGGCTCATGACTTCTCAGGAGCAAGGTTATCCCTCAGTCTGTCTCTTTTTCTGTCCAATTATAGGTCTAGAGTCTATAGGCTCTGGAATAATGTGCACATACATCATTCCTGCCCTAAAGAAAAATGAAAGTGAAAAGGAAAATGGAAGAGGAATCCTTGTACACTTCTAAACTCAGAGAGAAACACTGACACACTGAGTAGAAGGAAAACAGCAAGTGGAGAATATGTCTTTCTTTTGTAGTTGACATATCACCCTAATTCCCTGCAACTATCAAGGTATGGGAGGAATGAGGGGACCAAGCCAAATGGCCAAGCCCTTTCTGTGGCTCTGTTTGCTACATACTCCTTACAGAGTATACCAGTACAATCAGGGAAACACAATTCAATCACATGGTAAGAAGAGGGTAGGAAGAGAGAATGAGAAAAGATTAATAGTCCAAGTTGGTGGAATGAAGGAAAATGATAGGAATTAAGGTTGGAAAGGTAAATTGAAGCCAGGCCATGGAGAACAATGAATGCCTTAGAAAGGAGTTTAAATAAAATTGCAAAGTATTTGTCATGCACTTAATATTTTGCAAGACTGTAACCTTATCATTTGAGATAAAAAGATAAACCACATTTAAACAACATAGTCACCATTCTCAAATTGCTTCCAACTTTCTGAGCTGGGAGGAATAGAAAATAACATAAAATAAATATGCGACCAATAGAATGTGATAAAGACAAAAGAGAAAGCCACAATATTTCAGGAAAGTTTGAGATGGCAGAGATTGCTTTCAGCTGGAAGATTCGAATGTAAATTTCTTAAAGGAGATGACAGTACCTAAACTTGGCTTTGAAGGAAGAAGTGGAGTACTTTCCAGGCATGGGAGCAACCTAAATGAATAGCTACAGATAGGTGAAGGCAGGAAATTAAGGAAAAGCTACTAATGCAGTTTAGCTAGAATGGCAAGTTCTTAAAAGAAATCATAAAAGAAAGGGGGACGGAGGAACCTAAACCTCTTTCTCCTATCTTCTTAGATATAATTATCTCCTGGAACTCTTCTCCTTGGCCCTCTTATCTTTTGATGGAAAATTCCTTGGCAACCTCATCAACGATTCAGTTATTACTTCTCTGCTGCTTATTCTTTAATCTACATATCCAGCCCCAATTTCTCCTGATCCATCTTTGCAACCGTTTGGTAATCTCTGCACTTAGATAATAATGATGATGATGATGATGATGATGATAATAACAACCATAAGTTAGCATTTATATACTAGTTTAAAGTTTGCAAAGTTCTTTATACATGTTATTTCACTTGATAATCCACCAGCACCTCAAATTTAACATGTCCAAAATGGAATTTATCAGTGTTAATTTTTAACTTTCCTTTTCTTCGACCTTCCCCCTAAAAAAGTTGCTAAATCCATTTTATCATTTTCAGTGACCTAATTGGTTATAAAATGGTCCCAATGTTCCTACCTGGACAAGGAATTGATCTGGAGGTACAAAAATATTTTATAAAAATATTTCCATGTAATTGAATCACCTCTATCATGTTGGGCTTGATCACCATGACAATGGAAAATAAGGGCGGAGGGCCTTTAGTTAACTTCCTGTAGTAAAGCAAGGGAACTAAGAATCTGTAGCTCACAGTTGTGGGACCTTATATACACAACTTTGATATGATTCTGATTGATTAAAACTGATTGGAATAGAGTACGGGTCCAAATGAATTACTTCTCACAGAACCTAGGAAGGAAATGGAAAGGGAACTGTTGAATAGGAAGAAAAACAAAGTTGGCATTGGCTAATGATTTTTTTTTCTCAATAGTATTTTACTTTTCCAGATATATGTAAAGATAGTTTTCAGCATTCATTTTTGTAAGACTTTATGTTCCAAATTTTTCTTCCTCCTTCCCTTACCTCCTCTCTCCCAAAGACAGCAAGCAATCTGATATAGATTTATATATATATATATATATATATATATATATATATATATATATATATATATACACACACATATATATATACATATATATATACACATACATATATATGTATTTATGCAATATATATTTGCAATATTATGCAATATATATGCAATTCTTTTAAACATAGTTCCATATTTGTCATGTTGTGCAAGAAAAATCAGATCAACAGAAAAAAACCCTAAAACATGAGAAAGAACAAACTAACAAACACAAAAAGGTGAAAATACTATGCTTCAATCCACATTCAATGTTCATAGTTCTCTTTCAGAATGCAAATATCATTTTTCAAACTAACATTTTCAAACAAATTGAAAAAGTAGTATAACTCTTCAAAAGTTCTTTCAGCTCAAGATCCTACTATTGATCTCTGGACTCGTGACTTCTCTGTAGAACCTTCCACAGAGACCCAGGAGCTCTATTTTAGCCCACCTATGGTCTATGTTTTTCCTCTAGGACCTTCTCCAATCTCCAGAAGCTATCTCTGGACTATATATACCTCTCCTTGATACTTTTTGACCCCTTTTGCCTCCTGATGAGAATCCTTCAGGTCTTAACTTTTACTGCTCCTGAATTCTCCTAAACCTTGAAGGATTTGCTGTGAAGATGGATTTCAAGAAAGGATGTACCTTGAGCATGGGACTTTTTTCCATCCAAAAATATTCTTCCTATACTTATTCCTCAATGGTCAACATACTCATACACCTTCATACTCTAATCATTCCAGAGAATCTGAACCTTTTTCCAATTCTTACATTCCCCTTAATTCTAACTCAGCTATTCCCACTTCTCCCTCCCTCCCCTCCCCATTGAGCACCTTCCAGTTTCCAAATTTATCCACCCATTACATTGTGTTTTCTGAAAGACCTGTTCCATAATTGTCAAACTTGCTTTTATCTTAAACCTTTTCTTATTTTCATCTTCTGCTACTCAGTGATACCTGATCTAGCTTCCCTCTGAGGAAATTGCATTCCTGACCATTCTTTTGGTATTAGTTACACTTTAAATCTAAATTAAATTAAATTTGTTGACTCACTGTTTGTGGTGAAAAAATGAGAATAATAATTATTGCCCATGTGTGCAAAAATGTTTGTAGCATCCCTTTTTGTAGTGGCAAGGAAATAGAAACTGAGTGGATGCCCATCAGTTGGAGAATGGCTGAATAAGTTACGGTCTATTAATGTAATGGAATATTATTTTTCTATAACAAATGATCAGGAGATGATTTCAGAGAGGCCTGGAGAGACTTACATGAAATGATGCTAAGTGAAGTGAGTAGAACCAGGAAATCATTATACACTGCAACAAGAAGACAATACGATGATCAATTCTGATGGACGTGGCTCTTTTTAACAATGAGATAATTCAGACCAGTTCCAGTGTTCTTATGATGAAGAGAGCCATCTACACCCAGAGAGAGAACTATGAGAACTGAATGTGGATCACAACATAGTATTTTCACTTTTTCTGTTGTTGTTTATTTGCTTTTTGTTTTCTTTCTCAATTTTTTTCTTTTTGATCTGATTTTTCTTGTACAACATAATTGTGGAAATATGTATAGAAGAATCACATATATTTAACCTATATTGGATTACTTGCTTCTAAGGTAGGGGGTGGAGGGAAAAGAGGGAGAAAAAATTTGGAACACGAGGATTTTACAAAAATGAATGTTGAAAACTGTGCATATATTTAAAAAATAAAAAGCTAAAAAGGAGAAGAATAATTATTTTTCATTGCCATTCTTAGACTTCTCTGCTATCATCACTAAACAACTTATCTTCTACTGACTTCCACAATATTCAAATTTACCAACTAATTCAGATCCTAGTTGCCATTATCCTGCAAAACTTAGAACATTCTCCTTCCTTTTTCAGTGAATTCAGTGTCTGGATCACAATCTTTCCCTCCATCTCCACATCTGTCTTTATATTAGAGAACTTCAACATACATATTAACATCTGATTATAATCTTTTGTCACTCCATTTTCCCCTCTTTGTCTTACAAACCCTGTTTTTCATCCTCATAGTGTCCTCCAATCCCTCCATTCCTTGCTCTTTTTCAGATCATCACCTCTCTCACTGTTTATACTATCTTCCTTTTCCTAACTTCCCTCAGTGACTTGAATCTTTTGCCCTTTTGTCCTAACGCTAATCATGCTTTGACAAATTCTAACCTTAGATTACTATGTGACCTCTTTGATCTGTTAACATGCTGCTAATCAGAGCTGAAGGAAAAAAAAAATTAAAACATTCACACTGGTTCACTATAAACTTATATAACCTTAATGTAACAAAGCAATATTTTGACATATCCTTAAATTAATTCAGTATTCAACTCACCACAAAAACTATTCCAAATAGTTTCCTCTCTCTTCAAGCCCCACAGAACATCTTACCATCTTAACAGATGATTTTTTCCTCACGTCACTGAAGTTGAAGCCATTCACTGAGAGTTCCCTCTTCTCTCCTCTTGCATAATCACACATCTTCCCTTAATATGTCCTTTTTCTTTAGTTTCATATGAAGAAGTGACCCTTCTCTATGTGAAGGCTAGTCCCTCTAAATACATTTTAAATCCCATCTCATCTTTAGAAGATTGCTTCCTCTACTATCATTTTCTCTTCCCATCCCCATTTAAAATCTTTCTCCTTCTTTTGGCTTTATCACTTTTACTTTTAAATATATTCATATCTCCCCTATCCTTAAAAAAATTCACTCAATCCCACCCTACCTGCTGTTATCCTAGCTTTCTCTCCTTTTATTGGTAAACTCCTTAAGAAAGCCATCTATGCTTACTGCCTCCACTTCTTCTTCTCTCAGACACTTTCTTCTAAGCCTTCTGAAGTCTGACGTCCAAACTTATCATTCAACTGAAATTGCTCTCCAAAATCAACTGTGATATTTTAAATGCCAAGTCTAATGACCAGTCCCTGACACCACTGAACATAATCAATCAGTTGAATATTCTCTCTTCTCTAGCTTCTCCTGACACTGCTCTCTCTTGGTTCTCTTCCTACTTGTCTAACCACTTCTTTTGGTAGATATTCCTCTACTAAGCTTCTTGGCTTCCTTCAAGTCTCCGCTAAAAGCTCACCTTTTATAAGAAACCTTCCCGATTCTCCTTAATTCTAATGATTTCCCTTTGTTAATTATCTCCTATTTATTTTGTATATAAGTGATTACATGTTGTGTTTCTCATTATACTGTGAGCTCCTAGAATAGAAAGGGTTTTTTGGTTTGTTTTTTGTGTTGCCTTTTTTTTTTTTTTAATTTTCATATCTCCATTGCTTAGCAAGTGGTTAGTGCTTAATAAATATTTGTTGACTTGATTTTGTTGTCCCAAAAAATCCTGTCTTAGACTTTTTTCTCTTCTTCTTCTACTATCTTTCTTGGTGATTTCATATATTCCCATGGGTCCAATATCATCTCTATGCAAGTGATTCTAAGATCTGTAATATCTAGGCCTTTATGTCTCTTCAGAGCTCCAGTCTCATTTTACCAACTACCTTTTGGACATCTCAATGTCCTAAAGGCATCTCAAGCTCAATGCAACCATAATGGAACTCACTATCTTTTCTCAAAAACCTTCCTCCCTTCAAAAATTTCTTACTATCAAGACTGCTATCTATCAAGGACACCCAGGATACATCCTTAGTGTCATTGTCCACTACTCTCTGAAACTCATTCTACCTATCTAATCAACACCAAAGAGTATATACAGTCTAGTAACTTGGTGATTATAATTTCAAATTGCTTTCCAGAAAAGATAGATCAATTTATAGCTACACCTTAGCATATTATATTAGTATATCTGCTTTCCCACAAACCATGCACCAATCATTATTTTCTAAATAATGTCATCTTTGCCAATATGATGGATTTGCAGTGGAAATTCAGAGTTATCTTCATTTGTAAATTTGTTTTTATTAGTTATTTGGAATAGCTTTTCTATAATTAACTGGGGATTTTTACTCTGTGTGTATGTATGTGCTTAAGAACCATTTGTCTATTAGGAAATGGCTCTTATTCTAATATATTTAAATCAGTTCTTTATATATTTTGCATAGCAGACCTTTATCAGCAAAATTTTCTGATAGATTTTTCATTTTATTTTCTATCACCCTGTTTATTCTTTATTTGGTTGAAAACAAATCCTTCCCCTTGTCATTTTCATGAAACTTTCTCTGCTTTTTTATGATGATAATGTCTGAGACATAGTTTCTGAATAATTTAATCATTTTATTAATAAGACCAATAGGTTGTTAATAAATTAAGGATAGCCATTTGGCCATCTCTCTTAGACCAAAGACCCTTAATGGTGGTGGGGTCACAGTTTATATGCTTGTAGAAGAGTAGGGATTCTAAGACAATGGGAAGTGTGGGCTATGTTAAAATGAAGGTCTTAGGGTACATGAGTTAGGTTACTCAAATTATGGTCAAAGAGACATCAATTTCCATATCACTTTTCTTGACTCAACCTTTCCCTATACCTGTCTGAGCAAACACAATGAGTTGATTAGATCTTGACATGGGTAAATCTCTAAGGGAGATTTCCTTTTGGTTGGTTTCTGAATGAGAAAGTGAAAAAAAAAAGGCGGGGGGAGAAAATTTTGTCCTAATACAATAGTTAATTGTTAATTATAAGCTAGAAATATTCATTTCTCACACATATAATTTATCATGTAACCTTTATATCTATCTAGGTCATGAATCTATTTGGAGCTTATTGTGGTCTATGGTATAAGATGTTGCTCTAAATCTAATTTCTATTAGACTACTTTTTTTCCCCCTGAAGCAACTGGGGTTAAATGACTTATCCAGGATACACAGCTAGGAAGTGTTAAGTGTCTGAGAGGTCAGATTTGAATTTAGGTCCTCCTGACTTCAGAGTTAGTGCTCTATCCACTGCGCCACCTAGCTGTCCTTGCCAGACTACTTTTCAACGGTGAAAACTACTTTTTAATAGAAGTTCAGCAACGAAGAGGATGAGATATATAAAACCATATCTTAAGTGTTTCTATAAGGTCAAGGGATTTTTTTTTAGTATCTCTCCTATCCTCTAGCATACTGATCGATTTGCAGATATTTGTGGAGTTTCAGGAGAGGGGAAAATTCAGGGGAAAAGATAAGTTCTGTTTTGGACCTGTGAATTTGAGATGACTACAGGAAATCCTATCTGAAATATCTAATAGTCACACTCAATTCTGGTTCAACAGTCAATTCAAAGTCTTTTTTGTCACCACATAGTGAACTGACTTGTTCAGGATTCTTCCATTATAAATAATCCTGCATTTCCAAGTGATACCAGACAGAGCATGCTACACACAGTCTCAATGACTAAAGTCTTCTTGTCCAGCTCTCATTCCCATATTGCACATACCCACTCCCACAATAACAATATAAAATGGCTCTCAGGGAAAGAAGAGATACAGAGGGAAACTTAGGAGATAAAAAAAAATTTAGTTTACATAGGGATGTGATACTTATATATAAAATATGTATTTATTTTTATAAAGCATTTTAAAATTTCGAGTTCCCAATTCTCCTTCTCTCTTGCCCTTCCCCCATCCATTGATAAGGCAAGCAATGTGATATCAATTATACAGGTAAAGCTATGCAAAACGTATTTCCACATTGATTTTTTTTGTAGGAAGGAGAAAGAGAAGAGAAGAGGAAGAGGAGAAGGAGAAAGAAAAGAACGAAAAAGAGGAAAGAAAAAGAAGGAGGAGAAGGAGGAAGAAAAGGAGAAAAAATATGCTTCAATTCTTACTCAGCATTCATCAATTTTCTACCTGGAGGTAGATGGCATTTTTCATCATTAGTCTTTTGGAATTGTTGTGGGTCATTGTATTGATTAGGGTAGCTAAGCCTTTCACAACTGATTATTACAATATTGCTGTTACTGTGTACAATGTTTTCCTCACTTCACTTTGTATCAGTTCATATAAGGATTCCCAGTATAATATTTCTTATAGTATAATAGCATTCCATCACAATCATATCATAATTTGTTCAACTTTCCCTAATGGATGAGATCCCTTCAATTTCCATTTGTTTGCCACCATAAAAAGAACTGCTACAAATATTTTATGTGTGTGTGTCCTTTTCATTTTTTTTTTTTGATCTTACATATATTTTTAATTTTAGGGGAAAGAAAGGGATGGATGCAGGGAGTATTCAGCAGGATTTGACAAGTAACATGGTCCCTAAAGAAAAGAGTTAGAGAGTTTTGAGCCTGAGAAGATTTTGGTAGCAAGAAAGGAAACAGTAAAATAGAGGAAATATATGGTTATGATAGTGAGGGTTATTTGCTGGAGAAGATGAAGAGGATGGAATCATTGGTATACTTAGAGGAGTAAGCCTTGGTAAGAATGGTTATATCTTCATGAAACATGAAATACAGGAGATAATAGATATTGTTGAGGGGTTGTAAGAGATGGAAAAAGATAAAAGAAATGGATCATGAATAATAGCCTTAATTCTCTCACTGAAGTAGGAATCAAAAGGATCCTCATTTATAAGGGTTGAGGAAGTGGATTGTATGGGAGACTTGAGGAGATAAGAGAAGGTTCCCTGGATGAAGAAGAATTTACTTAAGATTTTGAAAAACAAAACCTTACTATTATTAGGCAAAGATAATTTTTACTAGAAATATTTTAGAAAATTGAAGATACTTAAAATGGGAATAGACCTAAAAGTCATCTGATTTCATCTCTCCTCTTGCAGGAATTCCTTGAAAAGCATTTTTTAACTCATGGTCATCTGTCTAGACTCTGCTGGGATGCTTCAGTGACAGAAAGTTCAACAAAGTCCACTTTACAACATAGCAGTTCTAAGGTTACAGTTCGTCCTTAGATGATTTATTCCATGGAAATTTATATAAGTAGTTGGCTCAAAATTTAGAGTTTGAGATAGCCCGTTACCTTTTCCTTACCTTAGCATTTCTCTAAAAAGAAACATGTTAATTGCATATATTTCAGTGAGAAGTATAGATTTGATGGCAACTTTATTTTTGGTTTCACAGTCACTAGAATATTCCAGTTGTAAAAGTGAAAATGAAGTAACCTAAGCTACAGTCGAGAACTCAATATGTAGTTAGAAATTAATGTTTCAATATATAAATTCAATATATAATATAATTCAAAATATATATCCTTTTTTAAAACAAAGTTTCAGTCTCAAAGAAACATTTAAGAGATATATCATTAGTGACTTACATAACCTGAAAAAAAAAAACAACATTTTTTCCACTTGTCTTTACTTAGTGATTTTTATGTATGACCTTGGTGATTTTTATGTATATTGTCTTGTCATACGTTTCATATGGCATTTAGAACTAGAAGAGATCTCTGAAATCTTCTAGTCCAATTCTCTTTTCACTATATATATCTGAGTGTGTTCCAGGAAGTTCTCCCATAGAATAAAGAATAAAGAGTTCTTTATTCTAAAGAACATTTTTTTCCAAATAAAGAAAAAAAGGAAGAAGAGGGAAAAAAATCAATAAAACCAATCAGCATATCAAAAAAAAATGCAATGTTCCAAATCCATAGACTTCCTGTATCTTCTTTGGGCCAGGTTTGTTCTTTATAATTTTATAAAATTTCCTTTCAAGTACTTTGTGGTAGTTGTTCTTTCCATTTAACATTGTTGTAGTCATTATCTATATTATTTTCTTGCCTCTGTTTATTTTATTCTATTTCAGTTCATCTGTAGTCATCATATTCATTATTTCTTACACACAATGATACCTTTTAAGGTATCACAATGTATTTGGTCATTCCCCATTTCATAGACATTTATTTTGTTTTCAATTCTTTACTACTACAAGTGCTGTTAAAATTTATTGGTATATGTGTGGATTTTTTTACCAATGATCTCCTTAGGATATATACATAGGATTAAAATCTTTATGTCAAAGGATATGGACATTTTAGTCACTTTATTTGCCTAATTCCAAATGTCTCAGCAAAATACTTGTATTAATTCACAGCTCCACTAATAATTCTCTAGTGTTTCTATCTTCCCACAACCCCTCCTGCAGTAGTTAGTCCTATCTTTTATCATTTTTGCAAATTTGCTGGGTGTGAAGTAAAAACCTGGAGTATTTTTATTTGCATTTTTCTTATTATTAATGATTTGGAACATTCTTTTTTTCTTTTCTCAGTAGTATTTTATCTTTTCAAATACATACATATCAACACCCACCTCTGCAAAACCTTGTGTTCCAAGTTTTTTTCCCTTCCCTCCACCATCTCCCTTCCCCCCCTCACCATCTCCCTCCTTCCCAAGACAGCAAGCAATCTTATACAGGCCAAATATGTACAATTCTTCTGAACATTTTCCCACATATATTATGTTGTACAGAAAACCAAAAAAGAAAAAAAACATGAGAAATAAAAAGTAAACAAATAGGTGAAAATATAATGCCTCCATCTACATACTGCTTCTATAGTTCTCTCTCTAGATGTAAATGGCATTTTCTATCATGAGTCGATTGGAATTGTCTTGAAACTGCATTGCTGAAAAGAACCAAGTCTATCACAGATAATCATCACATAATCTTGCTGTTATTGTGTATAATGTTCTCTTGATTTGTTAATAGGTTACAATTCTTTTGAGAATTGTTTCATATATTTTAAACAGCTTAATTTTAAAGGGATAACACTTACTATAGAATTTTTTAAAATTAAAAAAATAAAATAAATATTTGTTATCCTAAGGAAAATTTGATTGGACTATTTGAATCTTAATTTATTTTTTATGTTTATAAAAGTATACTTCTGACTTTATTTAAAATGTCTTAAAATTCTGGGCATAAGTACAAAATCCAAAAATCTAAAACTAAAACAAACAGCACAATACAAGATGATTATAGTCATCTAGTAAGAACATAGAATTCACATGGACAGCTCAGCCTTGGAAATTAGTGTTTTACTGTGTCCTGAAAGTCAATAAATTAGGACTTGGTCTGACTAAAAAGGAAAAAGAATGAAAAAAAATTGATAATTAAGTTGAAGTGATTAACAAGAGTTAATCGAAGAAAAGATGTAAGAAAGAAGAGCAATCTCAGACAAGTTTTATATCCAATACTAAAAAAGCTTTGTGCAGCTAAAATGGTGAAGCTAATATCCACCTTAACTTCTTTATGTTAGATATTGTTTGTTCTATAAGATGCAGATTCATAGACTCAATCTGAGCCTAATGATTAGCTATACTATATTATAAAATCTTATTAGCTGAATATAGATATTTATTATTGGAGCTAAAATAAGTCTTAATTTATAAAGATGTTAATAATTAAAATCAATACAATCATTTAATTGTACTGAAAAATCAATCTGAAGGAAACATGTTCTGACAAAGTATATAGCATGTTTCTTGGAATCATTATCCTTTTAAGCTTCTGAGTCACTATTTTTGCCACGGATTAAATTTCTGGTGGTCATTAAAAATAATACTTAGATTTTGTGGAATTCTTCTAAATGAGAACTTAGGGATGAATAAATAAATTTGGTTTTGGATCTATTTAAATTCATAAATTTGGATGGAGAAAAACTCTCTTCATCAATCATAAAGAAGTAGGCGTTTTATTGTCTTTTTATTGTGGGAAAAAATAGTCATTCCCTTTTTAAGATGTGAAATTATTTCTCATTATTTAAATCCACAAACCTAAGTTTTATGGTTAAAACTTCTGCTTGTCAGGCTTCAACTTGAAGCTCTTTCTGTGACAAAAGATGAATAGTAATGCATATTGGCAGAGAAACTGAAAACCATAAACTTAATCATTATTCAACTTTATTAAAAGGAAGAAGGAAAAGATTTACATTTTACAACAATGAGTGAGTAGTTGATCATATCCTTCATAAATGATATATGATCATAATTACCATGCAATAATTTAAAAGAAAAGAAATGTTCTTTTTTTTTTGTTCTAAACTATTTCAAATAAAAAAAAATATGGATTTTCATTTTAAAAAGGAAATGTTCACTTCCTAATGCTTATTGGCAACAATAAGCTTAATGGAAAATTTGAATGAAAAAGTTTCCAAAATTTACTTTAACAGTAAAAGTAAAATTACTCTAAAGGGGAAACATTAAGCAGCTACACCCAAAGAAAGAACACTGGGAAATGAATATAAACTGCTTGCATTTTTGTTTTTCTTCCCAGGTTATTTATACCTTCTAAATACAATTCTTCCTGTGCAACAAGAAAACTGTTCCATTCTGCACACATATATTGTATCTAGGATATACTGTAGCCTATTCAACATGTAAAGGACTGCTTGCCATCTAGGGGAGGGAGTGGAGGGAGGGAGGGGAAAAATCAGAACAGAAGTGAATGCAAGGGATAATGCTGTAAAAAATTACCCTGGCATGGGTTCTGTCAATAAAAAGTTATTTTGAAAAAGATAACCTGTTTGCAATCAATAAATTATGACATGTTGATTCATTTAGATATAATGGGACAGAATAAAAAGTGGTATACTCATAAATCTATATAAAACTTAAAAAAAAAGGGGGGGCAGAAACATTAAAAAAATCTCAGCAAAAGAAAAATTTTAAAAAATGAAAATCCCTTTGAAACTAAAATATAAAACATAAGCAGACATCCTCAGTGCAAACAAATATTGTCTACATAAACAAATATGTATTTTTTGATAGTGTTAGTGCTATCAGATAGATAGTGATAGTGTTATTTAGGATCCATCAGATGGCAGGACTACATTTCATCACAATGTAATTAAAAAACAGAAAATAAACAGCATTTCTATATGGTTAATAAGAGAATCATAGAACAATTATCAGATAAGGTTAGCAAATTATGCAATGTATTTAAAAGGCATCATGGTTAATGTATAGAAAACCAATCTCAGAGTCAGGAAGACCTTAAAATTCAAATCCTAAAATAACTATCACTTCTCAGTGTGCCCACTGCTCTCAGGTGTCTCCCTAAGACTATAAATTTCAAAACAGTTGTGAATCTGGATATATAATGATAGAGAGTTTCTTTACTCTGAGTATCTATATAAATTAAATCATAGGCTCAGACCTAAAAAAAAAAAAAAAAGGAACTAATGAATATGCTAATATATGTTCATGAATATATTTTATATTTGATTCAGTATCATACCAACAAATAACCAAAAGAGTTTTTTAAAAGTTAGAATAAATAATAATGTTCATTTGGAGAAAATAAAAGTCTAGAATTTCAAAAGTAAAGAATAAATATGCATGTATTGTACTGTATGTTCTACATAAACCCACCTTGATCCTTTTCTATTATTGCCTCTTGGACTTTTGTTGGATCTTATTGACAGTTTTCAGCTGAATCCTCTAAGGAATGGTATTATTTTGCCTCTGCTTGTTTCTAAGGAATTCTTAATTCCGAAATTCTTACAGAAGGACATAATAAGGAAAAGACCACTGAGTCTCTATCACAACAACAGTATGGATGAAAAAAAGGACTTCATTAAAATTTCTAAGAAAAAGCATTCAGAATGTTAAAGGGGGAAAAACTCTAGTCCTATTTCTTAAAAGAAAATAGCACAAATAACTATAAAATAGTTCAGAGCAAGTGGAACTTCAATGGTTTATAACAATTTTAAAAGTATTTCACACTACCATAAAAAAGAGTGGCATATTTCCTACCAATAAGAATTTTAATTCAAAGAGAAAATACAATGACTTCTTCCACTCCAGAACTGCACAAAAATTTAGCTATGAGTAATGGGAAATGGGGATTCTCCAGCAAAGCAAGCATCATCATGACCAGAAATGGAAGTCATGAAACCTACACAGTTCTATGACTGAAAACAGAAAAAGCTGAGGTTCCCTTGAGAAAGCTTCGAAAAGGTTATAAATCCCCAAGATAAGAATCTTAAAAATCTTGGGGAACAGAAGGCAGCAATTAATAAAATGCCAGCCAAAGTGATGTTGCAGTTTTCTAGGGCTCCAAGGTACTTGGTGCTTTTTCTACCAGAAAAGGTGTGAACCTTACTCAAGAAACTGGAATTTATGGCCAAAAAGGAACTAGAGAACATTATGAAATGCAAAATGGATAATTTTGATTACATTAAATTTAAAAGCTTTTGCACAAACAAATGCAGCCAAGATTAAAAGAAAATTAGTCGGGGTGGGGAGGGAGGGAGGAGAGGGCAGGGAAGAGATGGGAAGGAATTTTACATCCAGTGTTTCTGATAAAGGCTTCACTTCTAAAATATATAGAGAATTGACTGAAGTTTATAAGAGTTCAAGCCATTGCCTAATTGATAAATGGTCAAAGGATATGAACAGACAATTTTCAGGTAAAGAAATAATCATTTCTAGTCATAAGAAAAAATACTCTAAATCACTATTGATTAGAGAAATGCAAATTAAGACAATTCTGAAGTATCACTTCACAACTCTCAGATTGGCTAAAATGACAGGAAAAGATAATGACAAATGTTAGAGGTGATATGGGAAAATTGGGGCACTAATGCATTGTTAATATGGTTGTGAAATGATCCAACCATTCTGGAGAGCAGTTTGGAACTATGCCCAAAGGGTTATCAAACTGCATACTCTTTGATCCAGCAGTGTCTCTACTAGATCTGTATCCCAAAGGGTACCCATATGTGCAAAAATATAACAGTCCCATTAAGTGGATGCCTATCAGTTGGGGAATGGTTGAATAAGTTATGGTATATGAATGTAATGGAATGTTATTTTTCTCTAAGAAATGAAAACAGGCTGATTTCAGAAAAGCCTGGAAAGATTTACACGAACTATTGCTAAATGAGGTAAGCAGAACCGAGAGAACATGGTATACAGCAACAACAAGATTATGTGATGGTTAGGGTTAAAGCAATTACAATAGACTTGAAATGGAAACTACCATCTGCATCCAGAGAGAGAGCTATGGAGAATGAATGTGGATTAAAGCATAATATTTTCACCTTTTGTTGTTGTTGTTGTTGCCATTTGTTTGCTTGGGGTTTTTTTTTCTGTCTTATTTTTTCCCTTTAGATATGATTTTTCTAGTGCAGCATGATGAATATGGAAATATGTTTAGAAAAACTGTACATGTTTAATTTATATTGGATTGCTTGCTATCTAGGGGAAGAGAAGGAGAGAGGAAGAAAAAATTGGAACACAAGGTTTGCAAAGGTCAATATTGAAAACTATCTTTGCATGTATTTAGAAAAATAAAATACTATTTAAAAAAAAAGAAGAAAGAAACTGTCTCCCTGAAAACTGTAATGGAACACAGATTAATGATTTCATGAGAGAACAAAATCAAAACATTGAAAAAAAAATATAAACTCTCTCTCTTTCTATATATATATATGTATACATATGTATATATATATATATATGCATATATAATATATATGCATATATATACATATGTATATATATATGCATATATAATATATATACACATATATAATATATATATATATATATATATAACAACTGAACCAGAAAATCAACAGATCAAGGAAAGAGATCCTAAGAATTATTAGATTCTGTCAAAGGATATGAACAAGCAGTTTTCAGAAGAAATCAAAGCCATCAATAGTTGCATAAAGGGGTAGGGCAAAAATGGTAGAGGGAAACCAGGAAGTTTCCTTGGAAACAACATTAAATAAAGCCTCTAAACAGATTCTGCAACAACAGAACACACAAAAAGACAAGAGTGAAACAACTTTACAGTTTTAGAAGGACATCAGGAAAACTGTCTCACTTAGGTAAAAGAGAAGCACAGCACAGCTCAAATGGCATCTGGGCAAGCCAGTGAGAGACTCTAAGCCACAAGATCAGCAACTAAGAGCCCTCAATTCTGGCTCAGCAGGTCAGTGGCAGAGCAGGCCAGTTGTGAGCTTTCATCCCCAGCTCAGTTGGCAAATTGCAAGCCCCAGAACACTGGCCCAACAGTTGTGACCAGGCCAGGCCACACCAGCACAGTGGACAAGCCACAAGCACCTGAAGCCCCAGCATGGAAAGCTAGTGACCAGGTTCTTGGCCCCCAGCATAAGAATCTTGGGACAGTGCCCCCTATGTTCCAAAAGCAGAGCTCAACTTTTTTTCCCCCAAACTACACAGTAAGTTTTATTTCCTTTTTTTCCCCCCAAAGTATTTTATTTTTCCAAATGCATGTAAAGATAGTTTTCAACATTCATTTTTGTAAAACAGTATTCCAATTTTTCTCCCTCCCTCCTCAAGCTAGTAAGCAATCTGATATGGGCTAACTATGTGCAATTCTTTTAAATATATTTCCACATTTGTCATGTTGTACAAGAAAAATAAGATACTAAATGAAATGAGCAGAACCAGGAGATCATTGTACCCAGCAACAACAAGATTATATGATGATCAATTCTGATGGGCGCAGCTCTCTTCAACAATAAGATGATTGATGCCAGTTGCAATGATCTTGTGATGAAGAGAGCCATCTACACCCAGAGAGAGGACTGGGAAATGAGTGTAGAACACAACATAGCATTGTTATCTTTGTTGTTGTTTGCTTGCATTTTATTTTCTTTCTCATTTTCCCCTTTTTGTCTTGTGCAACAAAATAATTATATAAATATGTATGCATATATTGGATTTAACATATTTTAGATTACTTGCCATCTAGGGGAAGGGTGGGAGAAGGGAGGAAATTTGGAACACAAAGTTTTGCAAGGGTTAATGTTGAAAAATTATCCATGTATATGTTTTGAAAATTAAAAAGCTTTAATTAAAAAGAAAAAGAAAAATCAGATCAAAAGGGGAAAAATCATGAGTAAGAAAACAACAAAAGGTGAAAACACCATACCTCGATCCATTTGCCTGTTGATTGTTTCTTATAGAACAATAATATTCTGTAACATTCATATACCATAATTTATTCAGCCATTCTCCAATTGATGGGCATCTACTCAGTTTCCAGTTTCTAGCCACTACAAAAAGGGCTGCTACAAACATTTTTGCACATGTGGGTCTCTTTTCTTCCTTTAAGATCTCTTTGGGATATAAGCCCAATAGAAACTGCTAGGTCAAAACAGCAGTGTTTGCACAGTTTGATAACCCTTTGAACATAGTTCTAAATTGCTCTCTAGAGTGGTTGGATCCCTTCAGAACTCCACCAACAATTTTTAGTGTCCCAATTTTCCCACATCTCCAACATTTATCATTTTCCTGTCATCTTAACCAATCTGAGAGGTGTGTAGTAGTACCTTGGCAGAACTCAACATTAAAAGTCATGAAATATGCTATAAAAAATAAGTAAGAAAGAGAAAAAAAGCCCTGACCATAGAAAACTACTTTGGTGGCAAGGAAAATCAGAACACAAACTTAAAAGTTTGTGTTCTGTCAAATGCTTATATGTGAAACCTCAAAGGGCCAAAAAAGCCTCGTAGAAGAGCTGAAAAAGGATTTTAAAAATCAAGTAAGACATGAATTGATGCTGAGTAAAATGAGCAGGACCAGGAGATCATTATATACTTCAACAACAATACTATATGATGATCAATTCTGATGGACCTGGCCATCTTCAGCAATGAGATGAACCAAATCAGTTCTAATGGAGCAGTAATGAACTGAACCAGTTACGCCCAGCGAAAGAACTCTGAGAGATGACTAAGAACCATTACATTGAACTCCCAATCCCTATATTTTTGCCTGCCTGCTTTTTTTTTTTTAATTTCCTTCACAGGCTAATTGTACAATATTTCAGAGTCCGATTCTTTTTGTACAGCAAAATAACGGTTTGGACATGTATATTTATATTGTATTTAATTTATACTTTAATATATTTAACATGTATTGGTCATCCTGCCATCTAGGGGAGGAAGTGGGGGGAAGGAGGGGAAAAACTGGAACAAAAGGTTTGGCAATTGTCAATGCCATAAAATTACCCATGCATATAACTTGTAAATAAAAAGCTATTTCAAAAAAAATCAAGTAAGAGAGGTAAAAGAAAAATTAGGAAAAGAAATGAGAGTTAGTTATACAGGAGAATTATGAAAAAAAGAGTCAACAGCTTATAAAATGAAGCATAAAAAGAGAATTAAGAAAACAAGTCCTTAAAAAACCAGAATTGGCTAAGTAGTAAAAAAAAAATTTCACTCAAGATAACAAACCCTTGAAAACTAGAATTAGCCAAATGGAAAAGGAGGTACAAAAATTAACTAAAGAAAAAAATTCCTTAAAAAGAGAATTCTGCAAGTGCAAGGTAATAACCATAAAACATCAAGAATCAAACAAATTCAAAAGAAGAAAAATAAGATGAAAACATAAATTAGCTCACTGGAAAAACAATTGACTGGGAAAATAGATTTAGGAGAGATAATGTAAGAATTATTGGACTACCTGAAGGTCATGATTTGAAAAATGAGTTGTAAAAAAAAAAAGAGTTGTGACTACTCTTTTCAAGAAATTATCAAGGAAAACTGTTCTGATATTCTAGAACCAGTGGATAAAATATTCATTGAAAGTATCCACCAATCACTTCAAAATGAAAAAACAAAAAAAAAACAAAAAACAAAAAAAAAAAAAAAAAAAAAAAAACAGAAGAGGTGGATAGAGCACCAGCCCTGAAGTCAGGAGGAACTGAGTTCAAATCTGACCTCAGACCCTTAATACTTCCTAGGTGTGTGACCCTGGGCAAGTCACTTAACCCCAATTGTCTCAGCAAAAATAAATAAATAAATAAAATTAAAATAAACAAGATGGAAGTTAAGGAGATGAATAGAATTTTAGAAAAGTTAAATATAATAGAGTTCTGTAGAAAATTGAATGGGGATAGAAAGTAATATAACTTT
This sequence comes from Antechinus flavipes, assembly GCF_016432865.1. Classification (NCBI taxonomy): domain Eukaryota; kingdom Metazoa; phylum Chordata; class Mammalia; order Dasyuromorphia; family Dasyuridae; genus Antechinus; species Antechinus flavipes. Next base: position 297,859,605 of record NC_067399.1, on the reverse strand, counting down.
TTCTCGGTGGCACATGGCACCTACACAAAAATTGACCATGTATTAGAGCATTTAAAACCTCACAATCAAATGAAAAAAGGGAGAAATAATAAATACATTCTTTTCAGATAATGATGCAATAAAAATTATAGGTAATAAAGAGTAATGAAAATATAGACTTAAAACTCATTGGAAATTAAACAATCTAATTTTAAAGAATGAGTGGGTCAAACAACAAATAGAAATATAGAATACGATCCATAATTTCATTAAAGAGAATGACAAAAATGAGATAACATTCCAGAACTTATGGGTTGCAATCAAAGCAGTTTTTAGGGGAAATTTTATCACTAAATATTTACATGAATAAAATAGAGAAAAAGGAAATCCATGAATTGGGCATGTAATTTTAAGAAGCTAGGAAAAGAATGAATTAAAAATTCCCAATTAAATACTAAATTAGAAATTCTGAAAATCAAAGGAGAGATTAACAAAACTGAAAGAAAACTATTGAACTAATAAATAAAACTAAGGCCTGGTTTTATGAAAGACAAATCAATAAAATAGAGAAAGTTTTGGTTAATTTCATCAGGAAAAAGAAAGAAGAAAGACAGATTACCAATAACAAAAATGAAAGAGTTATTTCACTACCAATGAAGGAGAAATTAAAGAAATAATTAGGAGTTATTTTACCCAAATGTGTGCCAATAAATATGACAATCTAAGAGAAATGGATATTTCCAAAAAATACAAATTGCTCAGGTAAACAGAAGAGGAAATAAAATACTTTAACACCAAGATATTAGTAAACTTCTTAGGGGAAAAAAAAAAAAACTCCAGGGCCAGATGAATTCTACTAAAACTTTAAAGAACAATTAATTCCAATACTATATAAACTGTTTGGAAAAATGAGTGGAGTCCTACCAAACTCCTTTTATGATACAAATATGATGCTGATACCTGAACCAGGAAGAGCCAAAACAGAGATTACATTAAATTAAAAGAGGGTTGCACAAATAAAATCAATGCAATCAAGATCAGAAGGGAAACAGAAAGCTGGGGAACAATTTTTATACTCTAAGTGTTTCTGATAAAGGTCTCATTTCTAAAACATGTAGAGAACTGAGTGAAATTTGTAAAAATGCATTTTTACCCCAATTATCAAGGAAAACTGCTCTGATATTCTAGAACCATAAAATTGATATATATATGGTCAAAATATAAATTGATAAATGGTCAAAAGAAATGAACAGGCAGTTATTAGATGAAGAAATTAAAATCTCTAAATCACCACTGAAGTGCAAATTAAAACAATTCTGAACCACCTCACATCTATCAGCTGGATTAATACAGCACAAAAGAAAAATGATAATTATTGGAGAGGATGTGAAAAATTTGGAACACTAATATATCAATGCATTACTAATGTTGGTGGAATTATGAACTAATCCAACAATTCTGGAGAACAATTTGAAATTATGCCCAAAGGTCCATAAAATTATGCATACCTTTTGGTCCAATCATACCACTACTAGGTCTGTATCCAAAGAGATCATAAAAATGAAAAAGGACATGCATGTACAAAAATATTTATAGCAGCTGTCTGTATTGGCAAAGAATTGGAAATTGAGGGATGTTCATCATTTGGGGAATGGCTGAGCAAGTTGTGGTTTATATGTAATATAATACTAATGTAATAGAATACTATTGTTCTATAAGAAATCATAAGGAGGCTGATTTCAGAAAAACTTGGAAGGATTTACATGAACTATGCTGAGTGAAATGAGCAGAACCAGGAGAACATTATATCCAGTAACAGCAACATTGTATGATGATCAGCTGTGATAGGCATAGATATTCTTAGCAATGCAATGATCCATGACAATTCCAAGGGATCTGTGATGGAAAATGACCACTCCTGGGGGAAATAACTATGGAATCTGAATGCAGATCGAAGTATACTATATTCACTGGGTTTTTATTTTGTTTTGTTTTGTTTTTCTCATGGTTTTCTCCTTTTGTTCTGAGAATTCTTTCATAACATAACTAATGTGGAAATATTTTTTCCCCAAAATGTGAAAATAGTGTACATTTATGATCAATATCAGATTGCTTACTGTCTTGGAAAGAAGGGAAAGAAGAGAGATAGAAAAATTTGGAGCTCAAAACCTTAAAAAGATAAATGTTAAAAACTATCTTTACATGTAATTGGAAAAAAATAAAATACTATTAAGTTAAAAATAATCATATAAAAATAATCAAAATTACCAATTACTTAGAGAAATGAAATTTAAAATAACTCTGAGGTACCATTTCATAGTCATCAAATTGGCTCACATGACAGAAAAAGAAAATGACAAATGCTAGAGAGAATGTGGAAAAACAAGCATACTGATGAATTATGGGTAGAGCTGCAAATTAGGTCAACTATTCTGGAAAATAATTTGGAACTATGCCCAAAGGGCAATAAAGCTTTGCATACCTTTTGACTCAAAAATACTACTATAAGGTTGTATTCCAAAGAAATCAAAGGAAAAGGAAAGGAATTATATACAAAAATATTTATAGCATTTATTTTTGTGATGGCAAAGAACTGGAAACTGAAGGAATGCCCATCAATTGGGAAATAGTTGAATGAATTGTGGTATATAATTTTGATGGAATGCTATTGTGCTATAAGAAATGATGAAATGAAAAACTTGGAAGACTTATATAAGCTGATACAAAGTGAAGTGAGCAGAACCAGAAGAACAACTGTATAGTAAGAATAATATTATAATGATGATAAATTATGAAAGGTTTAGTTACTCTAAGCAATATAATTATGCATGACAATTTCAAAGAAATCATGATGAAAGTGCTATTCTTCCTCTGGAAAATGAACTGATGAACACTAAGTGAAGATTGAAGCATATTTTCTTTATTTTTTTCTTGCTTTTTTCATTCACAACTTAGCTAATATGAAACTATGTTTTGCTTGGCATCACATGAATCAATGGTAATGTATTTCTTACCCTCTTAATGAGTAAGAGGACAAGAGGGAGAAAACTTGGAATTAAAAGTAAAAATTAAAAAAACATCAAATTAAATTACCCAAAACATTTTTTAAATCATTAGACTTCCTAAAAACCATGATTAAGAAAAAATTAGAACACTATATTTTGAGAAATTACAAATGAAAATTGCCCTGGTACATTAGATCCTGAGTACAAAGTAAAGATAGAAATAATGTACTAAGCAACTTCAGAAAGCCACCTGTTGGAATCCTAGTGTTAACTCAACTTGAAATAAGGTGATAACTCAAGGGAGCTGTTAGAATCCTAGTGTTAACTCAATGTAATTGATACAATGCTTGTGTTCACACATTTACTCATTGGAGTTCACATGTTTGGGAAATTTCAGGGTTTAGTATGAGATATCCAAATTCACACCTCCCTTGAAGCTCTTAGGGCCAGAGAGCACTCTGGGAGAAAACCCATAATCCCATTCTCTCAGAAGAGTCATATATAAGCCCAGTCAAGAGAGTTCAGCGGGATTGGAGGCTGAAGAAAGCAGAGGCAGAAGCAAAGGACAAAGCTGCAGGAGTTCAGCTGAATTTAGATTGAGAGGGGAGTCAAGTGAGTTCAGCCAGAAGCCCTCTCTGAGTGAGGAGTTTTACTTCGGAACATTGACTGGGGTCGGAGAGGAGCACTCTGGGAGATTGAGAGCCAGAATCCCTCTCTCAGAGGCAAGACAGATTCACCTTTGTGCTGGCTGGGCTGAAAGACAAACCTTTGGATGTGGAGACATTTGGAGAGAGCTCTTGGAACCAAGCAGAGAGATAGGCCTCAACTAACCAGGCTATATTGGAGGTAATAAAAGATCTGAACTTTTAACACCTGGCTGCATTTGGGTGATTATTACTCTTAACTGCAACTAAGGCTGCCTCCAGAAAACCTCCCCGAGAAACCTGCTTTCTCCCAGAGAGAACCATATTTATCTTATTATATTTATTTTAAAAGAAGAAAAACCCCACAGCCACCCCCCCCCCAAAAAAAAAGTCCCAGGAATATTATAGTCCAAATCAAGCCATATAACATCTCACATAACAAGGAAAAAATACTAACAGCATTCAGGAAAAAACAAAACAAAACAAAACAATGATTCAAGTACTAAGGACCTTCAATAATGATCACACAAGATCTGGTAACTTCAAATAAACAAGAGCAGATCTTGGAATCTTGGAATACAATAATGTCTACAAAATTGTATAATTTTAATGCCTACAAAAAGTATTGAAAGAGTTATATAAGAAGGTCTGGGGGTGGATTAGTTCTGGTCTGAGGGTTTGAAAAGGAGAAAGGGAAAGGGAGATAAAAAGAATAAACTACTGTAAGAAGGAGAAATAAAAGGATGGGAAATTGTATTTCTCATACCTGGGATTTTTGAGAACAGCATACAGACATGAAGGAATTGGGGAGGGTGGAGAAGAGTGAATATCAGATAACCTCACTAATATGAAATTGACAAAGAAAGAGGGGAGGTTGAAAATTCACATATACAAACAATTTGGGATAGAAATACATCAAACCCAATAAAGAAATAGTAGAATTGAAGAGTGCAGAAGAGGAGGATAATAATAACAAAATAGTTGGATGCAAAACAAACTTTGTGATAGAAGGGAAAAAGTAGAACTAGAATCAAAGAAGATGCTTTAGATTACTTCTTAAACAACTGGAGAATGGGTAAACAAAATATCCTAGTTGATTATAATGGAATATTAATGTAGTAAAAGAAATGGTAACAGAGGCTATTTCAAAGAATCCTGAGGATAAATTGATACAGAGTGAAGTGAATATAACTAAGAGAACAATTTATACAAGGACAGTAACATTTTAGAGAAAAATAGTTTTGAAAGCCTTAAAAATGCTAATTGATACAATGACCAACCATATCTGCTAAGAATTTAGGATGAAACACTTGACTCACTTTCTTACAGAGAGATGATAAATATAAAGTGCAGAAATGCACACATTTTAATAAAGCCCAGGTGAATTTATTTTGCTTAACTATGTTTAGTTATTACAAGGATTTTTCCCTCTTTTTCTCTGTTCTTAATCTGGATGGAGAGGGACTAGAAGACTAGGTTAGCAATAGTGAGGCAAAAAAAAGAAAAAAAAAGAGAAACACTGTAACATTTTAAAAAAAGAAATATACAAAACAGTAAGACATTCAGAAAGAAGCATGGACAAGTAGGATAGTTTTGAAAGTAACAGAATTCAGTATAAACATTTTTTACAATTTCACATAGAATCTTCTTTATGCTCTTCTCTGTGTATAGAAATGTTCTTCTGGGGGATAAGTTCAGAATAAACAGAAATTTCCAAAAAAGACAGAGAGAGAGAAAGAGAGACAGACAGACAGGGAGACAGGGAGACAGAGAGAGAGAGACAAGACAGAAAGAGAAACAGACACAGACACAGAGACAGAGAGAAAGAGAGTAGTGAGGGTAAGAAAATTAGAAATGAATTCTAATGTTATCCATGACCAAATATCCCAAAGCATTGTTACAATGCTTTTAGCATCCCTAATCTCCATTCTCAACAAACCACTGTTTTCACTGTAGAAAAAAGACACAATTCACTTACAGAACTGTATTAGGTTCTACTAGTACAGGAAGATTCAACTGAGTTTTTTCCCTTTCATCTTGTACAGCTGCTGAAGTCTAGGATGACTGACATTTCTAAAGAATTGGAGGTCATTAGGCATAAAGAATGAGATTATAAATAAAGTAGAAGAGCATAGGATAATTTACCTCTCAGACCTGTGGAAGAGGAAGGAATTTATGACCAAAGAAGAACTAGAGGTCATTATTGATCACAAAATAGAAAAATTTCATTATATCAAATTGAAAAGTTTTTTGTACAAACAAAACTAATGCAGACAAGATTAGAAGGGAAGCAATAAACTGGAAAAACATTTTTACAGTCAAAGTTTCTGATAAAGGTCTCATTTCCAAAATATATAGAGAACTGACTCTAATTTATAAGAAATCAAGCCATTCTCCAATTGATAAATGGTCAAAGGATATGAACAGACAATTCTCAGATGAAGAAATTGAAACTATTTCTAGCCATATGAAAAGATGCTCCGAGTCATTATTAATCAGAGAAATGCAAATTAACACAACTCTGAGATACCACTACACACCTGTCAGATTGGCTAAAATGACAGGGAAAGAGAATGCAGAATGCTGGAGGGGATGTGGAAAAACTGAGACACTGATACATTGTTGGTGGAATTGTGAACACATCCGGCCATTCTGGAGAGCAATTTGGAACTATGCTCAAAAAGTTATCAAACTGTGCATACCCTTTGATCCAGCAGTGTTACTACTGGGATTATATCCCAAAGAAATCTTAAAGAAGAGAAAGGGACCTGTATGTGGAAGAATGTTTGTGGCAGGTCTCTTTATAGTGGCCAGAAACTGGAAACCGAATGGATGCCCATCAATTGGAGAATGGCTGAATAAATTGTGGTATATGACTATTATGGAATATTATTGTTCTGTAAGAAATGACCAGCAGAATGATTTCAGAAAGGCCTGGAGAGACTTACATGAACTGATGCTGAGTGAAATGAACAGGGCCAGGAGATCATTATATACTTCAACAACAATACTATATGATGATCAATTCTTTTTTTTTTTTTAATTTAAATTTTATTTTATTTAATAATAACTTTGTATTGACAGAATCCATGCCAGGATAATTTTTTTACAACATTATCCCTTGCACTCGCTTATGTTTCGTTTTTTCCCCTCCCTCCCTCCACCCCCTCCCCTAGATGGCAAGCAGTCCTATATATGTTAGATATGTTGCAGTATATCCTAGATACAATATATGTTTGTAGAACAGAGCAGTTCTCTTGTTGCACAGGGAGAATTGGATTCAGAAGATAAAAATAACTCGGAAAGAAAATCAAAAATGCAAATAGTTCACATTTATTTCCCAGTGTTCCTTCTTTGGGTGTAGCTGTTTCTGTCCATCATTTATCCATTGAAACTCAGTTAGGTCTCTTTGTCATAGAAATCCACTTCCATCAGAATACATCCTCATACAATATCGTTGTCGAAGTGTATAATGATCTCCTGGTTCTGCTCATCTCACTTAGCATCAGTTCATGTAAGTCTCTCCAGTCCTCTCTGTATTCATCCTGCTGGTCATTCCTTACAGAGCAATAATATTCCATAACATTCATATACCACAATTTACCCAGCCATTCTCCAATTGATGGGCATCCATTCAATTTCCAGTTTCTAGCCACTACAAACAGGGCTGCTACAAACATTTTGGCACATACAGGTCCCTTTCCCTTTTTTAGTATCTCTTTGGGGTATAAGCCCAATAGAAACACTGCTGGATCAAAGGGTATGCACATTTTGATAACTTTTTGGGCATAATTCCAGATTGCTCTCCAGAATGGCTGGATTCGTTCACAACTCCACCAACAATGCATCAGTGTCCCCGTTTTCCCGCATCCCCTCCAACATTCATCATTATTTTTTCCTGTCATCTTAGCCAATCTGACAGGTGTGTAGTGATATCTCAGAGTTGTCTTAATTTGCATTTCTCTGATCAATAGTGATTTGGAACACTCTTTCATGTGAGTGGTAATAGTTTCAATTTCTTCATCTGAAAATTGTCTGTTCATATCCTTTGACCATTTGTCAATTGGAGAATGGCTTGATTTTTTATAAATTTGAGTCAGTTCTCTATATATTTTGGAAATGAGGCCTTTATCAGAACCTTTAATTGTAAAGATGTTTTCCCAGTTTGTTGCTTCCCTACTAATCTTGTTTGCATTCGTTCTGTTTGTACAAAGGCTTTTTAATTTGATATAATCAAAATTTTCTATTTTGTGATCGGTAATGGTCTCTAGCTCATCTTTGGTCACAAATTTCTTTCTCCTCCACAAGTCTGATAGATAAACTATCCTATGTTCCTCTAATTTATTTATAATCTCGTTCTTTATGCCTAGGTCATGGACCCATTTTGATCTTATCTTGGTATATGATGTTAAGTGTGGGTCCTTGCCTAATTTCTGCCATACTAATTTCCAGTTATCCCAGCAGTTTTTATCAAATAATGAAATCTTATCCCAAAAGTTAGAATCTTTGGGTTTGTCAAACACTAGATTGCTATAGTTGACTATTCTGTCTTGTGAACCTAACCTTTTCCACTGATCCACTAATCTATTTCTTAGCCAATACCAAATGGTTTTGGTGACTGCTGCTTTATAATATAATTTTAGATCAGGTACAGCTAGACCACCTTCATTTGATTTTTTTTTTCATTAATTCCCTTGAGATTCTCGACTTTTTATTGTTCCATATGAATTTTGTTGTTATTTTTTCTAAATCATTAAAATATTTTCTTGGAAGTCTGATTGGTATAGCACTAAATAAATAGATTAGTTTAGGGAGTATTGTCATCTTTATTATATTCGCTCGGCCTATCCAAGAGCACTTAATATTTTTCCAATTATTTAAGTCTGACTTTATTTGTGTGGAAACTTTTTTGTAATTTTGCTCAAATAATTCCTGACTTTCCTTTGGTAGGTAGATTCCCAAATATTTTATGCTATCAACAGTTATTTTGAATGGAATTTCTCTTTGTATTTCTTGCTCTTGGATTTTGTTGGTGGATGATGATCAATTCTGATGGACATGGCCATCTCCAGCAATGAGATGAACCAAATCAGTTCCAACAGAACAGTAATGAATTGAACCAGCTACACCCAGCGAAAAGAACTCTGAGAGATGACTATGAACTATTACATAGAATTCCCAATCCCTATATTTTTGTCTGCCTGCATTTTTGATTTCCTTCACAGGCTAATTGCACACTATTTCAAAGTCCAATTCTTTTTGTACAGCAAAATAAATGTTTGGACATGTATACTTATATTGTATTTAATTTATACTTTAACATATTTAACGTGTATTTGTCAACCTGCCATCTGGGTGAGGGGATTGGGGGAAGGAGGGGAAAAAGTGGAACAAAAGGTTTGGTAATTGTCAATGCTATAAAATTACCATGCATATAACTTGTAAATAAAAAGCTATAATTTAAAAAAAAAATTGAAAGTTTAGAAAAAAAAAAGAAAAGAAAAGATGCTCCAAGTCATTATTAATCAGAGAAATGCAAATTAAGACAACTCTGAGATACCACTACACACCTGTCAGAATGACAGGGAAAGATGATGCAGAATGTTGGAGGGGATGTGGGAAAACAGGGACACTAATACATTGTTGGTGGAATTTTGAATGAGATGAATCAAATCAGTTCCAATAGAACAGTAATGAATTGAATCAGCTACACCCAGTGAAAGAACTCTGGGAGATGACTATGAACCATTACATAGAATTCCCAATCCCTATACTTTATATTTTAACATATTTAATGTGTCATGGTGGGAGGGAATGGGGGAGAGGAGGGGAAAAATTGGAACAAAAGTTTTGGCAATTGTCAATGCTGTAAAATTACTCATGCATATGACTTGTAAATAAAAAGCTATAATTAAAAAAAAAAAGAATTGGAGGTCATTTATCTTGCCAACAACTACCCATACTAATCATAGCATGATCTAGAAATAGTTTACATTTCCTTTTTGTCCTTCTGGTATCTGCCCATACTAGCCTACCTCAAGATTCTCTTCATTCCTTTAAAACTCACATATTGACTTTATTAACCAGAATGTAATATAAGTGACACCATGTTATTATGTTGTAGTACTCATGAATAGATTTCTGGAAGATATAGTGCAGAGAAGACATGGGATCCATATATGACATCTGGATAGAAAGATTCATATTCTAAGTGCTCTGTATATAAGTTATATTCAATAAATGTTTATTGGAGATGATGATGAAGTATAACAATTAAGTTAAGATTTTTGATGTATATTCTTAATATTTAAATTGAAAAAAATAAACAAAGATTTAAATCATGAGTAGATTTTTGGAACCATTCTTAAAAACTTATGCTGATTTACACATGTTTACAAAAGCATTCTGAATTACGAAAAAAAGAAGAATCCCAATTATAATGATCCAGTATTATAAAGTGATGTTTTTCTTTTTAAAAAATTCATTTGATAAAGGTGGCCTAGCTGTACGAGATCTAAAATTATATTATAAAACAGCGGTTACCAAAACCATCTGGTATTGGCTAAGAAATAGACTAGTTGATCAATGGAATAAATTAGGTTCAAAGGTCAAAACAGCCAATAACTTTAATAATCTAGTGTTTGACAAACCCAAAGACCCCAGTTTTTGGGATAAGAACGCATTATTTGACAAAAATTGCTGGGAAAATTGGAAATTAGTATGGCAGAAACTAGGTATTGACCCACACTTAACACCATACATCAAGATAAGGTCAAAATGGGTTCATGACCTAGGCATAAAGAATTAGATTATAAATAAATTGGAAGAGCATAGGATAGTTTACTTCTCAGACCTGTGGAAAAGGAAGGAATTTATGACCAAAGAGGAACTAGAGATCACTAATGAGTACAAAATAGAAAATTTTGATTATATCAAATTGAAAAGTTTTTGTACAAACAAAACTAATGCAGACAAGATTAGAAGGGAAACAATAAACTGGGAAAACATTTTTAAAGTCAAAGGTTCTGATAAAGGCCTCATTTCCAAAATATATAGAGAACTGACTCTAATTTATAAGAAATCAAGCCATTCTCCAATTGATAAATGGTCAAAGGATATGAACAGACAATTCTCAGATGAAGAAATTGAAACTATTTCTAGCCATATGAAAAGATGCTCCAAGTCATTATTAATCAGAGAAATGCAAATTAACACAACTCTGAGATACCACTACACATCTGTCAGATTGGCTAGAATGGCAGGGAAAGATAATGCACAATATTGGAGGGGATGTGGGAAAACAGGGACACTGATACATTGTTGGTGAAATTGTGAATACACCCAGCCATTCTGGAGAGCAATTTGGAACTTTGCTCAAAAGTTATCAAACTGTGCATACCCTTTGATCCAGCAGTGTTACTACTGGGCTTATATCCCAGAGAGATCTTAAAGGATGGAAAAGGACCCACATGTGCAAAATGTTTGTGGCAGCCCTTTTTGTAGTGGCAAGAAACTGGAAACTGAGTGGATACCCATCAATTGGAGAATAAATAAGTTATGATACATAAATGTTATGGAATATTATTGTTCTGTAAGAAATGACCAGCAGGATGAAATTCATTTGAACATGAAAGTGTTGCTTCATTTTTCCACTAATCTTTTTTTTTTTTTATTATAATCTTTACCCAAATTAGACTTTAAAGCAGAAATTCTTAATCTTTTTTATGTCATAAACCCCTTTGGCAGTCTGATGAAATGTAAAATAAAATACTACAGGGAATTACGAAGGAAATCAATTACATTAAGATACAGTCATTAAAACATGTCCATGGATTCCATGTTAAGAGCTCTTATTCTTTATATATTGTTAGTATTGGGAGGGATGTTGGAGATAATCCAGTACTTCATTTTACAGTAAGGAAATTAAGACAGAGAAAGGTAAAGTGACTTGTTCATGGTCACATAACAAGATTGTGATAGAACTGGGACCATAATCTGGTATTTCTGAGTCTCAATGCCATGCTCTTGCCTCTACTCCAAGATGTCTTATCCCAAGCATTACAATTGTGCTTTGCATAACAAATATTTAGTTTAAAATTTTCACTTAAGTTAAAATTCTAATCCTATATCATACTTTTTTATAAGTTTAAAAAAATGTTTAACATTGGAATCAGATAAGCTTTTTTGCATTTTAGAGACTTTTATCTGGTTATGAAGAAATCCTTTAACCAGTACTCCTAGAAGACGTGGAATCTGCTTCCTTTTGGGAAACTTAGATTCCTTTGAACTTCAATGACCTTGTTTTTGTACTAGAAGGATAGTCATTGAAATAACAGGTTCCAGCCAAAGGCGAGGAATGGTAGATTTTTGTAGCCATTGTTGGGTCTCCAATTATCCCATCACTGCTAATTATGCCTAGGCAGGAAAAAGAGGTTTTTAGCTGTCAGGGTTTCTCGGCCTCCTTTTGGTACCAAGTTTGGAGCAAATAGATGCATCTCATGTGGTGCCTTAGAGGGGATTCCCCTTTGTCAAAATGGATGCAACAAAAAATTAGCATTTGCTCATGCAAATTTAGGAGCACAAGCACAAACAGGGAAAGTCGGAGTACCTACTGTGCCTCCAGCTAAGCAGCTCTGTAAAGTAATTAACTATAAACTCTGTAATACAACACTCATTTTCATCAATTCAAACAAAAAAAAACATATGTAAAGTGCTAAGAAACTTGTCTATTATAAGAAATTTTTTATAATAATAACTTTTTATTTTCAAAACACATGTAAAGATAATTTTCAACATTCTCACCTCTCTCTGGTCTATTTTCCTCATCTGTAAAATAAAGTCTTTGGAGCAGTGAATTTTTAAGATCCCAAATCTAATAGGCATACAAGTTTCATGAATTAATGAGCTGCAATTCTTGATCCAGGAATACCTCAAAGAAAAATGTTTATTTAAATATAGCTTTGCCATTGCAAATGCCAACAAATTAAAAAAAAATCAAGTTTTATTTTATAACCTAAGAAATTCAACCATTATGGTAATTATCTCATTATTAGAAGCAAATTACACGAAAGAGACCTGTTTCTCTTCTGTTTGAGTGAGATCCTCAAAAGCAAGGACTATCTTTTCCTATATTAGTACCTCCAGCACTTAACACCGTGCCTGACACATAATAGGTGCTTAATAAATGCTTACCGACTGACAATTTCATTAAACTTCAAGGTCTTCCCAATTCTTCTCTCTCCTATCCTGTACAAACTTTATATTATAGCCAGAATAATCTTTCTTTTACATTATAGAACCCATTTAGCTCAAAAGTCCTCAGCAGTTCTTTATTGCTTGCTATTAAAAATTCAAATTTCTTTGGTTCTACAAGGTCTTCTCCACTGTGGAGCTATTCTCTCTTTCCAGGTACAATCACAGAGGCTGTCCATCTCACTTCTGTATATGTATTCCCCGTGCTTAGCACAATGCTTGGCATATAGAAAAGTACTTAATGCTTGTGGGTTGTTTTGTTTTATTGTGTTTTGTTTTTGCTACCACTCTCCTTCATGCACTCTATGATCCAGATAAATGAGATGACATTCTGCTATTATCCCCAAGCCAAAATATGTAATGTAATCATCTGTCTCTGTGCTTTTGCTCAGGCTAGGTCCCCTGAGCCTGGAATGTCTTTCCTCTCTTACTGAATTTCTCCCTATTCTTTAATGTCTACTGTCAGTACTACCTGATGTTCTAAAAAAGCCTTCTCTAATGTCCCCAGTTAGCACTGACCTTCTTCGTTAGATCTTACATATTTTGTTTGATAGAACTCAATGTACTTATATAATGCTGTTTATCATAGCTATGTGCCTTTTCTTGTGAGTTGTAAGGATTGGGAAGTAATGCAGGTAAAGTGCTTTACAAACTTTAAAACACTATATAAATATGATTTTTATCTCCTTTCTAGACTATAAGGAAATATATAGCTTATCTAAAATATTTATCTTCTTCAGCATCTAGAATTGTTCTCTCCACTGAAGAGGTACAAAATAAATCTTTGTTATTGTTATTATAAAAATTTTTGGTTAAATTCACCAATTTTTAGCATTATGGTACTGTGTAAAATAGCCACACATAGCATTTTTTTTCTTTTAAAATCATATTTACTGATTGGTACTCTGGGAGAAAACAAATAGCTGATATTTTGAAATTTTCAAATTTAGGACCTGAGGGAAGATAATTCATGGGGGAGTTATGCAATACTAGGTAAAATGATAATGCACACTAAACTTCAAATGTGCAAAATTGACATACAATTTATTCTGTTCAAACAATTTATTTTGTATCTGCTTATACCTGAAAGGAATTATGGTGGGAAGACAAAGAAATGGATATTTTATAATATGAGAAAGTGAAGGACAATGAATATCTACATTTATTTTATAAATGAAAAAGCATTTACTAAGTGCCCACTTCATGCTAAGCAGAATTCTAGGTTCTGCAGAAGCAGATGGCAGAGGTAGACATATGCATGATTATTTGGCTTAAGGACAGTTCATGAGCATCAGGTCCTCAGTGGAATTTAAATTCCCTGAGCAATGTGATCCTGAAATCATAAGATTATAGATGTAGAGCTGGAAATGCCTTCTGAAGCAATGTAGGTCACATCCCTTCATTTTATAGCTGAGGAAACTGATACCCAGAGGTAATATAGGTAGTGAGTGAGTTTCAGAGCTGGGATTCAAATTCTAGGCCTTTTTTACTTCAAGTCTAGTATTATACCCAGGACAGCATAATGAATCTGGCCTTCTAGCCAAAGAAGGAAAATTATCTAGGTAGTAGCATCTTTGGAATTTGCTTCTTGAGTAACCACAACTTTGTTTCACAAGTTCAAAAATTTGGAGTTCAGAATTTCTAGAAGGAGAGAGTTATCTTTTTTCAACTTATAATTTTATTTTTCATTACAAATGGAATTCTAAGCTGTTGAACTCTGTATTTTCAAGTTCTAACGCTCTATGCCTCTATTATTTCTAATTCGTTGCCAATTTGTGAGAAATAAACAATTATTAAGAATGAAAGAAAACCCCAGCACTCCAGTACTACAAAGTATGTTATTTTTTTTCTGCATTCCATGTCCTCCATTATATCAAGCAGATACAGCAAGAATTTAGCATCTAATTTACATAAAATATTAGGTTATAGCATATACATTTTGCTTATGACATTACCCCTAGAACTGGAGCCTAGAAATATAGCTTACAGCCCTTGAAGCTATATTTATCTTCTTGAAAAGGCTAGAAGAGTGCCACCAAACTTAGGATGGATAGTAATCCAGTTATAATTTACCTTGGTTTCATTATTCCTATTCCCAGGTAAGCCATCACTGAAAAATCAGCAACTCAAGCTGATTTCACTTCTACAAAATTAATGCACGTAACTTCAGCTGAATCTTTACTGCTACTTACTTAATATTCCAGAAATTGTGCTGTACTGTGTCTGAAAAAAACCCCACTAGACCTGGAGTTAAAAGACTTGAATTCAAATTCTTGCTTCAGCATTTCCTACCTATGAATGGAGCCAAATCATTTAACCTCTTTAGACCTTCATTTTCCTTATCTATATATGAAAAAGTTGGGCTAGATAATATTGAAATAGATCTCTTTCAAAACTAAAATCCTATGATCTTTTTAATCTACTCTTAACCACTCTATCTCATTCTTTAATATCTGCTAGTCCAAATCTTTTATTTTTAACTGAAGTCCCCAACTAATCCTTCATCTTGCAGATATGAACTCTTTACTATATGAAGAAAAACAAATGTTATGAAATGTGAACTTCTGTTATATAGTTTTCACCCCATTACAAACTTGGGCTTTTTTGTATAAAGCAAATTTAACATTGAAATTCCCACACTGTCCTGCTTATCTATGTTCCTTATACTTAACTAAACTCCCTTACATTTTTCTTCTATTTATTATTTAAATGATTCATAAGTGCTCCTTTCTCTCTTTTCTTTTCTTTTGTATTGCTATCACTTTTGTATCACCACCACAACTCCCAACAAAAACAAAAAAAATAAAGAAAAACCATTTCATATATAAGCATAGTCATAAAAAATAAATTCACTCATAGTCTGTGTCTGAAAATAAATGTCTTATTTTGCATATCTAATTCATTATTTCTCAGCCAAGAGCTAAGAAGCATGATTAATCATTAGTCCTGGGAAGGTCTTATAGTCATCACACTGATCATTGTTCTTAAGTTTTTTACAGTTATGTTCCTCTTCAGTGTTCTAGTCAACATGTAAATTGTTTTGATTCTATTCATTTCTCTCTGCACCAGTTCATACAAGTCCTACCAGGTTTCTCTAAATCTATGTCTTTCATAATGTCTCAGAGTAAGAGTCCTCAATATAAATATACCATAATTTGCTTAGCTATTCTCCTGATAGATGGGGAATTCTTTAGTTTGCAGTTCCTTGCTTCAATAAAAAGTGTTGCTATAAATATTTGTGTACATTTGAGTTTTGATCTCTTTGGGGGAATAAGTTTACCACTGCTATTACTAGGTCTCAGCATATATAAAAATAAGTAACTTTTGGAGTATAATTCCATTTGTTTCCAAAATAATTGGATTACTTTGCAGCACCAAAAGTGAATATGTGTGCTTGTGAACTCATAGCATCCCAACGATTGGCATTTTCCATTTTTTTTTTTTTTTGGTCATCTTTGCTAATCTTATGGGCATAAGATAGATTCTCAGAGTTTTTTATGTGAATTTCTATTATAAGTGATTTGAAGCATTGTTTTTAAGTGACTGTTGATAAGTGGTTTTTCTTTTACATAATTTATCTATTGAGGAGTGGCTCGTTTTATGTAATTTGTGTCAATTTCTTGATATCTTGGAAAGCAGGCTTTTATCAGAGAAAATTTTCTTCCTCCTTGGAAGTCTTCAAATAAATACTGGTTGACCATTTATAATTTATGTTATAATGAGAATTCTTTTGTATATGGGTTGAACTGGATGCTGCTGAGATCACTTCCAACTCCTAAATCCCTTGATTTTGCCTTGTTGCATTTTGAAAATTTTGGTATGCTCTCTGATTATTGTAATTTTATATAATAAAAATATTTATTATTTCTATAGTTTATTCTTTCACCAGCCAATTCTTTAGGATAAAATTAGTCTCCAGCATATGGTCTATTTTTGTAAAGACATGCACAGCGAACTATGCTTCCCCAGCCCTTTTCCTGTCCTTGACTGAATCACTATTGTCTAATCACTTAATATATTTTTACACCAAATTCTTTGTATATTTTTGTTATATTTTCATCAGGAATGCTTGAAAGAATTATATTAAAGATTTATTTTCCCTTTACAATATTATATTCAGTTTTGCAAGTTAAGTTATTCTTGGTTTGAAACCTTTTGAAGGCCTTTTGAAAAAGGCCTTTTGCCTTTAAGAAGATCATATTCCAAAATTTTCTTTCCTTTATAAGTAATTTCTGGAAAGTCTTATGTGATCTTAATTATGGTTTCTTGTTATCCAGACTCTTTTTTTTTTTTTTTTCTGACTCCTTGCATTCTTTTTCCTTTAGGTTCCAATTCCTGGGCAGCTTTCTTTTTATGACTTCTTGAAATGTGGTATTCAGGTTTTTTGTTTGATCATGGATTTCACAGAGTTGATGATTTCTAAATTTGATCTGCTTTCCAGTTCAGTTTGTTTGTTTATTTGTTTATATCTATAAGATACTTTACATTTTCTTCAAGGTTTAAAATCCTTTTGACTTTGTTTTAATATATTTTCCTATCTCATGGAGTTTTTGAGTTCTGTTTGCTCCATTTCATTCTTCTAGGAATCCCTTGCTTGGGTAAAATTTTCTCTTCTTATAATTTTTGGGAGCTACCCAAGGTTTATCCCTTGGGTTTTTCTTTTAAAATTGTATTCTTTGCATGCCCATCAGTTGAGGAATGGTTGAATAAATTATGGCATATGAATGTAATGGAATATTATTGTTCTATAAGAATTGATCAGCAAGCTAATTTCAGAAAAGCCTGAGAGACTTACATGAACTGATGCTGAGTGAAATGAATAGAACCAAAAGAATATTACACACAATAACAACAAGATTATGTGATGATCAACTGTGACGAACTTGGTTCTTTATAACAGTGAAGTGATTCAGGCTAATTCCAATAGACTTGTGATAGAGTTATCTGTATCCATAGAGAGGATTAAGAGGCCTGAATGTAGATCACAACATAGTATTTGCATATTTTTTGATGCTTGCTTGCCTGTTTTTTCTCTTTTTTTATTTTTTGATCTTATTTTTCTTGTTTAGCATGATAAATATGGAAATATGTTTAGAAGAATTGTACATATTTAACTTAGATTACTTGCTATCTAGAGTAGTGAGATAGAGAGGGAGAGAGAAAAATATGAAACACAAATTTTTGCAAGGGTGAATGTATTTTTTGGTATGTTTTTTTTAATGTATTTTAAAATTTTAAAAATAAAAAGCTATTAAAAACTAAAATAAATAAAAAATAAATTTATATTCTTTCACTGTGTTCACTTTTTTTTATCTATATACTCATATTTTCAGCCTCAGTTATTGTTTCAAGGCTTTGAATTTAAGCCAATCCCCTCCTATACTCTTAGATATGGTATATAGGCCTTAATGGCTCCTGATATTGTTATAGTATTGATATTAGTGCCACTGCCCCTCTATATAGGGTGTCTTAATCCCTGTCTTCTGTTTCTTGGTGGTCTACTATCAGTTTTATCCTTAGCCAGACTTTTGTCTTCTTGCATGACTCCAAAACTCAAAAATTGGTTTCATCTTCTGCTACAGTTCTTATAACTTGTATGTTGAAGATCACACTTGCCTCAGACTTTCTGCATAACCTTTGAGGGCTGACACCAAGGTATTGAATTGACATCATCGTGATGTGGCTTCCCATGCTCCAAAGAGTGCATGGTCTAGCTTTGTTTTCCTGGGTGCAGTGATTTTAAGGACCTATTCTGTCTCTTTTTCTCTTCTAAAAGCTTAGGGAGAGGACTTGACTTTGAATTCCCTATTAATGAAGTTTACAAGGGTGTGAAACTCCCCTACCAATGTAGTCTGGATGATTTCAGGTCTGTTTGGATGAGCTCATGTTCATATCCTGCCAGAGCTCTTTTCTTTGCCCATTTTGGTTTCCTTGACATGTTCCATCTCCCTGACCCTATCTACTCATATTTCTGCTTCTTGTCTGTCCTTTTCTTTAGAAAGGACAGTGATATTGGGAAAATGATGCCATGACTGGCAAGTGAATTGGATTGAAGTGTGAGAGGCATTGCTTAGTCACCTGCCTCACTTTCCCATCCAGAGTCATCTGGGACCACTGGCAAGATATAGATCAAAACAACTGGAGGTGGCTTTGGTTGCAATAGGAGACCTTGGCCTTTTTAAGCTAAGGTCTTTAACAGGTCTCAGTCTGACTGAGGTAAAGTCCATTCAGTGATCAAGATTAGATGAGAAGACAAAGAATGGCTTCTTTTATCTAGTTTAAAAAAAAAAAATCAAACTGGGAGAGTAAAACCCTCAGGGTCTCTGGCCAAAACAGAAACAATTGCTATTTATACTATTCTGAGCAACCAGGGCCCAAACAATAACTATTGAGACTTGGATTGGGACCTACTAGTGGACAATTGTTGAGAATCAAAGTGATTTGGGTTTATGGGCATGGTCCTCAAGAAAGAAATCTAGCTTGACTATCTTGTGAGATTTCAGCAATCAAAATTCATATTCCTTTGGGTAGAGCACCCTCAGGTAAGGGTATGATATCCTATGTGAACAGAGGGAAAAGGGAAGAGAGGGGGTGAGAGACAGAGACAAGAGACAGGACAGAGGGACAGAGAGGGAGAGAGAAAAGAGAGAGGATGAGACAGGAGAGAGGAGAGAGGGATAGAGAGAAAGAAAAGAAGAGAGAAAGGAAGAAAAGGAAGGAACGGAGCTGTGTTGCCCAACTAAAACTGGCTAGTTGGGTCTCTAGTGGAGGGTTTATTACTACTCACAGGTTGTTGTTTGTTCTTTGTACTGGAAGAGGACCTTGATATCATAAGGTGATACCATGACTTGCAAGGGAATTGGATTTAAGTGAGGAAGGGCATGCAAGGTCCCCTGCCTCACTCTCTGCTCCAGAGTCATCTGGGTTCAGTGGTAAGATAGAGATCAGGGTGACTGGAGAAGCCCTGTGTGCAATGGGAGACTTTAGCCTTTTAAAGTTAAGCTCTTTTCCCACATCTCAGTCTGATTGAGGCAAAGTCCATTCAGTGATTCACTCTACTCCTGCTAGCTTTTTGGGGAAGTCCTCGTTATTTGCCTCTTTCTGTACCATTCTAGACTGGATTCGGGAGCTTACTTCTCTTTGTTTTCCATTTCCTCTGTCATTGGACTTTCTGGTGCTGTTTTCAGATATTTACTTGCCAGATTTCATTTGGGAAGAGTCTAGCATCTTAGAAGGGAATGTGGAGGTGGGTCTTGAATCACAAGTATTATATGTGCCAAATATTATTACCAACACAGAGAAGCATGACACGGAAAAGAAGTTAGGTGTTCCCATTGGTTCCTGTATAATACTATATGAAATATAGTTTGAATATGAATATGAAAAAGTTGCTGCACAGATCCAGAGCCAATTTCAACCTAAATAAATCTAAAGGCCTAGTGCCTGAGCTGTAGTAGTGATGTGGTTAGTGGCAGTACAGAGAGTTGTGAGAATTGGGGTGGGGATTGGTTGGTGCACAGGTCCATTGTGAAAGAATTAGAGAACTAGAAAAGTCTGAATGGCAAAAAGGATTTTTATTGTCACTGAGAAGTCAGCTTTGCTAGGAAGACAAGACTCCTCAGTGGCAAAGTCCTGTCAGAGAGATAACAAAGGTTATCATTGAGAAGAGCATCTCTTCATAATGGACAAGAGTCCTGGCAGGCAGCTGTGCCAAGAAAAGAGGTTCCTTGGCAAAGCAAAATGCTGCTTCCAACTTCTGCAGAGATTTGGGTTCAGAACACAGAATTACAAAATATTAGACCTTACAGATAATGTACTCTTTCATTTTAGATGAAAAAATAGAGAATGAGAAAGAGTAGGCTATTTTCTAAAATTTATAAAGTTAATTATTTGCTTGCAATGTGCTTTCCTCACTACAAACGTGTGAAAATGGTGAAAATATTTCCATTCTACAAATGAGGAGACTGATGTTGAAAGATAAATGATTTTCCTAAGGCTCTTGGTTCAATAGAAAAAACACTGGATTTGGAAACCATGAATTGAAGTTTACATTGTGGTTCTGTTTACTATTTACAAAACCTGGGGCCAAGTAACTTTCTCTCTGAGCCTTAATTTCCTCATCTGTAAAATAAAGCTGTTCTTTATGACCTCAAAGGTTCTTTCTATCTCTATATCTGTGATCCTACATACTTAAGTTTTAGAATTGGCATTTGAACCCAGGTCTTCCAACCAGTTCTCTATCTGAGAGCTTTATTTACCTCTTCTTGAGTTTGTTGATATTAGTCATAGGACATTGAAATTATTTTGCTATTATAATAACCAATTATTAAACTAGGATCCAGGTTTTTTTCTCCTTTATTTCCTAATTTAGGGCCTAGCTCTTAGTTTCTGAAGGACATGGCTAATTGATTAGATTACTTTTAAATCTCAGGAAACATGCTCTTCAATCTTGGGTCACACCCCACCTAATCACAACTGGGAAGAGGGGAGAGATTGTAAATAGAATTCAGTCTGGGCCTGTTACTCCTAGGAGAAAAGCCCTGTCCTTGCACTTCTCTGTTAGAATTGAGCATAATCTAGATCCTGAAGAAGAAAGCCAACCAGAGTGATTAGGATTAAAATGTATTCTTTTGTCCAGATTGTTAGAGGGGCTTAATCTCATGATCAAGCCAT
Organism: Antechinus flavipes; assembly: GCF_016432865.1. Lineage (NCBI taxonomy): Eukaryota > Metazoa > Chordata > Mammalia > Dasyuromorphia > Dasyuridae > Antechinus > Antechinus flavipes. The sequence continues at coordinate 297,838,052 of NC_067399.1, read as the reverse complement.
ATTCTCAGAAGAAGCTGCTGAAGACTCCTAATGTCCCCCAATCAGGGGTGATTTCCCCTATAAGGAGCATCCCTTTTTACAAAGATATTTGATGCATTCAGTGTCTCCAGAGTCTTATCTTTAGTTACAGAATCCAGTGACCACCAATTTATTGATTAGCTAGCATAATTAATAATTTCCCAGAAACTCTTATCTTTCTAGTTTTTCATTCATCTCAATGTGACAGTCAGGACCCAGCAAATATTTATATAACTGAATTGAAATTTATGATAAACAAATTTAATAATCATGATAGTAATAATAGTGATAAAATACTTTAACGTTTGCAACAGATATTATTTCATGTTATTCACAGCAACTATGTGTTGTAAATGTATTATTACCTTATTACAAATGAGAAAACTATTAAGCTAAAAAAGAAGATTCTCCAAAGAAAATCAACATTGGCATCTAAGTGATTGACTATATATAATCAACTACCATACTACACCAGTACTAAAATATTATGCAGAAATGTCAAATGTTATTTGTAAAACATTTATTTGTAGGTAATTTCTTTTTTGAAGGAGTAGAGAAGTCCGATCTGTGATTTGATGGGTATATAGAATTTCCTGGTGTGAAATGTTCATTTATCAGTGCAGGCCAGCAAATTGTGACTTTTAGTCTTTGGAATTAAAGTTTTTTATTTTACTTGTTTATACATAAATAAAATTAAAATAGAGCTAATGTGAAGAGTACAAAATATCATGACATCAAATAAAGGAAAGAGTTCTTCCTGTTTGGGGAAGAGGAAATAGAAAAGGGGAATTCCAGGAAACCATCATACAGGAAGTGGCATATGAGCCTATCCTTAAAAGATGGTTAGGATGCTGACAGGTAGAGATGAAGGCAGAAGACAGTCAGGCATAAAGAACAATATGAGTAAAAGTACAAAAAAAAGGTAACTAATTTAAAGTATAATGAGTAGTTTTTAAAATTGTTTTTTATATTAACATTTTTTTGCTGTATAAAGTGAAAATTTTATGATTTATATTTTTCAAGAATTACATAATAGTATTATGAGATAAGATTGAAAAGATAAATTAGAATCAGGTTGTGAAAGGTCTTAAATACCATCTAAGGTTTGTATTCTCAAGGCAAATGACAGCTCATAAAAGATTTAGAACAATGGAATGATAAGGAGTATAATAGATTTAGAGTTGGAAGAAACTGTAGAAGTCTTTTAATTCAACCCCTTGTTTTAGAAATGAGAAAACTGAGCACTGAGAGTTTAAATAACTTGTCCAAGGTCATACATGCAGTTAAGTGGCAGAGACAGGATTTGAACCCAAATCCACTATCCTTTCTATAATAAGAAAGCTTATCTGTAAGAATTCCTAGGATAATTTATAGGGATACAAGAAGCAAAGGAAATTGTTAGAAAGTTATTGTAATTATCCAAGTAGGAAGTAATAACCATCTCAACTAGGATACTAGCCTTGGGAAGGGTAAAAAAGGAACAGACAAGAGATATTGTGGAGATAAAACTGAAAGTATATATCAAAATAAACAAGATATCAACCAATAAAAAAACTCACAAGGTATAATGCTGGAACTGTATTGTTAAAAGTTAAAGTTAAATTGTTTTTATTTAGCAACTGGCAATTAGGATATAATCATATGTACAATCATTTGCAACAACTTTGTGCCATTTTACTTATTTACTTTTTTCTTTAGTAGTTTATGGATAATTTTTTTTTTTTGCTTATGTATTTATTATATCACATTTGATTCTTTTTTAATATATTTAAATGCATATGATAGGGGACTCGCTAATGTAAGCCTAATCCTGAGTTTACAGAAGCTTTTAGAAATATATGATAGCACAAGATGAAAGCCCAGGCTATTCATGTTTTTAACTGCTTTCCTTTCAGCTTACTAAATGATGAAAAGTCTTTTGGTTGACTACCGAGCTGGAACTGAACAAGCCTACAAGACTCTTATTAGCATACATTAACTGGCCCCGGGATATCTCTCCCTTAGTTGTGTTTTAGTGAAGAATATGAACTGCTTTAGTCTTACTAGTGGGGAAGAGACCTGAGCCCCTCTCATCAGTTGACATGAAGTCAAGAGCAATATATTATGGGGCTGCTTTTCTGATTCTCTTCTATTCTTTCCTCTTTAAAGGTAAAGGAAAATTGGAGATATCTGTGCTCTTGTGAACTTTTGAAAGTTTAAAAGGTGAACTTCCAGAAATCCAGAAAATGGAGTCCATATTAGTTTTGCCAGCAGTCAATTCTAGTGTGCCAGCACAGAGCTGGGAAATGAACTGCTTTACACATCCCCGCAGTGGATCTATACTAAACCCTGCAAGCAATGGATCAATTTAGTCTAGAGACTATATCACATTCAGAAATGAGCTTGGGGAGCCAAAAACCTTGTAACAACCATTTTAAGTTTTAGCTTCTCCTTCCCAGAGATCAGTGATAATATGCCCTTGATTTAGAATGAAGTGGGAGTAGAGTGGAACTGTTCTTGCTGTATCTTCTCAATATTTTTTGTTAAATTACTGTTAAAACAACTGGTTAAATTGGTAGTGAAGTACTAAACACTGGATCAGTCAATGTATAAGGGAGTCTATATTAGTTATTGATAATAAGCAGAACACATAGGAATGGGGTTCAAACTAAAACCTTGAAAAAAGTACTTTTAGAAGCCTGAGGCAGAAGTATAACCAGACTTGTCAATGGGAATGGGAGTTGAAATAAGGATCTTTCCACTCACCCCACGGCACCCCTATGTGTTAATGGATATCAACAGAAATTTTAAAAAAATGTATGAAGAAAATGTTGGAGTCCAGGTCCTGTAGTGAGATGAAGGATGTGCCATACTGGGGCTGGGTGGAGAAATACTGTTTATGGACTCTTCAAAGTTTATTGATCAGACACACACACACACACACACACACATCTCAAATGCTCATAGGTTTGATACAAAGTATACTCTTTTAAAATTCCTGTAGCCTAACAAAATTCTACTATTATGTAAATGATTAAACCCCTTAAGCCCTGGATCTTGGTTACTTAGACAGAGATGTAAATAGTTGAGATACTCATCAGAGTAAAGTTTATTATACCATTATCTCAGGTATCTTTCTCCCAAATATCTTTAGTTTCCTTGTGGACATTCTTTCCTGTCCTAAATTCAAAGGTTTAGCTTTTAATCCAAAGAATAGTGTTTGCATTTTGCTTCAGTCGCTAGATTATTAATTTATTATACTGACAAGCAGTCTCTGCTATTTCAATAAGGGAGTTTTGGTGAGCCAACTGACTGTAAGACTCAAAATCTGGAATGGAGTCTTACCTCCTGGCCCTCTACAAAGAAAAACATTTGTTTTTTTTAAAAATGGGATATGTCAGACTTTTGAAATTAAAGTACAGATAGTTTAAAAAAAAAAAAAGATGGTGCCACTGGTAGAGAAGCAAGTAGGTGGACAAGGTTTAAGATGAGAGTTGATCATTTCAATTTTATACATGTAAAGCTTAAAATGTTGATGGTATAATCAAGTAATGCACGACAGAGTTAGAAATATTAGTCTTGAGTTGGGATGAGGTCACAACTAGAGATTTATATTTAAGATTCTTCTGCACATGGGTAGCAGTAAGAACTTACTTTCAAAAACAACAACAACCTCCCCCCCCCAAAAAAAAAAAAATCTTTGAGAGAACATGGAAAGAAAAGAGAGCCAAAGGGAAAAGGAAAATTGTTTCCCCTGTTTTATGAGCTCTTTATTTAAGTACTTTCTGAATATCCTTCTATTCCAGAAGTCTCTCAAAAACTTGTCACCCAACTAATCCAATTTACATGCTAATATCTATTTCCTAGTACTTAAACAAACTTCCAATTTTGGATCATAGCATTTCAGCTAAGTATTGGTGGATAGAGTGCTGAACACAGAATCAAGAAGACTTGGTTTCAGCTCCCACCTCTGACACTTAGATATGCAACCCCAGAGCAAGCCACAAAGTCAACAAATTATGGATTGTAGATCCTAGACCTATCAATATATAGTTTGTTATTTATCTGTGTTGTTTTTATCTGTGTTACCTCTATTTAATGTCTTCCATATCCTGTTTGTTTGGACTTCCTATTAAATGGAAACCCTTGGAAGACCAAATATCTAGAGAAACACAAACAAAAAAAAAGAAGCAGAAAAATATAGGGATTAAGTAGTACAGTTCAGAGCAATTAGAGAACATGTAAAAAGTAGTAGACTAAAGCTAGAAAGGTAAGGTAGTACTAGGTAGAGAAGAGTTTTGAGGCAGATTTTGGGCTTAATAGGAATTGGCAATCTACAAAGCTATGCCATCTCAAAATCTCAAGTAGAAACTAGACGATCATTTGTCATTGATGCTATCAAAGTCAAAAATGGTTGGCTATGACTTAGTTCAGATGATCCTTGAAATTATCATCAATTTAGTGATTTTGTGATTCCATGAATACCAGGCAAAGCAGGATTGGAAGTCTCAAGAGGGCTGTGCCGTGATCCAAGACTGTATAGGGTCACTCAGTCAGCAGATGGAAACACCCCACTTTAATCCCCCACAGTCAATCATATTCCTTTGTCCAATACCACTATACCACTCCACTCACAATTCAACATTGACTCCAGCCTTTGCTCCCTTGTTCAGGCAAACTTTCCCTCAAATTTCAGTATATCCATAGTCTGCCCCATAGATGATTTCATGACTCCCTTGGACTCCCCTTCCCTACTCACACAGTTTTCATTTTTTAGTGGGAATGAGTAGCACAGGATAAGTAAGAATTTTCTCCCCAAACCCACCCCTTATCTGACTTCCCTATTATCTATTCCCAAGTATCTCAGTCTACTGGCCTATTGTCAATCCTCATCTTTCTTGACTTATCAGAATCTGACATTTTTGACAGCTTCTCCTTTGAAATTCTCAACATTTCTAGATTAATGAAAATGTGGCAGCTTTGAATCCATTTGTTTAAAATAGAAAAATGTGATACCCTCCATTTAGTTCATAAGAACAACTGAACAACCATAGGAGAAATAGATGGAATTGAAAGATTATCATGATTTGGTAAACAGAGAAAGATGCACTTCTATAAGTTAGATCTATAAATATTTGCAAGATATCTTTTTTGGTAATGATAATCATTAAAAACCAGTATCAAAATAACCTAAACTTAGAGCCAGACCTCTGAATAATTCTCACTGTTAAATATTTTCTAAAATAACGAAGCATATTTAATCATTACTTTTATGATCAAAAAGCCTGTGGTACTATTTTCACATTATTTTATATTTATTTCCTTTAAGATTTTAATTTTGTGTACATATATATATATATATATATGTGTGTGCGTGTATGTATATATATATACACACACACACACACACATAGGTATAACAGAGAATAAACATGTAATTTACAAATAATTAAATATTGGGAACCCACACTCAATTTTTTTTTTCAATTAAGAAGTATGTGAAATCAAAAAATACTGCCTTAGGCACTAGGAAACCATTGAAAGGTTCTGCCAAAAGAAGGGATACAACTAGATAGATGCAGAAGGAAAATAAATTTCTGATATCAATGTGAAGGGTGATTTGAAAATTAGAAGAATTGAAGCAAGAAAATCTCTGAAGAAAACTGATTTTAAAGAGACAATAGTGGATGTAATGAGGATTAGTAATTGATTGGACATGAGATGAGGGAGAAGGAAGAGTCAAATATAATACTAAGGTTTCAAACCTCAGAGATTGGGTGAAAAAAGATGCCACTGACAGAAATAGAAAAGTTTGAAGGAGGAAATCATTTGGGGGAAAAGGTGTTCTAATTCTAGGACTTACTAGCAGAAAGACAAAGCAAACATACTTTAATGTCTACAAATGCCATGCTTTTAATATGTAAAATATATGATACTAACAAAGAACACTAAATGACTGTGTCCTTAAAAGATATAAGTATATTCTATATAAAGATTATGCAAACCTTCAGATTTTTTTCCACAATCTCAATTCAAGCCTCTGACTTCATACTCATATACAATAAGAATATATATGTATATACACACACATATACATGTTAATTTTAAAGAATTCCTTGAGGGAAGGTGATATGTTTACCTACTTTCAAAGATGTTCTAAGAGAAAACATTCAAAAGTGACAACTAAGATTAGGTAATGACACTTTAACTTTTCTTCTTCTTTCAAAAGGGCATTACAGTCACTAGCAAATGTTAACGAGAAACAACTACAATAAAGTGCTCTATTCCTCAAAGGTGGTAATTAGAAAATTAACACCGGGTACATAACATAAACCTTTTAGTGGGTAAGGACTAGTGAGTAAAAACCAGAGAGCAATTTCTCAAAAATACATTGGGGGGAGCTAATCACTTTAAAAGCTTCACACATGCTTAGGAACCTGCCCTTCCCCGGCTTATTGGTTTATGTTATTCACCAACTACCTCTTTCTTGTTGTCATGGCAACAGGCACACCAAGGCAACTCGAATCCCCCTTTGGACTTAACATAATCCACTGCACCTCCAGCGTCCTAACAAAAATCAACAGACCCATTTCTCCCCGCAAACCATGATAACTACCACACTTTATTTAATTTTTTCCCAGCCCCCAAACCCTCACTCACTCGATCTTACGTTTAATTGTTTCACCCACCACGCTGGCCAGGATAGAGCCAGGATTCTTATTAACCCAGATTCCAGGCTGAATCAGACCTATTTATGGGAGAGTTTGGGTGGAAAGGCCATAAAAGGGGAAAGTGAAAAATGGCATATCAAGAAATGGCATATCAATCAGTGTATTCCTTCTGAGATTATCTATAACTACGCTGAATATACATCTTATTTGCATGTTGTCTCCCCTTTTAAGATTGAGCTTTAAAGAACAGACTCGTCTCTCGCTTTTTTTGTTTCCTCAGCAATTAGCACATTGCTTCCCAAATACTGGGCTAGGATTCATACTGCTTTAAGATCTGCAAAGCGCTACACAAATATTTCATTTTGTCCACAAAACGTAGATGTTTAATCAAGTGTTGCCTTGAGCAGAGGTCAAGCCCACCACCACCGAGTCTGTAGACTACAACGGAGGGTGAAGGGAGGTATCAAAAGGAGGCTCATTAGTCTCAGTCTGGAGCTCTAGGATACGTAACGTTCTTCAGTATGGTAGTGTCTTTATTAACAGCACACCAAGACAAACCCCAGACGCCCTTCAGGCCCTGCTCCAGTCGTGCTCGCCTGGGTGTTGGTCCCTTCCCCCCACCCCCGGGCCAAGAAGCTACTTTTCATTTGTTCTGAATTACAACGACCACCTGGGAGGTCAAGGCCCTCCCCGGATTTGGGGGACAGCCTTTGTGCGATTTGTCTTTCACTTCTCCAGCCACTTCCTGCCCGAGTAACCTCAGTTCCCGGCTGGAGAAGACCCTCAGCCAAAGGGGTTGGGAATACACCTCCTCTCCGGGCCGCCTCCCACGCCCTCTGCGCTCGACTTTTCTAGGTCCTAACTGCCGGCCCACCCACGCTAGGCTGAGAGGAGATATTGAGGGAAGGGGAGAGCAAAACCAGAAAAAAAAATACGATAAAATAAAATCTTTAGACGCAGAGCTATTTCCTGCGTAGATAGCCAGTCAGCAGACTGAGCCGAGCCCACTGCCATTAGTAAAGATGGCGTCCCATAGGCGGTAGCCCTTCCTCACGAATAGATTCCCGGGCATGGCAAGACGGAGTTGGAGAGGTGGGGCGGCCGCCTCAGCCATTCATAGTTGAGAGACTCCACGCGCCGCCAGCTGCCATCACGACTTGACGCATTGCAGGTACGACGCGACCAATCGGGAGCGTCGGCTCTTTCCGGCAAACCACTGCAGGGTTGCCGCGGCCTATCAGGCCGCCCTTGACAAAGGGAACGCAGAGAGGCGCCTGGACCGCGCGCCAACTAAGCAACCGGCTTCCAGTGAGGGGCGTGTATTGAATGTTGCGTCTTGTCTCTCTAAAGTGATACCCCTCCGCCGAAGGATATAGTACCTTTCTCCACGGCGCGCTTTCCTTCCCGCCGTGCCCTTCCCCCTATCCTATTTAATTCACGTGCGGGTGAAGTGCTCGACCCCAATTTTCTCAAGCCCGTTGAGCTGTGGGTACCTTCTCCCCACTCCTTTCTTTCTTTTCTTTCTTTCTTTTTTTTTTTTTTTAAATTTATTTAATTGTAACTAGAAATCCATGGGCGATTCCCTTCCCTGCCTTCCACCCTCCCTTATTTGATTAGAATTAGCTGTTTTCTATTAATCTGGCTAGTCGTATCTTATTAGCTGTGTTCGTGAAAAGCTCGTCCTTGCGACCCCCTTATAGTAAGCCCGGTGAAAGAATAAGGAATCTATCCTGATTTTGAAACCGAACTACTAGCAGTCAGGACTCTCTGCTGCTGAGCTAATTTCCCCAGCTCCTCATTTCAGAGAGAGGGCTAGTTTTCATTTCCTTCTTGTGGTTTCCTTATCTCTCGCTGCAGCGTTTAGCTTTGGGCAATTGAGTGCTTTCAACTGAGTCTGGCGGCAGAAGCTGTGTTTGTTAGTGCGTAATACATACAGATAGGACCTGTGTCCTAGGGAAACAGAGCCCAGGAACCCAGCCAAGCAAATGCCACAGCTCTGCGGCATTACTGCTGGGGCTCTCCGACATTCTTCATGGGAATGCTGCTCCTTCGGATTTTTATCAAACTGCAGAATAGAGCAGGCCAAGTCTTTTACTAGATCAGGGAACAGGAAATAGGGTGAAGGCAACTAATCAGCACCTGCTTATGACTTGGATAACTAGGAAAGATTCTGTTCATTCTGAAATCTATTTCCATGTGTGAATTCCTCAGGAAGGAATTTTTAGCAAATGTTCAATTTAAAATCATAATTTTAAATCCAGCCCAATCTTTTATTTCCAAAGATAAAGAAAACGAATTTAAGGGGCTTGCCTCAGACGACTTCAATGTTGAATGCTAGCTTCCCGGTCTCAGGTTCTTTCCACAATTCTATACTGCCTGTCCTAAGCCCGGTGATGTCCCCTTAATTGTAACATTAAAAGGCAGTACTGATTTGCTCCAACTGAAGGTCCTTTAATGATAGCAATAGGTCCCTAAGTATAAAGAGACTCGGACACGTGATCATAAAAAATTTGAGGGTGTTGGTGGAATACAAGCTCGTTATGAGTCAGTAGTGTGATATAGCACCCAAGAAAACTAACTCCCGTCTTAGGCTGTGTTAGAGACGCAGTGTCCAGAACAAGAAAGGTCATAGTCTCATCATACACTGTCCTGGTTATAATATCTGAAGCATTATGTTCATTTCTGGGCTCGACATTATAGAAAAGACACACTATGGAGATCATCCAGGAGAGGACGATCAGCTCAATGTAAAACCTGAAATTCTTGCCTTAAGTTCAAAGAACACTGAGAATGTTTTGCCTGGAAAAGACAAATCCCAGAACTTGAAAGCTGTCCCCAATCAACATGCATTTTTAAAGCAACTATTCTGTTAGATGGTATTCTATGTACTGGAATATAAAGACAAGCAGTTCTTACCTTCAAGGAGCTTACATTCTACTTAGGGACATTATATATACATATGTGTGTGTGTGTGTGTGTAGCAGTTCTTACCTTCAAAGAGCTTACATTCTACTTAGGGACATTATATATGTGTGTGTGTGTGTGTGTGTGTGTGTGTGTGTGTGTGTGTGTGTGTGTATACACATTCACACAGTGTTTCTTCAGAATCAATTCCTGGTAGTTTAAGGAGGTAAGGTAGTAGGGTGGGAGGGAAAGGAGGAGGAGGCAATTTGTCCCTAGAAATACAGGGCAAGGAAAGCAAAGATGAGATTAGAGTTTTGTGTTTGCTGAACACCAAGATGAATTTAACTAGACTGTTGTATTACGAGTTTAGAATGCTGGAAAGAAAGCGCAATATATATGAGGCTGGGAAAATAGGAGGTTGTAAAGGGCTTTAAAAACCTGGCTTTACAGTTATGAATGACTTTGCTATGCTCAGTAGTATAATCATCCACAGCTACTCTGAAAGACTTATGATGAAAAATCCTATCCATACCCAGAGAAGGAATTGATTGTGTCTGAATACAAATTGAAGCATTCTCTCTTCTCTATTGATCTCTTTCTTTTTTAAACCTAATTTTTCTTGAGGGTTTTTTTTTTTTTCATTAAGGTGGGAGATTTATGGTGCTTCCCTTTCTCCCCCCCTCCCAACTTGATTTTCATGGAAATGTTTTGCCTAACTTCAAAAGTGATTTCTTAATTGTGGTTGGGATAAGGGAGAGAATCTAAAACTCAAAAAATTTTTAAATAAATGTAAAAAATTTTGGGGAGGAATTTGAATGTAATTGGGGAAAAATATTAAATAAATAAATAAAATAACAAGCCTGCATTTATATTTCATCTGAAGGCTGGATCAGACTCTGTTAAATGAGGCATTTGAACTAAAGGACCTCTAAACCTATAATCCTATGATTCTTATTCAAGTATGGGTTAGACTAAGTGGCTTCTGAGGTCTTTTTTAACTCTAACATTGCTGATTCTTCTATCAATCAATCAACAAAAATTAAGTGTTTCCTATATGTGCCAGACACTATTAAGCCATGGTGATAAAAAGAAAGAATGAAAAAAGTCCCTGTCCTCAAGAAGCTTACATTTCAATGAGAGACATGTGCATAACTACTACATACAAGTTATAAACTTTAAAGGGGAAACACTAACGTCTATGAGGGAAAGGGATGACCAAGTCTTCTATAGAAGACGCTGCTTTAGTTAAGTCTTGAAAAAAGCCATGTATTTTAAGAGGCAGAGGTTAAAAGAGAAATAATTCTAGGCATTTGGATGGTCAGTAGATAGGCAGAGAGATGGGAAAGGGAGCAGCAAATATTGCTGGATTATAGAGGAGATGAAGGATAGTGATATATAAGAACAGTAAAAAGATAGGAAAGAGTCATTAATGAAGAATATTAAATGCCAAACAAAACAGTTTTTACTTGAGCCTAGAGTTTAGGGGAGTTAATGAGTTGTGGATTTTAAAGTACTTGTTCTATCAGGTGGTATTCCAGGTACTGGAATACAAAGTTAAGCAATTCTTACCTTCAAGGAGGTTACATTCTATTAGGAGATACAATGTATATATATTCACAAACATATGTGTTTCTTCAAAATAAATTCCTGGTAGTTTAAAGCCTGGAGGGCATGGGTGGGGGGGAGGGAGGAGGGAAGAGAAGCAGGGAATTTATCCCTAGACCACAGGACAAAGAAAGCAAAGGCAAGGGGGCTGGAGTATTGTGTTTGCCAAACACCAAGACCAATTTAATTAGACTGAACATAAGTATTCAAGGGTAGAATAGTTATTGACCACTCTTCTCTTGGAAAGGGTACATACAGCTCTTCCATACTGGAATAATGTGTGTATGTGTATATGCATATACAATATATTTGTATGCATGTATATGTGTAACTCTTCCAAACTGTAGCTCCATCATTACTTTCAGACTTTTGTGGCTCTGTTAACAGAGTAATTCACAACCTGTAAAAATATTTATTCTTGTTCAGCTTTTGCCCACATCTAGATCCTCATAGAATCTCAATATTGGAGTGCTTTTTTCTAGATCTCATAGCCAATGGAGAACAATTGTTGGATTACCTCATGCTCTTGATACAGGTCTAACCCACCTTTTTTTCTGGTGATACATTTTTCTTTCCTTTTCTTTCTTTTCTTTCTTTCTTTTCTTTCTTTTCTTTCTTTTCTTTCTTTTCTTTCTTTCTTTCTTTCTTTCTTTCTTTCTTTCTTTCTTTCTTTCTTTCTTTCTTTCTTTCTTTCTTTCTCTTCTTTCCTTCCTTCCTTCTTCCTTCCTTCCTTCCTTCCTTCCTTCTTCCTTCCTTCCTTCCTTCCTTCCTTCCTCCTTCCTCCTTCCTTCCTTCCTTCCTTCCTTCCTTCCTTCTTCCTTCCTTCCTTCCTTCCTTCTTCCTTCCTCCTTCCTTCCTTCCTTCCTTCCTTCCTTCCTTCCTTCCTTCCTTCCTTCCTTCCTTCCTTCCTTCCTTCCTTCCTCCTTCCTCCTTCCTTCCTTCCTTCCTTCCTTCCTCCTTCCTCCTTCCTTCCTTCCTTCCTTCCTTCCTTCCTTCCTTCCTTCCTTCCTTCCTTCCTTCCATCGTCCCACCTTCCCCCTTTCTCCCTCCCTCACTCCCTCCCTCTCTCCCTTCCTTCCTTCCTAACTTGACCAGGGTCACATAGCTAGGAAGTGTTAAGTGTCTTTTAGGTTTTTACTCAAAATTTTTATTCAAGGAAAATGTGGTGATTTTTTTGTTTCATAGATGGTTATTATTTTAGGCCTAAAAAGGTTCTTGAAAATAAATTAATATCTTAACAATTTTTCTGGTAGCATTTGTTCTGAGTAAATAAGGTCATATATTTAAAGTATTTTGTAAAATTCAAATACTATAAAAATTTCAATTATAGTTATTATTCATCAGAAAAATCATTGTACAAATAAATAATGCCATTCTTTTCTTTTCTCATGTACATGTCATAAGGAATATTTGACCCAAGCCACATTGTATAGTATCTGAGAGCAAATTTGAACTGGAGGGTGGGGTGGGAAGGGGGAGATTGATTTAGATTTTGTTTTATTCAACAACGATTATTAAACACCTGTGCGGAGCAAGGCAAAGTGCTGAAGATACATTGAAAGACAGAAAGCCCTAAAAGAGCTTGATGGTCTTTAAAGCTGATTTCAACTTTAAATTCTATTGCTCTATGTTAAAGTTAGCTTTGCTCACAATAGTCCTTTTGTGAAGGTCAATCATGGATACAAAGATGATTTGAAAAATAAACAGTATAATAGGTATAAATTATAATCATAGTTTTGTTTTAGTATCATTAACTACAAAAGTAGATATCACATGTATGTATGTATGTATGTATGTGCGGGTTTTTATAAGCCAGAAAGCAGAATAGAAATGAACTCAATATTATTGAGTTCTGGGAAATGGATAGGATAGGTATATTATCCCCATCTTAGAAAACATTTACTATGGGCATAACAAACATTTACTATTTAAACGTGAACACTATACTTCCAAGATTTTATCTCTTAAAGATTTAAATTTTTCTTCAACTTAACTAAATATTAGACTGGTTTCAGATAATACTTTTGGTTGTCAGTTAAATTCCTTAAGACAAGCATTACCCTGTTAAAAGTATCTTATTCACAAGAAGTTATAATTCAGCCTCCAAAAGAATCAATATATCAGATCAGGATCATTTTTTACATTTCAGTACAATTTTAATTATGAGGGTCTCAATTTTTAATTATGAAAGCATCATGGTAAGGTGGTCCATTATTGTCTTTCCTTATATTTCAGAGCTTGCCACAAAGCTATTTTTTATATGTCTTCCACTGTCATCCCTTTTTGTTTCTTTTAGTGGAGACAAAAAATTGGAAGAAAAATTATTAGAACTTACTGACTCATACTAAATACTCTCTCTCTTTTTGTTGTCATTTCTTTACCTATCCACGATGTCCTCTATTGAACTTTCAGGGAGACTGTCTTTAGAATTTAAAAAAAAAAAGTTGTGTTCTTGCAGCTTAAACAGTATTAAATTAATTTATTTTAAGCATTTTTAAGACAGCATCATTCTCTGGAGAAGGAATTCTTGTGAGCTCAGTTCTCAATCTATATAATTAATACAAGGGGCCAAGATAATCTCCTTTCCAAATGATTTTAAGAGTATTAGATGCAAAAAATTTGGAACTCAAAATCTTACAAAAATGAATGTTGAAAATTATCTATATATGTAATTGGAAAATAATTTATTATTAAGGTAAAACTTTTAAAAAAGAGTATTGGAGGCTTCCTAGTTATTAAGATACTAGCCATATGACCTTTGAAATTCCCATTCAAATCGAGTTAAGATTTGTATCTTATACTTTTTTGCATTTAGTCTATTAAAAACTTTAAAGATTTTAATTGTATGAAGATTATTGATTAGAATGCCATTGTAGAGAAAAGATTCTTAACCTTTTTGTTTGATAGACCACTTTGGCATTGTGGTAAAGCCTATCTCCCATTTCTCAGAATGTTTTTAAATGAATAAAATAAAATACATAAAATGATAATTAATGTTAAAAATATAAACATATTGTTAAGTGTTACAGTTTTTTTTTTTTTTAAGTTCACCAACACTAAGTTATGTTCACAAACTCTGTAAAGGAATGTCACAATTCTCTAGGTCTCAAAATGGCTACAGAAAAACAGCAAGATTACTTTTCTTTTGGACTTTGTTTTCATATAGGGATAGGCTATCCAGAATTGTTCACAGTGCTTAGGCCTTATCTATACTGCTTGTTTAAAATCTTTGACCTTCATTTAAATTGCTGACACTTTCCTGTTGTTAAGCATTATCTTATATTTCTTTGCTTCAGTCTTCTTTGGGCATGTTTCCCTTTCAGGTTCCCAGAAATTTTTAGAGGCCAGTTAGTGAAATAAAATCCTTATGTAGTTGTATATTTTGCTTACTCTGGGAGCTTTTGGAAAAATAAATAAAAAAAGTAATGTGGCTATTTAATGTCATGTTTTTAATAGAATTCTGAATTATTGTTGCAGCAAATTGCTAACCTAAGTAATCCTATTTTTCAAGGTAAGACTGAAGTTGGCTTTTAAAAATCTGAACTCTTATAACCTTAATTAATTAAAGCAGTTATGACTGGGTTCATTAACTCAGTTGGCTAGCTTATAATGCTGTTGTTTCAGAATCTATGAAACCTTTTAGTTTCAGTGGAAGAAAAATTAAAAATCATTTTCATGCACTCCTAAACAGCCAAGTGATTTCCACTCCCACCCCCTACCATTCACTCCTAACAGAAGCTGCTGACAAGAGGGAGAAGGTGATAAAGTGAAAATGGCTGAATGGAAATCCATGTCACCACTATAAAAGCCAACTTAGAGGACCAGCTCCCAGATAGATAATGCTCTTCAATGCTGCTAAGTAACTCTTTTGGTTTTCTATTTTTATTTAAGATTTGAGAAACAGAAATGTTTTAGTACTATACCTAGATCAATCTGTATATGAATTATTCTAGTCTAAATATGGAGTGGATCGATATGGGGATTTTATCATGGGCATTTGTATTTGTCAATTCTAAATTAAGTTAGAAAATCAAGAGGAACTCATTCTTAAGAATTTTAAAATAAGAAACTTGGCAAAAATATTTGGCTATTATATATTTTGGGGCAACTAGGTGATACAGTGAATAAAGTCCTGATGGACCTATGATTAAAAAGACCTGAATTCAAATCTAGTTTCAGACATTTAAAGATGTCTGGATAAGTCACTTAGTCCTGTTTGCCTCTATTTCCTCATCTGGAAAATGAGCTGGAGAATATAATGGCAAATCACTCTTGTATTTCTTCCAAGAAAACTCCAAATGAGATCATGAAGTCTGAAACAACAAAAATTATTTATTTTAAATGTTGTTTTACATATTTCCAACTTTCTCAGAACAGGTGCAAATGTTAATATTTTATAGAATTGAGACAGAATTTAAATATGAAATTGTAAAGTAAATTAGCTTTCTGAGTCACTAAATCTCTTAACATGTTATCTAATATCTCTGATGATTCAACAGCATTCTGTGACAGTAGACATGGGCATAAGGGGAGGTCAAAGGAAGCCCAGGACACCAGCCTATGGGGGGAACTACACAAAGATGAAAGATTAAAGCTTTACTTGAATTCTTCAGAACTTTAGAAAGTGTCAGAGACAATTCAAAGATTATCCTTATGCTTGAATTTGACCCTGAATTTCTGTATTGAAAATAATATTTCCTCTATCTCAGGAAGCAATTTAAAAATTATATCTGTGTATATATACACACACACATATATGTATACACACATGTATATAGTGCATATATACTTTTGTAATCCCCAGACATGTGATTTAATTGGTGTAAGGAAATAGCAAATCTTTTGCAGTTTGTAGTCTTGGAATTATAGATATTACATGACTTGCTCTAAATCCCACAGGCAATATATGTCACAGTCAGAACTTAGGACCAAATCTTCCTAGTTCATAGAATGGATCTTCTACCAAATATATCAACTATAGCAGGCATTTAAAGCAGTGTAGCAGAGGACTGAATTAGGGGCCACCTCATGGAACATGAGTAAGAATGGTATTATGAGGAATCTATGTAGCATATTTAATGTGGAACCTATATCTTATTCCCTTCCAGTGACTCATATGTCTTTTGGCTAAGGCATTTCAGATGGACTATTGAGCCTGCTCCTCCTTGTTGAAGGAACATGAAAGACCAGAGACTCCTGGTTGGTCCCTTAGTACCTATGATGGAGAGAGGGACAGCTATGCCAGAAAATATTGGCCACTTAGCCAAAGAAAACTTCTTTCTTAATATGCTTAAAATGTTTTTTGAACATGTGTCTGGGACACTGATAGTTCCTAGATTTTTATTATGAGAGGAGAGAGAGGGAATTTCCCTCTTTCTTCCTCTTTCCAGGGACATATTAGCTGAACATTCATGGCAGAAAGTGCATATGCTCATTTTGACAGGGCCCCAGATTGGACCTCAAGTCCTTGACTGCCTTCTTCTGATTTGTGTTTCAAAATAGAGGTGAGCAAATAGTGATCCTGAGATAGACAGCATTGTTAGAAACTTCTTGGGTTTGAGATGTTGGCAACTTCTGTGCTACTTTCAGATACTAGTTACTTCAAAAGATGTGATCTCTGTAATAATCTCTTATTGGTGAAGTTCATCACTGACAAGAAGATGTACAGATGGAAGAACTCTGCTCAAAGAGGCCCAGTCTTTCCAGAATATAGGGACCATGAATAAGTTCCTTGGACATGTTGATCAGAGGTAAAAGTGAAATGCCTATTCAGCAGTTTCACAAAGTATTTCATGTTTTCAATATTTATTAATGTATGTGTTTGCATCTTTTGAGTTTTAAGCATTTTTTTTTTTTTGGTCATAGAGAAATAAGTAGCTTTCTTATACTTGATCTTTGTATATTGAGTATCTTTTAGAAGGGATTCTAAGAATCTCTTTAGAGGAAAACCCATTCCTAATCTGTTTCAACAGTTTTTCCAGTGTTCTACTCAGGGATGGGAACATGATGAGCCATGGAATGCTAGAAAATTTGATCCTCTCTCCTATAGGATTATACTCATTATATAGGACTTCATACATAGAATACTTTATCAGGAAAGGATGCTTCTATCTACTGGCACCTGGATCTTTAGACATTAAGATTGAAAGCTAAAATTACATAATTTTGAAAAATGTTATACTTTTTTCCTTTCAAAACATTTTGGGGGAAATTTTAGGATTTTTTTTTTAAGTTACTGTAATCAATTGACTTAAAGGCAGTGACAGACAAGTGGTAAGTGAGAATTTTGTAATACCAAAATTCAGCCCTGTAATTTGAAATCCTTAGCATATATAAATCATTTTATAGTACAGAGGTGTATGTATATATATACAGTGCAGAAATTATTTCAAATGACTTATGATTCCCAGATTGCCATTCCTATCACAGTAGTAATCTCCGGGTACAAGGTTTATTTTTTAAAAAATGACCCCAAAGCTCTAGTTAGAATAAGTGGAAGAAACTCAAGAATAATCTTTACTTAAAGAAAATCAATTTCACTTTCTCAATCATGTCTATTCCTTCCATTTATCTTCACTACAGAAGTCAAGGAGAGGATCTATGTGAAAATGTGAAGAATTTCATAGCAGAGGAAATGCTTAGGGATAAGGTGGATGTGCAGCAGTTCCCATCCTAATTTAAGCTTGGCCAACGCTTCAGTATGAATAATGGTCAGAGTAGGAAGAATCAGTTCACTAATAGTAATTGGTCATTTAAACTCATGTTCCATTTCTAAAGAGAAGTGCAGAACTGAGTGGCCTAACAGCAACCAGCCTACTATGCTCTAGTTTAGGGCTTCTTAAACTTTTTCTATTTGTAGCCCCCTTTTAGCCCCAATTTTTTTATGTGATACTGGTTATATAGGTATATAAAATAAATATACAAATCACATATTTACTAATAACAAATCATAATTTCTCAACCTCCACCTTCAGTTACAAGACCTCATATGGTCCCATATGCGACCCTCAGTTTTAGAAGCTGGGCTCTAAGCCAGTTCTCTATGTATGATCTCATGACTTCCACTGGGGCCTCCTTGAGATCAGAATTATTTTCATAAAAGTACAAAAATACTTCCATTTCTAATATAATAAATATTGATAAGCATATAAACAAATGTTCTTTAGGGGGTCCTCAGTTAAGCATATAAAAAGATCCTGAAGAAAAAAATTTGAGAACCAAAATTAAGGAAATTAAGGAAAAACAAAAGTAAAATAATCTCTGTCCTGGAATCATTTACAATGCAGTTGGGAGAAATATGTATATATAAGGTAATATATACAAGATAATTTGGTGGATGACCTTAGCTGTTAGGGACGTGAAGAGGGGTCAGGAAAATCATGTATAGAAGGTAATACTTGAGTTAGGCCTTGAAGGAAACCAGGAATTCTAAGAAGAAGGGTGGAATGTATGTGTGTGGGGAAGTAACTAATAGAAAGGAAAGGGAAAAGAAGATGAGTGAATTATATAAGGAGTAAGTCCAGTGTGTATGATTATCAATATATAGGAAGGGGAATAATACATAAGGATAGAAAATTAGGCTGGGGAACTTTGCAAAGGGCTTTAAAAGTCCAACAGGAAGTTGTATTTTATCTTAGCAATAACAGGCAAACCCTTGGAATTTAATAAATAGGGGAATTACATGGTCCTAACAGGGTTGTAAGATAATTACTTTGGTAGCTGTATGAAGGGCATTTTGAAGTGTGAACAGATAAGACAAGGAAACCAATTAGGAGACTTTTGTAAGAATCCAGACAAGAGATGCTGAAGACCTGGACTAGAAGAAGCTGTGGATTGGAAAGAAGGAAAAGAGCTTGAGAGATGTGGTAGAGAGTGGAGAGAAGACAGAAATTGAATGCCTAGAATATGTGAAGGATTAGTGGTGCCTTCAAGAAAAACAAGGATGTTTGGAAGAAAAGAGTTGATTTTAGGGAAAAGACAATGAATTCAGTTTTAAGCTCAAACATGTTTTATTTGAACTACCAATAGGATGTTCAATTTGAAATCAAGAGACAATTGATTATGTTTGACAGAGAACCCAAGCTCTAATGTTTGATCCACGAGTCATCAGTAAAGAGATGACAATTAAACACATATGAGATGATGAAGTCACTAAGAAATCGAATATGAAGAAAGAAGAGAAAAGGTCCAAGACAAAGCCTTTAAGTATACTATAGTTAGGGGGCATATTGTGGAGATGATCCAACAAAGACTGATACAGATTGAGACCAGATGTAGGAGAACAATTCTTCCCTTTAATCATATAGAGCTTTTCTCTTTATGTTTTGGAACGGATTCAAAGAAGCATAGATTTAGAACTGGATTCAAAGGCTATGTAGTCAGCTCCCTTCTTTTTATAAATGAAAATAACAACAACAAAAAAGGACCCAAAGAAAACAAAAATCCAGAAAGATTGTGACTCATCAAAAGTCAAAGAGGTGGTTATTTGTTGTCCTTCATTCTTGAAGAGGATCAAAATGACTTCATTAAATTGGGGTCATAGGATTGTTCTCACAAAAACATTTTGTAAATCTCAAAGCCTAACAGCTAGGTGGCACAGTGGATAGAATGCCAGGTCTGAAATAGGTAAGGCTCACCTTCCTGAATTCAATTCTGGCCTCAGACACTAACTGCGTGACCCTGAGCAAGTTACTTGTCCTTGTTTGCCTCAGTTCCTCATCTGTAAAATGAGCTAGAGAAAGAAATGACACTCTAGGATCTGCCAAGATACTGCCAAGAAAACACAAAATATGTCATAAAGGGTTAGCTAGGGCTGAAATGACTGAACAACAACAAAACCTCAAAGCACTATATAAATGTAGGTTTTATTATTATGATACTATTCTACCTCTTAGTGAAATTTTCCTTATCCAACCAGAGTAATCTTTCTTAATTTCTAAAGCATTTATTGTTTGTGGCATTTATTATATTCTTAATAACCTTTCCTAGTATTTATCCCTTATCCTTCTTGAATTACAAACTTTTTGAGCTATTACACCTAACAAAATGCCTTGAATAAAGTAGGAATTCACTATATACTTTAGAATTGTGGATCTGTTCCATTAGCATGAACACTATACAAATGCACAGCTGAGCTTTTCCATATCTTCTTGTCCTGTGTGATTTACATCCATTATTATACATAAAACCCCCCCACAAAACCTTTTATTTTAATATCTTGGGAGGTACCAGTATACCACGTGGGTTGTCAGTCAATAAACATGTCTACTATGTTCCAGGCACTATGCTAAGCACTAGATTGTACATATTTTTCTTGGTACGTGGCCTAGTCACATTCTTGGATAGTCTTAGAAAATATATTTTACATAACTTCTTGCATACAAGCTATTTTGGGTTATATGCTGTAGCCGTTTTATGCCTATCATGACTTTTTTTTTTTAATTAGTCTTTGAGCTAGTTGTTATTTTAGTTTTTCCAAGACTATGATGTTTCACAATTTGTAGTAATATAGCACCAATAGAACATTGAAGTTAAAAGATATGAGCGTTTGTGGCAGCAAGCCATTTGAAATTATTGAAAGCCCTGCAAAATTTCCCAAATGTGATTCAATCCAATCTTTTATGCCTATGGACCTAATTTATTGTCCATCTGAAGTGTTTGAAAGACTAATTAAATGAGCTATATGTCTACCTGTATTGTGGCCTTGAATAAACTATAAGTTTATTTCATTCTAATAAGATTGGATATAACAACATCAAAGGAAAAGAGGTGGGAGGACATTTCAGTATGTTATAAGCAAAGGTAGAGGGGTGATAAAGCATGGGCCATAAATTGAAGAGTGAGTGGATCATTTTTTACTCTCCATTACAACTTTGTGATTCTGTGAGTAGATAGTGAGCTAATTTTTATCCCCATTTTATAGATGAATTTATCAAAATTTAAGTGATTTGCCAAAGTGTAAGGGGGTAGACCTGGGACTGAAACCTATCTTCCTACTCTTTACTAGACCATTCTTTATAAGGGACTAATGAGAAGTGGTCAACTTAAGACCAGATTAAGGAGAACTGAATGCCAGTCTAAGAAATTTGAACTTTATTTTGTAGGCAGTAGAAAGCTACTGAAAGTTTTGGAGGGAAGCAACATGTTTTAGGAAGATTAATCTTTTGGGAAATTAATATGCTGAATAGATGACAAAACCTGGGTTTAAGATTACCTCATCAGACTGGAATGATGGCCTAATGCTAAAAGGATGAAATCTGTTCTAGCCAATTTTTTTGCATGGCCCAGAAATCAAGCCCTAGAGGGCTCTGGAATTCTGTCCCTAGGATCCTGCTGTTCTAATTGAAGAGTACGTCACATCATTAACCACATGTTAAGGTAAAGTTGTCTCTAGCCATGCTTATCTTTATTCCCCAGCCATCACCCCAGACATTTTGACTTGTACCCTCCACCTAGCTCATTCTTCCTGACCCCTTTCCAGTTCTGCAATCACAATCAAATTAATGTTACCACTGTTGCTGGAAAGGTGTATTGATCTATATTCCTAGGGATCTATGCCTCATGCCTGTAACTTTCCAAACCAAAATCCTTCCTTGGTACCACTCTCCTCTAAGTATTAACTCATTCCAGTAGCATATAAGCTACTTGAGGGAATAAACTGGCTTCATTCTTGATATATAGTATATATTTAATATATGATATATAGTAAATAATGATTTTTATTCATTCATTCACAAATATTTCATTTGGACTTTTAAAAAATTTACAAATATAGCATGAAAGAGGAGATATAAATAAATGAAAAAAAATACTACATGCTAAGCACTATATTAAGCAATTGAGGGAGATATCAGTAGGTAGTCAATCTTTGTTGACTTGACATATCATAAGATTCAGCATTAGTGTGGGTAATATAAGGCCTGGTGGCTTTCAATCTTACTAGAAGATTATTGTTGATGATTCCTTGCTTATCCAAGTGGTGTGAATGACTATGTGCAAACACAATCAGTGTGGGGATAGGGAAAAAAGGGAAAAGGGAGAAAAGGGGGGGGGTTAAGAATCCTACCACACTACTTCTCCAAAGAGAGTAGTAGACTAGAAGAGTTTCCCGTTCACTGGGGGTGAGGGGGAAGAGTGGGGAAGATAGGTGATTAACATACAGCCAGGAGAAGGGAATAGTGGCAGAAAGATTAAAAGGAAGCACTTCCTGTGGTGGTAGAGTTCCCTGAGGTCTAAAGTACATGGTAGGAACTGGAGAAGAGGAGTATAACTTGGCTTGACATAGCTAGAAAGCAGTTTATGTGGGGGAAGACTAGGGTTCTAGTAGACAGCAAGCTATACGTAACCTCAGAACTCGTTTATGAATTGTCTATACTATTCATACTGAAGGACATGATATTCCTAATATATTCTGCTCTTGTTAAAACATATCTCTGATATTGTGTTCAGTTCTAGGTATGAAATTTTTTTAAGGGACTTTGTATATGCTGGGATAATACATTCAAAGAAAGATAACTGAAATAGCGAGAGGATACAAAACAATACCTAGAGAAGAAAAATGTTTTATTTTTTTAGTGAGGGGAAAAGGTTGATTGTTGTCTTCAATTATTTGAAAGATTTTCTCGGGGAAGAAGGATATTCTGCCTGGTCTAGAGAATATAATTAGGACCAGGAAGTAGAAGGTAGAAGACACCATTTGGTTGAACTTAAGGATAGACTTCCTAAGAATTAGAGGTCTTTCCTAATTAATTTTCATTCTAATGCCTTATCTTTGATTATTTCTCACTTATTCTGTTTATTTCTTGTTTGTTCATAGTTATATGTCTGTTGTCCCCAAATAAGATTGTGAATTTCTTGAGAGTAGAGACTTTTCTTTGTGTTCCTAACCATTAGCACAGTGTTTGGCACATAATAAGAATTTAATAGATATTTATTGACTGGCAAATATGAAAGACATTGCCTTTGGAGGTTGCACTGAAGGTCTTCATGAAAAACCTCACTGATGACTTCTTGGGAATAGTATGGATTTATGCTTTCAGTTTGGACTATATAAACTCTGAGGTCCTTTCCAACTCAGATTCCATGAGTCTTTTATGGAGATACTCTTTAAAAATATGACTTTAAGATATTTCATTCTGTAATCCAAATACTAGTGAAAAATCTAAAATGCCTAACTCTTGGTTATTATTTTCTAACCAATAGTGCTATAAGTAATGATTTTTGTGGCCAGGATAGGCAGCACCTTAATTTCAGTCCATCTCTATTTTTTGGATAATTGGACAATAATGCAAAGTGTAAGGAGCTATTCAAATGCAATTTCTTCTTAAAAAAACAAAACACTACTATTCTTTATATACAAAGATGACCCAAATAACCCAATATCAATAGGATATGAGCTTTGTGATATTTTCCTAGTAATGGTAAAAGCTAATTATTCTTTTTCTGGGTCCTCCCTTGTGACCAAAGTCATGAATATGTAAGGCAGCTAGCAGGGGTCACTGGTGACCTCCATGTCCATAGAATAAAACAAAGTTAGGTGGTCATTAAAGGGGTTGAACCTATGAGTTTGGCTTCATTAGCACTGTACTTTAACCAGCTGAACTGAGAAGCCACAGATAATTAAGAATTTAAGAAACCAGAATGAAAATTCAGTCTCTAAAATATAAAATAATGACTTTATCATTAATAGTATTATTTTTGTACATTGTTTATTAACACTAACGTAAAAAACCCTGTAACTGTATAGTTCTGATTAATATACAGCTCTAATGAATTGAAGGAGTTATATTTCCAATGTGTACCATTATTTTTTTACTGTAGATCTAACATGTAGCAACACAGTGTACCTGTGTTACAAAGTTGTCTTTGTATCCCCAGAATACCAAAGTGTCCAGCAATTTGTAGGAGCCTCATAAATACTTATTAAATGGAAGAATATGTTACATAGAAACAGAGGTACTGTATTTGTTAGATTGTTACTCTTTTTCTAGTGGCACATAAACACAGTATAAAACTTAGGTATTTCATAAGTATTTAGTAACTAGATTGGTATATGATTGATAACAATAAAATTCAAAATACAAAAATAAAATCTTGTTGATGAGAATAAAGGTTAAAGTACATAATCCCATACACATGTAAATCTAAATTAACCTCACATTAAAACACAGATTTCAATATAAATGATTTGGATCTAAATACCCACTCTACCATGAGCTAATTTATGATACTTCATCTCTTTACTTATGTGTTAAATGGACTTGAGTGATCTCTGTAAGTCCCTCTGTTTGTCTGACTATACAGAGGCACAGAAAGGATGCTATTTTAAAGCTATATTAGTGGAGCACAAGTCTTATCTGGTTCTATCAGGTCAAATATGGGCTGGTGATGGATCATATCTCAATAGTCCTGACTAGTTTAGGTTGGCATGACAGAAGGTTTCACCAAAGGTTTGGCTACAGGATGGTGATTTTTGGGCTTCTTTTGGCCATGGCTATCTTTAAGAAATTAGGAGCCAGAGCTATGTAGATGATATTACAGATCATTCAAAGTATCAGAAAAGAGAAGAACAGTGATATAAATAATTAAAAACAATGGGTAATAAAATTATTTATATTCCACTTTGGAATTTTTTGGGGAGGGTTCAGATTGAATTTTCTAATTAAGTATGTTAAGTTCATGTGTATTCCCTGAGCTAATTCAAAAAGATTTTGGATGGCCAGGAAAACCAACTTATGGACAATCCATCCTTTAATAACATTTACTATAATTTAAGCTTTTATTATAATAATAAAATTAAAATAATAATTATAATACCAACAAATTTGATTGGACTACCTTCTAAATAAAGCACAATGTGAGATTCTTCCTTAATTGAATATTCTCAATGAATGATATTTTAAAGATATATATAAATGTGTGTATATATTTCACAGAATCAGATTCACAGTTCAATCTATATCTGAACAAGAGTGTATACTCTTGAAAATCTTCCAGCAAATTCTCTCTCTTGAGCCTTTGCATGAAAACCTCTTATAATATGTGAAGACTCGTTTCTGCATAGCACACAAACTCAAAGTTCCTATCTCAGTACATAAAGGATAATGGCATCCTTTAAATATGAGATAGATGCCATTAAACTCTAACCATTCCAAGTGCTGGTTTGGCTTTGTTGTAGTTCTAATCATTGCTGTACTTTTGGTTTTTGTTTGTTTTCATTGTTCTTTTGATTCAGTACTTACATTCAGACACAATCTTATGACATTTTCAAGAGTTAATGACAAAATAGGATGCAATGGGGTAAAGTGAAAATAACAATGGACTGGGTGTTATTAGCTGGATGTTCTAGTGGCTCTGCCAATAAACCAGTTGTGTGACCTTGGGCAAGCAAGTCATGTAAGCTCTGAACATTCTTCTTTATCTGTGCAATGAAAAGGCTGGGTAATATTAGCCCTTTACCTTCAAAGTTCCTTTCAGCACTAACATTTTATGGTTCAGAGAAATTAATATGCAATGCAATAATGCAATGCTACTTACATTGTAGAGAACCCCTTGTCATAGCATTATACATTTAGATTTAGAATCTTAGAGAACATCAAGGTCAGCCCCCCATTTTGCAGATGGGGAACTAAGACCTAGAGGAGTTAAATAATTTGTTCAGGATCACAAAGCTTATAATTATATGAGCTAGAATTCAAATCCAGGTCTTCCTGACTCTCAGGCTGGTGACCCATCTACTATGCTATAATGTCTCAAATACATTCCATTCCATTTATTGGTACCTCTTCTTCAAATCACTTTGAATTTATTCTGAAAATATTTTATATTTATTATATGTATACATATTGTTCCCCCAATAGAATGTAAACTCCTTGAAGACAAAGATTGTTTTGCTTTTTTTGTCTGTCTCTTGAGAGTCTAGGATAGTTCTTGAGATATAAGAAGAACTTAATGAATTCTTATTTTTGAACTGAATATATCATTTAATTTTAATAATTGGTTCTGCAAAGAAATATGATATTGAGACAAAAAGTATTTCTATGGGAGTAATGCTATAAAAGCATTAAGTAAATGATTTTTCAACTTTAAGGGAAGAATTGATTGTAATGTATCTTACCCATTGAGAATATACTAGCACATTACTCTACATGCCCTGATGAATTTTGTGGGTATTAAGATTTGTGTTTTTACATTATTCAATGCATTGTGTTTATACTACTTTGTATTCTGTTTTTAAATATTTAATATTTAAACATTGTATAAGAGCAGTTCCACTTAAATATCTTAGTTATATGGACTTTTTTAGTCCTCATTGAATTATGATTTAAATTCATAGAATGCATGCAGAATCTTTAAAGCTGGAATGGACACATAGAGGTGAAATGACTTCAAACGCACAGTTAGCTAGGAACTGAGCTAGGACTAGAACTCTGGTCTCTTGGCTCCCATGCCCATTTTCCTGTTTATCTTCAGCATCAGGAGGTTGTATTTATTTTCAAGATTCTATTTGACTTTAGAAAGAACTGGGCCCATTGCAAAGAGAAGTCTGTGAATCTGAAGAATGTCTCTTGAATTAGAACAAACTTTAAAACTGCTCTTTGTAAGATTTGTATTAGTGGTATCATTCTGATTCATTCATATAAAATTTAATGTTGAAACCCCAAAGGAAGAAGCAAAATAGGTGCCAAATTTAATTTCTTTGTGTTCCAGCACTGACTCACCATAAGATCTTGGGCAAGTCATTTGGACCTTCTTATATTTCAGTGTGTCAAACTAGCCATAAAACTTAGTAAAGCAAGTAAAAGTAAAGTTAAAAAAAAGTACAAAACATAAAGTAAACTAAAGTAACCCCCACAACAGATGTGACAACTAAGATAACTTTTCATATATTAAAGAATAGCCAGAAGTAACTGATATATAATATGAAGAATCATAATCAGCAAAAAAAAAAATTTCCCTTTTGAATACTAAGTTTTAAGCAGAAAGTATGTCTCTCTCACACACACAAAAGTTGTATTGAAATGTATTTAAGCACAATTAAGGAAAATGAATCACAAAATAGAAAAAAAAAGTTGTTAGAGATTGAATGGTTTTCAAGGCTAAAATGACTTTATTTTACAAAAGCATAATAGAATCATAATATCCTTTACATATTAATAGTGTTTATTTTTCTACTAATTTTAATTATATCCTATCATTTATCCTTAACATGACATGAAAAAGTTGCAATTAACTATTCTCAGAAAACTCTAGGAAAAAAAAAAAGATGAATACAAAATATCTGATGAGCTGAATAAAGTATTAAGCAATGGAATCATTCTTAGACATTTTCTCAGACCTATAAAGCATTGGATTATTAATATTCCTTGAGATGGTTTTATAGCCCCCCTTTGTTTATTTCCTTATTTACAACTTTCCCATTAATATGTGCGTTTATTCCCATTAAAATTTCTCCTCCTTCTCACATTTACAGTTCCCAATGAACACAGAATAAGGATTTCTTTGTAGATTTTGTAAAAGGGAATAATGTACTCCTAAATGAAAAAGGAAGGTTATGGTAATCTTTAGTTTGTTCCAGAAATCACTCTAGATTGAGCTAGAGGGTTCAGCCTTTCTATGGCATTCCAGAAGCAGATCCATTAAGAAATTTCTAATCCTACTCCAATTAATGGCATAAATGGCTTGCATAGGGTTATCCTGTTAAATCTTACGGTGTCTGCAAGGTACAGAAACATTTATATTTTTTGACAAATATTTTTCTGCAGTCAAAAGCAAACATAACCAAGCAAAACACACTCTGGTCCACAATGGTCAATCACACACTTTTCAGGGTTCTCTGAAAGACTAAGGGAAAGATAACTTGCAACTGTTGCCCAGGCCTTGTAAACAAAAGATCAAATTCTGTGGTCTGTTTTTGCAAGAAGTGAAACTATAGCGTTTTTTATCAAGATTAAAAAAAAAAAAAAAGCTTGTGCTTAAATTGAATGACTGAAAACACAATTTCACTATTTAAAAGTACAATTTAAAATATGCTTTAGGTAAAGTAAAATTAAAGATAAAATGTAATTTTAGAAGGCCCAATCTTAATTACGAATGTAATCGAGTCATAGTAATGGAGAGGGTGTAATTCTTCTGGATTATTAATATTTGCCCCTTCTTTTTATTTATGTGTTGTAAAACTGCGCTGCCACCCCCCAAAAAGTAAATATATATATATATATTTAAAACATGACTTTGCAAGTTATTAATACATTAGATTTTGGTGCCCTTAGAACTGAAATAGACAAAGTTTTTGTACAGAAAAAAGCTAAAAAAGCAGCAGGGAGAAGGGTAAATGTAATTCAGGTTTACTGAAGGGATTATTTCATGAAGAATTAGGTTGTACGATATTTTAAAGTTTAATTGACAGGCAAAACAAATCCTTCCCAGCCCTAGCTATTCCTTTAAAATTAGGGAAAACATGGAGAGAAAACCTCCAGTCAACTTCTTCCACCATAAAATTGCAGCTTGGTTTTTCTTTCCCCAGCATACCTCTGATGTTGCTTTACATTTGATGCAATTCATTTCTGGCCTGACTCCATCTCCTTCCTTTCCTCCCTTCCCCCAAGTAGTCTCCATCCCCTCTCCTCCAGTTTTTGTAGCACTTAGGGTAACAGTTTTTTCCTTTCCTTTCCTTTCCTTTTTTTTTTTTTTTTTTTTTTAAAGAGCAGGTCTCATAAAGCAGTCTGCAATGTTAATGCAAGCTAAGTTAAGACTCCTAGATTCCGAGTTGTACAAAGACCCCCGCAGTAAGGGCATCTTTCCCAGGCAGGGGGCAAAGTATTGTCGCAGGAAGATCTCGAAGGTGCGGAGTTTACCTTTTCTGGCTATCGCAGGGCACCTATGTCACCCAAACCTCACTGACAGACGTTCTGCAAGCCGAATTTCCTATCATTCCCTGCTTCATTGCTGGATTCCTACCCAAATTCTAGAGCTCTCTGCTGCACTTCATGCCAAGGTGCGGTCCCTTCTGCTTTAGCCTGTGGGTACAAGGAAGGGAATGCTTCGCTCTCTCCTACCTCTGGCTGCCCAACCGAGTTGACAGAGCAGGGGAGGAGGAGGAGGAGGAGGAGGGCCCGGCTTCTGGAGGGTGGAGAAGGAAAGGGAGGGGGGCGGGTAGGGAGAACGTATTAGGGGCGAGGCTACGCACCGCGCCGCAGCCACTCTGCCTCTCTCTCGCTGCCTGTGATCCCTAGGCTCCGGCGGAGGGATACATCGCATTATATATAGAGAGGGTTGCGGCGCAGTATCACACCTCCAGCGCTTGCAGTGGGAAGTGGTTTGCAGGAGGCGGCTCCGTTACTCGGGCGGTGGTGGCGGCTGTAGTAGCAGCAGCAGCAGCTTCAGCAGCAGCAGCAGCAACAGCAGCAGCGGTAGCAAGAGCAGCCACAACAACCTTGTTAGCAACCTCGGAGGCCGGAGCTACAGCAGGGTCGGTGGTTACAGCGTTAGTGCAGCAAGCTCCCCACCAAAGCGGCATCAGCGGTCTCATTCGTTCCTTCCTTCTTCTCTCCCCTCTCGCGCACAATGGTAGGTAGGGGTGGCTCCTGCTGTCGTAGCAGCTGCTTGCGCTCATTTTTCTCCTTTTTCTAAGTTCTTGGTTTATTTCCTATTTTGTTATTAGCTTTTTTTTTTCTCCTTTTTATAGGGAAAGGCTTTGCCTTTTTTTTTTTTTTCCCTAGCTCTCTAAGATACGAATAGAAGGGATGCATTTTGGAATTGCTGTGTGTGTGTGTGTGTGTGTGTGTGTATTTTCCTTGCGAAGTAGTCTCTAATTTTTACACCCCCCCAACCTCTCCCCACCCCCCGCTGAAGTTCGCCGTGGGCTGTGGAACTGCATGGGCGCTGGATCTGCTGCAGCATCTGTGCTCTCTTGTAGCTCAGCCACCCCCTCTTCTTCCCTCCCTTCCTCCCTCTCCGCTTAGCCCCTCACAACAACCAACGCACGCTTCCCCCAACTGCCTGCAGTGCCTTGCCTGCAGCGCGCCTCTCACCTCGGGGGAGGCTGTCGGAGGGCAGCAGTTGGGGGAGGGGGAGATGATTGCCTTGTGTGTCTGCGTGCTGGGGAAGGGGGGGGGGCGTTAGGGCGGGTTGCAGTTTAGCTTTGGGGAAATGGCAACGAGGTTGGATGATGGAAATGATGTTCTCCTCCCAGGTTATCCTAGAGAGAATGAATGAGCCTTTGGTGCATTACGCTTGGCCCGGACCTCGGGCTTCGGGCTTTTTGTGCCTCCACGGTTGTCGCTACCCTGACTGAGACGCAGTACCTGTTCCCTGTTAGTTGCTTCTTAATTACCACCAAGTACACCCCTCTGAGATTGGACCAGAGGCTCCCACTTCTCTATCATTCTTGTGCGCGCTGGACGCGAGTTGGGGGGAGGGAAGTTAGGCTGGAATGGGTGGAGTGGGGGCAGGAAAGCCAGGAATTGGGGGGGCGGCGATGTAGGAAATTTAGGGGAAAAAGATTTGGATAGGACAGAAGCTGCCGAGCTGCACTGCGCTTAGGGGGGTGGGGGCTCTGCAGTTATAGCAATGTGTTCCTTTCCTCCTACCCCAAAAACGCAGCTGTAAAACCATTTGTGGGCTTCGTTACATCATGAGGTCTCCTCCTTCCCTAGAGAAGCGTTCTCGCTTGCGCGCTAATTGGGGCGGGGAAGGCGGGAGGTGGGGGGGAGGAGGCTGAGGGGAGCTGGCGAGCAGCTTGGTTTCCATTAGAGACTGCAAAGTTTCTGCTTTAAGAGGAGGCGGCTGCGGAGTGGGATGGAGGGTATTGGAAGATGCAGCCGCGGGTTCGCCGGCTTGTAAAACCAGAAGGGGGTGGGAGGAGGAGGAAAAAAAGCAGAGTGGGGGTTATTGGACAATGGTGAACACAGTGACTGCAGTGGTTGGAAAGGGGAAGCTCTCAAGTCCTTGTTGCCATAACCGAAAGACTAGGCACATAATTATTAGCTTTCTATGTATTTCTAGAATTTTCCAAATCTTCCACAATTTCCCCTCGTTTCAACTTTTCCTAATATGCGGTTATCTTTTCACTTTGTCATGGTTGCGCTCCTTTTTCACTGCATTTCCCTACCCTGCGCTGTTACTTCCCGGTCTGTGGGGGGAGATGCCCTCCAGAGTTTCCGCTCTCTCTTTGCAGTTCCTGCCGGCCTGCAGATTGCCAAATGTGATTATGGACCGTGCTGGGTGTGTGTTTT
This sequence comes from Antechinus flavipes, assembly GCF_016432865.1. Taxonomy (NCBI): domain Eukaryota; kingdom Metazoa; phylum Chordata; class Mammalia; order Dasyuromorphia; family Dasyuridae; genus Antechinus; species Antechinus flavipes. Next base: position 297,806,641 of record NC_067399.1, on the reverse strand, counting down.
TCACAGCCCCCTTCCTCCATTAACCCCCTCCTCTCCCTCTGGGGATAACTGACATCACTGGGACAGGATTTTATGGCCTGGCTGGGTGGGGTTATTGCTCCAGTGTTACTACCTTTGCCCTGGTAGTCAGGGCAATGGGGTGGTGTCAGGAGGCTGTTGCTTAGGAAAAGCAAACTGCTGGATGCTTTATAATGGCCATGTACTCTTCAGTAGCTCCAATAGGTTAATTTTCCATTTTATTTATTTATTTCGTGAAATGGAGCTGGCAGTTCATTTCTTCCTGGCTATAGGATGAGGTGTGGCCTTTTCTGTTGTACAATAAAGATTTCTGGTAGTATTACATAAATCATCAGGACTACTTCACTTGATCAAAAAACTAATTGATTGCTACTAGGATTGAAAGAGTGTACACTTTCAAGTTATTTACCAATCAGAAAACTTTAGGTTCAAATGTGATTACTATTGTGAAAGGCCCTGAAAGAGAAATGTTTCTTTCCTTCATGCATGACGTATCAAAGAAAAGACTATTAGGAATTCTTTTGCAAGCTTGTCCATAAGTTTTCTTCACTTAAAAGCAAGATACATGAGAATAAACATTACTCTCTAATTGTTTGCTTTAACTGTCAATGAAAATTAAAATTCATGCCATTTATATCTGTGTTTCTTAATATGAGAAAAATTTTTGATATCCTTAAAAAAGGGTGAGGTGTGTGTTAATGGAGCAAACTGAATAGTTTCTTTCTCCAGAGAAAGACAGGTGAATAATTATTGTGTAGGTTTCTATAATCTTAATGTTACTGTGTTCTATAGCAACTAAGTTAAAAACATTCTCTTTGTCACTGAGTCACATGGTAATTTGGCTGAGAGCATTATAAAGTGGTAGGCTTTTAACAAATAACTACCTAATTAAAATAACCAGAAAGCATTTATTACATTTAAAAGAAGCTTTGAGGGTGGAGGACAACGCCATTGGTGTACGTTCCGTTTCTCTTTCCCCCTCCCCATTTAAATGCATCTCCTATAAATGGATTAACATGCTTTTATATCCAATACAGTATAATTACATAACCTGTATTTAGAGTGCCAGCAGCAATACTCAAGATACTATAAAAACCTAGACCTGGATATGATCCTGTTAGCTCTCCAGCTGCAGTTGGGCTGGGTCACTTCTTGGATGAGAAAAAGTGGTTACTTTGGAAAGCTATATTAAGGAATCGGTAGATGGCACTCTTCTGTCTCAGTTCTCTTTGGATACCTTTAATTTGATGCTAAAAAACATTCTGCCACCAGAGGTACCATTCTTCATATAATATATCAAGTCAAGCGCTGACCTCTTCTGGTTATTTAAAGTTCTCATAGTATATAAGATAAGCCATCAATCTAGAAAGAACTTTAACCACATTGTAACCACGTTGCAGTTGTTACTTTCTTGTGGCAATACATTTTAAAATTGGATACAGGATATTCCTTGTTGCTTGTATTTCTGGTCTGGTAGATAATGACTTTTAGGATTTTACAGATTTTTCATTTTAAGAACTTTTTTGGTTGGTCACAGGCCATGCAGGAAAGAAAAAAGTCTATCAGCAGACATTTATTAGGAACCTAGTACCAGGTACTATGCTAATTGCAAACAAGATTGAATTTAGGAGCTTTCAATACTTTTAATGTACCAGGAATGCTTATCACTTAATTCCAAACTGTTCCATCTTTAGATTCTAACATTCTTCTTTTCTTCATATAGGCTGATCAGCTGACTGAGGAGCAAATTGCTGGTGAGTATCACTGATGATGGAAATACCTAGTATATCAGAGCTAGTAATTCTTGAATGAAAAACTAAAATCAGTCTTTCTGGGGGTGGATCAATAATGAAAGAAAGAAATAACATCAAATGTAACAAATAATAAATACTTACTAAGTAAAAGGAAAATAATGTATGAAGATAGTTGGATACCATTTAACTTTGAATTTCCTGCTTTACCAAGATCTTCTGAGCTGGTTAAGAACAAGCCAAATTGATTAATTGGTATACTGGCTCCTTTTGATTGATCATTTGTTTTTTTTAAACTAATGAACCAAGTAAGGTAGGACTCCCCTTTAAAGAATTTTAAAATGACAAGTGTACATACTATAATCTGTCTTTTAAATTTTAGTTTAGATTTCTCCATTTTTAGTAATTGGGAAAGTCTTATGATGATGAACATAATTTCTCTAGAGCTGTAATGACTGAGAAATAAAGCTAGAAAGCAGACTCTAGTGACTGGGAAAAAGTTGGTTTGGTTTTTAACTTTAGTTATATTTTGTTGATCATGTATGCAAAGATCATGTCTCCTTATTTAACATAGTCTTATTTCAAAATGTTTCTAAGAATTTTTTTTTTGCAAATCCATGTAAATAATTCCCTGTTTTACTCATTTATGGTCTTTACCTAAGAAATTGTAATTAAGAAAAGTTTTTTTTTTTTTTAAATCAGACTTTATAGCTAGTTAGGGAGTTGAGAGAGATTATCTAGTTCTGTTCTCCAATAGTCTGTGAGCATACCTAGATAGAAATAACTATTAAACTCCACTGAAATCATGTATATACATACATACATACATACATATATGTATGTATGTATATACATGAACACATCATAACTCAAATCTGTTACTAGAGAGGAAATATTACCACAAATAAATATGTATGCATTTTAGGCTGCTATGAAAAGATAGTATGGTTAAAAAAAATTATTAAAGTATTTCAATGATACTGGAAATTCGTGATTAAGCATCAGGCACTTGAGTGTTCCTTATTATGATCGATAGACTGAGGTGGTATGGATTTTGTTTTCAGAATTCAAGGAAGCCTTCTCCCTATTTGACAAAGATGGTGATGGCACCATCACGACAAAAGAACTTGGAACTGTCATGAGGTCACTGGGTCAAAATCCAACAGAAGCAGAATTACAGGATATGATCAATGAGGTGGATGCTGATGGTAAGAGCTTTGGAAATCTGAATGAGCTCCAGGGTTGTGTAATTTTCTCCAGTTAGAACATGTTTTAAGTCTATGTTTCAGGACCATGAGTAAATATATAAAAAGGCTTTTATATAGTTGCTTATATTTTCATAATCTTTCATGGGGATAGTCATATGGAAACTGCACCAAGAAGTAGAATGTAGTTCTTTGCCTATTAAAGCAGTTTTCAAGGACTAGTAAGACTGGAGGATTTTCTGTCCTGCCTCTGATACTATGGGCTATGTTGTCCTGGGTAGGTCCTATAACTTCTCAGTAACCCTGGATAAATAAATTGTAGTGTATACAGGTGAAAACACAAGTCAGAACTAGAATTGAAGTTTGGTTATTTGTTAGTATTGTTTATGTATCTGAAAGTTACATTTTTCTTGTTAATTAGCCTGAACTCTCACTAGTCCCTGGATCACTTAAGTTTTTTTTTTATTGTTGCCATGTTTTACTCATTTATGTTCATAAATTACTTTTTATGAAAAATTTTCATACTTTTACTAAAAATTTTTATATCACACAGAACATTTTTATCAGTCAACATTTGAGGGCTTTTTACTGAAGGATATTGTTCCTATGTCTTTAGATTAATACAAAAGGAGAAAATGGTGTTTGTGTTAAAACGAGCATTTGTCTACTCAAGCTACCTTTTTATTGGGTCACACATCAATGTCTTACCTCAGCTGTGCTGTAAACTAAGTAAGCACTGAGATGTTAGTTAACAGTTTGAAATGGGGATGGGGCAGAGCAAGGAGAATCAGTGCTGGAAAGCTGCTTACCAGAGAAGAAATGAACTGAGACTTTAGTGTCAGAAGAGTTTGTATAGCAATATGTTTGTCTAGTACTTTGTTTTCTGTTGTGTTCTTTGTGTACATTATCACTTGTTATTCATAGCAGTGTAACTGTAAGGGGAAAGGTGGCGCTGTAATTGGCGAGTAATTGAGACTCCGAGAAATGAAATGATTTTTTCCAATGTAAAATAAGTGCTTGATCAAGGTCTAACCCTCAGTTTCTCATTACTTCTCTCTCTATATAGATTCTGTTAGAGTCGATATTCGTTCTATTTTATAACTCTGATTTTCATTACGATTATTTTGGAATGCAAGCCTAATAAATAGCTTTAAATTGTGTTAGTTGTCTGCTGAGATGCTTAGATATTGAGACTAATTAGGTGATTTTCTACTTTCCACCCTAAAACTATTTAAAAAAAGAAAAAAGATTGGAAGTTCATCTCTTGAGGTGACAAAAATTTTACCCTTAAAGATACAGACTACAGTAATTGCAACTGATGTGATAAGGAGTGATTATGCACAATCAAGAATTTAAAGACATTATGAATCGGTCACTCCAAAATATTTCAATAAATATATTGGGATTTTTTTATATTGCATATATAAAATAATATTGTGAATTTTATTTTTTGAACCCTACAAAGTGATAGTTATAGAGAGTGTGTTTTAGTTTTAACTTCATCAGAAAGAATAACCACATCTAAAAATGCTAACAGTGTGATACTATTAGTCTCTTGTAATTTTTTTCCTTTCACTTGACATTGATAGCTTGGCTTTATCTGGAACAGGTCCGTTCCAAAAAAATTTTATTAATGATAAAACTGAAAAGATGGTTGTAGCAATAAAGACTTTTTGACAGAACAAGAAATTATCTTAAATTATAGTCTAAGATATGTGAAATTCCCAAACATTCTTAGAAGGAATGATATTATATGAAAAGGTAATGTGATAGCAATTGATTGATAGTGGGGTACAGTGGGAAGTATCCTGGACTAAAAGTCAGACTAGTTGGGTTTGAATTCTGGTCTGCTAAGCATTCAGATATTGCTTTCAGACACTTAACCTCTCTGAGTCAGTTTCCTCATCTGCTAAATGATGGGAATAATAGCACTTACTTCAGGATTCTTCAGAGGATCAAATGATATAACACATACAAAGTGCTTTTCAAGCATTATGTAAATGCCAACTATCATTCTGTATTAAAAAGCTCCTTTCAGCTCTAGTCTATGATTCCATTATCATTATCTTAATATTGTTTATAAAGGAGGGTGAGATGTACTATAGTGTACTATATAAGTATAGTATACTAATAAGATTTTATGGACCATAGGGAAAAGAACAAAATTACTTATCTCAGTCCTTGTCCTTCCAAATTTAATGCATGTCACATTAAATATTGTGGTGAGGGAGATGACATCAAAATGCCTGGTTTTGAAGTCCATTCTAATCTGTGAGCCCTAGTTTATCAGTAGCATCACTTAGATCTCTATAAATTCCTACTGAGTTGAGTGGATACAAACATGGAAGAAGAAACATCTGTTCCCTGTGGGAAATGAGCTCAAGAGCCAGACTCTAGGGAACATGAAGACTCAGCTCATATGATATTGTGCTTTCTCCTATTCATTTGTTCTTTCTTGTTTTGTTGCATGAGCAATACAGTGGGATTTTGAAGTCAATTTGGGACTTTATGGACTTCTTTGAATTAAAAGATACTGAACTGAAATTAAGTGGTTAGTGGGTCTGTCATCTATCTAGCAAATACTTAAAAGGATCTGCTTAAAAGAAATGGTGTTTCTGAGTATCTCTTACCAAAAAACAAAATGGAACAATTTTAAATCAAAATTGAGTAACCTACTTTCTGTTTTTTTTTTTTTTTTGGTGTTTTTTTTTTTTTTTTGAGGTAATGGCACTATTGACTTTCCTGAATTTTTGACCATGATGGCTAGAAAAATGAAAGATACAGACAGTGAAGAAGAAATTCGTGAGGCATTCCGAGTCTTTGACAAGGTATTGCTGAATCCATATTACAAATAGCAGTTTTAAACAAGACTATCTAAAGATTATTAATCATCTACAAGCTGTAATAGAGTGTAGACCTAGAAAGTGGAAAATTATTTATATGAGTATGGATTGAGTGTAGAACAATTGTGAAGGACTTAACCTTTCTAAAGAACTACATAATCATTGACTCTTCACAGGATGGCAATGGTTACATCAGTGCAGCAGAACTACGTCATGTAATGACAAACTTAGGAGAAAAACTAACAGATGAAGAAGTAGATGAAATGATCAGAGAAGCAGATATTGATGGAGATGGACAAGTCAACTATGAAGGTAAAATGCCCACTACCGGACCTTTCAGTGTTGCTTTTTTTTTTCCTCATTAGCAAAATAGACAAGGTACTCGACTTCTTAGGTATTAGGTTTTCTTTTATGTACAATACAATTTAGATGCTTTACTAAGTTAAAGTTGCTTTGAAGATAATCAAAAGCTGTGGTTATTTTTCTTTACAGAATTCGTACAGATGATGACTGCGAAATGAAGATCTCCTCTCACCTTTTTTCCCCCCTCTAGATGAATCAAATTGAATCTTTTACTTACCTCTTGCAAAAAAAAAAAAAAGTTCATTTATTCATTCTGTTTCTGTATAGCAAAACTGAATGTCAAAAGTACCTTCTGTCCACAAAAAAAAAAAAAAATCTGCATGTATTGGTTGGTGGTCCTGTCCCCAAAAGATCAAGTTACACATCAGTTTTACAATATAAGTACTTGTACTACTACCTTAAATGATAAGGAAGCACTTAGTGGACTCCTTAAAGTTCCATTTGCTAATGATTATTACACTGTTTGGGCTGGCCAGTTTTTCATGCATGCAGCTTGACAATTGAGCACAGTCAGACATTTGTATTAAAAAAAAAAAAAGAAAAACAAAAAAACAAAATTAAAAAATGTACCCATGTGGGTTTATCTAGTTCAATTTGTTAGTATAAATTGTCATAGCTGGTTTACTTTAAAAAAAAAAAAGTAAATAAAGTAAAATTGGTTTACCTCAGGATGGTATGCAGCAAAATGGTTGAAGGATGCAGAATTTCAAGATGTAGCCCTAATGGTGGTTCTTCTGTACTTAAGTGTGCTCCAAACCCTAATGATGATCTCAAACTCTGGATGGCATGTCTGTGTTTCTATTGGTTTAGCATTGTCTGCATTGCACTATAGTGAAACGGATGTCAGACTGTTACCATTCACACAAAATTTTTGAAAAGAAACCTTCACCAAGGGAGCATCTTTGGACTCTCTATTTTTAAAACCTTCTGTACCATGACTTGGAGCCGGCAGAGTAGGCTGTGGACTTCAGCACAACTATCAACATCGCTGTTCAAGATATTACGATTTATGTCCATTCCAAGTTGTAAATGCTAGTCTTTTTTTTTTTTTTCCAATAAAAGACCATTAACTTAAAGTGGTGTTTAAATGCTTTGTAAAGCTGAAATTTAAATGGGGACAGGGCAGCTGAGAGCTGTGGGGATTGGGGGACGAGGGGAAGTTTTGTGCTAGCAGACCAACCTATTCGAGTACCCTGACCTCTGGGTTTTTTCCCTTCTACCCTTTCAGTAGTAAGAACTAATCTCTGAGTCCTAAGATATTTACTAGAGATAGACGTACTGATCTTTTTTTTCATATGATAAAAATATATCTAGTTGGCCTTTTTACTGCTAACAGTGATCAGTTCAGGCAGAATAGCCTGAAGAAGAAACATCTAATCTCTAAATCATTTACCTGGGATTCCTTTAAAACATGCTGCTGATAACCTGCTTTATGTAACTTACTGACACCATCTATGGAAAAGACATGATTCACGATTTATTATGGCAATGTAACTCAATCTTTGCTGTGTGTGATAGAAGCAGTAGACCACTTTTCTAAATCAATCTCTTCACACGTAAACTACCTTTCACCGTGCAACTAAGCTAATTTATTCATGCTATTTATACAGCATCTCATTTGGGTTTCTTGTCTTTCTTCCCCCTCCCCCAGTTCTCCTTCCCCCTTGTGTTCTACCTTTCTACTTTATTTCCAAATAGAACTGTGCCCTCTGTGTGTATGCTAGTTCACAGCTTGTAAGTAGAACTCCAGCCTGGAGTGAATTTTGTGTCTAATTATAAACCCTGTAACCAAAACTATTACAAAGTGCTGACACCAACCTTTGTGATGGCATCAGCTCATATTTAAAAAAAAAAGTCACTTTAAACCCATGTTGCATTAAGTGGGCTACATTTTGTAGGAGGCTGTATTTTTCTGGGTGTTAAATTATCCAATTAGTAAGTTTGTAGGTTTTGAGTTCCTGTATGTTTATTGAGTTTGTCTGGGGCATGGTGGGATACTGCTAGGGAAATCTGAGAATGAGTCTGCTACTTTGCAGCTAGCTAATGTATGAAGAGACTGATCCCTGAAGCATTTTGCAGCTTTTGCTAATGTTTCTGCCAGAGGATGTTTAGGAGCAGTGAAGTGTGGCAAAATTCAGATTGGTTCTTGGCTTTGGATATGTCTGTGTGTCAGAAAGTTAGTGATCAACCTCAGGTTTGGAGAACCTCTATATTTGTTATTCCTCTTAGGTGACTGAACCCTTGAGCATTAAGTATCACTGTTGGTTTCTCCATAGTATATGGAGAAATATCCATATTTGGATAAGTGATTGTGAATAATGGCTTAGATATTAGATCCCCTTCTAGTGCTGGGAATTTCCCCACACTGGAATTGCTACTGGAATGGCTCTAGCTAGGAATTTTAATAACTTGTTAGCTTATGATTTTTTTTTCCCTCTGTGTGTTTGTATGTGAGAAAAGAGGTAGGCATAGAATAGCCTGATTCTTGGCCTAGGCTCTAGTTTTAAATGTGTGGCAAGGTGATTTTAAAATGCCTCAGTTGATGACTTAATGTTTTAAGACTGATGACTTAAAAAAAAAAAAAAAGAAAGAAAATTATAAGCTTTTAAAATTCACCTTTATCAATCTAGCCTGTTTTCTAATGCTAAAGGGGCTTTTTGTTTGAAATATTAGTGGTCCCTCTGTAGGTGAATATCTGGGAATCTTGATTCTTAGCTTTGGGGTCCTTTTAGCAGTTGTTCTGAACCCATACACCTTCTCCAAAGAATGTCTGCCAACGAAAAATGTGCAGAAGTGAAGAAAAAAGCTGGTGAGAAGTAGGCAAACATTAAGGTAGTCTTTTCCCCTCCTGGTGTTTGGATACAGACAAAGAAATCAAAAAAAAAATTTTTTTTTGGTCAGAATCAAGTGTTAGGTGTAAACAGAAATTGGATATGGTGAATGTTTTTGAGTGAGTTGTAAGATGGTGATATTGCTCTTGGATTTGTTAGCACTTCCCAACTACTTTTGCCCCTAACCCTTCTTGCTTTAAAAATATATGCATATATTTAGTCACTAGTCTAACTGGCATCCTGCTTTAGCCTAAGACATGCCATAAAACCACTCAGTACTTGGCAAACAGTTTCTCATGGTTTTGTTCTCCATCTGTTTGGGGGTAGGTGTTGAGAGAGAAGCAAACATATCTTGATATTTCAGATGGGTTTTTGATGCACTATTGCCAAGGAAGGCTTTTTCTGATTTTTTTTGACAAATGAATTTTTTGCACACATTTTAATTGGTGTCCTTCGGCAACCTAAAACATTGAAAATTAGCTACTGTACATATTTTTATATTCTCTTTATAAAATGCATGTTTGATTGTATTTATAACAATATTGTAATGGCTGTCCAATAGACTTAGAACTAATGTATTTCTTGTCAAAGCAGTAGCAAATGATCCCCTTAACATATTGGGAATTTAATTCCTAATCAAAGAATGTAAATCTGGTCAAGCCTGTTTTTCCTTTACTCAATTATTACCTTAAAAAATTTGATTTTGCTGTGCAACCCCAAACTGCTTGCTCATTTTGACAGCTAGGTTTCACTAATTCGTCTTAATCCATCCTTTGATTTAACATTTTATCTCCTTGAAATTGACTTTTAGGAGAGTACATGCTCTCCCATATGTATCTTTGCAGTGAAAGGTAGTGAAATGTGTGGAGTGGTGTTTTCGCCTCCCCAAATTCAATATTACGTCCATTAAACATTTCTGTAGCAAAGCTCATAATAGTTCTTTTGTTACCAAAGTTGCCCTACATGATGACTTTTGGGAAAAGATGTGATTGAAAGTTTCTGTAACAGATCAAAATGTGTGGAGGTTTAACCTCCTCTTTGATGGGGGACCAACTTATGGAAATATTGTAAATAAGTTTATTTATAAACCTGGCACTGTACTCAATAAACATTTCTGCAGCCTTTCATCTCTAACTGTGAAGTCTATAGGTTTTTAGATTTTTTTTTTTTTAAAGCTGTCACTCTTTCCACACTGCACAAGCTAGACATGTATTCTATGAAGGTAATGCCAGAGGCCTCTGACTAGAAAGGGACAGTAAAAAACCTTTCTTACATCCATTGTGGCTTTTATATTATAGACTTACTATTTACAGTATCCTGTTCTTTGTAGAACTGGATTTAATGTGTATGCAGCTGAAGCAAAGCTTGTTTTCCTATTTGCTAGTTATTGCTGACCTCATACTAGAAACATTCTTTGGTCTGAGCCTGATAAGCAGCTGAGGTATCAACATAGGGTACAGTTGGGGTCAAGGTTACTCAGGATGGGTGAGCTACCTTTATGTTCAAGAAGAGAGGAAAAAAAAAGTCTCTTGGACGCAAGACTATATTTTTAAACCCATTCTTCCATGCTGATGTTAGCCCAAATCTAACCTGTAATCAACAAGTACTCATTTGTTAACCTGTAAGATTAAAAAAAAAAGGCCCGATCATGTCCCTACTGCAAAAAAGTAGAAATTTCTCTGCCACTAATTGTCAAATGATCTTGGGCAAATGACTTCAGGGAAGAACCTGGATCCTCCATTACTTGGCTGGATGGATTTAAAAGAAGTAGCAATATGGTTATCTGGCATTGAAGTATTCACTTCTATCTCTCATTCATTCATATGTAGTCTACACTAAGGTAGACAGTGGAGTGTTAGAAGATTTAGAGTCAGAAGATTTAGGTATGAATCCCCCAGCTCTAAGTTACTGGGTTTGTAGTCAGAGGGTCGAGGTATGCATCCCAATTCTACTTTGGAAAATCACTTCATTTTTTCCAGACCTTAGTTTTCCTTTCACTTCAAAATGAAGAGTTGAACTAAATGAGGTCAGCTCCTTTGCAGTCTCCTGTGACCCTACTTATTACTGGTAGCTAATTGCTCGAAGCAAGTTACTTTACCAGTCTGAATCTCATGCACAAAATGAATTGTTGATCAGTCTTATCTGAGTCCTCACGACCCTATTTAGATTTTCTTGGCAAAGATACTGAGAGTGTTTTGCCATTTCCAGATGAGGAAAGGATTTGAAGACTTGGCATTTGGGGATATCCTCTTAGAATCCTTTTTTAAAATTATTATTATTACAGGTTTTAGAACTTTAAAGGATCATAGTGATTAAGTAGTCCAACCTCATTATTTAGAAGAGAAGGTAAATGACCCAACGTCACAATTTGCAGACCTTGAATTCAGTGATATTACCACTACCTATGACATTGTGTACTCTGCACTAAGAGAAGGAGCTTTTCTGGGTCACTGGTTTTGGCTGTCCTCAGCAAAGAGAGGTCATTTTCCTCTTTTTAAACCTTCTGCTGCCCTGTGACTTATATCCATGCTTTCCTACTCATCCCCAATTAGAAGCAGCAAGGCAAGAGTTAGATGCTCCATTTCTTTCCCCACACACACATCAGGGTAGTTTTGGAGCTTGTTTGTCCACCTCTACCGTTCAAAAGATTGAGTGCAGGGAAAGCAGTTGCCATCCATCTCTGGAGGTCTCCTGGCAACCGACAATTCAGGATACTGCAGAAAGAATTTGTGCTTGGGTTGAGTTTGGACTTGATCTCTCTCAGATGTCTTCCAGTCTTAGAAACAAAAGAATGATCAGAATTAGATTTCGAAAATACCTTAAAGACCATGTAGGTGTCCCAAAAAGTAGAGGACTAGGTCTGGAGTCAAGAAGACTCATTTTCCTGAATTAAAATCTGGCTTCAGCCACTTTCTAGCTGTATGGTCTTGGATAAGGCTCAACCCCATTTTCTTCATTTTCCTCATCTGTAAAGTGAGCTGGAGAAGGAAACGGCAAACCATTTCAGGATCTCCCAAGAAAACCCCAAATGGAGTCAGGAAGAGTAGGACACAAATGAACAATAAAATCAAACATCTCATTTTACAGATAATAATAGAATGGCTAGCATCTATATAGTACCATAATGTTTACAAATCCCTTTACATATTATCAGTGACAATCCTGTAAGGCAGGTGCTATTATTCCCATTTTACAGATGGGGTCACACAGCTGGTGAGTGTTTGAGGCAAGATTTGAACCTGCCATCAAGTCCAGTATCCTGTGTATTCACTGGACCACCTAGCTGCCCAAATGAGGAAATAGGCTCAGAAAGAAGAAATGACTTTTGCCTGAGGTCACCCAGATAGCAAAAGCCAAAGCTAAGATTTGGACCAGGTTTTCTGACTGCATTTTGTTTGCTTTCTACCATGCTGCCTCTCTCCTGGTTCTAAGAGTTTAATCTGGGATACAAAGAAAGGGAACAGCTGAACTCTGGTTCCAATTCTAGGTTGATCACTGATTTTTCTGTATCTTTGGGGAAAAATACTCTCCTGCCTCTATGATCTCTGGATCAGATCTAACCACTGCAGTCTTTGCCAAGCTGGAATTTGGTTTTAAAGTTCAATAAATTGTAGCCCCAGACAGCTCAGCAATGTCACAGAGTAGGGCTATCAAACTCAAATACTAAGGCCACTAACCCCTACATTAGGATCTCCATGGGCTGCATATTGACTTAGAAAAGCATGTATTGGATGTTATTTATGTTCTACTTTATTTTGGGGGAAGCTAGATGCTCAGTGGATAGAGCACTGGGGCTGGAATTAGGAAGACCTGAGTTCAGATCCAGTTCACTATATGTGTGATTCTTTACCCTAATCACACTATATGTGTGATCTCTCTTTACCTTAATCTACCAGGAAGTAACCAACCACTTAAGTAACTTTGCCAAAAAAAATCTATGGACAGTATGGTCTTTGAGGTCACGAAGAGTCTGGCACAGCAACATTGCATTTTTATTTATTTTGTTAAAAATTTCCCAATTTCATTTTGTTCTATTTTGGGCTGCACCCAGAAGTGTATGTGTCCCTTGCTGCATGAGGGCCTGGTCACCTATGCTATAGGGGATCTGAGAAATCATCTAATTTAACCCCTCTTTTTTTTACAGATGGTTGAGACTAGAATTTGGAAGACTGCTCTGAGCTGATGAAATTATTTTTAAATCTACACTGTTACATTGGGGGTAGGAGTGAGTGTGGGGGGGTGTGGGGTGTGGGGGGGAGAATGTTCATCTTGCTATTAAAAGTGATACAATATTGGAACAGAGGACAGAAACTGGTGATTAAAAGGCTGGTCAGCTTACTTTCCATCTTCGTCCCAGGAATCCAACAGAAATAGAAAGCTCTCGTGGGAGCTGGGTGAGATCAAATGAAGTGACCACGTCATCAGGTTTCCGAAGCTCTTTTTTTCTTTAGAGGGGAGAAAAAGAGAAAATGTACATTTCTGCTTTAAGCAGAGGCTCTGAGCTGAACAAGGCGGCAACAGAAATCAATGAATTGGGGGCCTTGGAAATGAAGATTTCTATTTTCTAGCAATTCAAATCTCATCTTGAAGCCTCAAAGCAAGGAATCAGAAAAAAAGCCTATCATCCTTGCAAATTTTCCATTTGAAATGGATTTAAAGGGGGGAATTCTATCTGCATTTAATATTTTTCCTTGAGTAATCCAGAGATACAAAAGGAAAAAGTTACTGTCTCCTCTGCAAGAATGGATTTTTAGGTCATGGTTATTAGAGTGGACTTGTTCATGTACATTTATATACAATTAGGTAGTGACCTGAATAATTCAAATGCAATATTCTAAAATCTTGTTTTCATATTAATAAAGATAGGAGGAAAAACTTGTCCCAAATCACACATCCTACAGTAAAATTATTTATGAACATCATATTGTCTATTAATGTTTTTATTTTCTTTTTTTATCTTTTCTTCATTAAAAAGGCAATACTTTTCATTTTTTCAAATTATTTTGCTTTTCTTCTTAGGAAGGATATCTTCTAAGTAATTTTTGTGGGGAGGGGACATTTTTGTGAGAAGAACATTACTCTTCAGGGATAACAGCAGCTCCCCTAGGGTATTTATCTCTGGCAGATGCTACATCTCAAATTCCATTTTCTTCTTGATTAAGCTTGTTCTACTTTTTTTTTTTTTTATTTTGAAGACCCATACTTGATAGAGAAAAGAGAAGGAGAATGAGGAGAATAGTTCTACTTTGTCTTTGTCATCTGCTAATATTATACCATCTGTCCTAAACAGTGGGGAATCATCCTTTCTTGTTCTTTTTTCGTTGTGAACACAGTGGATAGACCCAGAGTCAGAAAGACTTGGTTCAAATACAGCTTCAGACACTATGTGATTCTAGTCAAATCAGTTAATTTCTCCTTGCCTCAGTTTCTTTATCTGTAAAATGAAGATAATAGTAGCATCCATCTCAGGGTTGTTATGAGGATCAATGAAACAATATTTGAAAAATATTTAGCACAAAGCCTAGCACTTAGTAGGTGCTTGTTTCCTTCCTTCCCGTAAAATGGAGATAATAATAACAATACCTACCTTCCAGGATCTGATGAGATAAAATTTGCAAAGTGTTTTGCAAATCTAAGAGTGCTATATAAATGCCTGTTATTATTATTAAGAGTACTAATAATAATTTGCATTTCCATAAGGGTTTGATGTTTGCAAAATTGTTTTCCTTATAACAACCCTGTAAAATAGGGTACAAATACTACATGAGAAACTTGGAGAGTTTAGATAACCTGTTTCTCTTTACCTAATAAGTTGCCAAATCTGGGATTTAAATTCAGATTTTCTGATGCCAAGTCTAAGAAAAACTCTTCCAATTATAACATATATCTCTCTAAAAGTTTTTGTTATTGTTGTCTTCGACATACCTCAGACATACCTCAGCTCAATCTGGGCTTCTACTTTTTCTGAGATTATTTGTGAAAGGCTAAATTCTTATATATGCCTTTGAGCCTCTGTCTTTTGTACATATCATTTTTACAGTTTGAGCTTGCCAGAGACTCTTGTGCATCCACATTGTTTTCTTTTGAAATGCCCCTGCCTAACCTTTTTTCTGATTAGGAGTATTTGTAGTTGTATAATCAGAAATTCATATTTTAAAACTTTCATCCTCACTGGAGTCTCCAGTTGTGGAATAATATTCTAGAATGTGCTGGTAAATGTTTAACTACTGGTTGCAATTTTGTTTGAACTGCATTATTTTAACATCTTCTCCATCACTTTTAAAAATTCTGAATAATCAATAAAACAATAACTTAAGGTATGATTTGTGGCATTTGGTGATTTTTGAGATATAAATTCTCACACTGAAAATTCAATAATCTGCTCCTGTGAGCTTGTGTGAGCTGACTCCAGCACAGTAGTGTTAATAGACTTGCTGAAATCTTTCACATGTAGTTGTTTTTATTGTACTATATTATAATCTGTAATCTCTGAGATTACTTCTAGTCCTAAAAAATTTTATGATCCCATGGAAATTGAAATTTTAAAAATCATCAAATTCAGCAATATTTTATATTGATCACAATATTTTCCCCCCATCTAGTTAGAATATGGAGAGAATATCTGAGGATATTTCTCATGGTGCCTAAGGCCAAGAGGAGATCATTCTTCATTGGGAATTTTGTCTGGATTCTATCTTCTACAATACTTGAGAGGTGCATGAACCCACATTGTGGCACACTACTTGGTGAGGGAATGCACTAACATGTAAGACTCTTACAAAGACAAAGTGGAGTGGATCGATGAGGCAAGATATGGTATCTGATAAGAGTGAGGAGAGATAAATTAAAACAGCACAGTATGTGACACAGAACAGGCATTTAATAAATGCTTGTTGATCTGGAATGCAATGGATATGGCGTCCTTGAACCATAGTATTGAATATAGACTTTTGTAATTCCAGAACAAAGGTAAGGTCTCTTTCTTCCCAAACTCCCCTTCTTCCTCAATAGTAGTTGATTTCTCTAGAGTTTTCTCATTGCATGAAGCAGATGGAACAATGCTACCAGTTAGGTGGTGCAGTAGATAGAGTGCTGGTCCTTAAGTCAGGAAACCTGAGTTCAAATCTGCCTTCAGATACTTATTAGCTGTGTGATCTTGGGCTAGTCTCTTAACCTTATTTGCCTCAGTTTCCTCATCTGTGAAATGAACTAGAAAAGGAAATGGTAAACTAAACCACTGTCTTTGGCCAGAAAACCCCAAATTGGGTCACAAGGTGTGGGACACAATTGAAACAAATGAACAATATAAATAACTAAGGATCTATCACTGGAAATGTAGGGAAATTCATTATAATTATAATTCTCCTGAAGGTACAAGGTTTTGTACTTCTTTGCATCTGAGTGAAGAGGATGTTTTACTACTTCATTTACACACTTACATTTCTTAATTAAATGTTTTTTTTCCTCCATCGTACTTTTTTGTTTCTGATATGATCCAACAGTAGAGTAATACAACATATAGGATTTGGGGCCATGAATTTTGAATAGTTTTATTATTCTCAAAACAACTGTGCTGAACCTGGTAGTAGCTAATGGGCACTATATGGGAATTCTTCCAATTTACCCAGATCACCTGGAACTATAATCTAGGCCTTCAAAATGCTCATAGCTCTTGCCAATTTTATATCTCTTCCAAACGTGTTAAGTACCTTTCAACCATATTTTAGTAATTGTCCAGTAAATAGATCGTGCAAATCATTACTAAAAGTTTTTCAAAAGTCAAGTTATACCCCATATACTGCTTTTTCCATCTGCAATTCAATTACTTTGTTAAGAAAGGAAATAAGGTTTGGCTGACCTGATTCCTTTCTGACAAATTGGTATAGACTCTGATTCAGCATCCCCCCACCCCCTATCTGCTTCCAGTTGCTTGCAAATAGATATCCTCCCCAAACAAATTGCTACCAAAGCTTTCTAGACTTGTAATTTTCCATGTATGTACTTATTTCCCTTTGAAAAATAAGTCAGACATATTGGACATTCTAGTATCTCTAATTTGTAGCATTCTGTTTCATATATAGATCAAAAAAGAGGATGTGAATTTTAAAATTGGATCTTGGTATTAATAGAAACAGTCACCCTCAAGCTAAGTAAGAGTGCCAATCAGCGTAAATGAAATTGGCAGTCATGGAATTGTAGAATGTTAAAGCTGGAAAGGACCTTACAAAATAATAATAATAACAATTCACATTTTAACAGCACTTTGTGATTTATAAAATGTTTTCCTCACAACACCCTTGTGAGGTGGGTAGTGAAATTATTATTCCCATTTTAGATATAATTATCACCATCATCATAGCTGATAGCTGGATCACATTTCATGATAAACAAAGCACTCAATAAACATCATCTCTTTTAATTGTCACAAATGTGATGATTGTAAATTAGGTAGCTCAAGTATAATTATCTTTGTTTTACAGTTGGAGAAACTGATTCTCAGAGGAATTAAATATCTTGCCTGGGGGTACACAGTTAATATTGGACCCAGGTCTGCTGACTCTAAGTCCAATGTCCTTCCCTTTGAACATACTACCTCCCTAGGATGCTAGAGCTGGAAGGGTCCTTAGTTTGTCAACTGCCAGTCAAAACCCTTCACTGTGTAGATGAAGAAATTAAGACCCAAAGAAAGAAATCACTTGTACCAAATCACAAAGCTAGAAGCAAAGCTGGATCTAGAACTCAATTCTCCTGACCAGTTAATCCAGTACTATGTAAATCTATGTCAATCATATAACCTATTTTTCTTGAACTGTAGATAGAGACCTTGAGATGGTGATTTTTGTAGCTTTCTGTCTCTAGAAGTCCTTTAAAGTCATCAAAATAAGGTGACACTTTATAGCCTTTATATTTTTGGAGCATGAAAAGCATCAAGTATCTTAGAATGGTCAGATGCCAAGAACTCCCCAAACTTTGGAGAATAGAGAAATATGGAACATTGATTTTGGGGCCAGAGAACTCTACTGAGTTCAAATTCAAATTCTGGAACTTACTAGTTGTGTGACTTTAGGCAAATTACTTACTTGTTCTGTGCCTCAGTGTCCTCATTTATAGAATTGATTCTAGAGCTGTGATCTTCTGTTCTCCTTGTTCCGTGCTAAAATTTATCACTTTTCTCTACCATTCTCTTATTTCGAGTGAATTGAATTTTTATTTTTCCCTGAGAATTTTGCAATCACCCTACCTAGTGTCACAAAATGTGACTAGGGAAAATTGACATGTTTTCACTGTTACTTAGTTACAACTGCCAAAGCATCGCAAAAATGAGGCAATCAGAACTACCAATGGCAAATAGATACCCAACTATTAGGATTAAGGATGGGGAGGGGAGGATTGAGCTCTAAGAGTCAGGGCAGAGGCAGCCCCCTTTCTCCTCCCCTTCCCCACCTCCCAGATTGTGAAGTAATCAAAGTTTGTGTTCAATGCCCCAGATATCCTTTTTCTATACCCCTTTCCTTGCTTCACTAGTGGTGTTCCAATACTTAAGACTTTATGGCACCCCTTAGAAACCTATTCACAAGAAACTCTCTGAGAAGCATATAAGGAAGGTGTCAAAGAATGATAGTTTAAAGTCCTAGTCTGGGGTGAGGGCGTGGTTGCACTTTTACCAAGGACCAAAGGCTTATATTAAAATCAAATAGGATTTGACCTCTGATTCCATTAGTACAGAACACTCTCAGGAGAGGAAACTTTCTAAACGAAGCAGACTGGCAATTTCTTTGCGAGTTAGAGAATCTTAGAGATTTGCCTTGAATCCTGAGAGCTGATAACTTGACTAGGGTCTCCCATTCAGTGTATATATATATTCAGACACATGATTCAGTTCTAAATTTCCAAAGACTGGTTATCTATCCATTAACCCATATTGCCTAAAGTAACACATTGCTATAGCAACACAGTTTAAATGGAGGAACTTTAGGCATCAGCTAGTGTGTGGGAGACTTTTGAGGGGGTATAAAAACCTTCCAATCACACTTGAAATCATACTAAGCTTCTTTAACCCAGTCCCTGGGGAAGCTGGGTGCAGTGGAGAAAGTATCAGGTGTGGAGTCAAGAAGACATGAGTTCAAATATGACTTCAGACACTTATTATGAGGGTAGTCTGGACAAATCACTGCCTCAGTTTCCTCATCTGTAAAATGATGTGGAAAAGGAAATGGAAAACCATTCCTGTTATCTCTGTCGAGTAAACCCCAAATAAGGTCACAAAAATTCAGACACAACTGAAGAACAACAACAATCTGATCCCAGCTAGGGGATTTTTTCTCTATTTACTTCTCTCCCACACACTTTTCAAGAAATAAAAACTTGACAGATAACAGACAATCCAGGATGGTGATAGGATGTACAAAATAAGGTAGCCACAAACCTGACATTTTCACCTGGGGGGCCTGCTTTAGAAAGGGGGACTGGTTATTCCTTTGCATTCTTACCTAGATCTACATATATAAACAATAATTTTTAAGATATGAGGGAATGAACCCTAGGCTTAGATTCAAAAGATCTGGGTTCAAATCCCAATTCTATCATTTTGCTAGTCACCTTCAGCATGACTTTCTATATTTGGAAATAGAGGTAATAATCCTTGCCCTCCTTGCCTGAATTGTACTATTGAGAAAAATGCATATGATAACGTGAGTAGAAGTGCATTTTTTACACAACTCTATGATTGTGTATTGGTTTGTTTCTCAGACAGCAAGGATGAAGAAACTGAAGCTCAAAGTGAAGTGATTTGACTCAGGCATAAATGACAGATTTGAATTGCAAACCAAAGTTGGAGAAAAATTCTCCTTTTTCTTTTTTAACCTCTTGTGAAGATTTCTGATCAAGGAAATCTAGTCCTTGATTCCCCTCAAGGTCTCATTTTGGTGTGTTGGCGACCCTGAGTTTTGGAAGTCTGTGCCAAAGAAGTGCAAATTTGGGTAGGTACAATCAAACTAAAAAAGATTTCAATGTCAGCTCAATGATAGTCTGCTTCTATTTTCTAAGAACCAGTTTAGCTAAGTTTGGAGAAGTTTATGAACGGATGACTAACTGCAAGACAATAAATTATTTGGTCACAGCAACTCATGATACTTTTTACTACGCTATGGAGGGTTTGTATCAGTAGACACAGTAACTTTATCAGTGGAATTGTATCTATTTTGAAGCATTACTAAAACAGTCCAGAAGTATAGTACAGGCATACCTTAGAGATACTGCAATTCACTTCCAGACCATGGCAATAAAGTAAATATTGCAATAAAGCAAGTCACAAATATATATTGGTTTCCCAGTGCAATTACAAGTCATATTTGCTATAGTGTATTTTGTGCTATAGAGTTATGTCTAAAGAAACAACGCACATATCTTAATTAAAATATACTTTATTGCTAAAAAATGCTAGCCATCAGCCAGTCCTAATCTTTTTGCTGGTAGAGGATCTTGCCTCAATGTTGATTGCTATTAATTGATTAGAGTGGTAGTTGCTGAAGGTTAGGATGGCTGTGGCAATTTCTTCTCCCTCCCTCTTTCCTTCCCTTCCTTCTTTCCTTCCTTCCTTCTTTCCTTCCTTCCTTCTTCCTTCCTTCTTTCCTTCCTTCCTTCTTCCCTTCCTTCCTCCCTTTCTCCCTCTCTTCCTCCTTTCTCTCTTCCTCCCTCTCTCCCTCCCTCTTTCCTTTCTTCCCTTCCTCCCTCCGTCCATCCCTCTCTTCTTCCTTCCTTCTTTCCTTCCTTCCGTCCTGCCTCCCTCCTTCCCTCTCTCTCTCTTTCTTTTTTTCTCTTTTCTATTGACATTGTATGAATCTTAGCTTAAAAAATTTTTTTAAACAAGAGATTTACTAAAAAGGCATAGCAAGAACAGTTGATACAAAGACCTTCCCACAAACGAGGTTCACTGTCTCTTTTGACTCACAAAGTTCTTTGTAAGAATGGGTTCAAACTTAAACTAGACAGGTACTAAAGCAGGCTCTTAGCTTTTGATAGTTCTGTGAGACATTCTCTTAAAATAAAACAATGATAGTTCTCATCAAATGATCCTTTCACTTGAACACTTAAAAGTCATTGTGGAATTCTTAATTTCAATATTGTTGTGTCTTAGGGGATAGAGAGGCCGAAGAAGAGGGAGAAAGATATAGGAATATACAGATGATAGAGCAGTCAAAACACACATAATATTTATTGATTAAATTTGCTGTCTCAAGTGGGCACAATCTGTGGTGTCCCAAAACAATTACAATAGTTACAACAATAATCACTGATCACCATAACAGACGTAATAATAATGAAAAAGTTGAAATTACCAAAATGTGACACAGACACAAAGACTCAAGTTTTTGGAAAATGATACTGATAAACTAGTTCTAGGATTCTCACATACTTTTAATATGCACCCCTCCAAATCCCCCTCCATAGTCTCTGCAAAGTGCAAAAAACTCAAAGCTCTATAAAATGAGATATATTTGTACTTACATGAGCGTAAGGGATGGAGTTCTGACTATTCTCATCTCAATTAACAAAATTCTCTTCACTCTGTTACCTTTATCAGGTGGAAAAATGCCTCTTTTGATTGAGTTCCAAAATTAATCAAGGGATGTGATATGTAAACAAGATTGTTTATACTCTGAAGTACAAGGAAAAAAAATTCTTTTGGCTCAAGGAAAAAAAAATATTGGCTAACTAAGCAAGCTAATAACTGTGTCTGGAAGCTTTAACTAGAAGGAGAATTTGAGCAATTTTCCAGGCCATAGGTGTCCAGCCCAATGATAGAAGATTTACATTTATGAATTGAGAATTCCAGTTTGAGCAGACCCCTGAAATGGAACCCTCTCTTTTGAGAAGGAGAGTTTCTCCTTCTCTTTCCTTTCCCCTTTCACTGACCATGTTATTAGAGTAAAGAAATCAGTAGGAGATAGCACATTTAATGTTCTATGTATGCCTTACAATTTTCAAACTTTCAGTAAATGTCCTTTCTTCTCAGAGACTTTGAATGCAAAATGTTTTATATCAATAATTCTTATTTACACATTATTTATTTACATCTTAGTAAAAATCTTTTCCTAAAAGCTAATTAAAACTATTGGCTGATAAACAATGAGAAACATATAGCTGAGGGCTCATGAATGTAAATGTTAGAAAATGAAATCCCTTATAGGTAACCAATAGAACTCAAACAGAAATATTCAGGTATCCTATGTAGAATCTCACTTATTCACCCAAAAAATAAACAAACTGAAGTGACTTATGCTGCATCAGAAAGCTCTGTTAGGAGGAAACATCCAAAGTAATATTTGGGGCAACCATCTAGAATTAAGTGGACAAATCTTCCTAGTTTTAAACATCGCCTAGCCTAACCATAGAAGGATTAAGCTAGAAGAATTGAATCAGTTCTATTTACCAATGGTCACAGAACTCCAGAATTTTAGATCTGGAAGGGTCTTTTGATTAACATCTATTTGGGAGTTCTAGCCCTTTGCGTGTGTTTGAATTAGGAACTTGCCATGTCTTAAGAGTTTTTGCTTTCTTGCCTAGTTATAAGACCACACCTGTGAACCCTGATCCACCTGTACTAAACAGGGCATATAAAAAAAGATCAGAGCAAAGAGCATTTATTCTGTGCACCAAATCTTATCATAGGATATAGAGCTATAAAGGATCACCCAGATAATCTAGTCCCATCTCTCCATATTATAAATAGGGAAGCTAAAAATCCAGAAGAGAAGATTGGTTAAAGTTATACAGGTAGTATGTAAACAATATAGTACTCTTATCAAACCTACCTTTTATAACCTTTCTCCTCTGTGCCTTCTTTTCTCTGACATTGCCACCATCTTGCTATAGGTTTTTCTCATCTATTGCAATAGGCTTTTGGTGTTTCCCTGTACCTTAACTCTCTCTCCACTCCAGGCCATCCTCTACTCATTGATCAGATTGATCTTCCTAAATCAAAGATCTGACTATGTCACCCTTGCCCCTCTACTCAATTAACTCCAGTGGCTCCCTATCACCTCTAGGATCAAATAAAAAATCTTCTGGTTGGCTTTTTAAAACTCTTCATAATCTGATCCCTTCTTGTCTTTCCTGTCTTCCTATACCTAACCCTGTCTGTCTCCCAAACCTACAGCCCTCCACTCTTCATTCTGTATATAGAGACACCGCCTCCTTGCTATTCCTTCCATAAGATTTGCTCTTTCTCATTTGACTGGGCATTTTCACTGACTATTAGTCACTGCTGGAATTATTTTCCTCTTCATCTCTGTCTCTTGGCTTGTCTAGCTTCCTTCAAGATCAAACTAATATCCCATCTTATTTAAGAAACCTTTCTTTATCCCCCTTAGTATAAATACCCTCCTTCTATTGATTTATCTCCAAATTATCCTGCCTCTACTTTGTTTGTACACACTTGGTTGCATGTAGCCTACTCCATTACACTGTGAACTTTTTGAAAACAAAGATTTTTTTCTTTTGGCCTTTCTTGGTATTTCCTAGCATTTAGCATAATACCTGGCATATAGTAGATACTTTATAAATGCTTGTTAACTTGACTTTACCTAAGCTAAGATTCCTGCCCAAGTGATCTGATGTCTTCTTTTGGTTCATGCTGCTCTCACCACTTAGATTCTGTGCTTTGTTAGGTCTTTGAGACTGCCTAAACCCTTTCGCAAATCAGTCTTCAAAACAATTTTAATGGCTCCAGTCCCTGGCTGGGGGAGAACTATTGAGGGAAATACCTGCTGATAGTCTTACTTTAGGCAAACAAATAAAAAGGTCTTACAATGGGCACCATCAAATGGCCTTTCCTGTGTTTTTCTCCCCCTCCTACCTCCCCTCATCGAGGGACACATCACAATTCTCATGGAGGGGCCAAGGAATGAAACAGCCTGGAATATTGCCCCTACCTCCTTTCCCTCAAGCCCTTGAGTCTTGGAAAACAAAGCAAACCATAGAGTTTTTTGCTTCTGTGCTTATTTGTGACACCCCCTCATATCCTCCAAGATCAGAAACTCTTTGGCATATGATAAAATTTCAACCGCCTCCTCCCTCCCTCTCTCTCCATTTCTTTTTGGATAGGGCTCCTAGGCTGATTGGTAAAAAGAATGATAAAGATACAAGGTTCCCTGGAATTCTATCAGACAATGGGCCAACTATCTCATTATGTGATTGTCTATAAGATAGAATGATTCAATTCAACAAACATTTATTAAGTATTCACCATATGTGAGCAGCCTAAAATATACCCCTTCTACCCATTTCCCCAAACCAATGGGTCATGGGAAACATTTAAGGCCTTGGAGTTTCCATAGCCTTGTTTCTTTATTTGTGACTCTCCTTCATGTACTCCAACATCCAGAAACTGGCACATGACCAGGTTTCAAAAGCAGAATGGTCATGGGAGGAGGAAGGGGACTCTGTCCCTCCCTCATATCTTTTTTTAAATAGGCTTCTTAAACTGATAGGTCAAGGGAATGCTTAAGATACAGTATATCTGAATGAAAGGAAGCATTATAGAAGAGAGTGCTAAACCTGGAATTACAGGATCCAAATTAAATGTTGATTCTGTCTTTCATTTCTCATGTGACTGTGGGAAAAATCATTTAACCTGTTTGGTTTTTGGTTTCCTCATCTGTAAATTGAGGCAATTGGACTAGATTCTGATATGGAGTCTCCTACCTGAATGTGGAGATTATAAAATCATGATATTTGATTTGTATATCTATTTTATATAGCTATATACTCAGGGTTATATAAAAACTTCTTGGGTGAAAAGGGGTCATGAGTGGAAAAAGTCTAAGAAGGTCTATATTAGACAATCTCTAAAATCATTCTTTCCTTTCAGATCTCTGTTCCTATGACCTTTGAATTCAACAAGGAATTTGATAAAGTATCTCACAGTATGGTTATGGAGAGATATAATTAAGTGTCAGACACTGCTGGCTCTGGAGAAATAAAGACAAAAATAAAATAGTCCTTGCACTGGAGAAACTTATATTGAAGATTCAAATGAATCTGATGAATTCAATTTGATTCAGTCATCACTGATTTATTCCCTACTGTGTGCAAAGCACCAAAGCTAGGTTCTAGATGTTAGTACGCTTAGGTAGATTCCTAGCTGTATGAATGCCTAGGTCTAAGGAGTTCTGATTAATAGACTGATCCTAACAGGAGCAAGGTCTCTGGTGGTATGTACTGCCAGTTTCTGCCATGATCCTGTTCTTTCCAATTTTTCTTTCAATTACTTGGAGAAAAACATTTGTTTCCATGACAGAAATAATGTGTGTATTATTGTCATATGAAATAGTAAGGACCATTTGCTGCATTATGACAGAACCAATACTAAAAGAGTCAACTGGTCAAGTTGGGATTGTGAATTGAGGATAAAAAAAAATACCAGATTTGGACATTAAAGATTATTTGAATTCCAGCTCTGCTATTTATTACTTGTGTGACTTTGGGTAAGTTGACCTGTTGCAAATTGCCTTAAAATTAAGTTAGGGCAGCTAGGGTTAGACTCATCTTCTTGAATTCAAATCTGGCTTCAGATGCTTGCTAGCTGTGTGACCCCAGCCAAGTCATTTACCCTGTTTGTCTTAATTCTCTCTTCTGTAAAATGAGCTGCAGAAGGAAATGCCAAACGATTCCAGTATCTCTGCCAAGAAAACTCAAAAAGGGTCATGACTAAAACAAATGAACAACAAAATTGGGGGAAAGGTGGGCTAAAGGACCATTCAGGCCCTTTCTAATTCTAAAATTCTATAATCTTAAATTCAATGTCCTGGATTTAAGTTAAAAAAAATCAAATAAACAAGAAGTAATTGGGGGAAGCCTGATTTAATTGTTCATGAGAACTATCTAGGTGAGTTCATTGCTAGGTCAATATAAGCCACAAAAGTGCTATTTATGTTTGGTCATCATGAACTATATAAATAGACTGTCCAAACCATAAATGAATGTTGTGTTTGGTCTTGGACACTATATTTTAACAAAATCATTGAAACCAGAGCATATCAGGAAGAGAACAGCTAG
This sequence comes from Antechinus flavipes, assembly GCF_016432865.1. NCBI lineage: Eukaryota > Metazoa > Chordata > Mammalia > Dasyuromorphia > Dasyuridae > Antechinus > Antechinus flavipes. The sequence continues at coordinate 297,780,572 of NC_067399.1, read as the reverse complement.
CATTGTGAATGGCTCAAACATGAAAAACAGCAGAAGAAACTGGGCCTTCTGATGTAGTAAATGATGAGCTAGGATTAATGTCAGAAGACCTGGATTTAAGTCTTGGATCTATCACTTGACAACGAGGCCTGTTTTCATTTATAAAATGTGATGGTTGGACTAGATCAAGAGTTCTTAATTTGAGGTCTTTGAACTTGATTAAAAATTTTAAAAATAGTTATTCCAATTTAATTACCTTTCTTTTGTAATCCTTTTAATTTTATTTTATGCATTTCAAAACATTATTTGTTCTGCATCCTGAGTCCATACCTTTCTATCTGGAAGATGGATAACATTATTCACTATTGGTTCTGTGGGATTGTGATTGGTCATTGCTTTGATCAAAGATCCTAGTCTTTCAAAATTGTTTGTTTTTACAATTTTATTGTCAATTGTATAAATTGTTTTCTTAGTTCTGCTCATTTCACTCTGTAAAAAAATCGTATAAGTTTTTGCAAGTTTCTCTGAAACTTTTCCCTTCATAATTTCTCATGACATAATATATTCCATGACATTCATATACCAAAATTTGTTCAACCATTCCCAAATGATAGACATCCACTCAGTTTCCAAATATCATTATGAAAAGAGCTGTTATAAATATTCTTGTACTTATAGTTTCATTTCCTCCTTTTATGATTTCTTTGGGAGTAGAGACACTCAAGTTTTAGCTATGCTTTGTATCAATTTCCTCTAGTACCTAGAATAGAATACTCTATACACAGTAAGTACTTACTCAGTGTTTGATGAATGATATATGTGAAAACACTTTGCAATCTTGAAAACTCAAGCAGATTTGATACAAACTATTATAATAGTATCCTTATTATTCCCAATTTCCCATAGGGCTAGTCCTAATGTTGAAGATGAATTTGGAATGCTTTATGTGTTTTTGCTTTTTCTTGCTTTTGTTTCTGCCTTATGAAAAAAGCTTCTGTATGAAGATTCTTAGGTTGGCATGTAGGCCCCGTATAGGCTAGATAAGATCAGTACTCTGTACACAGAAGTGGGCTCTGAGGGGGTTTACCTGACAAAGACTGGGTGGGTAGCAGCTTTGGTAGAAACAGCTGCACATCAGTGGGTAATTTATGGATTGGGAAGGAAATTACACACATTTGAAGATGTATGTAAGATATTTTTAGGAACTCAAGGGAAAAGGATCTGTTCATTCCAAACATTAATTTTTATTTTTTTTAAAAGAGAAAGATGAAGGCTTGATTTGTAGAATCTGTAATTGGGAATTAATTGTCCCAGGTGTTACTAACAAGCTATATGTTGTTGGACAAATCACTTCTCTCTGTCCCTCAATTTTCTCATCTTCAAAATTATTTTCTAAAGGATTTTCAAGATCTCTTTCAGTGCTAATATTCTATACAATAACTTGCTATGCTCTTCTATGTTTACTTTGTTTTGCCACTGGTCTTTGATGCCTGGGAAGAGAGAGGGAAGCTGACTGATGACTTTGTACAGCTCTGCGTCACTGAATTCCAATTTATGCAAATCAAGATATGTATATCATCATATACATCCTTCAAAAATGAAGGATGAACAACAACAACAACAACAACAACATACTGTGCTCTAAGGATTCTTCCAGCTGTAAGATCCTTTCTGATATTTCTAGGATCTCTGAACTTGGTATAATGGAAAGAATGTTGGACTAGGACTCTAAGACACCTACTTGGCAGTTATTGGCTGTGTGAACGGGCAGCTCATTTCAATTCTCTGAGTGTCTTCTCAGCGTCTTTATATGTAAAATGAAAATAATTGTACTTGCAAGACTCATCTTAGAAGATGGTGAGTTTATTGCCTTGTAAGTATTCAAGTTCGACAGAATTATAAGTCATTTCATCAGCATAGATATTTCCTGCCATACATCGACACAGACAACAATTCCTTCCATCTTAGAAGACAGTCTTCCTGCATTGCTGTGGGTATAAAATTCACCATATGGTGGCCAGCCTTCCGGAGATGAGCTTTTCTGAACTTAATTATCATTATCTCTATCATTTATATAGCCCTTTAAGGTTTTCAAAGCACTGCACATATGTCAGTCAGTCAACAAACATTCATTAAGCACCTGTGATGTGCCAGGCAAAAGCTCACACACAGTCTAATGAGGGAGACAACATGCAAACAACTATGAACAAACAAGATAGATAGTATAAACTGGGAATTATCTCAGGAGGAAGTCCCTAAAAATAAGGGGCATCAGAAAAATTTTTTGCTAGAAGGTGAAATTTTAGTTGGGCCTTGAAAAAAGCCAGATAGACAATAGATGAGGAGAAAAGAATTCCAAGTATAGAATAGAGCTAGTGAAAATTCCCAGAGTTGAGAGAGAGAGTATCTTGTTGAGAAGAATAAAGAAGAGGCCAATAGCACTGGATCTTAGAGTACTTGGAAGTGGGTGGTAGGTTATAATTCATAAGAAGATTGGAAAGATAAGAAGATTTCAGATTTTGAAGGGGCTTGAATGCCAAATAAGGGGATGTGTGTGTATGTGTGTGTGTATAAATATTTAATGCTTGGGGCAGCTAGATGGTACAGTGGATATAGTACTAGGTTAGAAGTCAGGAAAACTCAAATTTGACATCCTCAGATGCCATCCAGCAAAGATACCAAGGTGTTGTCCTATTTCATTCTCTAGCTCATTTTACAGATAAGGGAACTGAAGCAGACAGGGTTAAGTGACTAGCTCAGGGTCACTCAGTGAGTTCACAAAATTGGAAGGATTTAGAGGGAAGGATAATGAGCTAAATTTTGGGTATGTTGAATATAGGATGTCTACTACATTTAGTTTGAGGTGGCTAACAAGCATTTGGAAATATGAGACTGGACATCAAGAGAGAGCTTTGGATTGGGTAATGATTTGCCTAGAGATAATAATTGAATCCATGGAAACTGAGGAGATTTTTCAAGGGACATGGTAGCAGAGAAGCCCAGGACAGAGACTTGGAGGACATCTATGGTTATCAGATACAATTTGGATAAAGATCCAACAAAACAGATTGAGAAGGATTGATTAGTTGATAAGAAGAAAACCAGGAAAGAGTAGTGTCACCAAAGCCTTGAAAGAAGAGAAAATGAAGAAGAAGAGGGTGACTGATGTTATCTCTCTGATCCTCTCATCCATCTGTGAGATAGATACATATGTCCCCATTTTAAGGATGAGGAAACTGAGTTTGAGATGTCATATAGCTAGTAATTGAGACAGGATTTGAATTCAAGTCCCTCTACTGGCTGTCTTTAGACTGGTCCTTGAGTGACAAACGTACATCAAGGTCTTTCCAGTTTGGAAGAATCTGCCAGAATGGGCTGCTTGCCTTGGATAGTTATGGAGACATGATATAGCTGTCTTCAAGTATGTAAAGGTTTGTCATGGGAAAGAGGGATTAGACTTCTGTTTTTTGCCAGAGGGCAGAAGTAGGAGCCCAGGGTGAATGATGCAGAGTTAGGCAGCTTTAGGATGGTTGTCAAGAGAGATAGTATGTAGCTCATCACAGGCACTCTTTGAATCCAGGCCAAATGATACTTGTTGACAGCATCATAGAGAAATTCCTTCTTAAGACCCTTGCAAGTCAATTGAATCCCTTTAATATAAGGGTCCTTAATCTGCTGTGTGTATGCATGTGTGTGTGTGTGTGATGGAGAATGTTTTTATTTTTATTTTTATTTATCTATTTTTGCTGAGGCAATTGGGGTTAAGTGATTTGCACAGGGTCATACAGCTAGGAAGTGTTAAGTGTCTGAGACCAGATTTGAACTCAGGTCCTCCTGATTTCAGGGCTGGTGCTCTATCCACTGTACCACCTAGCTATTCCTAGAATGTTTTTGAATGTGTAAGATAACAAAGAAGATTATAAAGGAAACTATGGTAAAACAAAGAAGGAAACTTTTTTTCCCCACCCAAATCCACAGTCCCTCTGACAATTCTCCATATATCCTTCACAAGTTCATGGACCTCAGGTTAGGAACCTTTTTTAATGGACAGAGTTCCCAATATTCACTAAATAGGATTTCATTAAAAAAAATGCAACCTTTTCAAGAGTATATCTATACTGGAAAGGGAGGCTTACTCATTAGAAAAACAGAGTCCCAGTGGACTCCCCAGAGGCAGTGTTTATGAGTTTCAGGTCAGAGTTACATTTGCGTGGGCCACATTCTTAGAGGTAAAAATCTGAAGCCAAGTGCCATTATTACATTGGAGAGGTAATCACCTCCAATTTCTCTTCTTGTTGAGAAGCAATATTCAAAATGAGGAGCCCCCAATTTTTTTTATTGACCTACTGTTATATGTAGCTTTAGCTATTTCTCTATCTGGAGACCACTTAGAAAGTATAACAGGAAACAAAAAACTGGAAAGGATCACTGAAGCAAAGTTTTTATGATTACGGTATCTTCAGTGGTCAGCAGAGTATATCAACAGCAAAATTTTCTGTCTTGTTCAAATTTCTGCTGTTTTGAGGAAAAGACCAGCCTTCCTGGCTAGCTAAGAGATGGGAGAGAGCCATTATAATATTGTGAAGAGACTAAGTTTGTCTTTGGGGCCTCTTCTACCTTCTTTCCTTCCTGTTTAGAATTGTAAAATTTAGGCCTGGAAAATCAACTAATCCAACCCCCCTCATTTTATACATTAGGAAATTGAGTCTTAAAGATGATGAATGACTTGTCCATACTATAAACAGTAGTAAGGAGCTCAGAGAGACATATATATATTTGGAGATGATCAATGAAAAAATTTGTTTGGTTTGGCTGCATATGTTTGTTTCAAGGATTTGATTTTTCTTCTTTTTTTTTTTTTTCAATCGGGGCAAAGAGGAGATAGGATTAGGGGAAAGTAGAAAGATTTGATGAATACTTATAAGGGATATGGCTCAAACCTATTCTAGGAGCTATTGTTGTTCAGTCATTTAAATATATCCACTCTTTGTGACCCCATTTGAAGTTTTTGACAAAGATACTGGAATGGCTTGTCATTTCCTTATCTAGTTCATTTTTACAGATGAGAAAACTGAGCCAAACAAGATTAAGTGACATGCCCAAGGGCACACAGCTAGGAAGAGTCTGAGGGCAGATTTGAACTCACAAAGATGAGTTTTGTTGACTTCAGTGCTATCTATTGTGCCATCTAACTGCCCCTTCCAGGAGTATTTCTTTTATGATCAAAAGACATAGAAAGGAAGGAATAATTAATCATGTGATTTGCAAATTAGGTTGTAGCTTTGAGCAAGGTGCCCTTAGAAATCACCTGGAGGGATGAGGGAAGGTATTAAATGGTGTAATTGGACTGATGAAAGAAGCAACTGCAGCATCCACTCTGAATTAGGATTCAGAAAATTAGGTTCAAGTCTTGTCACTAACACTTGTTAGCTCTGGGACTTTGAGTAAACTTACTATTGGAATAATCCCAGGATAAATCAATCAGTAAGTATTAATTACAAATCAGGCACTAGATTTGAGGTCTCAGGAAGAATGAGTTTAGCACCATTGATTGAAGGTCCCTAAATTGAAGCTGAATGATCCATTTTGAGGGTGGTTAGCTGTACAGGAGGTTCCAATGTGCATTGGATCAATTTTGAGATTCTCTAAATTTCCCTCACCTGTAAAAATGGGGATAATAAGACTTGCTCAGCTTCCCTCACAGAGCTATCATGAAACTCAAATGTGACATTGATATGACAAAGACTATGCTTAATTAAAGGATTAATCTTATCTCCATTTGGACTTAGCTTCACAGAATATTAGAACTGTAAGACATCTTAAAAGTCATTTAGATCAACTTGTGCCCCATCTTATTGTTGTTCATCCTTCATTCTTGAAGAGGACCAATGACATCACAGGGTGATGTTTTGACTTAATTGGGAATTGGATTTAGGTGAAAGAGAGCTACTCAAAGTTCTCATTCTCATAGATCTAGTCATAAGTCTTGTGGTAAGACAAGTCAATTGCAATGGCCCAAGATGTAGTATATGACTTAAGTAAGGTCTTTCCCAGGACTCAGTTTATCAAGGCAAGTCCCATTCAATGGCTAAGGGCTTAAAAAATTGAGAAAAGATGGTCTAGTTTACCATCACAAAAACAAAACAAGACACAATACAGATGAGAAATTTGGGGCCCAGCCATTAATTAATTAACATTAATTCAGTAGTAGAGGCAGGGGTTAAAAATCATAACCCTCCTAGGTCTGAACATTATCCTGCTTGAGGTTGGCCCTGTCTATGAGTAGCTCTAAATTTATTTTTCATTCCTCATGCCAGGCTCTCAGGAATTTTTACAAGAACAATTCCAAGCATGCCAGAAAGCTTCCCTCAAATCTATAGCCCTGGGTGATGCTCAGTGAGAAAGCACAGTATAACCCAGTAGGGACCTCCTGCACCTGTGGTCCACTATCTGTCTCCAGCTGCTGTTCCTCGGCCTGCATCTGGCAAAACTATGAGATGACTCAGCAGAGGCTATGGTGCAGTGAGAGATGACTGAACTGAGAACCAGATACTCGCAGGCTGTTTCTCAGCTCTGCTGCTTCCTAACTGGGTGATCTCATATCAATTACTTCCCTTCTCTTGGACCCCAGCTTCCTAGGTTAAAAGCATGGGTTTGGTCTAGAAAAGGGGTTGCTCCACTTTGTTGTGCAGGTGTCAGGGATAGTCTGAGAGCTGCCCTTCTCAGCATCATGATTTTAAAGACAAAATAAAATATATAGAATTACAAATGAAAACATTATAAGAGAAACCAAGTGAAATACAGTTACCAAAATAGTTTAGAAGCAAGTTCATGTACTCTGGTTAAGAAGCTCTGAACTAGGGTCTCCCTCCAGCCCTAAATCTTCGTAAGCGCTTTTCCCCCATCAGGGTTAAGGTTGCAGTGAGGTAGAAAAATTGGCACACAGAGCCTCACTGAGCACTGCGGGTTCCCTTGTCTCCCGGATCCATCTTTCCTTGAACAAGGCCAGATTTGGTCTGACTGGGGTGGCAAGCGGCCAAATTGCTGATATTTCTCTCCTCTGAGGCTTGGAAGGGGCTCAGGAAAATGCTTATAGACTCAAAACACACCTGCTCAGTAAGAGGCGGAACCCACCTGCTCACAAAGCTTAACTGTGGGCGGCTGACCCCAGGCGGTGCTGTATTAGGTGTGTTGACAATTGCCTGGAGTTTTTCCCTTCTGCAAAACAAGTTTAAAACATGAAAACACAGAGTACTTTGTCTGGAGGCTTCTTTTAAATCCTTTCAGAATCCTCCTTTAGGAGTTCCTATTTCTGTTTATGTTATGTTTTGTGTTCTAATTAGGTTTATATTGTAAGAGTTTATGTTTTCTGTTATAGTTATCTATGTTTGCCTTTGAGCCCCTTTTTGGATGGATAAACTCCATGAGGGCAAGGATCATGCCTACTTTTAAAATAAATTATTTATTTATTTTTTATTATGATCTTAACATCAACAAATATGAACATTTTAATATACAAAAACAGAAAAAAGAATGTTGTTTGAAATTGTAAGAAAATTTTTGTTCCATTTTCAGCTTCTTTCTGTTCTATTTTGTATATTTTAAAGTTCTTCATGATGTTCTTTCCTTCCTTCCTTCCTTCGAGAGGTAATCACCTTCAATTTCTTCTCTTGTTGAGAAGCAATATTCAAAATGAGGAGCCCCCAATTTTTTTTATTGACCTACTGTTATATGTAGCTTTAGCTATTTCTCTATTTAGAGATCACTTAGAAATTATAACAGGAAACAAAAAACTGGAAACAATCACTGAAGCAACGTCTTTATGACTCAGGTATCTTCAGTTCTTTCTTCCTTCCTTCTTCCTTCCTTCCTTCCTTCCTTCCTTCCTTCCTTCCTTCCTTCCTTCCTTCCTTCCTTCCTTCCATCCTTCCATCCTTCTTTCCTTCCTTCCTTCCTTCCTTCCTTCCTTCCTTCCTTCCTTCCTTCCTTCCTTCCTTCCTTCCTTCCCTTCTTCCTTCCTTTCTTCCCTTTTTCTTTCTTTCCTTTTTTCCTTCCTTCCTTCCTTCCTTTTTTCCTCCTTCCTTCCTTTTTTCTTCCTTCCTTCTTTCCTTCTTTCCTTCCTTTACTCCTTCCTTTTTTCCTCCTTCCTTCCTTCTTCCTTTCTTCCTTTCTCTCCTTCCTTCCTTCCCCTCTTTCCTTCCTTCCTTCCTTCCTTCCTTCCTTCCTTCCTTCCTTCCTTCCTTCCTTCCTTCCTTCCTTCCTTCCTTCCTTCCTTCTTTCCTTCCTTCCTTCCCTTATCAACAATATCTCGTCATCTTTGCCAATTTGCTGGATATGAGGTAAAACCTCAGGGTTGCTTTGATTCATTTTCCTCTTATTATTAGTGACATTCTTTTACAATTTGCAATTCTTCATTTAAGAACTGTTTATTCATATCTTTTAATTACTTATCAGGGAATGGCTTTTGTTCTTATATATTTCTATTAATAGTCCATATATAATTTTGATGATGAACTCTTATCCAAGATATTCAATGTAAAGATTCTCTCCCAAGTTCACTGCTGATCTTCTTATCTTAGATACTTTAATTTTATATGTAGAGGTTTTTCAATTTCAAAACTTATTTTATATTTGCAATTGCCTGTGTAGTTTGTTTAGTTAAGAATTCATCTACTATTCATACTTGTGAAAGGCATATGATTTTTTGGTCCTCTATTGGCATGATGTGATTCAGATCACATATCTATTTTGAATAGACTTAAGCCAAATTTCTACCAAGCTGCTTTCTAGTTTTCCCAGGGGTCCAGATCAAATAATGAGTTCTTGTCTAAGTAATTTTTTTTAAACTTATCAAATTGTGGGTTACTAAGTACCATTATTTTTAAAATTTCTTTTGGCTAATCTACTTTTCTTTCTTTCTTTCTTTCTTTTTTTTGGTGAGGTAATTGGAGTTAAGTGACATGCCTAGGGTCACACAGCTCTTAAGTGTTAAGTGTTTAAGGCTAGATTTGAACTCAGATCCTCCTGATTCTAGGACAGTGCTTTACTACATTATCTAAATGCCCCTTATTTTAAAAACAAATCAAATGGTTTTGATGATTCTTAATTTATAATAGAGTTTGAGGTCTGGATGGGCCATTTCCTCCTTCATTCTTATATTTGTCATTATTTTTCTTGACATTCTAGATCAGGGATTCTTAACCTCTTTGTGTCATGTGTCAAAATATTATTTATAAGTGCATAAAATAAAAATTGTATACGATTATAAAGGAAACTATTAAAATACAGTTTTTTAACATATTTTAAAAAACAGAGAAGGGACTCAAATTTGAGAAAGTCTATTCTAGGTCTTTTGTTCCTCCAAATAAGTTTTGTTACTATTTTATCTAGCTCTGTAAAAGAAGGACCCTATCTTTAAACTTTGTCTTAGTTTAGTTTTGTCTAAGTGCTAGTACAATGTTATGCATACTGTGGGCACTTCATAATTGTTTGTTGAAGGAAGAAATAAATAACTGAATTCATGGAAGATTTGTTTGGGTTCACAGAATCTGGGACTGAAAGGAACTTTTCAGATGAGTATTCCTAGACTCACATTACTCCTAAGGGTCTAATATAAGACAGTTTGATTCTCTGCCTTTGAGAGTAGAGATGTAAATGAAATTTTTTTATCTGAGGCAAAAAATAGTATTTATGAATGTGGGGTTGTGCATGATGTGTGTGTCTGTGTGTGTGTGCTTTAGGTGAAGTCAAGTCTGGGGAAAGGGGAATCCTTCCTCTCCACCTCTTGGGATTTATATATGTGGGCATAAGAAGCAGATAGGATTGAGAAAGGGTCTCTTTGGTGACTGTATGAGGCAGGGGGGATGAAGTAGATTATACTTCATGGCAACTCTTTGGCCAGCAGGAACCCTCAAGTTGAGGTGTAGAGATAACTGTTATCCTGCAGACAAAATCTACTCATCCTATTCCCCCAATGCTAGTCATGATTCTGTAAAAAGGGTTTAGAATGGAGTTCACTCCTTGGGTCTCTTCTTGCAGGTAGAGTAAGTAGCTAATGAATTGATTGAAATACTAAAGGTAGAAAGAGCTGCTCAGAACTAAGATACTCCCTTTCCCAAGAAAATAAAGTCATTAACTCAGTTTGGGCACACTATCTCTACTTACTCCCTAAAAAAGTGACTTTGATAAGCAATCCCAACAAGTCACTGCATACCAGGGAGGCTAGCCACAACAAGGCAGACTCTGATATGCATATGCATTAGCTATATAGGTCTTGATTGTGAATTTGGGGTACAGCCTAGTTCAGAGATAGCCACATCTGTTTTGCCTACAGAGAGGAAATAGATTCCCCTGCCTCTCTTTAATCTTTCTTTTTTTAAAAAAATAAAAACTACTCACATTCTTGTAGAAATTTCCTCATATCTATAATCCCAGAAGGTAAGTTAATGTAAGCACTATTATGACCCTAATTTTATAGCTGAGGAAAATGAGGTTCAAAAGAAAAGCTAGCTGTGTACCATAGAGAGTGTAGTTTCATGTACTCCGTTCTTTTTCTGTTCTAGGTCAAGGGTTCTTAACATGAGATACAAGAACTTGTTTTTTAAAAATATTTTGGAAACTAATTTCAACATAATTGGTTTCTTTTGCAATCATCTGCATTTTAATTTATTCATTTAAAACATTATTCCAGGAAGGGGTTCATGGACTTCAGACTGCCAAAGAGCACCATGACACAAATACGGTTAAGAGCCACTCTAAATATATGAAAATGCTTGTTTTATCTGGTATTTGTTAAGTTCAGAATGAAAATAAATTAGAACAACAACAACAACAAAAAAAAGAGAATGAGGCTTCAGAGAGGAAAAATGACCAGTTTATGGCTACAGTAGTAGAGTTAGGATTGCCTCTAAGAGTTTCAATAGGACTTCAGTGCCTCTTTCTTCTCAAGCTATATCTTCCAGATCCTAAATATATTAAATACTGTGATAACCAAGCTATTTTTCATATCTGAACAATTAACAAGAATTAGCATAACCACCTCTGAGGAAGATTTTTCCTGTTTTCTCTCTTATTCTTTTAGATTTAGATTTTTTTTTAATTTGAAATGTTATTGTCTGAGGAAACTTAGAGAGAAGGCCAAAAGTTTGGGGAGACCTTGGGATAGGAGAGGTATATCCTCATCCCAAAGTATGCCCTCATAGCACATATAGCATAATGCTTTTTATTGCTGAACTCAGACTGACATCGTTTTGAAATTCAAGGAAGAGAATGAGAAATAAGAAAATGAGAAATTACTGGCATCATTTAAAAACTAAGCAAAATGATTCATTTTTGCTCTGTGGGTGTGTGCCTGGGAAAGAGTCCTAGAAACAAGAAAAGGGAAAGACCAGATCCTGCCCCAATCCCAAATTACTAATGTATTTTCTTCCAAAATTATTTTGCATTTACTTATTTTTGTGAATATATTTCTCCCCTTCCCTATAAAATATAAGCTCCATGAGAGTAGGTATTTTTTCAGTTTTGTCTCTGAATCTCCAGCACCTAACACAAATACCTAGTCCATGATATATTGTTAATCAATGTTTGTTGAATTAATATTAAAATAGACAAATGATCATAGAGTTTGTATATAGAAGAGAGTTAAAAGGCCCAAATCATTCATTTGTACCTATAATAAGATAACAAGCAGTCTGAGAGATGGAAGGAACTGTTGAGATCCAACTCCTCATTTTATAGATAGATATAGAGGAAACTTTTCCATGGTCATACAAATTATAACTAGGAAGAGTTAAAATCTGAAGTCGGGTTCTCTGATTCCAAAGCCAGAACTCTTTTTGCTACCCTATTTTCTCTCCATGCCAGTCTCATTCCAATCACTTTAGTTTCTGATTCTTCATATTTCAACTGCCCATGTATATAAGTGGCTTATATGTGCCATATTTAAGAAAAAAATAATAGCTTTTTATTTTTCAAAATACATGTGAAGATAGTTTTCAACATTCATTTTTGTAAGATTTTGTATTCCATTATTTTCTCCATTCCTTCTTCTCTTACCTTCCCCATCCCCTAGATAGCAAGCAATCCAATATATATAAAATATGTGCAATTCTATATATATTTCCACAATTATAATGCTGCACAAGAAAAATCAGATCAAAAGGAGAAAATGAGAAAGGAAAAAAAAAGCAAACAACAACAACAACAACAAAAGGTGAAAATACTATGTTGTGCACCACATTCAGTTCCCATTTTCCTCTTTCTGGGTGCAGATAGCTCTCTCCTTCACAAGTTTATTGGAATTGGCCTGAATCACCTCATTATTGAAAAGAGCCACATCCATCAGAATTGATCATCCCATAATCTTGTTGTTGCCGTGTACAATGTTCTCTTGGTTCTTCTCACTTCACTCAATATCAGTTCATGTAAGTCTCCCCAGGACTTTCTGAAATCAGCCTGATGATCCTTTCTTATAAAATGTTTAATTTTTAAAAAATTTTAATCAAATAAATAATAAAAAATTTCTTATAGAACAATAATATTCCTATATGTACCATCTTGAAGAATATTGTTTTGGAATGCTGCCAGAAGGGGAACAGGCTGAAACCTCCCCACAGCGTGATAGAGGAACTAATTAGGGAAGATGAATGTGGATACAGATGCTCTGTCCTGAAGGAAGTATGACATTGAAGCTATGGTGATATCTAAAGGTATATGTAACTCTCAGGGATCTGGTAAATGGCAGTATGACTGAAAGTCTAGGATTATTTCTACCAGCCTTGTATATGAATGACTCCTATGCCAATGAACCAATTTTTCTTGCCTCCAGTGAAGGCAATAAAAGAAAATAAGTTGTCTGTGGATGACTGGCATATTAGACAGAGATCAGATGGCAAATGAGGGGCTCAGAAAAGTCACATAAGTCCCAAAGTGAGGAGGCAGTAATGGTAAAAACCTCAAGTTCTTTTCAGTGTTTGAGGACAACTTACTGATGAGTCAATTGCAGAAGTTTGTACTGTGCAATAGGGAACAACCTTATACTGTGACTGATCTCATACATGGTACCAGGAAACGGTTGGTGATGTCTGAAGCTTATCTCTCCGTGGCCACAAAAACGTTACACAACCAAGTGCATCTCTCATCTGAGAGAGATGCCAAAAGCAGCTTTCCATTTCACATGAGTTCAGAAGACTGCTGACAGAAACAAATGTTCCGTGATTCCTGAATTTATTGTTAACATCTTCAATGAGGAGACAGCATTTTGGGGAGAAAACTGAGTTTTCAGGAAGACTTCAATTATTGGGATTGATGAAAAGATATTCTATACCTGAGTGTGGAAACTGGGCAACTTTCCTATTTACAAAATGAGCCCAGACATATGGGTTGAGAAGATCCTAACTGTAGTAAGAACCAGATTTTATTTGCCCAAGATGGATTTAGATGTCACCCAGAAAATGAAATTTATGCTTGTTGCCTACAAAGAAAAATCCTACTAGCTGTTGATGCATATTTAGAGAACATATATCTAACAATAGAGCAACTAGGTCGATTCAATGGAGTCAGGAAGGTCTTATTACAAATTCAGTCTCAGACTTACTAGTTATGTGACCTTAGGCAAGTTACTTAATCCTGTTTGCCTCAGTTTCCTCATTTGTAAAATGAGCTGGAGAAGGAAATGGCAAACCCTTCCAGTATCTTGCCAAGAAAACCTCCAAAAAAGGAGCCAAAAAGATTCAGACACAATTAAAAAGATTAAACAACAACAACAAAATATCTAGCAATAGCATCTTCAGCAGCATCCTGGAAAAGCTCTGATTGATTGAAATCAATATTTTATATTTATTGATGCATGTGTTAATTACTGTATGTTTGGAGTATGCTTCTGTTTATTATTTTGTTGTGCATGTTCCTATGTTAAAGATAGGGAAAGGAATGGCAGTAGACTTATTGTTTCGTTGTTATAGAGAATTCACAGATAGGAAATATGAACCTGGACACTTGGTACTCTGCTTGACTCTGACTTGTCCACATGGGCCCAAGATAGAGAATGAATTCTCCAGCTTTATCCTTCTAGCTCTTCTCTCACAAAAATCTACCAAAACACAGTCCTAGAAGTCCAAATTCAAGAACATTCTAGTGAATTCTGAGATGCCATTTTCCTGAACCTTTCTTGTTTCCATAGTAATGTAGGTGCTACTTTTGTACCAACAAGCCTTTAGAACTTGTATACATTGATTTTCTATCTTTGAAGGAAGATAGTAAAAACATAGAATACTGTTGGACATAGACCATTTCACAAGGTATTATTGACAGGTATATCCTACCAGGAAGTAGAAAGCTTCCACAATAACTAAAGTATTTGGGAAAATATTTTTTCAGTGTATGGAATTCCTTCCATCCATTTAGACCAAGGCAGGACTTTTGAAAGTACATATTTGCAAGATGTTAGCTTTGGCTACCATTGAGAAGTGTGGAACTGTACCCTCAAGGGGAACCACAACAAACTGCTGACCAGGACTGGGCCACTCCTGGGGTCAACAGGAGGCATTCCTAGTACATGCATATGACCTCACTAGGAATGATGGTACTGATTTCATGCCCTGTATGATGATCTATTGACATGTGGTTTGGAGTCTTTGAGACTGGAATGGAGAAACTGAAGCTATTCAGTCAAATATGTCTTTTATCTGAGAGAGAGAAGCCAAAAGTAGCTTACCCCCTCACTACATGAGCTAAGAAGACTGCTGATAGAAGCAAATATCAGCATGAGGCTTTGAATTCATTAAGATCTTCAACAAGGAGATACCATTTTACTGAGGAATCTTGGTATTTAGGAGACTTAAATTATTAGAATTGATGAAATAATATTCTATACCTAGTTGTGGAGAGAATGGGCAACTTTTATTTACAAAGTAGCTCAAAACTAGTGGGAATTCTGGAAAGATAATTAATTGCAATTATTGTTTAAGACCCCTTGGTGAGCTAGAACAGACTAAATGGACATCTACTTCAGGGATCTTTAATCCAAAGAGATCAGTCAGCTGGTTGTACAGCCTGTCTGAGCTAGACAATGGCTTGGGAACAGATGTTTCAGGTGAAAAATAATCTGTGTACTGCAATGCAACAACCGTTCAAATAAGACAGGAAGAAGGAACTCAGAGGTAACTCATTCTTCCACAGAACTTCAACTGTAAAGACTCTTGGGGTATACACTCCACAGAGCATTAGAACAGGCTAACTACTCACCAACCAGGGCCTTCCATCAGTCTATGTGGAGGAATGCAGCACTATGACTAGCCCTTAGTGTCAGCTAGCTCAGGTGTAGAAGCAGATAGATGAGCTAATTTATGATGAGATTAAACTAGAGCTGTAACTCTGCATGTAGCCTAATGACAATGCTAATGTTTGCTCATTTAATGTGTACAATACATAGTTTTTTCACTAAATGCTATATAAATGTTAGCTGTGATTATGGTTAGAAATAAGTCTCCTATATTTATTGATGCATGTGTTAATTATTGATTATATTTGGGGCATGCTTCTGTTTATTATTTTGTTGTTGATATTCCTATGTTAGAGATAAGGAGAGGATGGACAGAAGATCTATGATTTCATTGTTATAGGGAATTCACAGGTAGAAAACTCTTTGTACCAACTGTAGTTGGTACCTTTCCTAAAATTTATATTCTTAGAGAAGTGTCAAATACATTTCTTGTTGGCCTGAACCAGATTAAAATTTAATTGGGAAATATTAACAAAATAAAAATATAATAAAACATAATAATATTACATTTTAAAACTGCCAATATGTGGCCAGCAGGGATCCCTATGCAGGGAGTAGTGATCCCCAAGTTTCTAGTTGAGTTTGACACCACTGGCTTCGAGTGCCGAGAGGTTAAGTACCTAGCTCAAGCATCCAGAAACAGCATATGTTACAGGAGGGATTCCAATCCAAATCTTCCTGGCTTTCAGGCCTTCTTTATCTATTATGTCAAATTGGAAATTAATCTGTGGCTTTGTTGTTTGTTATTTTCAACTCATCAATCAAGGGTTGCAGAAGGAGAACTTGGTCAGATATAGTTGGATTAGATAACTCTGAGGTAGATCTCTTTTAACCCTTAAAATTCTACTTTTCCAAAGTCTTTTTTTCTTTTCATTACCACCAAGATATTTCCATAGAGAAGGAATGAAGGTATTCTACATTCTGGCCCTACTCTATCTAGTCAACCTAATTTCTCACTGTATCCCTAAAACATTCCTTTCCCTTGACAGACCTTGAGGCAAACAGACTCCTGATTTGGGCCAAAAGACTGCTTTCCTATTTGTGACTCCTTCCTCCTGGCCATCATTTTCGGAAAGACTCTATCATGCTTCACCTCAATCACACCTGGATTCATTCTTTGATCTTCTCCTCTTTCTCTTGTTACTGTTAACCTGCCACAGGTACTCTTCCCTTCCATCTTTTCCATATAGTCTATATATGTTGTCCTCCCCTGGGTTAAACTGTAAATTCCTTATAATTAAAGCCTGTTCTTTTTTGCTTATATTTGGAATTCTAGGGCTTAGTGTAGTGAGGGACACATAGTAAGTGCTTAATAAATGTTTCATGATGTACATATGCATCTATCTCTGACTCCACTCCCTACTTTCACCTTCTGTTTTGCTCTGAGAATTGTCAACAATTCAAGAGTACCATTGCCTCCAGAAAGGTCACACCAGTTTACTGTCCTACTGTTCCATTCACCATCCATGTGAATTCTCAGATCCAATAACTTCTTCTATGGCCACCACTTCCCTATATATAGTTTCCCCCTTTACAATATAAGCTCTTTCATACAGAGGACACACACAAATACCGAGCATCTTTTCCTTGGGGGCCTATTTTCTAAGAAGCAGGAAGGCAAGTATGGGGCAGTTTGTTTAAGTCTGCTCTACATGGTCAAAAGTGTATCTTTGGCTCTCTACCTCATATTATTTCTTAATTTCTTGAGCAAATCTTTGTGTTTTTCCAACTTCATGCCCTGATTTTTTCAAGGACTTCCTGTTAGAGTGCCTGATCATTTTCCAGATGTTCTCTCTATGGAGAAGAGAATGAAGGAGGGAGAAGAGTTTGGTCTAAAAATCAGGGGTAAAGGAGTGACCTTCAAATTCAGTTTCTATCCCTTTTCTGCTTTTCCTTGACCACTGACTCTTCCATTTTCAAACCAAAGCAAACCTTTCTGTTAAGCCTGTTTAAGATGCAAGAATTGCTCATTAACATTTTTGAGATTGTACCCAGAGCTGGCTGACAGTTTCTTTGGGAAACTCAAGATAGCAAGGAAGGAAACTTGATGGTTGCTATGGAGACCATCTAGAATTTAAAAAGCTAAAACAACACTTTAATATCTTGAAACACTGTTGTTGCTTGGAAAAAATTAAACCAACAATATAAAAATTGCATTGTAATGCATTAGTTTGTGTAATCAATTTGCTTAGTGTATATACATTGAGTGGGGGACAGAAATAATTCACCTCTTCAGCTAAATGGAAAATCAAGCCCCCAGAATTAGTCTCAGGAGTTTAAATTAAGCATTGAATAAATATTTAAAATGCAAAAACGTTAAATCCTCCAGCTCACATAATGGTTTCAAAAGGCTAAAAAGCCAGAAAGACAACAGAAAAAAAAAAAACAAAAACAAACAAACAAACCAAAAAAAAACAACCTCCAAACCAGGACCAATGCAGGGCTGTGTCCAGATGGTTCATTACTAGTTGGTGAGTTATTGGTGAATCCCTAAGGCCCACTCATCTAAAACCAAGCCAACATCTGATTTCCCTGGTTTGGTAATGACATAACCCTGATGTTTATGGAAGGTGGCACATTTCTTGAACAAATATATGTGAAGCTCATTGAGCCAGGAACTGGGGAAGAATCAGATATTTTTCCTGTTCTCTGAGACCATGAATTCATAGGCTGAAGTATGTTATTTTGCTTGTACTATTTAAAGATTTGGGGATAAATGTACCTAGTTAAGATCCCATCATACCTGACAGTCTCCCATTTCCCTCTTATCAATTTATCATGACAGAAATCTTGTGGGGATATATAGGATGGTATTATTATCCCTATTTTACAAATACAGAAACTCAGACTCAGGGAAGTTAAATTGCAAATCCATGAAAATATAACTAGATTTGGGAAGATTGCTTATCTTTTCAATAAATATGACATTTTCATCATCATTATCATCAAACAGCAAATTTTATTGAACAAAGAAAGCATTGTATTCAGTACTGGAAGGGAAGACATTGTTCCTACCCTCAAGAAATTTAAGATCTAGTCAGGAAAACAACATAAGTACACATACACATCTAATAATAGAAGTCAAGAGAAGCTGAATATAACATAGGAGTAGGTGGTGGAGGCAGGATTAGAATCCTGGTCTTTTGACTTCTTGCCTAAATTTCTTTCTACTATATTTTTAGACCATCTTTTAAATTGAGCTCCTTTTGCCCCCCAAATAAAGTCATAGAATCATTGGCAGGAAGAAAACAAACATTTATTTTTTTAAATTATATTTTAATATTTATTTTTAAAGATTTGAGGTACCAGTTCTCTATTTCCTCCTACCTTTGCTCCAACTATTGAGAAGGCAAACAATACATCAATTATACATGTGAATTTATGCAAAACATATTTCCATATTAGTCATGTTGCTAAAAAACAAGAAAAATAAAGTTCTGTGAAAAAAGTATGCTTTATTTTGAACTCAGAGTTCGTTTGTTCTCTCTTTGGAGGTAGATAGCATTTCATTAATCATTTGGAATTGTCTTGGATTACTGTGTTGATCAGAACAGCTAAGTCTTTCACAGTTGATCATAATGTTATTGTGTATGATATTTTCGTAGTTTTGTTCACTTCACTTTTCATCATTTCATATAAGTCTTTTCATGTTTTTCTGAAACTATCCTGCTCAACATTTCTTATAACACAATGTGTTCCACCGTAGTCATCTACCACAATTTGTTCAGCCATTCCCCAATGGATGGGTATCTCCTCAATTTTCAATTTTTTCCACCACTAAAAGAGCTGCTATAAATATTTTTGTACATATGTGTTCTTTTCTGGGCTTCTTAATTTCCTCTAATCTCTATCCATTAAGTGAGACTCACCCCTTCCCCTTCCCCCTATACCATCTGGCCAAATGCCCATTTGTAACATTATTCAAATGGGATCAACCATTATCTTTATTATTGCGTTCATGATATTTAATACTATTAACTGAAGTATCCCTGTAATATTTCAGCAAATCAAAAGGTGGGTTGTGGAGAAAATATTGGGTTTGACACCAGAGAACTTGGGTTCTGGTCCTTCCTCTGTTACTAATTGTTACTGTGACTTTTGGCAAATTACATCTGCCTCTTTGTATCTGGGTTTCTTAATTATATAATGAGATAAGATTACATAATCTCTTTCTTTTGTACAGATTCCCCAAATTCTTCTCACCCATAAGCAAAGCATGAAATAGGCTTGGAAAGGGGAAAAAAACTTTATTTGGAAGAAGATATAATATTACAGTAAAGTGGAGTAAAAAAGAAATTTAAATGTAAAAATCTGAGGTTCCAAAGTATAATTTTCTTTTTCTCTAGATCCGAATAGTTTGCTGGTAAACAACACATTGTCATCATAATTTTTAAGTTCTCAAAGTGAGGAAAAAATATCTGTGAGCATTTGTAATGGCTGAGGGCAAAAATTAGAAGAATTACTGTCTGTTTATTTATGCATTATGCTTTACACTTGTAAAATGCTTTGTAATATGTTTATCCTCTTTCCAAATGCCTCCTAACACATTGGAGATGCAGGATAATTTAATTATCCCCATGTTATGGACCAGAAAACCAGTATGGAATTGTGGGAAATGTGATTTCCCAACCATCACAGAAGAAGTTGGTAAATGATTTGATGGCCAGTATAGTGCATGCTTGCTAACTAACTAATATATCAACTACTAACTTGTTACATCGGCAATTAATATAAGTGGGATTGTCAGTCAGTAAACATTTATTAAAGTCCACTCTGTGCCAGACATTGCACTAAATGCTACAGATACCCAAAGAGTTGTAAAAGACAGTATCTGAACTCAAGGAACTAATATGGTGGGAGTAACTTTTTTTTATGTGGTCCAGATTGGTCCTTTAAAGGAGAAGGGGTGGTCAGATTATTTGGCTTCTTTGCTGGACGAAGCATAAAGAGTCGAGGCTATGGAGAAATGAGTTTGGAGATCTCATAGGCCTTCCCACTATTTCTTCTGAAACTCCTTTTTGACTTCTTGTGACCTATTGCTGTGGGGGATAGGTGCTGGCAGATTTTATTTGGATTTTGGTTTTAAACTTTGAGGATTGTATCCTTTGTCACCAGTAAAGTTATGAAATACATTTTATGCTCTACAAGTGCCTTATTACATTCTAAGCCTTAATCTGAATCACTGGACTACACTGGAGTTAGACCTGGCCCAGACTAGAAATGCATGCATCCTTTCAGAGCCTCAGTTTGCTCACCTGTAAAATGGAAATTATAATGCTTGTCCTTCTATCTCATAGGATTGTGGTATAGAAAGTCCACTTTTTACTTTGAAGCACAAGACAAATGGGTTATTATATGTATTCTATACCTAACACTGTGCTGGGGAGGCCATAGGATTGTAGCTATAGAATGGGAAGAAGCCAGAGAGGTCATGAAGTCTAACTCACCCATTTTATAGATGATGAAAATGAAGTAGAATAAAGAACTTGCCCAAATGTATAATTTCTGCCTTCATGGAACTTAATCCAGTACAATTTATGAAAACATACACACAAGTAATTATAATGCAAAATAGGATATAGAATATCTGCAGGGTATAGAAAGTACAGAGTTTAGATTAGATAGGGCTCGCTTTCTTATAATAAGTAGCATTTATATAATAATATGCATGTGCTAACTTATTAGGTCCTTACCACATACTGGAAGGTAAGTGCTATTATCATTCCCATTTTACATTTTAGGAAACTAAGGCTAAGAAAGGGGCACATAGTAAGTATTGGGGGAAGAATCTGAATTCAAGTTTTCTTGATTCCAGGACCTCTACTTTATCTGGAAAGTCTAATAGAGCTTATAGTCTAGTAGGAAGATAAGATATAAACAAATACCTATAATATGTAATTCTGCAAGATAAATACATTAGAGAGGTGCAAAACAGTACAATTTAAACTCTGACAGGAAAAATCATTACAGACCTTTTTGAAAGGCAAATCACTTTCATCTGATGGACTAAGACACACCTGGAAGTTGTGGTCACTGAGCTGCATTTGGAAGATTGGGTAGGATTTCGTGGGTCAAAAATGGAGGAAGAAGGATATTTTAAAATAGAAGGATATGAACGAAGATACAGAGGGCAGAGAATGTGGGAGTTCATGAGCAGCAAGAAGCTCAGTTTAATTAGAGTGTAGAATAAGACTTTGGGCACAATATGATAATGGTCTCAAGATGCAAGGCTGAAGAGTTGATACGTTATTTTTGGTGCAGGGTAAAGATTTCTGAGATTGCAGTAATAAAGAGTTGAATTTAAATCCTCCTTCAGACATTTATTAGATGCCTGATTCTTACAAGTCACTTAATTTCTATTTGCCTCAGTTTCCTTAACTGTAAATGACCCATACTTCCTAGAGTTATTACAAGGATTAAATGATATAATATTTGTAAATGCCAGTATACAATAACCCATTGCTCTGTCTTATTGAAAGGTAAGGGCATGGTAGGATAAGGCAGGGCAGGGCAGGGCAGGGTAGGGTAGGGTAGGGCAAGGAAGGCAAGGAAGGATAGAGTAAGGCAGGTCAGGGCACAGAAAGGCAAGGTAGAAGATCTTGGCAGAAGAGGGCAGGATAGGGCATAAAGGGGGCAAGGAAGGGCAGGGAAAGGAATGGAAGGGTTAGTGAAAGCTTCAGGTCAGGGCACTGCCATATTGAGAATAGAGCAATGGGGCATTTGGAAAAATGCTCTGCCATTGGAGTTATGAATAGCTTTCTTTGTGG
The DNA here is from genome assembly GCF_016432865.1 of Antechinus flavipes. Taxonomy (NCBI): domain Eukaryota; kingdom Metazoa; phylum Chordata; class Mammalia; order Dasyuromorphia; family Dasyuridae; genus Antechinus; species Antechinus flavipes. The sequence continues at coordinate 297,758,546 of NC_067399.1, read as the reverse complement.
TGTAGTTTTCTCATTAAGTTAAATGGTAATGCCCATGATTGGCACCTAAGGTCAATTTGGGATTTCCCTAAGAGAGTCCTTCCTTAAAAAAAAACAAAAAACTTTCCCATGTCTCTTCTGTGGGTATCCTCAGACTGAAAACTTTTGGGAAGCCAAGAAGACATCATAGATGAGTTGGTACTAAATATATGGATGTAGCCATCCTCCTCATTCCCCACTTCCTTATCTTCCCACTCAGAGATAGTAAGAAAGCATTTTAAGGTCTTGAAAAAGTACTGTCTTTTGAGCATTATATCCTGAATCTGGTTTCTAAGGGTTTCAATTGTTTGTTTTAACTCTTCCATTAACTTGCTGTGTGATTTTAGGTAAGGTACTAACTAAATTAAGTAAATAAAAGATAATTGTATAGGTGATTTCTCTGCAGGATTCTGTGACCCATAATTTGAGAATCACAACCAGAAACAATAGTGTAGAGGCTTTAGATTCCCAAAGTTCTGGGTTCAAATCCTTCCTGGGTTAAATATTGCAGAATAAATGTTGAACTGCATTGGTAGAGAACATTCTCTATTAGGAAGTTCCATATACTTGTGAAATCATAAATTTCAGGAGAGAGGATGGCAGAGTAAAAGGAGCACTTAGCTTTCCAAACATTCCCTTCCAAGCACCTTTAAAATAGTGCCTCAAATTGAATTCTACAATAACAGAACCAGCAAATGAATAGTGTGAGATATTATTCAGTCTTGGACAACAAATGAGATCAGAGAGATCAGTGCCATGAGAGAGGAGATTGCCTAGAGTTCACATAGATGAAATATCAGTGATGGGACTAGGTCGTAGTGAGACAATCAACAGCAGCTTCAGTTCTCAACCAGAGATGGTAAGGAGCTAAGAGAAAGAGATTACAGAGTATCCTTGTGCTGGCATTGGACGTAGGACCAGACACTGGTAACTACCTTGCTTATACCCCCATCTGAGTTATAGTTCTATATTGAAAAGGAGCACTTTTAGTTAAGAAGGAGTGAAAGCCTTGAGGTACAGTATGACTTTTGCCTCTAAGAGATCAGGGATCCTGAGGAACAGTCTCATTTCTGGTCCCTAAAGAGAAAGGTCCCTGAGAAACAGTATAAATTGATATCCCAAGGGAGTAAGGATCAGAGTGTAGACCAAGAGAGAAGTAACCACAATACTGTCCAGACCACCTTGGAAGAACTAAAAATGTCCAAATGCCAAGAATTTCTCTGGAAACAACAGTGTGAAAAAGTCTTGAAACAGAATTTCCACTCCCCTTCCTTCCCCATGCTACCCCACTTTACTTCACCACTGGGAACAGAGCTTGACAGTAATATAAAGTTCCAAATCAAGAAATATGGTGGGAAAATGAGCAAACAACAATAACAAAAAAAGAATCTGATCATAAAAACTAGTATGGAAACAGGGAAGATCAAAACACAGAAGAAAACAATGTAGTCAAAATATCTACAAGCAAAGTGTCAAAGAAAAATGTAAATAAAACACAAATCTTACACAAATTCCTGGAAAAGCTAAAATTATTTTCAAAATCAAACAAGGGCAATAGAAGAAAAGTTAGGCAAAGAAATGAAAGCAAAGGAACAAAATTGTAAAAAGACAATTAACAGCCTAGTAAAAGAGGCACAAAAATTCTGAAGAAAATAACATCTTAAAAAACAGAGATAGACAAATGGACAAAGTGGTACAAAAGCTCACTGAAGAAAAGAATTCCTTAAAAATTAGAAGTGAGCAAGTGGAAAAGTAAGATATTCTTCAGTCAGTTTAGACACTATTCCACAAGACATCAAGAAAAAATAAAGTCAAGAAAATGAAAAACAATAGAAAATGTGAAATAAACAACCCTCATGAAAAAATGATCATGAAGAGATATTTCAATACTATTGGATTACCTGAAAGTCATAATCAAAGAATCTAGTCAACATATTTTAAGAAATTATCAAGAACTGCTTCAATCTACTAGAACTAGAAATTGAATTAATCTGCTGATCACCACTTGAAAGGGATTCCAAAATAAAAACTTTCAGGCATATTAGAGCCAAATTCCAGTGCTCCCAGGACAGAGAAAACTCTTTAAGCAATAAGAAAGAAACCATTCAAATACTTTGGAGTCATAGTCAGGATCACACAAGATTTAGTAGCTACCATGTTAAAGAAACAGAGGGCTTGCAACATGATATTAGGAATGCAAAAGAGCTGGGATTACAACCAAGAATAACCTACGTAATAAAACTTAGTATAAGCTTTCAAGGAAAAAAAGAAGATATTTAATGAAATAAAGGACTTCCAAGTTTTCCTGATGAAAAAGATCAGAGCTGAATAGAAAATTTGATTTTCAAATCCACAATTCAAAAGAAGCATAATAAGACAAACATGAAGGAGAAATCCTAAGGTATTCAATAAGGTTAAACTGTTTACCTTTATATATGGGAAGATGATACATGTATATTCCAAGAACCTTATCATTATTAGGGCAGTTAGAAGGATTGTACATAAGAGAGAGGATGTAGAAGTGAATTGATTATATTGGGTTGATGTAAAAAAAAAGGATAGGCAAGAAAGAGAGATGCCCAAGGGACCGGGGCAAAATCTATTATTTTACAGCTGAAGTAAAAGAAAGGGTAAAAATTATAATCTCAGACAAAACAAAAGCAAAAACAGATCTAATTAAAAGGGTTAAGCAGGGAAACTATATCTTTCTAAAAGGAACTGGAGACAATGAAGTAATAACAATGCTAAACATATATACACCAAACAGCATAGCATCCAAATTAAAAAAAAAAGTTTTAAAGAAAAAAAGAAAAAGATTTCAGGAGGAAATAGACAATAAAACTATACTAATGGAGTACTTTAACTTTTTTCTCTCAGAGCCTAATAAATATAACTATAAAATAAATAAGAAAGAAGTTAAGGAAATGAATAGAATCTTAGAAAAGTTAGATATGACAAACCTCTGAAGAAAACTGAATGGGGACAGAAAGGAATATACTTTTTCCTCATCTTCACATAACAAAAATTGACCATGTGTTAGGGCATAAAATCTTCACAATCAAATGCAGAAAAGGGGAAATATTAACTGCACCCTTCTCAGACCACAATGCAATAAAAATCACATTTAATAAAGGATCATGGAAGCACAGATTAAGAGCAAATTGGAAACAAAATAATCAAATTCTAAAGAATGAGTTGGTCAAAGAACAAATTATAGAGACAATCAATAATTTCATTAAAGAGAATGACAGCAATGAGACAACACTCCAAACTTGTAGGATGTAGCCAAAGAAGAACTTAGGGGAAAATTTTTATATCTCTAATAATAAATAATAAAAAAAAGCAGGTCAATAAATTGGGAATGAAACTTTAAAAAAAAATCTAGAAAAAAGTTCAAAATCTCAGAAAAATCAAAGGAGGAAATTATTAAAAATTCAAAGTTAAAAAACCATACAACTAATAAATTAAAAATAGAAAACAGAAAAATTGGGAGGGGATGAAATAAAATAGATGGACCATTGGTTAATTTGAATTGAAAAAAAGAAAGAAGAAAATCAAATTACTAGTATCAAAAATGAAAAGGTTAAATGGCCTACTGACAAAGATAAAATTAAAGCAATTATTAGGAGTTATTTTATCCAATTACATGGCAGTAAAACTTGTTGGAATCCTTACTAACTGCTAACTAATTAGAGTTGATCTAATCTTACAAGAAGATGTTTTGGGCAGAACCTGAAACAAGGTACTAAGTAGAACTAATTAATACAAGGCTTGTGTTCACACCTTTCTCATTGGAGTTCAATGAGTTCACACCTCCCTTGAAGCTCTTTGGGCCAGAGAGCACTAGCATAAATAGAGCTTCAATGGGCCAGTCAAGGAAGTTCTTCAGAGTGAAGAAGCTACAAGTCGAGATTTCACTGGAATGACATGAAAAGTGGAGCTGGCTGGAGGCTGAAGAAAGCAGAGGCAGAGGCTGAAGGACCAGACCTTTGGATTTGGCGACATTCGGAGAGAGCTCTTGGAACCAAGCAGAGAGATAGGCCTCTAAGCTAACCGGGCTATATTGGAGATAATAAAAGATCTGAACTTTTATCACCTGGCTGCGTTTTGAGAAGAAAAAGCTCACCACATTTTGGCGCCCGAACAGGGACCCCACATTTGAACTCACAGCATTTTGGTGCCCAATGTGGGGCAAACAGACCCCTCAGTGGATTTCAGTGGAAAAGCTCCGATCCTGATTCAAGTGGAAAAGCCTCTGATCCTGATCCAGTGGAAAAGACTCTTCAACCCAGAAATTAGGGTGAGTGCAACAAAGAAATTTTGTTAGAAGAGTTAAAGTAGAATTTCAGCTAAGATGGGACAGATATTTAGAAAACAGCCTGTTTCTGTTCAAGGAAAATGTTTAGAGAGCATTGTCAAAGTTATGGAAAGCCAAGGTTTAATTATAAGTTTACAGCAAATCACTGAACTTTTACAAACTGTAAAGGACATATGTCCTTGTTTCTCTCTTGATAAGGAATTAGATCTAAATGAATGGAAATTGGTTGGAGAGGATCTTTGTCAATTCTATGATAAAAATGGGCCTAACTCAATAATTAATACATATAATGTAATACAATTGGCTATAAGAGGTTATTTAAGTGATAGAATAAAGAAAAGGAAAATACAGGAGGAAGAAGTGCCAACTTTACTAGGTGAAAAGGAGGATGAATAGATGAGAATGGAGTTAATTACAATTCTGAGTGTGATACTTCACAGCAGGAAGAATTAGGTGATTCCACATCTCATGACCCTCCCCCCGCAATTAACCCTTCATGGGTGGAACAAGGGGGAGGGAGAGAGGCAGAAACACAGTCAGCTTCTCCTGTAAAGCAGAATTTGACAAGATTAGAAAAAGCATTAATTAAAGCAAAAAATGAAGGAGAAGATATATCTGATTTTATAAATGCATATCCTGTGATTGAAGAGCTCAACTCCTCAGGTCAAAAAGAGAGAAAATACACTCCTTTTAATTTGGGAAAAATTAAAGATTTGAAAAAGGGTTGCATTCTTTATGGGGCTACATCATCTTATGTGAAGATGTTACTGGATAATTTGTCTTATGAAATCTTAACCCCGAATGACTGGAAATCCATCGCTAAAACATGTCTTGAACCAGCACAAAATTTATTGTGGCTTTCAGAGTTTCATGAATTATGTAGGATTCAAGCCCAACACAATAGGCAAACAGGACAAATCACTTTTGACCAACTAGCTGGTCAAGGTCAGTATGCAGAGAGTTCAGAACAGATTTATTATCCCATAACAGTATATGAGCAAATTTCTAAGGCTGCAATAAAAGCTTGGAATTCTCTCCCTGGACAGAAAGATGGAAATAATGCTTTCACAAAAATAGAGCAAGGTCCCAATGAACCTTTTGCAGATTTTGTGGGACGTTTACAAACAGCTGTAATAAGAACCATTGGAAATAATGCAGCAACAGAAATAATGACTAGACATTTGGCTAAGGAAAATGCCAATGAGGTTTGCAAAAGAATTATATGGGGGCTAAACAAAGATGCTCCTTTGGAGGAGATCATAAGACGCTGTGCCACAGTGGGCACAAATGCTTATTATGCCCAAACTATGATGAACATGGAAAGACAAGGTCCTTCTTGGCAAAGGAATTCTAGAGAAACTCGTCGATGTTTTCAATGTGGAAAAGTTGGACATCTAAGAGCCCAATGTAGAAATGGAGATAGAGTGAGAAGACAGGGTGAGAGAAAACCCAAAACCCCATGTCCAAAATGTAACCGAGGCTTTCATTGGGCCTCTAAATGTATATTGACCCAGAGGAAGGAGAGGCAAGGCCCAGCTCCAAAGTATCAATCAAAGGACAGGTGGGGCATGATAGCAGCTGAGGTTACACCCAGAGAGACTTTAGAAATTCAGAACTCTGATGTCATCAACCAACAGAAAAGCAATCAGGATTACAGTTGGGAAGAATACAGGCCTTTTAAGACAACAAGGCAATATCCAGTGCAAACAGCTCCAATGTAATTACCAGATGATGAGGAGAAATCCCAAATTTGGTAAATAGAAGGGAATTAGGTTAACTGCTTGGGGAAGAGGATCTGCTTATATTTCCACAGATGGAGAAAGAATCAGATAGCTGACAATGAGACTGTTTCAGTTCTTGAAAAACTAGCAAGAATCATTGGATTCCTTAAGATGAAAAATTGTTGATGAGACTTTTTGCAGTACTTCAGAGCTTACAGGAACTATTAGATTCCTGGCACATGAACTAATGGACAATGGAATCCTATTGGACTGTTTCTAGGACTTATGGACATGTGTAAATTTTCAGGATGATTCATGTTATTTGTTACATTACTACTAGCCTGTGTTATATTGCTATGTGCTTATGTAAATTATGTATAATGCCTCCCATATTGATGGATTTATGTATACCATGTATATCTGTTACAGAGTTCTGGCCCATATTGATGGATTTATGTGTACCCCTTCAGAAACCCACTAATCTAATTAGATTTCCTATTTCCTTTGGTGTTTTCATCTAACAAAAGAAAAGGGGAGATGTTGGAATCCTTACTAACTGCTAACTAATTAGAGTTGATCTAATCTTACAAGAAGATGTTTTGGGCAGAACCTGAAACAAGGTACTAAGTAGAACTAATTAATACAAGGCTTGTGTTCACACCTTTACTCATTGGAGTTCAATGAGTTCACACCTCCCTTGAAGCTCTTTGGGCCAGAGAGCACTAGCATAAATAGAGCTTCAATGGGCCAGTCAAGGAAGTTCTTCAGAGTGAAGAAGCTACAAGTCGAGATTTCACTGGAATGACATGAAAAGTGGAGCTGGCTGGAGGCTGAAGAAAGCAGAGGCAGAGGCTGAAGGACCAGACCTTTGGATTTGGCGACATTCGGAGAGAGCTCTTGGAACCAAGCAGAGAGATAGGCCTCTAAGCTAACTGGGCTATATTGGAGATAATAAAAGATCTGAACTTTTATCACCTGGCTGCGTTTTGAGAAGAAAAAGCTCACCACATTTTGGCGCCCGAACAGGGACCGATTCAGATCCATCTGAACTAGATCACAACAAAAACTGACAATCTAAATGAAATGGATCAATATTTACAAAATTATAATAACAGAAAAGGAAATGGAATACTTAAACTTATATTAGAAAATGAAATTGAACAAGCTAAGAATGAGCAACATAAGAAAAGAAATCTTTAGCACTGGATGGATTCACAAATAAATTCTATGAAATATTGAAGGAAAAATAATCCTAATATTATATAAAATATTTGAAAAAATAGGTAAAGAAAGAGTCCTATCAAATTTCTTTAATAAGACAAATTTGATTTTGATACCTAAACCAAGGAGAGCAAAAACAAAGAAAGAAAACTGTAGAACAATTTCTTTAATGAATATTGACATGAAAATTTTATATTAGTGGGGGACGTCAACTTTTCAAACCTGCCAAAAAAATAAAATGTTATCAAGGAGATTACAGTAATATATCACATAGATCACACTATGAGTAGATGTGATTTATACTAAGAATATAGGGAAGGTCTTAGAAAAACTATCAACGTATTTGACCTTATCACAAATGAAAACAACAAAAATCATATGATTATATCAACAGATTCAGAAAAAGCCTTTGACAAAATACAACACCCATTCCCATTAAAAACACCAAAAATGTATAGGAATTCATTAATCAAGAGTTTTTCTTAAAATGGTAAGTAGTATTTATCTAAAACCAGGACGAAGCATTATCTATAAACTTGAAACCTTCCCAGTAAGATCTAGAGGGAATGTCCATTATTGTCACTATAATCCAATTTTATATTAGAAATGCCAGTTCTAGCAATAAGATTTTTTAAAAAAGGAAATTGGAGGAATAAAAATAGACAATTAGGAAACAAAACTATCATTCTTTGCAGATGATAGGATGATTTAGAGAACCCAGAGAATCAACTGAAAAACTAGTTAAAATAATTAACAACTTCAGCAAAGTTGTAGTATGCAAAATAAATCCACACAAATCATTGGCATTTCTGTATATTACCAATAAAACCAAGCAGGAATAGACAGAAAGAAAATTTCCATTTAAAATAACTGCACACAATATAAAATTCTTAGGAGTCTATCTGCCAAGACAAGCTCAGGGATTATGTGAACATAATTACTAAACAGTTTTTACACAAATTAAGACAGTTCTAAACAACTAAAGAAGTAGTGACTGCTCATGGGAAAGCAAAGCCAATATAATAAAAGTGATAATTTCTGCCTAAGTTAACTAATTTAGTGTCAAACCAATCAAACTATCAAAGGATTATTTTATAAAGCTGAAAAAACAGTAACAAAATTCATCTCTAAAAACAGAAGGTCAAGCATATCAAGGGAATCAATGAAAAATATTTGAAGGAAGGCATACTAGCAATTCCATATTTCAAACTGTATTACAAAGCAGCAATTATAGAAACAATCTGGCACTGTATAAGAAATATAATATTAGATTAATGGAATAAATTAGATACACATTAGTTACACTATATAGTAGTAAATAAGTATAATAATCTAATGTTTGATAAATGCAAAGACCCAAGATTTTGGGTTCAGGTGTCATTTTTTGACAAAAATTTCTGGGAAAACTGGAGAGCAAATTGGTAGCAACTAGTCATAGACCAATATCTCAGAGCATATACCAAGATAAACTAAAAATGAATAAAGGATTTAGACATAAAGAATAACATAATAAGCAAATTAGGGGAGTGTAAAAAACTGTACCTCTCAGATCTATGGATAAGGGAAGAGCTTATACCCAAAATATAGCTAGAGAAAGTATGGGATGTAAAAATTAATTACATGAAATTAAAAGGGATTTTCACAAACAAAATTAATGCAGCCAAAATTAGAAAAAAAAAGAAGGAACCTGGGATTTTTGTCTGTTTTTGCTGCATATCTTTGATAAAGGCCCCATTTCTTAACTATGTAGGGAACAGAGTCTAATATATAAAAACAAGAGCCATTCTCCAGTTGATAAATGGTCAAAAGATATGAAGAGACAGTTTTCAGAAAAATAAATAAAAGCTCTCAATAATCACATTAAAAAATGCTACTGCTACTCTAATATTGATTAGAGAAATGCAAATTAAAACAACTCTGAGATACCATCTTACACCTATCAGATTGGCTAACATGACAGGAAAGGAAAATGACAAATTCAAAAGGGGATGTGGAAAAATTAGGACACTACTACATTGTTGGTGGAGTTGTGAATTAGTCCAACTATTCTGGAGAACAATTTGGAACTATGACCAAAGACTGTATATCCTTTGATACAGCAATGCCACTACCAGTCCTGTATCCCAAAAAGAGTAAACTAAAGGAAAAAATACCAATTTGTACAAAAAAATTTATATCAACTCTTTTTTGTGGTAGTAAAGAATTGGAAATTGAGTAAATGTTCATCAATTAGGCTGAACAAGTTGTTGTATATGATCATGACAGAATACTAACTACTGTGCTGCAAGAAATGTTGAGTAGAATGGTTTCAGAAAAACTTGGGAAGATTTTTATGAACTGATGCAAAGAGATGTGAAGAGAACCAGGAGAATATTGTACAGTAACAATATTGTAAACACGATATTGTAAAAATATTGTGAAAGCTACTTTGATCAACACAATGATCCAAAATAATTCCAAAGGACCCATGATGAAAAATGCTGTCTACCTCCAGAAGGAGAACTGACTAGCTCTGAATACAGACTGAAGCATATTTTTAAAAACTTAAAAATAATTATTGTTTTATTTTGTTGGGGTTTTCTTTTGCAACATGGCTAATATGAAAATATATTTTGCATAACCTCCCATGGATAATTACAATCAAATTTCTTGTCTGAGTAGGCAACTGGAGTAGGGAGGAGGGAGAAAATGTAGAACACAATTTTTTTATAGCTTTTTATTTACAAGATATATGCATGGGTAATTTTTCAGCATTGACAATTGCAAAACCTTTTGTTCCAATTTTTTCCCTCCTTCTTCCCAATCCCTTCCTGAGATGGCAGACCAATACATGTTAAATATGTAGAAAAGAAAATTTTAAAAAATGGTTGTTAAAATTTTTTACATGTAATTCAGAAATATCTAGAAAATAATTTTTAAAATCACATTTCATTAAAAAGTTTATATTCCTATAGCATTTTAAAATATACAAAGTACTTTTCTTTAAACAATCTTGTAAGATAAATAAATGGTGTAAGATAAAGGATATGGATATTATTTCCTCCCCTTTAAGAAGAAAATGATGTTCTAAGAAGTAAAACAACTTTCATAGGATCACTTGATATGGAAGAGAGGCAAATTTAAGTTTTCTGGTTCCAAGTCTGTGGCTCTTTCCATTGTACCCTTTGTCCTTTTCATAATTTTGTCTTTACTTTGCCTCTTTTGCAATCAATTTAATTAAAAGCAGAAAAAATATCTAACAAGGCATATGTTCTTCGTGTCATTGAATCAAAATGAAATATTTTCTGCTTAAACTACAATGTTTGAATTATATTAAGATGGTAAAGGGCAAGTCCTTGATGATGTGGGGAAAAAATTCTGAACCAGGAAATAGGAAGATTAGGGATTCAATTTTGTCTTAGACACTTAGGAGATATATGATTTTGTCCCTCAGTTTCCTCATCTGCAAAATGTTGATATTAGCAAAACCTTTGTGTAAGGACTAAATAAGATAATGTATGTAAAACTTAAAGCACTAGACAAATATCAATCAATATTATCATTATTATCAAATACCAAGCCAGGTAACAATTATGAAATCATGAAGATTTAACTCTAGAAGCTGTCATCCTGGAAATGAATTTCTCTTTGACATATGTATGCTTTTGATAGAACACTAAACCTTCTATTTTTTGTTTTTGTTATTCAATTCTTTCCATCGTGTCTAATTCTTTGTGACTTTATTTGGAGTTTTTTGGGCAAAGGTACTGAAATAGTTTGCCATTTCTTCTCCAGTTCATTTTACAAATGAGGAAACTGAGATAAACAGGTTGAAGTGACCTGCCCAAAGTCACATAGCTAGGAAGTTTCTGAGGCTGCATTTGAACCTAGGTCTATGTACTGTGCTACTGAGCTGCCCCAAATCTTGTATTTATCTGGAATGTGAAAAGTAGAAGAATGCCTCTCTGGGAAGCCAATAGGCAATGGAAACAGAAGCTTAGGGCTAGATTAGGAGAGAGAAGATATGGATTCAAAATCTGGCTCTGCCATCTATATGACCTTGCTTAACTAATGAGACTCAGTTTCCTCATCTGTGAAGTGAAGACATTGGATTACATGAAGTCCCTTCTAGTTCTAAAGCTGCACAGATGTGGTGTTTGTCATGGTCACAAAAGTGATAATGCTGAGAGAAATGCCAAGAGATGATCTCATTTAATCCTCTGACTCCTGGCTGGGTTGGTCCCAATCATTTAAGACCAATTTATCCAACTGATAGAGATTCTGGGACACTGTGAAACTAATCTCCCAATGTTCTTTTTTTAGCTCTCTCTGGTTTTAGCTTAAAACATTTCCCCCTTTTTATCTTGTTTTGGAGGTTTCTGACATCTTTTAGAGAGGACTTATTCCTTGGGAAGGGAGCTGGCCCAGATTACCTCTAAAGTCCTTTTCAACTGTAAAATAGAAATAGAAAACATCTCCCCATTACTTTTCCCCTAGGAATGAGAAAGGACCTTATTTAGTGTGGTTCTTTAGTAGTATTTAGCCATGTCTGACTCTCTGTGAGGCTCTTTGAGGGTTTTTTTGGGCAAAGATACTAGAACAGCTTGCCATTTCCTTCTCTAGCTCATCTTACAGATGAGGAAACTGAGGCAGAAGTTAAATAAGTGAATTGTACATAACACACTTTACTAGAATCAGCACTTTATTTATTATACCACCAGAAGCCTTAATGATCTTTATAATGAACATGCGTTTAAAGGGAATTAGTAAAGCATCATCTCTTTTTATTTCTTTAATCCTATCCCCAACTCAATTATTTAATTTACTTCATTTTTGTTATTCAGTTCATAGAATCATAGGCTCATGGAATATTAGATCAAGAAGCAATAATAGGTAATTTTATCCTGTCTCTTCCTTTTAGGGAAGGGAAAATTGAGACCTAGACAGATAAAGTGACTTGTTGAGGATTATACAGTTAGTGGAAGAGTCAGGTTTAGGATTCAGGTCAATGCTTTTCCATCCTTATTATACTATTTGGTTTAGTAAGAAATTATTAGGCTAGGGTTCTGGTGACTACAAGGATAAATAACATCAATTCCTTACTCTCAAGGACTTTACTGCATAGTAGAGGAGAGATTTCATATAAACAAGAATATTAAAAATCAAAAGATGTCAAATTAGAAGGGCTCCTTGAGGTCATCTGAGTCAAGCTGTTTGTTTCTAGAAGAGGAAACTCAATTCAATTCCCCAAATATTTATTAAATACCTACTCTGTTCAAATCCTACTTAGTGGAAAATTGGCTTTAAAATTAGGAAGAGCTGTGTTCTAACACACAAGGTCTGTGCAATCTTGGGTAAATCACTTGCCATCAGTTTGTTCCAGATAATTCTTTAAGACTGCAATTACAGAGAAAGTGCTGGCCTCCAATGATAGGAGTTTCCTTATCTGAGAGCTTTCAATAGAAATGAAACCACAGGTTCAGTTCCTTCCATTTATCTGAATAATATTAATAATTCCAAGTGATTCAATTTTTAAAATTTTCTGTTTTAATTCTTTTTTTCAATACTATTCTTAAGACTCTTCTGTTTCTATTTTTCTCTATTATTTTTTTTAAAGCAGGAATGTAAGCTCTTAGCTAATAAGTTAACAAAAGCTGCCACCTTAATTAATACCAGTGACAGCATCAATAATTTCAGCTGTGTGACTGCTTCCTTATTCTAAGAAGTTGAGAGCCTCGCCCATATGTCTTCTATCCTCTTGACATTTCTATGGAGGGAGGAAGGGAAAGAAGGAAAAAAAAAAGCAGAGGAGGTATTAGAAAATGATGTAATGGCATAAACCATTAACCTAGGAAATAATAGGATGGCACAGAGTTCAATTCAATTAAAAATGAAAATTTATTAAGCCCCTACTGTGTGTAGGTCACTATGCCAATCACTGGGACTGCAATGATGATTAATGCCCACCATATCCTCATTTATTCACCCAAGGAAATTACATTCTACTGGGGGTATATGATATATGGCAGGAAGACTGACCAGCAAACTATTTCAATAGTCCAGGAGTGGGGTGATAAAGGTTTGTACAAACATGATGGTGATGTCAGAAAAAGTTTTCATATTTCCTTTGAGTGTTCTCCATGTCAGATATGCTTAATACAAACCAAACTTGGACATAATTCTCTGTCAATGATGCTTCTGAAATATGACGCTTGGGTATGAACACAGTGCTCCAAATTTGTTCTATTCAGATAGAAAACTATGAAATCATTACCTTCCTTGTTCTATACAAAATCTCTTTCAATATAATTTGATTTTTATTAGCTTTATTTTTCCATGTCAAACTATTGCTTGTAAATCATTGAATTTGCAGTTCATTAAAACTTCCAGATCTTTTTCATATAAAGTGTTGTTTGCCTTTGTCTTCTCCATATTGTGCTGCCAATTTTTTGAACAGCAGGTGAGATTTTACATGTATCCTTATTGACCCATAGATCTAACTTGACAAGCTATTTTGGATCCTTACTCAAGTCCAAGGTTATCTATTCTTTCTTGTTATTTTGACTCTTCTGAATTTGCTAAACATGCCAATCATTCAGCAAACATTTACTAAGTACTTTCAACATACAAAACACCATGCTTCCTGCTGAGATGCAAGGTTAAAATTATTTAATTTGCATGTAAATAGTTACTAAACAAGATCAGTTGTTTGTAACTGATGTTCAGTATTAGTTTTCTAATAAAGTATTTAATAAAAGAAAAGATAGCTATGACATGGTCTCAAAGAACTTACTATCTGCAAGAAAGGGAAAAAGAAATCTGCCCAATTATTTATTATTGTTCATCCTTCATTTCTTAGGAGGATCAATGACATCATGAGTTGATGTGTTGACTTGCACATGAATTGGATCTCAATGAGGAAGAGCTGTTCAAAGTCATCGGTCTCACTCTCTCTCTTCCTGAGGCACTGAAGTCCAGGGAAAGGACAAAAGTCAGGATACAGTGGGTAATCTTTGCAGCACTGATGTCTATCTAAGCTCTAAGAGCTCCACAGCAGCTGCTTCTACAACCTTCATGGCTGTTGGAATAAATTGTTCTCATCCACTTATTCTGCTGGGACAAGTCTTCACATGCTCATGGATAGATCTGAGGCCCACTGGTTACACACAACTTGGTTATTGCCTGTCTGCCAAGATGGTTTGCTGGAGTGTGGTCACTATTTATATAATAGTTTCATGGGTGAAATTTGCAATAGATACCAAGGATGGATGAGCAGCCTGGAAAGGACTAGGTAAACTCTCACACTAGGGTGCTAGTCTTTCTTGAATACTTCATATACCCAAACATCACTTACATATATGGAGTTGGAAATGATCTGATTTGGCAGCTTATTGGATATGGGGAATCAGTGACAAGGAGAGAGAAGAGCTGAGGGTGATACTTTTTTTCTCAATAGTATTTTATTTTTCCAAATACATGTAACATTTCCAAATGCATTTTTAATATTCATTTTTGTAAAATATTGTGTTTCAAATATGATTCCCTCTTTCTCTTATCTCCTCTGGCCCAAGACAGCAAACAATTTGATATGTTTTATGTATATATAATTGTTTTAAATGTATTTCCACATTTTCATGTTATGCAAGAAAAATCAGACCAAAAGGGGAATAAAAAAAACCATGAGAAAGAAAAAGCAAACAAACAAAAAAAAGGTAAATATGCTTCGATCCACATTCAGTCTCCATAGTCTCTCTGGATGTGAATGGTATTTTTCATTATGAGTCTATTGGAATTGCGTTGAATAAACCACATCTATCACAGCGGATCATCATATAATCTTGCTATTACTCTTGGTTCTGCTTATTTCACTCAGTTAATGGAAATCTTCTAGGCTTTTCTGAAATCAGTCTGCTTATCACTTTTTATAGACCAATAATATTTCATTACATTCATGTACCATAACTTATTTAGCCACTCTCCAACTGATGTTCATCCACTCAATTTCCAATTCCTTGCCACTACAAAAAGAACTGCTATAAACATTATCACACATGTTGGTCCTTTTCCCTCTTTTAGAATCTCATTAGGATACAGATCTAGCTGTGAGAATGCTGGATCAAAGGGTACACACAATTTTACAGCACTTTGGGCATAGTTCCAAATTGCTCTCCAGAATGGTTCGATCATTTTATAATACCAACAATATATTAGTGTTTCAGTTTTCCTACTTCCCCTCCAGGATTTATCATTATTTTTTCTTGACATCTCAGTCAATCTGAGAGGTGTGAGATGGTACCTCAGAATTGTCTTAATTTGCATTTCTCTAATCAGTAAAGATTTAGAATATTTTTATATGAATATAAATGACTTTAATTTCTTCATCTGCAAATTGTCTGTTTATGTCCTTTGATTATTTGTCAATTGGGGAATGATTTGATAATACTAAGTTTGTAATTCTAGA
Source organism: Antechinus flavipes (assembly GCF_016432865.1). Lineage (NCBI taxonomy): Eukaryota > Metazoa > Chordata > Mammalia > Dasyuromorphia > Dasyuridae > Antechinus > Antechinus flavipes. The sequence goes on along the minus strand of NC_067399.1, from coordinate 297,742,828 downwards.
TGACAAAATGATAGCCTTCTCAGAAATAGGGAAATTTGGAGAAGGTGTGGGTTTTAGGGGAAAGGTAATGAATTTTGTTTTAAATAAGTTGAACTTGAGATGTATACATTGGAACAAATTGTTCTCATTTGCCCATTCTGTTGGGGAAAGTCTTCACATGCTAGACATCCCCCTAAATCACTAATGGGTTTGAGGCTTCTTGGTTTCCCTTAACCTGGTTTAGCCCATTTGCTGTGGCAGCATGCTAAACTTCTTGGAACCACAGATGAGAGCTGGGAGAAAGGTAGACTCCAAAGGTGGATGAATGACCCTGAAAAAGACTTAGCAGGACCTTGCATAAGATGTGTTAGTTCTGTCCACCAAGGAATGGCTGACAAGTTGTTGTATATAATGGTGATAGAATATCCCTGTGCTATAAGAAATGAGCAGGTTATGGGGCAGCTAAGTGGCACAGTGGTTAGAGCACCAGCCCTGAATACAGGAGGACCTGAGTTCAAATTTGATCTCAGATACTTAACACTTCCTGGCTATGTAACCCTGGGCAAATCACTTAACCCCAATTGCCTCAGGAAAAAAAAAGAAAGAAAGAAACGAGTAGTTGATTTTATTTATTTTTTATTTTATTTTTTAATAATTATAACTTTTTATTGACAGAACCCATGCCTGGGTAGAGTAGGTTGATTTTAGAAAAACATGGGAAGACTTGCATGAAATAATGAAGAGTGAAATGAGTGGAACCTAGAGAACATTGGATACAGTAACAGCAATATTGTTCAAAGAGTAATTGTGAATTACTTAAGCTACTCTGAGTATTATAAATATTTAAATCAACTACAAAAGACATGAAAGAAGTTGCTATCTACTTCCTGATAAATAAAATTATATATAGTACGGTTCTCTTTCTTTCAAAGATGAGTAACAGTGGTACACTCACTCTCTCTCTCTCTCTCTCTCTCTCTCTCTCTCTCTCTCTCTCTCTCTGTTTCTCTCTTTCTCCTCTCATTTTGTCTCTCCATCTTTCTGTCTCTTTGTCTCTTGCTCTTTTCCCTTTCCCCTCTCTCCTTCTCTCCCTCCTTTCTCCCTCTTCCTCCTCCTCTCCCCCTCCTCCCTCTTTCTCTTCCTTTCCCTCTCCCTCTGTACCCTCCTTCATGTCTGTGTCAAATAGTGACCTTCTCTAATGCTGAGTAGAGATGGAGAAAGAGAGAGATTAGAAGTTAAAATGTGACAAAAAAACTAATTTAATTTAATTTTGAAAAAAAAAGTATGGATTACCACTTTGGTGATATTGGTGATCACCAATATTGGTGAATATTATTTGTTGACTGAGAAAAATATACAACAAAATGACCATATAAATAGATTCATAGATCTCTCAAAATAATTACTGTTTTGTGATACTGAATAAGTAATTTCTTCCTAGACCTCATTTTCCTCCTCTGTAAATCTAAGGTCTTTTCAAGCTCTAAATCTTCCCACAGGTTGGAAACTATTCCTTGCACTAGAGTTTTGGCAGGAATTGAAATCAAATTAGCCAGCTTATTGTTTAAAAAATCTTTTGAAAAATTTATTTATTTATTTTGAGCTTAAATAAAACAAACATTTCCAAAACATAGTAGAAGAGTACATGATTGTACGTGAAACTCCAAATCTATTATGTACATCTTGCTATTCCTTTTTTCCTTTCCCTCTTTCCTTCCCTTACCCTAGAAATGGCTATCATCAGACACAAATATGGATGTATATATATATATATGTAAAACCATTCCAAACATACTTCTACTTATCTGTTCTTTCTCTGTATGCAGATAGTATCTTCCTTTATAGGTTCTTTGTATTTAACTTAATTTAATAAAAGAGTCAAAACAAGTTAGTCACTTAAAGTTGTTCTTAAAATAGCATTACTATTACTGTATATAATGTTTTTTGATTCTGCTCATTTCACTCCATTATTTCATGTAAGATTTTCCATGTTTTTATAGGGTCATCAAACTCATCATTTCTTATAGTATGGTAGTATTTCATCACAATCATATACCACAACTTATTCAGCCATTCCCCAATCAATGGAAGCTTTTTTGAAAACTGGATCATTTATCTCTCCTCATTTCCATTGCATCTCTCTGACATAATTTTTCAAAGATGAGTAACAGTAGCTCAAAAATCTGATACTCAAATTCTTTTAATATTATGGAATTTTGTTTGTCTAGAGCTGACTTAAGAGCTGAAAGAGACCTTAGACAGCATCTAGTTCAATAGCCTCTTTTATTGATATGTCATCTGGAGGCCAGAGAAGTTAAAAAACTTAGCTATCTAGCCACTTAGCTAGTAAATGCAAATTGGGGACTCAAACTTGGGTCCTCTGACTAGCTCTAAATGGCACACTGTTTTCATTATATAAGACTGATCTCCTGGAGGCCAGTTAGATGCTTTCTTACCACATTTTTCTTTCATTTCAACTTCCTGCTAATCATATTTTCTAATCCATTCTTTCCAATTTGAAGATTATTATTTGTCCTTTGAAGAAAAAATAAAAGGAAAATAAAATGTTGCCCAACATCAATCTGTGTTCTTTACTCAGAATAGCGGTTCCATTTCTTTCTTCATCTTTATCATTCCTTTATCATACTCTAATATAGTGATAGAATTTGTATCCTCTCCTTCAGGCAAGTAAACATTCTCTGGGCTGCATTAAATTTAGAGTTGTGGTCACTGTCTTGGTCTCCCTTATCCCCCTAGGCTTTCTCTTAGCAATTGGCTTCTCTTTATTTTTCATCTACTTTTCTTCACTCATATCTAATGAGAAACATTTTGAAGGATTCTTTTCATTAATGCTAATGAATTTTAAACCTCTCTGCTCTGTGAGACCTTGTCTTCCCTTGCCCTGGTGGCCATGGAGCAATGCATCATAAAACTTGGATGGGTTTGGTGATAGAGAGATCACATTAATCTATAAAGGGGGCATGAGCCCTGGGCTGATGAATGAGAGCAATGCATCATTGACACTCCATTGATGTGACTGCTTCCTGCTCAGAAACTGACCAGCTGACCCTGACTTAGATGTGAAATGGACTGGCTAACACATAAAATCAATGTGGCTTTTCCCCATGGGCACAGCAACCATCCTAGAAGAGTGATAGACAATCACCATTAAAAAATCAGAGTTTGTTTGCCAAGAGGCATAGGGAGAGGTTTCAAGGATCTCAGGAAGCCTTTAAAATTAAATCCTAATTTTCAACAAAAGTAATGGAAATGACTCCCTCTCCCTTCCACCCACTTTGTTTTCTTGCTGAGATAGAATATGGAGGGGGATGAGAGAAAGGAAAAAAAATCTTTAAATATATATAATGTATGTATCATATCTATATCCAGCTAGATCTATGTCTCTGTCTAGAAATAGATCTATAAGGATAAAGATATACATGTGCGTATATATTGATATCAATTATATATATTTATATAGATATATATGTACACGTATTTACATGCTTGTATGCACATAGAGATCTATATAAATTTATATGAAATATATATTATAGATGCATATATATAGAGAGATAGAAATAGAGGGATAGGAACAGACAGAAATAGAGACAGAAAGATGAAAATTTGGTGAAGGGAGCAGAAGTGCCTGAACAAACAAGGACCCAAATAAGTGGTATAAAGCCACCCGTGGATTCATTAATGAAGTGTATGTATGGTGATGGAGATAGGGGAGGGGTGGGTGGGACTGCTCATGACAGAAACAGGGAGTAAACAAGGAATAGAGACTTTTTTTTTGTCTTCAAAGGTTGCTTCTGGGTCTGTTATCATCCTAGGCTCTCTGGACAATATGGAAAATTAAACCTAGGGCTCTCGGCTACTCCAAGTTATCAAGATACAAGCTGCTCCTCTCTGCTGCCCCTCCCACTCAATCCCTCCCATCCCCCCAACTCTCCTGCCTGTGAACAAAGGGAGACTGGTATATGTTAGACATTGTTAATTTCTGGCAAATTACAGGCCTCCAGAGTGGGAATGCTTGTAAAATTCCCTGCCTGCTTTGAGCGTGTGGCAATTTATTCTGAGGAAAATAAGGGTCACATCTGCTGAGGTGAAGAGGAGATGATGGAACGGAGCACATGCTATTTATGCCCTTGCTCGAATATTAGATGCACCTGCAGTTGGGCAAATTTCTCTCTCCCTCTGTTTTATTCCTTGGGAAAGTTTTTATGGAGGATGAAGGGTTTATTATATGCTGTAGTGGTGTGTGTGTGTGTGTGTGTGTGTGTGTGTGTGTGTGTGTGTGTAAGTATATGACTCCCTATAAAAAAGCAGTTCTACCTACTTTTGAGGCAGAGCCCATCAGAGCCGAGTGGTGGGTGGTAAGAAATTTGCACATGGTGTTTTCAGGCTGAGCATGTAGGAATAAGCTCCAGAGAAGATGAGACCTTCTTGTTGGCTAATGAGGCTGAAGTTTTGGACTCTGTAGCTGCTGTTCCATTTCTGCTTTACTTGTTTCTCTTCTCCTGCCCTCCCCTCCGTGTCTGTAAATATCACCCCATCACTACCTTGTGCCTGGCACAGTACCAGGTACATGGTAGAACTTAATAAACACTGGTAGGCAGCTAGGCGGTGTGAGGAACAGAGCACTGAGCCTGGAATCAGGAAGTCTCGTCTTTCTGAATTCAAATCTGACCGCAGACACTTCCCTGTTATGTGGCACTGAACCAGTCACTCTGCCCTGTGTGTCTCAGTTTCCTCGTTTGTAAAATGAGCTGGAGAAGGAATTGGCAATTTACTCCAGTATCTCTGTCAAGAAAATCCCAAATGGGGTCGTACAGAACCGGATAAAATGGAACAGCAACAATAATCCTTATGGACTGAAGGATCATTTTCAGCTTTAGGGCTTGAATAGGCAGCATATAGGAAGAGAATAGGAGAAAAGAGGAAGGGAGGAACATAAGGAGTTAGTGTGATTCAGTGAAAAGAACCATAGTTCTGGAGTCAGGAGATCTGGATTCAAATCCTGCCTCTGATGCTCATTTTCTTCACTTATAAAATAAGGGAATTGGATGGCTTTTGAAGTCTTCTATTTGATAGTAATAACATACCAAGATTTTGATCCTCACTAAAGTTAGGAATGGGGGCATTTCAGGCAAATTCAAGTAGAGAGTGTCGATCACTTCATTCATGGCAAAGGTAGCCTGCAGATAGAGGTCACAGGATTTGAGGAAGATGAGAAATTGGGAAACCAGAATGTTTGAATGGAACAGAGGAGAGAGAATAAAGATAATTGCTCTTGTTCAATTGTTTCAGTCGGGGTTCTTTGGCAAAGTTGATGGAGTGGTTTGCAGTTCCTTTTCCAGCTCATTTTATAGATAAGGAAACTGAAGCAAACAGGGTTAAGTTACTTGCCCAGAGTCACAGAGCCAGCTAGTAAGAGTCTGAGGCTGTATCTGAAGACAGGGACTTCCTGACTCCAGGCACAGTGATTATTAGGGAGGAGGGAGAATGACCTGGGAGTCCGTACATGGCAGCAACAAGATCTAGAATGAACCTGAAAGGAGTCAGATCTCCCGACTCCAAAACTACAGCTCTTTTCACTGTATAACACTAGCTCTTTATGCTTTCTTTGCTCTTTTCTTCTCCTATTCTCTTGCTATATGCTGTCTATTCAAGCCCCAAAGCTGAAAATAATCAATCCACAAGGATTATTATTGCTGTTCAGTTGTGTCCAGCTCTGTATGACTCCATTTGGGATTTTCTTGTTTTTGCTAAGAAATGTTAACAGACAGAGGGTCTAAAGTTGGCAACAAATAGCAAAGTGCTTCTCCTGGTTTTGCATATCAAAGATTATGTCAAGAGAAGGATTAGCTATCTTTGGAGAAAGTGGCAAGAGAGATTGTTGTTTTGGGGAGAAATCTATGTTTCAGTGATCATCAGTTGATAGAAGGAACGTGAAAAGAAGAGGTCTAAGACAAAGAGAAGTTTGTTAACAGTAACAGCAGGATGGAAAAACAGAAGAGAATATATTCTCCACCACCACCATGTGCTACCTTTGTGCCTGGCACAAAGCTCCAGCTACCCCATGCTAGTTCCAGCTCTGATTCTCAGAACAATTCTGTGAAATAGGTATTGCAGAGATTATCATCTTCACTTTATAGATGAAGAAAATGAAACCTAGAGAGGCTAATTTGGAACTAAAAAGGATTTCTTCTGAATTCAGAACTCTTTCCAGTACCTCAGAAGTACTAGAGGTACTGATGCAGAGAGGATGTTTCTAGCACAGAAATAGAAGAGATAAATCAAAATTCCTCCAGAGTAACTATTCTTTTCCATTTTTATTCTGTGCAATTTCTTAAAGTGAAGGATGATTGATGGATAGCCCTGTGCCCCACGGGCATTTTTTCTGACAAGAAATTGCAAGGAAAGTTTCCTACATCATCATTGGATTTCTTACAAAAAAACAAAAACCAAAACTGTCTACTCATATCATCTCTATCTTCTTATTTCCTATGCTCTTCTTAACCCTTGTAATTCTATGGCAAACTTATGGTCAGACTTGGACAAAAGTCACACAGAATGAATAGAGGTAAGTTGCAATCTGCGTCTTTGGAGGGAATAACCATATCAGGGAGGTCACAGAAGTATTAGAGTAACAGCATCTCCATTCCAACAAAAAAGGGCCTTATCAATCAAGCAAACAAGTAACAGGCATTTATTAAGCATGTGCTCCATGTCAAAAACTGTGTTAGGTGCCATATATAATAAAGACAAGAATGAAATAGTTCCTGCCCTCATGGAACCTATATTCCTTACATATTATTTTGTTTGTCTTTAGTTTTTGAAGAGGATCAATGACATCATGGGGGTATTCCTTGACTTGCTTGAGAATTGTATTTAAGAGAGGCAGAGTTGCACAAAGTCATCAATCTCATTCTCTCTTCCAGAGCCTTTGAAGTCCAGTGGCAAGACAAAAATCAGGACAACTTCTTCATCAGGGATGCTTTGGTGTCTCTGATGTCTGCCCAAGCCCTAAGTATTCCACAGCCCCTGCTGCATCACTTCTATGGCCTTTGGAACAAATTGTTCTCAATCACTCATTCTGCTGGGGGAGATCTTCACGTGCTGAGGTAGACATCCCCCCTTCTCCTAACTCACCCATGAGTTTGAGGTCCATTGGTTATCCTCAATATTGTTTAGCCAGAGTAACTATTCTTTTCTGTGGTGATCTTCTTTTCAAAAAACAGTTTGTAAGGATTCCAACCCTTTTCCATTTTTATTCTGCCCAATTTCTTAAAGTGAAGGATGATTGATGGATAGCCCTGTGCCCCACGGACATTTTTTCTGACAACAAGAAATTGCAAGGATGTTTTACTGGGGTGTGGTCAGTGCATATGTTATATTCTTGGATCACAGGTGATAGTTGGGTGAAAGGTGGATGAGCAGTCCTGAAAGGGGTTTGGCACCTCAAACAAGAGGTGCCAGTATTCCTGAACACCCCATACACCACAAAATTTCTTGGAATATTGGAAATAACAAGAATTAGCAGCTCATTGTATATGGGGAAGCAGTGAGAGAGAGGAGGAGTTGAGAATGACATTGCCTGTAATCCTAGGTGACTAGAAGAATTATGGTAGTCTTGACAAAAATAAGGAAGTTTGGAGAAGGTATGGGTTTTAGGGCAAGGAAAATGAGCTTTGTTTTAGATAAGATGATTTAGATAAGATGCATACAGAAATTGAAATACTAGAAATATCCAATGGTCTCTATCTTGAATCCTATTCTCAAGCAACTGGTTACTTATTGGGTGATTTCTAATGATTTTAGTTAGCAACTCTTTTCAAGTACTGCAGCTCACAAGACATAAAATAGAGAAATTTTGTTTACCCAGAAAATCTGAAATAAGCATGACCTTCCCATTATTGTTTGAGTGAGCTTTGCTCTTGCCAGGAGTCTAGCATTTGGTCCTGTTGCAATCTTTGGTCTCTGTTGTTGGATCCTGTCATGGTCTTCCTTGATATTTTTATTGTCTTTTTTTTTTTTGACTTTTGTTTCAAAATCTATCTTCCTATCTTCCATTTGTTGCACAAGAATTGAACAATTCTCTTATTTTTACCGTCATCTATTATTTTCTTCTCATCCATGACAAGTAGGAGTCCTATCCTTATTTTGATCCTCCTAATACCCCTCATATAAGGCATGCACATACACGCACACACACAAATACATGAATACACAAAATCTTTTTTTGTCATTAGTATTTAATTCCAGTTATTGCTCATTTTGGACATTATTCTAACATAATAACTTTTTTTGCATTCTTTCCTCACTAATTTCCTCTCTTTCACTCTCTATGACATGCTAGCCTTTTCTTCTCCCTTCAAATCACTAATACCCTCCCACTCCTCCTCAGTTGAGGACTTCAATGCATTTTTACCAGTACAATTGAGGCTATTCATTGTGAATTCTTTCCCCCACTCAATTCTACACCTCAAATTTCCTCAGTATCCTCCATTCTCTATTTTTTTTTTGCCTTCAGAAGAGAGGTGGCTATTTTCATTACCAAAGTCTTTCTTTGTACTGCCTTTGATCCTTGACTCTCTTCCCAAAGCTTGTCCCATGTGATCATCATTTCTCTTTTTCTAATCTTCAGTTTCTCTTTGTTGACTGATTCTTTCTCTACTAACTATAAACCTTTCTGGAGATCCCATTCTTAAAAACACACAACAACAAAAAGGAATCATAAAACCTTACCCTTGATTTTTCCATTCATCAAACTATTATTGTATATCTCTCCTCCCACTAACTGCCAAAAGCATAGAAAAAGAAATGATCTATACTCACTGACTTTGCTTTCTCACTTCCTACTTATTTCTCACCACTGGCCTAAAACTGCTTTCTCTAAATTACTCATTCTTCTTGACCTCTTTGTAGCATTTGGCATTCTTAAGCACTATCCCCTCCTGGGTACTCACCCCTCCCTCAATTTTCAGAACACCTTTTCCCTCTCCACCTCTGAGATGGCATATTTTCTCTAATTTTTCATTTCTTTATTTTTGACATTCATTTAAATTTTTTCTTGAGATCTAAAGTGTCCCCTTCCACTACCCGTTGAGAAAGTAAGCAATATGATATCAATTATACATGTGAAGTCATGCAAAACATATTTCCATATTAGCCATGTTGCAAACAAAATGAATAAATAATAAAAAGCAAGAAACATTCATAAATAGAAAAGTATGCTTCGACCTGCATTTAGAGTTAATCAGTTCTCTCTTTGCAAGTGGATAGCATTTTTCATCATGAGTCCTTTGGAATAGTCTTAGATAAATGTATTGATCAAAGTAACTAAATCTTCCATAGTTCAGCATCATTACACTATTGCTGCTACTATGCAAAATATTCTTTTGGTTTTGCTCATTTTACTTTACAACAGTTCATATAAACTTTCCCAGATTTTTCTGAAGTCATCTTGCTCATTATTTCTCATAGCACTATAGCATTCCATCTCAATCATGTACCACAATTTATTCAGCCATTCCCAAGTGGATGATGCATTCCCTCAATTTCCAATTCTTTGCCACCACAAATGAATTGTTATAATTTTTTGTATGTAGAGACATTTTTTCTTTGATCTCTGAGATACAAACCTAGTATTGGTACTTTGAGTCACGGCAATGCACAGCTTTACAACCCATTGGGCAAAGTTTTAAATTGTTCTCCAGAATTGTTGAACTAGTTTACAACTCAAGCAAAAAAAAAAAAATTAGCATCCTGATTTTTCTGTATTCTCTCTAGCATTTATTATTTGCCTTTCCTATGATGTTAGCAACTCTCATAAGCATAATTTATTACCTTGGGGTTGTTTTAATTTGCATTTCTCTATTCAGTATCAATGTAGAGGATTTTTTTCATGTAATAAATGATAGTTTTGATGGCTTCTTCTGAAAATTGCCTGTTTGTTTATATGCTTTGACCATTTGTCATTTGGGGAATAGTCCTCAGTTTTATAAATTTAGCTCATTTCCTATATGTTTAAGAAATACATCAGAGAAACTTGCTGTAAAAAGTCTCTCTTCACTTCCCATTTGCCTTCTAATTTTGGTTATATTCATTTGGCTTGTGAAAAAAAAAAAAAACCCTGGCATAGAAGATTGAGTGAAGTCAAGGAAACCTCACACACTTGTAATGTTTAACATTGAGTAAGTCACTGTTTGCCTCAATTTCCTCATCTGTAAAATGACCTGGAGAATCACTCTAGTGTCTTTGCCAGGAAAATCTCAAATGCTACCATGAAGAAATGGACATGATTGAATAATAACCAAGACTCAAAATTATACATTTTTACTTCCTATGATTCTATTTTTTGTTTGGTCATAAACTCTTCCCTTATCCATAGATCTAATAAGCAAAATTTTTTTATGCTCTCCTAATTTTCTTATGATATCATCCTTTATTGCTAATTCATTTATTGATTTTTACCTTATTTTGGAATATGGTGTGAGATATTGGTTATAATTAGTTTTTGCCAAACTCCTCTCCAGTTATTACAATTTTTGTCAAATAATGAGCTCTTATTCCCAAAGCTTGAATCTTTGGTTTTTATCAAATTCTAAATTACTATGGTCATTTTTGATACTGTGTATTGTATACCTAGTCTATTTTTACTGATCCACTACTTTCTTTCTTAGTCAGCACCACATCGTTTTGATTATTACCACTTTGTAATATAGTTTGAAATTGGAACCGCTTAACTGTCTTCCTTTATATTTTTTCCATTGATTGCCTTGATAATCTTGGCCTTTTGTTCTTCCAGATGAATTTTATTACTAGTTTTTTTAATCTCTAGATAATAATTCTTTTTAAAAAATTTTTATTAAAGCTTTTTATTTACAAAACATATGCATGGGTAATTTTTCAACACTGACTCTTGCAAAACTTTCTGTTCCAAAATTTTCCCCCCTTCTCCCCCTTCCCCAAGATGCAGGTAGTTTAATACATATTAAATATGTTAAAATATATGTTAAATCCAATATATCTATATATATTTATACAGTTATCTTGCTGCACAAGAAAAATCGGATCTAAAAAAAAAACCTGAGAAGGAAAACAAAATGCAAGTAAACATCAACAGAAAGTGTGAAAATGCTATATTGTGGTCCACATTCAGTTTCCACAGACCCCTCTCTGGATGTATATGGCTTTCTTTGCTACTAACAATTGGAACTGGTCTGAATCATCTCATTGTTGAAGAGAGCCATATCCATCAGAATTGATCATCATATAGTCTTGTTGCCATATTAATGAGGTTAATGATCTCCTGGTTCTGCTCATTTCACTCAGCATCAGTTCATGTAAACCTCTCCAGGCCTCTCTGTATTCATCCCTGGTCATTTCTTACAGAACAATAATATTCCATAACATTCACATACCGTAATTTATTTAGCCATTCTCCAATTGCTGGACATTCATTCTAGCTACTACAAACAGGGCTGCCACAAACATTCTTGCACATACAGGTCCCTTTCCCTTCTTTAATATCTCTTTGGGATATAAGCCCAGAAGTAATATTACTGGATTAAGGGCATACCCTTTTGATAACTTTTTGAGCATAGTTCCAAATTGTTCTCCAGAATGGTTGAATCCGTTCACAATTCTACCAACAATATATCAATTAGATAATAATTCTTTAGTGGATTGGTGTAGTACTGAATAAGTAAATTAATTTAGGTAGAATTGCAATTTTTATTATTTTGACTCAGCCTATCCATGAACAATTAATTTTGTTTCCAGATCTAAATAGACCTTTCTTCATTCATGTGAAAAGTGTTTTATAATTGTGTTTATATAGTTCCTCTAAGAATATTCACTATAGAATTGGTCATATAGAATTTGCCTTGGAAAAAAAGGCTCTCTGCCTCCAAATCTGGTATTCTTTTCACTACAAATTCAACATGCTCAAAATAGAGCAGATTATCTTTTTTTCTGAAAACCATCCCCTTTTCAAATTTCCCTCTTTCTATTGAGAGCAGTATCATTCTTCCAATCACCTATATTCACATCAAAGGTCATCCTTTATTCCTCATTTTATTCACTTCCCTTTTTCAATCAGTTGCTTAGTTTTTCCAATTCTACCTGCACAACAACATTTTATATTAATATTCTTCTCTCCCTTTTCATAGTCATAATCCCAGTTCAAGGCATCATCACATCTCACTTGGATTTAATTAGTTAGCTAATCCTGGGTCTCTCCCTTCCCTAAAATATTATCAACACAACTGCTAAAGTGATTTTCCTATAGATATGTCTGAATATCAGTGTGCTGATAAATGTTTAACAGCCAATTCTATGAAAAAAGAAAAGCACAAGGAAACAATTTTTTTATTCTGCATTATTAACATTTTATCTATTGCCTTCTTAAGTCTAGATGGTCAGCAAACAATAAATCAAGCCCCAATTCTTAGCAATTGTCATTTTCTCAAATGAATTTCCCACTGAAAATTTAACAACTAGTTCTAGGGGCCAGTGGGAGCTGGATCCAGCAAATCCCTGGGTCTGATCACGCCATCCCCTGCTCAAGAAACTTCAGTGACTCCCTATTGCGTCTAAGATAAAATATATCCTCCCCCTGTTTGGCATTTAGAGTCCGTCACAATCTGGCTCCAACCTATGTTTCTAGACTGATTTCACATTACTCCCACTCACACACTGTTCTAGTGAAAGCGGCTTGCTTGCTGCTGTTCCTGGTACATAATATTCCATCTGTTTCCATGACTTTTCTGTTCCTGTCCTGCAAGTCTGGAATACTCTTCCTCCTCATCTTGGCCTTTTAGAGTATCTAGGACCTTGCAAGGATTAGCTTAAATGCCTCCTCTTAAGATGAACTATTCCACAAATCCCCAGTTACATTCACTCTTTATTTTCCACCACATCTCTTTGCATTTACTTTGCATATATTTTGTATTTACTTACCAATAGATATATTGTGCCTCTCCCTACTACACTTTCCAATATTAACTCTTTGAGGGAAGGTAGTACCATATTTTTCTTTATATCCCCAACACCTATAACAGGTCCTGGCATATAATTGGTGTCTAATAAGTAATTATTAAGTTGAATTTAATTTGTTAAATAATAATAATAATAATAACTAACATTTATGTAGTGCTTTCTATGTGTTAGATACTATCCTAAATACTTAACAAATATTACTTCATTTGATCCTGATAATGCCCCTATAAGATAGGTGCTATTATTATTCATATTTTGCAGAAAAGGAAACTGAGGTAAACAGAGGTTAAAATATTTGCCCTTGACCACATGGTGAGTAAGTGTCTGAGGTGGGATTTGAACTGAGGTGGGGTATTCCTGTCTCCTGGTCTGGCACTATTCACTGTACCACAAAGCTGTCCCATTTCTATCTTTAGTATGCATACTTTAAAATCTGAGTTGATTCATGACTTCCCTATTTTCTTCTTCTTTTGTCTTTTTAAATACCACTCCCCTTTCTTCCTAATCAGAATCAATTGTCTAATGTACTTTGCAAACCTTAAAGTACTATGTAATTAGTGGTTGTTATTATTTCACCAAAATTTCATTCCTGAGAGTCTTCTATTACTCTGAAATCTACTTCCCTAAAAATTCTCAGGAAATGGGACTATACCTATTCTGTCTCTAAACTCTTTGAAATCTATTCTTCTAAAATCTTGGCTACATATTAGGCTATTCACACAGTATCCCACATCAGGCCAATTCAAACAATATTAATAAATGATAAATAATAAAGTATTTTTCCTACCCTCCTTTCCGTTTCCCCTGTCTATTGTAAGATCTCAGAGAGTCACCCGCTCTCAAGGTTCCCATTATTTCTCCTTCACTAGCCAGTTCTTCTGTATTAGGAAGGATCTGGTCCAGAATAGCAGTTATGAAATTAACATCATGGTAAGTCAAGAATTTATCCATTTTTAGCAGAGGGATATATAGCTATCTTGGGCAGATGTACAGATGGTTGAAGTCCTCTGTCACTACTAGAATATGCTTCCATGCTCAATGGTGATCTGGTGAAACAGCAGAGTGCGTGAAAGAGATGGAAATTCGGAATTTAATATAATGGAAAGAGCTTTTCTTGGAAAACTGAGATAAACTTGACAGAGGGGAGAGCTCTGAGGGTTCAAAAGAAGGGTGTGATGTCATGGAGATGAGCAACATTTTTGTTATGATGAGCAATTATAGCAGGCCAAATAAGGCAATAAACAGTTAGAAACTGTATCTATGTTTTGGGCGAGCTCTGCAGGTATATTTTCTCCAAAAGAAAGTATAATCTAGTCTAATTAATACTTGACAAACTGAGTTAAATGATGAATTCATAAATTCTATTTAGAGGTTTGTTTTCTTCTTATAGCTTACTTGTATGACTTATGGTTCATCAATAGAATGATGATGATGATGATGATGATGATGATGATGATGATGATAAAACTTACACAGCATTTTAAGGTTTGTAAAATACTTAAACATCTTATTTCTTTTCATAACTCTGGGAGGTAGGTGCTATTATCATTCTCTTTTACAAATGAAAAAAACTGAGGCAGACAGAAATTAAGTGATTTGGTCAGGATTACACAGCTAGTGAGTGTCTAAGGCTAAATTTGAAAACAGAGCTTCTTGACTATATCTTTATTAAAGTCATGATATACAGCTTGATAAATAGTTTCTTTGTACTAGATGACATAGTAGATAAAGCATTGGACCTAAAGTCAGGAAGACCTGAGTGTCTGGGGTTGATTTGTATTTAGGTCTTTCTTCTATACTTCATAACTTTAATAAAAACATATACATATGTGTTTATTTATATATGTATAAACACATATATATATAATAAACACATAAGTATGTATATCTATATATTATGTCAGTTAAGTTATACTGTGGATACCGCACAGTTCTTGTAGTCAAGAAGCTCTGTTTTCAAATACAGCCTCAGACACTTACTAGCTGTGTGACCCATGATAAATCATTTAAACTAAGACAGTTTTCTCATCTATAAAATGGGGAGAAAAATAACACCTACCTAAAAGGGTTGTTGTAAGGGTCAAATGATATATCACGTATGAAGTGCTTTGTAAACTTTAAAGTACTATCTAAATATTCTTTTCCTCCTCCTCCTTCCCTTCTTCCTTTCCTTCCCCCTTCCTCCTCCTTCTTCTCCCTTCTTCCTTCCTTCCCTTTCCTCCTCTTTCTCCTCTTCCTCCTCCTCCTCTTCCTCCTCCTCTCAGGAAACTATCTAAACCTGCACGCCCATATGCCCACTCCCAATGATGACTGATTACTATATCTTCTCTGAGAGACTAGGAAATATTTCTTCATAAGTCCCTACTAGTGTTCTTCCTTACAAGATTATCTAATGAGAATCAATTTAGGCAGACTTAAGTAACTCTTAGGAAATATTATTTATTAAGGTGGTAGAGTAGGAACAGTTGTTATAAAACAGTTCTCCAAAAAAGTCTGTGACGTAGTCCTCCCGAGGTATATATAGAGTGCAAGGGAAAGTGAACTCTGACTTAGAGAGCATATGTGACAGAAGAGTAATTCACAGCTGAAAGTTTCTCTCTCTCTTTCATGGAATGTCCAAGAAGTTCTTAGACATAGTGAGATTTATTTGCTGGGCTTCTTTTGGAGCTGTGAGTCTATATCCAGTCTGTTCTCACCTTCCATGTGGACACTGCCACCAACTGTGCCAGGGAACTCTTTCAGATACCAGTAGGAAGGTAGGAAGTCCAAAATCCCCTGGGTCCTTCATTTCCTTTCCCTTCCCCCTCCCCCCATCCCCAAGATATCCTTTCTTAGAGTTTTTGCCATTGCTGTTGTTGTTGTTTGTTTTTACTGAATAGTCACATTTTTTTTTCCAATCTGTGTAATCAATCTTATTCTAAACTTGCTCAATCATTTGTACATGACTTTTAGAGCTCAACAGGTTTCTTTATTCTAACCTATATTCTTCTTGTGCAAAGTCATTCCTATTCCATATACTTTTCAAACTTAGTCAAAACCTATGACTGATTTATTGAGTTTTCCCTTTATTAAGGTACCAGGCATCTTACCAATTGCTTTAAATGGGGTGGGATGGCTTGATTGAGTAAATCAATTAATTTCATCAATATACACATATGTGTATACATATATATAGTGCCAATATTCTATATGCAAATATATATACATATATGCATAGTATTTTGGAAATTTTTAAATGCTATATAAATATGATTTTATTAACATATTATTATAAATGCAATTAAATTATTATTATATTATGATATAGTGCTCTAAAGTAACTCCCAAACCACTACTCCCACTGAATCTCTCTCTCTCTCTTTCTCTCTCTCTCTCTCTCTTCTCTCTCTCTCTCTCTGTCTCTCTGTCTCTCTCTCTCTCTCTCTCTCTCTCTCTCACACACACACACACACACATACACACACATGCTGATTAATTTCTATGACAAATCCACATATCATCACCATTCACCTGGTACACCTGCCTCAACTGTAGATGTGGGCATAGTCTGGCAATAAGAAAGACTACAAAAGTTAGGAGACCTAGATTGTAGACCCAAATTTTCCACGAATGAGCTGTGTAACGTTGGCCAGGATACTTGTACCTTCAGTCTTTCAGGAATCTGCCTCTGATGTACAGTGTTCAGCTGGATTCCAAATGAGGAAGAGTTCAACCCAGGCACGTTCTTTGATACTTTTTGGGAAGTCCAAATAAAATAACTCTTAGGGTTTCAGTTTTCTCCACTGCAAATTAATAGTAATATTATGACAATTGGCACTTATATCATAGTTAAAGCATCCAAAGATCTTCACATATCTCATCTGATATTGTAAAGATTATCCCTACTTTACAAATAAGGAAATGGAAAATCCTAGAGATTAAGTGACTTCAAAGTGACACAGCTAGTAAATGTTAACAATGAGATTTGAATCTAGGTCTTTCTGCTTCCAAGTCCAACGTTCGGTCTCCCATTCTATATTGCTTCTCTAAATTGAGGAAGTTGAACTAAATGATCTCAGAGGACCTTCTCAGCTCTAACATTTTATGATTCTGAGACTTAACCATTCTCCATCGGGCTGGTTTTATTGCAACCCCAACACTAATAAATGAAGTACAATATCACAGAAGATAATAGAACAAACCTAATGGAGATTAAGATCCTGGGCAATAATCAGCATGCTCTGTGAAGAACTAGTCCTGCTAGAGTAATCTAATTTCCTTCAGTGAGGGAATGAGGGGCATGAGACCACATAGCTGCTGCATAAGCATCCTTCACCAAGAAGACTTATTGGTGGCATGAATCTCCATCTGAGGGGACATAATTATGGGAATTCCTCAGAGGTTCAGCTTACTCCTGCTTTGCATAGTTGGATTTTTATATATTGGATTTTCTTAAAATGGGAAACACCCAAATTGTGCTGGGATATTGGTAGAAATAAAATACTAATAGCTAACATTTATAGAGCATCTTAAACTTTATAAAGGTACTTATCAATATTATCCCACTTGATGCTTACAGCAGCCCAATAAGATAAGTGCTTTCATTATACTCATTTAACAGGCAAGAAAAGTGAGGTTGAGCAAGGCTAGGAGACATATCTTGAGTCAAATTGTGTAGAAGCACAGGAGGCAGGATTTGAACTCAGATCTTTCTCACTCCAGATGTTATCATAGATAGAGCCCACTACAGCTGGAGTCAAGAAGCCGTGGAGCCTAAATTCTGACTCAGACTCTTACTACCTGTGTGACCCTGGGCAAATCACCTTTTTTTCAGCCTCAGTTTACTTATATGAAAAATGGGAGCAAATAACAGCACTCACTTCTCAGGGTTATTGTGAGGATTGATGAGATAGAAGAGCTCAGCAGATGCATTTTCCCCCATGTAATAGACTGAGGAACCTGCTTACTAGAGAGTCATGATGATGTGACATGGAAATGCCTTGGAGGGATTGTTGAGATATTCTGGAACTAATTCAGATCTGCCAACAATGTGATTAAGACAAACCCCTTTTTTGGAGGTGGTGGTGGTGGCAATCAGGGTTAAGTAAGCTGCCAAGGTCAAACAGATGTCTGAGTCTGGATTTGAATTCAGGTCCTACTGACTCCAGGGCTGGTGTTCTAACCACTGAATCACCTAGCTGCCCCAGGAGACATGTTTTTGTTTTTGTTTTTTTCTTAAATGGTTTTGTAGCTGGACATGGAATTGTCCCCAAAGAGGCCTGAGTCAGGCTGAGCTTTGGGGAATTGACCCCTTTGCTGATGGTACCTGGTCAGAGACAATGTTGTGAGAGACAGACCTGGAGGACCTTCCCCTCACTCCTGCCAAAAGTCATGTACTTTCCCATTTTAAATGAAGGGAGCAGAAACTCTGATCTTAAACACAAAAACAGCTATGGGCAATCTCTCTCTCTCTGTCTGTCTGTCTCTCTTTGTCTCTGTCTCTGTCTCTCTCTCTCTTTCTGTCTCTTTCTCTATCTCTGTCTCTGTCTCTGTCTCTTTCCTCTCTGTCTCTCTGTCTCTCTATTTGTCTCTCTTCCTTTCTTTCTCTCTTTCTTTGCTCCCTCTTCTCCTCTCCTCTCCTCTCTTTCCTCCTCTCCTCTCCTCTCCTCTCCTCTCCTCTCCTCTTCTCTCCTTTTCTCCTATTCTTGTCTGTCTCTCTCTCTGTCTGTCTCTCTGTCTCTTTCTCTGTCTCTTTCCTCTCTGTCTCTCTATTTGTCTCTCTTCCTTTCTTTCTTTATGTCTTTCTTCTTTCCCTCTTCTCCTCTCCTCTCCTCTCTTTCTGCCTCTTCTCTTCTCTCCTCTCCTCTCCTTTTCTCCTATTCTTGTCTCTGTCTCTGTCTCCCTCTCTGTCTGTCTGTCTGTCTCTGTCTCCACACAAGTACAAGATGAGCTCTAAGGTCCTTTTCAGCTTTAGCAGCCATGGACAAATAAATGCTAAATTAGGGGATGTTAACAGTAAGAAGAAGGGAAGTTTACAATGGACTGGGGCAGAGACATTTCCCTGGATAATGTGGGATTTGAGGTAAGCCAACAAGGAGGATCTGTCTCCCTATATCCACTCACATAATTACCACCCTAGTGTAAGCGCTTATCACTTTTTATGTGGATTACTGCATTAGGATCATTAATAATAATAATTTATCAATCTTTCCACATTCCAATTCATCCTTGATATTATTGCCAAATTGGTAACCAGGATAGTTCAAGTATATTCATACACACCCATATACATATATTTAATAGTATAAATTAGAATATGTTGCTTCCCTACTCAAGAAACATCTGTGGTTTCTTGAGCTGGGAGAGAGATCTATTGCCTATAGAATAAAAGCAGACTCCTCTGTGAAACATTTAAAAGCCCTTCACAATCTTTCTTTGACTTATCTTTCTAGACTGATTTCATATCGCTTGCCCTTATATATGCTTTGTTCTCCAACTGACCTGCTTGACATTCCCCATACATGATATTCCATCTCCTGCCTCCAGATTTTTGTACAAGCTATCCTCCAAAACTGCTATCTTGGAATACTGTTCTCACTGCCACCTTTCACATCCCCTACCTCCCTTCAAGACTCAGCTCAATTGCCACTTCCTATAAGAGAATTTTCTCTAATCTCTCCAATTGCAAATACTTTTCATTCATCTCCTCTCAATTTCTAAAATTACACTGTATTTTTTGCATTTATTTGGCAAAGTAGATAGACCACTGGGCCTGTAGTCAGGAAGACCTGAGTTCCTAAAGATCCGAGTTCAGAAATTGCCTATATGAGTCTGGGCAAATCACTTAATTTTTATTTACTCAGTTTCCTCAAATGTAAAATTGACCACCTTCCCAGGTTTGTTGTGAGGATCAAATGAAGATATTTGTAAAGTGCTTGGCACATAATAGGTGCTTAACAAATACTTCCTTCCTTCCTTCCTTCCTTCCTTCCTTCCTTCCTTCCTTCCTTCCTTCCTTCCTTCCTTCCTTCCTATACTTCACTTCTTCCCAGTAGAATACACATTCCTTGAAGAGAGAGACAATTTCATTTTTGTCTTTGATTTCCAGAATCTACCATAGTATTTGGGGTTGTCGTTAGTATTTATTAAATGTTTATTGAATGTAAAAATTAATTAATAAGTGAATTTTTGACAAACTCCCTTGTGTGAGTAGGTATGAGGCTGCTGGTGAGGTCTGAAGTATAATCTACAGTCACAGAAAAGAACTTTCCCTTGTGTGAGGCTGACTGGACAATAGGAGAATTAGAAGAACAATCACATCTTCATTAAATCCTCATGAATCATAATTTTAGTACATTCAGAATATTTTGATTTTGGGGTATCCACCTGGAGACAATCTTAAAAGTATGTATGTAAGTGTGCATCTGGCTCTATGTTATTAAAAGGTGAGCTATTGTTATTGTAAATTATTTATTATATCTTGTTTATTTATTTAATTCCCCTAGGATCTAACAAAGGGTTTTGTTTAAAACAGACATTTAATATATGTTTGTTTAAGGAATGAGTGAATGAAAATTAGATTAGGGTTAGGTTTTGGAGTAACTTAGAATTCTAGACAAAGTTTGAGTTTGGATATCATATTGTAGGCACTGGGAAACCATTGGAAATTTTGAGTAAGAGGCTGAAAGGGTAAATGTTTTAGGATGATTGACCAGATTGATTGAAAAGGCAAGAGGCTATCCTACTACCTGAGAGATTTAGAAATGGATAGAACCTTAGAGATCCTGAGTCCAACCTCTTCACTGTATAGATGAAGATAGAAGACCACAGATGTTTTTGCTTAAGATCATCGTTGGAGGTGGGAGTACATGGGAGAGTCAGGATTTGAATTCATATCCAAGGGGAGTCAACATGTGGGCTCACATGTTGACTGCTATCTTGTGTTCAGAGTGTGAAAAAGGACCCCTTTTGGGGTCTTCTTGGTGAAGATACTGGAATTGTTTTTTATTTCCTTCACCAACTCATTTTATAGATGAGGAAATTGAGGCACGCAGGGTTAAGAGACAGGGTTACACAGCTAGTAAGGGACTGAGACCTGATTTGAACTCCCCGACTACAGGTCCCAGAGCTGAGCCACAACAAGCTAGATTAGCTGATCTCAAGGTTCTCGTTGGCTCCAATAACCTATTTCCATACTCTAAACCCACACCTGTCAGACATACCAGAGGACTTGGGGGAGGGGAAACCCAACCCTATTTGAAGAGAGCACCTGGTTCTCTCCTGGTCTCCATAGGAGGAGGTGATGATTGCTCTGAAATGAAATCTGTCCAAAGGCTTTGTGGAAAGGAAGGGAGGACAAAGGGACGGAGACAAATCAATTTACATGTGTTAGCATTAAAGTTCAGAATTATTCATTTGGTGCAGGTGGTATAGCACAGCCCCTGCCGTCCAGACAAGTCATCTGAATGGAGCTGAAGTGCTTCCAGCTGGCTTCCTCCCTCTTTAGTTCATGCAACAAAGCTTGGAAAAAGGGACGTAGATGACTGAGTGTCACTGAGCACCAGGAAACATGGCCATTACAAAGATTGCCACTTCTACCACAAATTAAACTTTTATGAAGCATATTCTTCACAACACTCATGCCAAAGAGTATTATAATTCCCATTTTAAAGAAGGAATGTTATTAATTCATGACCTCAAACCTTTCCTAGCTATGTGACTTTGTACAAGTCATTTACTACTGTTTGCCTCAGTTTCCTCATCTGTAAAATGAGCTGGAGAAGGAAATGGTAAGCCACTTAAATATTTTTGCCAAGAAAACCCCAAATGGGATCACAACGAGTTGGACGTGACTGAAATGACTGAACAACAAGTAAAGTGCAGGGTTTCTTAACTTAAAATCTCTTTCCACTGGATCACAAATAAATAAGTCAGTGGTATATAAATCAGAATACTCCTTTACTCCCTTATTAAAAATCCTCCCTAGGTCTTCTCACTTTTGAATGCTTGTTCATAGTTTACTAGAGCTGATAAATGTTTAAACCCCAATTCTCTTTAAAAAAAAAAAAAGACAGAGTATACTTTTAAGTTTAATCTGCATTCTTCACATTTTTCTACATCACCTTAAACCTTGACAATCAATAAAATAATTCAAGTCTTGTTCGTAGTGTTTGTCCATTTCTGAAGTATAAATACTCACACTGAAAATTTAACAATCAGCTCTTATGAACTGTATGAACTGACTCCAGCACATTTCTGCAGTTTCTCTCCTCTTCTGCAATGGTCTGAGTGGCAAGACCAGGTTGCAACTTCTAGTTCTCTTAATTGAACCACCCTGGTCTATTTTTATCTGTTTGACACTGAGTAAGAGGGAATAACAAGATAAGAGATTCTCCCATAGCTCATGACACCCCCATTTTCTGGAATGTCTTGCCTTCTTTTTGAATCACATCACCCATGAAGACTTTTCTAAACATGGCAGTCCATATTAATAATTATTTATCCTAAAATACTATTATATATATTGTAACTGGTATCCTTGAACTACTTCCTCCCCCAATTAATTTGAATTCACACATAGGGAGCCTCAGAAATTCAGGTATTCCAAGTTCAAAGTACCTTATAGATCTGCTCTCCTAAACCTGGCTCATGAGTCCCCAACAATATGTTTACATTCTAATACCAGAGGACAAAATTAGATCAAATCAAAGGCATTTGCTGAATAGAAAATTGCAATGAAACAGTAAGACTGGATGTACATAGAACTTACAAATGTAAAGACACACACATAAGAAACATATGACAAAGGCAACTTACTCTCCAAGGCCATGGAATCTCCCTACTTCTTTTCATGTTGTCATCTTCCTGATTCTTGAGTAGGATTCTGGGGCAAGTTATTCCACAGAACCTTCTGGGCTTGCATTTGGGGAAGGGTTGTTGCTCTGATGCTTAGCTGTGGTCTGCACTGTCTCATGCTTTAGACTCAGTTGATATCCTTCCTTAGGGTACTCCAAATTTATTTTTGGAAAGAACTTACACACGAAGCTCATCAGGAGTCTCTTCTCTGTGGTGCACTACCCATTGCATAGCATCACAATTCTAGATTACTGACACTTGATTTCTTTTACCAATTGGATTCGACTTAATTCTATAGTTAGACTTATATACTATATGCTGCTAGGTGCTTCTGCTTCCAGATGCAGTAGTAGGTGAAGGAGGCAATAGAAGAAAAAATCCTTTCATCTCCTACCTTACTGCACTCTTTAAAGTTCCATTTTCCTTTTTATTATGATGAACTTGAGTAACATGAACAAAAATGAATATTCCCCTATACAAAGAACAAAATATCTGTATATAATACCACAAATCCCGATTACATATGGTACTTTTTTGATATTTCAAATTTAACATGTTAGTTCCAACACTGCCCTGCTTTTTTTGTTCCTTTATGAACTTTTTCCAACTTTATTTTAAAATTTTTGTTTTATATTTGTCAATTACATGTAAACAAAAATTTTTAACATTCATTTTTTTTTAAATTTTGAGTTCCAAATTCTCTCCCTACCTTCTCTCCCCCTTTCTTGAGAAAGCAAACAATTTGATATAGATTATACATTTATACTCATTCTTTTATTTGTTTAGAAATGATTCATCAATATTATTTTTTCCTCTTTTTCAGTATCACTATGACTAATACTCATTGCCCCCAATTTAGCTTACCCAAATATAAAAGCCTTCCTTTTGAACAAATAACTATAGTTATATGAAACAAATCCACACATTGGCTTTACCCCAAATCTTGTTCTGTACTTCTATTCCATGATCTCTTTACCATAAGGTGAGAAACATGATTCATCATCAATCTTTTGGAATCATAGTTGATAATTGGTTTGATTATAGTTCTTAAAGTGTTCTTTACAATGTTGCCATCATTTTATAAATTGTTCTTTTGGTATTGCTCACTTTATTTTATAACAGTTCATATAAGTTCCTGCAGATTTCTCTGAATCTTTTATCACTTTTTATCACTTCCTGTGGTATACTAGTATTCCATATTATACTGTTATCATCATTTGTTTTGCTTAATTAACGGCCATCCTACTTTGTTTCTGATTCTTTTATACATCAAAAAAATTCTATTAATATTTTCACACATATATAAACACAAAATATGCATTCTTTTCCTTTTTTATCTCTGGGCTATATACCTAGTATTTATGGGTCAAAGAGTCTGTACACTTATAATTTTTTGCAAATAGCTCCAAATCACTTTCCCAAATGGTTGGACAAATTCACAGTTTTACCAACATTTTACTGGTGTGCTTATTCTCTTAAAGATCCTTCAGGAATTACTGTTTTCCTCTTTTGTCATCTTGGTTAGTGTGATGGGTATGAGGTAGAATCTGAGTTGTTTTTTATCAATATTTCTTTTATTATCAATAATTTGGAGCTTTCTTTTATATGGCTACTGTTAGCTTATTTTTCTTCCTTTGAGAATTGTCTGCCTGTATCTTTAGACAGTTTATCAATTGGGGAATAGCTAATGTTTTTTTAAACATATTTAAGTCAGTTCCCTACATATTTTGTACATCAGATCTTTTAAAGAAAAATTTCCTGCAAGGATTTTCCCCCCACAGTAGCTTTGTGTTTGAAAACCCCAAAGACCCCTCCTACTAAAGTAACAATAAATCAAGTCTGATTTGTAGTATTTGTGGAAGTACTCCTACTGGAAATTTTAACTATCAGCTCAAAACCAAGCTGGCTCCAGTATATCCCTTAGCCACACTTTATCCATTATATTATCAAATTCCTTCATATTCTGTTGTCTAGATGTTTAGTCGGCAACTGTTCACTTGTTGTTGGGTTATTTAGGAAAACCTAAAGGTATTTTTTACATTCTGTGTAATAGCTGAATCTCAGAGATGAAGAGAACCTGAAAGTATGTTTCATCTAACTTACATACATGAACAGGAATCCTTTCTATCACATCATTGAATTGAAGTTATATAGTCTCTGCTTGAACAATTCTGGTAATGGAGGAATTGACTGTTTCTTGGGGAAGTCTGAAATACATACAATCAGAAAAACCCAAGTTCAAATCTAGCTTCACACTTACCAGCTCTGTACAATAATTTAACCACTGTCTAGCTCAATTTTTTCATCTGTAAAATGGAAATGATAATAGCACCTACTTTCTATGGGGTGTTTTGAGGATAAAATGAATTATTTGTAAAGTGCATTGCAAACCTATATAATGCATGTTTTGAAAGTCTTTTTAGTTTGTTAAGTGTTAAGTTTGTTAAGCCTTTTTAGTGTATCCCTCTACCTACCTCACTCTAATTACCCCTAAATGCCCAGGATAATACTGGGATCATTTGTATGTATACAATCAGATTTCTACTATTGGCATCTTTCTTTTAAAAAAATTAAAATTTTTATCAAAACTATTTGCTTTTTATGTCATCTTCATTTACAAATATATCTTTTAAATATGATCTCTCCACTGTCATTCTTTTTTATTTTTTTTTATTTTTATTTTTTTAATTTAATTTTTATTTAATAATTACTTTATATTGACACTCGTTTCTGTTCCGATTTTTTTTCCCTCCCTCCCTCCCTCCGCCCCCTCCCCTAGATGGCAAGCAGTCCTTTACATGTTGGATATGTTGTCATTCTTTTTTAATAAAGAATAAAAAAGAAAAGAAACAACCAACAAATCAGTTTAGCCTAACAATTGATCAACAAGCAATTATTAAGTACCTACTATGGGCTAAAGACAGGCATAGATAGAAAGGCAAAAGTGCAGAAGTCCCCACCTTCAAAGAGCTTACAATTTAGTTGGGAAAGATAACATGTACATATTCAAGGAAAGGGGAATTGGTCCTTAACCAATTGGTTCCTCCAAATCCAGTTGGCAGAGAAGATAATAAAAGTGATGAGAAGTAGGAAGAAATGTTTTTGTTCTGTCATTCCCTTATAAAATGTGAACTATTTCTGATTGAAGAGGAAAGGTGGCTATTTCAGATTGAAAACTGACCATTAATATTTATATTAATAGCTAGCACTTATATAGGACCTGCTTTATTCTAGACAAGTGCTTTACAAATATTAAATAGTTTGATCCTCACAACAGCATGGAGATAGGGGGTATTATTATGCTTATTTTACATTTATGGAAATAGAGGCAAACAGAGATTATATGAGTTACCCATGATCACATACCTAGTAAGTATCTGAGGTAAAGTTTGAACTCAGTTCTTTCTGACATCATATTCAGTATACTAGCCATTATACCACATTGCTACCTTTAAAAAATTAAACTTGACAGCCTTGGGGATAGTTGAGACATTTTAGGCAGGAAGCAGCTTTGTGGAATGTATCCCAGAAGGCAGAGATCTCTCTTCTTGTCTGTTCCATCCTTCCCAAAAGCTATTGTATCTTGCAGTAGAAAAATTTGCCTAGTAAGAGACACCAAATTCTTCAGGGAACAGAGTCAAAAGAGTAGAAATAGGAGTTTAACCTCTGGCACCTGAGAAGAGGACAGACTATATTATTCAAGAGAAAACTTCATCATTCTGGTTAAGATAGAAAGAAGCCCAGATTTTCAACCTAAATTCCAATAAATATCTAAAAATATCAATGATTTTAAAAAAAACCCTGAAAACTCTGAAACAAGGCCTGTCATCCAAATTGGAACTGTGATAAATAGATAGATAGATAGATAATAGATAGATAGATAGATAGATGGAAGGAAGAATGGATAGATAGATAGATAGATAGATAGAGTAGCCAAATAAGTCAATAAATGAATGCGGGGAGAGGACAAAAGCTGGTAGAGAGGTAGGCTCAAGAAACAGTGCCAGCTCAGGCCTGAACAAGGCCATCACAAATCAGACCCAGTTCTAATAATTTAGCATTGAAATAAATATAATAAAAAAAATTCAATAGAGATAAATGCAAACTCTTAAATGGATTCAAAAAGTCAATGTCATTAATTTAGGAAAGGGGAGGCAAGATTAGACAATTTGATAAAGATCTGGATATTTTATGTAACAAACAAGCTCAGTGTGAGCCAGCAATGTGATGGGATGATTAATGTGATCTTGGTTATGTTAAAATCCTTTTTAGTATGTCCTTATCAGAACACAGAGTACTAGATTCAGTTCCAGTGTTAAAGTTTTAGAGAGAGATTAATAAGCTGGAAAATATCCAGAATTAAGCAAACCTCAATGTGAAGGGCCTTGAGTCTATGTTATTTAAGGATTAGTTGAAGCCACCAGATCATTTAGTCTAGAGAAGGGAAGTAGAAATGATAGTTGTCTTTAAGAATTTGAAGGTTTATCATGGGGAAAGAGAGATTGGACTCATTTCTATTTTTTCTCAGAGGGCAGAAATAAGAACAATAGATGAAAGCTGCAAAGAGGCAAATTGTAGGCCTGATATAGGAAGCCTTGAAGACCAGACAGGGCTGGGTTACTGAATGTACCACAGGGATTTGTGGTCCTATTCAGATTGACAGAATTTTAGCTTTAGAAGATTT
Source organism: Antechinus flavipes (assembly GCF_016432865.1). Taxonomy (NCBI): domain Eukaryota; kingdom Metazoa; phylum Chordata; class Mammalia; order Dasyuromorphia; family Dasyuridae; genus Antechinus; species Antechinus flavipes. The sequence continues at coordinate 297,715,320 of NC_067399.1, read as the reverse complement.
AGCAGCCTCATAGTAAAAACTCATATCCCAAAGAAAGCACCAGTAACACACGTTTGACTAGTGGAGATCTTGCTTCTCTCCTACCTCATACAGTGTTAGTTTTCCAATTTTATTTCATATTACTCCTCTTTCTCCTCCATCTTCCTGCCCATCCCCTCCTCAGCCCATGTACCAGCCAATTTGCACTACATTGTACTGCTGATTGTACCTTGAATTGTACTACCTCTGTGCTCTTGCTCATGTGATTCCCTATGTCTGATTTGCCCTCCCTCCTTTTTAACTTGTTTAATTTCTACACATCTTTTCAACCCTATCTCAAATGCTGTCTCCTCCACAAATCTCTCCTGTTGGTACAAAATTTTCCCTTCCTATCTCACAGAGCTCTTCTCACATGTCTTCATATTGTTCTTAGTGTGAATTGTTGTGTATTATAGATGTGTCTTATCTCCTTACTAGGAAGTCAACATTTATTAATTTTTTTCCTTCATTCATGAGGGCAAGGACCCCACTCTTTTAAAATTATGTATCATCCCAATTATTATTAGGAAGGAGTAGGAGCAGTGTGTGACTATGACTTATTGGTCCTAACTATATGAATGGTTCAGGCTCCTTTGCCTGGTCTGTGCCTGTTCTTGAGTGTTAAAAAAAATCCCTTCTGGGTTTTTTATATTTAATTGGGTGTCCCTGACAACCAGAAACAAAACAATTGACTTGGGTCAATCTTCTCCAATGTGGCAACTACAGATGCCCTAATTTTCTATTCTATGGAACAGGAGGTTTGGGCAATTAATTATAAAGGACTAGGTCAGCTATCAGACTCCTTCCCCTCTTGCTGGGATAACTGCATGCACCACAACACTCACTCACATATTTGTCCAAATCTGAACATATGGTCCAGTTAATAATGAATAATTTATTCCTTAGACTATTACTGATTCATCGACTCTGAAGTTCTTTTCCAGTCTCCTTTCCAAACCTCCCTTCTTCCCTTGCCCACCTCCTAATTAGTCTCTATCTCTGCCTTTCCATTTGCAATTCTTAGACTGGGGTGTAAAATAGCTGACTTAGTGTCAAAAAGGCCTGGGTTTGAGTTTGAGCTCTGACACATCACCTGTGTGACTTTGGGCAAACTCCTTTTATTTTTTGTGAATTAAGGTAGTGTGGGATCAGATGTCCTTTAAGTATTCTTCCTTTCTGTAACTAAGGATAATTCTCTGCTCTTACAAATCCTTGTAGGTCCAATGTATTGAAGGAAGGTCAAATAGAAAGAAGGGCAATTGCAGAGATTACCCTGAGTCCAAGATTATTACAGTGAGTTTTACGGCCTAAAAGTTTTTTACAGAAGAGGCAGAAATAGTAGTAATGCAAAAAATCAATAGGCATTTTTTACAGGCATATTTTAAGCTCATACAAGAAGCAGCAGCAAGCTTGACTTGAGACTACCTAGGGTATAAGGAAAGGGACAAGGAAAAGATAGCTAAATGATGCAGTGGATAGACTGCTGGACTTGGAGTCAGAAAGACTCATCTTTCTGAGTGCAAATCCAACTTCATACATTTCCTAGTTGTGTGATCCTAGGCAAGTCACTTAACTCTGTTTGCCTCAGTTTCCTCATCTGTAAAATTACCCGGAGAAAGAAATGACAAACCCACTTCAGTATCTTTGCCAAGAAAACCCAAATGAGATCATAAAGAGTTGGATGTGACTGAAAAATGACTGAACTACAATAAAAATGTCCAAAGCACTGTCATTATCCAGGCCAGTCCCCTATTATTTTAAATTCAGTGTTCAATTAAAATGAGATGCTCTAGATTAATCAAGAATTAGCAAAAGGAGGATTACTTAGTTATAGCATAGAAAGGACAATTAATGAGGATACTGTAGTACTTAGCTTGGATAGAAGGGCCTCTCTCATTTCCATATGGAAACATATCTGGTCATGGGGCAGGGTGTGGTGACTCAGGAGGCTTTGGTCATCTGCCAAGTGAGGAGGACCCTAACTCCATTTGGGCTGGTCTTTTTATGACTTTAGGTAACCAGGAAGTCATGTCAGTACAACTCGAAATGATCAGGAAGGCATCTTGAGCCTCAGTGTTCTGGGATACTTAAATCATGGAGAAAACTTTGCCCTCTTTCAAGGGAAAAAAAAACTAAACTTATATGTGTAGGTTATATAGGGGTAAGGAGGAACCCAAGGAAAAAAGTAAGAAATTAGACTTACATGTGTAGGTATATGTAAGGATAGGAAGGAATCCCCCCAAAAAACAAAAATCAAAAACTAGATTTATATGTGTAAGTGTGTGTAGAAATAGAGAGGAACCCAAGGGGAAAAAAAAACAAATATAAACTAGATTTATATGTGTAGGAGTAGCGGAGACCCCAAGAAAAAAATAAAAATAAAAAACAAGACTTATATGTGTAGGTATATGCAAGGGTAGGAGGGAACTCAAGAAAAAAAAAACAAAAATCAAAAACTAGATTTATATGTGTAGGTATTGTAGGAGTAGTGGGGAACCCAAGAAAAAAATAAAAATAAAAAATTAGACTTATATGTGTAGGTATATGTAAGGGTAGGAGGGAACTCAAGGAAAAAAAAACAAAAATCAAAAACTAGATTTATATATGTGGCTATGTGTAGGAGTAGGGGAGAGCCCAAGAAAAAAATAAAAAAAAATTAGACTTATATGTGTAGATATATGTAGGAACAGTGGGGAACCCAAGAAAAGAATAAAAATAAAAAACTAGACTTATATGTGTAGATATGTGTAGGGATAGAGGGGATCCCAAGAAAAAAAGAAAAATAAAAAACTAGACTTATATGTGTAGATATATGTAGGAATAGTGGGGAACCTAAGAAAAGAATAAAAATAAAAAACTAGACTTATATGTGTAGATATGTGTAGGGGGAGGGGAAACAATGATCTTATCATGGAGACAAGAGGATACATCTGTATCCCTGTAACTGGAAAGACAAAGTTGCAATCAAATCCCAGCTATGAAGGAAACAGTTTATATCCTCATCTTAGCCAGGGGAGGTTAGCTCATGGGCCTTGGTGAAATGATCTCAGACTAAGCCAGGAAGAAGAGGGAGGCTGAGGATCCTGGGTAAGGAGCAATTTACATCCAGGTTATGTTTGCCTCCCATCCCTCTTCCCAGTTTCATATGAAAATGCTTCTAAGGCACACTAGGATCAGCAATGTGGATGAGAGTCTGGATTTTTTGGGGGACATGACAGGCTCATTTAATCATTTCATTGATTTCTCACCTCCGTGTCATGGGCAAGGAACCACCAGTTAATGAGATTCATGGGGCAGGGAAGCTTCCAAGATAGAATGGTCTATCAGGATCTAAAAAAGTTACCCAGGATCACATTGGACCTGTATGTCAGAGGCTAGACTTGAATTCAGGTTTGGCTGATTTCCATAATGACTTTCTTTTCTTCATTTTGCATCCTCCTATTAGGTATACATCATGCAGTGACTGCCCTCATGGAGTTTACCACCTAAACTAATAAAACTCCACACAGATCATGATGGTTAACATAACAAATGGTACAAAATAAGAGATTTGTGAGGTCTGAGGGAAAAGGGAATAATAGGAAGGCAGTTAGGCAATATGAATTTATTAAGTACGAGTATATGCCAGGCACTGTGCTATGTCATATATTTGCATTTGCAAATTTATATTTGCAAAAACAAATAAAAGCAAATACAAACAGTAGAGAGATTAAAATGAAGATGTAAATACAAACAGAAAGAAAGCCCTTAACCTCAAAGGGCTTACATTCTAATGAGAGAAGACACTATATACAAAAAGTAGCTGAAAGTGGCAGGGGAATCCAATAGAGGGTAACAATAGTAGCTAGCTTTTATATATTTATTTATTATTTAATTATGTTCTTTCTCTCTTTTATTATTAATTTATTTTTAATACATATTGCTTTATGAATCATGTTGGGAATATTCTCTCTTTTTGTCCTCACAATAAATCCATGAAGTAGATGCTGTTATTATCCCTATTTTATAGATAAATAACCTGAAGTTGAGGGGGGTTATGTGACGTACCCAGGATCACATAGCTTGAAAGTGGTTTTACAAATCATATCAGGAATGTTCTCTCTTTTTATCCTCACAACAAACCTGTGAAGTAGATGCTGTTATTATCCCTATTTTATAGATAAATAACCTGAAGCTGAGAGGGGTTATGTGACATACCCAGGATCATATAGCTTGAAAGTGGCTCATAAATTTTAAAAAATTTTATTTGTTGAACTAAATACAAAACAAGAAAAAACAGAATAGAAAAAGAAAGCCAGAAAAGGAAAATAAACAAAACAAAACATTGTCTGTCATATGTCAAGCAGAACATTAGGGAGGATTCAAAATATATAAAAATAAGTTTCCATTTCAACAAAGAATATATATATATATATATATATATATATATATATATATATATTAGAAGAAGAATAGAATAATGAATGTCCATCTTTTCTAGGGGTAAGTGTTTAAGGCAGTTTTAAGAAGTAATGGGAGGGGGAGCAGTGGATAAAGCACCAACCCTGAAGGTTAGGAAGATCTGAGTTCAAATTTGAAGAAGAAGAAGGAGGAGGAGGTGGAGGAGGAGGAGAAGAAGTAATATAGGGGTGTAAGACTGATAGTAAATTATTAGTAGATAGAGGAATTTCTAAGTTTATGATCTTGAAAGTGGAATACTTGAGGGTAATAACAAGAACAAATGTGCGACCAATCTTGTGTGTAGGTGAGGGAGATGGAGAAACAAGCCATGGGAGTTAAGTAGACTAAGGAACTAGGTAGTTAGGGAATTTGAGAGAACATCATTCTATTTGCAGAATATGACAGCAGAGTTGAGATAGAAATGGAGATTGTGAGGCAGAAACTGAACTCATTGGAAAAAGGAGGGAGAATGATCAATAAGATCTATACTGAGTACATAGAGTAAAGCTCAGATTAGGAGAGATATCTAAGAGAGGTAGAAGGAGTGGTTGGAAAAGGCCATGAGAATCAGAGATATTTTGGAGGGGGATGAGGAAGGGGTGAGGGTGAAGAAGAGAGAAGGTACTACTGGCATTGAAAAGAAGGGTCAAAGGTTCCGTGTCATTCAGAGCAATGAATATTTGGATGGATATTTTCTCAGCCCATGCCTTCAGGCTTTTGCTGGATGTAGCCTCATGAACCTGTATTGAAGGAAACGCCTCCAATATCTCCATGGCGACAGTGCCAGGAAAATTCATTCCTATGACTGTTAAAACCATTTTCCTGAAAGCTAGCATGATTCTTCTGGAATATCACAGGAACCTATGACTCTCTATATTTTCTTCCTCCTAACTCCTGTCCTGTAATCTTTCAAATTTCCCCCTGACACCGAAGTCTTGACTTCCATCACCCTGTTCTTAATGAAGGGGGGGAGAAGAGTATAATAGAAAAACATATAATATATTGGATATCTTTTTACCTGAGTTGAATATTTTATCCTGTCATTTTCTAACTATGGGCAAATCCCTTAATCTTTTTGAATCTCAGATAGCTTATCTGTAAAATAGAACTACTACTTACTCTATCCATATTACGAAGTTATTATGAGGAAAGTACTTTGTAAACTTTAAGATTCTTATATGAATGGGAAGTATTGTCAATGATGATTATGATAATAACAGTAACAGTAACAGCCACATTTCTGAGCCTTAGTTTCCTCATCTGTAAAATGGGAATACTACTTATCTTATCAACCAACTGGGCTTTTGTGAGTGTCAAATGATATAATGCTTTTTGAAGAATTATTCTACCAATGCAAAGTATGAAAATAAATGGCTTTTAAAAAGCAACTTCCTTGTCCTCTCTTTTTATTCACATATTCTAACAATTACTTTTAGTTTGTTTTTGTCAATGCTGTTTAGTTGTTTTCATGTCAATGTTGTTCAATCATATCTGATTCTTTGTGACACTATTTGGGATTTTCTTGTCAGAGATAATACAGTGGTTTGTCCTTTCCAGCTCATTTTACAGATGAGGAAACTGAGGCAAACAGGTTAAAGTGACTTGCCCAGGATCACACAGCTAGTAAGTGTCTGGATTTCAACTCAGCTCTTCCTGATTTCAGACCCAGCAATCTATCTACTTTTCAGCAGAGTTCTACATATCTCTTATTTGTCTGTAGAGACCTTTCTCTGCCTTCTATTGCCACAGCAAACCTTGATCTTTCAATTTCTCCTTGTAGGCTCTTCTCTCTTTGCACAACTTCTGATATAGGATAGACACTTAATAGATGCCCAGAAAACAATTGCCAATTCCCCAATCCTTAGTAGTTCCCAGAGTTTCTCCTAATGCATCAGTTTCAACCTTCTTCAAGGAGGAAGTTTTCAACAAGGGCAACTCAGGTCTGGATTTTTGAGGAGGTGATAAGCAATAGTACTCTCAGATGTAGTCAGTTGGCACAGAAGATTGGTTACTGATCTGAGTTCAGATTCTGTCTCAGACTTTTTACTCCCTCCCTTCTTCCCTCACTTCCCTTCTTCTTCCTTCCTTCCTTCCTTCCTCCCTTTTCCTTTCCTCCCTCCTTTTTTCTTCCTTCCTTCCTCCCTTCCTCCCTCCCTCTTTCTCTTTCTTTTTCTTCTCTCTCCCTCCTTTTCATTCTCCTTTACATTCTCCCTCTCCATCTCTGACTTGTCTCTCTATTCTGTCCTTTTTCCTTCTCATTTTCTTCTACAGCAGTATTAGGATTCAACTTCTTTTCCATCTGATACAGTTTAAAGAGTCTAGGAATTTTGTTTGTCACATCTCAGACAGGACTGAGCATTAGCCTCTCTGGGATGAGGGGAGGCGGGAGGTAAGATGGTATTTCTTTACTAAGAAGGTGACCAGCACATTAAGTAGACAGGTAGAGCCCCACTGTCTCCTTCTTTTTACTGGGTATATTAGCTTGAAGAAGGAAGGGAAGACTCATTGGAGGTTGAGGTAAGTGAGAGTTGACTTTAAGTATTTTTTAAAGAAACTTTTTTTCCCTCATTTATGGTGAAAACATTTTTAAACATTTGTTTTTTTTTAATTTAAATTCCAAATTTCCTTCCTTCTCTTCCCCATCTTTGAGAAGGCAAGCAGTTTGATAGAGAGTCTACTAGTGCAGTCATGCAAAACCTATTTCCATATCATCCAGACTTTTAAGTATTTGAAGATATGATATTGTGGGATATGGTGCTGTCCCTGGAGTCAGAGGACCCATATTCAAATTCCAGCTCCTCTTTTTATCTCCTGTATGGCAGTGGGCCTTGATTTCTTTATTTGCAAAATGATGGAGTTCTTTCTTCTGCTAGATCCCAAAGGGTAGTACTAGAACATTGGATGGAAGATATGGAGGGATGATTTGTGTTGAATCTAAATGGAACAGTAATAGAAGAGACTGCCCTATGAAATAGTGAGCTTCTTGTTTTTGGAAATATCCAAGCAAAGAACAGATCATGACTTGTTAGAAGTATTTTAAATGGGTTCCTGAATCAGGCAAAGAGCAAATAAAGTGAAATACCATTGGGCTAGGACTCAGGAGACCGGGCTCCATCATTTGTTAGCTGTGTACCAGGAAGTAAGTAAGTATGTTTCCTGTACCTCAATTTCCTCTGCTATCAAATGTGAAAGGATTGGATTAGATGACCTTGCAGTCTAAACATTTCTGGTTCTAGGTCTAGTAGTCAGCATGTTGCAGTGGAAAGATTGCTGTATTTGAAATCTGAAGACCCAGGTCTGAATTCTAGCTCTGTCACTAACTACCTATATGATGTTGGACAAGTCACTTAAATTCTCTCATCTTCAACTTCTTTTTAAAATAAAAAGGTTGCCTTAGATTTACCCTAATATCCATTCCAGGTCTCTCTACCTTTTTTTCAACTCCTACATTGGATTTTATAGTTTTTGAATTTTATTTTTTTTTATCCTGGATTTAACATCATCAAATTTAAAAAATGAATATTTTTCTGTACATCATAGGATAGAAAATATAGATTATACATAAAAATTTCTATTATGCACAGTGTGCTTTTCTTTTTTGTGGTTATTGAGTTATTTTCATTGTGTCCAACCCTTTGTGACCCCATTTGATGTTTTTTCAGCAAAGATACTGGAATGCTTTTCTAGTTCCTTCTCCAGCTCATTTTACAGAGAAGGAAACTGAGGCAGAATTAAGTGACTTGCTCAGGTTCCCACAGCTAGTTTGAGGCCAGATTTCAGCTCATGATGATGAGTCCAGGATTCTATCACTACACTACCTAGCTGCCATAATCAGTGCTAAATCTATCATCTAACTGCTATCTAAAGTTTCTTCCAATTCCAATTATAGAAATGCCTCTCAAATAGGGTTGGATGAACTCAAAATAGGCAGTCTCTGAGGTCCCTTCCAGTTCTAAATTGTGTGAACCAAGTAGAATTTTAAGAAATGTAAAAAGGCAGCAAATATAACAATTTAAATATAGATTAAACTAACTTATAAAATAATCATAAATATAAATTTAAAAATACAAAAGTGGTCAACAAATCACACTCTTTAGACAGGACCTTGCTATATCTCTCTGTAGGGGCATCCCTGAAGATTGGTTCCATTGATTAGTAAATGAAATATCAATAGTTCACTATTTGGAGAAACTGAGGGATAGGAGAGAATTCTAGTCAGAGAAATTGGGATTTAGTTTCTGGGGGAAGGGTGAGGGAAGAGGAGCTGGCTTTGGGGGAAGGCATAATTCTCATAACAGCATGGATTGTTTTTTATCCTTCTGGGTGCAGGAAGGAGGGACTAAGAAATTCTACCTAGTCATTTCTAAGAGGTGATTTTTTTCTATTCCCAGATCTGGCCAGCACCCATCAACAGTTCACAGCTGTTTCATTCTCTCCTGTTCGATTTCTACTGGAAGGTGGGCCTGGATGGCATATATTTCCTCCCCCTTCAAGTCCCAGCTCCTTCTCTTCCCCCACACATAAGGAGGGTAACTTCTATCTGTTCCTCCCTATTCTTCCCTACCCATCTCCCCACCATCTTTCTTGGTACTGAACTCCTGGGACTTCTAGCACTTCTATTACCAGAGGCAGCTTGAGATATTAGAAAGAATTCTCTGGATAACTTGTTAACTGTGTGTCTATAGGCAAGCATTTTAACTTTTCTGATACCTCTCTGTCACTTAGAATTTTGGAAGAGGAGACTTTATTTTCCTTTGTCTGACATGTTATAGAAAAGTTTCCTGTTCAGGTAAAGGTTTGATTAAATAATATCTGAGGCTCATTTCATTCCTGAATTCTGTGATTCTATGATTTACTAGCTTGTGAATCTGGCTAAGTAATTTCTCCTTCTTGAATTTGTTTCTCTCTATATATAAATACACACATATATATACATATATATGTGGATATACATATTATATATGCATTTCTCATAGGATAGTTATGAAAAAAAGTGTTTTGCCAACCATAAAGCTCTCTATAGACATAAATTATTAGTATTTTTATTGCCTGGAGCTGCCTGAGAATCAGACTGTTAGTTTTAAAGGAATCTTTTTTTTGGTTCTTATTCAGTTGTTTCAATGTGCCTGACTTTTCGTAACCCATTTGTGATTTTCTTGGCAAAGATACTGCAGTGGTTTGTAATTTCCTTCTCCAGTTCATTTTACAGGTGAGGAAACTGAGGCAAACAGTGATTTGCCCAGGGTCACACAGCTAGTAAGTGTCTGAGGCTATATTTGAACTCAAGAAGGTAAGTCTTCTAGACTTCAGGTCCCATACTCTATGCATTGTGTCACCCAGCTGCCCTGCAAAGGGATCTTAGAGGTCACCTACTTGGGTGATTCCTAATTTTATAGCATGCTTTTGCCAGATGATAAACCTTTCAAAAGTAGAGTGCTTTGCTTTTTAAAACGTGCAGGCTTTTAGAACTGACATATTCAACTGCTCCCATCTTCTGAAGTCTTGCCTCCTGACTTCCTGTTGGGGAGATCTTCTGCCAATCTGTAAAATAGTATGAACTTAAAAATACTGATCCTATCTACTATTTTCATTTTATGATGAAACTGAGACCCAGAGGGGCAATTGAACTTCCTTAAGGCCATACAACTCTTCATCAATGGCAAGAACTGAAAGCTGAAGGTGGGATTCCAGAATATTAGGCCAGAGTTTTTTCCCCTAAGCCATGATAGCCTGAATGTCCCCATAACTCACTTTTATTTCCAGTGAAACCTGCTACATACCAATTGCTTTTTCCTTCTAGAATGGACCATTTGCAAAAAAGAAGTGAAATTAGATATATCTTTTCTCCTTGTAGGGCAATGGAGGTGGGGAATGACAGTGAAGAAAGGTCCTTTACTGAATACATCTGTAAAAAGTGGTCTGAGTGGAAGGGCTACTGGACCAAGAAAGGGGACTTGGGTTGTAGTCCAGGCTTGACCACGAACTTGCAGGGTAGTTGATATTTACATAGAGCTTTAAGGTTTGCAAAAGACTTTATATAAATGTCTTCATTTTGATTCTCACAATAGTCCTAGGAGATAGCTGAACAAAGACTATCTTGAATGGACAGATGGGGATATCAAATAACTTGCTTTCAGTCTCCAGCTGGTAAGTGTCTGAAACAGCATGAATGTGGGTCACTTATTCCAAAACAAGTGGAAGATGAGACAGAAATGGATAGATGGATGGATAGCTAGCTAACTAGATGACTAGCTAGCTAGCTAAATGATAGATGGATAGATAAATAAGTAGATAATGGAAAGAAAGAAGGTTGGAAAATAGATGAATGGATAGATGATAGGTAAATAAATAGGTAGATAGAAAGAAGGATGTATATATAAATGGGTGAATGGATAGGTAGATGGATGGATAGATAAGTGGACAGAAAGTAGGATGGATAGATAAATGAAATAGATAGAAAGGTGGATAGAAATGATGGATCAGTACATGGATAAATAAAGAGATGGATAGACAAATAAATTTATTAAATACCCTGTACTATACTAAAACATGCCTTGGATATAACAAAAACACACATAAGCAAGAGAGACTTTTCCAACTCTAAGGGCCTTATATTCTAATGTAAGAAGACAACACATCAAGAGAATCTGGAAAAGAGAGGGATCATAGTGTTGAGAGGCCTGGGAGATAGGGTTGAGATATGGGCCCTAACATGACAGAGAAAACTGATCTCTTAGGGCTGAGAGAATTAGGAGTAGGGTGAAAGTTTCTGGTGGGATGGAAATGATTAGAGAATAGGACCATATGAGGGGGAGATAGTAAGAACTGAAGAAGAAATAAAAGTTGGAGTAGAAAAAGCCTGTAGCAGAACAGGTTGATAAGTATAAAACTGATTCCTCTCTTATCCTTTTCAAGCTTCACTTTCCTATCAAATGGGCTCTCTTCATGGAAGCAGATTTGAAATCAATATGAAGAACTTTCTAATACCTGGAGCTGTCCAATAACACAATGGGCTGCCTTGGGAGATACTGAATTCCCAGTCCTCTAAAGGTCTCAGACAAAGATAGGAGGACTACTTGTCAGTGATGTGATTGAAAGAATTGATACTCAAAGTAGAGATTTACCTTCTGACATCCGCCCAACTCTGAGATTCAGGGTTTGTATGATTGTTTCTTTATTCTGCCTTCTTCACAGGGCTATTTTGAGGGTACAATGAATGTGAAGGATAAAGTACTTGTGGGCTAAACAGAAGGAATTACTAGAAACAAAAATGCTCATCTTGCTAAGTTGAGTTGGGGGAAAGGAGAAGAAGCAAAACATCCTCCCTCTAGTTCTGATAGTCTGGAGATTCATTCATTCATTCCTTGATTTTCTTTAACCTGATCAATGAATTTATCAGTTTAGAGTGATCAGCTTTTCCTCCACCAATATAGATCAGTAACTTCTCTGCAATTTATATAAGGTAATACAGGTGGTATGTGTCATGTCTTCCAGGCTCTAGAGCCAGCTATTCACTGGGCCATGCTGCTTTTCCATTTGTTTATTGACTCTACAGGTATTTATTAAGTGCCTACTATGTAGAGAGTACCATGCTAGGTATACATCATGTGGTGTCTGCTTCCATAGAGCTTAAAATCTACTAGCAGACTAAGACTTCCTCAGCAGGTGATAATATATGAAGAATGCATTGTTGTTGTTTAATTGTCTGACTCTTTGTGACCCCATTTGGGGGTTTCTTGGCAAAGATATTGGAGGAGTTTGCCATTTCTTTCTCCAGCTCATTTTACAGATAAGGAAACTGAGTCAGACAGGGTTAAGTGACTTGCTCAAGTGTCTGAGGCCAGATTTGAACTCAGGAAGATGAGACTTTCTGACTCCAGGCTCAGCATTCTATCCACTGTGTCACTTTGTTGTGCATGAGTTTCTTACAGAAGTTTGAAATTAATTGCTTTGTGAGGTTTGAGATCCGAGGGAGCATTCAGGGAAGAAGTACTTTCAGTACCTCCAGTCAGTATAAGGATAACCATAGGCAGCTGAGTGGTACAGTGGGTAGAGTGCTGGACAGGAAGACTTGGATTTGAATTCCAACCTAGATAACTTCTTAATAATGTGATCCTCTGATAACTTTTTAATCTTTTTCAGCCACAATTGCCTCACATATTAAAATGGAAATTATAACAGCACTGACCTCAATGGGTCACCAACCATAACATATAAATGCAATACACTTTGTAAACCTTAAAGCCTATGTAAATGTTAGATTATTATTATTGTTACTATTATTACCCCAGCTTTTCCCCTGATCTCCTTCAGAGAGAAATCAGAGCAAATGAGTTTTTTTTTTTCTCTGCATCCTTATGTGGGTCAAGGCTTTGATCTATTCCTTTAAGAGCTGGGAGTGGGGAGGGGGCTGGAGTCCAGAGGGACAGCAGTGATTGGGACAGAAGCAGGCTTCTTTTGGGCTCCCTGGGCAACATGGAAACTGCTCATCAGCCAGCTCTGCAGTCTACTGCGGGAATCGGCTTTATTAACACTCCCCATTGCCTGCACACATTGGCTGGCACAGACAAGCAAACACTTATCAGAGTGTAGAGAGCTCTTATTGCTTATTGCTGCACTGCAGAGCTGGCTGGGCTGGAGAGATGGGGGTAGGGACAAGTGGGGGTGGGGAAGTAATTGCAGATACTGCTCTGGTCTGCTGGTCAACCAGCCAGCTCCATCCCCATCCACCTCCAGCCTGGGTATCAAGGATAAAAGAACACAGAGATAGGTGCTCTTTCAGTGCCTGAGTAATATTTTTCCCTGCACAGTTAGCCCCCTTGTTGTCTGGGGGCCACTGCCTCTTAGGACAATGCTGAGAGACATTTGCTGGTCTTCTCTGATTTTTTTCTCTTTCTTTAGAATCATTCCTGAAGACTAAAGGCTTCCTCCCTGTGGAGGGCCAAGGAGAGATGAGCTTGATAAAGGCTTTGGCCTGGGTAACAGCCTGCTTACATAATGATGTTCTCAGCACTATTTTCTATAGAATAATATCTCAGGAAAAGGTTTTAAGCAGCTGTTTATGCATCTAGCTTATTTTCTTCCCCTCTTAACACACATCCAATCTTTTACAATACTCTACCTTAGTATTAAGAGGCAGTGATTTGTATAGACATTTTTTCAGGCTCTCAGACTCAGTTGTTCCATTAGTATCACTGGACAAATATCACTTAATGGTAGGTTAAGAATTGGAACTGGACCTGTAATTTTGTAAGGATAGGTAGTTTTATGACCCCAGACAAGTCACTTAAACCACTGGAGAAGGAATTAGCAAACCACTCCAAGTACCTTTGCAAGAAAACCCCACAGACAGTATGGCCCACAGGGTCACAAAGAGTTGGACACAACAGAACAACAACAATATTCCTTGTGACTTAGCAGTTGAGAATTGCCCAGAACACTTTGAAGATAAGTGATTTGCCCAGGATAGCACAGTCAATATGTATCAGACAAAAATTCTTACTATTATCTTATGATCTTACTATATCTTACTATCAGTAAGAAATATTGGAATGAACATTTAAAAAGTGTTTATTAAGTACCTTAAGTTTATTAAGCATTTAACAAATGTTTATTAAATGGGGTGTGATGAACACCCAGCTACAGTCCTCTGACTTAAAATAATCGGTACTCAAAAGCTGCACTAAATAGCTTTTATTCTTTATTTTAGTGACACGTTCTGACAAAGATATGGATGGAGTTGGAAATTTGGAGGTGATTAAGAGATAGACCCCAGAAAAGAAACTGATTTCAGGTACAAAAGTGCCAGGAATGTCCATTCCTTTTCTTCCTTTGTTGGGCTCATCTTCCCATTTATACCCTTGAGGGGGGATGGACCAGAAGAGGATTCTGAAATCCAGTAACTTTTGGAAGCCTATGGAGAGGAAACACAGCTCTCACTTGATGGGACAAAGCCCTGACTGCCCTTCCTTAGTTATAGCACTGCTCCTACTAATAGTCAACAACAATAACATTTTATATAGTTTTTTTAAGGTTTACAAAACCTTGACACGATATCATTTGAATCTTTCAACAACTTTATATAATAAGTACTATAGTTATTATCACTATTTAATGGATGAGGATCATAGATCTCTGAAATTCTTAGTCTTTTTTGAGTCTGGTGAAATCTATAACCCCATCTCAATATTTTTAAATCCATTAAAAAATACACAAGATTGCAAAAGAAACCTATTATACTGAAATAGTCTCTCTGTCTCTGTTTCTCTCTGTCTCTATGTTGCTGTCTCTCTCTCCCTCCATCTATCTAAAGAAATTCACAGATCCAACAGAATTGGACCTTAGAAGGCACCCACTCCAACACCCTCATTTTATAGCTTCCTAACTGAAACAGAGGGGCAAAGCAACTTTCCCTAATTCTAACAGTAGTATGAGAAGTAGAATTGGAAACCAGGTACTTTAAACTGAAGGCTAAGGAAGGTAAAGGACTTTACCATGATAACACAGCTAGTAAATATGAGAGGCTGGATTTGAAAGGAAGTCTTCCTATCTCTAAGTGCTTTCTCTCTCCACTATGCACACTTCTGCTGAACAGATTTTTAACTAGGTAATAAGCCAAGTACCTGTCCTCTAAGAATCAACCCAGCTTTGTTCAGAGGCTTATTGCCAGGGGGTTATATACTAGAATCCAAGCTTTTTTTTTTTTTCAGTGATAACAGCTCATATAGACCACTTACAAAGGCTTGAAAACAACTAGTATCTTCAGAATAGGTGGTGCTCACCTACGCTGATGAAATCATTAATCCTTGATGTGTTGAATTACAGTCTATAGAGTATTATGCTAAATTTTTGGAGGAATGTAAGGTTTAGATGAAACAAGATAATTTCTCTTATGGAGGCTGCCTACTACAAAATTTATGACACATACATAAATAACTTCAGTAGAATATAGCAAGTATATTAGAGAGATTCAAGAAAAGTGCTGGTGAGGTCCAAGGAAGGAAGGGTTATTACTGAATAGGATTATCAGGGAAGGTTTCCTGGAAGGGGTATCTTTGAGTTGGATTTTTAAAATGGGGAGAATTTCAACTGGGAAAAGGACATTCTGGGTGAAGGAATAAACATGAACAAAGACACAGAGGCCAGAAAATGTGAGGTATGTGTAGGCTCTTGGGAGTAATCCAGTCTAGATGGAATTGTGGAAAGGGAAGTTATAGTCAAAATATGGAAAAGCTTGAATGCCATCTTAAAGCTTTGAGGTATCTTCAATGGGCAATAGAAATCATCTTAGTTCTCTGAGATAAGACAACAGATTATTCTAGGGAAAAGACAAAACAAATAGCTATAGGTTAGAGACATCAGATGAGTGGAATGAGATGAAATGGTACCATCTTTAAATGTCTTTTATAAGACTAACAGATTATTCTAGGAGAAAAACAAAACAAATAGCTATAGGTTAGAGATAATTCCTTTGGGCATCAGGTAGGTTTAGCATGGAATGAGATGAAATGGTATTATCTATAAATGATTTTTATAAAAACATACATCCTCTAAGAAGGTAGAAGTTACCAGAATGCCTATTTTTTCCCATCGCACTCCCTGCTTACTTCTCCTTTTCTCCTCATGATATTGTTATAATATTAACATTATATTATGAGTATTATTATCCTCATTTTACATATGGGTAACTGAGTAAACTGAGCCCCACACCAAAATGATATACCCAAACTGGCATGGAAGAGCTAGGACTGAAACCCAGGCCCCTATCTCCTAGCTCAGTAAATTTTCCATTTCTCCATATTAATTCACAGTAGACTCTGAGGTATATATAAAAGTTATTAGTTACAGAGAGGAAAAGAACTCTTCCATTTTCCCGTCCCATCTTCTCTGCCCCTCTCCCTTTCTTTTTTAAAGACTTGTTGGGAAAATAAAAGTACACTGTCTCCAAAACAGAACTGAATTGTGGACATCTCAATATTTCTGTTCCTGCAACTTAGAAACTGACCTGGAATTGAATTCTTTTCAGCAAAATTTGAGCCTGAAAAGAAGTCAGATTCAGTGCCAGTGTGGGTGGACACTGCTGAAGAAACCAGAATCTGACAAGTTCCTTCTAAAGCTCTTAGAGGACCTGTGTTTACTAGGCTGTTTCCTAGTTTCCATCCTAAAGAGATCAGTTTTTGTCAGACTCATGGCCATCTGCAGTTGTCCACAGCATAGGAACAGTTGCAGAGGCAGCAGAGAGCATGGGTTATTTACCCAGGGATGGTGATTGGAATGGGGAATGAGGGAAAGTCAAGGAAGGACAGAATGAATACAGACTGTGTTTGCCTGCTGTGCTGGGGCACTGCTGATAAAAGTTGCACAAAAGAAGAGTTTTTGTGAGCAAGGTGGAATGCACAGTGCACTGAACTTTGAGTAAGGAGAGACCTGACTTCAGATTCTGCTTCTGACTCCTGTTTGCTGTGTGACCCTGGACAAACCACTGAGCCTCTTTGAGACTCAGTGTCCTCACCTGAAAATGAGGGAGGGTTGGATTATTTGCCCTCTAAAAGTCCCTCCCCGCTTTAAATTTATTGTTATATGATCTATCTTCCAGGGAATAACTAGGCTTTTGGGATTAGGAAGCTACATTTAATTTCAGGACAAGCATTCTGGAAATATCTTTGTGGTTTCCAGGTCCCATAGTGACTAGGTGACTAGATTTCTTTTTTTGTTATAGTATTTTTATTTTTCTAAATATATGCAAAGATAGTTTTTGACATTCAGTTTTATAAAATCTTGTGTGCCAAATTTTTTTCCCTCTCTCCTTCCCTTCCCCCCTCCAAGACAGAAAGCATTTCGATATAGATTAAACATCTGTAATTCTTTTAAACATATTTCCATATTCAAAAGTGACTAGATATCATAGGTTCATCATCCCACTCCTCAATCAGCCTGCTCTGCTGCTGCAGAGAAGCTCCTTCCCTGAGCTCCCAAGTTCTAGCCTCCCCTCCAGGCTTGGCGCAGTGAAGAAAAATGGGTGCTCTTAAGGACAGAACAGATTTTCCATCCAGAATTGTAAATTAGCTAAGAGAGAACATCTTTAAACTTCAAAAACCAACCAATACCTTTCACTGGCTCTAGAATGGCAGTCCTTTCAGCCAATGAACTAAGGAAAGCAGCATTATATCATCAACACAGAATCTCATTGGCTCATGCTGGGACTTTCTTAGAAGTATTTGCAATTCATTCTAATGTAGGCTCTGCATGGGCCTTTGAAATCTCCCAGGGCTTATGTTTACAGAACAGAAACTGTCAGTGTTTCATCTCCTTATTTCATGTACTTATATCTCTGGGGGATAAGGCTGAGGAAAGAAAGGAGACTGGAGATTTCAGTGGAGACAAATTCACCATTTTCAGGATATTCATAGGAAATGGGTCTGGGTAAAATAAGAGAAGCCTCTTAGAATCATGGAGTGTTAGCACTATAAGGAATCTAAGAGATCATCTGAGGTATCACTAGCTCCCTTTGGCTCAATTATCATGTCTAAGTTGATGACTTTCAGGTCTATCTGTATCCTGAACTTGTCAGTCCTGTATCACCAATATCTTATTGGGCATTTCTAATTGGATATACTACAGGCAACTCATACTAAACATGTCAAAACAATACTCAAATCTTCCCCTTCCCCAGGAAACCTCCTATTCTTCCAGCTTCCCTATTTCTGTGAAAGATGCCATCAAGCTCCTAGCAACCAAGGTAAGAACCCTACTATGGGTCATCTTTGAATCATCTTCCTCCTTTACAGCCAATCAGTTACCAAGTCTTGCTCATTTCACCTCCATACATCTCTTGCATCCCACTTCATCCCTACTCACACAGCCAACACTAGTCCAGGCTCTTATCGCCTCTCACCTAGACAATTATGGCGATAGATTCCTAATTAGTCTCTCTTATTCCGTCTCTCCTCTCTCTAGTCTATCTTCTTCGAAGTTGTCAAATTGATATTTCCAAAGCTTAGTTCTGGCCATGTTGCTCCCCTCTTCAGTAAATTCCAGCTATTCCCTCTTGTATCTAGGATAGAAAACAAACACTTTTGTGGGTCTTTTAAAACCCTTTACCATCTGACCCAACCATTTTTTTTTTATCAGCTTCTAGTCAAATTGATCTCTAGTTGTTCTGTAGGCAGGACATTCCATTTCCCTTCTGTGATTTTGCTCAGGCTATTCCTTGTACCTTGAATGAAATTCCTCCCTCCCCATCTCCTGTTCAAAGAATCTTTGACTTCCTTAAAAGCCCAGCACAGGTGCCAACTCCTATCTATGGAAGTACTATTCTAAATACACCTGGTTTCTAGTGCTCTCCTCGTGGAAGATAGTTTGTATCTCCTTTGTGTATATTTTGCATATAATTTTCTGTGTACATATTGTTTCCTCCTTGTCTCCTTTAGAATGTAAGCTTCATGAGGAAAGATTAGTTTTTTTTTCTCCTTCTGTATCCTCAATGTAACAACACAGTGTTCAGACCTTATCAGACATATAATAGTTACTTGTTGAATTAGTGAATGGATGGATGGGTAAATGAATGAATGAATCTTGTCTAATATGCATGTTCTACAGGTGAGAAAACTTAAGATCTGGAGAAGGGAAATAACTTACCTAAGGTCTCTTAGCTTGTTGGTGACAGAGCCAAAAGTTCTTATAGCACTTAAAGTATGCACTTTCCTTACATCCCTGTGAGGGAGGTAGAGAGCATTATCATCCTAATTTACAGGAGAGATGCTGAGGCATGTAAGGATTAACTTATTTATGTCAAATAGATAAAAAGTCTAGAAACCAAAACTCAAATTTGAATCTTCTTACTTGAACAAAATAACTGAGGTCTGTTCTACTACTCTGAAACTTATATTACTGGTTTTCATACCATTCGTTAATAATGACTAATAATAAAAATTTAATTTTTATTTAATTATAACAATAGTTATTTTATTGTACTTTGTTTGCAAAGTGCTTTATGTATTTTATCTCATTTGATCACATTTCATAATATGTTGTAGATGGAAAGGACTGTAGAAATCTCAATCCAATTTCTGCCCCCACCTCCCTTCTGCAAGTTGACCAGAAAGGCCAGTGAGAGGAAATGACTTCTTCAGTTTGTTAGTAGCAGAGTCAGAACCCAGATACCCTGACTTCTTGGTCTCCCATGTATTTTAACATTTATATAGTGCCTTAAAATTTGTAAGGAGGTTTCATATATTATCTCATTTTATTCTCACAAAAATCCTGGAAGGTAGGTGCTCTTATTATCTCTATTATTACAGATAAGAAAACTAAGGGAAATAGAGGTTAAGTAACTTGCCCAAGACCATCAAGAAATTATAGTCTGAGGCAGGATTTGAACTTAGGGTCCCTGATTCTAAATAATACTACACTAATACTCTATATCATTAAGAAGTATCTTTGGGGTAATGCAGTATTCCTTGGCAAGAATAAAAAGAAAGTTTGGACTTTGAGAACACTCCCAAGAGAGTATTTTTTCTCTCCTTATAAGTCATCCTTTCTTTTTGGTAGACATTACCATCATTCTGCTCCATATCATCATTAACAAACAAATAAGACAAGACCTTCTGATTTGATCCCCTGCTATCATAGAACCAACAAGTTAATAAAATTTTACTGAGGGTTTACCATTGCCCCTGACTCTGTGTTAAGTTCTAGAAATACAAATATAAGAAGAAAGATAGTTTCTGCCCTGAAGAGGGGGAAGATAATATGGTAACACAGTGGATACAGCAGTAGGCCCATGTCAGGAAAATTCATCTCCCTGAATTCTGACCTTAGTCACTAATTGTATGACTCTGGATAAGTAACTTCATCCTGTTTGCCTCAATTTCCTCAACTGTCAATTAAACTAGAGAAAGAAATGGCAAATCACTTCAATATCTTTGCCAAGAAAATCCCAAATAGGGTCATGATTGAAAAATATAAATTGATCAACATGTAATAGGAAACTGGAAGGAGAAGGGGGACAGTACAGACTCCCAGCATATCAGAGATAATTCAGGGAGTGAGAAGTGGAGACCAGAGAAGAACGAAACAAGAATGAAAATGAATGAAGAAGAATTCTTTGTGGAAAAGAATGACTTTCACTTTTGTAGCTTTTGGAGGGTTTGGAGGGACAGTAATGAATAACACCTAAGTGGAGCTTTTTCAGTCTCAAAAAGAAATGTTTCATCAGGGGAAGCCATGAGAGAAGGTGATTGTACAGGGAGCTAGTCAAGTAGGAAGGAAGGATGACATAGAAAAGAAGAATGAATTAGGTCTGGATATGAGTCCTATATCTCTCACTCACTAATGCCTAATTATAAACAAGTCACGTTCTCTTTCTGGGACCATTTTCTTTTCAGAAAAAAAGTAAGAATTTGGATTAAATCATCTTTAAGGTCTTGTTCAGTTCTGATATTCTACAATTTTAGGATTCCATTTCTTTAAGATTTCTTAGGTCTCCCATGTATCTCCTGGGGGTCATGTAATCTTCCTCAGTTGCTATTTTAGAGCAAAAGCCTGGGTTTGGAGGCAAAAGGTTGGTTCCAAATCCTGATCTTTCAGATTTACTTGAGTAAGTCAATTCATAAGTTAGTTCATCTTCCAGAGTCTCATTTTCTCAACCTATAAAGTGTCTAGGTGGTGCAGTAGATAAAATGTTGGGCCTTAAGTCCCAAATCAGAAAGGCTTATCTTCCTGAGTTCAAATATGGCCTCAGATATTTACTATTGGCGTGTCTCTGGGCAAGTCAGTTAACTCTGTTTGACTCAGTATCCTCTTCTATAAAATTAGCTGAAAAAGGAAATGGCAAACTAAACTAGGATCTTTGCCAAGAAAATCCCAAATGGGGACATAAAGAATTAATATGACTGAAACAACTGAACAACAAAAATAAAAGCATCAGTAATAATATTTAGCACTACTTATCTCACTGATCTATGAGGAAAATGCTTTATAAAATGTTATCCTGTAAGTGTGAAATAAGGCAAATTAGGTGAACAATTTACATCGTGATCCACCATAATGTGGAAACAACATTGAAAGAAAGGTCTATTTCATATGTCTGGACCTTGGTTTCCCTAGCTTTTCCCAGGACTCCCAAGTCCCTTTAAAATGGGATACTATGATAATATGATGGATTCTCTTAAAGGACTCAAGAGGAAAACATACGCAAAGTGCTAGATGAAAAGGGTGGAATGAGTTTTATATTCTCAGATATGGCCAGGGTGCTCGTTTGCTTGTTTCTTACAAGGAAGCATTACTGAGTAGAGAAGAAAGGCTAGGAAATAGGAGAGAAGGGAATCATTAGAATTAAAAAAGGAGAAGAGCATTGATAAAACATTTTAAAAAATACTATAAAGAGTACCCCATAAATCTTCTTGTTGTTGTTTAGTCATTTCAGTCATAATCAACTCTTCATGGCCTTGTTTGGAGTTTCTTAGCACAGATACTGGAGTAGTTTGCCATTTCCTTCTCCAATTCATTTTACATGAGGAAATTGAGACAAAGACTTGTCCAAAATCACACAACTAGGAAGTGTCTTAGGCCAGATTTTAACTCATGAAGATGAGTCTACTTATCTACCTTACTACATACATTCTCAGAAATCTTAGTGCAGTTTTAAGCTTTATTAATTTAAATTGAAGTTCAATAATTTAAGTTTTAATACATTAAAATGTCACTAAAGCTTTTAGGATACTGTGTTTGTGCATATGTGTGCAAGTATTGTTGTTATTGTAAAATTATTCTTTGTCTAGAAAAATAAGTCAGAAGAGTGTTGGAAACCAGGCTAGGAAACCCTGGGTACAAGTCTGTCCTCTGAATCATACTAGCTTTGTGACCTTAGGAAAGATATTTAACATCTAAGTGTGCTCAGGAAATTCTCTGAAACTTTATGTGGTCAACTTGACATCTTCTCACCTAGGAGTTCCTTATATTAATTGTTCCAGGATGGGCTTGACTTCTCAGGCCAGTTCTTTGGTAGTCTAAATTTGATAATAAAATGAAATGACATACTTCTGAGTCATTCAATAGTTAACAAAAAAGATATATACTTAGCCACAGCAAGAGAAGAATATGTAAAGGACCCCCTGCCTCTGAATTGCCCATTGTGGTCCACCCACCAAGCATCAGAGCATATCTGAATCTCCTTATAGCTCTTTTGTACTTCAGTGACCAAGAAGTGATAGCAATAGCCTGAGCTTTTAGTCTCCTGAATCATTCAGATTTCAAAGATAATTTTGATATGTTCAAAGAAAAAAACTATTCTAAATTGCATGGGAGATGAGTTATTATTCCTATCACATCAATGAAATCACTGATCTAATTCTCATCCCTAGTCCCTAATCTTTCCCTACTCCATGCAGAAATCTTACCCTGATGTTTCATCATGATATGGAAGTTACCCTGAGTTTGTAAAAACTGTTCTAGTTGAACACAAGCTCTAGCAGGTTCTATAAAGTTACAAAGACCCATGTATAAAGTTAGAAACAGACAGGATCTACGAACCAAGAACTAAAATGACTAAATAGAGAAATGAACACATTAGCTACCAGGGGGTGAATTATTTGACCATGACAACCCATAAAGGAAAGAAAAATGTAAAATGGCATTCAGTATTATGTGTATGTTTTCTGTTTCCACAGAGAAGGGAAAATAGTGAATAAGGGGACATAGTAGCCCCTGTCTCCATTGTTGATATGGTGCTAAAAATGCCAGCTTGTAGCAATAACACAAAGAAAAGAAACTAAGGGAATGAGCATTAGCCAAGGAGAAGAATTATTTCTCCTTGCGGACAACATAATAGTCCACTTGGAAAACCACAGAGGTTCAACAATCAAAAAAAATCTATTCATTGAATAGTTTTAATAAAGTGACAAGATATAAAATAACACCACAAAAATCATCAACTAGGAGAAACAGACTCTATTTAAAATAAAACCCAAATGCATGAAGTATATGGATATTTATCTACTGAGAAATAAAAAATATATAAACATGCAACTACAAAAGTTTTCAGAGAAATAATGGAAGATCCAAATCATGAGTCTTTAACCTGAGGTCTGTTTATGGATTTCAGGTAGGGTCTATGAACCTGGATAGGAAAAAACAATTGTAATTTTATTTTAGCTCCAAATTTAGCATTCCCATTAACTGCAAATGGAAGAAACTTACCATAATAGTATAGGTTTCATCAGACTGCCACAAGGGTCCATGACACAAAACTGTCAAGAATTCCTGAATCTACATAATTGGAGAGATTCGGTGTTCATAAACGAGACAGGCTAATATGGTAAAAAGTAAGAAACGAATAAAAATAAAGAGGCTGATTTTTATCAGAGAAGCTTAATTGACATAAAGCATCACAACAAGGAAAGAAAAGAGCCTAGAAACTGCCTAATGCAATAAACACTTGTTTTTTTTCCCCCAAGTGAAGAAATAGCCATAGAAAATGTAAATTTAGAATATATAAGTTTATTTGCAAAGAGTCACAGGCAAAAATCATGGAAGATTACAATAAATAAAATATTGCTGGCATTAAAAAAAATCCAAGAAGGAGAATTTTGGTATTACATCCAACTAAATCAGACTCCCCCAGAAGTTTTTATAAATAAAAAGTAGGAAGAAGACAGATATGTGAAATTCGACAAATATGCTAATTTCTGTTTTTAGTATTAAAATTGTTAAAGTTAAAATCCTTGGAGTTTATTATATGATTTTTTTCTGGTAATGATTTATAGATTCTCTCAATCACTTCTTTGTTTTCTATATTCAGAAATTCTGGATAGATTTTTCATATGATTTCCTATATTATGGCATTCTGTTTTATCTTGTCATGTTCTTTTGGGAGAGCTTATGGTCCTTAAGACACCTTTGTAAGATATTCTTTGGCTTGTATAGAATTCATGTATCCTTTTTATGTTGTCTTTTGCTTCTGTTCTGTCAATTTTTCTTCCCTTTCAGCATATTTTTGGTTCCAAATCTGTTATCCTCTATCAGAGCTCTACTTTTTGGATACATTCTCCATGAAGTACTAGTTTTCTCTTTGTTGGTTGTTTCTTTTAATTTTGCATCAAGAGCTCTGATTTCTGTTGTAATTTCATTTTTAAAAAAATATTCCTAATTTCTTCTTTTAGAACTCTCATTTCTCTTTTGAAACATTCAAAAATGAATGTTTTCCCTTATTGGCCCATGATCTTTGTAGAAGTCTCAGCTTTTTCTTTTATGCAGTGATATTGGTTCAATTTTCCTAAACATAATCTTTGTCTCTTTTGAAGATATACTCATCCTTCCTCCTGTCTTTTTAACCCTTTCTGTTGGTTTATTTGCTTCTGAGCAAGGTTTTGATTCAGGTGTTCTCTCCATCTTTTTTTAAGTTTTTCTCTTGTATTCTTTATTATTTTGTCAGTCCTGTTCCAATCCTAGGCAACTTGTGAAGGCTCTAAATTGCAGAATAATTGTCACTTGGCATTAATAGAGATAGTCTTCTGCCTGGGACTTCTCTATGCCAATAAAATCACAAGCCCAATTTAAAAAAATACTATCTGTGCAATAACAACAACAATTCACTTTCACATTAAGGTTCACAAAGTTCTTTCCTCTCAACCCTGTGAAATCAGTGGCACAAAAATTTTCACAATCATTTTACAGACAAAGGAAATTGAGATTCAAAGAAGAAGGGAAAGAATAAACATTTATTAAGTGTATACTATGTATCAAACATTATGCTAAGCATTTTACAAACTTTATATTGTTTGTTGCTCCCAACAATCTTAAGAGGCAGGAGCTGTTATTATTCTCACTTTACATTTGACAAAATTGAGTTAGACTAGGGGTAAGTAACTTGCCCAGAGTCACACAACTAGTAGGTGTCTGAGGCTGGTAGGGTGAGTTTTCTCACTTACGAGTCCTTATACTCATGAAATCAGAGATGAAGACTCTATTACCAAATCATCCAAGAGTAAAGGATAGGGGACAAAATGAGAGCATCTAGGAAGTTCTAGTCTAGGGTGCATGAAGAATGCTCCATTTCTGGACTCAAGAAGATGGAAGCCTAGTCACTCTTTTATAATAAAAAGTTTATTCAGAAAATCTGGTCGAGTCATTATTGTCTCCCCCCTTACAAGGGCCACAAGAAGCTCAAAAGTTACCAAATGATGGAATTTAATTTTTCCTAATGCCAATAATACACATTTGAAAGTCCAATAGGTTCCAGTGTAAATAGATTGTCAGGAATGAAGTTCTTGGTGCACGATCTTAACCAGAATCTGTTGCATGATGTGGGAAACCTGCTGCTACAATGGGAAGAAGACTGTCTGTGAATGTCAGAATTTCATCTCTATTCACACCTAGGAACCAGCATAGAAATCACAGGGTGCTGGCTTATTCTCATAACAGCTGAATGCTAGGGTGGATTTAGCAGGTAAATTCTAAATAATTCTAAATGTTTGGCAATCATTTAGGCAAGCTCTCTCTCTTTCTCTTCCCCTCCTCTTATCTCTCTTTCCTTCTCTTTCTCCCTCTCTTTTTCTCTCCCTCTCTTCCTTTCTCCCCCTATTCCCCTCTTCTTCTCTCCCCCAACTCCTTCCTATCCCTTCTCTTTTTCTGTCTGTCTCTTTCTGTCTCTGTCTCACTGAATCTCTCCATGGAAAGTTCTAGCTAAGTCACAAAACTTTTCTTTAAAGGAAAAGTCAAACTGTTAGAGATGGAAGAGATGTTAGAGTTTCTCTCATTTAATCTTTTATAGATATACCAGGGTGCTGAAAACTCTTAGGATCTAAATCATGGGTCTAGAGATGGATAAAACTAGAGAAATCATGTAATTCAATTCTCTCATTTTTGGTAGAGTGGGGGACCCAGGGCCCAATAGATGACACAAGAAATAGTGCTGGACCTGGAATTAGGAAGACCTGAGTTTAAATCCTGTCTCAGACATTTAAATTGTGTGTCTCAGGACAAGTAATCTTATCTCTCTAAGCCTCAGTAACCTCAGCTATTAAGTGAGGATAGTTATAGCACTTACCTCCTAGGCTTGTTATCTAGTGCTTTGTAAATCTTAACATGCTATAAATTTGCTGGTTATCAATATTAGCTATTATCTTAGGATGTAACCTAGAAACACCTATATTCAAATCCCACTTTCAATATTTATTCCCTGCATAACTACAGGCAAGTCATGTAGTCTTTTAAAAAATTATTTATTTTATTCTGAACTTAAAAATAAAACAAACATTTTTATAACACATTAAAATAGGAAAAAAAGATGATAGCACATGACACTGCAAATATGTTATATACAAGTTACTATTATTTTGAAATATTAATAAAGCCATCATGTAACTTTCTTTTCTTTTCTTTCGTATTCTTCCCCCACCTCCCGCCCAAGAAATGGCTACCATTAGACACAAATATGTGTATGTAAAATCATTCTATACATACTTCTATGTACCAGTTCTTTCTCTAGATACACATAACATCTTCAATCATATATCCTTTATAGTTAATTTAGATATTTATAATAGTTAAAATGACTTAGTCACTCATTGAGTCACTCAATATTAAAACAATATTACTATTACTATATACATTCTGCTCATTTTGCTCTTCATTAATTTTTTCTCACCACCCCCAAATTCTACCAATTTTATTCTTTCTCAACTTTAAAACATTTTTATTTAAAGTTTTGAGTTCCAAATTCTATCCTTCCCTCCAACATCTGACACAGTAAACAATCAGATATAGTTTGTCCTATTAGGAAAGTATAAAATGGTATCTCAAGATTGTTTTAATTTGCATTTCTCTAATCAATAACAATTTAGAACATTTTTTCAAGGAACTATAAATTGTTTTGATATCTTCATTGGAAAATTGCCTGTTCAAATCCTTTGACCATTTATCAATTAAGGAGTAACTCATTTTTATAGATTCGACAAAATTCTTTATGTATTTGAGATATGAGATCTAAGAGAAACTGTCTATAAAATTTGCCTCCAATTTTCTGCTTTCCTTCTGATTTTAAAAGTCATCTAATCTTGCCAGGATGCTTATGGTGAGGATCATGGGAAGGGAAAAAGGGGAGGGAATAAGCATTTATATAATATCTACTATATACCAGCCACTGTGCTAAGCTCTTTATAATTTGATCCCTGAGAAGTTGATGCTATTATTATTCCCATTTACAGATAAAGAAACTGAGATAATCAGAGTTTAAATAAATTGCCCAGAAATACACAACTAGTAAAGTGTCTAAAAACATATTTCAACCCAGATTTTCTGACTTCAGGCCCAGTGCTCTATCCACTGTACCATCTAGCTCCCTCTAAATGAAATGAAATAATAAACATTTGTAGGCCTACAAATCATGTAGTGCAGTCCCTCCCTTACTAGAGTGCTATTCTTTGAAGGTACGGACTATTTCCTATTCATCTTTGTATTTTTCTCAGTGTATTGTACTTGTTCTATTTTTTTTTAGACTAGACCTATGATTTCATTGGACAGTTAGGTGGTACAGTGGATAGAGTTTCAGGTCTGGAGTCGAGAAGACTCATCTTCCTAAGTTTAAATCTGGCCTTGGACCTTTCCTAACTGTGTGACCCTGTTTACCTTAGTTTCCACATCTGTAAAATGAAATGGAGAAGAAAATGGCAATCCACTACAGCATCTTTGCCAAGAAAACACTAAATGTGGCCATAAAGAGTGAGACATGACTAAAAAAATGTCTGAATAACAACAAATAACTAGTGGAGAAATGGAATGAGCCATAAAGTTGGAGTCAGCATGATAGATTTGGAATTAGAAGGCACCACTGAGTGCATTGTTTTTACTTTAAAGATGAGAAAATGGAGGCTTATCAAGGGAAAAGAACTTGCTTAAGACCACAGAGTGGCAAACTGGGATTTGACTCTAAATCCATCACTTCTTTCACTGTCATATTGTTTCCTGCATTTTCTTTCCCTTCCAGATTATGGCTAGTAAATTACTATGGTATCTCCCCTTTTGAAGCCTGATTAAATTATGTAAAAAAATCCTTTTTTTTCTGGCTAGAAAGAACTTTATGAAGACCCTTCATGTTGTCTCAGGAAGGACATTTTGGTAAGTAATGAAGGCATCTCTCCTTCCTGGGAGGCTCTGTTTGCTTGGTGCTAAGCATCTAGTCCTGCTTTTCATAATACAGTGGATTCCTGGCAAACCCAAGCTGATCACAGTGCCTTGCTGAGAGCTGTGTATCCTAGCAACCTTAAACGGCATTCATTCCAGAAAGCTTTGTCATCTTTTATACCTCAAGATCCTTTGTGAGCCATGTGGGCCCCAACCGCTTCTAATGCAGCACCCAGAAGCCTGCTGACCCCATCTTTAGCCCAGCCAAACATGAGAAAAAAATTTGCCTCAAAAATATGATAGCTCTATGTGTTGGGAAGGAAAAAAAACCCAAGATTTTAAAGCCAGGAGACCCTGCCTCCTTTCCTAATCCTACTACTAACTAACTGGCTAGCTGAAGTTGGGCAAATCACTTGCCCTCTTAGGGCCTCCATTTCTCCAACTGTAAAATAAAGAGATTAGATGAATTGATCTCTAAGGTCTCTTCTGGCTCTAATATTCTAAGTCTTTTTTTCCCCAAGAATGATTAGAAGAATATTATCATTCACTGAATATTACGATTGAGCAAATTATATGTGGGTGATTTTTTTTTCAAGCAAAGATCCTAATATGGTGAAATACCCTTAACTAAAAAGAAATCATATTGCATATAATTTTATTCCTTAAAAAAACCGTTTTATAGTTGCCTTTGGTATTTATACCAGTCATCACCCTTAATACTGCCTCCTCCACCACTGAACCCTTCCTTTTAATAGGAAAAAAATATTTAAAGCAACCAACATAGCAGCTGCACCTGCTAGGGTACACATCGCCCCTCAGTTTAGCACAGTGCTTGGCGCACAGTAGAGCTTAATAAAAGTTTTTTGACTGACATATGCCATTCCCAACTCTCTATAGAAAAAAGAAAGGCATATGTCCTTAACAGCTCCTCAAGACTCAGATAATTTGTTAAAATTCATCATATTTCAACTGCATCTTAGTTTCTAATTTATATAACAACAACTTTATCTAGGATTTGGAGAGAGCTGTCCTCAATCAGAAAGACCTGAATTCAAGTCCTGCTTTTGACACATACTGACTGGCAAGATACTTTACTTTTAGAGTCCCAGGTTACTTGTCTAAGATTATGAATTGCAAAGCAGTTGCTTATTTCTGCTGATCAGAGTTTTTTTCCATCAGGAACTCCGGACAGCCAGTGAAATTGCAAGTCAAGTCCAAAAAGAATTATGGAAGTTATCATGAATGTCATTGTGCACACCAATCCTTTGATTAAAGCTTTCCTTTTTTCCATATCAATTCACAAGAGTTCTTAATTTTCTCTTTCTTGTGCGAGTTCAAATTCAACCTTGGCTATTTCCTAGCTGTATGACTTTGGGCAAGACTTTGCTTCAATTTTTTCAACTGTAAAGACAGGGACAATAATAGCACCTCCTTCCCAGGCTGTATGATCAGATTAGATATTATTTGTAAATCATTTAGCACAATGTTTGGCACATGGTCTCTATGTCCTTCCTGGATCACTGCCTATCTTGATAGAGGGGCTTGAGTGGCTCAATGAAACTATAAGTTATACCATCCAGGATTACCCAATATGGGCAGATCATAGTGGAGAGCTCTAACTAAAGGTGATCCATTTGAGAAGGAAATGACAAACTACTCTGGTGTTTTTTATCAAGAAAATTCCAATGGATAGTACCAAAGTAATAAAAGGAATGACATTGGAAGATGAGCCCCTTGGGTCAGAAGGTATCCAACGTGTTACTGGGGTAGAGTAGAGAACAACTACAACTAGTTTCAATACTAATGAAGTAACTGGGCCAAAACCAAAAGGAAGCTCAGGTATAAATGCATATGATGGAGAAAGCAATGTCCCATGCTACAAAGATCAATATTGCACAGGAACCTGGAAATAAGATATATGAACCAAGATAAGCTAGATGTGGTCAAATGAAATAGATTAAACATCAACAGCTTAAGTGTCAGTGAACTAGAGACAGAATTTTGCAAACTCCATTGTATAAGAAGCAGCAACAAAAACAATTCAAAAGAAAAAGAAAAGAAAAATGGCTATCTGATGAGGCTTTACAAATAGTTGAGGGAAGAAAAGAGGAAGAAAAGGAAAAAAGGAAAGTTATTTCAACTGAACGCAAAATTCCAGAGAATAGTAAGGAGAGATAAGAAAGTTTTCTTAAATGAGCAGTGCAAAGAAATAAAAGAAGACAGAATGGGAAAAACAAGGGATCTTTTCAAGAAAATTAGAGATACCAAGAGAAAACTTCATTCAAAATGGGCATGATAAAAAAAAGTGATAAGAATTTAATAGAAGAGATCAAGAAGAGGTATCAAGTAACTCTGAGGTATAATGGTACCTCAGATTGGCTAGTACAATGGTACATCTCTCAGATTGGGCTAGATAACAGAAAAAAAATGATGAATGTTGGAAGGGATGTGGGAAAACTGGGACACTAATACATTGTTGGTGGAGTTGTGAATTGATCCAATCATTCTGGAGAGCAAAGGACTATCAAACTGTGCCTACCCTTTGATCCAGTAGTATTTCTACTGGACCTGTATCCCAAGGAGATCATAAAAAAGGGAAAGGAATCCACATATAAAAAAATTTTTATAGCAACCCTTTTTGTAGAGCCAAGGAACTGGAAACTGAGTGGATGCCTATCAGTTGGAGAATAGCTGAATGAGTTATGGTATATTAAGATAATGGAATATTATTTTTCTATAAGAAACAACCAGTAGAATAATTTCAGAAATATCTGAAGAGACTTACATGAACTGATGCTAGTGAAATAAGTATTACCAGGAGAACACTGTTCACAACAACAAGAAGACTATATGATCTGATGGACATGGATCTTTTCAACAGTGAGGTAATTCAGGCCAGTTTCAATGGTCTTGTGATGAAGAGAGCCATCTGTACCCAGAGAGAGAACAGTGGGAACTGAATGGCAATCACAACATTTTTCATTGTTTGCTTGTTTTTTATTTTCTTTCTCATTTTTTCCCTTTTTGATTTGATTTTTCTTATGCAGCATAATTGTGGAACTATGTATAGGAGAATTACATATAGAAGAATTACACATGTTTAACATATATTGGATGGCTTGCTGTCTATGGAAGGAAGGGAGAAAAATTTTGGAGCACAAGGTTTTGCAAGGGTGAATATTGAAAATTATGCATATGTTTTGAAAATAAAAAGCTTTAAAAAAAGAAGAGGTGTCAGGAATACACAGAAGAATTATAGAAGAAAATTCGTAGCACTGATAACCACATGGTATGGTT
Source organism: Antechinus flavipes (assembly GCF_016432865.1). NCBI lineage: Eukaryota > Metazoa > Chordata > Mammalia > Dasyuromorphia > Dasyuridae > Antechinus > Antechinus flavipes. Next base: position 297,683,445 of record NC_067399.1, on the reverse strand, counting down.
ACTTATCTAGAATGAGACATCCTGGAGAGTGAAGTTAAGCAGGGCTTAGGAAGCATTGTTAACAATAAGGATCATGGAGGTAATGGAATTCCAGCTGAGCTATATAAAATCCTAAAAGATGCTGTTAAAGTGCTACACTCAATATGTTATGCCAGCAAATTTGGAAAATACAACAGTGGCCAATATATCAGAAAAGATCATCCTAATCCTAAAGAAGGGCAATGTGAAAGAATGCTCTATTTACTGAACAATTATACTTGTTTCACCCACCAGCAAGATTATCCTCAAGATTCTCTAAACTAAGCATCAGCAATATATGAACCAAGAATTACCGGAAGAGCAGACTGGGTTTTTGAAGAGGCAGACGGACTAAAGACCAAATTGCCAACATTTGCAGAATCATCGAGAAAACAAGGGAGTTCCAGAAAAACATCTATTTCTGTTTCATTGACTACACTAAAGCTTTTGACTGTGTGGATCACAACAAAATGTGGCAATCCTCAAAAAAGATGGCAGTACCAGCTCATCTTCCTTGTCTCCTGAGGAATCTGTATGTGGGCCAAGAAGCAATAGTTAGAAACAAACATGGAACAACTGGCTCAAGATTAGAAAAGGATTACAATAAGGATGTATATTGTCACCTTATTTGTTTAACTTATATGCAGAGTACATCATGTGAAATTCCACCCTGAATAAATCAAAAGCTGGAATTAAGGTTGCTGAGAGAAATATCAACAGTCACAAATATGTAAATGATAACACTCTGATGGAAGAAAATGAAGAGGAATTAAGAATGAGGGTAAAAGAGGAGAATGTAAAAGCTGGCTTGAAGCTTAATTTATAAAAAAAAAAAAATTAAGATCTTGCCAACTGGTCCTATCATTTCCTAGCAAATAAAGGGAGAAGAAATGGAAGTGACGTCAGATTTTATATTCTTGGGCTCAAAGATCACAGCAGACGGTGACTACAACCATGAAATTAAAAGATGCTTACTCCTTGGAAGGAAAGCTGTGGCAAATCTGGACAGTATACTAAGAAGAGAGATATCACCTTGCTGTCAAAGTTCTATTTAATTAAAGCTCTGATTTTCCCAGTATAAATGTATAGCTGCCTTTTGTAGTAACAAGAAATTGGAAACTTGAGTAGATGCCCAAAAGTTGGGGAATGGCTGAATAAGCTATGATATATAAATGTAATGAAACATTATTGTTCTTAAGACATGATGAGCTGGCTGATTTCAGAAAAACCTGGAAGGACTTACATGAACTGATGCTGAGTAAAGTGAGCAGAACCAAGAGAACATTGTACGCAGTAACAAAAAGATTATGCAATGATCAATTGTGATGGACTTGGCTCCTTTCAATAACGAAGTGGTTCAAGACAATTCCAAATGACTTGTGATAGAAAGTGCCATCCACATTCAGAAAGAGAACTATGGAGGCTGAATGTGGATAAAAGTATAGTATTTTCACCTGTGTTTTGTTATTGTTATTGTTTGATTTTTTTTCTTTCTTGTGTTTTTTCCCTTTTGATCTGATTTTTCTTGTGCAGCATGACGAATATAGAAATATGTTTAGAAGAATTGCTCATGGTTAATCTATTTTAGATTACTTGCTGTCTTGGGCAGAGGGGAAAGAGGGAGAAAAATTTGGAACATGAGGTTTTGCAAAGGTGAATGCTGAAAACTATTTTTGCATGTATTTAGAAAAATAAAATAATATTAAAAATAAAAATAAATCAAATAAAAATAAAGTGGAAAAAAGAAATGTATGGGGGTGAGAGCTGGACTATAAGGAAAGCTAAGTGCCACAGAATCAACACTTTCATAATGCTGGAAAAGATTTTTGAGAATGTCTTGGACAGCAAAGACATCAAATCAGTCAATACTTAAAGAAATTAATTCACTGAAAGGTGAAATACTGAAATTTAAATACTCTGACCACATAATGAGAAGACAGGACTTATTGAAAAATACCATGATATTGGGAAAGATTGAAGGCAAAATAAAAAGGAGAAGGCAGAGAATGAGATGGATAGTATCATGGAAATAATAAACATGAACTTAGACAGATTTGGGGAGATAGTGAAAGACAGAAGGGCCTGGTGTGCCATGATCGATAAAGTCACAAAGAGTCTGAAATGACTGAATGATTGAACAAGGATCTCTACAAATATTTACTTATTTATTCTATCCCCTCTTTCCTAATCAGGCTAGGCAATGTGCTATGAGGGGAGAGTGATGGAGGCTTGGGTTCTGCTCTCAGCCAGAATATATACTCTAGCAGTGCAATCTAGGGGCAAATCATTTCCCTGATCTGGGTCTCTAGAATAGATGTGATATCACTTACATAACCTTCCTCATAAGTGATTTGTAACCCAGAAAACACTACAGAAAAGGGAATTAACGCCATTCTTCATTAGTGCATGTGAGGTTATTGCTGAGCACAGTATCAGTGGGCAGCACCAGAAATGTGGGGGAAATATGGAACACTGGAAAGAGGGTGGGATTTGGGGTCAGAGAACCTGGTTCAAATTCTGCATTTCCTCTTTACTCCCTGGGTGTGGCCTTGGACAAATCAGTTAAGCTCATAGAGCCTTCATTTCTTCATCTATAAAATTAGGGGGCGGGACTAGATGAAAGCCTTTCCAGATATAGTTATATCATCCTATGAACCTCTTCAGATTGAGTTCACTTTCTTGTTTGATCACTGGGTACATGAAGATTTATTTAGAGGTGTGCTGAAGGTTCAAAGGACTTCTGAAGAGCTAATTGTTAAATTTTCAGTGTGGGCAAATGCTACAAATTGGGGCTAGATATTTTCTTTTGTGGATCATCTAAACTTAAGAAAGTGAGGGAAAATGCCAATAATGCAAGCTAAACTTAAAAATGCATCGGGCATTTGGGGAAAGTTGGTTGTTAAATATATGCTAGCCCACTCCCAGTTATAACTATTCTGGGATATTAATGATAAAAGATGAGCTCCTTGGCAGAAGGGACTATTTCTTTTTTTGTCTTTGTAACCTCAAACTTTGGCACAGACATTGACACCTACAAAATGCTTAATAAATATTTGATTGATTGATTACTTCATTTAGGAACATCTCTGCCTATTGGCTGACCTGGATATTTTTAAGCACCAACTAAAATCTCATCTTCTATAGGAAGCTTTTCCCTTTCCTTCTTAATTTTACTGCCTTCCTTGTCTTAATTATTTCTTATTTGTCCTGTATATCATTTGTTTATTCATATTTATATACTTGTTGTCTCTCTCATTAGATTGTAAGCTCCTTGCAGGGTTTCCTTTTGGCCCTTTTTGGTTTTCTTTTGTTTTGAAATAGCTTTTTATTTTCAAAAGGCATGCAAAGATAGTTTTCAAAATCCATCCTTGCAAAACCTTGTATTCCAATTTTTTTCCCCTCTCTTTCCCCCACCCTCCTCTCCTAGACAGCAAGTAATCTAACATATGTTAAACGTGCAATTCTTCTATACATAGTTCCACAATTATAGTGCTGCACAAGAAAAATTAGATCAAAAAGAAAAAAATGAGAAAGAAAAAAAAGCAAACAAACAACAAAAAGATGAAAACACTATGTTGTGATCCACATTCAGACTCCAAAGTCTTCTCTCTGGGTGCAGATAGCTCTCTCCATTACAAGTCTACTGGAATTGTTGGTCCTTTTGTATCTCCAGTTCTTAGCACAGTGCCTGGCATGTAGTGGAGATGTAATAAATGTTATATTGACTGATTGCTGAGTCCCAGCTGGAAGAAGGTTACTTACATTTCTGTTTCCTATCACTGTTTCTAAGGCTCTATTAGTATAGAATTTCTGCATTAAAACTAGAGATCAGTGGAGAAAATAAAGTTAGACAAGATAGAACTAGAATATGGAGAAGAGGCCTTGAATAAGTTGATAAGCCTGACCTTGATTTAATGATTATCTTTGAATAATTGAGTAAATAATGAAAGTGTCTGGAGGAAGTCTGATTTATCATGATGAGCTATAGGAGCATTTCTTTCCGTTGTCTATTGTGTTACTAAAAAGTCCTGGGTGGGCCGTTTGATGCTTCCATCCCATTTGGAAGCATTTTCAGACTCTTACTGTCTTCTAACCATGATGGAAATTGTGGACTTAAATTATTTATGTAAGCAAACTACCTCTATGGTGTCAAATGCCTGACCAAAAGTGTAAGTAATGAGCTAATTAGCTAATGTAGTTGCAGATGAGGGAACATTTCAGACCACTTAAGTATCACTAAAGGAATGGAAGAAGTGGAAGGGAATGTGATCCTTGGTAAGAGCCAAGTGATTCTTTGCCTCTTGCTGGTTCCCCTTTTTCCTTCCAGAACTTAAAGATTGGCATTCTTTTATGTTCTATCCCTGGCCCTTTTATTTCTTCCTCTCTGCTGTTTCCCCTTATGATTTTATTCCTGCCTATGGCTTCAATGATGGTCTTTGTACAGATTACTCCACATGATAACTCTTCAAATACCAGGAGACTGGTCTTTGAGTCTGCTAAGTTTTTTTTTTCCAGGTTAAATTACCTTAGTTTTTTCATATGATCCCAATATGGCAAAGAACCAGTGCCCTCAACATTATAGTTCCCTTTCTCTTTACATCCTTCTGTTTGTTAATGACATTCCTGAACTGCACTTTCCACAGATGAATGCTCCAGAGATAGTTAGATAATGGAGATAAAATCACATTTTTAGTTCCAGATTTTATAATTCTATTAATGAAGCTTATCAACAAATAAGCAAGTTTTAAGTTCTTAGTGAGTGTCAGATATTGTGCTAAATACTAGGAATGCAAAAATAAAAATGAAATAATCTTTGTCCTCAAAGAGTTTACATTATATTGAGTAGCTAAGTGGCTCAGTGGATAGAGCAACAAAGCCTGGAGGCAAGAGAACCCAACACTTCCTAAATGTGTGATCTTGGGCAAAAAATGAGAAAGAAAAAAAAATACAAGCAAATAACATCAACAAAGGTGAAAATTCTATGTTGTGATCCACATTCAGTCCCCATGGTCTTCTTTCTATATGCAATTGTTTCTCTCCAACATAAGTCTATTGGAATTGCCCTAAATCATCTCATTGTTGAAAGAGCCATATCCATCACAGTTGATCGTCACACAATTTTGTTGTTACTGCATACAATGTTCTTTTGGTTCTACTTGCTTCACTTAATATCAATTCACATAAGTCTCTCCAGCTAGTGCAGAGCTTTAAATGAGCCAAATGTAGATGTCTTCACAGCCCAAGAACTTAGTAAGACTGAATCATTATTAAATTTTTATTGAGAAACCTTCCAATCTGAACCCAGTCAGAGAGGTCCAGAGCTGCAGTTCTGAGCCACAAATTATCCAATTATGTCCAGAGATATAAAATTATTGTCTAATACCTTATTTGGATGATCAGATGGTGGCAGCTGCTGTTTCTCTTATTAATAATAGAACTTCTGTGAGGAGAGTTCATTCATGTAGAAACTGCATAATTTTAAGTGTTATACACCCTTATTTAGAGAGGTTTCACTTCTCACCATCTTAAACATTTAGAATATATAGCTGGAGTTGAGAAATAAGTGGAAAAGATGTTAGGGCCTCTGTAGAGAATCCTTTGGAAAGTATCCAAATATACTTAAGAGCATCAGCTTGAAATTATATGTAAAATTAAGTTCACTAATTCAACAAGCTTGTTTATCTGTGTTTTTTCCCTTGGAAATATTTTTATTCTTATAATAGATTAATGGCAGAAGTTGCAGGGGAATTGCTGCTAGGTGGCCCAATGGATAGAGCAGTGGGCTTGGAATCAGGAGGACTCAAACTCATGAGTTTTAAAATCCAGCCTTAGAGACTTATTAGCTGTGTGACTTTGCCCTGTTTCCATCTGTAAAATGAGCTGCAGAAGAAAATGGCAAACTACTTCAGCATCTGTGCCAAGAAAATCCCAAATGACATCAAGAAGAACCAGACACAAATGAAACAACTCAACAACAGGAGAGAGGAGGGCTGTTAGAATCATAGGCATTAAAAAATGATATGGACTCATTGGCAAAGACAAGTACACCAAGTATAAAGAAATCGGGGGCCATTTGGCATGGAAAGGAAAAGTCCTCCACATTCAGCAGTCCTGAAGGCATCATTGCATTATAACATAATGTAATCATTAATGTTCAAAATTAATTTTGAGTCATCAAGAACAGATTACATTATATTTTATATTCTTTGCTTAAGAAGCAAAAATACTCTCAAATCCATTTTGAGAGATTTCTGTCAAAAATGGCCTACCAGAAAAGTTTTGCCCTTGAAAGGGGAAAGCTTCTCATATGTAGAAAATCGATTTATGTGTAACAATTCCTTCTCTAATAATGCTGAGTCAGTATGGAATGATTAGTGTAAATTTATTTTCAACAAAGCAGGCAAGGATTATTCTTCTAACAATTCTTAACTTACAATCCATGAACTTGTTCTTTTTTAAAATTCTGATAACTTTATTTTAATATAATATGGATTCCTCTGAAATCCTATGCATTTTATTCATTTAAAAATATTTTTCTGTGAATAGGTCCAATGGCTTCTCCAGAAGGGACCCATAATACAAAAAAGTTAACAATATCTTATCTTTGTTTAAAGTCAAAATTTGTAAAGGGAAGATAAATTGGATGCTTTTTGCTTTTAATTGGACTGAGAGTGCTACCAGGAGTAAGCAGGAAGAGAGAAGAATCAGCACATGCAAGGCACTACTGAATAGGAGATTAGATTAGATAACTTCCAAGATCCTTTCTAAACTATTTTTCAGTTAAAAAAATTATTTTGATCACCAAAATTCCTCTTCAACTGAGAAAAAAAAAAACAAACATGCAGAGTTAAACAAAATAAATTTTACATTGGTCATGTCCAAAAAAAATTACTATATCTTGTTTTGCATTCTGAGTTTTTTCACTTTGATTAGGAGATTAGTAGCATGTTTCATCTTTAGTCTTTTGGAATTGTAGTTAGTCATTATGCTGTTTAGAGTTCCTAAGTGTTTCAAAATTGACTGTCTTTACAATATTGTTTTTGTATGAATTATTCTCCCAGTTTTGCTCCCTTCAATCTGCATCAGATCTTCCCTGGTTTCTCTGAAACTGTCCTTTTCATCATTTCTTACAGCATAATAGTATTCCATCACATTTATATGCTATAACGTGTTCAGTCATACTCCAGTTGATGGGCATCCCTTCAGATTCAATCTTTACCACTACAAAAAGAGTTATACATATTTTTGAATATCCTAATTTAGAGGATTCCCCCTTAGTACTAATCCCTTCCTTAATCTGCCCTCCAATTTCTTCTCCTTTCTTTTCCCTTTCCCTCCTATTTCCCTATTGAGTAAAATGTATTTCTTTACCCAACTCAGTGTGTTTGTGTCTTTTTCTATTCTTCAACCATTTTAGATGAGAGTGCCAATCATTCTTCTCACCCCTTCCTCCTTGTTTGTATAGATATCCAAATCTTGATTATGTGAGGTAATTTGGGGCAATACATTAGGTATATTCCTTTTCCCCCTTTCCATTATTCTTTTAAGATCCTTACGATATAACAGAACCAGTTCCAAAGCATCCTACTAAATAAATTCCCCTTATTCCACCTAAAAATAATAGGTTCAGAGGGGATAAATATATCATCTTCCTATATTAGAATATAGGTAGTTTATCCATATTTTACTCCTTTGTTCCTCACTCTTTTAAATCTTTTTTATGTTGCTCTTGATTCTTGTGTCTGCACTTCAAAATTTTTGTATACTTCTGGTATTTTTATTAGCAATGCTTGGAAGTCCTCTATTTTATTAAAAAATCCATTTTCCTCTACAGAATTATGTTCAGTTTTTCTTGGGTAAGTTATTCTTGGTTGTCAGCCTGGATCCTTTGCTTGCTGAAATCTTTCCAAGCTTTCTGATCCATGATAGTGTTGGCTGCTAAATTGTATGTGATACTGACTTTGGCAGCACATGTTCTCCCACTTTATAAGAAATCAGGGAACCACAGAATCAATCTGGAACCTTATCTTACTCCAGCCTACAGGCTTGATATTCTTTAGTGCTGGAATGCTTTATAAGATGACTCCATTCCAGTGTCCACAGACCTCTCTGGATAGGTCTGGGTTGACTAGATAGAAGACTTATGTGAGTTTGTGTTCACTGATTCATCAATAAGGATAGCTGAGCCCCAAGACAAGAGTTCCAAAGCCAATTATAATTGTAATTCCTCACTAAATTTCAGCATCCTGGGGCCAAGTATCATATTTGTCTTGCCATGCCATGTTTTGAGTTCTCTGAACCAACCAAATCTTGCAAAGGTCCTCAATACCTTTTAAGAAGAAGCTGGAGGTACAGTGGGTAGAGCTTTCATTTAGAAGTCAGGAAGAATTAAGTTCAAATATGGCCCCAGACAGTTAATTGCTGTGTGATTCTGGGCACAATGGATTTAATCTATTTGCCTCAGCTTCCTCAACCACAGAATGGGAATAATAACAGGGTTTGTTGTGAGGATCAAATGAGATAATATTTTTATAGTACCTGGCCTTTAGTAGGTGTTTAATAGACCCCCCCCATCTTTTAAGAAATACTAGCCTAGCCATGGGAGCAGTGGTTAGGATGATGTTCTTACCACAAAAGACATCTTTATAAAGGAGTTCAGTGGAAACCACTAATCTGGGAGTTTGAAGACCTGAGTTTTAGTCATAGCTGTAACATTAATAGCTTCCATTTCTGCCTCTTCCATGGACTAGCTATGTCCATTACATTTATGTACACGTTACAAATATGCACATTTGAAAAATCATTTTCTATCTTTGGGTTTCAGTTTCTTCACCATGAAATGAGAGGATTGAATTATATGACCTCCCAGCTTCTTTTGAGGTCTGGCTTCTGGGATTTCTAACTCATGAGGTTTTCAGTTGAGATTTCTGATACAGAAAATGCTGATAGTCTCAGCTGGAAGGGAGCCTTATACATCCTTACTGATCTGATCTCTATCATCCACTGGCAAGAATCCTCCTTCCTGAGGAGGATTGCTGTCTTTGGGTAGAGAGAAGGAAAGAATTTGAAACTGGAAAACAAAATAAACAATGTCTCTTTTGGGGAAAAACCATAATAACTAGAAAGTATTCTCCTTAAGAGCAGAGGCTCTTTGTTGTCTTGATAGACCTAGAACACAGATCAGTGACATATTTTTCTTTTTTCTTTTCAGTCATTTTTTTGTCTTGTCTAACTCTTCATAATCTCTTTTGGGGTTTTCTAGGCAGAAATACTAGAATGGTTTGCTATTTTCTTCTCCAGCTCATTTTTATAGATGAGGAACTAAAACAAGATTAAGTGACCTACTCAGGATCACATAACTAGTAAATGTCTGAAGCTAGATCTGATGTCTTCCTGATGCCAGGTATGGCATTCTATACACTGAATAGTAAACAATAAATATCTGTGGAATTTATTGTTATAAAGAAAAAAAGAAAAGGAAGAAATTCAAATTATCCATAAAATGCTTCGAATCATTGATAGAGGAATTCAAATGAAAAAACTCTGATACATCACCTCATATCTATCAGATGGTCAAAGATGAGGAAATAAAAGACTAATGACAAATGTTAGAGGGGCTTTTGGAAAACAGGTAAGTTAATGATGAAAAGGATGGTTTCTGAGAAATCTAGAAAGATATGTATGAACTTATGCAAAGAAAAGTAAGCAGAATGAAGGGAACAGTTTATATAATAACATTATGAAAACAAAATTACTTTTTAAGATCTAAGAATTAAAGCAATGACTAAATATGATTCTAGTTGAATGATGATGATACATATATAACCCAACTGCTAACAATTAATGGATTCAGTGTGCAGAATGAGACACACATTTTTGAACATGGCCAATATGAAAATTTCTTTGCTTTACTAATATATTTGTTACAAAGTTTTTGTTTTTCTTTTGCACTGAGGATGGGAGAGAAAATAAGTGCTTGCTATTTGGGGAAAAAAATTAAAATAAGTTAAGAATCTCCTCCTTCAAAGGCCCAGAGTAAAATAAGTGACAGATATGATGGATGAGATATATGTTTACTTCCAATGAGTCTCCATTGTAATAATAATAGTACAATAAGAGAAACTTATATTTATGTAATATGTTAGAATTACAAATCACTTTCATGTTAGTCTTTGTAAAAAATATGAAAAAAAAAGAAGAGAAATATTTACAGTCTCCATTTGGGAAAATAGGAGATCTATAGACAGAAGCATTGATTGATAGATTTATAATTTCAGCCTCTAAACACCAAAGGAATTTTACCAAATCCCATGTACAACCTTTACTTATAAATGATGTACTCAATGGTCTCCTCATATTGTAATGGTGCATTTGTAAAAGGTTCTCATTTCCTTTGTCCTCCAAAGTCTGAGTGTCACTTCTCACTGCCTTTGGCTATTCAGAATCAAACTGCAATTCTAGGCATGACTGATTTCTTGGGGTTATTATATATGCTGCTTCATCTTTCCAAATCAGAAATATTAGAGGCATGGGCAATGTAGACTAGAGGGAGGAGATCAGGAAGGAGGATATTTTAAATGATGAAGACCTGACAGCACTGGGAACTGATTTTGAGTGGAGGCAAGGAAAGAAAAAGAGAAGAATGCTAAAACTTGAAACTGCATATTGCATTGTGGTGAAAAAGCATAGAATTTGGAAGCACAGAGTACAGAATTCAGGAAGACTGAAATCATCTATCCTATATCTGTGACTTATTACCTTCACTTAATCTCTAGGCTTGAGTGTCTTCATCCATTTTTGGGGGTGGGTCTCAAAATTATGGCTTATTATCAGTAAATGTTTGACTTGTATATCTCTATTCTCCGAATTATGTAAAAATTTATTAGGCAAAAAAGGGTTGTGAGTGGAAAAAGTTTAGGAAACCTGATCTAGATGATGTTTAGAATAATTTCTAGTTCACTGAGACATAGGATAACACATAGAGTTATAAGGGATCCTAGAGATAATTTTGTCCAATTTCTTTATTCAATGACTATCAATATACCATTATACAACCAGCACTCATTTTCTTCCTCTTCCTATTAGAATCTTGGACTTTTACTCTGGGACCTTGGTTCTGATGGGTCAGTTTTTGCCTTATTTGTTGTTTAGTCAGTAAAGTTTCACTCTTCATACCCCATTTGAGGTTTTCTTGGCAAAAATACTGGAATAGTTTGCCAATTCTTTCTCAGCTCATTTTGCAGATAAACAAGGTTAAATAAAGTGCCCAGATTCATCAGCTAGTAAGTATCTGAGACCAGATTTGAACTCAGAAAAAGGAATCTTCTTGACCTTAGGCCCACCATTCTATCCATTGTGCCACTTAGATGCCCTCATATATAATATTCCTTCACTAGATTGTAAGGCTCTTGGAGGGGAAACACTGTCTTGTTCACTTATATTTATATCTCCAGAACTTAGCCAATCTTAATAAATGCTCTCTGTCTCTGTCTCTGTCTCTTTCTGTCTCTGTCTCTCTGTCTCTTTCTCCCTCTGTTTCTCTTTTTGTTTCTGTCTCTGTCTCTCTCTGTATGTCTCTCTGTCTCTCTCTGTTTTTCTCTCTCTTTTCTCTTTCTTGTTGTCCATCCATATCTATCTGTCTGTCTACCTACCCACTTATCCATCCATTCATCTAACTATCCATCTATCCATTCATCATCCATCTATCTATACATTTATCTATCTATATTCCAAGAGATGATTTGATTGTTACTCAGCACCTAGATGTAGATTGGAGGGGTTGTAGTTCAGACATAAGTTTCTATCCATCCCACATTCTTAGGAAACTGTGTTCATTCCCCTCCCATCTCACCTGAAGTCTTTTAATCACCACTAGTCCAAACAGAGTCACCATCTATTTGTCTGCCTTTTACAAAATCAATTTCATTCAATTATTTACTAATTGCTTGGTTATTATTTTGATGGATTGAAAAGAGCACCCAGGCCTCTAGGCCCATGTAAAACAAATTAACTCTCTTCTCTTCTCTCCAATCCTGCCTCCCAACCCCCAATAACTCAATGAATAATAAATGCCAAACTGGAAACTCTGGCAGAGGTCTCATTCAAAGGAGCATTGCATTCACAAAAGTAAGTCATTGATTCTTCCCATACTTGTTGGCAACTAGATATGTATTCTACAGTGAATTTAGTTGGGTTTATGGATCTCTTCCCTAAAAGCTCTTGGAACATTTAACATTCACCCAGAGCCCTCTCAACTCTCAAGGCTAGACTTCCCTAAGGTTAGAGAAAAAGGTCTTAAAATCCTAGGGTGTTTGATTTAGAAGGCAGTAGTGATCATCAGGCATCATCTCCCTAGATTAAACAAAATCCCTTTTGATGGTTGAGAGAACAGAGAGATAGAATCCCTTGCCTAACATACCTGAGGTGTTTCAAAGAGATGTCAGACTCAATGAAAAGAGATGCTCTCAAGAGTGAAGTTCTGATGACAACAACACAAATGTTTCTAGTTCTTTGAGGGAAAAGGATCTCCTCTGTATTCTCAGTGCCTAGAACAGTGTCTACCAAATAGTTGCCACTTAAATGTTTGTTGAATTTAATGGATAAAATTAATGAGGAAGAAAAGAGTCCTCAAAAGAGGAATTCTATTCATCAATAAATTAAGAATATTATATCATATCACATTATGTTATATCATCACATAATTTATTATATTATTATATACTAACATTCCATAATATTATAATAGTTAAGGACAGCAAAAAAGCTCTGGAGCTTTATTGGGGTTGAAAGAAAGAATGAAACTGTTGCCTGAAGGAGGGAGGGCAGAACTACTCAATTCCTATTCAGTTCCTATTTCCTCTGTTGAGTAAAATGATAGAGAGGCAGTGTGATACACTGCTAAAATCTCTAGGGTAGATAGAGCAACCGACTTCATATCCTATCTCTGATGATTATTACTTAGGTGATCTAGAGTAAATCACTTTCCCTCTCTGAGCCTTGGTAACCTCATTTGTAAAATGTAGTCATTGGCCTACATGACTCCTAAGATCCCTTTCAGTTTTAGTTCTACGATTCTAGGAATTCTAACTTTAATATTATATAACCATGAATAAGTCACTTAATCTCTTTTCCTCTTAATCTCAGTTTCTTCATCTGTGAAATGGGGATAATCACACTTGTACTATCTATCTTACAGAGTTGTGAAAAGTGCTTTGTAAATCTTAAAGTGCAAGAGAAATGTATCTGATTACATAATTCTGGTCCTATAATTTCTCTGGTCAAAAACCTTCATACTTGCCACTTTGGCTTTCAATTAAAGTTAAAATTATTTTCCTCGGACCTTGTAGAACATCAAGTCTAGATTTTCAGTTTTATAGATGATGAAAAGTAAACCCCAATGACTCTTTGAGGGCAGAGACTTTTTCTTACTTAAACCATATGTTTCCTCAAATACCTAATACTGTGATTTGAGCATAGTAATTTCCTTACAAATATTTCTTATTGTAGCATTATATTATTTGTGGTTATAAATAAGTCTGTCAGGGAAGATGACATGTGTCAGATTGAGTATCTTTTAATAATCCACATTTATATAATACTCTAAAGTTTACAGAGATATATAGGTGGTACAGTGGATAGAGAGATGCGCCTAGAGTCAGGAAGACCTGATTTCAAATCCAGGGAAGATGACATAATACTGTCAGATTGATTATCTTTTATTAATCCACATTTATATAATACTCTTAAGTTTACAGAGACACATAGGTGGCTGGATAGAAAGATGAGCCTAAAGTCAGGAAGACCTGAATTCATTTCCAGTCTTTAACACCCCATCACTTAACCCTTTTTGTCTCATCACTGTAAAATGGGCTGGAGAAGGAAATGGCAAACCACTCCTGCATCTTTGCCAAAAAAATCCAAATGGGGTTACAAAGAGTCAGACATGACTAAACAAAAGTAACAATGACAACAATCTTTACAGAGATCATAATAACTGTGAGTTATATGATCTTGTTAACCCATTTTCTAGAAGAGAAAACTGACTTGTAGAGACTAATAAATGGGAGTATACTGGATATGATAGATGAAGGAAAGGAATTGAATGGAGAATGACCTCTAAGTTGGAAGTATTATCATTTTACAGGTAGGGAAACTGAGGTTAAAGTGATTGCCCAGAGCCATCTATTGTGTCTGTCAGGTGCTGATCATTGAGTTAATCACAGTGTTGTAGAAAAGGACAATCTTCATCACATACTCAGGACTTAATAAAATGCTTATGAACTTGGTTTCTTGACTTCTCTGGTTGAGGAGGGTAGGAAAAATCTTCTGGTCCATTCCAAAGTAATATGTTCCTTGCACTGAGACAACCCATGCAATTTTAAAAGGTTTAAGGCTAGTCTATTGACAGCTAAAAGTCTTTGTACAGAGGAGGCTGGGGAGTACTTGCTGTAATTCTGTTTCCTGCAAATTTAAGCCTTTTTATTTAGAGATATGTATGCTGCTCTTGATGATGGCCTGTCCTTCTTGGGTCCTGGCTCCCTTCTGCTGACTTAACTACTCCTGGAGCAGCTACATTTCCAAGACACAATGTCAGTGTTTAGTTAGTTCTGAAGTAGGATGCAATCTCAGGGCACTGACTCCAAATCCAGATTTTTTCCCCCTGATGTCTGGTAGAGTCAATGTAGTATAATAGTAACTAGCATTTCAAAAAACCTAGAAATCTTGCATGAACTGATGCTGAGTGAAATGAGCAGAACCAAGGGAACATTGTATACAGCAACAAGAGGATTATGTGATGATCAACTCCAATGAACTTGGCTCTTTTCAAAAATGAATAATGAATTCAAGGCAATTCCAATAGACTTGGAATGAAAAGTGCCATCCTCATCCAGAAAGATTCTGAATGTGGTTAAGAGCATAGTATTTTCATCATTGGTGTTGTTGTTGTTTGATTCTTTTTTCTTTCTCATGCTTTTTTTTTCCCCCTTTTGATCTAATTTTTCTTGCACAGAATGACATAGATGGAAATATGTTTAGAAGAACTGTACATGTTTTTTGGATTGCTTGCTATGTAGGAGAGAATAGGGAGAGAGGGGGAAAAATTTAGAACACAAAGCTTTGTGTTCTAAAGGAACAATTTGTTCCAAAGGAAAATGCTGAAAACTATGTTTGTATGTATTTTGAAAAATAAAATATTAAAAATAAAATTATGGATGTGAAAAAAAATTAATTCAAGTATCCCTAAACAGGTGACTCTGTGGATGCAGAGTCAGGAAGACTCATCTTTCTCAATTCAAATCTGTCCTAGCTGGTTGACCCTGTGTAAGTCACTTAACCCTGTTTTCTCATCTGTAGAATAGGGTAGGAAAGAAAATGGCAAACCCTTCCAGTATCTTTACTGAGAAAACCCAGTCATGAAGAGTTGGACATGACTGAAAATGACTTGCAACAATAACAAAATCCCTACTTCCAGGTCCAGGACCCTATCTACTTGATTCATTAGCTGATATATGGGAAAGATCATTGGATAGAGAGTTAGAGGTTCTACATTCAAATATTAGCTCTGTGACTTGAGGGATGTTGAGTAAGTTATTCTTCCTCTCCCCGCCTCAGTTTTCTGATTTGTAAAATGAGAAATTTGGCCTAGAATGGACTCCAAAGCCCCTTCCTGCTCTCAACCCCTTATCTATAAGTCCCAAAGGATCTTTTTTTCCCCTCCCATAGCTAAGTTGTCAGATTTCTCAGCATGTAAGGAAGCAGAGGAGATTATGGAATGTCCTTCATCCCAGATTAGACTGGGATTTCCTTCTAGGGAGTGTGCACCCCACCACCCAGCCCCTGCCCGTATGTGCACTTACACACACACATTTACACACTCACCCACTCTCCCACATACACACTCTGCTGATGACTTTAAGAGTTTCCCAGAAATATGAGAAGTTTCCTGCCAGCAAGGTTGAGAACCTGGGCCATAGATTCTCCGTCAGACAGCTGCCGCAGAAACCACTCATGCGATGGCAAAATGAGACAGAAATCCAAAACCATTCCAAGGGAGAATTGTGCTCGGGTTTAGAATAATCCCTCCCCGTCCCACCGGGCTTTCCACTTGATAAAGCACTCGTGCACATACATTATCTCATTTGACCTTCACATCTACCTTGTGAAACTGGCAGGGCAGGTATGATCGGACTCACGCTCACAGACCCAGATAGGATCTTGGAGGCCACTGGGATCATAGAGATTTAGAATGGGGGATTCATTCTAGTCCCCTCTGATCTAGAGCATAGAATTCACTGGAGTCCCCTCATTTTACAGAGGAGGAAACTGAGGCAGACCGGCTCAAGTGACTTGTCCAGACTCACACAGCTCGTGTCTGATGCCATATTTGAGAGTTCCTGACTCTGGGCCCGGCGCTGTCCATGCTGATATATATAGATTTCCCTCTAAGGCAGCCCCTGCCACTGCTGGGTTACTCCAATTACAAGGCTGCATGTCATATAGGCTTCTTCTCAAGAGTGAATAACTGAAGCCTTGCTTGTCCGTAGTGGAAACTTAGAGTCTTGACAAAAAAAGACCAAAATCTGAATCCTAGCCTCAACCTCAGTGCCTGACCCATAATAGGCATTTAATAAATGTTTGTTGATTTATTATGTGATTCTAGGTAAGTCACTGAAAAACTCCTTGTCTCAGTTTGTCTCATCTGTGAAATGGAGTTGATAGTATTTGCAATACCTACTTTATAGTATGTGAGGATTCCCTTTGTAAATTTTAAAATGCTTTAGAAATGTGACATTATTGTCACTGGAAATCCATAGATTGTGTTTGGAATTCTGGTCTTAGAGCCAAAGAGACCTAGCTTCTGAAACTGGCAGACGGTGTGAACCCGAGTGTGTCATAGTCACTTAACTGCCCACTGAAGTTATTTCTCAAGGATGTTAAATTGTAGAGGGGGTGCATGGGTACCTGCTTTGGTAGAGGGAGTTTCCTCATCTGGAAGTTCCCTAGGCAAAAGAAATCACAAGTCTAAATCCCTGTCCCACTATTATCATTATTATTGTTGTTCTTAGCTCCGATATTCAGGGCACTTAATTACTGTCCCAGCTTTCCAAGAGATACCCCCTGGGCTTTGCATAAGCCTTTCAGAAAACTGAAGGAAAGCTTTTTGCTAAGGAGGAGAGGTATTAGGCCAAAAAGAAGGCTGCTTGGCTTGTTTTTGGCTATGGGGCATTTTTAAAATAGACAGGGGAATCATCTTTTTTTTTTTTTTTTCCTCACTCTGTCTCTTTAAAATACTGAAACTATATAGATGTATTATTCATGCCCTACGGATGTGACTAGCATGGCATATTTCTGCAATTAAATGCAAAGGCAAGGATTTCCCTCCCACCCCCTTCTTTATTTTCTCTGCTCTGGTTTTTCAAAGGCCTTTGAAGAAGCCAAGACATCTCAGGAAAACAGTCCCTAGGCTGATGGTCTCTATACTTCTTTGATTATATGCCCTTATAAATTTAAAAAAAATTGAGGGTATACCCACAATTTATGTATATTTATTTGTGAATTTCATCCATATACTATTATGTTATATCCTGTACATTATAAAAATAGACACATTCAAAAAGGATGAGATAAAGATGGAAAAAACAATATTTTAAAAACATTTTATTTATTGATAGTACAAAAAAAGGCTCAACAATTCTTTTTTCCTGGACCAGTAAAAAGCAGTTGTAGATGCTATTGCTATAGTGGGGGCTTGTAGGCTTTCCTGTCTCCATGTTCCCTACCTCCATGTCCTCATGCTCCCCTACTCTTCTGCCTCCTTGCCCTTTGCCCTCCTTCACCCCTAACCTGTCCCTTGTACTTCCATCCGGCTGTTGCTACAGTGAGGACAGAAGAAGGCCCTGCCTGGCCAATTGAGTCTACACTGGCAGTCTACTCAGACTGATGATGGAAAGCTATACCGCTAAAGACATATGAGAAACTATACTGCTTCCCTTGATTCTACTATTATTATTCCTTCTGCACTCACTTTGGAGATCACTGCTTTATTCAATGTCCACATCTCCTCTCTCCTTCCTTTCTAAGCCTCTCAATTATTGTTCAAGAAAACTCCTTGCCCAAGTTTTAAGTTGGTTTTAAGTTTTAAGTGTTTTAAGCATGTTGCTAACTCATTTGAAAATCTTGGTCTCATTTTAAAACTTGCCATTATTATCCAGGAGATAAATTGGTTGTTCCTCCTGCTCTGCTCATCGCTCATTCTTTGTGAATTTGAAAAGTGCACACTTTTCAAATGCTTGCTCCTACCAAGGAGATAGTGTGGTCTAATGGGAAGAGATTTGGGTTTGAATTTGGAGGCTTTGAATTAAAATATTGGCTCCACTGACTACATGGGTAACTTGGAGCAAATCACATCACATCTTTGAATGAAAACTAGAGATTGTATTAGATCAGGGATTCTTAAGGTGTGTGTGTGTGTGTGTGTGTGTTTAGTAAAACCTATGGATCTTTCCTCAGACTATTTTTTTAAATAATTGAAGAAAATGTTAAATTTCAGTTATTTTCATTTAATGAAAATAAAGATGTAATTTTTCCCATCAATGGACTATTTTGGGTTTCTGGACCCCAAATTAAAAAACCCCTAGATTAGAAGATCTCTACAATCTTTTCTACCTCTCCATCTTCTGACCTGTGTTAAGGTAAGCATTTGAACCAAGGGAAGGAAAAGAGTTTTTTTAAGATTTCCTTCAGTTCCCTGGAAACTACCCATTCTCCATAGCTGCCAGAATTCCAGGGGTTTGAACCTTATAGTTTCTATATCCTCAGCCAGCTGATTAAGTTGAAATAGAAAATGTAGTTTTCAGCACCCCAGAGGGTGGATCTTTCCATGTGGAATAATTGCTGGTCTGTCTGTATTAGGGTCTATTTTTAAATCAACCAACTGTATTTCATCGCCTATGTATTGTTTACCACATGGACTGGGAAGCTTCCCAAAGGCCTCATTCTTCGTCTCCTGTGCTCTCCTACCTACTCTCCCTCTTCCTCTTCTACAGAATCAGAGCTTCTATTTTTTTCCTGTTCCAAATTCTTCTCCCTTTTTCCCTTCCCTTCCTTTGCCTTCTCTGTTAGACTACTATTCACTTCTGTTCAGCATCTTCCTTGCTGTCTGGTCTTCCTTCCTCCCTATCTTTCCTCTCCCTTGCCTATTTGAAGTTTAACAAAAGGAAGATACCAATGTTTTGGTTCCAATCGGAACCAGCTTTCTTTTGGGAAATGCAGACATAAATTGACTTGACTTAGAAGCTGATGAGTTTCCTCCACAATTTTTGGTAGAGGAATCAACGGGTTTCAGTAGATTTCCAAAAAACAATGTAATTTCCAAATGACAGCCAACACATAACTGAAAAATGATTTTAAAAAAAAGTCCCTTTTACAACATGAGGATTTCTAGAAAAGGTGATTATTGTTGTTGTTCAATT